>NC_142436.1:126825000-128075000 GCF_059453495.1 Arachis ipaensis | reverse complement strand
GAAGAACGGCGCATACGCGCCAAGTGCGCCTACGCGCGAGGGGTCATTCTGCTAAAAATTTTCTAAGTTAAAAGCTGCAGAATTCACAGATTCAACCCCCAATCTTCCGACGGTCATAACTCTCTCATTTTAAATCATTTTTCACCCGTTCTTCGAACGGCATGGACATCCCGGATCCAATTTCATTTCTAAACAGATTTGGCACAAATCAAAGATCCGTAGTCCAAGTTATGTCCCGTCAAAGTATGCCCAAAAACCATATTTTCATTCAAAACCACAAAGTGCCATTTTCAAAACAAGCCACTTTCAACTCTTTTCAAAATCAATTAAAACATGCCAATTTCATCCCTTTTCTTTGAAATCAATCAAAGTGTACCGAATTCAACAACAAGCCATCCTCAACTCACGCATTGATATTTTACCAAAATTCTCAAAACTACCTCCAACCATTTTAACACTTCTCAATCAAAAGGCCAAAGGATAAACACAATATTATGTCATACATCCTTCTCATCCCAATTTCTAACAATATCAATTTCCAATCAACCATCATTATACATAATCATCATACTCACCAACAATATGGCACCACCCATCAATTCAACCTCAATCATTCATCAAGCATATATCACAACATGCATTTTCTCACATATCACACAATCAAGGCATCAATATTCATAATCACACATATGATCACATCATATATCTCAACCATTCCACAACATCATCAATTCAATGCCTATCTTAGGGCCTCTAGCCTAAGTATTTCCTACCACATTACATATTAGATATGGGAAACCGAAACCATACCTTAGCCAATTTCCCAAGCTCAACCGGAGCACTTCCAAACCACTTGTCCACAAGCTCTCAAGGTATCAACACCTCCAAGAACAGATTTTATCACACAAAACCCTCTTCCAAGCTTTCCAAAATCACCAATCAAGCTCCAATATTCACATATACACAACCTAAGCCACAATCATCATACCCATACACAACATCTCAATGCCCAAACCTCATAGAACAACAAATTACACTAGGGTTGAGAATCTTACCACACCCAAGGTCCAAGGAGACAAGATTAACCTTCTCCTTCAAGAGAGTTGGGTCCTATAACATCAAAGAACCCAAAATCTCAACATTTTTACTCATGAAACTCGAAATCAAGGGCTGGAATTTCGAACAGTAAAATGTAGCTTACCTCAAGATTAATTGTATGGGTTTTGTAGAGCTCTCCGCGGTGAATGCGTGGCCGCAAACGGAGCGGCAATCGGAGCTCTAGATCAAAAGTTATGGTGGTTTGAAGATCAAGTGAGAGATAGAACTTGAGAGAGTGTTCTTCCCTCCATGGCCTCTCTTTTTCAGCGTGTATTAGTGTTGTGTGAGGAGAGAGAGTGCTGAAAACTAGGGTTTTGGTTTAGTTATGTTGGGCCAAGGGCCCACTTTGGGTCCGGTTGGACCGGTTTGGCCCGTTCGGTCCAATCTTGGTCCGATTTCCATAAAATTGGTACCAAAATTCTCGTCTCAATTTCCTCTATCATATTAAGCCATAAAAATATCATTTTTGGCTTTCTAGAATAAATTCTCATATATGGGTTAATTAGCCGTTAATTAACCGGGTCTTACAGAAACAGAAGCAAAAATGCAGAGAAGGGAGAGTGCGCCGGCCAGGGGGAGAGAGAGAGAGAGAGCTCGCTGCCGCCGCGCTGTGCAGAGCCGCCGCTGTTCGCTCCCCAGTTTGCCGTGCCCTGTCGATGCCACGGCGCTGCCGCCACCGTGCCACGCCTCGCCGTCGAAGCTCGTCATTCGCCACTGCCAATCGCGAAGAGAGAGAGACAGCAGCGCCGAGAAGGGGGGTTCGAGGGGGCAGCTACCATGTGCGAGCTAGAGGAGCTCGTCCCTACCGTTCTGCCGTCGACGTTGAACCTTGACCGCCGTCGTCGGAGGAGCCCGAGGAGACAGAGAGATGATGCGACGGGAGGAAGGGGATAAGCCACCGCGACGCCGCTGGAGCTCCTGTCGTTGTCAGAAGCGGCCACCACCGCCGCTCCCAGCTGCCGCTGCCTGCTCCACCACTGGGAACGCCTCAGATCCGTACTGTCTCCACTACCTTTCACCGCCGCTGATGTTGGCCTTCGCTGCTTGCCGAAAACCCCCAGTGCTCCATAACGCTTCTGTTGCTCTGGGCCGCCGCTGCTGCTTGCGCTGTGAGCGGCTGCACCGCTACTGCTGTGGTTGGGGGTCTGCTGTGTATGGTCGCTGGAAAACCTTTCTGCCGCCGGAGAACGCTTTGCCGGTAAGGGTTTTATTTGAGGTTCTTGTCCTTTTTGAATTCCGAGAATACCGTAGTCACTGCGTGTTGGTTTCAGTTGGCGCAATCGAAAATTGTCGTCGCTGTCGCTCAAGGTGGCTGCTGGGCTGCCGCTGAACCGGTTCGCAGACCGTCGCCGTTTCTTCTTCGGTTCGGTAAGCGTTTCGATTTGAAAGCCCTTTTGTTACTGTTCTGTTATCTTACGCTGAGGTTTGTGGCGTTAATTGCTATACGATTGAGTTTCGGTTGTTATATGTTGCGATTAGAGTTGTTGAGACTGTTGCGAAAGTGGCATGGAACTGAGGTTTTGGCTGACGGGATTTTGATTGTTGATCTCGGGTCAAGGCGGAAAGGATTCTGTGACGCGTTTGGGCTATGGTTTTGCGTTTCGAGGTAGGGGCGCTTTCCGAAAACTACAGTTTATTATTGGAATTATTACATATGGATACTGATGTGAGATATGGTGTAATTAGTGATTGTATCTGCCTTATGTATTATTTGATTGACTCGAATGATTATGGATGTTGGCTTGGCTGAATTGTTGTGTGGCTTGTGAAATGTAATGTTTGAAGTTGACTCTTTAAATATTTGAAATGAGTTTAATCCGTTGAGGATTGGTTTGAATTGAGTCAATTATTTTGATGATGTGAAAGATAGAATGCTCTTGAAATTCAGCCTGGGTTGCTTTAATTGCTCTGGTTTTGATAAATGATTTATTGCTGAACCGATTCTTTAAAGCTTTATAAATGAGTTAAATCGGTTGATATTGAGTTGATTTTTGAAATGGTTTCCTTGAGGTATGCCATTGAGGCGACTGTTGGATTTAGCTTGCTTTTGAATTGATTTCTGGTTTTGAGCTGTTGAAAAGGAATGAGAAACGGTTTAGTTGGGACTCGAACCGGGTGGCAAAAGTCCAAGTTTTAGGGGAGGTGCTGCCGAAATTTCTATAAAATCCGAGTCTTTATTGAAATGTTGTCTGGAAAATGATGAGTTAAAGACTTCTACTATTTTATTTGAATTATCGAGAAAAGGATGATGCATGCTTTTAAAATGAATTAATAAAGAGGAAATTGTGATTTAGTCTTGCTTCTTAAGAAAGGCATTGTATCTCTTTCAGGAGAAGGTTATTTAGATGAAACTTGTGTTTTAAAGCTGTTTGGATGTGAAAAGGGTTTATGCCTTTGAATTTGACTTGGGGGTTTCAATTAAAGAAGTTTCAATGACTTTGAAAGAACCTGAATGTCTATTGACAAGTTTCATTTTGAAATGTTTTGAGAAAGGTTTTAAGTACTCTTTGAATTCTGAATTCTTGCAAGACTAAAACAATTTTGAACAGTTGAAACGTTCTAGAATTTATCATGGAGGTTGAAGTTGGTTTTGCCTAAGTAAAGGAAACGGCTTTGAAAGAAGTAAATGATTACATGACTCGGTTTGGCTTAGATCCTATTTGCTTACTCAAATCAGAAAGCCAATGTTTTAATGATTTTAAATGAATTTGGCGAAATGAGTTATGTTATTCTCCCCTAAAGACTTGGAACTCTGCCGAGAAACTTTTGTTATGAAATCCCATTGTTGTATGGGTGATTTTGAATACTTTGAAATAAATCCTTAACTTGCCATGGTTTTGGAAGTTTTGGAAAGAGAATGCCGAGAGTGGCTTTGTTTTAAAAAGGGAACTCACTTTGAGTAAATTTGGCTTATGAGCCTGAGATGATTTGAGAAACGAGATTTCTAAAGCCAAGGCTGAAAAGAGTTGAAACTTGATTTCAAAGTGAAGCGATTTGAGAAAAAGTGATTTATGGCTTAAATGCCGGTTTTATGAATTTGATGATGTTGGATGGAGGAAGTGCTGTTTTGTTATGGGCCGGAATGGCTGTGTATGATTATGAATATTGGCTGGTTCTGGATTGAACCGTGAGCCGGAATGGCTGTGTATAATATTGATTTATGGCTGATTGCCGAATGAGCTATGGGCCGTATGGCTAACTATGAATTATGAATTTAAGCCGGATGGCTAAGATGGATGTTGATCCATGGTTGGGACTGAATGAATATATGCTTGAGATACCTGGGTAGCAGCAAGGGTTGTGGTTCGTCCCACTTGCTCCAGGTCAGAGATTATGGCGCCTGGGTAGTAGCGGTAGTAGTGGTGATTCCACTCGCTCCAGGTTGAGCTTTTAAACACCCGCCTGGGTAGTAGCCGCAGTAGTGGTTGTTCCACTAGCTCTGGGTTGAGCGGGTAGTAGCAATGGGGTTGTAGCTCAAACCTACTTGCTCCGCGAGGGGTGTTTCTGTCCATGGTTAGCTACCAGGACGTGTCGGGTTGGCTATATAACCGACAGATGATATCATCAGCCATTAAGGACAGGCATGCATCATATGCATTTATGTGACATTGTTTGGGTGTGCATATTATACTTGGTTTGCCTATGTGACTAATTGCTAATTGTTCTACTTGCAATAACTGTTTGTTTGTGCCTGCATCCTTCTATTTGTGTTTGCATCTGGGACTCTGTTGGATTGTGGTGATTTGGTTGATGGTTGGATTGTTTGGGCCTAGGGCCGTGGTTGGATTGTTTGGGCCTAGGGCCGTGGTTGAATTGAGATGGACCGATGGTTGGTTTCGGTTTGGTGTTTCTGTTTGGAAAGATATGAAAGTCTATTTTGGTTCAGCATAGATAAACCTTTTTGAAAGGCTTTTGAGTTTTTGAGAATTGAATGGTTCCTCTTTCAGAAAAGATTTTCCGACTTTACTTTTACTGTAAATCGTTGTTTTTGAAAAGAGGCATAAGACGGTTATTAATCACTGGTGCGATTATCTTCACGTATCCTATTACAGTAATTCCCAAAAAACCCTCTACTGAGAACCCTTTCGAGGATGATGTTCTCACCCCCCCTACATTTTTCCCCTTTCAGGATATGGACGCAGAAGTTACGAAGAGTTTATCTAGTTGTTGTTGAGATGCTCTGTATTGCTTTAGATTATTATTCTTGTACCCTCGCCTTTATCTTGATATAATCTGTAAGAGGGATAGGGATTGTATTGGATTATGTTTGTAATATTATTTATATATATATATATATATATTTGTATATATATATGGATGTACTCTTTATGAGTTGTTGTAAGTTTTATGGTATTTATGGAAGTATGTTATCGAACGAGAGTATTTTTGGGAGCGGTGTTGCGGTTTAAAGTTTCAAACAGGCTCATATTTTAGTATTAAATAGTATAAGTGTCGTCGTAATATCCGAGCTATCAGAGTTGCGCAGCCGGAAGCGTGAGCTTTGGTAGTTAGGGTGTTACAACATTCACTACAGAAATGGTTGTAGCCTCTCCATTCTTTTCGTTGGAACATGCAATTATTGTTGCTAGAGACATATGGTTTCGTAAAGTAAATGTTAGGTGTTGGTTGGAGGCTATATCAGGACGTTCTTGTTTTAAGGAATACTTAAAAACGGCAAACAATTATACCATGCAGGTTCGTTCCTTAGGCATACACTTATTGATTAATTGAATAATGTATATGTTAAGTTTATATACGAGAACCAAATTTATTGGAATAATATTTGTTATGTTAACATTCAAATGTGTAGGAACTTCATAAATGGGGATCAATGTACGAAAAGAGATTTGGGTATATTTTTGTGACATGTGCATCTGGAAAGAGCTCTGAAGAAATACTTGCTGAATTGAAGGTAAAAGAATAGAATCCTAATACAAAAATGTCATTGTAAATAAAAAGTGTATTTTACAGAAAAATACCATAAACTATATCTGCTATTATGTAGACGCGCTTCAGAAACAACCATGTTGTTGAGTTAGATATTGCATCACAAGAGAAAATGAAGTATATAGAATTGCACATTACAGATATTCATTCTAAGATATATGCCCAAAGTACTAATAAGGGAGATGGTAACTGTTGTTTATTTTTGTTTTGTTCTAAAAGTTTCTAATGATATTAACATACCATGTTTTTACTAAATTAATATCTGACGAATTAGGAGTTCACAGTTTCTTTTGAGTGACCTTCTTGTTGTATGATGTTGATATTTTTAGAGTTACCTGAATATTCAGGCGAAGTAGTTAATGACAGTCTAGATGGGATAGAGACTGATTCAAAAGAAAATTTAGATAAAATTTTCTCTGTTGGAATTAACATCTCCATGCAGTCTGATCTCAAAAAGGTCTCGGAAGAAGACAAAGAAACTTTGGATAACCAGCAAATACAAGATCATGTATATGTTGCAAATAGGGACTTCGATTTGAACAAAAAGCCATGGTTTGGAGATAAAATATCAGATCCTGTAACATGTGAAAGTCATAGATTCTTGACAAAGTATTTTTACCCATGTCAATACGATGTTGAAGAGAAATTTTGACCTTGTATTTTAAGACTTAGGTCGATTCCCCTTAGTTTAATGGTTTTGGTTGCAGTATTACATATGTGACTACTTTTTGAATTTCAAGATTCATGTTGAATAAGGAATATTTTCGAAGAAGCCTTAGTTTAATTTATGCTCGATTAAAGCTAGCATTAACTGATACATTTCTAATATATTTCTTTTACATTTATGCTTGAATGCAAACTTATAAGATCTTATAGTAAATGAGAAAATCTAATTTATAAATTTGTTCACATGAGTGAAAAAAATCTATTTATAAAGTGATTAATCTTTTGTACATGAAACAAATCCAAAAAATGGTGTTACGGTTTAGGTAATAGTGACTCACACATATTGCTCAAAATTAACTAATTAGACTATATCAAAAATTAAAATACGGACAAACTCAATTTATTTACCAATAAAAAATTTCTATATTTGCGAAAGAAAATATTTTTTTGTAACAACATTGATGAAACTAGTGAGAACTGAAGTAATTTATATTCTGTTGGTTTTAGAAACGAGACTACATCCAAATATGAGAGTGAAGAACTAAGCAAATTTGGCGGCGGTTGGAATAAAACCGTCGCAAAAAGTAAATATTGGTTCATTAATTATGTCCTACAATTTTGTTACAATTAGCAGCGGTTGACCCTAACCGCCGCTATTCTTCATTCAGCGACGGATTTCTACAACCACCACAAAACTGCCGCCGCTATTTGCCAGAATTGTTGTAGTGATAGAATGGTACTTATACATAAAGGATAAGTATAAATTGTATCTTATCTTCTCTTAGTAAAATTTTTATTATCTATTATGAAATAGAAAAAATATTGTAAATTACTTTGAATCAATAAATCTATCATTGTTGTGTGCAACTGTAGAATTTTAAGAAAAAATTATAATTGTTTGATGGTTACTTTATTTAGTCTAATATATTAGTTTTTTTTAGTAGAATATTATCTTGAATTTGTGTTAGACTTCAACATTTAAACAAAAGACATTTAAAAGGATGCAAACCTATTTAATTAAAGAATTAATAAATTTAAGAAAAAGTACTCTAAAGGACCATTATGAAATTTAATTATTAAAAAGAACTTTTAATACCAAAATTATTAAGAAAATTAATAAATGTTTATAATATTTAAGAAAAAAAATTAAACTTTTTTATAAAGAGACAAATATATCCTTAATTTTTTTCATTTATTTTTTATAATCTTTATAGCAATGACTTCAATTTTTCTTAAAATCTTGATTATCTTTATAATTATTTATTTATTTTTATTTATTTTCTCATTTATGTGGACTTCTATCCTTCCTCTCATAGGGTACAACAACATTAAACTCAATCAAATGGTGTTAGTCCAGATCTACATACGAAAAAACATAGAAAGAGTTAAATTGTTAATCTCTTTGAACTTTTCTATTGCTTTGTTTTAAGAATGAAAAATGAGAAAATGCATTATCATGCATCTTTCTGCAAATTCCAAAAGCACGTCATAAATTATAACTTTTCTATTGCTTTTTTTTTAAGAATGAAAAATGAGAAAATGCATTATCATGCATCTTTCTGCAAATTCTAAAAGCACATAAATTATTTTCATAAGTATGTTTTCTAGGATAATTATTCTCAAACATATTGCTTATATAGTAGTAATAAGATTGGATTTCTGTTGTTGTATCCTATGAGAGAAAGAAATGATAAAAGACCGCAAAAATAAAAAAATAAATGATTATGAAGATGACTAAAATTTTAGAAGGAATGGAAGTCATTGTTATAAAGATTATGAAAAATAAATGAAAAAATAATTAAGGATATATTTATTTTTTTATAAAAAAATTTGGTCATTCTTAAATATTATAAATATTAATTATTCTTAACAATCTTAATATTAAAGATCTTTTTTAATAATTAAATTTTTCTGATGATTATTTAAAATAAATTTTCTATAAATTTATATACTTATTATAATAGTAAATGTCCTGAACTAAGATAAAAAAAAATGAATTGATGAATTACGTAAAAAAAAATTAACATTTTAAAAGAGTTTAAAAATAATACATTTGAATATTGGAATAAATTTTTATTGTGTTTGTTTTTATTATTTTTTGTTTGAGATTTTCAATATTGTTCCTTTGTATTTTAGTATTTTAAAATAAATATTTGGTCTAATATATTTATTTTTTGGTCTAATAATCATTTTCTCATTTTCTACAGAAAAGGATACTAAATTAAACATAAATTAATACAAATTAAAAAATTATGTTGATTAGTACAAGTACTACTATATTTAATTTAATTTATTTATACATTAATATAATTGATTGAAAATAAATAATAAATAAAATTAAAAAATAATCAAAAAAATATAATGTTCAAAATTATTTTAAAATAGATAATAAAGTAAGTTCTAGGATATTATTTTATTTAAATTATTAATAATTATAAGAATAGAAGGCCAGTAATTATATTAAAATAGGTATTAAACTAAGTTTTATGGTAATAAGTTTATTTGAATTATTAATATAGTCTTATAAACGATAATTTTGTACAAAAATATTGTTAATAAAATTTTATAATCTCAATATTTATCCCTATTATTTGATTCATGTATTTTATGTTATTCTACTTTTTGTACAAAAAATTAAAACTTTTTTTAATTAATTATTTAAAAAGGATAGCGATGAATTGGGTATATAATATTTTAACTATGTAATATTTTTACTTTTTATTCGAGTGATAAAACATCATTGTTGTTGAACTCATATAAAATATTGTAATATAGTATTAAAAAAATTGTTAGGGATTATTAGTGCGAATTATAACTCTTATAATAATATAATTAAATAACAAGTTATTAATGAGTGTCTATAACAAAGTTATTTTAGTATATATGGCATAAATTAATTGGAGAAAGTAGATTATTTTATTTTACTCTCAGAATACCTAATAATGACTCCAATTTTGGTAAATTTTTACTATTTTTTTATATTAAAATGTTCAGACATAAAATACATAATTTAATAATTATGTTTTTTTTTTAAATTCAATAATTATTCTCATATCAGTATAAGAATTCCAGTCAAATATTATTAAAATTTTTAATTAGCAATTTATAAAAATTTTAATTATTAAAAATAATTTATTAAATTTGATTTTTAAAAATTATATTTCTAAAAGTTGTAATACCTATATTTGATAAATTAAACTAAAATTAAATTATTTTTAATAAGCACAAGAAATAAAAATTTTGTTTTGCAAAAGAATTTTTAAAATAAAAAAATCATAGACATAAATATAAGAATATATTTAAATTTTATCAATATATGAGATTATGTTAGAATTTTTAATTTTAATAAATATAAATCAACTTTAAAAATTATCCTAACTTTTAAAAGTATGCAAGTACATACAGATAATTTTTTTAAACTAAATTAATTATAGTAATTTGTCTAATATATCAGTTACATTTGATTAGAAGAAATATCAAACTATTTAAATTAATTTTTTTTGGTATTAAAACAATGATTTGTAACGTAATTATGTTGTTCAATTAAGTTATTTATTTATTAACCTATTCAAAATAATATCGAAAATAGAATACTAATCAATTAAAGCAATAATTGTTAGATTTTTTTTCTTTCATAAAATCTTGAGGGATTAATTTTTCACCTATATAAGAATGTGTTTTATTTTGATCAAAATTAAATTAGTGTATTTATACAATTTCGATAATTTCATGGTTCTCCTTAATAGTTTTTTCTTTGATCCTCTTGATCTCTTTTTTGTCCCTCTACCACCAATCATATTTGTAACATCCTCAATTTTAATTCTAGATAAAAATCATCTAATTTTAAGTTTCAAGCGCCAAATTATAATTCGTCGAAATTGGTCAAAGATTGGTTTTTACTAAATTTTACAAAATGTTCATTTTTACAAATTCTCAATTTGCATCTTTCCAAAATAACCTAAACCAATCCTAGACACTCTTATTTTGGGAATGGATCCTCTCAATTTTTTTAAACAATTAAGAGAGTAAAGTGTGATCTCTCACGATTAATTTTATAAGTAGAACCAAGAAAAAACATAAAAGAGAGAACAATAAAGGATCAGAGATCACACTTTACTTTCTCATTTTTTTAATAATTGAGAGGATCCATTCCCCATTTTTACTCAATTATCAACCCCCAATCATGTCTTAGCCATTCAAAACCCAATCAACCAAATCCAACTCAATGACAATTTCATTCCTCACTATTAGCATTAACCAACAATTCACATACATCACTCAATCATTCAAACATACAAATTTATATAGCAATTCACATGGCTTACTCAATCTCGCCACACTTACCACCAAGGGTACACTCACCCAGTCACGGCCTCCGGCCTAATTCTCGTTCCATAGCTATTCATAGGAAATCAAACACAACATCCATCAATTTCAATCACACACAATACATCACAACATGGCAATGCTATCAACTTACCATGACTTACCCCTTTTTATGGCCTCCGCCCCAAATTATCATATCAACCATCAACGGTCAATTAACCGTGCAATCACACTCAATTATCCATAATCAAACAACTACAAATTCACTCAATCAATAATCATTCAACATAAGCATTCACACTAAACAATTTTCATCCACAACACCAATTATTCAATTCAACACTATCCTAGGCACATTTAATCTAGGTTTTCACATAACCTTACATAGTGTCTACCCGAAACCAAAACACGTACCTTGTTGATGGCGATTTCCCAACTCTTTGATTTTCTTCTCCAATCAATCCAAACTTCGATCAATGACACCAAGCCTCCACCAAGTGCTCCGCAATCAAGCCAATCCCCAAAACCACAACACAAACTCAACCCAAGCAAGCCATCATTCTTTGTTTAATCTAGTTACACAATTTTGCACATTCTCAAACTAGGGTTTCATCCATAATTAGAGAAAATCAAAGAAAAATAGTTATCTTACCTTATACCACATAATATTGGGTCAAAACCCCGTTAGAATTGGGGGATAAGCTTCCCCTAAATATCAAAATCACAATTCTTCAACACTACAACTACCAAAATACGAATTCAGAGGCGAAACAAAAATGGGGCAAGGATTTCGAAATTTCTTACCACAATAGTTAGATAGAAACAAAAAGGAAGTTGAGACAAATGCGTAGCCCTGACTAGGGGTGTTCGCGGTGTGGTTTGGTTCGATTTTTTAGAGAAAAGTCATTCGATCCAATAGTTTAATTAAACTGCGGTTTGATTTGGTTCGATTTTTTTCTCAAGACCATACGAACCAAACCAAACTAATTAAAATCGGTTTGGTTTGGTTCGGTTTGTTCGATTTTTCAATCAACTCAAAGAAAAGCCTGCCATACTATTTCACAAAATTATAACATTAAAATCATCTAACACAAATATGCAATAACTAACAAAAGTCTTGATTCAATGAAATTCAACGACAAAAGAAATTAAAATAAATGAAACTCAAAATTACAATTTCACAAACATGTCAAGGAATTCCTAAATGAGTAAAACAAATGAACTAACTCTATTAAATGACACAAAATAACACAAGACTAACAGAAGTATCATTGCATTATGCAAGAAAATAACACATCTAAAGGTATATTACAAACAATAAAATTTGTCCTTTCTATTTTTAATACCATTATATCAATATATTTAGAATATTGAAGACATCTTTCATAGTACAAAGAACTTCATAACTTGCAATTGAAATGCACTTTCTCACAAAAAATGCAGGCAATACATAAATACATTGTGCCCACCTAGTTCTCTCGAAACTAAAAGCCGCAATCAGACATGTGTAGAAAGACCAATTACCTTAGACAATTGCACCTTCTGTTCATCAATATTGATTCCAAGTTCTCTTCTTATATCCTGCCAAAGACCAATACCAGATAATGAACAACAAATACTAGGAATCAACAACAATGAATAATGAACAACAATGAACAAATAATTAAAAAAATAGAAGTAGAAACACAACAAAATAAAAAATTACTAGCATTCAGCAACAATGAACAATGAACAACAATCAGCAGCAATGAACAAATAATGAACAACAATGAACAACAATCAGCAACAATGAACAAATAGATTGAACAGAAATTGAATACAAATAAATCACAAAATCAACTCAAAATAAGCAAAAATAAATTATACCCAGCAGTTCAGAATCACAGAATCAGAATTATTAATAAATTAAATCACAAAATCAACTCAAAACAAACAACTCAAATTAACAAAATCATTAAACAAGCACAGTAATCATTAGTATTATTAACAAAATTTCAAAACAAGCAAAATAAGTACAGGAACCCAAAAATCAATTCAGAATCACATAATCACAGAATCAGAATCACAGAATCAGAGAATCACAAAACTTGAACTAAGCAAAACAAGCAAATTTGAACCCAGCAACTCAGAAGCACAGAATCAGAGTTATTAACAAGAAATTAACAAAACCCTAAACAAATCCAGCAACTCAGAATCATAGAAATTATAATTAACAAAATCAAACCCTAACTATTTCATAATTATAAACCCAATATGTCTAATTGCTTCAGATATATAGAAGGAGAGAAAATCAAACCTGAAGTCAAGTGGATGGGAAGGAGGAAGAGCACTAGAAGAAGGCCAACCGGTGGCTGCTGTGTTGTGGGTGGCCATGCCAGAAACGCAGCAGTACTGCTATGGGTGGCCACAAACAGTGCTGCGGGTGGCCAGATCGGTCCTGTTGGTGGCGCTGGGGTGCCGCTGGATGGTGCTGGACTGCTGGGTGGTGTAGTGTCTACAACCGCGAGGGTGGTGCTGGCTGGGGCTGGGTGGTGCTGTCTGCAAGGAGGGGCTGGGAAGAAAGGTCCGGTGGCGCTGGCACTGGGAGAAAGGCTTTGACGGCGCTACGAGGTGGTGGGAGGAAGGGGTTCACCGGCTGGGGAGGTGCTGCAAGAAGATGGGTTAGCCGCCGGCCTTGGGTTTCTTCGAGTGAGACTGAGAGTGAGTGCAGAGAGTGAAATTGAGAGAGTGAGAGTAGAGAGCGGCTAGGTTTACGTTTGGGGGTGGGGGGGTTAGGCTAGGTCACGTTAATTGGGGGTTGGGGGTTTGGTTTTTAGGGTTTTGTATAATATCGGTTCGGTTCATTTTTTATTGTCAGAACTGAAAACCGAACTGAATCGCAATAAAAAAAGCAAAATATATTTTTTTCAGTTTTTTTGGTTTTCAGTTTGTTCGATTTTTGGTTTTTTTGGTTCAGTTGGTCAGTTTAGTTCGGTCCGGATCGGTTTTGAACACCCCTAATAGACAAGTTGTTGGTCGGAGCTCTGATTTGTGAGATATGTGAATTTGAAGTGGTGAATGAATAGTAACTAGGGTTTCTTTCTTTTGCTCATTCTCAAGGTCGTGACACACTCTCTCAAATGGCCAGATGAGTTGTGTTTTAGGTGAATGGGGGTTTAAGTGTATGAACTTAGGCGAGTTAAACCCCAAAGTAGTCCCTGAGATTCATGAAATGCACTTATTTGGTCCCTGATTTTCCAATTACACTACTTATGTCCTCGAGATTAAAAAAAAATGCACCAAGTTGGTCCCTTCCCATTTTTCCGTCCAAGTTACTTCCCGGCGGGAGTGACCTGACAAATGATTGCCACACTGGAGTGTCTAACGGTTACATGATGTGGCAACTGAAAGTGTTTAACCCAATGTGGTCTCTGATCCCTTTTTAACCTTAACTGCAGAAGTAGTGCACCACTTCTTCTTCTTCTTCCTCTTCTTCTTCTTCCTCATCCTTCTCCCTGTTCATTTTCTTTGTCATTGCTGTGCTGGTTGGAACGATGGTTGGACGTGCAAATGAAGGAGAGGGGAGTTCTATTCGATCAACGACAAGGACACCAAGTCGGAGCAGAGCCTCACGAGTGCCAGAGCGGTGTGGGTGTGGAAAACGCCCTGTGCTCCGATAGTCTGGAATGGATACCCACCCAAATAAGCCCTTCTTCAGATTCCCGAATTACAATGTGAGTGTTTCTTTAAGAATTGTTGTTGAGTTTTTTTATGCTAACTCTTAAATTTGCTTCTCACAGAATAGTGGAAAAAGATGGTGTGAATTTTTTCGATGGACAGACGTTGTAGAAGATGATAATGGAAATTTGGAAGACGCTGCAGCATATAACAATGAAGAAGTGAGCATGAGTTTTTCTTTGAGGATTGGAAATTTGGAGGCTGAATTAAGGACCCAGAAATATATAATACAAAAGTAAGGATTGTTGGTTTTTTCTTGTTTGTTGTTGTTTTAGTTGTGATAGTAAAAATATAACAATTGTATTTAAAAGTATATGTTTATGAATGTATGGGAACTCCTTGGATTATTGGTGTGGTCTGTGTAGATAGATTACAAAAATAATAATCAAACTGAATGAATAGAACAAGTAAAATGATAATAGCAGATTTTGATTATAATTAGCACATTATTAATGTAATACACTGTCAATAGACCACATAATGATAAATACCATAATACAGCTACCAGAAAAAACACAAGATCTCCAAGTTTAAAGGAATCTAAAGTATTTACTACCAAAAGTAAAAATAAACCATACAGTTTGGTTATGTGCTATTCTTGAATGGAAATAAAAAAAAAACTAATGCCCAAATTCCATATGTAATCAAGTATTAGCAGCTAGTACATATAATTATTTAGTGTTTTTCTTCCTTGCTGCTTTGAACCCTGGAGTTGGAACAAACTTCAGAAATTTGCCAACCTAAAAGATGTTGCTGCAATTGCTCCTTACATGGGATCAATAGAAACAGTTACTGGTGGTGGTGAATTCCTCCTTTTGGTTGGTAATTTATGTGGCCTTTTTGTTGTTGGCGGTGGTGGTGCCTGAGTAAAGTTAGGAAACTAGTTTGAATTAGTGTGAATAAGGAGCAATGACAAAAAATTAAAAAACAAATGTTAGGGGAAATTTTTACCTCATCTTATGTTCCACCATAGTTTGGTTGGGATAAGTCAATCTCGGCAGCTTGGGGTGTAGCCATTGGTGGTGGAAGGTTGTTTGTAATAGCCACATGAGGAGGATTTTGGATACCTGCACCAAGAGGAGCTTCAACTACTTGTGCTTTATTGGCTGTGTTGCTTGCTTCAGTTGCAGGTGTACTCCCAGTAGGAGTAGCTTTGGACTTGACAGCCGCCACAACAGCTGTTGCAGCTGCAAGCACAGCAGCAACCTCATCAGCTCTCTTCTTTTTACATTCCCTCTTGGTGTGGCCCTTTACTCCACAATATGTGCATGTGAATGGCTTCAGCTGTCTCTTTAGACTAACAATTGGCTTAGCTTTCTTGTTTCCATGAGTACCCTCATTAGCATCCTTTTTTCTTTTGGTTGTCAGTTTTTCAGGTTTTCGTTTAATGTTACGAGCTTATGGCTGATTGTAGACTGATTTTTCCCACAAAGATTGGCCTGGGAGAAGATTGATGTGATGTTCATAGGCCTTCTTGTATGACTCCATTGTGATCAAGGAGTGACAAAAATTCTCAGGTCTCTTGTTCACCCGTGCAAGAGTAGCACAGGCATGAACACAGAGAATGCCTATAGTAAATTAATCAACTCCAGTTCAAGTCGACACCAACTCACATAATAATTGAAATAAAGCCAATTATAATGAAAATAAAAATAAAGTTGGTGTAAAAGTTAATAATATCACATGTTAATATCCAGAACTAGCAGGTGTAAAGTCTTTTGTCTAGATCAACAACCATGTTTGTTGGGTGTCCATGGACCTCAAAATTTTCATAGTCTTCATCCCCAGTCCATATAGGGACCCAATTCTTTGATTCTTTCCTAACCTTTTCTAACCAGCTCTGAATAACAGGAGGAAGTCTCCCGACATGGTTGTTCAACTTTACCTTATTCTTTGCAAACGATCTCATAACAAACATCCTTACCTCTTCAAAAAATGTGATGATTGGCTTGCTCCTAGCCTCCTTGATCCGTGGATTGAAAATCTCACATGCATTGTTGCAAATATTATCTAGCTTTGGCCTGTGGCTAAATTAAGACTTTGTCCATGAATGACTCGGCCACTTGTTAAGGTATGTCCATACTTCTTCACTCACCTTCTTTATCTTGTCCATGTTATCCATAAAGTCTTAGAATGTGGTTGACCTAGCAGCATCTCAAAAGAGTCTCCTCAGCTCAAGATCCTTTCACTGTTTGTTGAAATTTTGCCATAGATGCCATACATAGAAACGATGATACCTGTGGCATGACCTCTTCCACAGTGAAAATCAAGCCCTGCATATGACAAACACATGTAGCAGAAACTGAATTACTTAAATAGGATCAACCAGTTTGAAATATTCATGCAAATTTTAGGCCATCTATATTAGACAGAGGAATATATAGTTTATAAATTAAAAATAGGATCAACCAGTTTGAAATATTCATGCCAAATTCATACTATCTATGTTACACAGAGAAGCATATAATTCATAAAAGGTGCCTGCATATAATCCAGATTCCCTTGATTCTAACAACAAACATAACATCTTTAATACATAGCTAACTACTTGAATAGCACAACAAGTTATAGTATACAACTAGTTACTTTCTGCATATCAAAAATGAAATATCACCCGTTAGCCTTATACTCTCCTAAATCATCATGGAGTAGCTCAAAAAACCACTTCAAGTTCTCCTTGTTTTCAATGTTAACTATAGCCCAAGCAATCACATATATGTGATGATTTGCATCTTGGGCCACCGCTGATAATATCTGGCCTCCAATATGTGTCTTCAGAAATGCACCATTGAGTCCAATTAATGGTCGGCACCCTGCTTTGAATCCGTTCTTGCAACCACTCAAGCAAACATACATCTTCTCAAGCATTACTTGTCCATCAAGCAGTGGAGTCACCCCAATATTTACAGTGGATCCGGGATTGGTTTTCAGAAGCGTTTCAGCATAATCCGTTAACAAGGCATACTGTGCCTTCTCATCCCCATAAACAACATTCCTTGCATTGGCCAAGGCTCAAGCAATTGAATTTCTATGCAGAATCAGATAACACTTTGACCTAAAGTACACTGTAGCCTCACATTGCTTGAAATTAGGGTACTTTCTAACCTTTTTAACCAACTTACCAGCCAGATATGCTCTGTTTACAGCCCTGTTAGAATTTTCTCTTGGACATGTATGATCATCATAAAATGTCTTAATTTGCCAGCAACAGTCCTCATGATCCCTTGATGCATACACAACCCATGAGTACTATTCCACTTGGCACACTGTCCTACACTTGATATTATCATTCTTTACGAACTTAATCCCCCTACCCTCTTGTATGCTAAACTCTCGCACAAGATCCCTGAACTCTTGTTTGGTATTGAACTTCATGCCCACTTGAAATTTTAGCCCACCAAATCTCTGGCCCTCTTAGAAGATGGAAAATTCATTTGAATCCCCATCAGATTCCAATTCATCCTCAGAATTAGGAGGAGTCTTCATCTCCTCCGAGTGCCATGAGTTGGCTCCATCAGATTCTACACCTGGATCGAGAGCTTTATACAAAATTCCTTCCCCTGGAGTTCCTAGAAAATCTAGGTCCACCTCTACATCTGATAAATCCTCAATAATTGCATCATCATCTTGCATAATAGTATCTTTTCTTATCTTCTCCTTCCTTTTAGCCATTTCTGATGTCTTTTGAACCTTCTTGACCTCTTTCCTAATTGGTTTCGATTTTCTTGCAACCAATTCATCATCATTGCTAGAGCTGGCCTCCTGCACTAGGACGTAAGATATATCCTCTAAACTTCCATCATCACTTGTTAATTCATTTGTAGTTAAATTCACATGAAGATGTTGCTTGTCTTTGTTAGCACTCCAACATCCCTTTGCCTGAGATCTTGTAATTCTTTTAGGTGGGTTAAATTTGGGTTTGGGTTTGGAAGTGAACTTGGGTTTGGGCTTTGGTTGAATTTTATTGGGCTTCAGATTTTGGTTAGGCTTTGGAGTTGGCTCCTGATTATGCTTGACAATGGGAGTTGGGTTGGGCTTCCTACTGGATTTCATGTTGGGTTTATGATTGGGTTTGGGGTTCTCAGGACCACCTATAGAGTTAGGGTCATCATTGGTAGGATTTGTGGTGGGGGTCAGCAGTAAATTTGTTTGGGATCATGTTTGGAATAGCAGGAATTGGGTTTGCAGTTGATTTGTTTAGAATTAGTTTTGTAGTTGATTTGTGATGAGCGGATAATTTATATGCTTTTTGGCATTATTTTTAGTATGTTTTTAGTATGTTTTATTTAGTTTTTATTATATTTTTATTAGTTTTTATTCAAAAATCACATTTCTGGACTTTACTATGAGTTTGTGTATTTTTTTTGTGATTTCAGGCATTTTCTGGCTGAAATTAAGGGACATGAGCAAAAATCTGATTCAGAGGCTGAAAAAGGACTGCAGATGCTGTTGGATTCTGACCTTCCTGCACTCGAAGTGGATTTTCTGGAGCTACAGAAGCCCAATTGGCGCGTTCTCAATTGCATTGGAAAGTAGACATCCTAGGCTTTCCAGAAATATATAATAGTCCATACTTTGCCTGAGATTTAATGGCCCAAACCGGCGTTCCAAGTCAGCATAGAAATTCTAGCGTTAAAACGCCAGAACTGCCATAAAAGCTGGAGTTAAACGCCCAAACTGGCACAAAAGCTGGCGTTTAACTCCAAGAAAAGTCTCTACATGTGAAAGCTTCAATGCTCAGCCCAAGCACACACCAAGTGGGCCCTGGAAGTGGATTTCTACACTAACTATTCTAGCTTACTCATATTTCTGTAACCCTAGGTCACTAGTTTATTATAAAAACTACTTTTAGTGATTCATCTTGTACCTCATGACACTCTACATGTTTCATATTATATCTTCTATGGCATGAGTCTCTAAACCCCATGGTTGGGGGTGAGGAGATCTGCTGTGTTTTGATGAATTAATGCAATTACTACTGTTTTTCATTCTATCACGCTTGTTTCTATTCTAAGATATTCACTCGTACTTCAACTTGATGAATGTGATGATCCGTGACACTCATCACCATTCTCAGCCTATGAACGCGTGCCTGACAACCACCTCCGTTCTACCTTAGATTGAGTGCTTATCTCTTAGCCTCCTGATTCATATCAGAGTCTTCATGGTATAAGCTAGAATCAATTGGCGACCATTCCTGAGATCCGGAAAGTCTAAACCTTGTCTGTGGTATTCCGAGTAGGATCTGGGAAGGGATGACTGTGACAAGCTTCAAACTCACGAGTGCTGGACGTAGTGACAGACGCAAAAGGATCAATGGATCCTATTCCAGCATGAGTGAGAACCGACAGATGATTAGCCGTGCGGTGACAGCGCATTTGGACCATTTTCACTGAGAGGACGGATGGTAGCCATTGACAACGGTGATCCACCAACATACAGCTTGCCATGGAAGGAGCCTTGCATGTGTGAAGAAGAAGGCAGTAGGAAAGCAGAGATTCAGATGATAGAGCATCTCCAAAACCTCAACCTGTTCTCCATTACTGCATAACAAGTATTTATTTCATGTTCTTTCACTTTTTACAATTAAATCTGAGAATTATTGATATCCTGACTAAGAGTTACAAGATAACCATAGCTTGCTTCAAGCCGACAATCTCCGTGGGATCGACCCTTACTCACGTAAGGTATTACTTGGACGACCCAGTGCACTTGCTGGTTAGTTGTGCGGAGTTACAAAAGTGTGATTGTAATTTCGTGCACCAAGTTTTTGGCGCCGTTGCCGGGGATTTTTCGAGTTTGGACAACTAACGGTTTATCTTGTTGCTTAGATTAGGAATAATTTATTTTTGTTGGTTTAGAGTCACTAAATTTGAGTCTTTTATTTGAGTTAGTTTCATATTTTAAGTTTGGTGTCAATTGCATGCTTTTATTTTCTTTTAACTTTTCGAATTTGCACGTTCTTAATTCTTTCTTTATCTTTAAAAATTCTAAGTTTGGTGTCTTCTTTGTGTTTTCCTTTAAATTTTTGAAAATTTGTGTTTGATTTTCTAAAAATTTTAAGTTTGGTGTGCCTTGTGCTTTTATTTACTTAAAAATTTTTTAAAAATTTGTTCTTGGTGTTCATCTTGATCTTCAAAATATTCTTGGTGTTCATCTTGACATTCAAAGTTTTCTTGTTTGTTCTCTTTGTTTTGATCTAAAATTTCTAAGTTTAGTATCAGTTTGTTGTTTTTCTCTTTCCTCATTAAAATTCAAAAAATAAAAAAATATATCTTTTCCTTATTTTACTCATAAATTTCGATATTTTGCATTAAATTAGTCAAAGATTTTCAAAATCATATTATTTTTTTAGTCAAGTCAAAATTCTAATTTCAAAAATTGATCTTTCCAAATCTTTTTCAAAAATCAAATATTTTTAATTTCTTCAATCATATCTTTTCAATCATATCTTTTTTTTCTAATAAATTGCAATCATATCTTTTTAAAATAATTTTCAATCATATCTTTTTGATTGCTAATTTCCAAAATCTTCTTAATCAATTAATTAATTTAGTTTTCAATTTGCTTTTATTTTCTTCTAATTTTCGAAAGTTTTATTTTATCTTCCATTTATTTTGTTTTAATTTTTTCGGTTACTTTTAATTAAAAAATAAAATAAAATAAAATAAAATAAAATTTAAAAATATAATTTAATTGCAATTCATAGCAATTCTCTTTTCTCCATCATGGACATAAGTGGAAATGAACAGTCCAGAAGGACTCTGGGATCATATGCTAACCCCATTACAGCTGCATATGGGAGTAACATCTGTATACCTCCCATCAAAGCAAGCAGTTTTGAGCTAAATCCTCAGCTCATTATCATGGTGCAGCAAAATTACCAGTATTCCGGTCTTCCACAGGAAGAACCTACTGAGTTTCTGGCACAATTCCTACAAATTGCTGACACAGTACGTGATAAAGAAGTGGATCAGGGTGTCTACAGATTATTACTGTTTCCATTTGCTGTAAAAGATCAAGCTAAAAGGTGGTTAAATAACCAACCCACAGCAAGCATAAAAACATGGAGACAGCTATCAGACAAATTCCTGAATCAATTTTACCCTCCAAAAATGATGACACAACTGAGGCTGGACATCCAAGGCTTTAAACAAGAGGATCATGAATCCCTTTATAATGCCTGGGAGAGGTATAGAGGGATGCTAAGGAAATGCCCCTCTGAAATGTTTTCAGAGTGGGTACAGTTAGACATCTTCTACTATGGGCTTACAGAAAGAGCTCAAATGTCTCTAGACTACTCAGCTGGTGGATCCATACACATGAGAAAGACGATTGAAGAAGCTCAAGAACTCATTGACACGGTTGCTAGAAATCAACATCTGTACTCAAGCAGTGAGTTCTTTATAAAAGAAGAGGCTAGGACAGTAACTACTGATCCTAATCCTCAAGAACAGATTGTTGAACTTAATCAGCAATTACTCCTTATAACAAAATAATTAGCAGAATTTAAAGAGATGCTCCAAGACACTAAAAACGCTAACAAGAATATGGAAGCACAATTGAATCAGACAAGACAGCAGCTATCTAAACAGATAACAGAAGAATGCCAAGCTGTCCAACTAAGGAGCGGGAAGACATTGAATAATTCAGCTCAAAGTAGCAAAAAGCCAAGAAAGGAACAACTGACAGAGGATGACCAAACAACTGTCTAAAATCCCTCTGAGGACAGCAAGAGCCCAGAGAGGAATAATTCTGGCGTTCAAACGCCAGAAAAGGGTGAAAGATTGGCGTCAAACGCCCAGTGGATGCCCACTTCTGGTGTTCAAACGCCAGAAAAGGGAGAAAAGTTGGCATTGAACGCCCATTCCTTGCCCAGTTCTGGCGTTCAAACGCCAGAAAAGGGTGGGAAGCTGACGTTAAACGCCCATCCAGCACCCAATCCTAGCGTTCAAACGCCAATGAGGGATCAGACACCTGCAAGTGCTGATAGTAACCCCTCTAAGAAGGCTTCTGATAGACTACTATTTTATAGTTTATCTTGTACTCAATTGAGTGGTTTTTATCAACTCTTTACCCACTTATTCATACTATTTGCATGGTTTTACATTTGCCTTCCTAATTATGTGCTTTGATTGAAAACATGCTTCTTTGGCCTTAAGTTTCCTATGTTTAAATCCTCTCTTATTACCATTAGATGCATTGATATGTGTGTTAAGTGATTTCAGAGATTACAGGGTAGGAATGGCTCAGAGGATGGAAAGGAAGCATGCAAAAGTGGAAGGAATACAAGAAGTTGGAGAAATTGCTAAGCTGTCCAGCCTGACCTCTTCGCACTCAAACGGCTATAACTTTAGCTACAGAGGTCCAAACGATGCGGTTCTAGTTGAGTTGGAAAGCTAACGTCTGGGGCTTCGATTTGATATATAATATGCCATAGTTGCTCTGACGCTAGGCGACGCGAACGCGCTCCACGCGGACGCGTCGCAGTTCCGAAAATCAGCGTGGCAGTTTTCTTCTCCAGCAATTTCTGGGCTGTTTTCGACCCAGTTTTCGGCCCAGAAAACACAGATTAGAGGCTATAAAGTGAGAGAATCCATTCATTTATAAGAAAAATCTCATAATTCATAATTTTAGTTTTAGATGTAGTTTTTAGAGAGAGAGGCTCTCTCCTCTCTCTTAGGATTTAGTTTTAGGATTTAGGATTATTTCTTCTTCATCACGGGTTCAATGTTCCTTTAATGTATGTTTCTCTTTTACTTTTATATACTCTAATGCTTTTTATTTGTATTCGACTTATGTTGCCCAACTGGCTTATGAACCCTTCATGTTAGGATTATCTTAATTAATAATTTGAGGTATTTCAGTTTATGATTCCTATTTAGATTTTTCCCTTTTGGCTTTGGTTGAGTCATTGGAGACACTTGAGTTATCAAACTCATTGTTGATTGAAAATTGGAATTCTTCAAGAATTAATTCGAGTTCCACTAACTCTAGCCTTTCCCAAGGAAAGACTAGGACCTGAGGAATCAAAATTAATTCATCCACTTAACTTACCTTCATAGTTAGAGGTTAACAAAGTAGGAGAAAAATCCAATTCTCATCACAATTGATAAGGATAACTAGGATAGGACTTCCAGTTCTTATACCTTGCCAAGAGATTTTATTATTGTTAATTTATTTTACTTGTCATTTAAATTACTTGTTCTTTACTCTCAAAACCCCCAATTTACAAAACTCATAACCAATAATAAGAACATACCTCCCTGCAATTCCTTGAGAAGACGACCCGATGTTTAAATACTCGGTTATCAATTTTAAAGGGGTTTGTTACTTGTGACAACCAAAACATTTTTAAGAAAGGTTGATTGCTTGGTTTAGTAACTATACTTGCAACGAGATTTACTATAACTTCTAAACCATCAATCTTCAGTTCTTCAAAATGGCGCCGTTGCCGGGGAATTGCAAGCGTGTGCCTTATTATTGGTTATTGTAAATATTTGCTTTTTGCTTGTTTATTTGTTTTTATTTTTGTTTTTATTTTTGATTTTTCATAAATTAAGAGGTTATTGGTTTTTTTATTTAGTTATTAAATTTTTTTTTCAAAAATTTGTTCTTCGTGTTCATCTTGACCTTCAAGTTGTTCTTAGTTGTTTTCTTCGTTTTGATATAAAAATTTTAAGTTTGGTATCATTTTATTATTTTTCTCTTTCCTCATTTAATTCAAAAATATCTTTTCTCTTTATTTTTAATTGAATTTTCAAAATTTGCATAAAAAACAATTCAGATTTTTATTTTAAAATTTTTTATCTTATCTTATCTTATTTCAAAATTTCAAATTTTAAATTTTAAAATTTAATTTTTAAATTCAAAATTTAAATAACCTTTTAATTTAAAATTTGTTTTTATTCTCGTTTTTAATTTTTATTTACTATTATGAGTTCTCACCCCTCTCGCTTTGAGTTTGGTTCCAATGCTGTTGCAAGGAATGGAAATTATAACAGGAACATGCATCAAGGTCAAAACAATCAGAGATGGAAGGAGCCACGAGGATCTGATCAATCCTTTAGGCAACATCACCTTCCAAGATACCATGGACAACGACCATCCTACAATGCATGCCAAGACAACAGTTATGGTGGACCCTTCCGTGACAACCAACAACCACCAAACTACTATGGTCAAGAGCCATTCCAGGGAGCATACCAAGATGATAGATATGATGGACCCCCATCATATGCTTATGAACCACCTCCCCAACATACCTTTAAACCACCAAACTCACAAGCCCCTTTACACCATTTACCTCCATATGACCCTAACCCACATCCACCATACCAACCACCCTATGAACCGAATAAGCCATACATAGATCCACCCCAACCTCCATTGGATAACAATACACCCATCTCTAACATCATTGGTCTCACCTCTACACTCCAAAATCTTTTATCCCGTATAAACCAACCCTCTACCTCCAAAATTCAACCCTCAAGCTCTAGTGCACTTTCTTTTCAACCACATAATGATCTTTTCATCCCATTATCACCCTCCATGGAAGAGCACCCACATCCATCAATCCAAGAGCAAGATGATCCCAATTATGCTATTGATATGGAACAAGAAAGAAGGAATCATCTTCGCGAATCCATACTTCATAAAGAGCTAGAGGAGGCCCTACGGGTAAAGGTAGGAGAGACCCTTGAAGATGAAAGAGTAGTTGAAAGGAGTTGTCATGGAAAGAAAATCATCGAGGATGAGTACGATTTTATACTTAAACAACTGGATAAAGCAGCAATTATTAAAAAGGAAGAAGTGGTTGCAGACTTAAGAGATGCTGAACCTCCATGGGAAAGTCAAGACATAGAACCTCCTTCCAAGACAGTTGCATTTGATGTTGAGGAGGGTGTACAACCTCCAAGGCATATCATAATTGAAGACTTGGAAGAGGTTGGTCAAGAGATGGAGATTACAGAAGAGATTGAATTGGAAGAAAGCTACCAAGAGGAAGAGGTTGATATTGGAGAAACTTACAAGGAGGTGGAAGTTGACAAGGAAGAACTCAAGGGACTGGATCTGGAAATCACCTTGCCAATGTTGCTGGAGACCTATCCCCCAAAGCCATCACCATCCATTCCTTCATTCAAGTGGGTAAATCTTTCATCTCTAAGCTTAATTAGCTCACTTGAATATGCTTTACTTGAAACAGATGGTCAGCTTAGAGCTCTTTGTGGCATTAAGCGTAAAAGGAAGATGGTTAGTAGTTGGAGTTGTCATGCAAGGTTCAACATGGTTGTGTGCTCAAAGTTTAAATGCAAGGATTGGTGTAAAGCTCAACTGAATGGGTCTAGGAAGTTGGTTGGCTGCTTTAGTGAGAATTCAGATTGCTTGCCACCCGGATGGAATCATGATGATCAACAAGAAGACGGGTGCAAAGGCAAGGTGTGGGACCCCGGAATTCAGTCTAGAAATCAACACTCTTGGGGCCTTGTCACTTGCTTTAACTTACTTGAAGGCTTTCTGCGCCTAGTTTAGGACCCCGGAGGCCATTGGAATCACAAACATTGGTGGAGATTCCTGGATGAATTCAAGCACAAGCCACCATAACAGGAAGCTCATCAAATGTCCAACTTAAGGACTTTAACTAAAAGTGCTAGGTGGGAGACAACCCACCATGGTATGATCGTTCCTTTTTCATTTTTATTTAGTTTTATTTGTTTTCGAGTTTTATTTTATTTTATTGTATTGAACCTGGAGTTTTGCATAACATTCATATTAGCATTGCATTCCGCATACTGCATTATTTAAAAAAAAAACGCACGCGACGCGGCAGCATCGCTGACGCGTCCGCGTCACAAGTGCATTAGGAGGAAAAGAAATTCAATAAAGAGTCACGCGAAAGTGTGGCTGGAGGTGTGCCTTTGGCACAAACTAATCCACGCATCCGCGTCACCCACGCGACCGCGTGGCCCTGTAAATCGACGTAAAAAGGGTGTATGGCCGAAAGTTGAGCTGGAATTGGGCTGGACTCGTGCTAGCAGCACAAGCCTTACCACGCGAACGCATGCCCTACGTGTCCGCATCGTTCTTTAAACAATGCCATTCACGCGATCGCGTCCACCACGCAATTGCGTGACCCAAATTTTTGGCAAAATGAGCTTTTCACCAGAGAGTTGCGCGGCCGCGAGGCTGCACTCGTGCTGAAGACACGAATCACTTCACGCGAACGCGTGACCCACGCATTCGCGTCACTTCATCGAAGTGCTATCCGCGCGAACGCGTCACTCACGCATCCGCGTCGCTTGCGTCGCACAGCTTACCCTAATCTGCCAAAATATCTGATAAACTCAAATTTTATGATATATTTTTGTGCTCAAATTGAGTGATTTATTCAATCCTTCACCCACTTATTCATATTAATTGCATGGTTTTACTTTCCCTTCCTTATTATGTGATGTATGTGAAAAACATGTTTCCTATGTTTTAAAAGTAATTATTTTAATTTCCCTTTATTACCATTCGATGCCGTGATTCGTGTGTTGAGTAATTTCAGATCTTCTAAGGCAGGAATGGCTTAAAGGATGGAAAGGAAACATGCAAAATTGGAAGGAAAGCAAAAAACGGAGTTTTTGAAGAAACTGGCAACGACGCGATCGCATGGACGACGCAGCCGCATGCCAGCGCGAATTAACAGCGACGCGACCGCGTGATTGACGCGATCGCGTGCCTTAAGCGAAACGCATATGACGCGGACGCATGACTGACGTGACCGCGTGACAAGGAAAACTCCAATTGACACGATCGCGTGACCCACACGGCCGCGTGACAGAGGCCACGCACCAGAAATTACAGAAAACGCTCCCAGCAATTTCTGAAGCCCTTTTTGGCCCAATTTCAAGTCCAGAAGGCACAGATCAGAGGTTATGAAGTGAGGGAATGCATCCATTCAAAGGGAGTCTCCAATTAGTTACTTTTCATGATTTAGATTTAGTTTTGGGGGAGGTTCTCTCCTCTCTCTTTAGGATTAGGATTTAGATTTAGGATTTTATTCGCTTTCAGGATTATCTTTTTATCAGGTTCAACATTCCTTTTTATTTATCTTTTCAATTTAATTTATGAATTCTTCTATGTTACAGATTACTCTTTTGAATTAATGTTAATTGAGGTATTTCAGTTTATTATTGCTCTCCTTTATTTATATTACTGTTGCTTCCAATCTGAAGACATTTTTATTCCGGTAGATTTACTTTTTCCCTTTTTGGTCTTGGTTAAGAAATTAGTAACTCAGGAGTTATCAAACTCAAACATGATTGATAATTGTTATCTTTGCTAATTGAATTGAACTTCAATAATCCCAATCTTTCCTTAGGGATTAACTAGGATTTGAGGATCTAACTAATTAGTCACTTGACTTTTCTTTACTTTAAGTAAAGACTAACTGAGTGGAATTAAGATTCAATCTTCATCATCATTGATAAGAATAACTAGGATAGGACTTCTAATTTCTCATACCTTGCCAAAAGTTTATTCTATAGTTATTTATTTACTTTACAGTCTTTTACTTATTTCAATTGCAATTTAAATTACTTGCTCCTCATCTTCAAAACCCCGATTTGCGATCTCCATAACCGATAATAAGAACATATTTCCCTGCAGTTCCTTGAGAAGACGACCCGAGGTTTAAATACTTCGGTTATCAATTTATTTAGGGTTTTGTTACTTGTGACAACCAAAACGTTTGTATGAAGGGATTTCTGTTGGTTTAGAAACTATACCTACAACGCGACTGTTTTTATAAAATTCTTTACTGGCAAAAATCGTAACGTCAAAATGGCGCCGTTGCCGGGGAACTGCAATTGTGTGCCTTATTATTGGTTATTGTAAATATTTTTCTTTTACTTGTTTATTTGTCTTTATTTTCCTTTTTTATTTCCATTAGCTACTATGAATTCTCACCCCTCTCGCTTCGAATTTGGTTCTAATATTGTTGAAAGGAGTGAAAGTTATAACAGGAACATGCATCAAGGTCAGAGCAATCAAAGATGGATGGAGCCAAGAGGATCTGATCAACCCTTTAGGCAACAACACCCTCCAAGATATCATGGACAAAGACCATTCTACAATGCATACCAAGCAAATAGACATGGTGGACAACCTTGTAGTTACCATCAAGTCCCACCCTGTGCTTATAGGCCATCCTCTCAACATAACTTCAATCCACCACACTCACAAGCTTCTTTTCACCATTCGCCAACATACGATCCTCATTTACCCCGATTCCAATCCAATTACTCCCAAACACCACCACTTTCCATTGTACCACGTCCAAATCCAGCACCCCGAGAATCAGAGGTTCGCCTCAAGGAAGCAGTAGATCAACTTCAAACAACCTTTTATCAACTGGAGCAAGCAATAAGTCAATTATCTTCTAGACGTTCGAACATTCAAGGACCTCCCACAACTCCGTGTGGACAATCTAATGATGAGCATAGCATGAAGGAGATACTAGAAACTCCAGTGGGCAGAACAGAGCATGACTTCGTACTAGAACAAGTAGAGGAAGCTGTCATTACATAAGAAGAAGAGTTGGTTGAAGACCTAGGAGACGCTGAGCCTCCATGGGAATCCAGAGTTGTGGAGAATTCTGTCAAGGACGTTACAATTAATGCTAAGGAAGATAATACACAGTCCCCAAGGCAAGTCTTTTATGAAGAACTGGACGGAATAATCCAAGAAACAAGTTTCCTTGATGATGATGATCTCAAGTCAAGTTCTCCCAGTAGTGAACTTGCACCAGCAAGTGAATTCTCTGAGATCGAAGAATCTTCCCCAAGTGAATACGAAGACGATGCGGAGGTAGATTTCTCTCAACCTCCCGTTTATGACTTAAGTGACGAGGAAGACATAGAAGGCTTTGATCAGGACATGGATGCAATTGAAAAAGTCTGCAAGGAAGTGAAGAAATTCACAGAAGAGCACAAGGGAGTAGAACTCACAGAACCACTGGAAACACCTATCCCAAAGCCATTACCACCTAATACAAGCTTCAAGTGGGTACAATCCTTAACCTTTATCTTTAATTTTCCGCTTGAATATGGTTTGCTTGAAACAGATGGCCAGCTTAGAGCTCTCTGCGGCTTTAAGAGTAAGAGGGAAATGGCTCGTACTCAGAGCTGGTGCACAAGGTTCAATAAGGTTCCACGCTTCAACTTGAAGTGTGCGGATTGGCATCATGATCTATCGAATGGATCTCGGAAAACGTTTGGTCACCTTGGTGAAAATCTACTTTCTAAACCGCCCGGATGGAAAAATATAGATCAAGACGAAGGCGGATTTAAAAGCAAGGTTTGGGATCCTGGAAACTATTCTGACATTCGTCACCCCGGGAGCCTGAGAATATGTTTGAAGCTGCTCAGAAGCTTCACATGCCTAGTTTGGCATTCCAAGCATTGGTGGAGATTTCTGGACGAATTTAAGCGTAAGCCGCCATAACAGGAAGCTCATCCAATGTCCAACTTAAGGACTTTAACTAAAAGTGCTAGGTTGGAGACAACCCACCATGGTATGGTCGTTTCTTTTTCAGTTTTATTTCGTGTTATTTATTTTTATTTTTATTTCCTTTTTCAATTGAACTTGAATATTATTCATTCGCATTGCATACTGCATACTTGCATACCTGCAAAAAAAAAAGAGGGTGCGCGACGCGACCGCATCATTCATGCGATCGCGTCAAGTTGCGAAAATACTCCCCACGCGTCCGCGTCATTCACGCGGCTGCGTGATCTGGAGATCGGCGTAAACATCCAACGTCCAGAAAGTTAGGCTGGAATCGTGTAGCTATTGTGCGTTTTGCACAAAACGCCCACGCGATCGCGTCCCTGACGCGATCGCGTCACTTACACAACATCAAGCCCACGTGACAGCGTGAGCGACGCGATCGTGTCGCATGGATTGCACAACACCCCAAAAGGAGACAGAGAGTTGCGCTGAAACGATGCTGGAATTGTGCGTTTAGCACAATTTCTATCGACGCGGTCGCATGCCTCACACGACCGCGTCATTCATAATTTACTCATTCCATGCGATCGCATCACTCACGCGATCGCATCGTCCCCCATTTCACCCCGGCCACGCGACCGCGTGCCCCACACGATCGTGTGGATTCAAATTTAATAACCCCCAACCACGCAAAACCTACCCATTTGCGCCCCCCAGCCCCCTCTCCTTCCTCTCTTCTCTCCACAACCACCACCCACAACTTCCAACCACCACCCAGCCACCCTACGCCGCCGCCGCACTGCCAACCACCCCCCAGACCTCACCGTACCACCACCCCCTCCCCCATTCTCCCCCTCTTTCTTCTTTTTTCTTCCTCTTCCTCCCTCCACCGCCACTGTCCCCCTCCGCGATCACCATCCGCCGCCGCCGCTCCGTCCCAACCGCGCCACCCACGCCCCCTTCCCTTCCTTCCCCTTTCCCCCCATTCCCTACCCAAAACCCTACCTCCGAACAGTCGCCACCGCCGCTGTGCTACCCTCAACCGCTGCGTCTGCCACCATCCCCAGCCACCTCTCTGCCCCACTTTCTTTCCTTCGCCTTCCAGGTTCCGCTGAACGCCACCCTTCTTTCCTTTTATTGTTAATTTCCTATTTTTCTGTTTATGTTCATCATTAGGCTAGTTAGATATGCATGTTGTAGTGGATTCTAGGTTGTTAGGTAGCCTAGGATGTGGTTAGTGGATTTAGGCCTGATTAATTATGCTGTTCTTGCTACCTGTTTTATTCAATTTGTAATTCTGCTGCTGCTGTGATGTTGTTATTGTTCATATGCTGTAATTTCTTGTTTCATGCTGCTCGTTACACTGCTTTTCCATGTTCATATTCCTTATATGTAATGGCAGCTATATTTTTAACTCATATGAACTCTTATGACTGCTGTTTATTTTCCGGGACAATCCAATTTTAGCCAGAATGCTACCCAAATTTCTGTAAACTGTTTTAATTTTCATTCATGTTTTGGTTTTGGCATTTTGAACTCTGCTTTCCTCTGCTTTTACCAAACCAATTCATGAATGCCAGGGCAAGCTTTCTTATTCTTTTTGATTTCCTAGTTTTTAATCTGCATTTTTTATGTTTAGATTCCAATTCTTGCTATTTCTATATCTATCTGAATCATCATCAATCTAATTCCCTTGTTTGGATATGAGTTACCTATAGCTTCTAATTGTGAATGCTTGTTACTTGGATTATGATCATTATGCCACTTACTTTAACCCACTTTTTACTAACTCACTAATTTTAACTTCCTAAACTCTTTTTCAATTCTAACCAAACCTAACCTTTCAAAACATCTCTTCTGGTTTTTCACTTTCTTTTAACATTCTAACCAAGGCATGATGATACTTTTTCTAATTAACTTGAATGGAAGTACATTTTGGACTGTGACATTTTTCTTCTCAGTATTCTAACTCTTATACATTCCTTAATGCAAATTTACTTAACTCAATTTCCTCTTCTATTGATCCTTTGCCACTTTGTGTTTCTTTTGATTATTTGCCTATTTGTTTTTCTATTTTTTTATATCCTGGTTTTCTATTTTTCAGGATGTCAGACACCCAGAGAAAAGGAAAAGGAAAGGCAACAACTGGCAAACGAAAAAGAGGAGAAGCCTCCATGTCCATACTGGACCTCATGCATGATGACTTCTGGCGGGAGAAACACTTTACCCCGCAGGAGAAGGCTGACCAACTACTCCCTGCTACTGATCCCATTAAATTTGTAAACCGATACTGCGAGCTGAAGTATCCGGTGTTTACAAACTCCAGGAACCTGTACCTGGAAAGGACTCTGAAGATCCCAGAAGAACTCCAGCAATACACCTCTGATCAGATCAAACAAAGAGGCTGGTTCTTTCTGGAGAGAAACCTGACTAAGGTTAATACATCTTGGGTAAGGGAATTCTACTGCAATTACTTCAAAACTTCCTTAGATGCAGTGAACCTAAGAGGGAAGCATATTCTGGTTACTGAAGAGGCTATAGAGGATGTTCTGAAGCTTCTGCCTAAATTCGATCAGCCAGATGGATATCAAAAGGCTGAGGAGGACATGCGCTTCATGAAATTTGACTGGGATGCAGTCAAGGCCAGGATAGCCCTTGACCCGACTGTCCCATGGGTCATGGGTCAGAACACCACCATGCCTAAGGGAATCAAGCGGGCATACTTGAACGATGAGGCTCGGCTATGGCATCAGATCCTAAGCAACTTTATTATGCCGAGTACTCACGAGACGGAGCTACCTGCCGCTATGATCACCCTCCTATGGTGTGTGATGGAGGGTAAGGACCTGTACCTGCCACGCTTCATTCGGTACTACATGGCCAGGGTCCACGTCCGAGGCACTCTCCCCTTCCCATATCTGATTACACAGCTTGGCCGTCGAGCTGACGTGCCCTGGGAGGATGCTGATGAGAAGCTACCTGCTGCAGAATGCAAGAAAATTATCCCTCACAGTAGGAACTTTCTGGCTTTGGGCTACAGACCTCCATTCCTCACTCCTACTGATGAGACAACCACACCATCTACCAGCCCCTCTTCTACCCCAGCTACCCCTGCTACCATCACTGCACCTCCACCTGCCTCAGAGCCCGTCTATCATCTAGTGCACCGCCTGTTTCGACAGCTAGACCAGATGGAGTGCCGCAACCGGCGCTGATATGCGACGCTATGAGCACCTGAAGCTGATGATACGATCTGGCGATATCCCCTCCGAGCCTGACACACCATCAGAGCCATCTGAGGAGGAGGCGGATGCTCACGAGGTAGATACCCACCCCCAGAGAGCGGCTGAGTAGGCAGGCACAGAGTAGGCTGCATCACAGCAGGAGGCCCCGCATCAGATTCAGGTTTCCGACCCTGAGATCCCTATTCAGTTAGCACCTTGGTGCACGAAATTGTGATGTCCAGGCTCAAACTATTCCTGGCACGTGAGCAACTTGGTACGCGTAATCGTGATTACACATTCATAATTTGTCACAACTTCGATACAACTAACCAGCAAGTGCACTGGGTCGTCTAAGTAATACCTTACGTGAGTAAGGGTCGAATCCCACGGAGATTGTTGGTATGAAGCAAGCTATGGTCACCTTGTAAATCTCAGTCAGGCAGATATAAAGTGATAATGGTGTTTTCGAATAATAAATAATAGAATAGGGATAGAGGTACTTATGTAAATCATTGGTGGGAATTTCAGATAAGCGAATGGAGATGCTTTTCGTTCCTCTGAACCTCTGCTTTCCTGCTATCTTCATCCAATCAGTCTTACTCCTTTCCATGGCTGGCTTTATGTGATACATCACCACTGTCAATGGCTACTTTCAGTCATCTCACGGGAAAATGATCCAATGCCCTGTCACGGCACGGCTAATCGTCTGGAGGCATCACCCTTGTCAATGGCTTCATCTTATCCTCTCAGTGAATAATATGCTCACGCACCCTGTCACGGCACGGCTATTCATCTGTCAGTTCTCGATCATGCCGGAATAGGATTTACTATCCTTTTGCGTCTGTCACTAACGCCCTGCAATCGCGAGTTAGGAGCTCGTCACAGTCATTCAATCATTGAATCCTACTCGGAATACCACAGACAAGGTTTAGACTTTCCGGATTCTCTTGAATGCCGCCATCATTCTAGCTTACGCCACGAAGATTCTGGTTAGGAGATCTAAGAGATACTCATTCTAGCTTAATTCATGTAGAACAGAAGTGTTTGTCAGGCACGCGTTCATAAGGGAGAAGGATGATGAGCGTCACACATAATCATCACCTTCATCACGTTCTTGGGTGCGAATAGATATCTTAGAAGTGAAATAAGAAGAATTGAATAGAAAATAGTAGTACTTTGCATTAATCTTTGAGGAACAGCAGAGCTCCACACCTTAATCTATGGAGTGTAGAAACTCTACCGTTGAAAATACATAAGTGAAAGGTCCAGGCATGGCCGAGATGGCCAGCCCCCTCAACATGATCAATAGTCTCCTAAGATGAACAATGGATTAAAACTGAGACCAAAGATACCTAATACAATAGTAAGAGGTCCTATTTATAATAAACTAGCTACTAGGGTTTACATGAGTAAGTAATTGATGCATAAATCCACTTTCTGGGCCCACTTGGTGTGTGTTTGGGCTGAGCCTGAGTGTTGCACGTGCAGAGGCCATTTGTGGAGTTGAACGCCAGTTTCTGTGCCAGTTTGGGCGTTCAACTCTGGTTTTGGATCCTTTTCTGGCGCTGGACGCCAGATTTGGGCAGAAGGCTGGCGTTGAATGCCAGTTTACGTCATCTATTCTTGGCCAAAGTATAAACTATTATAAATTGCTGGAAAGCCCTGGATGTCTACTTTCCAACGCAATTGGAAGCGCGCCATTTCGAGTTCTGTAGCTCCATAAAATCCACTTTGAGTGCAGGGAAGTCAGAATCCAACAGCATTAGCAGTCCTTTTTCAACCTCTGAATCTGATTTCTGCTCAAGTCCCTCAATTTCAGCCAGAAAATACCTGAAATCACAGAAAAGCACACGAACTCATAGTAAAGTCCAGAAATGTGAATTTAACATAAAAACTAATGAAAACATCCCTAAAAGTAACTAGATTCTACTAAAAACATACTAAAAACAATGCCAAAAAGCGTATAAATTATCCGCTCATCACAACACCAAACTTAAATTGTTGCTTGTCCCCAAGCAACTGAAAATCAAATAGGATAAAAAGAAGAGAATATACTATAAATTCCAAACTATCAATGAAACAGAGCTTCAATCATATGAGCGGGACTTATAGCTTTTTGCCTCTTGAATAGTTTTGGCATCTCACTTTATCCATTGAAGTTTAGAATGATTGGCATCTATAGGAACTTCAGATTTCGAATAGTGTTATTGACTCTCCTAGTTCAGTATGATGATTCTTGAACACAGCTTTTTTATGAGTCTTGGCCGTGGCCCTAAGCACTTTGTTTTCCAGTATTACCACCGGATACATAAATGCCACAGACACATAGTTGGGTGAACCTTTTCAGATTGTGACTCAGCTTTGCTAAAGTCCCCAATGGACCTTGACTTTAACCGCTCAGTCTCAAGTTTTCACTTGACACCTACACGCCACAAGCACATGGTTAGGGACAGCTTGGTTTAGCCGTTTAGGCCAGGATTTTATTCCTGTAGACCCTCCTATCCACTGATGCTCAAAGCCTTGGGATCCTTTTTATTTCCCTTGCCTTTTGGTTTTAAGGGTTATTGGCTTTTTGCTCTTGCCTCTTGGTTTTAAGAGCTTTGGCTTTTTCTGCTTGCTTTTTCTTTCTATACTTTTTTTTTTCGCCTATTTTTTTTTCTGCAAGCTTTGTTCTTTGCTGCTTTTTCTTGCTTCAAGAATCATTTTTATGGTTTTTCAGATTATCAAATAACATGTCTCCTAGTCATCATTCTTTCAAGAGCCAACATATTTAACATTCTTAAACAACAACTTCAAAAGACATATGCACTGTTCAAGCATACATTCAGAAAACAAGAAGCATTGTCACCACATCAATATAATTAAACTAAGTTCAAGGATAAATTCGAAACTCATGTACTTCTTGTTCTTTTGAATTAAAACATTTTTCATTTAAGAGAGGTGATGGATTCATAGGACATTCATAACTTTAAGACAAAGTTACTAACTACTAATGATCATGTAATGAAGACACAAACATAGATAAGCACATAACATATAAAACGAAAAACAGAAGAAAGAAGAACAAGGAATGAATCCACCTTAGTGATGGTGGCATTTTCTTCTTGAGGAACCAATGATGTCCTTGAGCTCTTCTATGTCTCTTCCTTGTCTTTGTTGCTCCTCCCTCATTGCTTTTTGATCTTCTCTTATTTTATGAAGCATGATGGAGTGCTCTTGATGTTCCACCCTTAGTTGCTTCCAATAATTGTGTGGAAGAAAATGTATCCCTTGAGGTATCTCAGGGATCTCTTGATTTGCAGTCAAATGTTCTACCACTGAGCTATAGACCCTTGATGGAAGCTTTTGTCTTCCCTTTCCTCTTTCTAGAGGTTTCTCTGGCCTTAGGTGCCATCAATGGTTATGAAAAAAAAAACAAAAAAGCTATGCTTTTACCTTTTACCACACCAAACTTAGAATGTTGCTCGCCCTCGAGCAAAAGAAGAAAGAATAGAAGAATAAGAAGAAGATATGGAGGAGATGGAGGGAGATGTGTATTCGGCCATATGGGTGGGATTGGGTGGGAAAGAGATGTTGAATTTTGAAGGAAAGTGGGTGTTTGGATGTGAGTGGTAAAGGGTTAATTAGGGAAGAGTGTTTATTGGGAATAGAGGATGATTGAGAAGAGAGAAGAGAGTGAGTGGAGGTGGGTGGGGATCCTGTGGGGTCCACAGATCCTGAGGTGATCCTGTGAGGTCCACAAATCTTGAGGTGTTAAGGCATTTACATCCCTGCACCAATTTAGGCATGCAAAATGCCCTTGCACACAACTCTGGGCGTTCAGCGCCAGGTTGGTGCCCATTTTGGGCGTTCAACGCCCCTTTGCTGCCATTTCTGGCGTTGAACGCCAGAACCATGCTTGTTCTGGGCGTTCAGCGCCAGGATGCTGCCCATTCTGGGCGTTCAGCGCCAGAACCATGCTCTGTTCTGGCGTTTGAACGCCAGGCAGATGCTCCTCCAGGGTGTGATTTTTCTTCTGCTGTTTTTGATTCCGTTTTCAATTTTTATATTTATTTTGTGACTCTACATGATCATGAACCTAAGAAAACATGAAAAACAATAAAAATAAGAATTAGATAAACATTGGGTTGCCTCCCAACAAGCGCTTCTTTAATGTCAATAGCTTGACAGTGGGCTCTCATGGAGCCTCACAGATGTGCAGAGCTTTGTTGAGACTCTCCAACACCAAACTTAGAGTTTGGATATGGGAGTTCAACACCAAACTTAGAGTTTGGTTGTGGCCTCCCAACACCAAACTTAGAGTTTGACTGTGGGGGCTCTGGTTGACTCTGCTTGGAGAGAAGCTTTTTCTGCTTCCTCTCCATGGTTGCAGAGGGGAATCCTTGAGTTTTAAACACAAGGGAGTTCTCATTCCATTGAAGGAATATTTCACCTCTGTCAACATCAATCACAGCTCTTGCTGTGGCCAGGAAAGGTCTTCCTAGGATGATGGATTCATCCTCTTCCTTTCCCGTATCCAGGACTATGAAATCAGCAGGGATGTAAAGGCCTTCAACCTTTACTAACACGTCCTCTACTTGTCCATAAGCCTGTTTTCTAGAGCTGTCTGCCATCTCTAATGAGATTTTAGCAGCTTGCACCCCATAGATTCCCAGTTTCTCTATTACAGAGAGGGGCATGAGGTTTATTCCTGAACCAAGGTCACACAGAGCCTTAAAGACCATGGTGCCTATGGTGCAGGGTATTATGAACTTTCCAGGATCCTGTCTCTTCTGAGGCAATGTCAGTTGATCCAGATCACTTAGTTCATTGATGAACAAGGGAGGTTCAACTTCCCAAGTATCAATGCCAAATAGTTTGGCATTCAGCTTCATGATTGCACCAAGAAACTTGGCAGTTTGTTCTTCAGTAACATCCTTATTCTCTTCAGAAGAGGAATACTCATCAGAGCTCATGAAGGGCATAAGGAGGTTCAATGGGATCTCTATGGTCTCTAGATGGGCCCCAGAGTCCTTTGGTTCCTCAGAGGGAAGCTCCTTATTGACCACTGGACGTCCCAGGAGGTCTTCCTCCTTGGGATTCACGTCCTCTCCTCTCCTCACAGGTTCGGCCATGGCGCTTATGTCAATGGCCTTGCACTCTCCTTTTGGATTCTCTTCTGTATTGCTTGGGAGAGTACTAGGAGGGATTTCAGTGATCCTTTTACTCAGCTGGCCCACTTGTGCTTCCAGATTTCTAATGGGAGACCTTGTTTCATTCATGAAACTTACAGTGGCTTTAGATAGATCAGAGACTAGATTTGCTAAATTAGAAGCATTTTGTTCAGAGTTCTCTGTCTGTTGCTGAGTTGATGATGGAAAAGGTTTATTATTGTTAAACCTGTTTCTTCCACCATTATTAAAGCCTTGTTGGGGCTTTTGATCCTTCCATGAGAAATTTGGATGATTTCTCCATGTTGAGTTATAGGTGTTTCCATAAGGTTCACCTAAGTAATTTACCTCTGCTATTGCAGGGTTCTCAGGATCATAAGCTTCTTCTTCAGAAGATGCCTCTTGAGTACTGTTGGATGCAGCTTGCATTCCATGCAGACTCTGAGAGATCATATTGACTTGCTGAGTCAATATTTTATTCTGAGCCAATATGGCATTCAGAGTATCAACTTCAAGAACTCCCTTCTTCATAGGCGTCCCATTATTCACAAGATTCCTTTCAGAAGTGTACATGAACTGGTTATTAGCAACCATGTCAATGAGTTCTTGAGCTTCTGCAGGCATTTTCTTTAGGTGAATGGATCCACCTGCAGAAGTGTCCAATGACATCTTTGATAGCTCAGATAAACCATCATAGAATATATCCAGGATGGTCCATTCTGAAAGCATGTCAGAAGGACACTTTTTGGTCAACTGTTTGTATCTTTCCCAAGCTTCATAGAGAGATTCACCTTCTTTCTGTCTGAAGATTTGAACATCAGCTCTAAGCTTGCTCAGCTTTTGAGGAAGAAAGTACTTGGCTAAGAAAGCCGTGACCAGCTTATCCCAAGAGTTCAGGCTATCTTTGGGTTGAGAATCCAACCATAATCTAGCTCTGCCTCTTACAGCAAAAGGGAAAAGCATGAGCCTGTAGACTTCAGGATCTACTCCATTAGTCTTAACAGTATCACATATCTGCAAGAATTCAGTTAAGAACTGAAAAGGATCTTCAGATGGAAGTCCATGAAACTTGCAGTTCTGCTGCATCAGAGAAACTAACTGAGGTTTCAGCTCAAAGTTGTTTGCTCCAATGGCAGGAATGGAGATGCTTCTTCCATGTAAATTGGAATTAGGTGCAGTAAAGTCACCAAGCATTCTCCTTGCATTGTTGTTGGGTTCGGCTGCCATTTCCTTTACTTGTTCGAAATTTTCAATCAAGTTGTCTCTGGATTGTTGTAATTTAGCTTCTCTTAGTTTCCTTTTCAGAGTCCTTTCAGGTTCTGGATCAGCTTCAACAAGAATGCCTTTTTCTCTGTCCCTGCTCATAAGAAAGAGAAGAGAACAAGAAAAGAAGAGGAATCCTCTATGTCACAGTAAAGAGGTTCCTTATTGTTAGTAGAAGAAAAGAAGAAGAAATTCGAACACAGATAGAGGAGGGGGTTTGAATTTGGTGATGATGTGAGGAAGAGATGTTAGTAGATGAATAAATAAATAGAATAAGATGGGGGAGGGAAAATTTTTGAAAATTATTTTGAAAAAGAGTTAGTGATTTTTGAAAATAGTTTTTGAGAAATGTTTAGTATTTTTTTTCGAGAATTTTTGAAATCAAAAATAAAAATAAAAATAATTAGTTAATTAAAAAGAAATTTTTGAAAAAGGGGAAGATATTTTCGAAAATTAGAGAGAGTTAGTTAGGTAGTTTTGAAAAAGTTAAGAAACAAACAAAAAGTTAGTTAGTTAGTTGAAACAAATTTTGAAAAGATAAGAAGTTAGGAAGTTAGAAAAGATATTTTGAAAATCAAATTTTTGAAAAAGATAAGATGAGAAGATATTTTTGAAAAGATATGATAGAAATTAGTTTTGAAAAAGATTTGATTTTTAAATTCTCAATTAATGACTTGATTCACAAGAAATCACAAGATATGATTCTAGAACTTAAAGTTTGAATCTTTCTTAACAAGCAAGTAACAAACTTGAAATTTTTGAATCAAAACATTAATTGTTTATGTTATTTTCGAAAATTTGATATAAAAATAAGAAAAAGATTTTTGAAAAAGATTTTTGAAAAATTTTCGAAAATAACTAAGAATTTTGAAAAAGATTTGATTTTTGAAAAAGATTTTGAAAAAGATAAGATTTTCAAATTGAAAATTTGATTTGACTCATGAGAAACAACTTGATTTTAAAAATTTTTGAAAAAGTCAACTCAAATTTTCGAATTTAATGAGAGAAAAAGGGAAAGATATTTTTTTGATTTTTTGAATTTTTATGAAAACATGAAAATTATGCAATGCATGAAATTTTTAGATCAAAACAATGAATGCATGCAAGAATGCTATGAATGTCAAGATGAACACCAAGAACACTATGAAGATCATGATGAACATCAAGAACATATTTTTGAAAAATTTTTAATGCAAAGAAAACATGCAAGACACCAAACTTAGAATTCTTTAATGCTTACGCACTAAGAATTCAAGAATGCATATGATAAACATGAAAAGACACAAAACAAAAAATCATCAAGATCAAACAAGAAGACTTACCAAGAACAACTTGAAGATCATGAAGAACACTATGAATGCATGATATTTTCGAAAAAATGCAAGATGCATATGCAAGTGACACCAAACTTATGATATGACTCAAGACTCAAACAAGAAACAGAAAAATATTTTTGATTTTTATGATTTTCTAATTTTTTTGGATTTTTATTTTATATTTTTCGAAAAATTATTTTGAAAAAGAAAATAAGGATTCCAAAATTTTTAATATGAATTCCAGGAATCTTATGCTCTAAAGCTCCAATCAAAGAGTCAGGCATGGCTTAATAGCCAGCCAAGCTTTAGTATGTAACTCAGACATGACACGCCTGACATTCCTTACATTCAACAGCCAATTGGCTAAGAAAGATAAAGAAGCTCTTCTCTTGAGTATAAGAATTGAGACATGGCTTTACAGCCAGCCAGGCTTCAACATGCTCCATGAAACACTAGAATTCATTCTTAAAAATTCTGAAAGGAAAATATATTTTTGAAAACATTTTTATTTTAAAAATTTTTTTTTTCGAAACCAAAGGAAGAATTTTTGAAAGATTTTTGAAAAATTTTTTTGAAAACAAGACAAAAAGAAAATTACCTAATCTGAGCAACAAGATGAACCGTCAGTTGTCCAAACTCGAACAATCCCCGGCAACGGCGCCAAAAACTTGGTGCTGTTGCCGGATCCAAACTTGGCACTGATGTTACCGGACCAAAAGCTTGCCGAAAACTCAAACAATCCCCGGCAACGGCGCCAAAAACTTGGTGCACGAAATTGTGATGTCCAGGCTCAAACTATTCCTGGCACGTGAGCAACTTGGTACGCGTAATCGTGATTACACATTCATAATTTGTCACAACTTCGATACAACTAACCAGCAAGTGCACTGGGTCGTCCAAGTAATACCTTACGTGAGTAAGGGTCGAATCCCACGGAGATTGTTGGTATGAAGCAAGCTATGGTCACCTTGTAAATCTCAGTCAGGCAGATATAAAGTGATAATGGTGTTTTCGAATAATAAATAATAGAATAGGGATAGAGGTACTTATGTAAATCATTGGTGGGAATTTCAGATAAGCGAATGGAGATGCTTTTCGTTCCTCTGAACCTCTGCTTTCCTGCTATCTTCATCCAATCAGTCTTACTCCTTTTCATGGCTGGCTTTATGTGATACATCACCACTGTCAATGGCTACTTTCGGTCATCTCACGGGAAAATGATCCAATGCCCTGTCACGGCACGGCTAATCGTCTGGAGGCATCACCCTTGTCAATGGCTTCATCTTATCCTCTCAGTGAATAATATGCTCACGCACCCTGTCACGGCACGGCTATTCATCTGTCGGTTCTCGATCATGCCGGAATAGGATTTACTATCCTTTTGCGTCTGTCACTAACGCCCTGCAATCGCGAGTTAGGAGCTCGTCACAGTCATTCAATCATTGAATCCTACTCGGAATACCACAGACAAGGTTTAGACTTTCCGGATTCTCTTGAATGCCGCCATCATTCTAGCTTATGCCACGAAGATTCTGGTTAGGAGATCTAAGAGATACTCATTCTAGCTTAATTCATGTAGAACAGAAGTGTTTGTCAGGCACGCGTTCATAAGGGAGAAGGATGATGAGCGTCACACATAATCATCACCTTCATCACGTTCTTGGGTGCGAATAGATATCTTAGAAGCGAAATAAGAAGAATTGAATAGAAAACAGTAGTACTTTGCATTAATCTTTGAGGAACAGCAGAGCTCCACACCTTAATCTATGGAGTGTAGAAACTCTACCGTTGAAAATACATAAGTGAAAGGTCCAGGCATGGCCGAGATGGCCAGCCCCCTCAACGTGATCAATAGTCTCCTAAGATGAACAATGGATTAAAACTGAGACCAAAGATACCTAATACAATAGTAAGAGGTCCTATTTATAATAAACTAGCTACTAGGGTTTACATGAGTAAGTAATTGATGCATAAATCCACTTTCTGGGCCCACTTGGTGTGTGTTTGGGCTGAGCCTGAGTGTTGCACGTGCAGAGGCCATTTGTGGAGTTGAACTCCAGTTTCTGTGCCAGTTTGGGCGTTCAACTCTGGTTTTGGATCCTTTTCTGGCGCTGGACGCCAGATTTGGGCAGAAGGCTGGCGTTGAACGCCAGTTTACGTCATCTATTCTTGGCCAAAGTATGGACTATTATATATTTCTGGAAAGCCCTGGATGTCTACTTTCCAACGCAATTGGAAGCGCGCCATTTCGAGTTCTGTAGCTCCAGAAAATCCACTTTGAGTGCAGGGAGGTCAGAATCCAACAGCATCAGCAGTCCTTTTTCAACCTCTGAATCTGATTTCTGCTCAAGTCCCTCAATTTCAGCCAGAAAATACCTGAAATCACAGAAAAGCACACGAACTCATAGTAAAGTCCAGAAATGTGAATTTAACATAAAAACTAATGAAAACATCCCTAAAAGTAACTAGATTCTACTAAAAACATACTAAAAACAATGCCAAAAAGCGTATAAATTATCCGCTCATCACACCTCCTCTGCAACAGGTAGGCCCTCAGACCACCACTACAGAGACTCCAGCTACCCACCCTTCCAGTGATGACACCCCTTCACACCCTGCTTGATTGAGCATCAGGGACGATGCTTCATTTTAAGTGTGGGGAGGTCGCCATCTCTGGCGTTTTTTTTGGTGAACCACTACAGACTCTTTCATTTTATTTTGCTATTTTTCTGTATTTTTCTCTTTTATTTTTGTTTTTATTTTTTCAGCACTTATACATTGTTATTTTCATGTATTTTTACTCTATTTCTGCATGTTGCACCTTAGTTCATATTTTAGCTATTTAGTTTAGTTGCAATTCTAACTTATTAGTTATAGAAATTGTGGATTGATTAGTATAGTTTACCCTTTTTTTAGCATAAGATAACTTAGTTTAATTTAAAAATATAAAAAGGAAGTAAACTAGAGACTTGAACATAATAGAAACAACCCACACCTTGTATATATAGCATTCCATGTTAGTTAGTTAACAACATTTCATCAAGGAGAAACACAAACTTTAAAGTTACTCAAAATAAATTTTACATTGAGAATAATGGAAACTCTTGATTTTTACTTGCATGACATATATAACTGATATATGATTTCTGAGTTAGAGAACATACAGCCTGTAAGTTTTGAGCTTAATTGTATGGTTACATTCAAACCATAATTTTTATTCCTGTGTGTTCCACCATTCTTATTTATTCTGGTGTTATTTACTTTGTTTTAATCTATATGTCCGATTATAGAATAGAAATACATACCAAAAGAGTGATTGAGGCCATTGTTAATTTTAGCTCACTTATCCCAAATTAGCCTACCTTTTACATCACCCTTGTTAGCCCCCTTGAGCCTTTAAATCCCCTCTTATTCTACAAACCACATTACTAGCCTTAAGCAGAAAAACAAAATAAAAAATCCCAAGTTGAATCCTTGGTTAGCTTAAGATAGAAATTGTGTAATTGTTTAAGTGTGGGAAACCTATTGGAAACATGTATGATAAAAACAAAGGGTAGAAAGTTGAAAAGAATAAAATAATTCAAAATAAAAATATTTTTTGGGAAGCATGCTCATGTGAAATCAAAATAATTGAATTACCATGTGCATTAAAATATATATATATATATATATATATATATATATATATATATATATATATATATATTCAGTATTTGAATAAAGGGGATACAAAAGAATTTTCCAAATGCAAAATAAAGCAATGCACATGGGACAAAATTAAAACTAATGCATGAGCATGTAACATCAAAAGTGGGAAAAATATGGAAAAATATGTAAAGAAGCTTTGCTTTACAAGTTATGTATGTTAGGTGAGATCTTAGACTAATCAAGGATTCGCTCAATTAGCTCACTTAGCCTTATACATATACCCTTACCTTTACCTTGGCCCCATTACAACCTTAATTAAAGACCTCATGACTTTTGTATGCATATATTCTATAATTGTTGATTAGTTAGATGAAGAACAAAGTTATAGAAAGTAAGGATAAAAAGAAGAATAGAGTGATTAACCCAATAAACACTGAGTGACCAGAGAGAAAACACAAAATCCAGTGAGAGTTCAATAGCTCATTAACATATATCTCTGCTTGAATTATTAATCGTCTTGCAAGTTTATAAAATATTTTTCCATCTCAATTGTAAAAGTGCTTTATCATTATCTGAGGTCTGGCTATATATATGATTCCTTGAGAAATGTGAATTAATTCAACTACATGTGAGCTTTATATACAAGTGAATAAAAATAATTAGAATTGCATGATGCATTTAGGTAGTTGCATTTAGAATAGATTGCATTGCATGAGATTCCACCACTTCAACCTTACCTTACTCTTTATCTTTGATTTAGCATGAGGACATGCTATTGTTTAAGTGTGGAGAGGTTGATAAACCCATATTTTAAGATATATTATGTGCTAAAATTGAGTGATTTATTCAATCCTTCACCCACTTATTCATATTAATTGCATGGTTTTACTTTCCCTTCCTTATTATGTGATGTATGTGAAAAACATGTTTCCTATGTTTTAAAAGTAATTATTTTAATTTCCCTTTATTACCATTCGATGCCGTGATTCGTATGTTGAGTAATTTCAGATCTTCTAAGGCAGGAATGACTTAAAGGATGGAAAGGAAACATACAAAATTGGAAGGAAAGCACAAAATAGAGTTTTTAAAGAAACTGGCAACGACGCAATCGCATGGACGACGCGGCTGCATGCCAGTGCGAATTAACAACGACGCGACCGCGTGATTGACGTGATCGCGCGCCTTAAGCGAAACGCATATGACGCGGACGCATGACTAACGCGACCGCGCGACAAGGAAAACTCCAATTGACGCAACTGCGTGACCCACGTGGCCGCGTGACAAAGGCCACGCACCAGAAATTACAGAAAATGCTCCCAGCAATTTCTGAAGCCCTTTTTGGCCCAATTTCAAGTCCAGAAGGCACAGATCAGAGGTTATGAAGTGGGGGAATGCATCCATTCAGAGGGAGTCTCCAATTAGTTACTTTTCATGATTTAGATTTAGTTTTGAGGGAGGTTCTCTCCTCTCTCTTTAGGATTAGGATTTAGATTTAGGATTTTATTCGCTTTCAGGATTATCTTTTTATCAGGTTCAACATTCCTTTTTATTTATCTTTTCAATTTAATTTATGAATTCTTCTATGTTACAGATTACTCTTTTGAATTAATGTTAATTGAGGTATTTCAGTTTATTATTGCTCTCCTTTATTTATATTACTGTTGCTTCCAATCTGAAGACATTTTTATTCCGGTAGATTTACTTTTTCCCTTTTTGGTCTTAGTTAAGAAATCAGTAATTCAGGAGTTATCAAACTCAAACATGATTGATAATTGTTATCTTTGCTAATTGAATTGAACTTCAATAATCCCAATCTTTCCTTAGGGATTAACTAGGATTTGAGGATCTAACTAATTAGTCACTTGACTTTTCTTTACTTTAAGTAAAGACTAACTGAGTGGAATTAAGATTCAATCTTCATCATCATTGATAAGGATAACTAGGATAGGACTTCTAATTTCTCATACCTTGCCAAAAGTTTATTCTATAGTTATTTATTTACTTTACAGTCTTTTACTTATTTCAATTGCAATTTAAATTACTTGCTCCTCATCTTCAAAACCCCAATTTACAATCTCCATAACCGATAATAAGAACATACTTCCCTGCAGTTCCTTGAGAAGACGAACTGAGGTTTAAATACTTCGGTTATCAATTTATTTAGGGGTTTGTTACTTGTGACAACCAAAACATTTGTACGAAGGGATTTCTGTTGGTTTAGAAACTATACCTACAACGCGACTGTTTTTATAAAATTCTTTACTGGCAAAAATCGTAACGTCAATATCTTATCTTTCTCTTCCCCAAATCCTACTTTTTCTTTTCCCTTCTTCTTTCTTTCTTCCCCTTTCTTCCTTCTTCCCTCCTTCTCACTTTCTACTTTCTCTCTCTGTCACCACCATTATCAAGGTTTTTCTTTTCTTCTTCCCTCCTTACTTTTCTATTTTTCTTCTTTATTTTATGTTTTCTTCTTCCTTTCTCTTTCCTTTTACTTTCATTGTACATGTTTTCTTTTTTCTTTCTTTTTCTTTTAATTGGTGTTGGAAATTTATTTGGGTCATTGTGGATTGTTGCAAAATTTTTTGGCAATTATATATTAATTTAAAGGGTTGCTTGCATGTTCAATTTATTATTTTCCTTAGATTATTTACCATGTATGCTATGTGTTTGTGAAAACGCCCGTATGGCATTATGCACTGTTTTTCAATATCTTTTCTCCTACTACTCTGAATGCTTGCTTTTTACAAAACCCTTTTTCATATCAATTTCATTCAATATAATTGTCATTACAAACATGTTGTTAGTTTGAAAGACTTGGTAATCTCACTTGGACATTGAATGCTTAATCTATGCTACTCATGCCTTTTCCAGCATGCCAATAAATATCTTGCATTTAATTGTCATTACATGAACTTGCTATATTTCCATTGATGAACTTTTCACATGTAGTCATGACCATGTGTTAACATCATTCTTCTTTATTGTGCATTGATTACCACCTTTCCCGCTCTCTTTCTTGCTCTAACCCTTAGCTTTAAAAAAGTTACTTTCTTTTTCCCTTTTCAGGATGGCCACCAAGAAGGGTAAAGAGAAACCTACTCCCAAACCACCGGTAAGGAAAGGAACAAAAAGAGCCCCATCTAAGGAACCACAACCCCCATCCACTTGTATATCTTAGCATGCACCGAGGACGGTGCAATCTTTAAGTGTGGGGAGGTCGATACCGACTGACGTTAGGATTTTTGCTAGTAAAGAATTTTGTAAAAATAGTCGCGTTGTAGATATAGTTTCTAAACCAATAGAAATCCCTTGGTACAAACGTTTTGGTTGTCACAAGTAACAAACCCCTTAAAAATTGATAACCGAAGTATTTAAACCTCGGGTCGTCTTCTCAAGGAACTGCAGGGAAGTATGTTCTTATTATTGGTTATGAAGATTGTAAATTGGGGTTTTTAAGATGAGGAACAAGTAATTTAAATTGTAATTGAAATAAGTAAAAGACTGTAAAGTAAATAAATAACTGTAAAATAAACTTTTGGTAATGTATGAGAATTTAGAAGTCCTGTCCTAGTTATCCTTATCAATGATGATGAAGATTGAATCTTAATTCCACTCAGTTAATCTTTACTTAAAGTAAAGAAAGGTCAAGTGACTAATTAGTTTGATCTTCAAATCCTAGTTAATCCCTAAGGAAAGATTGGGATTATTGAAGTTCAGTTCAATTAGCAAAGATAACAATTATCAATCATGTTTGAGTTTGATAACTCCTGAGTTACTGGTTTCTTAACCAAGACCAAAAAGGGAAAAAGTAAATCTACCGGAATAAAAATGTCTTCAGATTGGAAGCAACAGTAACATAAATAAAAGAAAGCAATAATAAACTGAAATACCTCAAATAACATTAATTCAAAGAATAATCTGTAACATAGAAGGATTCATAAATTAAATTGAGAAGCTAAATAAAAGGAATATTGAACCTGATGAAAAGAGATAATCCTGAAAGCAAAAGAAATCCTAATTCTAAATCCTAAAAGAGAGAGGAGAGAACCTCTCCCTTAAAACTACATCTAATTCATGAATACTAACTAAATTGGAGACTCTCCTCTGAATGGATGCATTCCTCCACTTCATAATCTCTGATCTGTGCCTTCTGGACTTGGATTTGGGCCAAAAAGGGCTTCAGAAATTGCTGGGAGTATTTTCTGTAATTTCTGGTGCGTGGCCTCTGTCACGTGTCCGCGTGGGTCACACGGTCGCGTCAATTGGAGTTTTCCTTGTCACGCGATCGCTTCAGTCAGGCGTCCGTGTCATATGCATTTCGCTTAAGGCGCGCAATCGCGTCAATCACGCGGTCGCATCACTACCATTTTGTGCTGGCATGCGGCCGTGTCGTCTATGCGATCGCGTCACTGCCAGTTTTTTCAAAAACTCCATTTTATGCTTTCCTTCTAATTTTGTATGTTTCCTTTCCATCCTTTAAGTCATTCCTGCCTTAGAAGATCTGAAACTACTCAACACACGAATCACGGCATCGAATGGAAGTAAAGGGTAATTAAAATAATTACTTTTAAAGCATAGGAAACATGTTTTTCACATACATCACATAATAAGGAAGGGAAAGTAAAACCATGCAATTAACATGAATAAGTGAGTGAAGGATTAAATAAATCACTTAAATTTGGCACAAAATATATCATAAAATATGGGTTTATCACCGACTTCCAGGGGTTAGTTACCTTCTTTTCAACACCAATACTCTATTTTCTTTGTTTGTTCATTATTGCATTTGCATGTTTGATTGCATATTCTCTTGATTTTGTGCATATTTTACCACTGCTTGGTTAAAGTAGTATTTTCTTTTTCAAGAAATTTTTATAATATTTCACTAATTTAAATTAAAAACTTTTCTATTAAAACTTGTTTGAAGTTGTATTTGGAACATAGTTTAAAAAGCTAAGAACACACAACCTGTGAGACTTTGAGCTTATTTATATGGTTACATTATTTAACCATAAATTTTATTCTTGTGTGTTTTCTTCTCTATGATTGTAATCTATATTTTGTTCCAGTCTGTATGTCCATTATTTAGTGTATTTACATGCTTGCATATGATTGAGGCCATTATTTGAATTTTTACACTTATCCCAAATAAGCCTACCCTTTCAATCACCTTTGTTTGCCACCTTGAGCCTTTTTAATCCCATTTATTCTATATTTTACCACATCACTAGCCTTAAGCAGAAAAACAAATTAAATACCCCAATTGAATCTTTGGTTAGCTTAAGATAGAGATTGTGCATCAACTAAGTGTGGGGAAATTGTGGGAACATGGGTTGATAAGGGAATGTATCATGTTTTAATATTGGGAATTTGGGAACCGACTCATGAAAAAACCAAAATAGAAAAATAATGGAAAAATTCATGTGCATTGATAAGTTATGTTTATTTCTCTACAAAAAAAAGAGAGAAAAAACCAAAAATATTCAATAAATAAGTAAATAAATAAGGGGACAAAATTACCCCAATGCTAAGTTAATAAAAAGATCAATGCACATGTGATAATTTAAAGAAATATGGTACATGAGTATGGGAATAATACAAAAGTGGGAATTATGGGTAGCTAGGCATGAATTTAACAGTATATAGAGTATATGTATATTAGGTGAGAGCTTAGGTTAGTCAAAGATTCATATTATAGCTCACTTGGCCATACATGTACCCTTACCTTTATCTCAGCCCCATTACAACCCTGAAAAGACCTCATGATGTTTGCATTAATATACTAATTTTTTGTTGATTGGTTAGATGAAGAACAAAGTTTAGAAAGCATAATTAGAGGAGAATAGAGTGAATTACCCTATACACTTGAGAGTTAGAGTGATATACACTACCAGTAAGGGTTCAGTGCTTTATTCTATGTTCCCTGCTTTCATGAGCTATCTTCTTACAAGTTTACTTGCTTTTTATTGTATGATTTGAGTTAGTGAAATCTGATTTATGTTTGTCTTGAAGAGCTTATTTACTTTTAACCAAGTAGGTAGAAACATTTTGCATGTAGTTGCATTCATACAGATAGGTTGCATTTCATACATTCTATCATTCCTCTTCACTCATTTATAGCTTCTCTTGAGCTTAGCATGAGGACATGATAATGTTTAAGTGTGGGAAGGTTGATAAACCACTATTTTATGGTTTATCTTGTGCTCAATTGAGTGGTTTTTATCAACTCTTTACCCACTTATTCATACTATTTGCATGGTTTTACATTTGCCTTCCTAATTATGTGCTTTGATTGAAAACATGCTTCTTTGGCCTTAAGTTCCCTATGTTTAAATCCTCTCTTATTACCATTAGATGCATTGATATGTGTGTTAAATGATTTCAGAGATTACAGGACAGGAATGGCTCAGAGGATGGAAAGGAAGCATGCAAAAGTGGAAGGAATACAAGAAGTTGGAGAAATTGCTAAGCTGTCCAGCCTGACCTCTTCGCACTCAAACGGCTATAACTTTAGCTACAGAGATCCAAACGATGCGGTTCCAGTTGCATTGGAAAGCTAACATCCGGGGCTTTGATTTAATATATAATAAGCCATAGTTTCCCTGACTCTAAGCGATGCGAATGCGCGCTCCACGCAGACGCTCGCAGTTCCGAAAATTAGCATGGCAGTTTTCTTCTCCAGCGATTTCTGGGCTGTTTTCGACCCAGTTTTCGGCCCAGAAAACACAGATTAGAGGCTATAAAGTGGGGAATCTATTCATTCATAAGAAAAAGCTCATAATTCATAATTTTAGTTTTAGATGTAGTTTTTAGAGAGAGAGAGAGGCTCTCTCCTCTCTCTTAGGATTTAGTTTTAGGATTTAGGATTATTTCTTCTTCATCACAGGTTCAATGTTCCTTTAATTTATGTTTCTCTTTTACTTTTATATACTCTAATGCTTTTTATTTATATTCGACTTATGTTGCCCAACTGGCTTATGAACCCTTCATGTTAGGATTTTCTTAATTAATAATTTGAGGTATTTCAGTTTATGATTCCTATTTAGATTTTTCCCTTTTTGGTTTTGGTTGAGTCATTGGAGACACTTGAGTTATCAAACTCATTGTTGATTGAAAATTGGAATTCTTCAAGAATTAATTCGACTTCCACTAACTCTAGCCTTTCCCAAGGAAAGACTAGGACCTGAGGAATCAAAATTAATTCATCCACTTAACTTACCTTCATAGTTAGAGGTTAACAAAGTAGGAGAAAAATCCAATTCTCATCACAATTGATAAGGATAACTAGGATAGGACTTCCAGTTCTTATACCTTGCCAAGAGATTTTATTATTGTTAATTTATTTTACTTGTCATTTAAATTACTTATTCCTTACTCTCAAAACCCCCAATTTACAAAACTCATAACCAATAATAAGAACATACCTCCCTGCAATTCCTTGAGAAGACGACCCGAGGTTTAAATACTCGGTTATCAATTTTAAAGGGGTTTGTTACTTGTGACAACCAAAATGTTTGTAAGAAAGGTTGATTGCTTGGTTTAGTAACTATACTTGCAACGAGAGTTTACTATAACTTCTAAACCATCAATCTTCAGTTCTTCAGCTTCCCCAACCACCTCTGTAGGGAATAAACCTGCAACAACTAAGGTTGAAGAATATAAAGCCAAGATGCCTTACCCTTAGAAACTCTGCCAAGTGGAGCAGGATAAACAATTTGCCCACTTTGCAGACTATCTCAGGACTCTTGAGATAAAGATCCCATTTGCAGAGGCACTTGAGCAAATACCCTCTTATGCTAAGTTCATGAAAGAGATCTTAAGTCATAAGAAGGATTGGAGAGAAACTGAAAAGGTGTTTCTCACTGAAGAATGCAGTGCAGTCATTCTGAAAAGCTTACCAGAGAAGCTTCAAGATCCAGGAAGCTTTATGATACCATGCACATTAGAGGGTGCTTGTTCCAAGACAGCTCTATGTGACCTTGGAGCAAGTATCAACCTAATACCTGTATCCACTATTAGAAAACTTGGCTTGACTGAAGAAGTCAAAGCAACCCGGATATGTCTTCAACTTGCTTATGGCTCCATTAAATATCCATTAGGCATAATTGAGGACATGATTGTCAAGGTTGGGCCATTTGCTTTTCTCACTGACTTTGTAGTGCTGGAAATGGAGGAGCACAAAAGTGCAACTCTCATTCTAGGAAGACCTTTCCTAGCAACTGGACGAACTCTTATTGATGTACAAAAAGGGGAAGTGCCCTGAGAGTCAATGAGGATGAGTTCAAGTTAAATGCTGTCAAAGCTATGCAGCATCCAGACACATCAAATGACTGCATGAGCACTGATATTATTGACTCTTTGGTGGAAGAGATCAATATGACTGAAAGTCTCGAATCAAAGCTAGAGGACATCTTTAAAGATGTTCAGCCTGATCTGGAGGAATCAGAGGAAATAAAAGAACCTCTGAAAATTTCTCAGGAAGAGGATAAGCCTCCTAAACCCGAGCTCAAACCACTACCACCATCCCTGAAATATGCATTTCTGGGAGAAGGTGACACTTTTCCAGTGACCATAAGCTCTGCTTTAAATCCACAGGAAGAGAAAGCACTAATTCAAGTGTTAAGGACACATAAGATAGCTCTTGGGTGGTCCATAAGTGATCTTAAAGGCATTAGCCCAGCAAGATGCATGCACAAGATCCTATTGGAGGATGATGCTAAGCCAATGGTTCAACCACAAAGGCGGCTAAATCCAGCCATGAAGGAGGTGGTGCAAAAAGAAGTCACTAAGTTACTAGAGGCTAGGATTATTTATCCTATTTCTGATAGCCCCTGGGTAAGTCCTATCCAAGTTGTACCCAAAAAGAGAGGCATGATAGTGGTTCACAATGAAAAGAATGAACTGGTTCCCACAAGAACAGTTACAGGGTGGCGTATGTGTATTGACTACAGAAGGCTCAATACAGCCACCAGAAAGGATCATTTTCCTTTACCATTCATAGACCAGATGCTAGAGAGACTAGCAGGTCATGATTATTACTGCTTTTTGGATGGCTATTCAGGTTACAACCAAATTGCAGTAGATCCTCAGGACCAAGAGAAAACAGCATTCACATGTCCTTCTGGAGTATTTGCCTACAGAAGGATGCCCTTTGGTCTATGCAATGCACCTGCAGCCTTTCAAAGGTGCATGCTCTCTATCTTCTCTGATATGGTAGAGAAATTTCTGGAAGTCTTCATGGATGACTTTTCAGTATTTGGAGACTCATTCAGCTCCTGTCTTGACCATTTAGCACTTGTTCTGAAAAGATGCCAAGAGACCAACCTAGTTTTAAACTGGGAAAAATGTCACTTTATGGTGACTGAAGGAATTGTCCTTGGGCATAAAATTTTAAATAAGGGAATAGAGGTGGATCAAGCTAAAGTGGAGGTAATTGAAAAATTACCACCACCTGCCAATGTTAAGGCAATCAGAAGCTTTCTAGGGCATGCAGGATTCTATAAGAGGTTTATAAAGGATTTTTCGAAAATAGCAAAACCTCTGAGCAATCTGCTAGCTGTTGACACGCCATTTGTGTTTGACACAGAGTGTCTGCAGGCGTTTGAGACCCTGAAAGCTAAGCTGGTCATAGCACCAGTCATCTCTGCACCAAACTGGACATTACCATTCGAACTAATGTGTGATGCCAGTGACCATGCCATTGGTGCAGTGTTGGGACAGAGGCATAACAAGCTTCTGCACGTCATTTACTATGCTAGCCGTGTTTTAAATGATGCACAGAAGAATTACACAACTACAGAAAAAGAGTTACTTGTAGTGGTTTATGCCATTGACAAGTTTAGATCCTATTTAGTAGGTTCAAAAGTGATTGTGTATACTGACCATGCTGCTCTTAAATACCTACTCACAAAGTAGGATTCAAAACCCAGGCTCATAAGATAGGTGTTGCTTCTGCAAGAGTTTGATATAGAAATAAGAGACAGAAAAGGGACAGAAAACCAGGTAGCTGATCACCTGTCCCAGATAGAACCAGTAGCAGGGGCGTCCCTCCCTCCTACTGAGATCTCTGAAACCTTTCCGGATGAGCAACTTTTCGCCATTCAGGAAGCACCATGGTTTGCAGACATTGCGAATTATAAAGCTATGAGGTTCATACCCAAAGAGTACAACAGGGTGCAGACGAAAAAACTAATTTCAGATGCAAAGTACTACTTATGGGATGAACCATATCTCTTTAAGAGATGTGCAGACGGAATGATCCGCAGATGCGTACCCAGAGAAGAGGCACAGAAGATCCTATGGCACTGCCATGGATCACAGTATAGAGGACATTTCGGAGGTGAGCGAACAGCCACTAAGGTCCTCCAATGTGGCTTCTACTGGCCTACTCTCTATAGAGATGCCCGAGAGTTTGTGCGTAACTGTGACAGTTGCCAAAGAGCTGGCAACTTGCCTCATGGTTATGCCATGCCTCAACAAGGGATCTTAGAGATTGAGTTGTTTGATGTATGGGGTATTGACTTCATCGGTCCTTTCCCACCATTATACTCAAACACTTACATTCTGGTGGCAGTAGACTACGTATCTAAATGGGCAGAAGCAATTGCCACACCCACTAATGATACTAAGACCATGCTGAAGTTCCTCCAGAAACATATCTTCAGCAGATTTGGCGTCCCCAGAGTACTAATCAGTGACGGGGGCACTCATTTCTGCAATAAGCAGCTATACTCTGCTATGGTCCGATATGGAATTAGCCACAAAATAGCAACTCCATATCACCCACAGACAAATGGGCAGGCTGAAGTCTCTAATAGAGAACTAAAAAGAATCCTGGAATGGACTGTAATTGCCTGTAGAAAGGATTGGGCAAAAAGCTTGGATGATGCTCTGTGGGCATACAGAACAGCATCCAAGACTCCTATAGGAACCTCTCCATACCAGCTTGTGTATGGCAAGGCCTGTCATTTTCCCGTGGAACTGGAACATAAGGCCTACTGGGCAACCAGATTCCTAAACCTGGATGCTAAGTTAGCTGGAGAGAAAAGATTGCTCCAGCTGAATGAGTTAGAGGAATTCAGACTCAATGCTTTTGAAAATGCTAAAATTTATAAGCAGAAAGCAAAAAAGTGGCATGACAAGAAACTGTCATCTAGAGTCTTTGAACCAGAACAGAAGGTTCTGCTCTTCAACTCTAGGCTCAGACTATTCCTCGGGAAATTGAAATCCCGGTGGAGGGGACCATATGTGATTACAAGTGTGTCACCATATGGATATGTTGAGCTTCAGGATTTTCACTCTGATAAAAAGTTCATTGTTAATGGACAGAGAATCAAACATTATCTTGAAAGCAATTTTGAGCAAAAATGCTCAAAACTGAGGCTTGAATAAAGCTCAGTCAAGGTCCAGCTAAAGACAATAAAGAAGCGCTTGCTGGGAGGCAACCCAGCCATTAGCAAGTTATTTGTTTTAATTAATACTTATAGAAGTTTGATATAAATTTTCTTCAAAGATTAATCATCAAAATTGAAGGAATTCACAGAGTTACAGAAGGATTCAGCGCAAAAAGTAGAGAAAAGGAGCTCACTGGCAAGAAAATGCCAGTAAGGAGCATTTTGGGCGTTAAACGCCCAGAATGGTAAAGGTACCATTTTGGGTGTTAAACGCTAGAATGGGTACCATTCTGGGCGTTTAACGCCAGAATTGTAGCATCCTGGGCGTTTAGAAAAACGCCCAGTAACAAAGGATTTCTGGCGTTTAACGCTAGCCAGGGTACCTGGCTGGGCGTTAAACGCCCACAATGGCTAACTTATGGGCGTTAAACACCAGAATGGATACCATTCTGGGCGTTTGACGCCAGAAAGATAGGGGGAGAGGATTTTGTTTTTCACTTCAAAATTTTTCAAATTTTCATGTTTTGACTCATAATTTTCTGCATGAACATGTTTCAAACTTTCATCATTCACCCTTAATTTTCAAAAATTCCACAATTTTCTAAATCTCTTATCAAATTTCTTTCAAATCCTTCCCATATCTTCTTCAAAAACTCAAGTATCTTTTCAATTTCTTTCTAAATCTTTTCCAACTCATTATATCATCTCTTAATTCTTAGATGCATAAACAAATTTTCAGATTTAACCTCTTTATATCTTTTTCATTTAAAAATCTCATCTTTTTCATATCATGATTCTATTTTCTTCCACCAATCATATCTTTATGTCATATCTTTTTCAAAATTTTCGAAATCCCTTCCCTCCACTTATAAATACACATTCGGCCATCCCCTCCTCTCCACCATTCAAATTTGCCTCTCCTCCTTTCTCTCCTCTTTCCTTTCTTTTGCTTGAGGGCAAGCAACCCTCTAAGCTTGGTGTGTTTTTCCGTGATCACTGAGCTAAGACTCATCAAGATCATGGCTCCTAAGGGAAAACAAACCAATTCAAGAGGCAAGAAAGAGAATACTCCAAAGAGTCTTTGGAATCAAGAGAGGTTCTTCACCAAAGAACATGCAGACCATTACCATAAAATAATGGGTCTAAGATTAGTGATCCCGGAAGTTAAATTCGATCTGAAAGAAGACGAATATCTGGAGATCTAAGAGCAAATTCGAAACAGAGGATGGGAAATTCTAGCTAATCCTGAAATAAGGGTTGGAAGAAACATGGTTCAGAAATTCTATTCAAATCTGTGGCTGACAGATAAGCAGAGAATAACTGGAACTGCCTTTCATACCTACCGAACCATGGTCAGAAGAAGGATTATTTACTTCCATCTGGACAAAATAAAAGAGGTCTTCAAATTGCCTCAACTACAAGATGATCCAGAATCCTTTAATAGGAGAATGGTGAGAGAAGATAAGGGGTTGGACCAAGTTCTAGAGGACATATGCCTCCCTGGAACTAAGTGGATAACCAATTCAAAAGGTGTCCCAAACCAACTCAAGAGAGGAGATCTCAAACCAGTCGTAAGAGGTTGGTTGGACTTCATTGGGCGTTCCATACTGCCCACTAGCAACCGCTCTGAGGTCACTGTCAAAAGAGTGGTGATGATTCATTGTATTATGCTGGGAAACGAAGTGGAGATTCATCATCTAATTTCTTGTGAGATTTACACAATTGCAAACAAGAACTCCACTGAAGCCAAATTGGCATACCCAAGCTTAATTTCTCTGCTATGTAAAGATGTTGGGGTGAGGATGGGAGTAGATGAATTCATCCCAATCAAACATCCAATCACCAAAAAGTCAATGGAAGGACAACAAGTGCAAGACAACTCCATCAAGAGGAGGGCACAGGAGTTCATCCCAGAAATCCCTGAAATTGACTACTGGACCCGCCTAGAAGCATCTGTCACCAAGCTGCAAGAAGCTGTGGATTAACTTAAGGAAGAACAGCAGAATCAAAACTGCATGCTCTGCAAGTTGCTTAAGGAACAGGAGAAGCAGGGGCGTGAGCTACAGGAGCTGAAGCGCCAGAAGCTCTCCCTTGAAGGACCAAGCACCCCCCAGATTGAAGGAGCATCCACTGCTCAAAATCAAGGTTATTGAGTCCTAACTCTGTGATAACCTTTATTATTAGGAATCTATTTTAAGAGTCATTTATTTTTCTGTTTTTAATTTTCTGTCTTCTATTATTATTGGTTTGCTCTTATATTTATTTTTGAGTCTTATTTTCATTCCATGATTAATAAAATTTAAAATTTATGTCTTAAAGTTATGAATGTCCTATGAATCCATCACCTTTCTTAAATGAAAAATGTTTTTAATTGCAAAAAGAAAAAGTACATGAATTTCGAATTTTAAAACAGATTAATTATTTTGATGTGGTGGCAATACTTTTTATTTTTCTAAATGAATGCTTCAACAGTAAATATTTTTGAATTTGTTGTTCATGAATGTTAAAATTGTTGGCTCTTGAAAGAATGATGGAAAAGGAGAAATGTTATTTGATAATCTGAAAAATCATAAAAATGATTCTTGAAGCAAGAAAAAGCAGTGAAAAGCTTGCAGAAAAAAAAAACATATGCGAAAAAAAAGAAAGAAAAAGAGAAAAAGAAAAAGCAAGCAAAAAAAGCCAATAGCCCTTTAAACCAAAAGGCAAGGGTAAAATAAAAAGGATCCAAGGCTTTGAGCATCAGTGGATAGGAGGGCCCACAGGAATAAAATCCTGACCTAAGCGGCTAAACCAAGCTATCCCTAACCATGTGCTTGTGGCGTGAAGGTGTCAAGTGAAGAGCTTGAGACTGAGCAGTTAAAGTCGTGGTCCAAAGCAAAAAAGAGTGTGCTTAAGAGCTCTGGACACCTCTAATTGGAGATTCTAGCAAAGCTGAGTCACAATCTGAAAAGGTTCACCCAGTTATGTGTCTGTGGCATTTATGTATCCGGTGGTAATACTGGAAAACAAAATGCTTTGGGTCACGACCAAGACTCATAAAGTAGTTGTGTTCAAGAATCAATATACTGAACTAGGAGAATCAATAACACCATCTGAATTCTGAGTTCCTATAGATGCCAATCATTCTGAACTTCAGAGGATAAAGTGAGATGCCAAAACTGTTCAGAAGCAAAAAGCTAAAAGCCCCGCTCATCTAATTAAGACTGATCTTCATAGAAGTTTTTGGAATTCATTGTATATTCTATTCTTTTTATCATATTTGATTTTCAGTTGCTTGGGGACAAGCAACAATTTAAGTTTGGTGTTGTGATGAGCGGATAATTTATACGCTTTTTTGCATTGTTTTTAGTATGTTTTATTTAGTTTTTATTATATTTTTATTAGTTTTTATTCAAAAATAATATTTCTGGACTTTACTATGATTTTGTGTGTTTTTTTGTGATTTCAGATATTTTCTGGCTGAAATTAAGGGACCTGAGCAAAAATCTGATTCAGAGGCTGAAAAAGGACTGCAGATGCTGTTGGATTCTGACCTCCTTGCACTCGAAGTAGATTTTCTGGAGCTACAGAAGCCCAATTGGTGCGTTCTCAATTGCGTTGGAAAGTAGACATCCTGGGCTTTCCAGCAATATATAATAGTTCATACTTTGCTCGAGATTTGATGGCCCAAATCGGCGTTTCAAGTCAGCATAGAAATTCTAGCGTTAAAACGCCAGAACTGGCATAAAAGCTGGAGTTAAACGCCCAAACTGGCACAAAAGCTGGCGTTTAACTCCAAGAAAGGTCTCTACACGTGAAAGCTTCAATGCTCAGCCCAAGCACACACCAAGTGGGCCCCGGAAGTGGATTTCTACACTAACTATTCTAGCTTACTCATATTTTTGTAACCCTAGGTCACTAGTTTATTATAAAAACTACTTTTAGTGATTCATCTTGTACCTCATGACACTCTACAGGTTTCATATTGTATCTTCTATGGCATGAATCTCTAAACCCCATGGTTGGGGATGAGGAGCTCTGCTGTGTTTTGATGAATTAATGCAATTACTACTGTTTTCCATTATATCACGCTTGTTTCTATTCTAAGATATTCACTCGTACTTCAACTTGATGAATGTGATGATCCGTGACACTCATCACCATTCTCAACCTATGAACGCGTGTCTGACAACCACCTCCATTCTACCTTAGATTGAGTGCTTATCTCTTAGCCTCCTGATTCAGATCAGAGTCTTCGTGGTATAAGCTAGAATCAATTGGCGGCCATTCCTGAGATCTGGAAAGTCTAAACCTTATCTGTGGTATTCCGAGTAGGATCTGGGAAGGGATGACTGTGACGAGCTTCAAACTCACGAGTGCTGGGCGTAGTGACAGACGCAAAAGGATCAATGGATCCTATTCCAGCATGAGTGAGAACCGACAGATGATTAGCCGTGCGGTGACAGCGCATTTGGATCATTTTCACTGAGAGAACGGATAGTAGCCATTGAAAACAGTGATCAACCAACATACAGCTTGCCATGGAAGGAGACTTGCGTGTGTGAAGAAGAAGGTAGTAGAAAAGCAGAGATTTAGAAGACAGAGCATCTCCAAAACCTCAACCTGTTCTCCATTACTGCATAACAAGTATTTATTTCATGTTCTTTTACTTTTTACAATTAAATCTGAAAATTATTGATATCCTGACTAAGAGTTACAAGATAACCATAGCTTGCTTCAAGCCGACAATCTCCGTGGGATCGACCCTTACTCACGTAAGGTATTACCTGGACGACCCAGTGCACTTGCTGGTTAGTTTTGCGGAGTTACAAAAGTGTGATTGTAATTTCGTGCACCAATTTGTCATATGGGGTTTGATTTGAGGTATCCTCAGATGTGTTCTTGTTAGTCTTTAAGTCACCATCAGAAATCTCTTGTGCTTCATAATCAAGTAACATTATAGCTCCTTTCTCCTCCAACAGTTCAGGTGTGAAAACTCCATGTTCAAAATAAACATCAACTACTCCATCATTCCTCTGTGCATGGAAAGATGTCTCCCTTAATTCATCATTACTTGTCAAAACTCTCAATCCAACTTCCAAGCTCCTGCCTGGAACCAGCCACCAGCACTCAACTACCTTAGCTTGTCATACCGCAGCTCCTTGAAATAGTTTCTCGCGAAGAAAACATCAAGTGTATCATCATTTAAATCTCCTAAGCAACTTCTATTGTTAGGTGAGTAAACCAATATTCTATCAACATTCTTCTTAAATGTTCCACTATGATGAAACATGATATCCAGCAATTTTTTCATCTATACCGAATAAAAAAGTATAATAATTTATCTAATGTACGCTATTAATAATACAATCAGCAAACCACAGTAGAACATAATCCAATATCGTTTATAAACATCTACTTCATTGACATTGACATTATAGAAACACCCTTATTTCCTGTATGAAAACAGAGCATTCTGAAAACCCTACCCACACCACCCAATGCAAAAACTCCTAGCTAATAATATAGCCTCAATAGTTTTTCATCAACCAACATGAAATTTCCAAGTCAAATCCACAACGATGGATACTTCAACACTATAAAAAACAAATAAAAAATATTTTATTCATTGCATGCCTACCTGGTTTTGCGAGGAAACTTTGCTCCTTCCTTCGCCGATTTTGAGCCAACGATGACTAGGTTCTGACGGACTCGAATTTGCTTCACCACAAAAACCCTCACCAGGACTCGCGAATGCCAGGATATGGAGCTTTCACTTCGAAGAAGATGAAGAAGACAAAGTGATCTCTTTGAATATGGGGGTTTGAACATTTTGTAACTCCTTCCTAGTTGAAATAGCGTCATTTTGTTATGTATTTAGTGCCAAAACCTAATACGACGACGTTTCCTATTGTCTAGCGTGGCAATAATTTGCCAGGTTACTCCCGCCGGGAAGCAACTTGGACGAAAAAATGGGAAGGGACCAACTTGGTGCATTTTTTCAATCTCGAGGATATAAGTAGTGCAATTAGAAAGTCAGGGACCAAATCGGTGCATTTCGTGAATCTCAGGGACTAGTTTGGGGTTTAACTCGAACTTAGGCCATGGGCTTGGACTTTAATGAGACCCGATGAAACTTTTAGCCTATTGGCCCTACCTGGGGACTAAAATCTTTAAGATAACTGTTTGTGCTTTTATTCTAAATATTTTTCTTATTATTTTTAGGGTTTTAGTTTTCTTACAAATAGTACCGAATAAACTTAAGTCGGTACAATTAATTTTAATGCTGGTATGCATTTTTTCACAATTAATTATATTTTCGTACTAAGATTTATTTTCTAAGTTAAATTTTCATCATAAATCCCCAAATTATAAATTTTAAATCTTCTAACCATTTTTGCTTACTTTTATTTAATTAGTTAATTCTTTATTTTTTTTATAGTCTTACAAATATTATATTTTTTCTAACAATATAATCAAATATATTCTTACCATTAATTGATTTAACACATTATTACATGTATTATAACTTTAATAATATATATAAATATTTTCTTCCTCGTCATATATTAATATACATGTTGCTTCCATAAGTAAAATGTTATTAAGATTAGGAAAGAAATTATTAATTAATGACATAATAAAGTATCAAAATAAAATCATACCCCATGGTTTTGAAACCGAAATAAATTGGCCGGTCAGACCAGTTCAACCATAAACCGGATAATATTACGGTTCGGTTTAGAGTTAGAAACTGTAAATTTCAAAACTGCTTGCAAACTGTTGAACCAGCCAAGAATTGGCCGGTTAGACCGAACCAAGACCCATTCGGTTCAACAAAAATGTCGTCATTTAATGTTAAGTTAAGAAAAAGAACGTTGAGAGCCAGGTTCTTCTAATCTCTTCACTTCAGTCATCATTCCCCATCCCCAAAACACAACCTTAGGTTTCAGTCTCCCCCACAGCCACAAGGAGTCCGCGCCGTCCATTGCGTTCAGGCCTTTAGGTAGCGTTTGTTTTGAGTTACTGAGACAGAGACTGAGAGACTGAGGCTCAGTATTGTGTTTGTTAGTTCAGAGACTGGTACTAAAATTTCTGTCTCTGTCTCCAAAATTTCAGTATTTCAGTACCTCCAAAAAGTAGGGACACACGGGACTGAAATTTTTAGAGATAGAGATTAAAACTTTAATAACATGTTATACCTAAAATACTTTCATTTCAATTAATTAATTCCAATTTTACCCTTTGTGCAAATTAAATTAAAGTTTCATTCTTGTTTTAATTCTTGTCTCCCATTTTGCACCAAACAGAATACTGAGATTTATTTCAATCTCTGTCTCTTAGTCTCAGTCTCTCAGTCTCAGTCTTTCTGTCTCTGTCTCTCCACTAAATGCTACCTTAGGGACTATCGTGCGCTAGTCCCTTCGTCTGGCTTCTCCGTCATTGAACAATCAGGGCGTCACTGTGTCTTCCTCGAGCTCGGCATCAGTGGTCTTTGTCTTCCATGGGCTTGCCGTCGGTGGTCTTCATCAGTGGTCGTCGCCGTCGAAGTCTCCAACAGTCCAACCCGTTTGCTTTTCGTTTGCTCAGTCGCGCTTCTTCCGTCGTCCATCGTCCTGCTCATCGTCTGATCTCCGTATCCATTGTTCTTCTGTCCATCTGCTGAGATTGCTCAGAATGAAGGTAATGGGTTCATTTTTATTTTTAATTTTTCGTTATCTGTTCTTAGTTCTAATCAAAACATTGACTTTTTGGGAATTCTGCTAGTGCTATTCATTGAAATTTAAATAATTGAATGATTAGCTCTATTTTGGATTGAATGATTATTGATTAGTTAATTCATGTTTGTCCTCTGTTTTGATTCTTTGTATTGTTCAGTGTTCTTGCTTTGAATGATTAGCTCTGCTCATTGCTGCTGTGCTGTACTCTGTTTTGTTACTTCTTTTTTGTGTTGTGCTCGAAAAAATAGTGTTGAAGTTTTTCTAAAAGTCTGAAATTTTGATAATCTTTCTTAATCTTTGGAAAAATTTGTTGCTTCTATGTAATTTTTATTGTGTTATTGTGATTTAATTGTTGGTGTTGTGATTTAATTGTTGGTGTTATAGATATGTAACTTTCAATTATTCCTATTGGTGTTATTACGATTTAATTTAGTGTTGGTGTAATTTTTTTTATTATGCTGATCTTATAATTTACTAATTATTCTTGTGTTGATTGTTATCTTGTTTTAACTCTTTCTTGTGTTTGTCCTTGTACAAAATCTCCTTATTTGAAGGCTTTCTTTTTGGTTCTGGATTTGACTTAGATGAACTTTTCTATGACGCTGTTTTTATATATGAAGAATAATATTTACTTATTTTTTAATTATAAGTCATTCAGTTCTTCTATTAGGTATTATGCCTCTAACTTCATTTTATTGTCATTCATCAGTGATTAATTGAACTTTAATTTATTTGATTGTCTCTAATTTTTTTGTCTTAATTTAAGGTGGATATATGAGTTTTTAAATATGGTGATATGATGAAAAAGTTTTGTCTTTGGTTTTTATCTTATTTTTCCATATAAAGTATGAGTATGAATGTATGATGCCATTATGCAATAATAATTTAATCTTAGTCATCGAATGATATACATCATGAATGTTTGCTTGTTTTCTGAGAAGTTCAACAGTTTCTTGGTTGTTTCTTTTAATACTTTGAGACTTTATTTATCTGAGTTTTGGCAAATGCTACTATTTGTTTGAGTTTTGGCAAATGTTACACTATTTATTCAGCCATTAAAGTTTGAATAATATTTTGATGTTTATATTTTTTTAGGGTATTTATTTATAATTTATTTATTATTTTATTATAAAATAATTTTTCTGATTGAACCACGATTGAATCGGTTGGATCAATAAACTAATAAACTAGTGACTAATGCGGTTCGATGATTGATTCAGTTTTCAAAATCTTGCCCAATATATCAAAAAATAAATCTCGAAATAACTACCTTAAATAAACTAATCACAGAATTTTCAATAATAAAAAAATTTAAATATTATTTTATTCTTAAAATTCAATTTGAATATTATGTTTAATAGACTAATGTATTTATCCTTTAATTAGAGTCTATGTATTTAATTATAATATTTTTAGAATTAGAAAATAAATTATTAATAATATAATAATTTGATTCTCTAATTTAAAAACAAATAGTTTTGTATAATTATAGTATAATTTGCATAATCTACACTAAGTATAATTAGTAATAAATAAAAAAATTATTTTTTTCCTAATAATATAATAATATAGATTGCTACCATTAATTGATTTAAAATAATAATACAAAAATTTTAACTTTAATAATATATAAATATTATCTTTTTTATAATCATATATTAATATCCACATTTTTCCTGTAAGTATAGTTCTTTTAAGATTATGAAAAAAATGATTAATTAATGATATAATAAAAGCATCAAAATAAAAGCATACCTAATATATTAGAAAATAAAATCTCAATATAACTACCTAAAAACATAATCACGGGATTTCTAACAATGAAAATTTTAAAATATTCTTTTATTTTAAAAATTCAATTTAAAAATTATGTTTAATAGATTAATGTAGTTACTTCTTAATTAGAGTATATACATTTAATTATAATAATTTTAAAATAAAAAAATAAATTATTAATTTGATTCTCTAGTTTAACAACAAATAATTATATACAATTGTAGTATAATTTATATAAGAGTAAAGGACAAATAGGTTCCTAACCTTTTTTTTTCGCAGACATTTTTGTCCTCAACGAATGAAAAATACATTCAAGTCCCTCACCCCTGAAAAACGTGGACATTTCAATCCTTCCATTGAGTTCAGGCGTTTAGACTGGACGAAAAAGTCTGACCTGGCAGAGGTGGCGCTGACCTGGCCGTTACAGAGGCCACGTGGTAGGGATTATTTCGAAACAGGACATATAAGTCCCCGCAACGAAAACGACGCCGTTTTTGTAACCTCCCCCAATCTTTCAAATTTTTCTGCCCTTTTCTTCTTCTTTCGTCCTTTTTCCCTTCCATTCTTCTTCCTCAACCCCTGCCTCCATCACCGCCGCACAGCCGCGCCTCCATCAGCCACCATCAATGCCGGTGACCTCCTCCTTCCTCTCTTTTCGCGTCTTCTTCCCTTTTCTCACTCCCTTACTCCCAGGATGAGGACCACTGGCAAGGGTAAACAACCTGCCAAAGGAAAGAAATCAACTGGGAAAGGAAAACAACCAGCTAAAGAGAGCACTGGTCTCTTCTCTGATCCTGACATGGGAGTCCCGGCAGAGGACACATCTAACTTTCCGAATCGATATTATGAGAAGCAATTTGTGGCCTTCTTCCAACAGAAAAGCCTTCACTTTGAAAGGGTCATTAAATGGAATAAAATCCCTTCCAACTTGCACACCATAGTCAATGAGAACATCGAAAGTCGGGGATGGCATTTTATTGAATGGGAATTGAAGGAGTACAATCAAGATTGGGCAATAGAGTTTTATTCCAACTTCTACACACCCGCTCTGAAAAGAGAGGCAAGCAGATTCCAGTAACTGAGGCTGCCATTGCTGAGATCCTTCGGATCCCCCAGAAGCTGAAAGGAAAATGTGCCTATGCCAATGCAATAGAAGACAAAAATCTACCTGGTATATTGAATTGGGACAGAATTTTGAAGAAGTTTGCTATTCCAGGTAGTGCCTGGAACAGGGGCACCGATCACAAACCTGTGGGTGAAACCAGTTAAGCAGCTGGTCCGTGAAGCCCGGATGTGGCAACAGATCTTAGGCACCTATGTCATGCCAAGCTCTCACGAGACATCTATTCTAGTTGACTTGGCTATTCTGATTTGAGTTGTTTTGGAGGGTAAGCCGGTCTTCCTCCCACATATCATCCGGGACCATATGTATAAAGTGCATTATGTGGGGAGGAAGAAGGTTGCATTCCCTTATCTGATTGCTGAAATGGCCAGGAAAGAAGACGTTGAATGGGCTGAAGCTGATTGTGTTCCTCCTATTCCTAGTAAGGAAAAGAAGATTCCTTGCGGGAATTGGCTTAAGGACGAAATGAAGAGTGGTAAGAAACGGAAGCTTGAGGGCACCTCAGCTGAGGGGCAGCCTACCACCACAGCACCACAGCCTCCTACCTCACTACCAGCTGCACCACCTTCCAGTTTTCAGGGTCTCATGACTCAAGAGCTAGGGCTCAAGCTTATGGCCCGACTAGACCAGTTGGAACGTCGTATGGATCGACGTTATAGGAACATCAAGGCCCAAGACAGAGGATGTGATGACATGCTGGATGAGATGGATACTCCTGAGGATCGCTCACAAGTCCAACAACTACTCAAAAGAGAGGAAGGAGGAGGTCGCCGGCGTTGATGGTGGCTGACGGAGGTGCAGCTATGCGGCGGTGATGGAGGCAGGGACCGAGGAAGAAGAATGAAAGGGAAAAAGGACGAAGGAAGAAGAAAAGGGCAGAGAAATTTGAAAGATTGGGGGAGGTTACCAAAACGGCGTCGTTTTCGTTGCGGGGACTTATATGTCCTGTTTCAAATTAATCCCTGCCACGTGGCCTCCGTAACGGCCAGGTCAGCACCACCTCTGCCAGGTCAGACTTTTCCGTCCAGTCCAAATGCCTGAACTCAATGGAAGGATTGAAATGTCCATGTTTTTCGGGGGTGAGAAACTTAAATGTATTTTCCCTTTGTTGAGGACGAAAATGTCTGCGAAAAAAAGGTCAAAGACCTATTTGTCCTTTACTCTTTATATAATTTATGTTTAGCATAATTATTGATAAATTAAAATGTTATCTTTTTCTTAATAATATAATTATATATCTTCATACTACTAATTGATTTAAAATATTAATATATATATTTTAATTTTAATAATATATAAATATTATTTTTCTCATAATAATATATTAATATATACGCTCATTAAATAATATTGCTTATTAATATTATATAATATATCAATATACATTAATTATTGTGTGGAATACGTATTTAAAAGTTTTTTTTTCTTATACACGTTTATCATTATCGAGAAAAAATACTATTATTATTTTAAATAATTTAATTTTTAATTATTGATAGATTAAAAGTATATCAAAATTATGTGCCATATTATCATTTTAGCAGCATTTTTTATTAAATTATTTGAATATATTACTGATAAAATAAACTCATAAATAATAAAGTGAGAGTAACTTTCAAATTCTTTTGAAATTAAATAATTAAATTCTAATATTAAAATTAAGTTATTTAAATAATATCTATGGTATTCAATTCTAGACTTAGATGTATATATATTAGAATTATTTTCGTAACGACAACTAATAAAAATAGTTTGACTAGATTGAATGTATAGAATCTACACAAATTCAGACTATCCTTTTGTTAAATATGCTCCATCATCTGTTATCCATCATAACTAGAAAATGGCTTAATATAGACAGATTTACAGACAGATTTGGTCTATATTACAGACAGATTTTTGGTTACCGATGGATTTTGTCCCTCTATAAAAACCTCGTCGAAAATTATTTACTGACGGATTTTTCTGTCGAAAAATTACTGGCGAATTTTTACCAGTTACCGACAGATTTTTCCTCGGTAAATTCTCCCCTCCATTTCCCTGAAACGTCGAACTTTTCGACGGATTTTTCATCGGTAATTAAAGACAGATTTTCTGACGAATTTTTTGTCAGTAATTAGAGATAGATTTCCGACAGATTTTCTGCCAGTAATTTGAGCCTTGGAATACCATCCTAAACTCTGAATACAGACAGAAAATTTGTCTGTAAATCCGTCAGTAGGATAAAATAGAATTTTTTTTTAGATTTTTTTATTGCAAAATAAACCTGTTTTCATACAAAATAAATATAAATTTAAACAAGTTTATTGTATTATCAAATTAAAAGAAAAGTACTATAAACAAGCAAGTCAATATAATTCAAAACATAAACAAAGTATATTAATACATCAACTATAATAATAAGTAACAACCATACATCAACAAAGTGTATTGATACATCAACTATGATTCAAAATATAAACTCACTGTATTGTTCAACTATACTACATCAAAAACAAAAGAAGATTATGTTTTTCAAAGTTCCACAGCTCATTGGCAGCGTGTAGAAATTGAATTCTGGAAGTGGTTCACCAGTGCAGCCTTTCCTTGGATTCGTGCATATGCCAGGGAAGCAACTTTTTCACTATTAAACTTCTCCCACTTTTTCCCATTAAATGTCTGCAAAATCAAATACATTAGTTATAATCAAACACATTAGTTACAAAGAGAAATATGCACAAAAAACTAATAACCTCATAGAATGGAATAATGTGTGATGCCGACAGCATGTTGATAAATGCGTATCCCACATTGCATTTATTCTGAAATCAAAAGGGGAAAAGGATTAATTAAGCTTCACTGGTTTAAATGGAGACTATAGGAAAGGCGCTCTCTACCTTAAAGTCAATTGGTAGACAGAAAAAATCATAGGTACCCTTGTGCTTTTCATCAATAGCAGCTAATAACATTTTTGAGGTGTATCTGCAGGTCATCAACAACAAAGTATGATCGTTCAACAAAAAGAATAAAGTCATCAATGATAACTAAACATCCTTGTAAAAGTTAACCATACTTATTTGGGACAAACCAGATTTCAGTTCTTCGAAAGTGATTACGCCGCTGCGATCCGTATCCATATTGTTGAACATTTGTTTCAGGCCCTTGATTTCTTCCTCTGAAAGATTTTGTGCTATCACCTTCCATGTCCAAAGATAAAGTATTTGTCATATCACACACAAGAAATAATATACTATAATCAAGTGATTTTTCACATTTAGAATGGAATTGTAAAGGCACCTTTAAAGCAAGTTTCTTCATCTTGTTCATTGCTCTGAATTGTTTCATCCTACTTAAAATCGCATTGTCTATAGGCTTGTCAGATGCTTCCCCCCCTTCCTTCATCCAAGGGTGTTCTGATTCATATTCATAATGTGAATAACCTTAGTAACCATTATGATACATAGCTAGCTTCATACTGGAAATGAATGAAATTTACCAAGGGCAGCAGAAGCTGTGATGCGTTTCTTAGGTTCATAGGCTAACATTTTCCTGATCAAATCTTTTGCAGCAACTGAAATAGAAGGCAATGGTGCGCTTTCTAGATCTAATTTCCCTTCCAAGATAGCATCAAAGATCTGCTTCTCATTTTCTAAAATTGTCCAACAATGATAGTGATGATTGAGTCCGAAACAGAGCGACAGAGGAGTCGAAAATAATAAGTACAAAAAGCTTAAATAATAAAGGTAATAATAATAACAATCAATAGTATAAATCAAAGCGGTGGTAGCTAGAGATACCAACATCATGAAGGATATTCAATAGCTTAGAAACCTACCAGGTGGAGAATTGGCCACAGGTATGTTAAACTTAACATCAAACGGATTTGGTGCAATAATAAACTAATCAGTTCAAAACCATGACAGCAGCACAAAAGTAGCAAATATTTTGCTGTATATACATGTCCAGCAGCAATGAGAGCCAGCAAGGCCTACGATGTGTTTACGAGATGAGCCCTATTGTTTTTAAGATTTGAATACACCTGAAAAATAGACATTGGGAGAAAAATAACTATAACTCTCAGCCTTTAGATTCCTGAAAGTAATAAAGTATTCTAACTGAATGTTACTTATAAACAAAATGCAATACGTTATATGAAAATTGTATCAGTTTCATAAAATTCATCGTCTTATACTCTTTCCTTTCCTTCCTACACACTTCCTAGAAAGTTATAATCTCATCAACTTCTTTATCATGTTTATGCATGCACTACTCGAAAAAGACTCTCCCACAAGCAAATGCTTCGTAGTTTTTGGGATTTCTAAATTCTAAGAAGAAAAATTATTGATATTAGCATTTAGAAATAGTAAAATTAACCTTGTTTTGACAAGACAAATAACTCTCTCCCCATCCACCATTTGAAAGCTACTTAGACAGTAGAAATTCACAAGCTTTGCAGATGGCTGGGCAATCACTATAACTCTTTCCAGCAGCAATCAACCCATTTATCCCAAACCAGGTGGCATAGGTAAAGCAAACTCCCCATGAACCATACCTGTTAAGCAGATTTGAGTAGAGGTCTACTAAACTAACAGTTCCATTCATGCTAAAGCAAGATGTCAAAACCACAACATGCATAAATCAACTATCAAATCAATAGAAAAAACTTGAAAATAGTGGTTTCCAAAAAGGGAGTAGCAAACCATGAACCATCCAAAGCTTGAATGCTTTCAATATATGCAGTGGCTTTTTTAATACAGTGGCTTATTTCTTCTGGGCGATGCATGGGATATAATTTCCAAAATGATGCCAAAGCTTGCAAAGAGGCTGATGTACATTCCACATAACTATAGCATATAGCAAATAGAAATATTAAAAGATTCAAATGATGGGTTAAGGGATAGGAAGAGGAATGCAAAAATTTATACTGAACAAGCATTTGATAGCTTACCAATAATCAATAACTATATCACCAAAAGTTTCCGCTGGATTTATTATCTGCAAGAGAAAGCATTTATCTAAGTGTGTATCTAATCAATAACTATTCAGATAATCTAGCTTCAGCCAAGACGAGTCTATTACCTGCAATGAGAGCACAAAATTTAACAACATCATATAGCCTCTCTGCTTCGATTGGCTCACCAGCAATCTTCGGTGAAATTTTGGAAAGTAATAGAGCAGTCTAAAAGTAGCATATTTAGCAATGTGGCAGAATAAATTAAACAAGTATAATTTCTTCTACTTTTTTCAATCAATAATTACTTTTAGTCCTTCAGATTTGCAATCAGATATCGGCCATCCATGATCTCTAGTTGAAAAAGGCCAAGCACCTTTTACTCATGTTTAATGATTTTAGTGCTGCTTCTGCAGCCCTCACATCATAAAATTCAATAAACATGTGATGACCTTTGTGAGACGTTTTTCGTATCTGCAGTTATTTTAAATCGTTAATGTGGTATTCAAAAGATATATGACAAGGGTGTAAACAGATAAAGAAGGATAAGTTGTCACATCTTTGACATCCCCATATGCCCCAAATATGGGATAGGATAGCACCTGTGAGTAACCTGTGTCAGGTGAATAGTGTCAACAACTATTACAAGGTTGTCCAATATGTGTATGTATGATTTTGTTAATTACCTTGGAAGACCATAAAGAATAAGAATAGTTGTAACTTCACATTTTCTAGTCAGCTTTTGATGTTGAGTTCTCATTCCTATGAATCTATGCCCTCCCATTCTTGGCCATCTATGTACCTAAAAGTATAGTAACAAAATCATGATTAGTAGAGATTGATAAATACATTCTAATAAGATAAAACCATAAACAAGCAAGTGTTTCTAAATAATCATACACTGGTGATAGTTTGCTCTTCTGAAAGGCACAAACCCCTTGTTTCAGGCAAATGATGGAAACCATGCAAAAAGATAAATGAAAATAGAGTAAAAGGACTTAAATTAATTCTATGATTGAGAAAAAAAAGAAAAGAGTGAATTCTGATAGTTAATTTTACATTCTTCTCCCCAACAATGGCTTCATTAAGTGCATCTCTACCCACAAGAAGCATAGGAACTTGCTGATCTATTCTCATGTTCATCCCTTCATAATAATCTCTGATGGCATGGTATAGAGGCTGGCATTCACCAGTATCCGTTATAGCAGATTCCATGCACTCGAAGCACAAAATCCGTCCATCATCCAGTCTATAATACTTTTCGTTGCGTGACTTTGAGAAGGAAAACAAAGGATCAGAGAAAGGAAACAATTTGGAAAAGTTGTTGCAATCAAGAGTGAAGTGAGTACCTCTAATCTTTCACAACTACAACGCGAGCTGTATTATCATACTCATGTGATGGACAATACTTTTGGTACCAATAGGGATGGCACTTATACTCAATCAAACCAGCTGCATTTAATGGAATCTGAGAGTGAAATATACCAGAACATTGTGCTCATTATATATATATATATATATATATATATATATATATATATATATGTATATATATATATATATATATATATATATATATATACAATGATTATATATATAATACATATTGAAATTAGTAATACAGTGGATACTAGGGGAAATTAAAATTGATGCTTTCATATTAATTATTAATTATTACCAGAGCTGTGCATTATTGTGTGGCCAACTGTGTTCGTTTCCATGAGCCATCCAAATTACAAGAAGCAAGTGCAACAAAATACCAAAACAAGCTAAGTTAGAGCCACAACCACAAGAAATTAAAGCATTATGGTTGGTAGCATAGCATACCGTAGCTGACTCCAGGAGACAACCTACGAGGTTGAATATATCACTGCATAGGCCATAGCATATATGTATATTAATATACAAATTGTTTAATTAACAGACCAACAATAATGATGGAATTAAATTAAACTAGTGATTAGGATTTATAAATTAGTATAAAAGAAAAAAATGTATAGAATCTTGCTGGACTGTGTGCATGGATGAGTCTATTAAAGTGTTTAACTAGAACCAGGAGTCCAGGATTTTGTTGAGCAAGACTCCGATGATGATATGATTTTGGTAAACTAGTGATGAACGGATAATTTATACCATTTTTAGCATTGTTTTTACATAGTTTTTAGTATGTTTTATTTACTTTTTATTATATTTTTATTAGTTTTTATTCAAAAATCACATTTCTGGACTTTACTATAAGTTTGTGTATTTTTCTGTAATTTCAGGTATTTTCTGGCTGAAATTGAGGGACCTGAGCAAAAATCTTATTCAGAGGCTGAAAAAGAACTGCAGATGCTGTTAGATTCTGACCCTCCTGCACTCAAAGTGGATTTTCTGGAGCTACAGAAGCCCAATTAGCGCGCTCTCAGTTGCGTTGGAAAGTAGACATCTTGGGATTTCCAGAAATATATAATAGTTCATACTTTGCTCGAGATTTGATGGCCCAAACTGGCGTTGAAAGCTAGCCTAAAACTTTCTGGCGTAAAACGCCAGAACTGGCATAATTCTTGGCGTTAAATGCCCATTTTGGCACCCAGGGTGGCGTTTAACTCCAATATGAGGCATATGCACGTGAAAGCTTGAAAGCTCAGCCCAAACATTCACCAAGTGGGTTCCGGAAGTGGATTTTTGCACTATCTGCACTTAGTTACTCATTTTCTGTAAACCTAAGTTACTAGTTTAGTATAAAAACTACTTTTAGATATTCAGTTTACACCTTATGACATTTTACACTTCATATTGTATCTTCTATGGCATGAGTCTCTAAACCCCATAGGTGGGCGTGAGGAGCTCTGCTGTGTTTCAATGGATTAATGCAATTACTACTGTTTTTTATTCAATCACGCTTGATTTTATTCTAAGATACTCACTCGTACTTCAATATAGAGAATATGATGATCCGTGACATACATAATTATCCTCAACCTATGAACGCGTGCCTGACAACCACTCCCATTCTATCTGAGCTCAACGTAGTCATTGGGCGACAGCTTGAGTGCGTATCTCTTGGGTTTCTAATCCACGGACCGAGTCCGGAGGTTAGAACCTTCATGGTATAGGCTAGAACCAATTGGAAGCATTCATGGGATCCAGAAAGTCTAAACTTTGTCTGTGGTATTCTGAGTAGGATCCGGGAAGGGATGACTGTGACGAGCTTCAAACCTGCGAATGTTGGGCGCAGTGACAGTGTACAAAAGGACAAGGGTCCTATTCCGACGCTAGTGGGAACCGACAGATGATTAGCCGTGCGGTAGCTGTACATGGTATTTTTCATCCGAGACGAGAAATCCGACAGTTGATTAGCCGTGCAGAGATCGTACATGGTATTTTTCATCCGAGAGGATCATAAAGCTTGCCATTGAAGGAAGCCATGCGTGTTTGGAGAAGAAGACAGTAGGAAAGCAGAGATTCAGATGACAGAGCATCTCTGGAACCTCAGCCTGTTTCTCATTACTGAATCACAAGTACTATTTATTTCATGTTATTTATTTTCATAAATACAGTCACTCTTATCATTAATCTCCTGACTAAGATTTACAAAATAACCATAGCTTGCTTCAAGCCGACAATCTCCGTGGGATCGACCCTTACTCACGTAAGGTATTACTTGGACGACCCATTGCACTTACTGGTTAGTTGTGCGGAGTTGTGAAAAGTGTAATCACAATTTCCCACACCAAGTTTTTGGCGCCGTTGCCGGGGATTGTTCGAGTTTGGACAACTGACGGTTCATCTTGTTGCTTAGATTAGGAAAAATTTATCTTTTTTGGTTTAGAGTCACTAAAATTGAGTCTTCTATTATTGTTTTTTTTTTTAAATTTTAAAATCCTTATTTTCTTTTTCTAGATTTTTTTTGAAAACTTTTAATAAAAAAAACCAATAAACTAATAATTGAGTCTTCTGTTTGAGTTTAGTTTCATGTTTTAAGTTTGGTGTCAATTCCATGTTTTTTATTTTCCTTCGATTTTTCGAATTGTATGTTCCTTTTATTCTTCATATTTCCGAGTTTTATGTTCCTTATTCTTTCTTAATCTTCAAGTTGTTCTTGTTTATTTTTCTTATTTGATCTTTAAATTTTCCTGTTTGGTGTTTGTTGCTATTTATCTTATACATTTTCGAATTATTATTGTCCAAAGTATAAAAATTTTAAGTTTGGTATTTTTTGTGTTCTTATTTCCTTAAAAAAATTTTCAAAATTTGTTCTTGGTGTTCATCTTGATCTTCAAAGTGTTCTTGGTGTTCATCTTGACATTCAAAGTGTTCTTGTTTCTCTTTCTGTTTTAATTTTAAAAATTTTAAGTTTGGTGTCTTTTACTTGTTTTTCTCTCTCCTCATTAAATTCAAAAATATCTTTTCTCTTAATTTTAATTGAATTTTCGAAAATTACATTTAAAAATTCAGATTTTTATTTTAAAATTTTTATCTTATCTTATCTTAGTTTTAAATTTCAAAATTCAAATCTTTTTCAAAAAATCATATCTTTTTCAAAATCTTATCTTATCTTATTTCAAATTCAAATTTCAAATTTTAATTAAATTCCAAAATTCAAAATTCAAATTTCAAAATTTAAATCTTTTTCAAATCTTTATCTTATATTGTTGACTTTTTCAAAATTCAAAATTCAAAATTTAAAATTCAAATTTCAAAATTTAAAATTCAAAACTTTTTAATTTAGAAACCTATCTTCTCTTACCTAACTTATCTTATCTTTTCTAATCTCAAATCCTAAAATCAAATCTTTTTCAAATCTTTTCTCTTATTTATTTTCTTACAAGTATCTTTAATTTTAAGACATATCTTTTTCAAAACTTCCTAACCACTTTCTCTCTCTTCATTTTTCGAAAATCCTCACCCAAAAATTTTCAAATCTTTTCAATTAATTAATTAATTTTGTTTTCTAATTTTGTTTATTTCTTTTTCTTTTTTTAATTTATTTTCGAAATTTGCATCATTTTATTTATTTACTTTATTTTTAATTTGGTTAAATTAAAAAAAAGGGGGAAATAAAATTTTTATTCACAATCCACATCATCTCCCTTTCTCCATCATGGACCTAAGTGGAAATGAACAATCCAGAAGGACTCTGGGGTCATATGCTAACCCCACTACTGCCTCATATGGGAGTAGTATCTGTATAGTGTATACCCCCCATCAGAGCCAGCAGTTTTGAGCTAAACCCTCAACTCATTATCATGGTGCAGCAAAATTACCAGTATTTCAGTCTTCCACAAGAAGAACCTACTGAGTTTCTGGCACATTTCTTACAAATTGCTGACACAGTACATGATAAGGAAGTAGATCAGAATGTCTACAGATTGTTACTATTTTCATTTGCTGTAAAAGATCAAGCTAAGAGATGGTTGAATAACCAACCCACAGCAAGCATAAGAACATAGAAACAGTTATCAGACAAATTCCTGAATCAATATTTCCCTCCAAAAAGGATGACACAGCTAAGGCTGGACATCCAAGGCTTTAAACAAGAGGATAATGAATCTCTTTATAATGCCTGGGAGAGGTACAGAGAGATGCTAAGAAAATGCCCCTCTGAAATGTTTTCAGAATGGGTGCAGTTAGACATCTTCTACTATGGGCTTACAGAAAAGGCCTAGATGTCTCTAGACCACTCAGCTGGTGGATCTATACATATGAGAAAGACAATTGAAGAGGCTCAAGAGCTCATTGATACAGTTGCCAAAAATCAGCACCTGTACTCAAGTGGTGAGACCTCCATAAAAGAAGAGGCTGAGGCAGCATCCACTGAACTTAGTCCTCCAGAACAAATTACTGAACTCAATCAGCAACTATTTTCTATAACAAAATAGTTAGCAGAATTTAAAGAGATGCTACAAGACACTAAAAATGCTAACCAGAATATGGAAGCACAATTGGATCAGACAAGACAGCAGCTATCTAAATAGATAACAGAAGAATGCCAAGCTGTTCAATTAAGGAGTGGAAAGACATTGAATGTCTCAACTCAAAGCAGCAGAAAACTAAGAAAGAAACAACTGACAGAGGATAACCAACAACCCACTGCCCAAAATCCCTCCGAGGATAGTAAGAGCCCAGAGAGGAATGATTCTGGCGTTCAAACGCCAGAAAAGGGTAAGAAAGTGGCGTTAAACGCCCAAGGGATAGCCAGTTCTGGCGTCCAAATGCCAGAAAAGGGTGGCAATCTGGCGTTAAACGCCCATGCAGCACCCAATTCTGGCGTTCAAATCCTAATAAGGGATCAGACACCTGCAAGTGCTGATAACAACCCCCTTAAGCAAGCTTCTCAAACCCCTTCTGTAGGAAATAAACCTGCAGCAACTAAGGTTGAAGAATATAAAGCCAAGATGCCTTATCCTCAGAAACTCTGTCAAGCAGAACATGATAAACAATTTGCCTGCTTTGCAGACTATCTCAAGACTCTTGAAATAAAGATTTCGTTTGCAGAGACACTTGAGAAAATACCCTCTTATGCTAAGTTCATGAAAGAGATCTTAGATCATAAGAAGGATTGGAGAGAAAATGAAAAAGTTTTTCTCACTGAAGAATGCAGTGCATTCATTCTAAAAAGCTTACCAGAGAAGCTTAAAAATCCCGGAAGCTTTATGATACCATGCACATTAAAGGGTGCTTGTACCAAGACAGCTCTATGTGATCTTGGGGCAAGTATCAACCTAATACCTGCATCCACTATCAAAAAGCTTGGTTTGACTGATGAGGTTAAACCAACCCAGATATGCCTCCAACTCGCTGATGGCTCCATTAAGATTCCATCAGGTGTAATTGAGGACATGATTGTCAAGGTTGGGCCATTTTCCTTTCCCATTGACTTTGTAGTGCTGGAAATGGAAGGTTGATAAACCCATATTTCATGAGTTCTTTTGTGCTTAATTAGAGTGATTTATTCAACTCTTCACCTACTTATTCACATTAATTGCATAGTTTTACTTTCCCTTCCTTATTATGTCATATAATGAAAAACATGTTTTCTAAGCTTTAAAAATTAATTATTCTAATTACCTTTATTTCCATTCGATGCCGTGATTAGTGTGTTGAGTAGTTTCAGATTTTCTAAAGGCAGAATGACTTAAAGGATGAAAAAGGAAACATACTAGAATGGAAGGAGGAAGCAAAACAGAGCTTTAAAGAAACTGGTGTCCACGCGATCGCATGGATGACGCGATCGCGTGCCAAGCACGAATCGGCAGCGACGCGGCCGCATGACTGACGCGGTCGCATGACTGACGCGACTGCGTGGCAAGGAAAAACTCCAAATGACGCGACCGCGTGACCCACGCGGACGCGTGACAGAGGCCACGCACCAGAAATTACAGAATACGCCCCCAGCGAATTCTGAAGCCCTTTTTGGCCCAGATCCAAGTACAGACAGCATAAACCAGAGGTTATAAAGTGTGGGAATACTTCCATTCAAAGGAGAGCTCGCATATTTTCACCTTTCAATGATTTAGATTTAGTTGAGAGGGAGATCTTCTCTCTCTCTCTTTTAGGATTTAGGATTTCTTCTTGTTTTAGGAGTAACTCTGGATCCAGGTTTAATGTTCTTTTAGTATTACTTCTATTTATTTATTCCAACATTTGAATTGATTATTATTATAAATTGATCTAAGAATTATTCCATGTTACAGATTTCTAATTGAATTAATGATAATTTGAGGTATTTTCAGTTTATGATTGTTCTCTTGATTTAAGCTGCCATTGCTTCCCATCTAAGGACACTTTTATTATTTCAGCAATTTACTTTTTCCCCTTTTGGTTTTGGGTAAGAATTCAGTAACTCAACAGTTATTAAACTCAACATAATTGATAATCGTTACCTTGCTAATTGAGTTGAACTTAATTAATCCCAACCTTTTCTTAGGAAATAATTAGGATTCAGAGGTCAATTTAATTAGTCCCTTAACTTTCCTTTGCTCTGGTAAAGGTTGACCAAGTGGAATTAAGATACAACTTTCATTATTGTTGAGAAGGATAACTAAGTTGGACTTCTAATTTCCCTTATCTCGCCAAAAGTTGTTTTACAGTTATTATTTATTTTTACTTGCCATTTAATTCACTCGTCATTTAAATTACTTGCTTCTCACCTTCTAAACCCCGATTACAACCTTTATAGCCAATAATAAGAACATACTTCCTCGCAGTTCCTTGAGAAGACGACCCGAGGTTTGAATACTCGGTTAACAATTTTTAAGGGGTTTGTTACTTGTGACACCCAACACGTTTGTAAGAAAGGTTGATTGCTTGGTTTAGTAACTATACTCACAACGAGAGTTTTTATAACCTCTAAACCATCAATCCTCTGCTCTTTCAAAATGGCGCCGTTGCTGGGGAACTGCTAACGTATGCCTTATTATTGGTTATTGTAAATATTTTTCTTTTGCTTGTTTAATTATTGTTGTTTTTCCTTTTTCTCTTTATTTGCTACTATGAACTCTCACCCCTCTCGCTTTGAGTTTGGTTCTAATATTGTTAAAGGAAATAGAAGTTAGAGCAGGAATGTGCATCAAGGTCAGACCAATCAAGGATGGATGGAACCAAGAGGATCTAATCAACCCTTTAGGCAGCAACACCCTCCGAGATATCCTGGACAAAGACCATTCTACCGTGCATACCCAGCTGTAAGATATGGTGGACAACCTTGTAACTACCAACAAGCCCCACCCCGTGCATGTGAACCATCCTTTCAACATAACCTCGAACCACCACACTCACAAGCTTCTCTTCACCATTCGCCATCATATGATCCTTCCTTACCCCAATACCAATCCAATCGTTCCCAATCATCACCACTTTCCTTTGTATCATGTCCAAGTCTGGCAAACCGTGAAGCAAAGGATCGCCTGAAAGAAACAATGATTAAATTTCAAACAACCATTCAACAACTGGAGCAAGCACTAATTCAATGGGCCACTAGGCGCTCAAATATACAAGGATCAACCACAGCCCCATGTGGACAGCCCAATGAAGAGCATAGCATGAAAGAAATACTAGAGACTCTAGTGGACAAGACAGAGAATGAATTCGTACTAGAACAAATGGAAGAAGTTGTCATTGTTCAAGAAGAAGAGTTAGTTGAAGATCTAGGCAATGCTGAACTTCCTTGGGAATACAGAATTGAGGAAAACTCCGTCCAAGACACTACAGTTGATGCTAAGGAGGATACCGTACAATCTCCAAGGCAAGTCGTTTACGAAGAATCAGACGGAATAATCCAAGAAGCAAATTCCCTTGATAATGATAGTCACAAGTCTAGTTCTCCTAGTGATGAACTTGCGTTCGCAAGTGAATTCTCTGAGATCGAAGAATCTTCTCCAAGTGAATATGAAGATGATGCGGAGGTAGATTTCTCTCAACCTCCAATCTATGACTCAAGTGATGAGGAAGACATAGAAGACTTTGACCAGAATACAGATACAATCGAAGATCTTTGCAAGGAAGTGGAAGAATTCACAGAAGAACACAAGGAAACGGAACTTGCAGAACCACCAAAAACACCTATCCCAAGGCCATTGCCACCCAATACAAGCTTCATGTGGGTACAATCCTTAACTTATAATTTTACTTATTCACTTGAATATGGTTTGCTTGAAACAGATGGCCAGCTTAGAGCTCTCTGCGGCTTTAAGAGTAAGAGGGAAATGGCTCGTACTCAGAGCTGGTGCACCAGGTTCAATAAGGTTCCACGCTTCACCTCGAAGTACACGGATTGGTATCGTGCTTAATTGCATGGATCACGGAGAACGTTTGGTCGCCACGGTGAGATTCTACTCTTTAACCCGCCCGAATGGAAACTTACAAATCAAAACGAAGGCGGATCTAAAAACACAGCTTGGGATCATGGATTATGTTCTGACATTCGTCATCCCGGGAGGCTGGATATCTGTTTAAAGCTGCGCAGAAGCTTTACATGCCTAGTTTGGGACCCCGGAGGCTATTGGCATTCCAAGCACTGATGGAGATTTTTGGACGAATTTAAACACAAGCCACCATAACAGGATACTCTTCCAATGTCCAACTTAAGGACTTTAACTAAAAGTGCTAGGTGGGAGACAACCCACCATGGTATGGTCGCTTCTTTTTCAATTTATTTCTTGTTAATTGCTTTCATTTTTCCTTTTTCATTTTAATTTATTAAACCTGGAATCATGCATAAGCATCCATGATAGTCATTGCATTCTGCACTTTTCATGCATATAAAAAAAAAGGTTGCATGACGCGACCGCATGCCCCATGCGATCGTGTCATATCGCAAAAAACACCACCCATGCGACCGCGTGACCCACGCGGCCGCGTGATATATATATCGGTGTAAGGATCCAACGAACAGAAAGTTGGGCTGGAATCGTGCGGCCCTTGTACGTTTCGCACAAACTGGCCCACGCGATCGCATGCCCCATGCGATCGCGTCACTTACCCAATACCAATCCCACGCGACCGCGTGAGCGATGCGATCGCATCGCATGGATTGCACATCGCCCCAAAAGGAGACAGAGAGTTGCGCTAAAACGGCGCTGGAGTCGTGCGTTTAGCACGACTTCCAGCGACGCGATCGCGCGACCCATGCGATCGCGTCACCCTTCTTTCCCCCTCTCATGAGATCGCGCACCCCACGCGATCGCGTCACTCCCATTCTCAACCCAACCACGCGGCCGCGTGGATTCGAAAATATAACCCCCCCAGCCGCGAATCCTATCAGTCGCGCAGCCCTCACCCCCAACCCTCTTCCCCTTCTCTGCCTCCTCTCCCCCCAACCACCACCCACCACCTTCCAGCCGCCACCGCACCATCCCCAGACGCCACCACCGACCCGCCACCGCCGCCGTACCAACCCCCTCCCCTTCTCTCTCCTTCCTTCTTCCTCTCTCATCCCCTTTCCACCGCTGCTCGCCGCCACCAACGCCCACCACCGCCGGCCATCCACCGCGCCCCACCCCTTCAGCCAGCAACACCAACCCCCACCTCCCACCCCTATCCTCTTCCTCCAACACTTAACCTAAACCCTTTCTCCGCCACCAACCCCCTCCGCCGCCACCGCAACGCCGTAACCCACCACCGCACCGAACGCCGCCGCCGCCACCTTCTTCCCTGTTCCACCCCTTCCGCTTACCAGGTTCCGCAACACGCAACCATTTTTTTTATCAGTTCGTAACTTTTCTGTATTTTTTATTCCGTTTATGTTCATAATTAGGATAGTTAGACTTGCATGTTGTAGTGGATTTTTAGGTTGTTAGGTAGCTTAGGCTGTGGTTAGTGGATCTAGGTCTGTTTACTTGCACTGTTCTTACTTCTGTGTTATCCAATGTGCAAATCTGTTGCTGTTATAATCATGATTCATATGCTGCTTTCTTGTATGTTGCTGCTGTTTACATTGAGTTTTTACGTTTATTTTATATTTATGTACATGCAGCTTGATTTTATTTAATTCATATGAACTGATTACATTGCTATTTATTTTCTGGGACAATCCAATTTTAGCCGGAATGCTGCCCAATTTTTTTTTAAATTTGTTTTCATTCATGTTTTGGTTTGGCATTTCTGAAATTTGTTTTACTCTGCTTTACCCAAACCACTACATGAATGCTATGGCAGATCTTCTCATCCTTTTTGATTTCCTGGTTCATAAACTGCTTGTTCAATTATGAGTACTTCTATTCTTACCTGTGAATCCTTGTTATATGGAATTTTTCTATGCCACTTACCTTCCTAACTCACTGATTTTAATTTACTAATTTCTTTTTCAAATCCTAACCATACTAACCCTTTTGGTCTCTTTTCTGATTATTTTTACTTTCCTCTAACTTTCTAACCATGGCATATTGCTTATTTTCTTTCCATTTAACATTCATTCAATCACATTTCAATTACTCATTTTCCTTATTCTATTTCTCCCTTACCGCTTTGAGTTTCCTTTGTTTAATTGCCTATTTGCTTTCCTATTTTTTTATCCATTCCTGATTTTCTGTTTTTTCAGGATGTCTGCCTCACAAAGCAAAGGCAAAGGCAAGGCCACTGGCAAGCGCAAGAGAGGAGATTCCTCCCAGTCCATCATTTCTCTAATGCACGATACCTCATGGCAGGAGAAGAACTTCACACCGCAGGAGAAAGCTAACTAGCTGCTTCCTGCAAATGATCCTATAAAATTTGCAAACCGGTACTGTAAGCTGAAGTACCCGGCTTTTGCAAACTCCAGAAACCTATACCTGGAACGTACCTTGAAGATTCCAGAGGCCCTCCAGCAATACACTACTGAGCAAATCAAGCAAAGGGGCTGGTTCTTTCTGGAGAGACCACTGACAGAGGTCAATGCATCTTGGGTCAGGAAATTCTATTGCAACTACTACCTTACTACCCTTGATGCAGTGAACCTGAGGGGAAAGCAAATTCTGGTCACAGAGGAGGCCATAGAGACCATTCTCCAGCTCCCAGCCAAGTCCGATCAGCCAGATGGTTTTGCACAGGCTGAGGAGGACATGGGCCAGATACAGTTTTACTGGGATGCCGTAAAGGCACGGATAGCTCTCGACCCTGCTGTTCCTTGGGAGATGGGTCAGAACACCACTATGCCTAGAGGGATCAAGAGAGTGTACTTGAACGATGAGGCTCGGCTATGGCATCAGATCTTGAGTAATTTTGTGATGCCGAGTACTCACGAGACGGAGATCCCGGCTACCATGATCACCCTCCTTTGGTGTGTGCTGGAGGGTAAGGACATATACTTACCTCGTTTTATCCGGCATTATATGGCCAGGGCCCACGTACGAGGCACCCTCCCCTTTCCTTACCTGGTTACACGGCTAGGCCGTCAGGCTGATGTGCCTTGGGAGGATGCCGATGAGAGACCCCCAGCAGCGGACTGCAGGAAGATCATCCTGCACAGCAGGAACTTCCTTGCTTTGGGCTACAGACCACCACCTGTCACTGCTACTGATGAGACATCCCCTCCGTCTGCTGGACCCTCTTCATCCACAGCTGCCCCAGCTGCCCCTGCTACCACCACTGCACCTCCACCCGCCTCTGAGCCAGTCTATCGTCTCGTGCATCGTCTATTCCGCCAGCTTGATCAGATGGAGTGCCGTAACAGGCGCCGGTATGAGAGATCAGAGCGCCGCAGCAGGCGACACTATTCCCATCTGAAGCTGATGATCAGACAGGGCGCCGACATCCCCTCCGAGCCCGACACCCCTTCAGAGCCATCAGAGGATGAGCACGAGGAGGAGGATGTGCACGAGGAGGAGCCTCATTCCCAGGCGGAGACTCATCAGCAGGCAGCCACAGAGCAGGCTGCCCCGCATAAGGAGGTTATGCCCCAGATAGAGGCTACAGATTCGGAGATCCCGCTCCAGTCCGTACCACCTCCACAGCAGCCAGACCCTCAGCCCACCACCGCCACGGAGACCTAGCTACCATCCCTACCATTGATGACACTCCTTCACACCAGGCTTGATTGAGCATCGAGGACGATGCTTCATTTTAAGTGTGGGGAGGTCGCCATCTCTGGCGTTTATTTTGGTGAACCACTACATACTTTTTCTTTTATTTTGGATATTTTTTCTGTGTTTTCCTTTTTTTCTTTTACTATTATTTTCTGAGTACTTATACATTGCTACTTGTGTATTTTACTCTATTTTCTGCATTTTGCATCTTTAGTTCATACTTTAGCCATTTAGTTTATTTTAGTTGTTTAGTTTAGTTTGCAATTCTGATTTATTAGTGGATTAATTAGTATAGTTTACCCTTTTTAGCATAAGATAGTATAGTTTAAATAGAAAAATATAAAAAGGAAGTAAACTAGAAACTTTAACAGAATCAAAATAACCCACACCTTGTATATATAGCATTACATGTTAGTTGACAACATTTCATCAAGGAGGAACATTAAAACTTTAAAAGCTACCCTAAATAATTTTTTTCAAGAGAATAATGGGAATTTTTAACTAAACCTGCATACAATATATGAATGATATATGATGCTTGAGTTAGAGAACACACAGCCTGTGAGTCTTGAGCTTAAATTGTATGGTTGCATTCAAACCATAATTTCATTTCTGTGTGTCACATTTCTTTTTATTCTGATGTTATTTACTTTGCTTTAATCTATATGTCCAATTATAGAATATAGGATAGATACATACCAAGAGAATGATTGAGGCCATCGTTTGATTTTAGCTCACTCACCCCAAATTAGCCTACCTTTTACATCACCCTTGTTAACTCCCTTGAGCCTTTTTAAAAACTCTTTATTCTATTTAGCCAAATTACTAGCCTTAAGCAGAAAAACAAAGGAAAACCCCAAGTGAATCCTTAGTTAGCTTAAGATAGAAAATTATAAATAGAGTTAAATGTGGGAAACCTTTTGGAAACATGGGTAATAGAAACAAAAGGGTAGAAAAAAAAAGTAAAAAGGAATAAAATAAAATTTGGGAAGCATGCTCATGAGAAAATCTAAGTGATTTAATCATCATGTGCAATAAAAAAAAAGTTATTTTTCAGCATCTAAATAAAAGGGAATACAAAAAGGAAATTCCCCAATGAAAACAATGCACATGGAATAAAAAAATAAAATAAAAAGTGAAACATGAGCATGTAACAATAAGTGAGAAATTATGGGAAATTAGGTAAAGAAATTTTATTTTACTAGATGTGTATGTTAGGTGAGATCTTAGTCTAATTAGGGATTCGTTTATTAGCTCACTTAACCCTATACATAAATCCTTACCTTTACCTTGGCCCCATTACAACCTTAATTAAGACCTCATGACTTTTTGGTATGACTATATTCTATAATTGTTGATTGGTTAGATGAAAAACAAAGCTGTAGAAATTAAGAATAAAAAGAAAAATAGAGTGAATAAACCCAATAAACACTGAGTGACTAGAGAGTAAACACAAAATCCAGTGAGGGTTCAATAACTCACCAACATATATCTGTGCTTAAAATTTACTAATTGTTTTGCAAGTTTGTACAATATTTTCTTTCCCATCTCATTTGCTAAAGTGCTTTATTATTTAAGGGTTGGCTATATATATATACACACAACTCCTTGAGAATGTGAATTAACTTAGCTACATGTAAACTTTATATATGAGTGGATGAATTAGAATTGCATGACTCATTAGGTAGATGCATTTAGCATAGGTTGCATTTCATAACATTCCATCACTTTAACCTTAATTATTTACCTTGGATTTAGCATCAGGACATGCTAGTGTTTAAGTGTGGGGAGGTTGATAAACCCATATTTCATGAGTTCTTTTGTGCTTAATTAGAGTGATTTATTCAAATCTTCACCTACTTATTCACATTAATTGCATAGTTTTACTTTCCCTTCCTTATTATGTCATATAATGAAAAACATGTTTTCTAAGCTTTAAAAATTAATTATTCTAATTACCTTTATTTCCATTCGATGCCGTGATTAGTGTGTTGAGTAGTTTCAGATTTTCTAAAGGCAGAATGACTTAAAGGATGAAAAAGGAAACATACTAGAATGGAAGGAGGAAGCAAAACGGAGCTTTAAAGAAACTGGTGTCCACGCGATCGCATGGATGACGCGATCGCGTGCCAAGCACGAATCAGCAGCGACGCGGCCGCATGACTGACGCGACCGCGCGCCTTAAGCAGAATACACATGACGCGGTCACATGACTGACGCGACCGCGTGGCAAGGAAAAGCTCCAAATGACGCGACCGCGTGACCCACGCGGACGCGTGACAGAGGCCACGCACCAGAAATTACAGAATACGCCCCCAGCGAATTCTGAAGCCCTTTTTGGCCCAGATCCAAGTACAGACAGCATAGACCAGAGGTTATAAAGTGTGGGAATACTTCCATTCAAAGGAGAGCTCGCATATTTTCACCTTTCAATGATTTAGATTTAGTTGAGAGGGAGATCTTCTCTCTCTCTCTTTTAGGATTTAGGATTTCTTCTTGTTTTAGGAGTAACTCTGGATCCAGGTTTAATGTTCTTTTAGTATTACTTCTATTTATTTATTCCAACATTTGAATTGATTATTATTATAAATTGATCTAAGAATTATTCCATGTTACAGATTTCTAATTGAATTAATGATAATTTGAGGTATTTTCAGTTTATGATTGTTCTCTTGATTTAAGCTGCCATTGCTTCCCATCTAAGGACACTTTTATTATTTCAGCAATTTACTTTTTCCCCTTTTGGTTTTGGGTAAGAATTCAGTAACTCAATAGTTATTAAACTCAACATAATTGATAATCGTTACCTTGCTAATTGAGTTGAACTTAATTAATCCCAACCTTTTCTTAGGAAATAATTAGGATTCAAAGGTCAATTTAATTAGTCCCTTAACTTTCTTTTGCTCTGGTAAAGGTTGACCAAGTGGAATTAAGATACAACTTTCATTATTGTTGAGAAGGATAACTAAGTTGGACTTCTAATTTCCCTTATCTTGCCAAAAGTTGTTTTACAGTTATTATTTATTTTTACTTGCCATTTAATTCACTCGTCATTTAAATTACTTGCTTCTCACCTTCTAAACCCCGATTACAACCTTTATAGCCAATAATAAGAACATACTTCCTCGCAGTTCCTTGAGAAGACGACCCAAGGTTTGAATACTCGGTTAACAATTTTTAAGGGGTTTGTTACTTGTGACACCCAACACGTTTGTAAGAATGGTTGATTGCCTGGTTTAGTAACTATACTCACAACGAGAGTTTTTATAACCTCTAAACCATCAATCCTCTGCTCTTTCAAGGAGCACAAGAATGCAACTCTCATTCTAGGAAGACCTTTCCTAGCAACTGGACGAACCCTCATTGACGTCCAAAAAGGGGAGATAACCCTGAGAGTCAATGAGGATGAGTTTAAGTTGAATGCTGTCAAAGCTATGCAGCATCCAGACACATCAAAAGGCTGCATGAGCACTGATATTATTGACTCCCTGGTGGAAGAGGTTAATATGACTAAGAGTCTCGAATCAGAGCTAGAGGACATTTTTAAAGATGTTCAGCCTGATCTGGAGGAACCAGAGAAAATAGAAGAACCTTTGAAAACTCCTCAGGAAGAGGAGAAGCCTCCTAAACCCGAGCTCAAACCACTACCACCATCCCTAAAATATGTATTTCTGGGAGAAGATGACACTTTTCTTGTGATCATCAGCTCTACTTTAGAACCACGGGAAGAGAAAGCATTAATTCAGGTGCTAAGGACACACAAGACAGCTCTTGGGTGGTCCATAAGTGATCTTAAGGGCATTAGTCCAGCCAGATGTATGCATAAGATCCTATTGGAGGATGATGCTAAGCCAGTAGTTCAAACACAGAGGCAGTTGAATCCAGCCATGAAGGAGGTGGTGCAGAAAGAGGTCACTAAGCTACTAGAGGATGGAATTATTTATCCTATTTCTGATAGCCCCTGGGTGAGCCCTGTCCAAGTTGTCCCAAAGAAGGGAGGCATGACAGTGGTTCATAATGAAAAAAATGAACTGGTTCCTACAAGAACAGTTACAGGGTGGCATATGTGTATTGACTATAGAAGACTCAATACAGCCACCAGAAAGGATCATTTTCCTTTACCATTCATAGACCAGATGCTAGAGAGACTAGCAGGTCATGAATACTAGTACTTTTTGGATGGCTATTCAGGTTACAACCAAATTGCAGTAGATCCTCAAGACCAAGAGAAAACAGCATTCACATGTCCTTCTGGAGTATTTGCCTACAGAAGGATGCCATTTGGTCTGTGCAATGCACCTGCAACATTTCAGAGGTGCATGCTCTCTATCTTCTCTGATATGGTAGAGAAATTTCTGGAAGTCTTCATGGATGACTTCTCAGTATTTGGAGACTCATTCAGCTCCTGTCTTGACCATCTAACACTTGTTCTGAAAAGGTGCCAAGAGACTAACCTGGTTTTAAACTGGGAAAAATGTCACTTTATGGTGACTAAAGGAATTGTCCTTGGGCACAAAATTTTAAACAAGGGAATAGAGGTGGATCAAGCTAAGGTAGAGGTAATTGAAAAATTACCACCACCTGCCAATGTTAAGGCAATCAGAAGCTTTCTGGGGCATGCAGGATTCTATAGGATGTTTATAAAGGATTTTTCAAAAATTGCAAAACCTCTGAGCAATCTGCTAGCTGCTGACATGCCATTTGTATTTGACACAAAGTGTCTGCAGGTGTTTGAAACTCTGAAAGCTAAGCTGGTCACAGCACCAGTCATTTCTGCACCAGACTGGACATTACCATTGAACTAATGTGTGATGCCAGTGACCATGCCATTGGTGCAGTACTAGGACAGAGGCATAACAAGCTTCTGCACGTCATTTACTATGCTAGCCATGTCTTGAATAACGCACAGAAGTATTACACAACCACAGAAAAGGAGTTGCTTGCAGTGGTGTATGTCATTGACAAGTTCAGATCTTATTTAGTAGGATCAAAAGTGATTGTGTACACTGACCATGCTGCTCTAAAATATCTCCTTACAAAGCAGGATTCAAAACCCAAACTCATAAGATGGGTATTGCTTCTGCAAGAGTTTGATATAGAAATAAGAGACAGAAAATAGACAGAGAACCAGGTAGCAGATCACCTGTCCCGGATAGAACCAGTAGTAGGGGCGTCCCTCCCTCCTATTGAGATCTCTGAAACCTTTCCGGATGAGCAACTCTTTGCCATTCAGGAATTACCATGGTTTGCAGACATTACAAACTATAAAGCTGTGAGATTCATACCAAAAGAGTACAGTAAGCAACAAATGAAAAAATTGATTTCTGATGCAAAGTACTACTTGTGGGATGAACCATATATCTTTAAGAGGTGTGCAGACGGAGTAATCCACAGATGTGTGCCTAGAGAAAAGGCACAGAAGATCCTACGGCATCGCCATGGATCACAATATGGAGGACACTTTGGAGGTGAGCGAACAGCCACAAAGGTTCTCTAATGTGGTTTCTACTGGCCTACTCTCTATAGAGACTCCCGAGAGTTTGTACGTAATTGTGATAGTTGCCAGAGAGCTAGTAATCTGCCTCACGGTTATGCCATGCCTCAGCAAGGGATCCTAGAGATTGAGTTGTTTAATGTATAGGGTATTGACTTCATGGGGCCTTTCCCACCATCATACTCAAACACTTATATTCTAGTGGCAGTAGACTATGTATCTAAATGGGTAGAGGCAATTGCAACACCCACTAATGATACTAAGACAGTGATGAAGTTCCTCCAGAAGCATATCTTCAGCAGGTTCGGTGTCCCTAGGATACTGATCAGTGATGGAGGCACTCATTTCTGCAATAAACAGCTTGACTCTGCTCTGGTCCGATATGAAATTAACCATAAAGTGGCAACTCCATATCATCCACAGACAAATGGGAAGGCTGAAGTCTCAAATAGAGAACTAAAACGAATCCTGGAACGGACTGTAAGTACCCGTAGAAAGGATTGGGCAAGAAGTCTAGATGATGCTCTGTGGGCATACAGAACAGCATTCAAGACTCCTATAGGGACCTCTCCATACCAGCTTGTGTATGGAAAAGCCTGTCATCTGCCATTGAAACTGGAACACAAGGCCTACTGAGCAACCAGGTTCCTAAACCTTGATGCTAAGATAGCTGGAGAAAAAAGATTACTCCAGTTGAATGAGCTGGAAGAGTTCAGACTCAATGCTTTCGAAAATGCTAGAATTTATAAAGAGAAAGCAAAAAGATGGCATGACAAAAGGCTGTCATCTAGAGTCTTTGAGAAAGGACAGAAGATCCTGCTGTTTAACTCTAGGCTCATATTGTTCCCTGGGAAATTGAAATCCCGGTGGAGGGGACCATATGTGATTACAAGTGTGTCACCATATGGTTATGTAGAGCTTCAAGATTTTGATTCTGACAAAAAATTCATTGTTAATGGACAGAGAGTCAAACATTATCTTGAAGGTAATGTTGAGCAAGAGTGCTCAAAACTGAGACTAAATTAAAAGCTCAGTAAAAGTTCAGCTAAAGACAGTAAAGAAGCGCTTATTGGGAGGCAACCCAATGTTATTTATCTATGTTAAACACTTTTTCATTTCATTTTTGGTGTGAGAAATCGTGATCATTCCATTCCTTGGTAACGGCGCTAAAAAATCAATACGCACGTTCATGATCTTATATCTGTTTCACAACTTCATACAACTAACCAGCAAGTGTACTGGGTCGTCCAAGTAATAAACCTTATGTGAGTAAGGGTTGATCCCACGGAGATTGTCGGCTTGAAGCAAGCTATGGTCACCCTGTAAATCTCAGTCAAGCGGATTAAATTGTATTAAGAAATTATAGTGGATGAAAATAAATAAAATATAAAATAGGATAGTGGTACTTATGTAATTCATTGGTGAGAATTTCAGATAAGCATATAGAGATGCTTTCGTTCCTCTGATCTCTGCTTTCCTGCTGTCTTCATCCAATCAATCCTACTCCTTTCCATGGCAAGCTTTATGTAGGGCATCACCGTTGTCAATGGCTACATCCCATCCTCCTGTGAAAATGGTCCAATGCGCTGTCACTGCATGGCTAATCATCTGTCGGTTCTTGATCATATTGGAATAGGATTTACTATCCTTTTGCGTCTGTCATTACGCCCAGCACTCGCGAGTTTGAAGCTCGTCACAGCCATCCCTTCCTACATCCTACTCGGAATACCACAGACAAGGTTTAGACTTTCCGGATCTCAGGAATGGCCATCCATGGGTTCTAACTTATACCACGAAGACACTAATAACTCGGACTTGGTCCCCTGTATTAGATATCCAAGAGATACCCATTCAATCTAAGGTAGAACGGAAGTGGTTATCAGGCACGCGTTCATAAGTTGAGAATGATGATGACTGTCACGATCATCACATCCATCATATTGAAGTGCGAATGAATATCTTAGAAGCGGAATAAGTTGAATTGAATAGAAAAACAGTAGTACTTTGCATTAATCTTTGAGGAACAGCAGAGCTCCACACCTTAATCTATGGTGTGTAGAAACTCTACCGTTGAAAATACATAAGTGATAAGGTCCAGGCATGGCCGAATGGCCAGCCCCCAAACGTGATCTAAAGATGAAACTAAAGATAGATGTAAATACAATAGTAAAAAGTCCTATTTATACTAAACTAGTTACTAGGGTTTACAGAAATGAGTAAATGATGCAGAAATCCACTTCCGGGGCCCACTTGGTGTGTGCTTGGGCTGAGCATGAAGTTTACACATGGAGAGGTCATTCTTGGAGTTGAACGCCAGTTTGTAACGTGTTTCTGGCGTTGAACTCCAGTTTGCAACTTGTTTCTGGCGCTGAACGCCAGACTGCAACATGGAACTGGCGTTCAACGCCAGTTTGAGTCATCTAAACTCAGGCAAAGTATAAACTATTATATATTTCTGGAAAGCTCTGGATGTCTACTTTCCAACGCAATTAGAAGCGCACCATTTGGAGTTTTGCAGCTCCAGAAAATCTACTTTGAGTGCAGGGAGGTCAGAATCCAACAGCATCTGCAGTCCTTCTTCAACCTCTGAATCTGATTTTTGCTCAGGTCCCTCAATTTCAGCCAGAAAATACCTGAAATCACAGAAAAACACACAAACTCATAGTAAAGTCCAGAAATGTGAATTTTAATTAAAAACTAATAAAAATATACTAAAAACTAACTAAATCATACTGAAAACTATGTAAAAACAATGCCAAAAAGCGTATAAATTATCCGCTCATCACAACACCAAACTTAAATTGTTGCTTGTCCCCAAGCAACTAAAAATCAAATAGGATAAAAAGAAGAGAATATACTATAAATTCCAAAATATCAATGAAACATAGCTCCAATCAGATGAGCGGGACTTGTAGCTTTTTGCCTCTTGAATAGTTTTGGCATCTCACTTTATCCATTGAAGTTCAGAATGATTGGCATCTATAGGAACTCAGAGTTCAGATAGTGTTATTGGTTCTCCTAGTTCAGTATGTTGATTCTTGAACACAGCTACTTTATGAGTCTTGGCCGTGGCCCTAAGCACTTTGTTTTCCAGTATTACCACTGGATACATAAATGCCACAGACACATAACTGAGTGAACCTTTTCAGATTGTGACTCAGCTTTGCTAAAGTCCCTAATTAGAGGTATCCAGGGTTCTTAAGCACACTCTTCTTTTGCTTTGGACTTTGACTTTAACTGCTCAGTCCCAAGTTTTCAGTTGACACCTTCACGCCACAAGCACATGGTTAGGGACAGCTTGGTTTAGCCGCTTAGGCCAGGATTTTAGTCCTTTAGGCCCTCCTATCCACTGATGCTCAAAGCCTTGGATCCTTTTTTATTACCCTTGCCTTTTGGTTTTAAGGGCTATTGGCTTTTTGCTCTTGCCTTTTGTTTTAAGAGCTTTTGGCTTTTTCTGCTTGCTTTTTTTTTCGCCATTTTTCTTTTCTTTTTTTTTCTGCAAGTTTTTGTATTCACTGCTTTTTCTTGCTTCAAGAATTATTTTTATGATTTTTCAGATTATCAAATAACATGTCTCGTTTTCATCATTCTTTCAAGAGCCAACATATTTAACATTCATAAACATCAACTTCAAAAGACATATGCACTGTTCAAGCATTCATTCAAAAAACAAAAAGTATTGTCACCACATTAAAATAATTAAACTAGTTTCAAGGATGAATTCAAAACCATGTACTTCTTGTTCTTTTGTTTTTAAAACATTTTTCATTTAAGAGAGGTGATGGATTCATATTCACTACTTTAAGGCATAGTCACTTAAACACTAATAATCATGTAATAAAGACACAAACATAGATAAACATTTAACATAAGAAAACGAAAAATAGAAAATTTAAGAACAAGGAATGAGTCCACCTTAGTGATGGTGGCGTTTCCTTCTTGAGGAACCAATGATGTCCTTGAGCTATTCTATGTCTCTTCCTTATCTTTGTTGCTCCTCCCTCATTGCTCTTTGATCTTCTCTAATTTTATGAAGGATGATGGAGTGTCCTTGATGTTCCACCCTTAGTTGTCCCATGTTGGAACTTAATTCTCCTAGGGAGGTGTTGATTTGCTCCCAAAAATTCTGTGGAGGAAAGTGCATCCCTTGAGGCATTAGTGGTTATGAAAAAAAAAAAGCAATGCTTTTTCCATACCAAACTTAAAATGTTTGCTCGTCCTCGAGCAAAAGAAGAAAGAAAGGATGAGAAGAAGGAGAGATGGATGTGTGTTGATGGTTTGAATTTGAGTGGGTGGGTGTAGGTGGGTTGTATGATGGCTTTAGGGGAGTAATGGATGTGAGTGGTGAAGAGGTGACGGGGAAGAGAGATTGAGGTGATTGGTGAAGGGTTTTGGGGAAGGGTGTTTATTAGGAATGGTGAGTGTTGAGAAGAGGGAAGAATATGAGTGGAGGTAGGTGGGGATCCTATGGGGTACACAGATGCTAAGATGATCCTGTGGGGTCCACAGATCTTGAGGTGTCAAGGATTTGTATCCCTGCACCGATTAGGCATGTAAAAAGCCTTTGCATGCAATTCTGGCGTTTAAACGCTGAATTGATGCCTGTTCTGGGCGTTCAACGCCCATATGCAGCATGTTTCTGGCGTTCAGCGCCAGCTCTTCTCAGGGTGCATTCCTGGTGTTTGAACGCCAGGATGTTGCTTGTTCCTGGCATTCAATGCCAGATCCATGCTCTGTTCTGGCGTTGAACGCCAGCCAGATGCTCCTTACTGGCGTTTAAACACCAGTAAGACCTTCCTCCAGGGTGTGATTTTTCTTCTGCTATTTTTGATTCTGTTTTTAATTTTTGTATTTATTTTGTGACTCCACATGATCATGAACCTAATAAAACATGAAAGAATAATAAGAATGAAAATAAAATTAGATAAATAAAAATTGGGTTGCCTCCCAACAAGCGCTTCTTTAATGTCAATAGCTTGACAGTGGGCTCTCATGGAGCCACACAGGTGATCAGGTCAATTTTATAGACTCCCAACACCAAACTTAGAGTTTGGATATGAGAGTTCAACACCAAACTTTGAGTTTGGCTGAGGCCTCCCAACACCAAACTTAGAGTTTGACTGTGGGGGCTTTAGTTGACTCTGTACTGAGAGAAGCTTTTCATGCTTCCTCTCCATGGTGACAGAGAGAGATCCTTGAGTTTTAAACACAAGGTTGTCCTCATTTAGTTGAATGATCAATTCTCCTCTGTCCACATCAATCACAGCTCTTGCTGTGGCTAGGAAGGGTCTTTCAAGGATGATGGATTCATCCTCATCCTTTCCAGTGTCTAGGATTATGAAATCAGCAGGGATGTAAAGGCCTTCAACCTTTACTAGCATGTCATCTACTTGTCCATAAGCCTCTTTTCTTGAATTGTCTGCCATCTCTAATGAGATTCTAGCAGCTTGCACCTCAAAGATTCCAAGTTTCTCCATTATAGAGAGTGGCATGAGGTTTATTCCTGACCCAAGGTCACATCGAGCCTTCTCAAAGGTCATGGTGCTTATGGTACAAGGTATTAGGAATTTTCCAGGATCTTGTTTCTTCTGAGGCAATGTCAGTTGATCCAGATCACTCAGTTCATTGATGAGCAAGGGAGGTTCATCTTCCCAAGTCTCATTACCAAATAGTTTGGCATTCAGCTTCATGATTGTACCAAGGTACTTGGCAACTTGCTCTTCAGTAACATCCTCATTCTTTTCAGAAGAAGAATACTCATCAGAGCTCATGAAGGGCATAAGGAGGTTCAATGGAATCTCTATGGTTTCTAAATGAGCCTCAGATTCCTTTGGTTCCTCAAAGGGAAACTCCTTATTGATCTCTGGATGTCCCAGGAGGTCTTCCTCACTGGGATTCACATCCTCAACCTCCCTTATAGGTTCGGCCATGGTAATCAATTCAATAGCCTTGCACTCTCCTTTTGGATTCTCTTCTGTATTGCTTGGGAGAGTACTAGGAGGGATTTCAGTTATCCTTTTACTTAGCTGGGCTACTTGTGCTTCTAAATTTCTAATGGAGGACCTTGTTTCATTCATGAAACTTAGAGTGGCCTTAGATAGATCAGAGACTATATTTTCCAAGTTAGATGGATTCTGCTCAGAACTCTCTGTCTGTTGCTGAGTGGATAATGGAAAAGGCTTGCTATTGCTAAACCTATTTCTTTCACCATTATTAAAGCCTTGTTGAGGCTTTTGTTGATCCTTCCATGAGAGATTTGGGTGATTTCTCCATGAGGGATTATAGGTGTTTCCATAGGGTTCACCCATGTAATTCACCTCTGCTATTGCAGGGTTCTCAGGATCATAAGCTTCTTCTTCAGAAGATGCCTCTTGAGTACTGTTGGATGCAGCTTGCATTCCATTCAAACTCTGAGAAATCATATTGACTTGCTGAGTCAATATTTTATTCTGAGCCAATATGGCATTTGGAGTATCAATTTCAAGAACTCCCTTCCTCATAGGTGTCCCATTATTCACAGGATTCCTTTCAGAAGTGTACATGAACTGGTTATTTGCAACCATGTCAATGAGTTCTTGAGCTTCTGCAGGCATTTTCTTTAGGTGGATGGATCCACCTGCAGAATGGTCCAATGACATCTTTGATAACTCAGACAGACCATCATAGAATATATCCAGGATGCTCCATTATGAAAGCATGTCAGAAGGACATTTTTTGGTCAGTTCCTTGTATCTCTCCCAAGCTTCATAGAGGGATTCTCCTTCTTTCTGTCTGAAGGTTTGAACATCCACTCTAAGCTTGCTAAGCTTTTGAGGAGGAAAGAACTTGGCTAAGAAAGCCGTGACCAGCTTATCCCAAGAGTTCAGGCTATCTTTGGGTTGAGAGTCCAACCACACTCTAGCTCTGTCTCTTACAACAAACGGGAAAAGCATAAGCCTGTAGACCTCGGGATCAACCCCCTTGGTCTTAACAGTATCACAGATCTGCAAGAATTCAGTTAAGAATTGAAAGGGATTTTCAGATGGAATTCCATGAAACTTGCAGTTTTGTTGCATCAGAGAAACTAATTGAGGTTTAAGCTCAAATTTGTTTGCTCCAATGGCAGGAATTGAGATGCTTCTTCCATGTAAATTAGAATTAGGTGCAGTGAAGTCACCAAGCATCCTCCTTGCATTATTGTTGTTAGGTGCATCTGCCATCTCCTTTTCTTGTTCGAAAATTTTAGTAAGGTTGTCTCTGGATTGTTTAGCTTCTCTTAGTTTTCTCTTTAGAGTCCTTTCAGGTTCTGGATCAGCTTCAACAAGAATGCCCTTTTCCTTGTTCCTGCTCATATGAAAGAGAAGAGAACAAGAAAAGAAGAGGAATCCTCTATGTTACAGTAAAGAGGTTCCTTATTGTTAGTAGAAGAAGAGAGGGAATAAGAGTGAATAAGAATGGATAATCCAAACACAAGGGTAAGGATAGAAGCAGAGATATGAGATGAAAAGAAGTGTTAGTAGATGAATAAATAAATAGAAGGAGATGAGAGAGAGGGAATTTCGAAAATTAATTAAAATAAAAAATAAAATTGAAAGTTAAATTTCGAAAATTAAGTTTGAAATTAAATTAAATTAAAATTAAAACAATTAGTTAATTAAAAAGGAAATTTGAAAAAGAGGGAAGGGATTTTCGAAAATTAGAGAGAGAGATTTAGTTAGGTAGTTTTGAAAAAGATAAGAAACAAACAAAAAGTCAATTAGTTAGTTGAAAAAGATTTGAAATTCAATTTTGAAAAGATAAGAAGATAAGAAGTTAGAAGAGATATTTTAAAATCAAATTTTTGAAAAAGATAAGATTTAAAAAGATATGATAGAAATTTATTTTGAAAATTGATTAAAATGATATGATTGAAAAGATATGATTGAAAAGATATTAAGAAGATTTGAAAATTAAATTTGAAAAGATAAGAAGTTAGAAAAAGATTTTGAAATCAAAGTTTGAAAAGATATGATTGAAAGAGATTTGTTTGAAAAAGATTTGAAATTTTAAAATCAAAATTAATGACTTGACTCACAAGTAATCACAAGATATGATTCTAGAACTTAAAGTTTGAATCTTTCTTAACAAGCAAGTAACAAACTTGAAATTTTTGAATCAAAACATTAATTGTTGATAATATTTTCGAAAATTATGAGATAAAATTAAGAAAAAGATTTTTGAAAAATATTTTTATAATTTTCGAAAATAAATAAGAAAAATGAAAAAGATTTTATTTTTGAAAAAGATTTTGAAAAAGATAGGATTTTCAAATTGAAAATTTGATTTGCCTCATAAGAAATAACTAAATTTTAAAAATTTTTGAAAAAGTCAACTCAAATTTTCAAATTTCATGAGTGAAAAGGGGAAGATATTTTTTTGATTTTTGAATTTTTAATGATGAAAAAGAAAAACATCAAAAAGACTTAATGCATGAAAATTTTGGATCAAAACATGTGATGCATGCAAGAACACTATGAATGTCAAGATGAATACCAAGAACACTTTGAAGATCAAGATGAACATCAAGACTTATTTTTGAAAAATTTTCAAGAAAAGAAAACATGCAAGACACCAAACTTAAAAATTTTTATTCTTTAGACATTAACAAATTGAGAATGCATATGAAAAACAAGAAAAGACACAAAATAAGAAAATATGAAGATCAAACAAGAAGACTTACCAAGAACAACTTGAAGATCATGAAGAACATTATGAATGCATGAATTTTCAAAAATTTTTAGAAAAATAAAAATATGCAATTGACACCAAACTTAAAAATTGACTCAAGACTCAAACAAGAAACATAAAAAATATATTTTTGATTTTATGATTTTGTAAATTTTTTTGGTTTTTTTTTTTCGAAAATTATTTTGGAAAAAACGAAAAAGAAGAAATATTTTTTTTTCAAAAGTTTTCGAAAATAAAAAGAATAAAAACAAAGACTTAAAATTAAAATAAAATTACATAATCTGAGCAACAAGATGAACCGTCAGTTGTCCAAACTCGAACAATCCCCGGCAACGGCGCCAAAAACTTGGTGTGCGAAATCGTGATCATTCTATTCCTTGGTAACGGCGCTAAAAACTCAATACACACGTTCATGATCTTATATCTGTTTCACAACTTCGTACAACTAACCAGCAAGTGCACTGGGTCGTCCAAGTAATAAACCTTACGTGAGTAAGGGTCGATCCCACGGAGATTGTCGGCATGAAGCAAGCTATGGTCACCTTGTAAATCTCAGTCAGGCGGATTAAATTGTATTAAGAAATTATAGTGGATGAAAATAAATAAAATATAAAATAGGATAGTGGTACTTATGTAATTCATTGGTGAGAATTTCAGATAAGCGTATAGAGATGCTTTCGTTCCTCTGATCTCTGCTTTCCTGCTGTCTTCATCCAATCAATCCTACTCCTTTCCATGGCAAGCTTTATGTAGGGAATCACCGTTGTCAATGGCTACATCCCATCCTCCTGTGAAAATGGTCCAATGCGCTGTCACTGCATGGCTAATCATCTGTCGGTTCTCGATCATACTGGAATAGGATTTACTATCCTTTTGCATCTGTCACTACGCCCAGCACTCGCGAGTTTGAAGCTCGTCACAGCCATCACTTCCCAGATCCTACTCAGAATACCACAGACAAGGTTTAGACTTTTCGGATCTTAGGAATGGCCATCCATGGGTTCTAACTTATACCACGAAGACACTAATAACTCGGACTCGGTCCCCTGTATTAGATATCCAAGAGATACCCATTCAATCTAAGGTAGAACGAAAGTGGTTGTCAGGCACGCGTTCATAAGTTGAGAATGATGATGACTGTCACAATCATCACATCCATCATATTGAAGTGCGAATGAATATCTTAGAAGCGGAATAAGTTGAATTGAATAGAAAAATAGTAGTACTTTGCATTAATCTTTGAGGAACAGCAGAGCTCCACACCTTAATCTATGGTGTGTAGAAACTCTACCGTTGAAAATACATAAGTGATAAGGTCCAGGCATGGCCGAATGGCCAGCCCCCAAACGTGATCTAAAGATGAAACTAAAGATAGATGTAAATACAATATTAAAAGTTCTATTTATACTAAACTAGTTACTAGGGTTTACAGAAATGAGTAAATGATGCAGAAATCTACTTCTGGGGCCCACTTGGTATGTGCTTGGGCTGAGCATGAAGTTTACACATGGAGAGGTCATTCTTGGAGTTGAACGCCAGTTTGTAACGTGTTTCTGGCGTTGAACTCCACTTTGCAACTTGTTTCTGGCGCTGAACGCCAGACCGCAACATGGAACTGGCGTTCAACGCCAGTTTGAGTCATCTAAGCTCGGGAAAAGTATGGACTATTATATATTTCTGTAAAGCTCTGGATGTCTACTTTCCAATGCAATTTGAAGCGCACCATTTGAAGTTTTGTAGCTCCATAAAATCCACTTTGAGTGCAGGGAGGTCAGAATCCAACAGCATCTGCAGTCCTTCTTCAACCTCTGAATCTGATTTTTGCTCAGGTCCCTCAATTTCAGCTAGAAAATACCTGAAATCACAGAAAAACATACAAACTCATAGTAAAGTCCAGAAATGTGAATTTTAATTAAAAACTAATAAAAATATACTAAAAACTAACTAAATCATACTGAAAACTATGTAAAAACAATGCCAAAAAACGTATAAATTATCCGCTCATCAATTTTCCATTGTTAGTTTATGTTTTCTTTAGGTTGATGATCATGTGGAGTCATAAAAACAGCTGTAGAATTAAAGCGGAATCAAAAATAGCACACCCTGGAGGACAGGCTTACTGGCATTTAAACGCCAGTAAGGATAGCAGAATGGGCGTTTAACTCCCATGCAGGCAGCATTCTGGGCGTTCAGAAAAACGCCCAGTAAAGAAGGATTCCTGGCGTTTAACGCCAGCCAGGGTACCTGGCTGGGCGTTAAACGCCCAAAAAGGCAGTCAAGTGGGCGTTAAACGCCAGAATAGATAGCATCCTGGGCGTTTAACGCTAGGATGACACAAGGGAGGTAATTTTGTTTCCAATTCAATTTTTTTTCAATTTTTCATGCTTTAATTCATAATTTTTTGCATCAAACATATTTTAAACGTTCATCTTTCAATTTTTATTTTCAAAAATTAATATTCTTTCCAATTCTTTTTAATTCTTTTTTATTATTTCTTTTCAATTCCTTCCCAAAACGTTTTCAAAACTTACATATCTTTTCAAATTCTTTTCAACTCTTTTTAATTTCTCTTGCATACAGTAATAAGTTTTCAAAATTAATTACGTTATTCTTCTTCTACTCCCTTCTATCTTATTTTGCTCGAGGACGAGCAAACCTTCTAAGTTTGGTGTGGAAAAATCTTTGCTTTTTGTTTTTCCATAACCATTAATGGCACCTAAGTCCGGAGAAACCTCTAGGAAGAGGAAAGGGAAGGCAGTTGCTTCCAACTCCAAGTCATGGGAGATGGAGAGATTCATCTCAAAAGCCCATCACTAGAAAGAGGATGGAGCAAACAAGAGAGCCCACTCATGAACCTCAACAAGAGCCATGAGGGAAGAGCAACAAAGGCAAGGAAGAGATATTGAGGAGCTCAAGCACCCCATAGGATCTTCAAGAGGAAGAACTAGCCGCCGTCACTAAGGTGGACCCGTTCTTTAATTTTCTTGTTCTTATTTTTCTGTTTTTTTAATTTTTGTGCTTCATGTTTTGTCTATGTTTTTGTCTTTATTACATGATCATTAGTGTCTAGTGTTTATGTCTTAAAGCTATGAATGTTCCATGAATCCTTCACCTTTCTTAAATGAAAAATGTTTTCTGAAAAGAAAAAGAAGTACATGAATTTCGAATTCTATTTTGAAAATAATCTAATTATTTTGATGTGGTGGCAATATTTTTTGTTTTCTAAATGAATGCTTGAACATTGAATATTTTTTATAGTGAAGTTTATGAATGTTAAAATTGTTGGCTCTTGAAAGAATAAGGAAAAAGGAGAAATGTTATTGATAATCTGAAAAATCATAAAATTGATTCTTGAAGAAAGAAAAAGCAGTGAAGAACACAAAGCTTGTGAAAATAAAAAAAAATAAAGAAAAAGAAAGAAAAAGAAAAAGCAAGCAGAAAAAGCCAATGGCCCTTTAAACCAAAAGGCAAGGGTAAAAAAAAAAAGATCCAAGGCTTTGAGCATTAATGGATAGGAGGGTCCAAAGGAATAAAATCCTGGCCTAAGCGGCTAAACCAAGCTGTCCCTCTTGTGGCGTGAAGGTGTCAAGTGAAAAGCTTGAGACTGAGCGGTTAAAGTCGTGGTCCAAAGCAAAAAGAATGTGCTTAAGATCTCTGGGCACCTCTAACTGGGGACTCTAGCAAAGCTGATTCACAATCTAAAAAGGTTCACCCAGTTATGTGTCTGTGGCATTTATGTATCCGGTAGAAATACTGGAAAACAAATTGCTTAGGGTCACGGCCAAGACTCATAAAGTAGCTGTGTTCAAGAATCAACATACTGAACTAGGATAATCAATAACACTATCTGAATTCTAAGTTCCTATGGATGCCAATCATTCTGAACTTCAAAGGATAAAGTGAGATGCCAAAACTGTTCAGAAGCAAAAAGCTACTAGTCCCGCTCATCTAATTGGAACTGAGCTTCACTGATATTTGAAATTTATTGTACTTTCTCTTCTTTTTATCCTATTTTGTTTTTAGTTGCTTGGAGACAAGCAACAATTTAAGTTTGGTGTTGTGATGAGCGGATAATTTATACACTTTTTGGCATTGTTTTTACATAGTTTTAGTATGTTTTATTTACTTTTTATTATATTTTTATTAGTTTTTATTCAAAAATCACATTTCTGGACTTTACTATGAGTTTGTGTGTTTTTCTGTAATTTCAGGTATTTTCTGGCTGAAATTGAGGGACCTGAGCAAAAATCTGATTCAAAGGCTGAAAAAGGACTGCAGATGCTGTTGGATTCTGACCCTCCTGAACTTGAAGTGGATTTTATGGAGCTACAGAAGCCCAATTGGTGCGCTCTCAGTTGCGTTGGAAAGTAAACATCTTGGGATTTCCAGCAATATATAATAGTCTATACTTTGCTTGACATTTGATGGCCCAAACTGGCGTTGAAAGCCAGCCTAAAACTTTCTGACGTAAAACGCCAGAACTGGCATAATTCTTGACGTTAAACGCCCATTTTGGCACCCAGGGTGGCTTTTAACTCCAATATGAGGCATATGCACGTGAAATCATGAAAGCTCAGCCCAAACACTCACCAAGTGTGTCCCGGAAGTAGATTTCTGCACTATCTGAACTTAGTTACTCATTTTCTGTAAACCTAAGTTACTAGTTTAGTATAAAAACTACTTTTAGAGATTCAGTTTACACCTTATGACATTTTACACTTCATATTGTATCTTCTACGGCATGAGTCTCTAAACCCCATAGTGGGGGTGAGGAGCTCTGCTGTGTTTCAATGGATTAATGCAATTACTACTGTTTTTTATTCAATCACGCTTGATTCTATTCTAAGATACTTACTCGTACTTCAATATAGAGAATATGATGATCCGTGACACTCATCATTATTCTCAACCTATGAACGCGTGCCTGACAACCACTCCCGTTCTATCTGAGCTCAATGTAGTCATTGGCCGACAGCTTGAATGCGTATCTCTTGGGTTTCTAATCCACGGACCGAGTCCGGAGGTTAGAACCTTCGTGGTATAGGCTAGAACCAATTGGCAGCATTCCTGGGATCCAAAAAGTCTAAACCTTGTCTGTGGTATTCCGAGCAGGATCTGGGAAGGGATGACTATGACGGGCTTCAAACCTGCGAATGTTGGGCACAGTGACAGTGTGCAAAAGGACAAGGGTCCTATTCCGACGCTAGTGGGAACCGATAGATGATTACCCGTGAGGTAGCTGTACATGGTATTTTTCATCCGAGACAAGAAATCCGACAGTTGATTAGCCGTGCAGAGATCGTACATGGTATTTTTCATCCGAGAGGATTATAAACCTTGCCATTGAAGGAAGCCATGCTTGTTTAGAGAAGAAGACAGTAGGAAAGCAGAGATTCAGATGACAGAGCATCTCCGGAACCTCAGCCTGTTTCTCATTACTGAATCACAAGTACTATTTATTTCATGTTATTTATTTTCATAAATACAATCACTCTTATCATTAATCTCCTGACTAAGATTTACAAAATAACCATAGCTTGCTTCAAGCCGACAATCTCCGTGGGATCGACCCTTACTCACGTAAGGTATTACTTGGACGACCCAGTGCACTTACTGGTTAGTTGTGCGGAGTTGTGAAAAGTGTAATCACAATTTCTCACACCAACTTGCAAAGAAAAATGAGAAGTGTAAAAGAATGATCAAAGACAAGGCTGTTGGTGGTCAAACAACTTTCTCTTACCAAATTTCCCAAACTTATCTGAAACTCAGTCCTATCAAAACAATAATTTCAGTAAATTGATCAATAATATTCATGAGTCATGATGTGTATGTGTGTGTTTTGGGGGCAGGAGTGTTGTTTTTGTTTACCTTCTTATTTTTAAGCTTCAATTAATGACTGTGGGGGACCTTGATGAAAGAAGGATCTTGAACTGTAGGTCCTGTTTCACCAACCAACAAAGCTTGTAAATGCTCACCTCCTCCTACTTTTTATAAAATTCAAGAAAAAAAAAAGAGGAAGAAGAAGAAATTAAGCACAAAATAGAAATCGAACAACTTAGCATAGAAGAATTAGAAGAAGAAGAATCAAATTCCAGATCTCAATCACAACCACCACAGCACCAAGGAGGATCAATAGAAATTACAGATTAACAAAAATTACATTATATGAATATAGAAATTACAACTTCAAGAATTCAACGATCTTCTTCAATACCTCAACATCAGTTCTCAGCATCATCAATCACAATTCCAGATTTTACAACACTGGCAATCCAACTAGTAGATGATGAAGGCGGGATCAAAATACAGATGTTCTTACCAAATGTTGCATCCGATGAAGCGAAGTTGAGTAACTTAATATCTGATCTCATGAGGAGGTAAAAACATATAACAGATGCAAAAATAGCATGAATAATAGAGAATTTTCTGCAATACAAAATGTTGTTCAAGTAAAAGTATCAATTATGGAACAAATCTACAAACTAAAATCATAACGCAAAGGAATTTTACCTATTATTCCATTTTATTTTTTTATTACTCAATTTAACATATCTCATGAACAACAGAGAACTCATAATAACTATCTATCTATAAATTAAACAAAATAGGTTGAATAGATAAGCAGAAACACAATTCTGCTAATACTCCAAATGCAAAACTACAGAGAAGAAGCATTACCAGAGAAGAAGCCATTAGCTGAATTAAATTTCTGTTCTAGACAACATTCATCAAGCTCATATTAACAATGTTCAACAATGTTCAGCAATCCAGATTAGTAATCTAAACATTTCTCAGTTATTCAGAATCAAAACCTAATCTAATCCTATTTTAACAACCAAAAAATCCACTAATTAGAAAAAAAATCTAACTAAAATAATTACTAAAATCAAACTAACTAAAAAAATAATTGAACTCAACAGAAATTAAAAGAATTTTGAAACCAAAACCTAGAAGTAGAGACAATTAAAACAGGGCAGAGGAAAAGAAGGATGCCCAGGTCTCTACGATTCGAATAGGGGGAAAGAGAGAGGTGGAACCGCGGCTAATGGTGGAACCGATTTTGGTCGCCACGGAGCTAGGGCTTGCGCAAAGGTAGCTGCGGCATTGACTGGAGGAGATGATGGCTGAGCAGTGGAAGAGATGATGGCTGTAGCCAGAACTACTTTGGCTATAGCGGCGGAGAGAGATCTGTGACGACGACGATGAAGGGAGCAGACGCGACGAGAGTGGCGGAGGGAGCTCTGCAACGATGGCGACCAAGGGAGCAGACGCGACAAGAGCGGTGGCGGAATGAGCTCGTGCGACGCAAGGGATGACAGAGCGATCGTGCGATGCAAACCGCGGCAACGGCAGAAGATGCTCGTGCGACCAGAGAAGAAGCAGCTCGTGTGTGAAGTGTGAATGAACGTGTGTGAATTGTGAATGTCTGAATGAAGCTCGAGACACTAGGGTTAAGTTAAGTTTACATCAATATTTTCCGACGGAAAATTTTAAATTATAGAAGGATTTTTTGTCTGTAATAATTTAATAAATTACAGCGTTTCTGTCCATTTTGTTACAGACAGATTTTTCGTCTGTAACCATTTCTCACGAAAAAAATTAATTTTTCGACAGAATTATCGACGGATTCTCTTTTCTGTCTGTAATTTATGCTAATTTATTTTTTTTGTTTTTCGACAAAAAATTCCTCTCAAATTCCATCTATATTTCCATGGGATAAAATCCGTCAGAAATATCCGTCTGTAATAACTAGTTTTCTAGTAGTGCATATAATCCAGAAAGAGAAGAATAATCACGTTTAGCTCAATGATAAATTCAGTTTTCCTACGAAAGATAATTTTACTCACATTTTATTAGGTTGGTTATAGTATATAAGAACACCCAATCATCTTTCATCAAAATAAAGTCCACTATCTTTGTTATGCTGAATTCTCACATCCATATAATTAGTACCCGAATTAATAAAACAACTTGAGATGGAATATGCTAGATGTAATGCACTGTAAATGACTGCAGTAAAAGATAATTATATTGTAAGCACAAAAAAAAAACAAATTGAGTAAGAACACTCATTATATAATTAAAAGAATAAAAGTAAAGTTGTATTTATAAAAGAATAGTAAAATTCTAATTTATGCCTAAAAACTAATCAATTTTGATTTTTAAAAAAAAAACAAAGAATGCATTATTATTATATGAAATAGTTAAAAAAATTCAAAAAAAATAAAAAAATTTGGCTCTAGAACTTACACTCATGAATATTAAATGAAACACTATATATAGTACTTGTAAAGATATATGAAAGAATCATTATAATTATTAAAAAAATATGATATAAAATATTATGATTATTGACAAATCTTATCATAATTACTTATTAAATGCTAACAAATATAATTATTTGAAATTGATACTTTCCAGAAATAAGAAATAAAAGAGAGCGGCAAGGATATTGACACCAGAATGTGCCATGTTAGCATGCTTGGCGCCAATGTAAATATCATATAAATATTAATTATGTATAATTGACAATTATATTATAATGATTGACAATTAGAATGATTGATAATTAGTATAATTAAAATCATTGACAATTAGAATTATTAACAATTGTTCATACCTGGCCCAAAACATAAGGCAGGACCAAAAGTAGAGAAAGTCCAAAACGCAGCTATCCATAACCGACCTCTTTGCAGGTCGGACTCAAGCGTTGCATGGTAATTCCTTCACTCCCAAAGGAGTTATAACTAATACCTAATATCTCTCACCTACTTCTAGAAGAGAGATCTCAACAACGCTAAGATATATGGACGATTATCCACCACCAAAAGTAGAACTACTCCAATGGTGGTTATTGGCTCAACCCATATAAATACACTAATACTCTACAGGTATACTTAAGTTCCAATATGCTTAAACCTACTAAGACCCTTGCTAACTTAGGCATCGGAGTGTTTTGCAGGTACCACCCCACTTCTCCTCACGAACAACTCGGACGGTAGTTGCTTGACGCAGGACAAGTCGGGGATCACCTAACTAGGAGCTTGGACCTCACGTTCAAGCCCAAAACCCACATTTCAGGTAACCCTCGGAACATTGGCGCCGTTACCGGGATTTGGAAATCGACACCCCATGGCAGACGAGCACTTTGAAGACGGACACACAGCGTCAAAGTCAGATCCTGAGTACCAAGACACGGTCAACAACAACCAAGCTCCCGTGGTACCCCCTCCGATAACAGAGGAACCGCGCGGCGAAGGCACCTCGTTTGGCCATCACCATAGAAAGATCTCCTCCGAGGTTCGCCACTCAGAAGTAGAAGAAAAGTCCCATTCCACCGACTTTCACTACAAGACACAAGGGAAATTGCGGCAATTTTTTTGGGAATTTGCGGCGATTTTTAACCGCTGCAAAATGACACACCAGCGGGTCCAGAAACATTGCGAGTTAGGGGGTGGAGATTTGATTTTGTGGCGGCTTTTACAGACCACTGCCACAACCTCCGCAAAATAGGATTAAATTATTTGCGACAGTTTAGAACCGCCGCGATTTGGCTAATAGGTTTTTTAAAAAAATTGCAGCGATTTGTAAATCGCCGCAATTTTTAAAGAAGTTTTAAAAAAAATGTATATTGTGGAGGTTTATAACCCCCACAATTTTCACAATTATATTAAAAAAAATTGGCTTCATAAAGCTATTCAATTATATCACTACAAGGGAACCAAAGAATGAAACTAAAGTAAAAAATTATTTCGTAATCATATTAGAAGAATTTGTCATTTGGTCATCTAAATAATGATACACGTTCAAATACTAGACAAAATCTAATAGCATGAAACCTTCCAAAAAAATTACTTTGGTAATCAACATGATTTGAATCATCTACACAAAACAAATCGAATGACATCTATCTAAAGCATAGGAAGTTAGGAACTGAGGCCAATTTTACAATTACTGCCAAAATAAAAAAACCTAAGTAAATAATGCAAGTTACTAAATAAAATGGAATCAAGGCCTCTATTTTCCATATATTCAGACACCAACATCTTCTCATTTTTCTTAATGCAGCAATCAAGCAACCGAATAAGATTTCGGTGTTGTATCTTGACAATTGATTTCACTTCATTTTTAAATTCTTCAACTCCTTGTTCAGAGTATTCTAACAATCTTTTCACAGCAATTTATTGGCCTTCAATCAATCTACACGAATATTGTCGTAGACATCATTTGTTAGTGTATACACATAAAAATGTGTTTACGTTATAATCTGATACTTTACTTTAGGAATGATAGCTGTTATGCATAAAGTATTAAAACAGCTTACCCTATAAACACTACCAAAGTCTCCTTCTCCAAATTTATTATCTTGAGAGAAATTGTTTGTAGCCATCATTAAGGTATCAAAATCAAACATTGACAACTCTAGATCATCCATGTTCCTTTCATCACCTAAGTATCTTCTAGAAGGCACCACCTCATTCATTAACCAATCATCATTTCTGAAGACAAAACCTGAAAAAGTGGCTATATACAATTCAGTACCATACTATAAATATATAAGCATTCATATGAGAGAGATTATTGTACCATACCATACTATACAATGGATAACACCCAACCACAAACCACTTCACTATTTACTTACTCTTATCCATTCTCTCTCTTCTTTCACCCACTTTTTCATCTACATTCATCTATGCCATCACCGATCACTTCCCTTGATTCCCTCAACCTACCTCTCACTTCACCCAATCCCCTATCATCAATCCCATCCACTTCTCTTTCCAACAACCAACATTCAAATTCAAATTTTTTCCATCCTTCCCCCACCATGACCGAACCCAATCCCACCCCCACCTATAAATACCCTCTCTTCATCCACTTTCACCATACACTTTCCTTTTCTTTATTTTACCCCTTTTATCACCCCAAAGGCCAAAACATACACCCACCATCCTCTATCCCCTTCTATTTTCTCTTCCTTTACTTATTTTATATTTCTATTTGCTCGAGGATGAACAAGCCTTTTAAATTTGGTGTTGGGCGCTCCGCTTTTTGCTTCTTTATTCTTACCTCTATGGCACCAAAAATCAGAAAGTCCTCATGGATAGAAAAGGAGAAAGCCCCCACTTTCGAGCCATGAGATTTCACAAGATTCTTTTCCAAAACCCATCAAGACCATTTTTATGATGTGGTGAGGAAGAAGAAGGTGATTCCCGAGGTCCCCTTTCACTTGAAGGATGATGAGTACCCGGAGATCCTATATCAGATTCTGAGACGGGGTTGGGAAGTTCTGGCCAACTCCGTGACCGAGGATGGAGTGTTGATGGTGCAGGAGTTCCACGCCAACACCCGGGTAACGAAAAAGCATGATAGAGGCGTGAACCCAAAGCCGAAGAATTGGCGCACCATGGTCAGAGGACACATCATAGATTTCAGCCGTGAGAGTGTGAGGATGGCGCTATAGTTGCCAAAGCCACGAGAAGACCCTCACTCATACATTCATAGGGTCGACACTGACCAAAGGTTGGATCAAGTTCTTGCTCACATCTGCGTATCTGGAGCTCAGTGGAGGAGGGATGCTCAAGGCCGGCCTTACCAACTAGGTATGCTTGACCTTAGGCTAGTAGCTAGAGGATGGATAGAATTCATCCAATGTTCTATAATCCGTATGAGTAACCGCTCTGAGGTTACAGTCGAGCGAGCAGTGAAGATTCACTTCATTATGCTCGGCAATGAGGTGGAGGTACATGAGGTGATCCCTCGAGAGTTTTACAGAATAGCTGACAAACCCTCCACCTCTGCGAGGCTGGCATTCCCTCATCTCATTCACCACTTATGTGCAGCAGCTGGAGATCACATAGAGGGAGACACCCTGATCGACAAGGAGAGGCCAATCACTAAGAAGGGTATGGAGCACGCTAGGGAGCTTGCGCAAGGACCGCTGCAGGAGCCAGTTCCACCGCTTCCATAGGGCATTTCGAAGATGTCTCAAGGGATGTACTTTTCTTGCTGTGACTACTGAGATCAGTTGACCACATCTTAAGGGAAGCTGACTTCATCAGTTAATCAGCTGAGGATGGAGCATCAGAACCAATCTGCTCTCCTCCATCAAATGATGGAAGATCAAATGAGAATGATGAAGGAGAAGAGGAGGCAGGGACGTGACATTGAGGAGCTGAAACACTCTGGAGGATTTCCTGGAGGGAGCAGCAGCCGCTATCACTGAGGTGGTCTAGTTTCACTCTCCCTATCTTTACTTTATCTCTTTTTTCTTTTCAGTACTTTTTAGCTTATTTCCAGCTGTCTTATTCTAGCTTTTACATGATCACTCTTAGGATTTTTTTGCTTTCTAGTTTAGTAGTTTATTTCTGAAAATTTTTCTTGGATGTCTTATGTATTACGCATCAAGCTTAAAAAAATCTATTGAAAAAGAAGTGGAAAGATGAATAAGATCTTGAGTTAGATTATGAGTTATTCTGATTACTTTGATGTGGTGGCCTTATATTGGTTCTTGAAGAATAGGAACTTAAAGAAGTATTATTGATTTCCTGAAATAAGAGAAAGATTGATTCTTGAAGCAAAGGAAACAACAAAAAGAATTGAAATAAAAAGAAAAATCAAAAGAAAAAAGGTCCAAGGCTTTGAGCATCAATGGTTAGGAGGGTCAAAAGTGATCTAAAGCTCAAAAGAAAGGAAAATGCTGGCAACACCCTCCCTGGGCACTGAACGCCCACCTGGCGTTTGGTGTCAACAGGGGGGCACAAACCAGGATGCAAGCTTCCCCCCTTGGGTGTTCAACGCCCATACTGGCGTTGAACGCCAGCATGCAGCCCGAATCGTACTCAATTGAGCCTCTAAGTGGATTTAGCACCTCTTAGTTTTATTTTATTTTATTTTTATAATTTTTAATTATAAATAATATCTTTTTAGGTTTAGTATTTATTATTAGGTGAGTACTTAAAGGAAAAGATCATTTAGGTTTAGGATCTTCTTCCTTTTGCACCTTTTTAGAACCCTATTTTCTTTGTAAGTTATGAGCAACTAAACCTCCTGGTTAAGGTTAGGAGCTCTGTTTATTTTTATGGATTAAGATTATTATTCTTCTATTTTAATATATGTTTGATTCAACTCTAAGGTGTGTTTTCATTCTTAATCTAATGAAATTGGGTGGAATGGGAGTATGACCCTTTTTCTACATGGGTTCTTGTGATTATCGAGAGTGTTATCTCGCTTGAACTACAGCTTGAGAACACGCCTCCTAGACGGTTAATCCACAACCTGATGGGGATAAGCAACATCTATTCAGCTGGGATCTGGGGTGATTAGGGCCTTTGTGGTATAAACTAGTTTTCTGAACTTCACCCTCCAATCCGAATTGAATGACCACGGGAGTGGTATTTGATGAGGAGGAGATTAAATCACTAAGGGATTAGGGTTTAATCACTTATAGTTTGCCATAGAATGAATCATTCATTATTAAAATAGTTAGTAAGAAGTTTTAATCCAAAAATGTAAACATCTCTGAGACCTTAACTGTTTTCTTATATCGATTTCACACCAATTTCTTATTACTTTCTTTATTATCTTATTTTATGCGTTACAACAACAACACACTTTTACTGTTTGTCTGACTAAGTCCAACAGGATAACTATTGCTTGCTCAGTTCGACAATCTTCCTAGGATCGACCCTCACTCACCTGAGGTATTACTTGGATGACCCGGTGCACTTGCCGGTTAAGTTGTGCGAGTTCTAATTTCGCACACCATGTTTTTGGCGCTGTTGCCGGGGATAGTTCGTGATTGACAACTATCGGTTGTCTTGTTGCTTAGATTAGGTATTTTGTTAGTTTTTGTTTATTTATTTTTCTTTAAATTTTTTCTATTTTGTTTATTTTCCTAAAATTTTTTATTTTTATCTTAATTATCTTTCCTTTTATTTTCGAAGTTTGTTTCGTTTATTTATTTTCCCTTGATTTCAATTTTTAAGTTTGGTGTCCCTTTAGGTTTTTACCTTTTCTTTTCAAATTTTTTTTAATTTTTTAATTTTAATTTTAATTTGTTTTCGAAAATTTCTTTTTAGGTTGTTTATTCATCTTTGTTTTCGATTTTTTTTTAGTCAATTGCTTACTTTATTTTATTTCTTTCTTTTAGGATATCTCACTGGGAGTTCTCTATACTTTAACATAGAGACTGCCACTTTTTCTTTGTTTCTTGTTATTTATGAGCAAGAACAGGGATAAAAAATCCCTTCTCGAGTTTGATTCTGAACCTGAAAGAACCTTGAGGCGGCGTTTGCAATAAGCTAAGGCATATAAAGCCGTAGAGAATCTCAAGGAAACTTTTGAGAAGGAAGCTGAAGAGACCACTATGGCAGCTAATGGAGGAAATCCAAACACTAAAGAGGAAGCAAGGAAGGTGCTTGGCTCATACACTGCACCCATATCTGACTTCTATGGGCGCAGCATCTCTATACCAGCCATTGGTGTCAATAATTTTGAGCTTAAGCCTCAACTGGTCACTCTGGTGCAATAGAACTGTCAGTTTCATGGACTCCCACAGGAGGATCCTAACAAATTCATATTTGACTTCCTGCAGATCTGTAATACGGTCAAGACAAATGGAGTGAATCATGAGGTTTACAAGTTCATGCTCTTCCTTTTTGCTGTAAGAGACAGAGCAAAGCTGTGGTTGGATTCTCAGTCCAAGGAGAGCTTGAACACATGGGACAAGGTGGTCACTAGATTTCTGACCAAGTTCTTTTCACCCCAGAAGTTGAGTAAGCTTAGAGTGGAAGTCCAGACCTTCAGACAGAAAGAAGGAGAGTCCCTCTATGAGGCCTAGGAGAGATACAAGCAGCTGATCAGGAGATGTCCTCCCAACATGAATTCAGATTGGACCAGGCTAGAGATCTTTTATGATGGCCTCTCTGAGATGGCCAAGATGTCATTGATCACTCTGCAGGCGGTTCACTACACATGAAGAAGACGCCTGAAGAGGCAAACAAGCTTATTGAGATGGTTGCCAACAACCAGTACATGTATACCTCTGAGAGAAACCCTATGAACACTGGGACTACTCAAAAGAGAGGAGTCATAGAGGTGGACACACTGGATGCCATTCTGGCTCAAAATAAGCTCATGTCTTAACAGATAAGCATGATCTCTCAGCACTTGACTGGAATGCAAGTTTTAGCTGTCAGCACTCAAGATGCATCCTATGGCATGACTGGGAGCCACACTCAAAGGGACGTGTGTGATGTTGCTCAACCCACCATGGAGAAAGTTAATTACATAAGAAATTCCTCCAGAAATCCCAATAATGATCCTTATGCAAATACCTTTAATCAGGGATGGAGGAATCACCCTAACTTTGGGTGGAAGGAGCAACTACAAAGGCCTCAACAGGGCTTCAACAATAACCAGGGTGGAACCAATCAAAATAGGTTTAACAACAGGCAGTTCCAACCCTCTCAGCAGCAGATGGAGACATCCAAACACAGCCTCTCTGACTTAGCCACAATAATCTCTAATCTTTCCAAGACCACTCATAGCTTTATGCAAGAGACTCGATCTTCAATTTGAAACTTGGAAATACAAGTGGATCAGCTGACCAGCAGAATACCTGAGAGACCTCCCAACACTCTTCTAAGCAACACAGAGGTAAATCCAAGGGAAGAGTACAAATCCCTCATCATGGATGAGGATGCTGTGCCTAAAGAAGAGGATGTTGCTGAGGATTCAAAGGAGAAAGAGGCTCAAGAGGAGACTGAGAGTGCACTAGTACATGCCCCAGTAATGATAAAGGAGCCAGAAGTACAACACTCTCCGAACGTGCAAAAGGAGACCGAGGATGAGCAAATTGCTCAATTCTTGGCAGTCTTCAAGAAGTTACAAATCAATATTACTTTTGTAAAGAAGCCTCCCTATATGGCCTGTCTGAAAAACGTATTCTCTGAAAAGAAGGCCCTAAGGGGAGATGAAACAGTGGTGATGACCAAGGAGTGCAGTACTTTAGTGCAAAAGAGGCTACCTCAGAAAATGCCAGATCCCGAAAGCTTCCTGATTCCCTGTACTATAGGGACCATCACATTTGAGAAGGCACTATGCGATTTTGGTTCTGGCATAAATCCGATGCCTCTCTCTGTGATAAAGAAGCTAGGGATCCAAGAAGTGCAGCCCACAAGGATCTCACTAGAGATGGCAGACAAGTCCCTGAAGTGGGCAAATGGATTGGTGGAGAATGTCCTTGTAAAGGTTGAAGACCTTTACCTACCTGCGGATTTCGTAATACATGACACTGGAGAGGAAAATGTGATGCCAAGGCATCTTAGGCTAGTTTCACTAGCCTTTTTCTTTTATTTTTAGTTGTTTTATGCATTTTCTTGAGCCTTAAGTAATCATTTTGGGCCAAATAGTCATGCTTGTCTTAAATCATTCAACATGAAGATTTTGATGCAAATTCCATGAGTTTTTAGTTATATTCTTGAATGCTATGAATGGAAGATTTCTCATGAAATTTTGCAAGACTTTGATGCATTTGTTTGGATGATTTCAGGGAAGAAGAGGCTAACCAAGGAAGCAACAAAATCAATAAAGGAAGCTTGAATATCACATGTGGAGTTTAAGTTCCAGTTTAAGCCTAAACTGGAGCTTAAATGCCAGAATCATGAAGGCTAAGAAATGCTGGAATTGAAGTTTAACCTCCAGTTTGACCTCAAACTGGAGGTTAAACGCTAGAATGAAAAGTCTCACCAAAGAAGCATTCCACGTTTAACCTCCAGTTTGACCTCAAACTGGAGGTTAAACGCCAGAATGATAATGCACTCAGGAAGGAGTTCCACGTTTAACCTCCAGTTTAACCTTAAACTGGAGGTTAAACGCCAGAAATGGGAAGTGCACCAAGGAGCCATTTCCACGTTTAAGTTCCAGTTTGACCTTAAACTGGAGCTTAAACGTGTTCGACCAAGAACTCTCCTGCAGGGTTGCTCTCTCCATTTCCACGTTTAAGCTCCAGTTTGACCTCAAACTGGAGCTTAAACGTGTTCGACCTCCAGGGCTACCTTTTCCATTTCCACGTTTAAGCTTCAGTTTAACCTTAAACTGAAGCTTAAACGTGTTATATGGAACAGCTTGACCATGCCTTCTTCAAACATAAATAACTTGAGCTACAAAACTCCAAATGAGGTGATTCAAAATGCATTGGAAAGAAGACATCTAGAGCTTTCCAAGCATATATGGCATGCATGGTGGATACTAAAAATTGAGGGAGAAAACAGCCCCGTAATGTGCATAGAAGAGCATAGTACCAACATGCAATCAGGCCAGCTGACCTCTTCACCTTCCATGGAGTATAACTCGAGTTGTAGAGATCCAATTGAGGTGCTTCCAGTTGCGTTAGAAAGCTGACATCCATAGCTTTCCAACGAGGTATAATAGTCTATATTTGGCATCAAATTGGCAAGGTTGACAAGAGAACAAAGTGACGACTCAAGAAAGGGGGTGCAACATTTGAGTGTAGTTTAATGGATCATTATCCTTTTTGGATCAATTATGTCACTCAGCCCTTCAAAGCAAGCAAGGCCCATCAACAACACCAAATCAAGGCCACAAGAATCATCTAGAATAGTTTATTTTCATTTGATTGTAATTTGCTTTGAATTTCATTTTCATTTTGTAATTTAGGGAGCCTATTTAAAGGCCTTAGTTTCTGCATTTGAAGGGGGGGGATTGAAGGGGAATCCAGCCCCTGATGGGGACTACTTTTACTTTCACTTTTAGCTAGTTTCCCTTTTCTTTGTAATTGAATTCAGAGCTATGATTCACTAAACCCCCTTTCATTGGGTTAGGGAGCTCTATTGTAATTCAATGAATCAATAATAGTTTATCTTCTTCTTCAATCTTTTCTCTTGAATTTTGTTAGAAAGCTTCTCGATCTAATTCCATTGAGTAGTTGTCTTGGGAAAGAAACTACCCATACTTGGAATCCTTCGGAGCCTTGGGAAAGGAATGGAGGATTCATGCTAGAGAAGCTTTCTCACAGTGAATTGGATTGGGGTTTGGATGGATATTGTGACATGTAATCCTACCAAATTGTGGTTCATGAAATTGTGTGGTATAATCAGTGATCAAGCATCATCTCTTCTTATGAACATTTAAACCAAGGGATTGGGAATTTGTTTGTTTTTAGAGAGAATTGGTGAGCCAAGGGATTGGGATCCAATCATATAAGATTGCCAAGCAAAATTCAATGAATGCATTGGTTGAGGAAGAGATATACATGTTTTGATTCGGAGATTTCAATATCTCCTAAACCCAATGAATTCCCCATTTCTGATTTCCACTTTCTCTTTACATTCTGCAACTCAATTCATGCAACACCCCCATTCCCTTTTAATTTCAGCAATTTAGTTTCTGCTCTTTAATTCATTGCAATTTAAGATTCCGCCATTTCAATTCCTTGTCATTTACTTTTCCCGCCAATTTTACATTCCGCAATACTCATCTCAATCTTGATTCCGCTCAACTAGAACACACTTCTAATCCGAATTGCTCACTCAACCAATCCTTGTGGGATTCGACCTCACTCTATTGTGAGTTTTTACTTGACGATAACCGGTGCACTTGCCAGAAGGAATTTTGCCGATCGTGCAATTTCCTAAATCGTAGCATAACTAGTTTATGTGCATCAAGTTTATGGCGCCGTTGCCGGGGATTGGTTTTCGATTGACAATTCTTCAATTGGAAGTTAACTAGATTGAGCAATTTTTCTTTTCTTTTGTTAATAGTTTTTGTTTCAGTTTATTACTGCTAATTTCTGCAAATTTTAATTTGTTTGCTTTGCTTATTCACTTGTTAGCATACTAACCACTAGCTGTTTGTGATATTGCCTCACTATGGGATTTCCACTATCTTTGGATGAGTATTGTTTGAGACTGAGCACATTGCAAAAAAGAAAGGAGTATCCATCATCTTTTGGTCAATCAAAATTCATGAGAAACTCTCCACCACCACAGAATGATTCATGTCATTATGCTCATGGTGGGTGGGAGTATCAGGAACAGGAAACGGGGTACTTCCCAGAGCCACAAAATGGTCCATGTTTTGGTGAATTTGATCACTACTCAAGTTGTGGCTGGGAAGATCAAAACCAAAGAGATTTCACTTATTCACACCCCATTCATCAAGAGCCATCACCTCTGAATTATCCAACCTCACCTCCTAGTTTTACATATCCAAATTCTTCATCACTTGAGCATTTCTCAGCACAAAATTCCTTCTCGAATTCATACAATTCATTTCATTATCCACAAGACTCATTCCACTACACACAAGAGTCATACCACTACCAACACTCCAACCAAAGACTCTATCATACCACACAAAACACATACTCCCAACCACCATATCACAGCCAAGATAATCAACCTCATCAACCCAATCCGAACCAACAATTTCAAGATCAATTAAACAGGATAGAAGGAATGCTTGCAACTATGGGCAGAGATGTGGCAGATTTGAAAGGCTTTAAGGAAGAATTGATATCCAACTTACAAAATCATGGTGCTGCCATTCAAAAGCTAGAAGCACAAATTGGATATCTATCAAAGCAAATCCCTACCCACAATTCTTCTAGTGATACCATGGCAAACCCAAGGGAGGAATCAGAAGAACAAGAAAGGGAGAAAGTCAATCAAGGGAGATCACACTCCAATGACACAGAGAGTTGCAAAGAGGAAGGGTTCATTGAACCACAAATTCAGGAAGCTTTTGATGAACAGGATACTCCAACTGTCCAACAACAACTAAGTTCTGAGATCAAGGATGTGAAGGCAGTAGAAACAAGCACCAAAATGAGGATTGTGACCGAGAAACAAAGGATCATATCCATGAAGAAGAGAAGGTCGAAGAACAATCCAACTCCTGAGCCAACAAGCAAGTTCACTCAAGCCAATCACAAGGGAAAGCTTGCTGGAAAGAAGCATTCACAACAAGGGGCACTAACTAGCTCCTTTATCCACTTGAAGTCATTCCTCTTAACAAACTGGAAGAAGAGGAAGAAAGTCAGGAACAGCATGTCAAGCTAATGACGTTAAAGAAGCGCTTGTTGGGAGGCAACCCAACCAAAGGTAGTTTTTCTTTTCTAGTTATTTCAATAAAAGAGTTAAGTAGATTTATCTGTATTACAAGGAGATAAGTTTGGTGTTGCACACGAAAACAATTCAAGGGTGAATGTGAGATTCTAAGTTTGGTGTTCCACCAAAAACTTCATTAAAAGCACATTTCTACCTCAGCATGACTAGTCACTAGCTCCAACCAATCAGGGAAACTACTTAAACAATAGTTTAATTTCTAGTTCATAGTTTCTTTTTCTAGTTCATAGTTATTTTCTTAATAAAAGCACATGAGGTTTTCTGCATATGATCCAAATTGCTGCATATGGCAAGGAACTAAGTTTGGTGTTCACACACCAATCTAAGTTCAGAGGCCTACAAACATACATGCATGCTAACCAATTCTCAAAGTGCTTGGGGAACAAGCAACTTCTAATAGCTTTGCAGGAAGACAATCAATCTCATGGAAGGAATATACATCATCATCAAAGAGAACACCAAGGCTAGGAAGGATGATGAACAACAAAGAAGATGCTAAAAGGTTGTATTGTCACTTAATTGCTTGTACTTTGAATTGCTGATATTGGAAGTTTGCATGCACCCCTGCTTTAAGTTTGAGTCATTGCAGTTTTTGTTTGTCTGTTTGTTTAATTTCCAAATAAGTGATAGTCTAAGTGTCTGGATAAACTTCACTTGCTTAAATGTATGCTTGCCATGCTTGTTCTGTTTCCAAAAATAAAAGAAAAGTTTGAACAAAAGTAACTCAATTCCATTTGGTAAGAAATCAAATAAGATTAAGTGGTGGTATGCATGTTTGATTGAATAGTCAGCTCACTAAGAAATAAAGTTAGAATTGTCACTTTTAGTGGAAATTAGAATGCTGTCTATGGATCTTGATGAATAAATGTCTTTGGCCATGAAAAAGAAAGAAAAAGAAGAAGAAAAAGCCACTGAAAAAGGGCAACCAAAAAGCAAAAAAAATTGAGAAAATAAGCTAGGCACCAATGGTTTGAACTTCTGAGACAAATGCCTGTGGTGTTTATGTATTAAGGATATGCTTGGATGAATAGGTTCTGAGGAGTGTTTCAACACTTGGTAACTTGGGTTAACTAACCCGGGATTATCAACCAAAAGTCCATTATCAAGAGCAACCTAAATACAAAACATTTAGTCACACAAAGAGGTGCTGGGCACCAATGTCTCAAGAAGAAATGTGAACTAAAATGCCTGTAGTGGATATGTGTAGTGCACTGATAAGAAAAAGAAAATGCCAAAGGCTTGTGCAACACATGACACTGAGCAACAAGGAGCAAATAAGCTCAAAGGAAAAGAAAAACAAAGAAAAGAAACTTGCCAAGGATATGTGAATAACAAGAGGCCATAGCAGTGTTTTAGTGGGAACATAAAAAGTGACATTCTTACCTAAGAAACAATAAAGTGATGCTGCAACAACTTTCTGCATGAACACCCCATTAATCAATGTCAATTACTTACTGATATGGCTAATGAATTTACTTTCTGTTTCATTCTTTCTTCTCAATAATTCAGAACTTGCTTGGGGACAAGCAAGGATTAAGTTTGGTGTTGTGATGCCAAGGCATCTTAGGCTAGTTTCACTAGCCTTTTTCTTTTATTTTTAGTTGTTTTATGCATTTTCTTGAGCCTTAAGTAATCATTTTGGGCCAAATAGTCATGCTTGTCTTAAATCATTCAACATGAAGATTTTGATGCAAATTCCATGAGTTTTTAGTTATATTCTTGAATGCTATGAATGGAAGATTTCTCATGAAATTTTGCAAGACTTTGATGCATTTGTTTGGATGATTTCAGGGAAGAAGAGGCTAACCAAGGAAGCAACAAAATCAATAAAGGAAGCTTGAATATCACATGTGGAGTTTAAGTTCCAGTTTAAGCCTAAACTGGAGCTTAAACGCCAGAATCATGAAGGCTAAGAAATGCTGGAATTGAAGTTTAACCTCCAGTTTGACCTCAAACTGGAGGTTAAACGCTAGAATGAAAAGTCTCACCAAAGAAGCATTCCACGTTTAACCTCCAGTTTGACCTCAAACTGGAGGTTAAACGCCAGAATGATAATGCACTCAGGAAGGAGTTCCACATTTAACCTCCAGTTTAACCTTAAACTGGAGGTTAAACGCCAGAAATGGGAAGTGCACCAAGGAGCCATTTCCACGTTTAAGCTCCAGTTTGACCTTAAACTGGAGCTTAAACGTGTTCGACCAAGAACTCTCCTCCAGGGTTGCTCTCTCCATTTCCACGTTTAAGCTCCAGTTTGACCTCAAACTGGAGCTTAAACGTGTTCGACCTCCAGGGCTACCTTTTCCATTTCCACGTTTAAGCTTCAGTTTAACCTTAAACTGAAGCTTAAACGTGTTATATGGAACAGCTTGACCATGCCTTCTTCAAACATAAATAACTTGAGCTACAAAACTCCAAATGAGGTGATTCAAAATGCATTGGAAAGAAGACATCTAGAGCTTTCCAAGCATATATGGCATGAATGGTGGATACTAAAAATTGAGGGAGAAAACAGCCCCGTAATGTGCATAGAAGAGCATAGTACCAACATGCAATCAGGCCAGCTGACCTCTTCACCTTCCATGGAGTATAACTCGAGTTGTAGAGATCCAATTGAGGTGCTTCCAGTTGCGTTAGAAAGCTGACATCCATAGCTTTCCAACGAGGTATAATAGTCTATATTTGGCATCAAATTGGCAAGGTTGACAAGAGAACAAAGTGACGACTCAAGAAAGGGGGTGCAACATTTGAGTGTAGTTTAATGGATCATTATCCTTTTTGGATCAATTATGTCACTCAGCCCTTCAAAGCAAGCAAGGCCCATCAACAACACCAAATCAAGGCCACAAGAATCATCTAGAATAGTTTATTTTCATTTGATTGTAATTTGCTTTGAATTTCATTTTCATTTTGTAATTTAGGGAGCCTATTTAAAGGCCTTAGTTTCTGCATTTGAAGGGGGGGGGATTGAAGGGGAATCCAGCCCCTGATGGGGACTACTTTTACTTTCACTTTTAGCTAGTTTCCCTTTTCTTTGTAATTGAATTCAGAGCTATGATTCACTAAACCCCCTTTCATTGGGTTAGGGAGCTCTATTGTAATTCAATGAATCAATAATAGTTTATCTTCTTCTTCAATCTTTTCTCTTGAATTTTGTTAGAAAGCTTCTCGATCTAATTCCATTGAGTAGTTGTCTTGGGAAAGAAACTACCCATACTTGGAATCCTTCGGAGCCTTGGGAAAGGAATGGAGGATTCATGCTAGAGAAGCTTTCTCACAGTGAATTGGATTGGGGTTTGGATGGATATTGTGACATGTAATCCTACCAAATTGTGGTTCATGAAATTGTGTGGTATAATCAGTGATCAAGCATCATCTCTTCTTATGAACATTTAAACCAAGGGATTGGGAATTTGTTTGTTTTTAGAGAGAATTGGTGAGCCAAGGGATTGGGATCCAATCATATAAGATTGCCAAGCAAAATTCAATGAATGCATTGGTTGAGGAAGAGATATACATGTTTTGATTCGGAGATTTCAATATCTCCTAAACCCAATGAATTCCCCATTTCTGATTTCCACTTTCTCTTTACATTCTGCAACTCAATTCATGCAACACCCCCATTCCCTTTTAATTTCAGCAATTTAGTTTCTGCTCTTTAATTCATTGCAATTTAAGATTCCGCCATTTCAATTCCTTGTCATTTACTTTTCCCGCCAATTTTACATTCCGCAATACTCATCTCAATCTTGATTCCGCTCAACTAGAACACACTTCTAATCCGAATTGCTCACTCAACCAATCCTTGTGGGATTCGACCTCACTCTATTGTGAGTTTTTACTTGACGATAACCGGTGCACTTGCCGGAAGGAATTTTGCCGATCGTGCAATTTCCTAAATCGTAGCATAACTAGTTTATGTGCATCAAAATGATGACTCCATCATCCTAGGAAGGCCATTCCTAACCACTGAGAGAGCCTTGATTAATGTAGAAAGACGAGAGCTAGTCCTATGGATGTATGAGGACCATTTACTATTCAAAATTCCTAAGCCTCGACCTCTCTCAGACAAAGGTGGTACTAGCATACAGAGCTCAGTGTTCAAGCCTTCTCATTTAATGGAAAGCCATACAGAGCCCCCGAATATCAACCCTAAGTTTGGTGTTGGGCATTCACTACCCACTATTGAAGGAGGAGGCCCCAAGAAGAAAGAACCTAAAGGCTGGAGAAACAAGAAGATTCCTACTGAAGACTTCTCACTTGGCATGAGAGTAGTCTTTACAAGAGGTCCAGTCGTACCACACACTGTGAACCGAATCCTATCTCTGGAGCATGTTGAGTTGATTCATGAGAGCATAGGGAGGAAGTTCACAATGAGGGGGTGAAGATCTAATCCCCTATGAACCTCCTTAAAGGAGCTGTCCGTCAAGCAAATGATGGTAAAGAAGTGCTTGTTGGGAGGCAACCCAACCATACGTATCCTATAGTTTACTTTTACTTTCTTTTGTGCTATCTTAGTTTATTTGGGTTTAGATTTCAAATTAATTTATTTTCATAGATTTCCTCATTTTTTTGACGTTTGTGATCATGTAGAAAACTTAGAACAGGAACAGGGACGCGTAGAAGGAAAAATAGCACACCTTGGAGGAGACCCTTGGTGGCGCCAAATGCCAGCCTGGCGTTCAGTGCCTAAGGAGGAGTAAAAATTTGGACGTTAAACGTCCAAATGGGAGTATTTTAAGGCTAATTTTTGGTTCCACTAGGGCGTTTAGCGCCCATTCTTGGCGTTAAACGTCACAAAAAAAAAAGAAGAGATATCCCTCTGGTGGCGTTCAACGCTAGCCCGGCGTTCAACGCCCAGGGGGGACGCATTATGCTGTTTGGAATTTTAAAGCCCCTTTGGCCAATGGATAACACCAACCACCAACCACTTTACCATTTACTCACCCTTATCCATTCTCTCTCCTCTTTCACCCACTTTTCCATCCACATTCATCCATTCCATCACCCATCACTTCCCTTGATTCCCTCAACCCACCTCTCACTCCACCCAATCCCCTATCATCAATTCCATCCACTTCTCTTTCCAACAACCAACATTCAAATTCAAACTTTTCCCACCCTTCCCCCACCATGACCGAACCTAATCCCACCCCCACCTATAAATACCCCTCCCTTCATACACTTTTGCCATACACTTCCCTTTTCTTCATTTTACCCCTTTGTTCACCCCAAAGGCCAAAGCATACACCCACCCTCCTCTATCCCCTTCTTCTATTTTCTCCTCCTTTACTTATTTTATTTTTTTATTTGCTCGGGGACGAGCAAAGCTTTTAAGTTTGGTGTTAGACACTCCGCTTTTTGCTTTTTTATTCTTACCTACATGGCACCGAAAACCAGAGAGTCCTTAAGAGAAAGAAAGGAGGAAGCCCCCGCTTCCAAGCCATGGGATTTCACAAGATTCTTTTCCAAAACCCATCAAGACCATTTTTATGATGTGGTGAGGAAGAAGAAGGTGATTTCTAAGGTCCCCTTCCGCTTGAAGGATGATGAGTACCCAGAGATCCTATATCAAATTCTGAGACGTGGTTGGGAAGTTCTGGCCAGCCCCGTGATCGAGGTTGGAGTGTTGATGGTGCAGGAGTTCTACGCCAACGCCTGGCTAACGAAAAAGCATGATAGAGGCATGAACCCAGAGCTGAAGAATTGGCACACCATGGCCAGAGGACATATCATGGATTTCAGCCCTGAGAGTGTGAGGGTAGTGCTACAGTTGCTAGAGCCACGAGAGGACCCTCACTCATACATTCACAGGGTCGACACTGACCAAAGGTTGCATCAAGTTCTTGCTGACATGTACGTACTTGGAGCTCAGTGGAGGAGGAATGCTCAAGGCCAGCCTTAACAACTAGGTAGGCTTGACCTTAGACCAGTAGTTAGAAGATGGTTGGAGTTCATCCAATGTTCTATCATCCCTACGAGTAACTGCTCTGAGATTACGGTCGAGCGAGCAGTAATGATTCACTGCATTATGCTCGGCAATGAGGTGGAGGTACATGAGGTGATCCCTCAAAGTTTTACAGAATAGCTGACAAACCCTCCACCTCTGCGAGGCTGGCATTCCCTCATCTCATTCACCGCTTATGTGCAGTAGCTGGAGCTCACATAGAGGAAGACACCCTGATCGACAAGGAGAGGCTGATCACAAAGAAGTGTATGGAGCACGCTAAGGAGCCTGTGCAAGGACTACAGCAGGAGCCAGTTCCACCACCTCCACAGGACATTTTGGAAATGCCTCAAGGGATGTACTTTCCTCCCTGTGACTACTGGGATTAGTTGACCACGACTTTAGGGGAGCTGACGTCATCAGTTGTTCACCTGAGGCTAGAGCATCAGGACCAGTCTGCTCTCTTCCATCAAATTATGGAAGATCAAAGGACAATGATGGAGGAGCAGAGGAGGCAGGGGTGTGACATTGAGGAGCTGAAACTCTTCGGAGGGAGCAACAGCCACCATCACTGAGGTGGTCTAGTTTCACTCTCCCTATCCTTACTTTATCTCTGTTTTCTTTCTAGTACTTTTTAGCTTATTTCCTGCTGTCCTATTCTATCTTTTACATGATCACTCTTAGGATGATTTCTTTGCTTTCTAGTTTAGTAGTTTATTTTTGAAAATTTTTCTTGGATGTCTTATGTATTACACATCAAGCTTAGAAAGAAAAATCTATTGAAAAAGAAGCAGTAAGATGCATAAGATCTTGAGTTAGATTATGAGTTATTCTGATTACTTTGATGTGGTGGCCTTATCTCTATTTCTAAATGTATGAATTATGTGTGCATAGTTGATATTGGAATTGAGTATATTGGTTCTTGAAGAACAGAAACTTAGAAAAGTATTATTGATTCTCTGAAATAAGAGAAAGATTGATTCTTGAAGCAAAAGAAATAGCAAAAAGAATTGAGATAAAAAGAAAAATCAAAAGAAAAAAGGTTCATGGCTTTGAGCATCAATGGTTAGGAGGGTCAAAAGTGATCTAGAGCTCAAAAGAGTGGTTTTCTCTAACCATATGCTTGTGGTGTGAAAGTGTCAAGTAACCCTTGAGACTGAACACCTAAAGTCATGACTCATAGCTGTTACAGAGTATGCCTAAGGCTCTGAGCACCACTGTCTGGGAGAAGTAACAAGAGAAATTCGAACCTAAAAAGCTTGAGGTCAAAACACTTAGAGTCATGACTAGGCTCAAGGTGCAAAGCACCAAAGAAAAGAAAAGAAAAGGCTGAGTTCAAGAATCAATTGGAGCCTAAAGAAGAGAATCTATAATATCATCCTAGTTCTAGTTCTGAAAGATGCCAATATTTCTGAGCTCTAAAGGATAGTGAGATGCCAAACCTATTCAGCAATATAGTATTATTAGCCTCACTCAATAACTAGACCTGAGCTTGAAAGACAACTCTAATCTTGTGTGTTTCCTCTTCCTTGGTCCTATATTGTTTTGGTTGCTTGAGGACAAGCAACATTTTAAGTTTGGTGTTGTGATGCGTAAGCATCTTATACCTTTTTTCTAGTCATTTTTATATTATTTTTAGTTAGATTTTATTTACTTTTACTTGATTTTAGTTAAAAATTCACCTTTGGATGCTACTTTGAGTTTTTCCTGTGTTTTTGTGATTTTAGGTAAAATTCAGAGCAATTTGGAGAAGCCTGGAGCAAGAAAGGAAAATGATGGCAGCACCTTTCCTGGGCGCTGAACGCCCACTTGGCATTTGGCGCCAGCAGGGGGCACAAACCAGGATGCAAACTTTCCCCCTTGTGCATTCAACGCCCAAACTGGCGCTGAACGCCAGCATGCAACCCGAATCACACTCAATTGGGCCTCCAAGTGGATTTAGCACCTCTTAGTTTTATTTTACTTTCTTTTTGTAATTTGTAATTACAAATAATATCTTTTTAGGTTTAGCATTTATTATTAGGTGAGCATGTAAAGGAAAAGATCATTTAGGTTTATGATCTTCTTCCTTTCGCACCTTTTCAGAACCCTGTTTCTTTGTATGTTATGAGCAACTAAACCTCCTGGTTAAGGTTAGGAGATCTGTTTATTTCTATGGATTAAGATTATTATTCTTCTATTTTAATATATGTTTGATTCCATTCTAAGGTCTGTTTTCATTCTTAATCTAATGAAATTGGGTGGAACAAGAGTATGACCCTTTTTCTACATGAGTTCTTGTGATTCTCGGGAGAGTTATCTCACTTGAACTACAGCTTGAGAATGCGTCTCCTAGACGGCTAATTCACAACCTGATGGGGATAAGCAACATCTATTTAGCCGGGATCTGGAGTGATTAGGGCCTTTGTGGTATAAACTAGTTTTCTAAACTTCACCCTCCAATCCGAATTGAATGACCACGGGAGTGGCGTTTGATGAGGATCAAAGGAGATTAAATCACTAAGGGATTAGGGTTTAATTACTTACAGTTTACCATAGAATGAATCATTCATTATTAAAATAGTTAGTAAGAAATTTTAATCCGGAAAGATAAACATCTCCGAGACCTTAACTATTTTCTTATATCAATTTCACACCAGATTCTTATTGCTTTCTTTATTATCTTGTTTTATGTGTTGCCACAACAACACTCTTTTACTGTTTGCCTGATTAAGTCCAACAAGATAACCATTACTTGCTCAGTCCGACAATCCTCGTGAGATTGACCCTCACTCACCTGAGGTATTACTTGGATGACCCTGTGTACTTGCCAATTAAGTTGTGCGAGTTCTAATTTTCTGCACCAGAAATCGAAGGACTTAATTAGGCACTTAGTAATAATTTCAATATATTTATTGGATAAAAAACTTAAAACTCCCTTCATTGAAAAGTCAATTAAAACCAATTAAAATTCAATATTGAATTAGTGTTCAAATTGACCTTTTTTAAGATTTAATACTTCAAGTTAATCTCCAAAAAATTACTAATGTGATTCAAATGATTCTTTTTAATATTTTTTACTAATGTATTATAATTAAATACAACACATTAAAGATGAAACACATAACAAACTTGAACTCACACATTCATAAGTTAATGTATCATGTTTCACTTTCTTTTGATTATTTTGCTACAACTATAACACCTCATCGGGAGATAGATAATAGATGGATAGAGAGATACCTATATCAGCTGCAGCCAATCTGACATAGAGATCTTGGCCATCCGTACGGTAGACACTCATGTCAAAGAGTTGACCAATTCATATAACACAGCCACTTCTTCCATTTCTGATATCAATGTTTTCATATGCAGTGCATGAACAATTCCTCTTACACAAACTGCCACATTCATCAAATGTCATACTCTTATTCATAAACACGATGCTTGTCTCCTGCAGCTTCATGTACTCAAGATGCAAGAACTTGTTAGTCGAACTCAAACCTGTGTTCCTCACACACCCATCAGACTCATCTCTCAAGTTCCAAGCTTCTTGGTTCTTAGGCCTGAACCCCTGCATACAAGTGCAAACCAGCGAAGCATTCTTGCAACAAGAAAATAAGACGAGTAGAGTATTAACACCAAAATCAGAACAAAAGACATAACAAATGGCAATCGAGGTTTTTCCTAAGCATAATGTAGCAGATAGCATAAAAGAATACAACAAATCAACCCTTAAACATTCAAGTTTAACTTCCAATACTAATTCAAATGTACATCATTAATAGCATTGTGCTGTTATATTAAAATTTTGGTTTATGTCAATCACTTTTTTGGTTGTTCTATTTTAAAATTTTTATTTTTATCCCATAACAATATAAAATAATCAAATCAGGGACACTACACAGTTAAGCATTCAAGTTTAATTCAATAATATAAACAACCAAAATCAATAGGCTAAACCTAAAAGAAATAAAATTTAAGAAAAATCTATGAAATATAGTTAAATTAGGGGAAAATAGTGGCTAGAAACTCAAATAAGCGGGATATTGATCTTCATAACTCAGAACTTAGGAGCTCCAATCACAAGCTCTAATTAGTGAGTGTCTGAAGCAGAAGCAGATGTAACGAGATCGACAACCACATACCTAGCAACGATAACCAATAGGGAAAACAAGGAGGCACCACCAATGACCCGGGGGAAGCAGCAACAGAGACCAATTGGACGGTTGAGACGGAGGCATGAAGCAGAGCGAAGGTAGGAGAACTTGAGAAAAGGTAGGATAAAAATGACGGCCGCCAAGCTCCTCCACGAAGAAGCTACGAGGTGGAGTGAGGGACTAGGGCTACATGCAATTCTGCTGAAGAAAGAAGATTGGAGAAGGGGATGGGGGCGCATTGGCTCGACGGACGAAGAGAAGCCCCTGCGTGTGACGGATGGCGGCAGTGGCTTGACGGACAGAGGGACTAACAAAGAGAGGCTAGGGTTCTCAAACCTTTGTTCTGAGTTTAGAGAAGGGGGAGAAGGGGCTTGGCTCACTACTAAAATCAAATGAAGTGATTTCTCCTTTTTAGTGGGGGAGGAGCCAAAACAAAATTTGCTGCGCTCATGGAAAAGTCAGATGGTCATGGAAAGAGAAAGAGAGATGACGAAGAAGTCGGCTGAAGAGGTCAGCCCCCACAAACTCCAGAGCAACATATCCACATAATAGCATGAGGTTTTGCTGGCAGAAGAGTGACCAAATCATCTTGAAAGAGATACTTGAAGGAGGTTTACTACGTCGCAGAAGAAACTCCCGGCCTTCCAACCATCTCTTTTACAAAGGAGGATGCCCAAGGAATAGCATCTGGGCATGATAATCCCGTGGTAATCACCATGATACTTGTTAACGCAAATCTACATAGGACCTTAGTGGAAGCTCAGCCAACATATTGTTCAAACCTGCATTCGACAAATTAGGGCTGGAAGAAAAGGAACTAAAATCCTACCCGAACACCCTTTTTGGGTTGGGAGACACACCAATTAAGCTACTAGGGTTTATTTCCCTATATACTACTTTTGGAAAGGGACTGGTGTCAAAAACCCTAAATATTGACTACATTGTTGTAGACGTAGTGTCATCCTACAATGCCCTAATTGGCAAGACAACACTAAATCAGCTGGGCGCTGTTGTTTCCACTCCTCACCTCTGCATGAAATTCCCAACACAGGAAGGAATTGCAACCATCAAGGAAGATCAAAAGCTGGCAAAAAAATGTTACAATGAGATCTTGAATCTACGAGGTAAAGGAAAAGAAGTCAATGCCATTGAGTTCGGAGGAGTCCAAGGAAGAGAAGAGCTATGACCACAGCCTAAAGGGAAGACGAAAGAAGTCCAAATCGGGGAAGAAGTCAGAAAAATCACCAACAAAGGAGTTAACCTAAGAACAGACTTGAAGAGAGAACTTATAAAACTCCTACAGGAAAATTCGGACCTTTTCGCTTTGAAGGCTGCCGACATGCCCGTAATAGACCCTGAACTCATGACGCACAAGCTGGCAGTCTATCCCGGGTCCCGACCTGTTCAACAAAGACGTCGAAAGCTCGGGCTAGAGAGAGCTCAAGTGGTCGAAGAACAAGTTCAAGCTCTACTAGAAGCCGAATTCATCAGGGAGGTCAAGTATCTGACATGGTTAGCAAATGTGGTACTAGTAAAAAAGTAGAATGGAAAATGGAGGATATGTGTTAATTATACTGACCTCAACAAAGCCTGCCCAAAGGACCCATATCCCCTGCCCAATATCGATGCTCTGGTAGATTCCTCTTCAGGATACCAGTACCTATCATTTATGGATGCTTACTCGGGATACAATCAAATCCCGATGTACAAGTCGGACCAGGAGAAGACGTCGTTCATCACACCAAGAGTGAATTACTGCTACGTGGTCATGTTATTTGGATTAAAAAAAGCAGGGGTCACATATCAAAGGCTGATGAACAAGATGTTTGCACCTCACCTCAGAAACTTAATGGAGGTATATGTGGAAGACATGTTAGTAAAAACCAAAGATGAGGACAGTCTTCTGTCCGACCTCTCACAAGTCTTCGGCACCATAAGAAGACATGGGATGAGACTAAATCCCACCAAATGCACCTTTGCAGTAGAGGCAGGAAAATTCTTGGGTTTTATGCTTATACAAATAGGGATTAAGGCTAATCCCGACAAGTGTAGAGCAATCCAAATGAGGAGTCTAACTTGTTTAAAAGAAGTCCAACAGCTGAATGGCCGACCTGCTGCTTTGTCCAGATTTTTGGCAAGATCCGCCTTGAGATCCTTACCACATTTTTCACTACTTAGAAAAGGATGCCAATTTGAGTGGACCTCTGATGCGAAGAGGCCTTTCAAGAATTCAATAAATTCTTAAGTGAACCACCCATCCTTACCTGGCCAGAAGCGGAGAAGAATTGGTGTTATACCTAGCTGTCACTGAGAAGGCAGTAGCGTCAGCACTGATACGAGAAGATGTGGTCGGACAACATACCATTTATTTTACTAGCAAAGTCTTACAAGGGTCAGAGTTAAGGTATCAAAAAATAGAAAAATTGGCATACGCCTTATTTGTGGCATCTAAGAGACTTCGACCTTACTTCTAGGCACATACCATAAGAGTCCGGACAAATCAACCCATGAAGCAGATACTCTAGAAGACAGACATAGCAGGTCGGATGGTGAAATGGGCTATAGAACTATCCGAGTTCAACCTGAGATATGAAACTTGGATAGCCATCAAAGCTCAATGCCTCATCGACTTTGTCACAAAGTATACAGGCGATCAGATTGAAACCTCCACGACCTAGGAACTCTATGTAGATGGGTCCTCCAATAAGGTCGGAAGTGGAGCAGGCATAATACTGGTCAATGAAGAAGGAACTCAAATAAAAGTTTCCTTAAAATTTGAGTTCTCCGCTTCCAACAATCAGGCAGAGTACGAAGTCCTGATTGCAGGACTGAAACTTGCCAAAGAAGTTGGGGCAACTAAAGTAATAGTCTCCAATGACTCTCAGGTAGTAACCTCACAAATCAATGGAGAGTACCAAGTAAAGGATCCTAATATGAAGAGATACCTAGAGAAAACGCTTGAGCTTCTTCAACAATTCAGTGATTCCGAGGTTCGACACATAACCTCGGGAGCTTAATAGTAGAGCAGATGCTCTTTCTAAATTGGCAAGTACCAAACTAGGGGAAATAATAGAAGTTTGATACAAGAAACCCTCAAAAAGCCCTCCGTTATCAAGGCAGATAACAAATTGGATGTTCTGCCTATTTTCAGTTTAAACCTCGGATGGATGACTCTCTTTATCGAATATTTTTAAAATTTGACATCCTTCTCGAGGAACAGAAGGAAGCCAAGAGAATTTGGAGAAAAGCACAAAACTACACTTTGGTACAGAATGTCCTTTATAGAAGGGTGGTATCCACACCTTTGTTGAAATGTGTTCCGACTTGTAGAACTAAAGAAGTCTTAGAGGAAGTACATAATGGCATCTATGGAAACCATCTCGAAGCCCGATCTCTAGCTAGAAAGGTGATCTGAGCTGGATTCTTCTGGACGACCTTGCAAAAGGACGCTACTGACTTTGTCAAGAAGTGTCCGCCTTGCCAGATGCATGCCAATTTTCACATCGCTCCCCCCGAGGAGCTCATTAGCGTAACCGCCCTATGGCATTTTGTAAAATGGGGGTTAGACCTACTCGGACCTTTCCCCCAAGTCCCTGGACAGGTTAAGTACCTAATTGTGGGAGTGGATTACTTCAATAAGTGGATAGAAGCAGAACCACTAGCTACTATCACAGCTCAAAGAAGTTGAAAATTCCCGTACAAGAATATCATTACTCGGTTCGGAGTTCCTCACTCCATTACCACAAATAATGGTACACAGTTTACCTACTCTACATTCAGGAATTTAGTAGCAAGTATGAAGATCAAGCACCAGTTCACATCGGTAGAATATCCCCAGGATAATGCACAAGCCGAAGCAGCCAAAAAGTCATATTAGTTGGGTTAAAGAAAAGGCTGTAGGATGCAAAGGGAGTTTGGGCAGAAGAGCTCCCGCAAGTACTATGGGCTTACCGAACAACACCTCATTCCACGACTGGAGAAACACCCTTCTGACTTGCATATGGAATAGAAGCCATGATCCCAGTAGAGATCAATGAACAAAGTCCAAGGGTAAGATTTTATGATGAAGTCGGGAATGTTCAAACCCAAAAAGAAGTACTCGAACTTCTCCCAGAAGTCTGAGAACAAGCCCAGGTAAGAGAAGCAGCGCTGAAGCAAAGGATGTCGGCCAGATACAATAAAAAGGTCGTACGAAGAAACTTCACCACAGACGACCTGGTCCTAATAAGAAATGACATCGGAGTAAACAAGTCGGGCGAAGGGAAGCTTACTGCAAATTGCAAGGGACCTTTCATGATAATCAAAGTCTTGGGGAAAGGCTATTACAAAGTGTCCGGCTTGAACGGAGCCGAGCTCCCAAGGTCTTGGCACGTATGTAACTTGAAGAGATATTATAGCTAGTAGCGCACCTCGCTCCCTGATGTACTCTTTTTTCCAACTTCATAGTTTTTTCCCGAAAAGGGTTTTCCTGAAGGGGGGTTTTAACGAGGCATCAAATCTAGGACTAAGGGCAACAAAGTTATCCCCTGGTAGCAAAGCATTTTTGCAAATTTCATTTCATTAATAATAATGTCTCTTTCTATTTATTCCATTACTATTTCCTACGATACACATTGACTTAAGCTAAAAAAAGCGCGGAAATTTGTTGCCCGACCTATACCGTCGGCAAGATAAAGTGACGAGGTACAAGTCAGTGTAAAGAGGTTATAAAAATGATGATCATATAAACTCGAAACAAAATGACTTATAAGTCGGAAAGCGTCCGAGCAGAATAAAATGCATCGCAAAAAATAACCTAAGTTTCGAAAACAATTCAATAATAAAATGAATTGGTCGTTCACATTAAAGTAATGGAAAACAAAAACCTTTCTTTAAAAACCTAAGGTAAAGGATAGTTTGTTAAAGGCAATTACAAAAAGCTTAGTAGCAGACGAGTTGTCCAAACATATACTATGAAAGCAAGCATGGTAAAGGCCTAAAACAAAAACTCACAGATAGAGAAACCTTTTTCAAAGGCAATTATAACTACTTATAGAAAAAGAAAAAGTTGTTGAAGTCCTATAAAAAAGGACTAATATCCAAACAGCAAAAGATAAAAATTGTTAAGGTCCCTCAAAAAGGACCAGAGTCAACAAAAGTATATAACATTACAAAAAACATAAACAAGTGTTTATGAAAGGACCCCCAAGCCGGGCCTTAATCAAAGTATCAAACGGAACCAATAAGAGGATTTCGGTCTTTAGCTGCAGAAGAGTCAGGTTCAGTGGATGAAGTCGGGAGGATCTCCTCGATTGGAGTGACCTCTGGCTGAGAGGAAGAGGTCGAAAGGTTCTCCTCGGGGGCGACGACTTCTTGAGGAGGGGACCCATCCAAGTGTTGTCCAACAGTTCTGAGCTCAGAGTCAGTAGAAGGATGAAGCAGAGAGACGATCTTCCCGTTGATCACAATCTTGTCGGGATGAAGAAGGGACAAGTCCAAGTCGGGAGCAATAGCCTGAACTTGTTTCTTTAAAATTTCTAACACTTCTTCAATACCCACAGTGACGGACTCCTCCAAGTCAACATAATCCTCCCTGAGTTACTCCATCTTCTCCTTTAACTCCAAGTTTTCCCCAAAAATTCTGACATAATTCTCCTCAGCCTTCTTCAGCAACCCTTCGGCCAAAGCACAAGAAGCCGTATATTGCCTTTCCTGATCATGAGCTTTAAAAAGCTCGGCTTCCAGATTGATCTTTTCCTCCTCCAACCCTTTATTGACCTCCCGAAGAGCGGTCACCTCGGCCTGAAGGGCCTCCAAAGAATGCTAAGTAGCATTCCGATGAGTCATCTCCAACTCTTTCAGCAAGGTAGAGCATACCCTAGTAGTTCGGATCCCCCCCGGATTGATATTGAGGGTGTCAAATTTCGAAGTCTTCCTCTTCTTAGAACTTGGTTCCGAGAAGGGAGGAACTGGAGGAGTAAGAACTAGAGAAGGAGGAGGAGGAGGAGGAGGAGGAAGAAGAGGGTTTACCGGCTTGCTCTGAAAAAAGGTACTCGAGTCAGACTTGGTCGGAGAAGAGGTATCCGACTTGTTGCTCCCCTAAATCTGAGCAGCTCAGGCTCGGGCGTTCCTTTTGGCCTCCTGAACTTTTTGGTAAGCCTTGGAACCGCTTTTCATTTCTTCTACAAAAAAGAATAATAGACGTCAACAAACAAGTCGGAAAACGAACAGTTGTCTATGAAATAGTGGTAAAAACTACCTAGTTTGGTATGGACATAACTCAGAGTCCCGAGAAGGAACTTTTTTGTCTCAAGGTTCGGAGCCCATCCCCAAGCCTCTCGAAAGAAGTCGACTACAGCCTCCTCGACCTCATTCAAGTCTATCAAATTATATTTTTCAACAGGGGTTGCCTCTATCTAGTACAGTGGAAAACAGGGCTCATTACTCTCATTCAGAAAGAAGGGATGGTGACCCTCATCAACACGGAATTTAAAAAAGAAATTTTTAAAATCATGAAATAACTCGTCAAAAATGGAAAAAAATTTCTGACCTTGGATAGCCCAGAAGGAAACCCATTGCTGTTTATTTTTATTCGAAGCAGCGCTGAAGGGTTTAGTGAGATGAAATAAAAAGGAAAATATCTTTAAAGAATTTGGAAAATCAAGCTCGCGACTCACAAGCTGGTAGATCTTCATAAAACCCCAGGAATTCGGGTGCAGCTGGAAAGGAGCGACTTTACAGTAAGACAAAACTTCAGTTTCAAAATCAGAAAAAGGAAATGTCACCCCAAGTCAAGTGAAAAGACAATCGTACATGAAAATAAAATGTGACTCCGAATAGCAACTCGGCCAAAGCAAACTCAGTTTTTAAGGTCAGGGGCAACTAACTGATACGTCACCTCATCATCTTTATAACTATAAAGCCTATGGTATTTGCGAAACTCATCGACAAAAACACTATATACGATAGGAACCGCACAAAGAACCGAAGAGTCTACCCATCTCAACAGATTCTCAGGAACCCTCAAAGACATTTTTGAAACAGTTGAGCGAGACATTTAGAAAAGATATACCTACATTATGGAAAAAGAGAGTGTCACTACCAATCGTAAACAAAAGAAACACCTTTTCACAGATTACAGCATTCGACAAACACGGGGAAGCATTTTTGGAAAATGAATAATGTGTTAGAAGTAGTCACCACAAATATCATTTAGGAGCATCTTCATACACAAAGAAGACCATGGCAACATTATAGAATAAAGCAATCAACAAAGAAGATAAAAATAGCTTCCACAAAACTACCAACAAACAGAGATCCACTCTGTTCAAACAAAGATGCTTCAAAGCAACAAAGAAATGTTACGCAAGAAACACTACATTAACAGAAAAGAAAGCTAACCTCTTTTTTCAAAGAAATAAAAGGAAGATAACAGCGTAATGAGAGCAGCAAAGGAGTTCTCTCAACACAAGTCCCGCACTCTTCAAAGTTCTTCAGAGGAAGAACGAAGCTCCAATACCAGAAGATGGAAGGACGAACGTAAGAGAAGAAGAGGAAGGTTTCAACGTATGGGAGTGAGAAGAAAAACTTGAGGAAGGAAAAAGTGCACCTAATTCGCAGAAGGAAAAATGAAAAAAAGAGAGAGAAAGGGAGAAAAGTGTTTATAAAGACCCAAGAGGTAGAAATGTAAAATTATCTCCCTCATTAAAGACGTGCACGGTTACAAATGTAACCGTAGCCCACGTGTCAAAGAAGAAAAGCCAACGGACGCAACGCTCGGCATTCCACAATCACGTCGGTTTTCCAATTTGAATGCAGAAACCGACCTGAAAGGTTCCGATTTCACACATACTTGAATCCGACTTAACCAAAAGATCGGACTCAAGTAAGGGCATTGTTCATACCTGGCCCAAAACATAAGCTAGGCCCAAAAGCAAAGAAAGCCCAAAACGCAGCTGCCCATAACCGACCACTTCACAGGTCAGACTGAAGCGTTGCATGGTAATCCCTTCACTCCCAAAGGAGTTATAACTAATCCCTAATATCTCTCACCCACTTCTAGAAGAGAGATCTCAACAACCCTAAGATAAAGGGACGGTTATCCACCACCAGAAGTAGAACTACTCCAACGGTGGTTATTGGCTCATCCCCTATAAATACACTGATACTCTTCAGGTATACTTAAGTTCCAATACACTTAAACCTGCTAAGACCCTTGCTAATTTAGGCATCAGAGTGTTTGTAGGTACCACCCCCTTCTCCTCACGAACAACTCGGAGGGTAGTTGCTTGACGCAAGACAAGTCGGGGATCACCTCACTAGGAGCTTGAACCTCATGTTCAAATCCAAGCCCACTCAGCATTTCAGGTAACCATCGGAACAACAATTAATATAATTATTCATTAAAAATTTATTTTCATATAATTATAGAGAAAATATTTTCCTTAAATAAGTGGAGAAGAGAGAGGCAAGCATACTGGTACCAGAATGCATCACATCAATTTTTTGGCGCCAAAATGCTACCTGTTATAAAATAATATAACGATGATTACCGATTATTGATTATCAACTCACTAAAATATAAAAAAAAAAATAATAATAATAATTACTAAAAAGATATAAAATAGAATATTAACATTATTGACAAATTTCACCATAAATAATCATTAAATGTTAATTTTTGTAATAATTGATTACATAATATTTTTCTTAAAAAATAGTTATTGAAATACAAATATACATTGAAAGTAAATTTAACCACATATGTTTATATATAAATACATTAGTAACTGATTTTAGTGATTAATTTTGTTATACAAATAGCATTTTTTGAATGATTTGAATGATATCATTGCATTTGCATAGACGTTATAATTTCATATTTTTAAAAGTGTTGACCATTTAATAAACGTGAATTATAAGATACAGATTTAAATTTATATAGATTTTAAAGAGATTCTATTTTATTCACAATCTAAGTGACACATGTACATGATGGTATAAAGGTGACGTAAGTTAGCAAAATATCTTACCAGAGTATTTCAGTGCCATTAGTTAGTTAAACATTTGATTAGAGGAATGGAGTAAATACGGTAATGCTAACGGCGTTCAACATGTAGTTTTTGAAGAATCTAAACACAAATATTTATATTAGTTGATTGATTTTAATTTATATATCTCATAATTAGGGAAATAAAATTTTAAATTTTAAACCAAATTATAGTATTTACTGTAAGATCCAGAATTTTTGCCAAATCTTATTATGAGTTAATTTTAATTTATTTATTTACTAGAGATTTTATTTTCAGAAATTATTTCATTGAAAATAATTAAATTAAATTTTGATAATTAAAATAAAAATTTTACTTAATTTTATTATTATTAAATAATTTTCTATATTTAAATTATAAAATTTAACAGTTGTAAAAGAATAAGAATTTTATATGATTTAATTTAAATAATTGAGATTTTAAAATTTAATACTTTAATTTTTATAAGTAAAGCAGATTAATTATATTATCTCGAATTTTAACTTAAAATACTCGGTCAAAAGTTAATTAGCAGAATGTTAATTAAATAATATTTTCAAATAAATTTTTAAAAAATTAAATTATATTTTTAATTAATACTCTATACCCTAAATTAAAATGAATAAATTTCAATTTATCCAAAAATTCCTAATTTCACATTTTTTCTAAAAGCAAACCCTAATTCCCAAATTGAAAATCCTAATCCTAATCCTTTTGCCCCGCCGCCTCACTGCCACTCCCCTCACTTAACACAACACACAGCCGCCATACTCCCTCTTTCTTTCTTCAACACAGACACACATACTACACAAATGGACATAGGGAAAAGAAGGAAAGAAAGAAAAGAAAGGGAAGAGAGGCTAGGGGCTGCAGGAAAAAGAAAAGCAAAAGGGGGAAACGAAGATTAGAAGGGGAGACAAAGGACGAGGGAGAAGAGGGGGGAAGGAAGTCGCCGCGCCCTACTCATTCATCGCCGCTGTCTGAAGAGCTTCCATGGCTGCTGCTGTTGAGCTCGCAGGTGAGAGAAAGAGAGACGCGCGAGGGAGGAAGGCTTTGCAAGGAACGTCGCGTCGCTGCTGTGAACCCACCGCCGCCAAGGCTAGTAGCGGTCGTAAAGCCATCGCCGTAAGCTGCGTCGCCGCCGTCACTGCCAGCCTCCTCTGTCGTCGAGCTTGGTCGCGGATAGGAGAGGGAGAAGCTGCCTCTGTCGCCGCCATTCCTCCGTCACCACAGTTGAAGCCTCTGCCTTCTTGGGTCGTGCGCCACCGCTGTGAGATGCTGCCGAAATTTTTATAAAATTGGAAGTATTACCGACAGATGAGCTCATTGGCCGTAGGACAAGCATGCATCATATGCATTTGTATGCTATGCTTGGGTTTGAATTTGTTTTGATTTGCCTAATTGTTAAACTGTTATTAACTGCTATCTAAACTATTTGCTATAACAGCTACTTGAACCTGTGCTTTTCTTGTCTGTTTTGCCTGTATTTGTCCTGGTGTGCTACTTTTGAGAATGAGCTTTGGTGCTGAATTGATGATTGTGTTGATTGATTGCGTGGTTGTTTTCTGATTAAGATTTTCTTATAGGAAAAGAAAGGTTTTGGATTTCTGGATATTTAAATATTGATTTTCAAAAAGGATTTTTGGATGACTAGTTGTTGGGTTTTTTTTCAAAAGATTCATAAGACAACGATAATCACTGAGTTTGCAAAATAGTTTTTTTATTTACTATCTTCTTATGACAATTCCAAAAACTCTGTGGTGAGACTGTGCGGTTAGGTTCTCACCCCCTACAGCTTTATCTTTTCAGAAAACGGAGGAAGAAGTTTACTAAGAGTTTTTGTTGTGTTCTGCTTATACGATATTTTAGTTTAGATATTATTCTTCCCTCACCATTAACATTATGTTGTTGTAAGAGGGATAGGAAACCTATTTTGTAATGAAACGCATCTATGTATATTTGTAAGTAGGGGTGTTCATAAAAAAACCAAAATGTGGTTAACCGGTTAAAAAATCATAACCACATTTTGGTTAACCAGTTTAATGGAACAATTTAAAAACCATATCCATATTTTTTAGAATTGGTTAACCAAAACCAAATTAAAAAAAACCGGTTTTTAACCGGTTAACCAAAACCAAAACCAAATTAAAATCAAAACTTAATTTCAAAACCAAATTACATACTCTTTCTCTCTCTCTCTCTCACTCTCTCTCTCTCTCTCACCCTTCCTCTCCCTTTCTCTCTCCCTCCCTCTCCCCCTTACTCTCTCTTTCTCTCTCTCCCTCCCTTCTTTCTCTCTCTCTCTCTCTCTCTTTCTCTCTCTCTCTCCCTCTCTCCTCTTTCTCTCCCTTCTCTCTCTCCTCCTATCTCTCTTTTTCCCTACTCTCCCTCCTCTCTCTCTCTCTCTCTCTCATTTTCCTCTTTCTCCTCCTCTCCTTTTCTCTCTCCCTATTCTCTCTCTCTCTCTCTCTCTCTCTCTCTCTCTCTCTCTCTCTCTCTCTCTCTCTATTCTCTATCCCCTTCTCTCTCTTCTTTTCCCCTATTTCTCTCCCTTTTCCCTCTCTCTCCTTTCTTTCCCCCCTCTCTCTCCCTTCTCTCTCTAACTCATTTTTCTCTTTATCTCCTCTCTTCTTTCCTTCTCTCTCCGCTTCTCTCTCTCTCTCTCCCTCTTTCTCTCCTCCTCTCTCTCCCCTATCTCTCTCTTTCCCTATCTTCCTCTCTTTCTCTCTCTCTCTCTCTCTCTCTCTCCCCTCTTCCTCCTCTCTCTCTCCCCTCCCTCCCTCTCTCTCTCTCTCTCTTTCTCTCTCTCTCCACCTCGTCTTTCTTTCTCTCTCCCTTGTCTCTCTATCCTTCTCTCCCTCTCTCTCCCCTTCCATCTTTCTCTCTCTCCCTCTCTCTTTCTCTCCTTCTCTCTCTATCTCTCTCTCCTTCTCTCCGCTCTATCACTTCCTATCTCTCTCTCTCTCTCTCTCTCTCTTTCCTTACCCTCTTTCTCCCCCTCCTCTCTCTCTCTTCCTCTCTCTCCTCCCCTTTTTCTCTCTAATCATCTCTCCCCTTTTTCTTTCTCTCCCCTCCTCTCTCTCTCTCTCCTCTCCTCTCCTTCTCTCTCTCTCTCTCTCCCATATCTCTCTATTTTCTCCTCTCTTTTCCCTTCTCTCTCTCTTTCTCTCTCTCTTTCTCTCTCTCTTCCCTCTCCTTCCTCTCTCTCTCTCCTTTACCTCCCATCTCTTTCTCTCTCTCTCTTTTTTCTTTTCTCTCTTTCTCTCTCTCACTCATCTCTCTTTCCTTTTCTTCTTTCTCTCTCTCCTCCTCTTCCTCTCTTCATTTTCTCTCCTTCTCCTCTTTCTTTTCTTACTCTCTCTTTTCTCTTTCTCTCTCAACCTTCTCTCAATCTATATCCCTCTTCTATCTCTTTTCTCCTCTTCTCTCTAAAGCGAGAGAGAAGAGAGAGAGAAGGCGAAGATAGAGGAGGAGAAAGAAAAAAAGGAGAGAGATAAGAAGAGAGAAGAAGGATAAGAGAGAGAGAGAAGCAGAGACAGAAAAAGGACAAAGAGAGAGAAAGAGAGGGGAGAGAGAGAGGATGAGGAGAGAGAAGGAGAGAGAGACAGAAAAAGAGAAGGATAGAGAGAAAAGAGAAGAGGGGAGAGAGAAGGAGAGAGGGAGAGGAAGGGAGAGAGAAAGAGGGAGGGGGAGAGAGAGAGCATGGGGAGAGAGAGGGAGAGAAGGATAGAGAGAACGAAAGGGGAGGGGGAGAAAGAGGGGGAAGGGGAAGGGGAAGGGGAGAGAGAGAGATAGAGAGGAGGGGGAGAGAGAAGAGAAAGAGAGGAGGAGAGAGAAAAATGGGAGAGAGAGAGAGAGAGAGAGAAAAGAAAGAGAAGAGGAGAGAGAGAGAAAGAGAAAAAATTATTTATAGAAAATATTGAAAAGAGATAAGAAAGAAAAAGGAACGAAAGCAATGGAAGGGACTTCATTATTTACAAATGTTACTCGTATCATTTAGAAAGAAAAAAATTAGATTAAAAAAATTCAATTAAAAAAAGGTTTAAAATTTTGGATTTTTGTATGTAAAAATATTAATTTTTGTGTAAAAATCTATTTTTACATGTAAAAACCAATTTTATGGTATAAAAACCAATTTTTCCAAAAACCGGTTTTTTGTGTAAAAATTTGGGTTTTATATGTAAAAATATTAATTTTTGTGTAAAAATATATTTTTACATGTAAAAACCAATTTTATGGTATAAAAACCAATTTTTTAGTACAAAAACCGATTTTTTGGTACAAAAACCGGTTTTTTGGTACAAAAACCGATTTTTTGGTACAAAAACCGGTTTTTTATATAAAAACCGGTTATTTTTTTAAAAATCGGTTTTTATTTTAATAACCGGTTAAAAACCGGTTTTGAAATTCACTAACCGGTTAATAACCGGTTTCATCATGAAAAACCAATTTGGTTAATTAACCAATACTATATTTTTGGTTAACCAAAAAACTGGTTTGGTTTTTGGATTAACCAAACCATGAACACCCCTATTTGTAAGTACTTGTATAAGAAGTCCGGTATGTATGAATAAATAAATCGACTCATTTTGACTAGTTTATTTTTTAAATAAACATATAATTTTAACATTTTTTATTTGATATCCATATAAATTAAAAAATTAATCATTATTAAATAATTGTTCTTTGATTAATTGTATTAACATTAATGATAATTAAATTATTCATTTATTTTTTGGTAGAAATAACTTATATAAAATATAAAATTTAGATTTCTAAGCCTGACATCAAAAATACTTTCATTCTAATTATTAATGGATGAATTGAAAGCTCCTAAATTAGATTAAAAGCAAAAATAAGAGGGATTTTTTTCTTAAATAAAATAAAAAATTATTAAAATATTTTGTTTGGGAAATTAAATAATTTTTTTATTTTATTTAAGAAAAAAATCTAAATAAGAATGAACAAAAATGAATAAGATTGAACTGGTTATGGTATTTAAAAAATTGATTGTGAAGTATAAATAAACTTTTTTATTAGGGTTAAGTATGATTTTAGTCTCTAAGGTATAAGCCGAAAATTTTTTTTGTTCTCAATTTTTTTTTGTATATAAAATTGTCCCTAAAGTTTAACTTAATTTTAAAATCGTCATTTTTACTAAAATTTTAATTTTTATTACTAAATTACCCTTAACCAAAAAATTATAAATTAAAAAAAAAAAAGAACAGATGAGAGGGAAGAAGGGAGGATCATGCGAGGGGGGAAGGGAGGGAAGAAGAGGGACGGCGAGGCTTGGAGCCGTCGTCGCCGTTGGGAACCAAAACCAGAGGAAGAGAGGAGACGCAAGCCTTGCCGCGAGCCCTGCCGCGAGCCCTGCCACCGTCGACGACCTTGTGAAGAGAGAGAAAACGCACGGCCAAGGAGAGAATCGGAAGAGGGGTGCCTTGTCGCCGTCGCACTCCGCCACTGCCGCCACTCCCGTCGGTGCTTCTGGTCCTCGTTGCCGCTTCGCGTCCTCGCCGCTTGTCCTCTCTAGGGTTCTGTTTCTGATTCGTTCTACTTCTGCTTCTAATTTCTTCTGCTTCTGATTGTAATTTTATTGTTCTTGTACTTGTGATTCTGATTCTAATTTCATCATTCTTGTACTTCTGATTCAGATTCTATTTCTTTGATCTTATTGCACGTCCATGAGCGGTTGTTTCTGCGTTTGTTTTTGGTTCTGTTTCTGTGTTTATTTCTGTGGGAATAGCTCTTTTGAGGGGCCAAAGGAAGAGGAGGAGGAACGGCGGCTGTGTAAGATGGTGCCTAGGATGGCGGCAATGATGACAGCGATGAGGAGCATGGAGGAGACTATGAGTATGGGTGAGGCGCTTGCAAGTCTTTTTCTAGAAGGCTTGTTGCTCTGCCTTGTCCAATTTGCCATACCCCTTAAACGAGTTTATCGATTCCATTAATCAACGAATCAGTTTTTTTCTGGTTCTTTTTCTCCTTGGTTGGTGTTTACAAGTGAAGAGTGAAAATAGGAAAAGAGAGCTACAATATCTTTGTTTCTAGAATACGAAGAGGTATCATTGACTCTCAGCTTCTGTTTCTGCGTTTGTTTCTGTTTCTGTTTTTGCTTCTGATGAAGAAGAAAAAGAAGAAGAAAATGGTATTTTGGTTTGAATGACGATTTTAAAACTACGTTAAACCTTAGAAACGATTTTGTATGTAAAAAAGGTTGAAAACGAAAAAAATTTTCAATCTATACCTTAAGGACTAAAATTGTATTTAACTCTTTTTATTATTACAGTTGTAAAATGTTTTGCTAATAAAAAAATTAAAGAATAAAGAGTATATTCTAACAATTGAAACTCTTTATTGAATAATCTAGAACTTATTTATATTTTTTATTATTAAATAGATTATTTTAACATATACTACAAAAAAAAAATTCTAATTATAATTAAGAAATATTATTTTTATTTTTAACTGAAATGAGTATTTCTTTTAAAAACTAGTAAAAAATCCATAGCTTATGAAACCATTTTTTAATTTTAGTTTTAATAAAAATACTAAAAAAGTAAAAAGATTTCTCATGATTCAACAATTCAATTTTATACTAGTGGTGTAACTAAACGTTCACGGCGTTAAAATTATCTCATTCCATCTACTGCATTAGAATTCAATTATACAATAACTAAAATATTATTAATTACCCGGGCAAACTTTTTTAACATCAATGGCCCACCAAAAAAATCGACACGTGTCCCTCAAAATAACTACACATTAAATCTGTATGAAATCTGTATAACGATAATCTTTATGGTAGAGCGACCATTTAATAAATCAACAACTCTAATCATTGTCATGTCATCATTTTCCAACCACCTTATTCAATGTTTCTCGTATCATGTTTCCTTCTAACCGAACTTTCTATCCCAGTCCCTCGAAGTTCAGTTATGGACCTTCAAATCAGCAGCAAAAGATCAACATCACAAGTAAAAGTACCTGAAGATAGTGCTCAAAGAGAATCCAATAAGCCTCTCTTCGAACTGATATAGGCTTTGTTTCGCCAAAACCAACATCAAGCATACTCACAAAGGAAATAACGTTGAGCTGAAAGAATGGCTAACCTATTAAGAATGGAACAATTACAAATTTACAATAACTGTTTCAGTTTACACGTCAAGAGTAAAGTGAATGTTACAGGTGTTCAATCTTCATGAAATGTATATGTTTCTGTGATGCCTGCAAAATTTTCTTCAAAATGTTTGTTTAATCAAACCGATGGGATCGACTCACAGTATGAAACTAGTACCATCACTAGCAACTAGCAAGTAGCAACAATCACCAACCACTTTGAAAATCAGAAAATGAGCATCTTCCTTCTGTAGAGATATCATGATCAAGGAGAACTATAAAGCTAGCTCAAAAGTTGCGGTTTTTCCCCTAAGCATCAACTAAGACCTCTGTTATGTCTGGTTCATAGTCTTCCCAATTGGCTTGTTTGGTGATCTCATGGAGGGTTTCATAGATATAATAAGAATGCTTATGCGTCACGTCACCAGCCACAAAGTTATGCAGAACTCCATTAATTTGCACAACACTTCTGCCCGGAGGCTTTTTAACACCCATCTCAATCATTTTTTGTCTCATAGCAACTACATCCTGCCACCTTTTGGCAAAAGCATATATGTTTGACAAGAGGACAAGATAGCCTGCGGCTTGGTTGACGTTGAGCTCGGCTACTACCTTGTTTGCCACTCCCGATGCTAGTTCTGAGTTCTTGTGTATTCGACAACCCCCAAGAAGGGCACCCCATAGCACATCATTTGGTTTTAAAGGCATGGTTTCGATAAGTCCCTGTGCTTCATCTAAGAAACCAGCACGGCTCAAGAGATCAACCATGCATCCATAGTGCTCAATCCTTGGGTGGATTCCCCAAGTATGTTTCATAGATGCAAAAATCTGGCGTCCTTCGTCTACAAACCCAGCATGGCTGCAAGCACAAAGCACTCCAATGAAGGTTACTTCATCTGGTCTTATTTCATTTACACCAACACCATCACTAAGCATAGCCTTAAAAAGATCAAGCGCTTCCTTTCCAAGGCCTTGTTTCGCAAAAGCCATGATGATGCTAGTCCAAGACACAGTGCTTTTCCGCGGCATATTGATAAACACTCTGTAAGCATCATCAATGATTCCACAACTGGCATACATATGAATGAGTGCATTGCTCAAACGCAATGAAGGCTGCTCATTGTTCCTCACAACAAATCTCTGTTCAACATACCAATGTATCCATCTTCCCAACTTTAGATCCCCCAACTCAGCGCATGCTGTCAAGGCAGCCACCAGCGCCACCTGGTCCAATTCCACACCCGCCCTACTCATCTCACCAAACAACGACAAAGCCTGCTTGCACTTGCCGCCACGAGCGCATCCGGCAACCATGGTGGTCCAAGACACAACATTCCTACAAGGCATCTCATCGAAAACCCTTCTGGCCCCATCAAAATCACCACACCTAACATACCCAGCAAGCATAGAGTTCCAGCTAGCAACACTTCTCTGATTCATTTCATCAAACACGTAACGTGCTTTCCCAACACCACCGCACACCGCATAGAAATTCACCAAACTTGTCTCCACAAACACATTGTAGCAATACCCTTTGACCAAAACCTTGCAATGCACCTGTTCCCCTTCCCCAACCAACCCACCACGTGCGCACGCGCTCAGAAGGAACGAGTACGTGAACCCATCAGGCTCCGACCCAGAAGCCACCATGCGATTGTAGCACTCCACAGATTTGAAAGGAGCTGCTGGGGTTCGGGCATGGGCCCTGATGATCTGGTTCCAGAGGGGGGTGGTGGGTTTGTGGAGAGTGGAGAAGAGGGTGTGGGCATTGTGGAGGTGGCCGTAGGAGACGTATAAAGAGAGGAGCTTGAAGATGAAGTTGTTCTTGTAAGAGAGGGAGTTGAGGATTAGTTGGGTGTGGATTTGGAGGAGAATGTTGAGGCTGTTGCATCGTTGCAAAAGGGAGAACACACGCTGCTGAAAGCTTCTACTGCTGCTTCCACTGGCGGGAAGGGAACCCATCCTTTTGATTCGCTCATGCTTTCTACCCCGCAACAAGGAGGTGTATTAGCGTCCCATTTTTATTTTGAGATTAAAGGGGAACATGAATTAGGTTTTAAAAGTGGATATTTTACATACTCACGAAAATATTTTCTGTTTTGTTTTTTTATTTCTATTTTTAAAAAATAATTTTTATTTTTAATCTTTTATATTTTAAAAAATGAGATTGATTTGTAAAAGAAAATTTATTTTTAAGTATTAAAAATAATAAAAAATATGTTTGGTTGGTTTATTTTTAAAATGTATTTTTAATATTTTTAAAATTACAAAAATTTTATATTTTTATTAAACATATGATTTTAATTATTTAATTTTTTATTAAATTAATAATTAATTTTTATACGGTGTTAATATGAAATAAATTACTATCTTATTATGTTATTTTAGAAAAATTTGATATCTCATGTATATATATAGAATTGGATTTTATATTTTCTGTTATATTATATAACAATAAAAACATCAATTGAAACCAAAAAAATTCAACCAAAATTAGTTTTATACCAAACGAATCAATTAATTAATATTAAAATTTATTGATGTAAACATATTTTTTAACAAATAATTTATTAATAAAATAATGAATAAATAAATATTTGTATTCTTTTAATTTTTATTATCAAAACTTTTATAATTGATTGCTGATTTAAAAAATTATTTTTATAACAAAATTATTTTTTAAATAAGATAGTCTTGCTTCTGTAAAAATGAAGGTCAAAAATAAAGAAATTTAATAAATATATGTTAATTGAGAGAGAGTACGTATTATATAAAATAAAAAAACTCAACAAATATAAATTTAATTCTAATCAGAGCTTCACTTTTTTTCTTAATTACCTCGTCTATATAGGTTAAAGATACAAAAATTAAGTTTAAAATAAAAAATCAAAAAGGTCAAATGAAATTAAAAAAAATTAAAAAAAAAATCATCTTTTTTAAGAGATGTATGTATAAATTGGAGGTAGATAAGAGATACTGTAACACTCTACTATACAGAGTTTTACGCTTAAGCCGTAAAGCAGAGGTGGTGTAATATTACGACCTCTAAAATAGATATATACATATAATAGCAGAAAGAATATAATAAACTAGAAGCCTTAAAAAAAACAGGTGAAACAAAATCGCGAAAATAAAAGCGCAACGCTCAGGAAACAGGATTACTTGCGTGCGAAGAAAACTAAAGATCATAGGTATAAATAAACAGAAAGTGAGAATAGAGGGTCAAAGACACAGAATAACTAGCTCCTGACTCAGCCTGCGAAGTCAAGGCTGGCCGAGAATGTGTACATACATATATACATAACCCAAAACCCAAAATACAAGATAGGACCCTAACTCTCCTTGGACCTCTAAGAGGAACAAATTAAACAAGTTATTTGAAGAGAAAGCTAAGTACATATATATAAAAATGTACATCAAAATAAAACTCAGAGACTACTCCGCTTCAAAAGTCCAGACGCCTAGCGAGGAGCCTCTCGACCTGCATCTGAAAATAACAACACAGTATGGGGTGAGAACCGGATGCTCTTAGCATGGTAAAGGTGCCACACACATAGTATATAAGGTCTTGGGAATGCCAGAGGCAATCCTAGAACGCCGACATTCAGATTATAAAGCTTAAAATTACTAAACAGAAACCATAAAAGGGGTAGGTATCTAGGGAATTCTAAACTCAACTTAAACTTTATCTTAACACCAACCTGTCCACCTTTCCTTCGTTCCTCCATCTCCAGTGAGTTTGCAAATACAGACAAACAGGCAATTGCAAGTACAGATAGGAGACAAGTAGTGCAGGTAGAAATTATCACAATTATCATAATATATTTAGTTGAACAATCCCAAATAAGGCATAGCAAACAAACAAATAAAATGCATATGATGAATGTCTATCCTACTGGCCGTGAGCTCACGTGTTGATTACTTTGCTAGAACTCGACACATCTGGCAACTAACCCAGACATTAGTCTCTAGGTTGCGCATCTCCAGGAGGATCATAAACGAAGGAGAGTGTCTTTCCACCTTCTCCTGGAGGTGTCACGAAGGAGAGTGTCTTTCTACATCGAAGGAGTGTGCTTTTCCACCTTGCAACCAGAGAAGAATGTGGGGGAAACAATACGAAGGAGAGTTCCTTTCCACCTTCTCCACATCCTCGTCACGACAAGAGAGGGAACTTCCGTCCTCAACTTGCATTCCGAACACATTTTCAAGTTAATACGCAAGCGGGATCGCACCCAGACCTTGTCATCTCGACCATTCTTGCCACAGACACATCTCGACCATTCCGGCCATTCATACATATCGACCATTCTGGCCACACACAGTCATCCCTAATATCATCATTTTCAACCTTTACTTCATCTCCAAGCTACCTCTATTTCCTAACTTCAACTTACTACTAGAGTTACTACTATGTTTTATGACTAAAAATAGAGGTTTATAAGTTTGAAATTAGGTTTAAAATTCAAAAACCCAGATTTGATGAAACAGGGGCCCATTTCGCGTACGCATCCCTCTATACGTGTACGCATGCAACCCAGGCAGTAGCATTTGTTCGCAAAGGGGGTATATGCATATGCAAAAAATTCCATGTCACGCGTACGCGTGGGCATGCGTTTTTCCAAAAATTGCACAAAGTTTCAAAAGCTGTAGAATTTTAGTTTTTAATCTCAAACTTCCGACGCGCATAACTTTTTCGTTTTAAATCATTTTTCCTTCGTTCTTCAAACGATGTAAACTTCACAGACCCAGTTTTCATACAAAATAAGTTTGAAATAATTTGGGGGTCCAGAAACTAAGTTATGGCTCACCGAAGTTCGGCCAAAAACTAATTTTTTTTTTTTTTACAAAACCTCGAAACCTCCATTTTCTTCAAAACTCAACTCCCATTCAAAATTACTAACCCTATAGCCATCAGCACAACATATTTTCACATTCAATCCATTCCTCAATTCAACAATATCATATATCAACCTCTCAAATAACCAACAACATAAGCAAATTCTTATTCATTATATATATATACAAACATTTATCATCATTAACTCATCACTTAATCTCTTATCCAACTAGCATTAAACTCACAATATATCACTTAACACTTATCCAACAAGCACCAAATCCATATCACAGTTCTCATCAAAGTCACTAAGTATTAAGTATACTCATACGTTCCAACCTATCCTATGGTCACCTAACCTAAGTTTTCACAGAACATTATATATTAAATACGTGAAACCTAAACCATACTTTGGCCAATTTTTACGTATTTCTCGAGGTAACCCACTAAATTCAAACAAGCCCCAAAAGTACAAAATCACCAAGGCATTGTCATTCAACCTCCATCAAGCCTCCAATGTCCACAAAAATCAAGCTCAAACTATACATACACAACCTAATTTCACATACATGCCCAATTTCAATATCCAAACTCACATAGGCTAAGAATTTGCAAAATTTTAACAGCCCTCACTTTGGATATGTCTTGATTGAATAAAAGCCCACAAGTTCCTCAAGCTAGTTTAAGCCCAAACATCAAGACATCGAGTCTCAATAACCAAAACCCCAAAATTGTGAAAACCCAAGAGAATGAGAGGCTGGAATAGAAATCAAGGTTTCTTACCGAATTGATTACCGAGCTTTGAAGAGCTCGATGCCGCGGTTGCGTGGCCGCAAACGGTGCGACCATCGGAACTCGGAGCAGAAAGATATGGTGATTTGAGTATTTAAATGAGGGTTTGGAAGTGTTACATGCTCTCTCCCTTCATGCTGAGCTTCCCAGCATATTTGCATTCCAAATGGGGAAGAGAATGAGTTGTGCTCATTTGATTAAGGGGAGTTAAGTTGGGCTTGGGCCCAATACGAGTCTGGTTCGATTGGTTTGGCCCGTTCGGCCCAATTTTGGGCCAAATTATTTGAAATTAGTGTTAATATTCTCGTTTTAATTAGCTCTATCCTATTTTAATATAAAATTTATATTTCTAAATTATTTTATTAAAATTTAATTTATCAATTAATTATTCACTAATTTAACGGAATTTACAGATACCCTGATAACGAACCGTATAAAAAAGGGAGGAGTTGACGTTCTGTGATAATAGAGAAGGGCAAAAAAGAACTAGTGTAAAAATACACGGAGTGAATGTGGCATGAGACAAAAAAATGTATAGAAAGCAATAAAAGAGATTTGAATGTTAATCCCAAAACCAAAAATACCGTTTTTTGGGTTGAAAATAGTTTCAAAAATTAAAACTGAAAATATTGAAAACATGAAAATAGCGTTTTCACTTTGTTATTTTTTTTTAGAAAAAGTTTTTGTTGAAAATATTTTAAAATATTTATTCATTCATATTTTCATACCTTATTTTCTTTTTCGTCAAAAATAAAAATAAAAATAAAAATACCCAAACCAATTAGCCCCTTAGTTTTCAAGAAAAATTAATATATACATCAATTTCTACCGTTTGTTTCCGTCAGCCAAATTAGTCTTTAGTCGAGTTTCCGACATGACTCACTAACAAAAACTATTGAGTTAGCACATTAACTCACACACGTGGCAGTTAAGTATCCACATGTACAAGAATGACAAAATAGTCCCTGAACAATAGTGAAATATGTTGTTGTTTTGGTGTCTCTCCCAAACGTTGTGTTGCAATTATAGTTCAAGTTATTCATCTCTGAAGCTAGGTTTGTAAACTTTAATTTATCATAAACTCTATTGTAAACCCTAGTTCAGCTGCAATGGTAACAAGCAAAGGAAGCTCTCTTTTATTAAATCGCCAAGGACAAAGACACAGTGGATCTAGTTGTAGTGGTCTCAAAATAAATATTTAAAATCAAGACAAATAAAATCATATAACCCTAAACTACTCTATTGTGACAATTTCCCTAAAAAAAAACAAACAAAAAGAATGTTCATTCAGCACCTTTAGTAACTGTCAAGGAACATACATACAAAACCAAAGAGACTCTGTAAATATTGCATTGTGCTCTGCACTGCAAAACACACACCACAAAACAACATACACTTCAGTGCCTCGCAATTTTGAGAGAGTGTGACGATAAGAATCTGTCCAGAGCATGGAACCACGACGCAGGCGAAATTGTCGCATGGAGAGAGCATGGAGGAGTGGACGCCACGTGAAGTCGCGGACAAAGGGAAAGGGAGGTTGATAGGGAAAGAGGCATGTCGAAGAGGGATCCGCCGACAACGTAAACGTGGTTGCCGAGAGGGACTATGATGAAGTTGTAAATACCACAAAACTGAAGGTTGCAGGTCATGGGTGGAAGAGGGCACCATGCGTGGTTCTTTGGGTTGAAGAGAAAGGAAGAAGCAATGGATGGTTCCTACGAGAAGATGTGAAGGAGGCAGTTGTGGCGACAATGGAGGATAGTGGAGAAGAAGGGCTTCAAGGAAAGGACCGATTCCATGAGGGTTGAAGAAACATGACTGTTACTCTCCTACTTCAACGTTATGTTTTGCTCCATACCCAAAACAACGTCGTGTTGTAGACAAGGATGAGGACCAATTTGCCTATCAGGGACATATGTACACGTTACCAAATATGTTGGATACTAAACATGTCATCTCAGAATTTTTCAACGGCCTCAAACGGAGAAATCATGTGAAGGACTGATTTGGCTGACAGAGACAAACATTGAAAATTTATGTATGTATTAATTTTTTGGGGACTAAAATATCCGCTTTTGAAATTTTCGAGCGCTTATTTGGGTAATTACTCCCAAAAATATTTTGGCGCTGACATATATAACCTCCACTTTTATTAATGACAAAAATACCCTTAATAGTATAAAAAAACATGTCAAAAATATCCATTCACAAAGAGAGACGTGTTTTGTTAATGGAATTGGATGAGGTGGCAAACAAAAATGCTAATGTGACATCCATTTTATGAATCTCGTTAAAGAAATCCTAATTCTCAATTTTTCCAATTTTTCTAATTTGAAATCCTAATTTTCCAACTTTCTACTCTACTAGTTCCACCGCCACCATTTCCATCTTCTCTCAGCCAGTTGTTGTCATTGTCTTCTCTGGTTTTTTCCCTCTTCCAACTGTCCATTCCGCCATTCTTCCTCTCCATGAGCTTGAAGCTATGATTTCACCCAGTCTACCGAAGCTCTGTCGTCGTTGTTGCCTTTCCATCGTCTTCCTTTTCTCATTGCCGTTGTCTTCACCTCATGCTCGCCTTTAGCCGTCGTGCTTACCTTCCAGTTCTAGTCATTGTGGTTTTTTATTCCTTTAATTGTGTGTTCTAGATTCGTCGTGCTCATGTTCCAATTTTAGTAGTCCTTTTCCTTTTTGATTCATGTTGTGTTTTTAGCTTTTTGTTGATTGTTGTTGTGTTGTGGTAATTGCTTATTTCTATATTGTGGTTGTTGTATTGTAGTTTCTGATGTGGCAAACAAAAATGCTAATGTGACATCCATTTTATGAATGTCCCGTTAAAAAAACCCCTAATTCTCAATTTTTACAAATTTTCTAATTTGAAATCCTAATTTTCCAAATCTTTGCTCTACTAGTTCTACCATCACAATTCCCATCTTCTCTCAGCCAATTGTTGTCCTTGTCTTCTCTGGTTTTTTTTCCTCTTCCAACTGTCCATTCTGCCATTCTTCCTCTCCATGAGCTTGAAGCCATGATTTCACCCAATCTATCAAAACTCTGTCGTCGTTGTTGCCTTCCCATCGCCTTCCTTTTCTAGTTGTCGTCGTCTTCACCTTGTGCTTGTCTTCAGCTATCATGCTCACTTTCCAGTTCTGGCCGTTTTGGTTTTTTATTCTTTTGATTGTTGTGTTCTAGATCCGTCATGCTCGTATTCCAGTTCTGGTAGTCCTTTTTCTCTTTGATTCATGTTGTGTTTTTATATTTTTGTTGATTGTTGTTGTGTTGTGGTAGTTGTTGGTTTCTATGTTATAGTTGTTGTATTGTAGTTTTTGAGGTGACAAACAAAAATGCTCATGTGGCATCATTTTATGATGGTCCCGTTAACAAAAAAAAATTCTAATTCTCAATTTTTTCAATTTTTCTAATTTGAAATCCTAATGTCCCAATTCTCTACTCTACTAGTTTCACAGCCACCATCCCCATCTTCTCTCAACCAGCTGTTGTCCTTGTCTTCTCTGGTATTTTCCTCTTCCAACCGTTCATTCTGCCATTCTTCCTCTCCATGAGCTTGAAGCCATGATTTCACCAGTCTACTAAAGCTTTGTCATTGTCATCGCCTTCCCATCATCTTCCTTTTCTCGTTGCCATCATCTTCACCTCGTGCTCGCCTCCAGCCATCGTGCTCGCCTTCCAGTTCTGAATGTCATGATTTGTTCATTCTTTTGACTATCATGTTCTAGATCCATCGTGCTCACATTCTAGTTATGATAGTTCTTTTTTTCTTTAATTCTTGCTGTGTTTTTAACTTTTGTGATGGTTATTTTGTTGTGGTTGTTGTATTGTAATTTCTGATTTTTTGTAGCCTTAGTAGCGACATTGGCTTTGGCGTGGGGATGAGAAGAGGAGGACAATGGCGCCAAGAGAAGGAGAGGATGATGATGCAAATTTAGGAGGAGAAGAAAAAGACGATAATGGCATTGGAAAGAGAAAAAGACAAGCTCTTGCAGCAATGGTGGCTATGGTGCCGCAGCGATAGAGCATTGGAGGCTGAGAAAATAGTGATTTGGGAGTTAGGGTTTTTTATTGGGATTCAATTAGGATTAAGGTTTATAATTGAGTTTCGTTCACCACATTAGCTAATTCTATTAACGAAATATGTCTTCCTTTATGGATGAGTACTTTAGACACATTTTCAATATTATTGAAAATATTTTTGTCGTTAACAAAAATAGGAGTTATTTATGTCAGCGCTAAAATAATTTAAAGACGTTTTTTGTAGTTAACTCTAACTCAGACAATTGTGTCTAATAAAGCTATTTCATTAAAAGAAATTATTAGGATAAACCCACCAAACACCAACTGTAAAAAGAAATTCATTATCCTTAAATTTTTTGAATGTCCAATTATAAAAATCCAAACTACCGTCCAAGAAAAACTAACAGATTATATCCAAGTCTTTCCCAAATTCTTAAAGCCTTCGAATATAACCTAAGACAATGAATCAATGATCAATAGTCTCCGATACTAAGTTGTATCTTGAATAAAGATCAGAGTTAAACATCCCTTTTTTGAAATGGAAGATATAAGTAGGTACTCCATCATAGAGACAAAATCACAGAAGACATTTTATCCTTTTAGGAGTATTAAGCGCCATAACCAAAGCTAGTTATCTATAATATTCTAGCAATACACGTTAGGAAAATATTTTTTATTAATATTAGTAAACACCTTATTTTTATTAAACATATTTTTATACTAATCCTATTAAGGGATGGTATTTAGGATTTATAATTTAGTACCTTTTTTTTTGTTTCATAGAGTAACACCCAGTCCATCAAAGATTATTTTACCGTGGATCAAAGCTTTATTCAAATATTTGATATTGGCCAATAAATTACTGCATGTACAAGGAAAAATTTAAACCTTTGACACTTACATAAGCGGATTAATAAGCTAACTAGAGTAAGGTTCAGTTTGGGTAAACAGCTTAATTAAATTACTTTTAAAAAAATAACTTAAATAATAAATGACTATATTAAAAGTAGCTTGTAAATAAATTATTTTGTATTTGAATTTTTAGTTCTAAAAGTGCTTATTTTATAGAAATGTGATAAACAGTAGTACTATTATGAGAGAGGCCATTTTTTTAACTTCTCTATAAGCTCCTAAATAACTTCTTAAAAAGCCGCAATTTGATTTTAAAAATTGCTCCAGACATTAATACTACTATTTTTCATAAATCAAAAGTTTAAAAAAATTACTTTTAAAACTTTTCAAACAAGCTTTAATGCAATTAAGTTACTTAGAATTTAATACTTAAAATATAGAGTATTGACCAAGTGTTAGCAAAAAAAATGAGAATTTTTATTGGTCATATTGCATTGCTCATTATTAATATGCCAATGACAATGTCTCGTGAAAGTTTTTGTTTTTGAGTAATACATCAAATCAATATCTAAAAAATTTTAGCATACAATTTAATTCTTAATAAAATTTAATCACTAAATTAGTTTTTGACCTTTTATTTCATTAGACACATTAATTTTTACATTAAATTTTAGATAAATTAATCTCTATTATTATTATTTAATAAAAATATATGAATCTCTAAAATATTTAAAGTTCTCACATCAATCTCTTCATATAAAACAAATAATATGATATAAGGACTGATTTTTCTAACCTGACAAAATAAAAGTTCGAGAACTTATTTGATGATTTAAATTTATTAAGAGTTAAAATGTATGATTAAGAAATTCTTAGAGAATAATTTAGTGTATTACTTTAATTTTTTTTTCTTTGTAAATATGTTACCATATATACCACTAATTTACACTAGGCAGGTGTACTTAAAATGCTAAAGATGAACATACAAATTTTGAATTAATTTCGTAGAAGTGCTATAGTAGCCATTTTATTTTCAGTAAAAATTCCCCTTTTAGTTAATGTTGCAAAAATACTAAAATAGCCTTTATGTTATTATTGAAATAACTAAAATAAGCCTACAGGCTTAATTATTTTGTTTGATTCTAATACAGTTAAATATTTGATTTAAAAAAAATTAAAATATCCTTTTAGTGAAATTGTAAGAATAGACTACCTTTTTGTAATTAATTTTAGATCAACTAAAAATATTTTAGGGTTTAATTACTAAATTCAATTTATTTTTAATAAGACTAATATACTTTTTAACTTACATTTAAACATGATATATATCTGGATTAAGGTGGTTTAATTGTATTACAAATCACGCATTTGAATTTCTTTATTGATCAATGATCAAAACAATTTTTTTTTTTTTTGTTAATTTTGAAAGAATGAAAATACCTTTTTAGGATTAATTTAACAAAAACTAAAATACTTTTTTTAGAATTAAGGTTGATAATTTTTAGTTAAATAGTAAAAAGTTAAATGATATGAAAGTACGAAAAGTATGATGAATTATGGTATTTACGAGGACAACCACACTAAAATTTTGAACTAGATACTTTAATTCTAGGTCACGAACACAAGAATCGAATAGAGTATTTTCTATTAGAGAAATACTCTCGTGATGACATCTTCATGATACTTCTATAAAAATGGATTTAGATCCTCTAAAGTTTGAATTTCACTTTAGAAAAAAAAGTCTGATCTTTCACCGACCATTGATTTTATAGGTGGGATCAAGAATAAATATGAAAGAGAAACTATTCTTTTCATTTTAGAGAGAAAAGTCTAATTTCTCATCATTGATTTTATAGGTGGAACCAAGAATAAATATGAAAGAGAAACTATTCAAGAGTATAAGATCACACTTTACTTTCTAAAGTGAAATTCAAACTTTAGAGGATCCAAATCCTATAAAAATATATTCACATAAAGATGTTAAGATTTAATTAATTTGTCGGTTCTTATAAATTTACTAAATTTTCAATTAGATCACTATACTTTTTTTTAATTAGGTCACTATACTATATCAGATTTTGTAACTAAGTCTTTATCGTGATAAAAATATTAAAATTAGCATAATATTTTGTTAAACTATACAAAATATTAAATCAAGTGTTAGACATATTCATTTTATTTAATAGAATATTCTGTTAATTCTAGCATTTTTATCATGATGAAAACTTAATTACAAAATCTGATATGGCATAGAGACTCAATAAAAAATATAAAAATTTAATTAAAAATTTAATAAAATTAAACTAATAGAATAATTAAACTAATATTAGAATATCCACCTAAAGAAAGAAAGAAAAAACCCATATTTTTATATATAATATTAAATTATTTTGTTTTGAGAAATAATAAATTAATTTATTATATTCTGAAAAAATTTTCGTTTGTTTTTGAGAAAAGGAACATATATTATAAAAATAATACAATAAAGAGAAGAAAGAGGGATAAAAAGGAAATCATAAACAAGTGGCTTTAGTAATTACTAATGCTCAATTCCACTCCAAAATAAAAATAAAAAGAGTAAAAGACATATTGGTCCTTGACCATTTTAAATGTGGATATTTTCGTCCTTAAAGATTTAAAAATACCTCTAACCCCTCACCTTGTAAAATTTGGGACAATTGTACCCCTCCGTTGATTTGAGTTGGAAAACGGTACCGCAAAAGGCTGATGTGGCTGGGGGGAGTCTGAGCTATCCGTTTAGGTTGCTGAGCTGGATGGGAAACAAAATTTGGAAGGACAAATCGATCCTTCTAACTCCAAACGACGTCGTCTCCATGCCTGAGCTCTTTTCACCAAATGTAGTTCCCATAACACCCAGAAGCCATGCCAGTTATTACTGAAAATCCTACCAGAAGATAAATAGTTTCTTTCTCCCTCCAAAAAAAGAACGTCTTCAACTCGTTGAGAAGGTGCTGGTGTGCTCAGTGGACGTTGCGGGTGGAGAAGGTAACGACAAGTTTCGTCTGGCAAGAAGCCGTCGTCTGCTACAGAGGTAAGGGTATTAGTGGAGGATATGTTCGTTCTTGTTTAACTCTTTAGTAGAATATAATGCATAGGGTTGGGGTTAGTCATGATCGCATGTTCTGTTTCGGGGAAAAGACTGAGAAAAATCTATACGAATTTTATTGATTTCAAAATCTCAGGCACTTGATCTAGGGTTTAATGTGTGATTGATGTATCTGTGCATAATGCAGATGGTTGATATATATGCGGTACTTGTTTTTTTTATCATGGAGGCCATTTTGGTAGAAGACCCAGTGGCACTCTTGAGTATATTGGTGGGAAGGTTGAAAAATTTTCAGAGATGGATTTGGACTTTGTGAATTTTAGAGATTTGGTTACACTGTTCAAGGGTCTGGGCTATGCAACATACAGGGCAGTGTATTGGTATGACCCAACCAGCAATGATCTTGAGTCTGGACTGCACATTCTGAGAGGGGATGCAGGAATCAATGAAATGCAAGAGAACAAGCTGAGGAATTCAACTACCAACGAGTTCTACATTTACTTCGATCACTCTGTTGATGAGCCACAGATTGTGGAAGAAGATGCTGCTGCAGAACAGGGGCCGGAAGAATTTGATGATTCAGTTGATGTTGACAGTATCATGAGGGAGCTTTAGTCATCACAATCGACAGAAGGGGATGGGAATGGTAGTGGGGAGGACGAGTTGTATAAACCTCCTCCGAATGTCGCTGGAACTAGTTCTGATGATGACTCTTCTAGCTGTGATGAGGAGAATGATGTTATGAAGAAAAGAAGAACTCTGAAAAAAAATGAGAAAGTGCTGTCAAAAAGTAAGGTCACTGTCAAGGAAGGGCCAGAGGCATAGTCAAGTGGAAGCAAGAGAAGAGCTGGACCAAGGACTGTAAGTGGGCCTGATGGCAAAGGTACCAGGCCAGCTGCCAAGCCCAAAGAAACTGGGCCTAGTGGGAAGCCCAAAAGAACCAGGCCTACTGCCAAGTCCAAAAGAAGTGGGCTTAATGTCAAGCCCCAAAGAACTGGTGTTTCTGTGCATGCTGAAGAAGATGTCCCATCTATACAGCCCAATGAGAGGCCTCCAATCGGGTTCTATGTGAATGAGGAGGATTCAGATGATGATGACCCCATTTATGAGTATGAATCTGAAGATCTTCACACACCAGTATCTTCAGAGGATGAGGGAGACAAGCATGAATTTTCAGTGTTTAATGAGGAGTATGGGTTTGGAGAGGGGAGATTTGAGGTGGGGTACCAAGTTTGCAACCATAGATGGCTTCAAAGAAGTTGTCAGAGATATGTTCATATCTGAAGGGAGAGAACTGTTGTGGATAAAAAATGATAAGGAAAGGGTGAGAGTTCCCCTTTCACAATCAGCCCCTCAATCAGAGGTAATCCAGCACCAAAAATACTTTAGGACCATTTTATACTTTTTAAAGTTAGTCACTGATAAAAAATTGGTTACCTTAAGCACTAATTACCCCATTTGGTTACATTGATGTCTCTTTGTTACATAGGATCAAAATCAATCACAGAGTGAAAAATTGGCTGAACCTAGTGCTGGGGAAGCATCTGGGTCTGCACCAGTTGCTGCACTATTTATGGGCCAACCATCTGCTCCAGCACAGACTCCATTTAGACCTCCATCCCAGCTGCCAAGAGTGGACCAACCAAACTCCAATGCTGCCGCCCCTAATTTCAGACCCAAGCAACCAATTGTTCGGCCCCCAACAAGTGCAAATCTACCACCAAATCCACCACCACACACACAAAAAATTCAAAGCAGATACACCAGTAGGGGACCCTCGAAGGAGACCTTGAAAGCAGCTACCAGTACCACAAAGAGAATTCTCAAGCCTCAGAAGAAGTGAACACAGCTGCATGATTTCTATGTTTTTTTTTTTTTTGCTAGTTATTACCATGACTTAGACAATGCTTTTTAGCTTTCATATCTTGACAAACTTGTTTACATGCCAACCAGATATTTTTATATTTTGTGGTTAACTCGTGCTGTTTAGCTATGTTTTGGATTAAACCAGATACATTGTCATGTAACGTTTTGGTTACAATCTATCCAAAATTACTATCTTATATAATACTTGCAATAATGTTTAGATGTTCTAACTACAAAATAAAAATGGATTCAGTCCACCAATACATTTTTCATTTAAAAGCCAGCAATGGCAAGTTCCATTACAACCAATTCTATGTACATCAATCATCTTTACCCCTTCAAGATACTTACAGCAACAACAACTACTACACCAATCACAGTAATATGCCACAAACTCATGTTTTTTTTTTTTTGCTTTCAATAGACAACAGCTTCCTCTCCAACTCTTCTATTTTTTTCTCCATATCCTGATTTCGAAACAGCTGTTCTTCAACGTCTACTCCCTCAGCTTCATCCACGACACCCAATGCTTCAGGCTTTACGGCCTTAATTCTTTTCAAATGTTCATCCAGCCAGACAAAGTACCGGCAGTATGGTTCTTTAGCCTGGAAAAAAATTTCAGTGAATCACCCATTAACACCCAGCACAGTCTAATCCAACTATTGAAAAATCAGTCACTTACCTTGAATAATGGACACCCGAGAAACACTCTATTAGGGTTACTAGTCGTTCTTGACTTGTACATAATGGCATAGACGCTGCAGTAGCACTTTGGTGCAACCCGATCTCGCTCATATTCTCCTGGCACAGTGCATGAAGATCCCTCTCCAGGTCTTGTGCATGAAGAGCTCCCTTCACTCATCATGGACGATCGCAGCATCAACACCCATGTGTTCCTGCAAGGTTTTCAATCAAATAGGGCTCATGCATGGAGACGACGTCGTTTGGAGTTAGAAGGATCGATTTGTCCTTCTAAATTTTGTTTCCCATCCAGCTCAGCAATCTAAACGGACAACTCAGACTCCCTCCAGCCACATTAGCCTTCTCCGGTGCCGTTTTCCAACCCAAATCAACGGAGGGGTACAATTGTCCCAGATTTTACAATGTGAGGAGGTTAAAGATATTTTTAAATTTTTAAGGACGAAAATGTCCAAATTTAAAAAGGTGAGGGACCGATTTATCTTTTACTCAAATAAAAAATCACAATATAACAATGAAAATGAAAAAGCAACAAATTGTTATTTTTACAATATAACAAGGTGGCACATCATCATTCAATAACACTCGAACTACTAACCATATAACAAGATGATACATCATCATTTAATACATTAACTACTAACAACCAAAAATTTGGGTATTTAAACAAAATTACTTAAAAGAAAAGCCATAATTATTACTTCACCTTTGGACCCAACGTGGATGCTGACCTTATTGATGGATGACTTGCTATTCCAACCATATTTAGTGTTTATGACAAGAAAATTAAGTACAGGTGCCTCATATTTAGGATGAATATTATAATAATAAAATCTTTATCCAAAAGTATGAATAAAGCGATACTATGATCTCTACTCAACGTCTCAATTATTGAATTGATAAATAAATACCATAATGAAAGCGATCATTAATAGAGAAATAATCACAAGGATCATTACTATGATGTCAAAAGATGTGAATAGATTGTAACTCCTTTGTTTTACTTTTTCCTCGTGAAGCACCTAGCTAATAATTTGTCATTTGTCTAAATTGATGTCAATATCATAACATATTATATCATGTCACATCATTGAAAAAAAATAAATTACTATTTTTATCCATAAAAATTTAGAATGTTAATAATCTCTCTATAAATAAGTCAAATTTTTTAATTACAAAAAATAGACTTTTGCTAATAAAATTATTCAAATTCTAAAAAATTATTTAAAATTTTCAAAATACCCTATAATATAACGTAACTTTAACTTCTCTTTTTACTCTATACCACTATTTTTCCAATTCCAAATTCTACTACTATTTTCATCGCTAACTACCACCGTCATCGTCACCACCACTGCCATCACCACCTCTACTACTCCCGAACTGGCTCCCAACCTTCATCTATTAGCTCAAAACTTCACTCCATCACAAAACACCTAGTTCGGCCAACTTAAGCACATGCCATGGTTTGAATTTGCAAAACTCAAAAACCAGAGTTAGAATTTACAGTCTCAATTGGTGTAACAATGGCAGATATATCCAATTTTTTATTAAACCCAAAGCCCGCAGAAGAAGAAATTTCACAGTCTCAGATGTAGAAATCTACTCCTGACCATAAAATCATGCGAACAACCAAACCCAGCTTCAAGTGCCTCATCTTTAGTCACACAGTTCTCTTCTCATTTATTCTAGGTTTTCCGTTCCTATGGAAATCCATCAAAATCTACCGCGCTCCACTCCCCTTCAACCGAATCGATTTTTTCTCCTTACAACTGGAGTCCGATCCCTTACATTTCCCCTATTTATTCTGAGTCATATTCATCGGCGTCAAGACTTGGTCAGATTCTAGCGGCGAACATGGGAATAAATAGCAAAGTAGCAGAGAAAACTCTGACGGGAAAGAGAGGGCAATTTGTGTGGGAATGAAGCCTAGTATCGATGCAATCAATATGGAAGATTTGTGAGCAAAGAGGCAAGGTTCGAACGTAATCATCGTCTTCGAATTCGAAGAGACAAACGGCACATTCGCCACATTTGCGGCGTGAAGATGAACGGCAAGATGTAGCAGCCCAGACCACCCGCTAGCACGATATTGTCCGCTTTGGCACACAAGGCCTCACGGTTTTGCCTTTGACAATAGGGATGATAGTCGAAGCCCCCCACACCCACTCGTCAAAACGCATCATGCTAGGGAGAGGTATCCACACCCTTATAAAGCATGCTTCGTTCCCATTTCCAACCGATGTGGGACCTTACAATCCACCCCCTAAGGGAGTCCAGTGCCCTCGCTAGCACATCGATCCGGGCTCCGGCTCTGATACTATCTGTAACAGCCCAAACCACCCGCTAGCACGATATTGTCCGCTTTGGCACACAAGGCCTCACGGTTTTACCTTTGACAATAGGGATGATAGCCGAAATCCCCCACACTCACTCGTCAAAACGCGTCATACTAAGGAGAGGTATTCACACCCTTATAAGGCATGTTTCGTTCCCCTCCTCAACCGATGTGGGACCTTACACAAGAAGTGTCGTTGAGTTTACTGGCATATAGGATATCATAAAAGGAGAAAGAGATGGTTTTGATGATGATGACGTTAGTGATGGTGGTAGTTACGGATGAGAGTGGTAGTGAAAAAAAATTTAAATAAAAGTGATGTGTGGGATAAAAAGAGAAGTTAGAGTTAAGTTATATTAGAAAGTATTTTAAAAATTTTAAATAAATTTTTAGAATTCAAATAGTTATGTTAGCAAAAATTTATTTTTTATAGATAAAAATAATAATTTTATTTATTTGTAAATAAATTTCTTAGCATTCTGAATTTTCATAAATAAAAATGATAGATTACTCATAAAAGAAAATCAAGAGATTTTTTCCTATAAAAAAACAAAAAGGTTTGTGATTGTTAGGCTTGAAGGTATGTACATTTGTCACATCCTCCTCAAGCATTTGATTAGAAGCACGTAGCCAATAATAAGGGACAAACTTACAAGGAAAATCAGCAAAACCGTGTGCGCCTTAATTTGTTATCTTCTTAGTTCTTTCTAAACGCTTTCTCATTAATAGTTGTAGACTACTTGTACATAGAACACGACATTTTCAATTTATCATTAATATGGACAATGCAGACACGCTGTTGTTTTGTTGTATCTTAGTCTAGCTTGATTCTAAAAAACTAAAATTAATTTAATTCTTAAAAATTTTGATATTATATAATAAAAATTTTTTTAAAAGCTTACTTCATAAAAATAATTATATATCTAATATCATATATTGCAGTATTCAATTAATTACCGTCAAATAAACAAAACTAATAAATTATGATCTCTTCAGTCTCCACCACCTAAAAAATAAAGTAAAACAAAACCTTTTATATGCATAACTACTAATTAAATGTTAATTATTGAATAGCTTTATAGCACCACCTAAACAGATGCTACTTAAATTTGACACAAGTCCACCACTTAAATTAACCTAAGCAACTTAAAAATAGTAGGTTTCAATATTAAAGGGGTCTAAAGTCTAAACTCTAAACAGAGTTCTACCAAAAAAAAAAGTCTAAACGGGGTAAATACATACGTCCAAGTGATGTTTTGACTTTTGAGAGTATCTAATAATTCCTCAATTATTTACCCTAAATCAAATTGGTCATCTTCGTATGAACGGGTTGACTTTCTCAACGAGCTCACATCCCATTTTTACTTTTGTCTTTGATTAAAGCCTGGCTTTGGAAAATGAATTTGTTATTCTGAGATGAGGTGTTCCTTGTAACAGAAAATAAGGTTATCCAATTCGAAACCCACGGAAGGTAAGGGGTTTGTATCCTAAATTTGTGTACCGAGTCAGCAAAGTTGAAAACTTTTCTGTCATCCGAAATGACCCACCAACCCTCTTTTTCTCAATCTGTTGTTGCTGACAGCGCAGCCTTTGCCCCAAACTCAAGGCTCCTTCCTTATCCCCCTCCGTCACAGATATAGAAGAAGAAGAAGGTGGAGGGGTTCGCTGCTATTGCTATGGCCTAACATCAATAAAAAGCTTCTAGTTTTGGCGATTCTCACACACGCTCGCTCGAACTCATGGGTCTCGTGTTTTGCTCCCTCTCCAAATTCTTATTATGCGCCATTTCTGGAGCTCTCACGCTGTGTTTTGCCGTAGGTAATGATCAACAGCAATGTATACATGGTTGTTTTTCTTAATTTCATTTGCCGATAAATGATTGATTAAAGCTGGTTTACGTGCCTCAAAAAGTTTTGTTTTTGCATGGTGGGGCTTGAATAAAATTGAAAGAAGAAGAAAAAGAGAGGGAAAAGGGAGAGAAAAAAAAAAGGAAGGAGGGGGGTGTTAAGGTTAAACCCTTTTTCCGGGTTTTGTTTGACCAAAAATTAGGAGATTTTAATTGGATTTGCTTTTGATTTTGGAAAAGAATCAGAATTTTTCCCCCAACCTCTCTTTTGTCTTATGGAAACTCGAATAGGAAAGGAATAAATTGTGTGCAAAAGTCAATTTGTTTTGGGGCTTTTATGAATGAATGAATTGATGGCAGATTGGCAGTGTAATTTCTGAATTCAGATTAGTTTGATGATTGTTGGTGTAGATGCTTTTGTATGGTAAAGTTTGTGAATTTGAGCGTCTAGGGGTTTTTACTGTTTTTACCTTATAGCAGTAGCCACTCTTTTTAAGTGTTCTCATCTGGGTGTGAGGTTTGTTTCTATATTGGTGTCATGTCTTGTGTTTCTGACTTGCAGCTGGAGCCCTTACCGGAGCTATAGCTGGTGCTTTAGCTGCTAAGGCAACTCACAGTGGTTTGCTGCGGGGAGCTTCATTGGGCGCTGTTGCTGGGGCTATACTCTCGGTGGAAATCTTGGAAGCTTCCCGTGCATATTGGTGCATGGAGCAAACTGGCTCACGGGGCACGTCATCTATGGTTGGTACTCATTCCTCTCAATTTTCCTTGGTTTGAAGTGATATATGTTTGTAACTTGGCAAAACTATGGGGGAAAACATGGCTAACTTTTAGTTTCAAATGTCTTTGTATGGGATATAGATGCTCTTTTTACTTGGTTGTGCTTGGCTGTTAAGTAGCATCTGATATTTGTAATAGTATGCTTTGTTTAATTCCTTGTCTTAAAAAATGCAGGCAGATTTCATAGAGGAACTTGTTCGTGCTAGGCTTATAGAGGAATCAATTTCACCTGACATTTTAACTGCTTACAATTTGCAGGTAATTTTTTTGTTTCTGTTTCCTCTTCCTTCCCCGTTGTCTGTTATCTGTGTCCATCTCCTCATGCCTTCTAAAAGTGATGACTCTTAGCTATTTTAATGTGAATGCGCACTACCTTCAATTGGTTTTTCACATTTTGAACTAATAGCACGTCACATATCATATACGAATCCAAAATTAACAAAACAGAGAAAGTTTCACCATGTAATTAGTAAGAAAGTAACAATGCAAATCTGAATTTATGGAACGTGAAGATATATTTGATTATTTATCCAGACAGTTACAACATATAGTATGACAAACAAAACAATTTGACATCCCATAAGCTTGTTTCCACAATTGGAAACATTTGTAAGAGGTATAATCAAACATGGTCTGGTACCCTGGTTAATCAAATTATCCATACAAGGATTTTGTTTTCATTTATCTGACATAAGAGAATTTAGAAGTGGTAGGAGACTTTGGACTAGAAATTTCACATTCAACAACTGTTCCTGGAATATTCAGTTTGTTCATTCCAATCCAAATATAATAGTTATCATTGGATGATTGTTCCTTAGTTGAACATAGTTGATTCGGCCAATCATATGATTCCCAATTGAAGTTAAGACTTTAGAAGTAAAATATGAAAATGTTGGACATCAAGACCAATCCTTGGTCTCCCATGCTACCAGTAGTTTTTTATCTTGATTATTCTGTAGAACTCATATTGATCATTTTATATTTTTATTTACTTACGCACGAGTACAATAAACTTTCAAAATTCTGTGTGTTGATTCTGTATGCTATACTACTTCCACATGTTTACTGCTTACAAACTTTCATTGATTAGTAGTCTGTATGAGTATGAGCATAGCTAGTTTCTAATGTATGGTTATTTTCTATAGTTTGAACAGGTTGCCCATGGTAATAGAGGCTACGATGAGATTCACGATGTTAATAATGTAGTAGCATCAAGAGGAATGACAAAGGATTCATTGAACAAGTTACCACAACATGTCATCTTGAAGGACATGAAGGCAGAGGATACCTGCTGTGCAATATGTTTACAGGTGATGTTCTTTCTGAGCCAATGTTTAAATATCCTGATCCCTTTTCTTCATGAATTCTTGTATAGCCACAAAGAAGCATTTGATGTTGGTAGTGTAGTGACCCTAACAATGAGAGGTGAAATTTACAGGACATTGTTGTAGGAGAAACTGCAAGAAGCTTACCACGTTGTCGTCATACATTTCACTTGACATGTGTGGACAGATGGCTAGTCAAGAATCACTCTTGTCCTGTTTGCAGACGAACCGTGTAGTCATACTTTGTTCCTTGGCCGTTTAGGGGTTAAATCTTTTGAGAATTTGAACAGAACATAACCTTGTTTATATGCTCATTTCTATCATTGATTCAATTGCTCTAGAAAAACGAGGTTAAAATGATACACCATCAAATGATAGACATGTGAACATATTCAGAGAAGATACAAATCCGTTTTTGTTATTTGAAAAGGGGCTATTGTACAGTTGCCCTCTCTCAGTTTGTATGTATCATTGTGTAATGCAATTCAATATATAGTTTAATGTAAATAACAAAATATTGGAACCTAGACTAAACATGGATGTGGAGAAGTTCCACATTAAATAATCATGAACATTGTCTGAAAAGTACAAAACTACAAACTCAGAAAAACCAATCTGTGGTAATAAGGTCGAGATCTTTTCACTCAGACCATAAGTCTTGTGTTGAATATGTATCTGTCAAATACAAGCAGTAATTTGAATCACTGAGTATAAGTGTGTAACATTATTATTATACAATGATTTTTCACAATGAAACTAGCTCCCAAACAATCCCCGCCACTATTTTACTTGATTATTTCTTATGCTGGCAGTAAATTTTGATCTTCAACCACCGAAGGCAAAACTTAATTGAAGACATCTATACAGGGCAAACAGCTAGCAGCATTGATGCATAAAATGAATAGGACACCATGGAAGCACTTCACACAGCAACTGGTTCAGGTCTTTTGCTGGCTTTGATACCTCTTATAGCTGCAAGGGATTGCAATCAAGCAAAGTATTCAAAAATCACATTTTCCAAGCATAGCAACATATGCCAAACCATATATCAGAAATTAATAATTGTTTACCTTCAGCATAATCTTTAGCTCCAAACACAGCAGAACCAGCAACGAGAGCATTAGCTCCAGCTTCAATCACCTGCCAAGCAAGATTAAACTCAATTGGATCTTGCAATTTAAAAGGATCTCTGGTTTCTATACCCTGTAGAGCATCTGAATTTGATGAATAAACAAGTATGCGCTTCCCTCATTTCTTTATAGTAAAATACACTATGGAAATGTTGCGATTTGCATGACTAAATACACTTGAAATAAGCAATAATTCCCCAATTCACCATAAACAAGACTTGTTACAGATCAGTCTAAATTATAGATGGATGGAAGATATTATTTATAAGGCACCTTGTAAGCATTTGCAGGACCAACACCACCATCCACTTCAATCCATGGATTTACACCCTGGTAAGAACGAGAGGTAGAAAAAATGCATTTAGAGTTTATGTAAGACACAGAAAGTTGAAAGGAAAGAACAAAATAATACACAAACACACGATGAAATGATTGCATCATGTACCTTCTCCACACACAATCTTCTCAAATCAGCAATTTTCTTTACTTGGCTCTCGATAAAACTCTGGCCACCAAAGCCAGGGTTCACGGACATAATTAGGACCAAATCAACCACTGCCAATACGATAGTAAAATATCATTTTTTTTTTTTTTTTTTATCTTTAACTACCAAAACAAATTAAAAAATGGAATGCAGAAATTCAATATGTTGTGAAAGAAGTTTTTTTTGCTCTTTATTACTTCCTTAATTAGGAAACAAAATGTCCATGTATTTTTCATGAATAGTTAAAATTAATAAGTAAATAAACTGAGTTTCCTGTTATATCTACAGAACTGCTCAAAATGTACCCTTTTGGCCAAGAGAACTACACAAGTACACATATAGCAGAATGATATGCTCACTTCAATTAGAACTCCAATTTACTGATAAGCTTCAGCAACATTTTGTTCTATACCAAGCCTATTATGAAGGTTGGTATGGGCCAGTGGCTAGGCTTTAATAAGCCACATATAGCATACTGAGAACTAATCATTATTAATGTTCTTATTATATAGCTAAAATATAGGGGGGAAACATGGGGAATCAAGTGCTCACCATCGAGAACATATTCTATTGCACTTAGTGGGGTAGCAGGGTTTAGGACAACTCCAGCTTTAGCTCCCAGGCTTTTCACCTATATCAAAAGAGTGTAATCATATATATTTGAACTGAAAAGCTAAGAGGGGAGTGGAAAACTTTCTAGTTCTGTCTTAAAAACATTTTTTCTCATCTCATATATGTTGTTCATAGCCTGAAACCAAGAAACCAATACTCTTCAAAATCATAAACTCAACAGTGAGGCCTCAAATTTCATGCTACAGAGCATATATAGCTTCTGGAAAAGGAAAACTCCTGAGAAAAAACAAGGTGGCTTAACTCGAAAATTAATTTAGATACTTAATTGATATTAAGAGGCTAAGCATACCTCATCAGAAATAAGTAGATAGCTTCATATAAGTCTGGCCATATACAAAAAGAGACCAATGGCTTCTACTGCATTTTACCATAACCTAAATAATAGTTGATTACTTACCCACACCAACAAATAAATGGATAAAAAAGAGAGATGTTGTAAAGTAATTTTACCATTGGGTGTTCATTGAAATATTAAAACATTTTAGGAAATGCTGAGTTTTAGGATTTCCTCCACTTTCGTTTTAGGAAATGCTGAGCTCATTCTAAGGTTTAATCCTCCTTCACAAATTTCCTTGAGGCTTTTGTGAACTCTTTCCATCCATATAATAGAACAGAAATATACGTACTAATGTAAGTAGACATGGCATTATCTCTACAGGTTAATCATATTGGTTAAGTTCTAATCAAGTTAATCCCCTTTGTATCAACTTTCAGTTGAAACAATATTAGTTAAGAAGTATACAGATCAAGAGGAAACCTTACTTGATTAACTGTCCGATGCAAATGAATGGTGGAAGATTGCTCACAGTGGATACTGACTATGTCAGCTCCTGCCTTGATAAAATCTGGCACCCGCTGTTCAGGTTCTACAATCATCTGCAGTGCTTTAACAATAGTCAGAAAAAGTACATACAACATTAAGTCATCTAAATGCAAAATATGTATAACGATGAGTACCAGGTGCACATCCAGAGGAAGATCAGTCACTGGGCGTAATGCATCAACCACAAGAGGTCCAATTGTAATGTTTGGAACAAAACGACCATCCATTACATCAACATGAATCCAATCACAACCAGCTAACTCCACTGCTTTCACCTAGACATGTTAAGGAACAAACTTCAAGAATCATAACTGCTGAAAATCAGGAAACATGGTAAGAGTGATTTGCTAACTAAAAGACATAGCTACTAATATTCGCAAACTTGGTAAATGGATTATGATTAATATATTAAACATTGTCAAAAACTGTTGTCTTTTGACTGATAATCTTCTTGTTTAGTAGCCAAACCAAAATATTGGATATTGAATACAGAATATAACGCATATTATAGAACCTGCTCTCCCAATTTCGAAAAGTTGGCAGAAAGAATTGACGGAGAAACAATGATGTCACTCTTTGAAAACTTGTCCACACGAGACGAAGCCTTCACTATGGTTGAAAATCTCCTCCTGAACTCACAAGACAGCAATTAACAAATCAGGATTAAAGCAGAGCACATTATCCCTTCAAGAAGCACTACACACTGCATAAATATATTGACTTTAGGGGAAATAGTTTCATCAGAAGGTAGCAATTTCTTTATCCTGTTATTGTGAATAAGACTATCAAACCTCATGCATTGGCAATAGGCCAGTGTCAAATCTAATAGCAAGGTTGCAAATTAACAGAATCATCAATTATCTGACTTCTAAAACAGCATAAAAGGTTGTTAGTTCTTGCTCCCCTTTCAAATGCCTACAGTTGATTACATATAAGATCTAACAAAAACCAGCATAAGAATGTGACAACACTTGCATGATGGTAACATTCTCAAGGTATCACGATAGACACCCTAAAGGTGTTACAGAATTGAACTGATTTCAATCATAATAAAGACTTTCAGATTTCCACAGAAAAATTCATACAAAAATTTTCAGATTTCAATAGATTTGCTTCCAATGAACACAGAATTCAGTGAAAATAATAAAATAAAAAAAAAAAACTCGTGACTTTATCTTGCTTAAAAGCGAACAAAAAGGAAGGAATATACCTAGAGAAAGTGAGGGAAGGTGGTTGGGAAAGAGAGGTTTTAGAAAGATTGATTCCATTGATTTGGGATTGGAGGGTTGATGAACACAAGGAGGTAGCAGCCATCTTCGAAGTTTGAACCTCTTGGGATGTTTCAGTCTCTGGTGTGTGAAGTATGGTATGAAAAATATCCCCAAAAAATAAAAGAATATATATAGTGGGAAAATCGTGTGGATGACACGTGGTGTGTTGGTGGGGATTTGCTTATCGGAAATGGTTGGCGCTCTGCTCCTCACATACCATCGCGTCGTTGCTGACCTCAAAACGAAGGGAAGAGAGGACAGAGACAAGCAGCATACACACAAGGGGCATTTTAGGTTTTTCATGCCTACCCGTCGTTTATTTTATTTTAATTGACTTTTTTCAAGGAAGACAATGCTATAATACCTTGGATGCTTATCCCAATCACTCTTATTAACCATTTTATCGAGTGAGATTGAAGGGTTCAAGCAAAATTTGGTATTATAATATGGAGTCTTTTTTCCACTATAAGAATTTTCCGTGAATCCTATCCATGCCATTTTCTGATGAGCAGGATCCTCAGAGCATACTTTATGGTACTGGATGAGGAAGAAGGAAATAACACTAGCTAAGCTCTTAGAGAAAGAAGAAAAATTTAGAACATTTTATAAGATAAAAAGAGTGGATATATTACAATATTCATTGAAATCTAATTACAACTGGGGTGAGCTCCTCCTTTTATAGAGGTCTCTATATAGCAACAATATCTTACAGAATCTAAACAAACTTATCATACAATGCCAGTTGGAGGATAAGGATAAACCTTATCTCTTTCTGGTTTTTCTTAGATAGGTGACAGAGGTCACTTTATTTTAGTGCACTCAATAATTATACATACTGGGAACATTGTTTTAATAAAGGGACAGCTTGAAATAGTCTTCTAGAAGGGTCCCATCACCATCTGAGAAGGATGATGTCTCATTAGAGGCCAAATTGACTGCTCTAAGATCCATATCCGGGTCTTGTAGATAAGTAAACAGGTCTTCCATGTTTCCTTCATTAGGATCTTGGGCATCTTTCAGATATGGGTTATATGGGTTATATGGGTTATATGATTGGGTTTGGTGGTAAGGCATATATTCTTCCACTTAGATCTTTAGAATTCAGATCTTCCTCAGAATTTCTGTTTGGAATATGTCTAGACGTACTAGGCTGGTCTCTTGAAGCATATAAAGAGTATTGTCCAAATTGATTAATTATTCCTGAAGTTATGAATCTGGATTGGAACTCTTGGAGAGTTATTGGCGGAACATCTGTTTGAAATGGGAATCCTTCAACTGCATCTCTTTCTCCATATAGTTTAGGTTGCCAAAGTTGACAGAGGTATTTGGCCAAGGCATTTAGGACTGTCTTTTCATCCGTGAGCCATATGGTAGAGTATCCAACAATATCGACCATGTTCATGGTGTGTGGGTCTCCTCCAGTAAAATAATTCCTCTGTAAGGTGACAAAACAATAGAATTTTCGTTTTGCTTGAGAAGATTTATCCCACAGTTGGTACCGGTCAAGCATGTTATATAACATTCCTCTCCATGCATCAAGTGGGGCATACATAGAAAATAACCTGACTATATGGGATTGTGCTTGAGTGCGATTACACAGGATATGGTATACAGGGAAGATTGGCACTATGATGGCACATGTATATATGAAAGACAGAACCCAAATATACCACATCATTTCCTCTGGTATAGGTCCTTGGATTATTGGTATAGTGCAAAAAGAGATATTCATGTTGAAGTATTTTGGGTTCGGATGGATTTGGGTTATGATAAGGAGCTGATGTAGCCAGTAGAACAAGGTTTGTCTGGCTAGACAATCTATTTGAAATTTTGTCTGGGGTCTTGCTTTGAGAGGAAAAGGACCAATCTTTCTTCTGTATGGGCTTCTGTGGAGCGAACAATCAGGAAAGGAATGGTGTATGAAGGATTGTGCGTACTCATAGTACAAATGTAATGGATTGGTTTTGGGATTGGTTTTTTGGTAGGTCTGGATAGAAAATCAGCAAGTGTGTTTTAATGTCCCTTTATGTGTCTCACTTCAAATTTATAGCGAGAGAATCAGTCTTTTCACCGCAAGAGTTGTGAGTCTGGCAGGATATTTTTCTTGATTTGCAGCATTAATGGAAAAGACATGTTATCCATTTCCACAGTGAAATGATAAGAACTGAGGTGAAAATTGAATTTTTCTATCCCTCGTTTAACGGCAAGAATCTCTTTGTAAATGGCATGGTAATGTCTTTAAGATTCTTTGAATTGTTCACTAGCATGTGCACAGTAGTGTCTTGTCCCATCAATTTCTTCAAGTAGCACAGCTCCCCAAAATTCATCACTAGCATCTGTCTGCAATATTCTTTTTCCCGTGTTGGGAATCTTTAAAGGAGGGGGGTCTTGTGCTATCTTCTTCAGGGTTTTGACAGCTGTGGTTTGCTCAAGTCCTCATGGTGGGGCTTCTTTTTCAGGAGTTTTGATAGCTGGCTGGTGTGTCTGGTCACATCTAGGATAAAGTCTCTGATGTAGTTTACAATTTTCAAGAATTATTGGACTTGTTTGACCATCATGTTTTCATCAGGGAAGTGGATTAATTCTTTGGCAATATGATCTCCTGGTTGAAAGAATCCATCTTCGAAGACCATCCCGAGGAACTCAATTTTTGTTTTAGCAAGAGAGCTCTTCTTTGATGATAGCATGATTCCCTGTTTTTTGATAATTTGAGTGAATTGGGCCAAGAGTGCCTTATGGGCTTCATTATCCTTTGAGAACAATAAGATATCATCAATGTAAATAAGTGTAGAGTGTAGTATGGACTCAAAGATTTTGGTCATGGCCTTTTAGAAAAGAGATGGGGCTACTTTGAGTCTAAATGGCATTACTGTCCATTGATATTGGACTTCAGGGATGCAAAATGCTATTTTGTATCTATCTTTAGGATGGAGCCCAATTTGCTAAAAGTCAGCCTTTAGATTAAACTTGCTGAATATTTTTTCTCCACTTAACCTCTGTGTAATAACTGAGATCCTTGGTAGAGAAAACTTATCATCTTGCAAAAAGACATTAAATGACTTATAATCAATGACAAGCCTCTTTTTTCTTCTATTTTGCTCGGCCCTTTTTTCAACTTATAAGGTTTGACATGCCTAGTTAGAATTGGTTAGTTCAATGAGTCCTTGAACAAGAAGGGCTGCACATTCAGCTCTTGCCAACTTGAGATCTTCAGGATTCATCCCTGAGTGTGTGGCCTTTGTTGGGTTGATGTCCTTATTTTTTTTAAAAGGGAGACAGACATAAAATTTTATATTCTTCCACAAAGGTGCAGGATGGTTGAATTGATCATGACTATCACAACAGGAACTAAGGAGTTGTTGCTGGACCTCCTTATACTCTTTTGGAGCTTCTTGGATTTCAAGGATGCTTTATATCCCTGTAAAAGGAAAGAACTGCCCTTTGTAACTTAGGCCAGTAGATTTGATATGTAGTCCATAGGTTCGGAAGAAAGCATCAAACCCAAACAGGACATCTTTGTCTAGGAGATAACTTCCCAGTACCCTAAGCCAAGTGGTCTGGCTTGCAAATATCTCCAATCCAATAGTTTTTTTTTTAAATGAGATTGATGGTGAAGACTTCACTGTTAGCTGCTGCGAACCTTTTGGAAAAAGGTGCCCACATTTTCTTTGGTAAGACATGTGGTTTTAGGACAGTGGCACAAGATCCAGTATCCATTAGTGCAACAGCCTTTATTGGTTTGTCATAGATGGATGTCTTGACTTTTAAATAAAAATGAGATCGAGGGGTACCATTAATCTGTTTTATTCCTAAGGATCCAAGGTATCCAAGTTCTTCTTTTGGGATACTTGATCCATTAAAAATTCTTGTGGTGATAGAAGCAATGAAAGATATGGAAAAGATTGATCTCTTTGGTGGAAGGTCTTCTTGTGAACTGCTTCCTCCTGAATTAGAGTCTTGGAAAACATATTGGGTTTCACCATTTTTGCTTTCTTGTTCTTCAAGTACTAATTCAAGATCTTCTCCATCTTCGATGGAAGCTGCATCCATTAAAGACTGAAGCATTTTTATCTCCTTCTTTGTCTTATGAGAACATGATTTAGCAAAGTGGCCCTATTTTCCACAAATGAAGCATTTGTTTGACTTAGTATGGGATTTTCTTCTTTTGAAATAATAGTATCTTTGCTTCCTTCTTCCCCTTCTGAATGTCTTCTGATGGAATGTTCTGGCTAGTGGTTGCCAATGTGTCTTCTTCTTTGGCTTACATTCACACATGCTTGGCTCTTTGTATTTAATCTTCAAGTAGGATTTATTGCATTCCCCTTTGAGTTTGCCTGAATTATTGTTGAGCTGTTTGAACATTTGTTGTTGTTCACACAATTTGTCCAAAGCAGCTAGAGCCAACTGATATATTTCTCCAATGGTGGTGGTAGCCACTTCTTTGCGAAGAGTCATCATCATCCGTTGTAATTCTGGATGAAGTTCATCTGGCAAGGATGCCATGAAGACTTGTTTAAGTGGTGGATTATTCCAAGAGGATAATATTTAGCAGCCATCTTCTTGTAATATTTCTCTAAGTCTTTTCTGTTGAGTGAACAGCACTTTATTTCAAAATATTTTTGGGAATTTCTTTTCTGGATAATTGTAATGTCTCCCAAGAATTCTTGATGTATTATTCCCAAAAACTAAGAAGGAGTACTATTAATAAGCTGGAGTCTTTCATACTCAGAAAGGTTGTTAGCCCATTCTTGGAGATTGCCAGTCATCTGATTTATGAAATCTGCAAGGACTTATCTGCTTGAAAGATTTGGGTTGGCCATGGTAGTTTCAATCCAAGCACTAAATTCATTTAACCTTTTTCTGTATCTTGCTGGTGGGATATCATCAAAGGTGAACCATTTGTTAGGTGTTTTTACTTCAAAGGACCCTGCATGAGTAGGATTAGTTGAAGCTGCTGGTTCATCCCTTTCAAAGGTTATTTCCTCTTCTTCTTCTTCTACAGGGTTGACCATGGCTATTGCTGAAAGGTCTGCTTCATAGTCTTCTTTGGACAATTCAGCAGTTTCTTCACTGGATTCAGCAGATTCATCAGTAATTTTTTCACTGTGTGATTGATTATCTAGAGTAAGGGTATTAATTGTCCGTCTTGGGGCAGGTGACCCTTCTTTGATGCCTTTATCTTTTGTAGGAACATTAAAAGGTGTATCTTCTCTGAAAAAAAATTCTTGGTTTTCAAGGAGGATGAGGTCTGGGTTAGAGAGATGGCTGAGACTAAGGTGGTTGTGGCTGAGGCTGAGATGAGTAACGCCACCCTTTAGGAGAGATAGATCTTTTGGTGTTTTCTTGTCTGGCTAAATGATAGGTGGATTTAAAAATGGACTCATAATCTGAGGTTTTAGGTGGTGAATATGTTGAGAGAAATAAAACGGGCGAATATGAGAGATATGGTTTAGGATACATGGATAATGGATCTATAGCCAGTGCTCGGGGTACAGCTGCTTTGCCTTTGTCCATCTCAATTTGTCGAAGTTGGGCCTTGATTTGATCAATCTCTCTATTTTTCTTGTGGAATTCTGGGCCAAAGTACCTATTATCAATATAAGTCTTGAGTTCTTGATCAAGTTGAAAAACATGTGCAGAGAGTCGATTTCTAAGTTCAGCAACTTGTTCTGCCACGGAACCTAGTTGTACTGAAAGACCTTCAGCTTTTTTCACGAGAGCATCAAGAGTGTGATCTATTCAGAGTAATACTTTATTTTGGCTGACTGCATTATCTGTGTGCTAATTAATTACTTCCTCTTGAGGAGTTGTTGCTTGAAGTCCATGTGGAATAATTCTCTGAGGAATTACATAAGATCTTCTAGTGATTTTCTTTTCATCAGTCTGGGTCACCAAACGTGGGAATTCTTCCTCATAAGATCTGAGGGTGGCAATGCATGGAATTGTATTGACTGGCTGATAAAGAAAATCTATAGAACCTTTGCGGGACAGTCTTTTCTTCCTGAGCATCGGTGCTGCATCTGTATCATCAGGGGGATCGGGCCTTTTATAAGAGCAAGGGGTTTGCAGTGACATCTTCTTCTTTTTCTTGTTCCTCTGTCGCCTAGCATAATCTTCATCATCAGTGTCACTCCATTAATTAGCATAGTCACAATCAGAGTCACACATGGAGGGATCAACATCCCAAATGAAGTGGCCATTTATATGAGAAACATAAACAGATTTTCCATTTTCATAGAAATGTACAGGTGGATAATCTTGATCGTGAGTTGTTTGCACCTGAACAGGAGAGATCATATTGATCCTTTTGAAGGATGGTTCTCGTCGTGAAGTTTGCTTGATTATTCCAAGTCTCTGAAAAACAGTAGTCACTGTTCCATCACTATTATGAGTAGTAGTTGGAGGTGTTGTAGTATGAAAATCAACCTGTTCCTTTGGGAAAGCTTTCTCATAATCAGTAATCCATTCCAATGGGATGATAGAAGAAAGTTCATCAGTAGTGATCATTCTTGGAATGTTTACGATTGCTAGCCCTCTAGCATTATCTGTGAACATGAATAATTCTTCTCCTGTAGTGTTTGGGAGATTGAGATCAAGAGCATGGTCTTGAACTCTGTAGAGGACTTGGTGATGCAAGGTGGCATGTTCAGCATTAGAGTCTTGAATTACTCCAACTAACTGTATTTGGATTTTTAGCCGTTGACATATCGTTGGGTCTGATAATCTCATGGTGAAATTAGGAGTTATAATAAAAATGACACTTCCATTTGAAAGTGTAGTTACTAATGCAGCTATAAAGGCATGTTGGTATTCTTTGAAAGTGGTATCCAAAAGAGCAACCTTAGCTGTCACCGGAAGGGATCTTCTTCCATAAAGAGTAAGAATAAGCCTAATTGCTCCCAGATGCAAATGAGTGTAGCCTTGGTTTTGGTAATTTTGAATGAATTCTTGTGGGATTTCTAAGGTTATATACTGTTCAGCAGTAGTGGCTTTTAAACCACACTGTCGTAGATGGGAGGATTGGATGACTTCTTTGAAAGGAGGGGAAGGGTTTTTGTTAATAAGATGGCGGATGAAGGTGAGGGTTGATTTCTTTTGTCTTTGGTAGAAAGAATAGGGACTTATAAGAGGGTATTCAGTGGCTGGGGTTCGTGAGTCTTCTGGGACATGAGTAAATTCTACCAATTGATCAATCTTGTTGCCAAGGGTTTTCTTTAAACTAGAGGATAATTGGTCTATGCTTAAGGAGGTAGAATAATGTATGGGTTGTGAAGAACTTGAAGAGTCGATAGGGTTCATATTTAGTGATTCTCTCTTACTTGTTTTTACTAGTAATACATTCTTCTTCCTCTTATAAACCTGAGGCTCTGATACCACAGGGGTGGATCTCTAGTACTTCAGAAAGACAATGCTATAATACCTTGGATGCTTATGTATTGGAAGTATAAATATTTTTACAAATATTATTTATACATTAAAATTAATTATTAAAAGCACTTTGTTATGTAGACAATGATTTTTGTGAACAATGTGAATAATGGGTTCTAAAATTACTCTAATAAAGTAAAAACACACTACACCTCTAAATTACCCACCTAAATCTTAAGATTAGAATAACCATCCGCACACCTAGTGAATTAAATATTCGATATATCTATTGTTTATATTGTTTGGTATTTTCATTATTGTCTAAGTATACTTTTCCTTACTAAAATTCATCATTAATATATTTATGTATAAATGTATATTATTTAATTTATTTTTAATATATATATTTATATTTTAATATATATATTTTATATTAATAATTATTTTTGTGACGAACTTTAATATACACCTAATATAGTTAAAATATTTTATATAGTTATTTAACTATATTTGTTCTTAACTATTTTTGCGAACAATATAAAAATTTATTTTTGTTAATATAATGTTATATCATTAAAAAATATATAAAATTATTTTACATTGATAGATCATCAAACTTAAAAACGAAAAATAATATCGATTAATTGAAATATTTTATTATTCAATTTTTTAATCCTTTAGTGATAGTTTGAGAGATAACTTTAAAAAAATAAATCGGTCTTCTGGTTTATACACGATAATTAAATAAGTTTTTAAAAAATTAATCAAGTTAATTTTTCAATTTTGAAGCATAAATCAAGTTAGTGCAAAAAGTATCTTAATCAATTCAGTCATTTTCTAGATAGATTAATTTGTTTATGGGATGAAAATAAGATATTAATTTAATTATTATTTCTATTTAATGACTAATTAAAAAATATTTCATACCGTTAAATTTTTATATTATATTAAAATAATTTACAACTAGAAGACTAAATTTTGAGTTTTTTTTTAGAATATAAATTAATAAAACTGTAATTATTACATGTTAACTCATAAATTAACAACAAATTACAGATATTGTTATAAATTATTCATTAAAATTTAATTACAAGATTGCGAATAAGAGGACCTTCTTTGTTGATAACATTTAGCTACCGAATATTATTATTAGCATGGAGCTTCTTTTTTTCTTCTCCTGGAGTTTAACTTTGGTATAAGACATCCGTGTACCGTGTTCCTTGAACCACTTTTTCTTAGTGATTGCAATGTTTTAATCATGTACCTTATTTGTTTTTTTATTGTTCCATCACTAAATATTTAGAATCAGACATTTTTTGTGACCAATAATTTTTAATATTTTTTATTATTATTTTATCGGTATAAATATTAAATTATTTTAATAAATAAATTTTATTAATTTATATATATAAATTTTAATAAATATAAATATAAATATAATATTAATTTATATATGTAAATTTTAGTAAATATAAATATAAATTATATGTAAATTTTTATAATTATGAGCATAAATTATTCCTGATTTCAAAAGAAGCAGAGCCTCATACAAGACAAGAAGGGCAATGCCTTCGCTCAATTATCAAGTTTTTTTTATAAATTATTTATAAATTTTAATTTAGTCCTTTTTAAAATTTTTATTTTTTTTTGTTAACGATAGTTTTTTTTGTCCTTTCCTAAAAGTTAATATAACTCTGCTTCTAGTTGGCCAAATAATAGTCAAAATAATAATATTTATTAACCATAACCATGTAGCATTGCTTATTCAAAATAAATAAAAACATGATTAATAAAGTTAGAACTTATGATTTTAAGTATAATTTTAGTAAATAAATAAGAGTAGTGTCACCCGTTTAAATTTATTTTAAGCAGAAAATTTGCTATCCAATTTGTCAAAATTATGACAGTAAAGTTGAATTGGTTGATTGTATTGTAAGCCTAAATATTAATCGTCAATTTTTTTCTTAAAAAGTAAACATCTAATTAATTTTTAATAGATTTGTTATTTCGTGACTTTCTAACAAAGTTTTTAATATATGTATTCAATAAATAAAATTTTAATAAATTATGCTATATGATAATTAAATTTTAAAAAATATTATTATAAAAAAATATTAGTCTCTTTTAAAATAGTAAAATAACTTTTAAAAAAATTTAAAATAATAAAAATTTATTAGAAACTGAAATATCTAATTTAAAAATAGTTAAAGGCTAATTTAAATATTAGTTTTTTTAAAAATTATTAAGTTACCAATACTTTTTTTTTGTCTAACATTTAAACAAATACTAGTTAACTCTATACTTTTTGTAGTAAAATTTAGCAAGATATCCACATTGTACGCAGAAAATATAGATACAAACTATAATGACATGAATGTATGTTCATATTTTGTATTTTATTTAGTATAGAAAATAAAAGAGATTATGTATGGTGTAAAAAATTTATTTAAATTTTGAAAAAAATGGAAAGAGTTTCTATAAAGGAAAAAGAAAAACTAATGAAGTTTATGCGATGTTTTTGTCCGTAACTGAGGATGTGATGAATTGAATATTAGGTAAAAATAATTGGTATATAATTTTATCATTTTGATTGATTAAGATTTGATTTGTATTAAATATTAACATTTAGAATGAGTCTAACGAAAGAAATAGTAGCAAGAAATAAAATGGATTTCTAACGGAATAAAAACTACGAAAAAGATATAGATTTGATGTAATAGAAGTACAAAAAAATAGTTAAAATGACATAACTAAAATAAGCCATGCAAGTCTTAATCCTCTATGATGATAGGATATGTTATGTGGCAAGATTGGTAGTATTTAATATTCAAGATATGGATGTTGTTGTTGGATCAGAAAAATTATAGGTTATTATATAAATTCTGAAAAGAAAAAAAATGTTGGTCAAACGTATTATCATGGTCAACAATAAATTAAAGTTGGAGCAATATTAGATGAGGGGAAAAAATAAGTTTGTATAAAGGACTATGGATGTATATAGAAATGAGATGATAAAGAAAAAATACCTCAAGTTGAACCTATTATCATATATTTCTGAAGATTTCGGGATAAACAATATTTTCTGTGTTGTTAGTGTTTTCATCATGAGTAATTAAAATTTTCAATTTTTTTTTTATTTGTGACTCTTGAGATGGCAACAAAATTGGCCACGTGTAAACACTAGTTTTTTCAGTAGCAATCTGGTATGGTCCAACGATTGTCTTTGACTTTTGTTTATTGTCATTGCATAAGATAACATAATAGGAAATTGTCTCTTTTGAAATCTAAATGGTATCCTTACATCTGACAGTGTGAATGTCATTCTAAGAATGAAGACCTTATTGAGACAATGGTTAGAATTCAACAACTTTGCCTCGATAACTTTATTCCCAAGTCTTGTAATTATCAACCTGGTACCATTGCAAAGCCCTGATGAGTGATCAATGTTTCTGATAAGCATAACAGGACAACCGACCTTTAGCTTCAATTTATGATTTAGAAGCCCTGAGTACTTAAGTGTTGCTAAAAAATTATGGTATGTGGATGCCTTCAATTTCAGTGCTACCTCCTTCAGACACAGACTTATTGGAACTAACATAGGTCCTATACTGATTGTTGTTCATTGCAGTCGTGTAATCATTTACCTCATATTCAACATGAATTGTAGAAGCTAAAATAGCTCAACCTTTCAAGTGGCTTTCGTTAGCCATGTCAACAATATAATCAGAATAGATTGCTTTAATCATTGCCTGTATAGGATCATTATAATTAGTGATAAGCAATTCAGGAGGTATGTTAATCATGTTGCATCCATCACATGTTCCTTCAGATGTTCCGTTGCCGACCTGAAGAATCCATTCAGAAATTGCTTTAAATCTTTTGCCGAAGTATCTGTAGTCATACATTGCAGTCGCATGTTTACAGTGAGCTTTAATATTTCACAATGTTGCCATAGATATGATGAGTTTAAAGACGCATTTACAATGTCTTGTCTTGTTCCTTTTGTAATCACTAGTAATATTTGTCTAAAATTTCCGCCGAAAATAATGGTTTTTCCCCCAAAAGGAAATTTTCGATTATGATAATATTTGAACCTCATCAAATCTCTTATTGTCTTATCCAGTGCCTCAAAGAAAAATTTGCTCATCATATGAGCTTCGTCCTAAATTATGATCTTAGCTGTTACAATTAATTCTGCTAATGGACTTTCTTGCTTGATGTTGCAAGTTGAGAACCCATCTAGAGTTAATGGTATGGCAAACCTAGAATGTGCAGTCCGACCTCCAGGTAGCAATAGAGAGGCAATGCCGCTAGATGAAATAGTTAAAAACTATTTTTCCCTTTGATCTTAGTGCCGAAGCTAAAGTTTTCTAAAGGAAAGTCTTTCTTGTACCTTCGTGGCCATACAAAAAGAATACACGTCCATGTTGACTTTCGGAAGCATTGATGATCTTATCATAAACCCTTCTTTTCTCTACAATTAATTTGGAGAAGCACTCGTTGTATTGCTTTTCTAATGTAACACGATCATAATTTAACTCATCAAAGATCATTTTGTTTTGTGTTCTGAGATGGTCAGTATCTCCCAATGGAGATGGCTTGGTCGGGTAATCTCGCAAGCCTTTTCCATTACTATTCAATATTTGCTTGATCTCAATCAACGTTAGATTCTTTAATTCTTCATCACTCAAAGCTAGATCTGAAATGTTGAGAAGGTAAAAATATCATTTACTATTGTACACAAAAATTGATGGTAGATAAAAGAAAGACAACAAAAACATGTAAGCAACATTTTAAAGATTTTAAATTTAATTAAAAAGTTATTTATTGCAATTGTTTGCTTACCATGTAGGCCAAACATGGCTCTATGATCATGTAAAATTCCATCGCTCAATAGCATGGCTGTTTTTTCCCAAACAGCTTCGGGGCACACCATTGAGTTAGACCACAATAGAGTCGCAAACAACCTTCGCAAATAATGGCCCGAGCCCCAATGACTTGCTTCCTCAATAGCATCAATGTATTATTTGTCATCATCAAGCAAGCCGCGTACATAGCATGCATCTCGAAATGATGAGTAAATAACACCATTGTAAGTCTGAATGTCTGCGTAGCTTGTTGGTCTTTTTACAATATTTAACAATAACCTTAAATAATATAGCTCACCAGATGATGGTGGAACAAAGATCATCCTTCCAATGACTTTAAAACTTCTATATATTATATGATGATACATTTAACTTTAAAATTGAGTTATTAGTCTAGTAGCTAATTAAAATATTTTTTGTCCCATGACTTGGGTTCAAATTCCAATTATTACATTTTGAATATTAATAGTGTATTATATTTTTTTTAGAACAATCTTTTTGATCCATAAATCTTTTTTAATTGTTCTTTCTATTCTTCATTTTTTTATTAACCATTTATTTTAATGAATTCTTTCTCTATTGTTCCTTTTATCTTTTTAATATTTTCTTAACTTTTAAATCTATTATCATATAAAAAATACTTTAATTTTTGTAACAAATTCTAATTGAATAATAAAAAAATATATACATAAAAATTAAATTTTTTCAACAATTATTTATTTCTCATGATATTAAAATAATAACATATTAAATAAATTATATATTAGTATGAATATTTTACATATTTTGTTCGCTAATTTATTTTAAATGTATATATAAAAAATATTAGAATAACTGATCTATATTATTCATGTTATATTATTTATAATAATAAAGGATCAAAATTAGAATTTTAGTTATTATAAATGATATCAAATATAACATTATTATTTTTTAGTAGAACTTTCTATTTTAATATAGTACTTATTAATAATTTTTGTTAAAAATAATAATAATAAAATAATATCATCAATTATATAATACAATATTTAATTATATAAATATTTTATTTTCGCCCCCTTTTCAAAAAAATTTTGGATCCGCCCTGACTATATGGATAATTAATTTTCAGTTTCTCAATAATATAACATAAAATAAATTATGGGTGGTTGTTAAATAAATGGAATGTAAAACAAAGATAATATAACTTCTTTTCATAAACTGGTGAATATGAGAATTGAACCATGCAAATGGACTCAATAGCAAGTTTTACTTATTTTAATCTTATATGTCAATGAATGAAGTTGATAATTTCATAAGTTAAATGGTTATATTGAGACATTTTATCACGTTAAAGCTTGAAAGTTAGATTCTCAAATCTTTTACGGCAGATAGGTTCATCATCGAAAGGTGGGAGTGGCAAAAATTTACTCCTAAAGCACAAACCTGTATTGGAAACGTCAACTGTACTCGTGTGCAATGTTTCATTCGGTATTAGGTTTGACTGTATGTGGCCAGTTGTGTGTTCCAAGTGTGCTAAATTCAAAAGATTCAATCAATTATGTTATAATGAATGAATATTTTGCTGGCTCATATCTCAATATTCGGAACAGATGCTCTAAGTCTGTTACTAGGAGGAGATTCTCCAAGATTTTGTTGGTCGCCTAAACGGGAAATGGTAACTGTGCTAGTATGAAATTCATGTGCATCATCTCCACTTGCTTCATCTGGATTGGGAAAATGCACTATAGAAACAATTGTGTTCTTCATGCGAAAAAGTTGTACATGCTTTTGATTTGTTATTAATCATTATTTCAAATACTTTGCCAAGTGAAACTTTTATATATTTGTATACATGAAGAAGTAGCCTTAAAAAAAAAACAAATTAAATGTAACCTTCGTTGGGTTGAAATAAGATGGAGGTATGCAGGGTGGTTGGTTCTAAGTTGGCTCTGCCATCTAATGATGCATTGAGCACCTTGCATGTCAATGCTAGACCTTTGCAAGACCTGGAAAAAATGACACCACTTTGACTTTCGTTTGAAGGAATCTCCTCGGACATTGTTGGATCTAAAAAGAAAATATTGTGGCTTTATCATTTTGTTCTTTGATACCATTCAACAAATACATTGACGTCACTAGGGATAATCTATCTTGAAGAATTGTGAGAAGGAGATTTGTACCTTCGCCTGCAAGCAGAGGAGAATTTGTTGGTAGCAAGGATGATTTTGCATTGGTGAGGTGATGTGAAGATGGAATTAGAATGTGCCGGCCTGCGTCCACACTTGTTGAAGGCTTTTGAGTATAGCAGTAGGGATGACTTAAATACGAAGTTAGTTGCATCGTGTTTTTTACACCTAAAAACAAATAGTGTATATATTTTAGTTACAATTGGCTTCCTTGTTAAACATTAACAACGTGCATAAAATTTGTTAGTCTCCAAACGTTGAGGTGTTCTCCTTGTGATGGAGGAATCTGAACCCGAGAAGTTGTCAGGGATGTTCAAAAACTCTCTACTCAGTGCTTGGTCAGTGGTGTCCAAAATTCTTAAAGTGGCCAATTATGATGTCAGCTTATTTTTTAAGGTGGCACTAGTTGATAGGTTTAGAGAAATTGGATCAATCGGGTTATAGTTAGAGTCTGAAACATGCATGTTTTGGGTAACCTTCATTAGCTAACAAATATAATTAAGAATAATACAATGGAGTGGTCGTAACTCAAAGATGCCATTTTGTGACAATTCAACATGATAGGATTCTCTAATTAGTTGGGGTTCCTAATCGTTAAAGCAAGAAAGTTAACTTTACAACATAATTAGAAGATTTATCTGAAAAAATAATAAGCAATTGAAAGATGTGTACAGTGTAGCTAAAGACAACATTAGTTATTGTTTTCCATTAATTATTTTTCTGGCACATATAAACCATGAACATGCCATACCTTGTAGCAAAGGTAACGACAGCTGCTTCAGGGGGTTCTATCTTGGCATTGTTGAGCTATACACTCACAAGATTGGTGCATTGTGGATAGATGTTGCTTCTGTAGAAGGTCCTGTGCTACTTCATTATTTTCTACAACGTGTTAGCATATATGAGATCAAGCTTGGTAATATACGAACAAAGCATATAGGCAACAGTAAAATTGTTTCATCCAATCTAAACATATACTTCAGAAGCATCTTTGTGGCAGGAATCTATTAGCTTTCTTTTTTTTTTTTTTTCCGGATAGCTTTTCGAATCTATTCCACCTAGCTTTTTTGGCATTGGAAAGATTTTGTTCTGTCTCTCTCATGTAAGTGTTGCAATGCTCAAGGTCTAAATGCTCAGGAAAAAAATGGTTCGGAAGCAGTTGAAGATAATTGTTTGGTGTTTATTGAGAATTAGTGAGATTTATGCTATTTTACATTTAAGAATGGAAATGTAATTGGAATCTTCACATTGCGGTTCAGATGAAGTTCAGGCGTGACCCCATAGTTTGGTTGCTTTGTTGAGGAGGCCACATACGTGGCTTCTTAGAGAGAAATATAGGAAATGAATAGTTTATGATACTAGCTGTACTTAATTGGCACGAAGCTGCATTTTTCACTGCTACAGAGAAGCAGTGGCATATGTCTTTGAGTACGTACAATGCTGAGACTAAAGATAGTCCATTCTTTTGGTGCAGCTCTTGGCATGTATAATTTAATAGATACTGAGTGAAAAGTTGAAATGACATGACTTTGCACTGTAGAAAATGCAAGGTCCAAGATGGAGAGCAACATTTTGTATGTTTAATTAGATTATCCATCTACAGACTTTAGAAATTAACTATACTTGCAGTTGAATTTTATCCTCTATATTATGCTTAAGTCATGCGATAAAAGAATTTTCTTTTAAGGACTATGATTTAAAGTTCAGTGTAACCTTGGTTTGGAATGACTTATGTTTGCCTTCATGTGTAGATATATTTGGAATCTTTTTGTAAATCAGTTGAGGATGCAACACAATTTTAGTAGCATGAAAACTAATACTTAATGCATGTAAGCTATTATATCATACCAAATAATTAGAGGTTTTGCAAAGAAGGGTAAGAATTCAAAGAAAATCAACGAAACCGAAGATAAAAAGATATTGGTATCGAATAAATCCCTTGTAACGATTTTTCGAACCTCCACGCTCTTTAGCACGAGATTTTGAGTCTCGCGTGTCTACCATTTCACCACCAAGTATGGAATATTTTTTTTTTCTATTTAATCTTATTATTTTATAAATTTATATTATTCTGTTTCATATATATATATATATAATAGGCTGGTAATCTACTATCTAATCTAATATAGTATTTGTAAATTATCTAAATAGAATCTCGAAGGTATTGATGGCGATTCTCAAATATCGCAGAACCGAACTGTTTGGATTTCTGCGATTATTTTTTAACAGAGGTTGTTGAATATCAAAAACTTATTACGCGAAATCCCATTTTTTTAGAACGGGTTGCGTGGTGGAAGTCATCAGTTCGAGCCTGATTATCCCTATGTTCCTTTTCGAAGAGCAGAATCGAAGTATAGTGTTGAACTCAATCATTTTTTATTTTGGGGATGAACAAAAGTATTTCATTGCTACAAATATGGATTATTAAAAAAAATAAGACATGTATTTTTTCAGTTATTTAACCTCCTTGTATTACCAAGTTCCATATTAGTCAGATTATTCTCTCTCTCTCTTTTTCTGAAGAGAGAATTTTTCTAATAAATTAGAAAAAAAATATGCAAGTCTCGGGGGCGAAAAAAAAGAAAGAAAGAGAGGGATGAAGTTTTTCTCGCTTTTGGCATAGCGGGCCTCAGCGGGAGGCCCACACGACGGGCTATTAGCTCAGTGGTAGAGCGCGCCCCTGATAATTGCGTCGTTGTGCCTGGATAATTTACTTTTTGAATCAATGGAAGAATAAAAAATAGAATTCAATTTTCAAGTATTAATAGTATAAAAAATTTATATATTTATTCAATTAAATTTATATATTTAGGTGATTTTTTAAATTATAAATTTGATGATATTACACACATATTCAACTATCAATAAGTTAAAAACAACATTAAAAACTAAATCTTTTTATTAAAAGAGTTGCATATCAATCATAAGAGATGACATTAATAATTTTTATTCTTAAAAAAATATAACATGAATTGTCATAATATGACACTCACATAGCAGTAAGTAAATTGTCTCACAAAATTTATAATCTTGTTGACAATATAAAAAAAATATTTATATAATTCTAAACAATGGTAGTCAAGACCTAGTCTTATTTTACAATATAGAAATTGCCATTTCTTAATTTACTTTATTTTGAGAATTTTTGTTTTAGGTTAGTTCCTATTTGTGAAAACTATATTGCTTACATTTTTATTTGTACAAATGTCTCCATATATATGAACTTCAACAACTATTACTTATCCATTTATGTAGATACATGGGAGAAACCATGATCAAAAGAAAAAAAAAACATGGTCAATATACCAAGACCAAATTCTTTTTTAAACTATTTTGCAACCTCATATTAATTAAACCAAGAATTGCTCATATTAATCAAACAAAAAAATGTAATTGCAACATAGTAAATTAATACTAAATGCATGTAAGCTACTTCTAAAGACATGATTAATTCACTTTTTTGTCACATTGATACCTAAACCAATTAGTAGCCCATTAATAAAAAAAAATTGAGAGGATTCTTTGAATAAATACTAAAACCTTTCATAGTTTAAACTAATTCATGTATATTATTAACTTTATTCTCTTACAAAGAGAGCTGGATAAATAGTAAACTAATGGAAGCATGTTATCAAAATTAGAGGGACATTAGTCCAACCAAGATGTAAACCCCATTTATGCATATGGTGAAAAAGTAGTCATTCATGGGCTCATATACAAATAATATATTATTTGCTAGTAAACTGTAGCAACCACAAATTTGAAACTAATTTAATAATTTCTTTACAGACATGTCTTGTTTAGTAGTTTCATTATTTCCTTTGCATTCCATTTTTGCCACTTATTACAGAGCCATATTCTGAATAAACCTCCTATTAAATTAATTTTGTATCAGAATTTATGGTGAGTGGCATATAAGGAGAAATCCAGTTTCCATGAGCCTTTTCAAAAAGTGGCAAATTCTATGACATGAAGCTCCCTTTATTATGCTGTATTTTGCCTCAAATTGACTTCAACAAATAATCTATGACATTGACTAAAGCATCCATTTTTTAACCCATATTTATGTTATGATTCAAGCATAAAGTGAGTGACTTTAAGTGACAATGCTGAGCAATGAATTTAAGGCGAGTGTAACAACATTAATCCGTATTAGTTCATAGCAACTGATGAGCGGATAATTTATACGCTTTTTGACATTGTTTTTAGTATGTTTTTAGTAGGATCTAGTTACTTTTAGGGATGTTTTTAATAGATTTTGTGTTAAATTCACATTTCTGGACTTTACTATGAGTTTGTGTGTTTTTCTGTAATTTCAGGTATTTTCTGGCTGAAATTGAGGGACTTGAGCAAAAATCAGATTCAGAGGTTGAAAAAGGACTGCTGATGCTGTTGGATTCTGACCTCCCTGCACTCAAAGTGGATTTTCTGGAGCTACAGAACTCGAAATGGCGCGCTTCCAATTGCGTTGGAAAGTAGACATCCAGGGCTTTCCAGCAATATATAATAGTCCATACTTTGGCCAAGAATTGACGATGTAAACTGGCGTTCAACGCCAGCCTTCTGCCCAAATCTGGCGTCCAGCGCCAGAAAAGGAGCCAAAACCAGAGTTGAACGCCCAAACTGGCACAAAAGCTGGCGTTCAACTCCAAGGAGGACCTCTACACGTGTAACACTCAAAGCCCAGCCCAAGCACACACCAAGTGGGCCCCGGAAGTGGATTTATGCATCAATTACTTACTCATGTAACCCTAGTGACTAGTTTATTATAAATAGGACCTTTTACTATTGTATTAGGCATCTTTGGATGCCTGGTTCTTAGATCAGAGGGGCTGGCCTCTCGGCCATGCCTGGACCTTTTACTTATGTATTTTCAACGGTAGAGTTTCTACACTCCATAGATTAAGGTGTGGAGCTCTGCTGTTCCTCAAAGATTAATGCAAAGTACTATTGTTTTCTATTCAATTCTTCTTATTTCGCTTCTAAGATATCCATTCGCACCCAAGAACATGATGAAGGTGATGATTATGTGTGACGCTCATCATCCTTCTCCCTTATGAACGCGTGCCTGACGAACACTTCCGTTCTACATGAAATCAAGCTAGAATGAATATCTCTTAGATCTCCTAACCAGAATCTTCGTGGCGTAAGCTAGAATGATGGCGGCATTCAAGAGAATTCGGAAGGTCTAAACCTTGTCTGTGGTATTCCAAGTAGGATTCAATGATTGAATGACTGTGACGAGCTCCTAACTCGCGATTGCAGGGCGTTAGTGACAGACGCAAAAGGATAGTAAATCCTATTCCAGCATGATCGAGAACCGACAGATGAATAGCCGTACCGTGACAGGGTGCGTGAGCATATTATTCACTGAGAGGATAAGATGAAGCCATTGACAAAGGTGATGCCTCTAGACGATTAGCCGTGCCGTGACAGGGCATTGGATCATTTTCCCGAGAGATGACCGAAAGTAGCCATTGACAGTGGTGATGTATCACATAAAGCCAGCCATGGAAAGGAGTAAGACTGATTGGATGAAGATAGCAGGAAAGCAGAGGTTCAGAGGAACGAAAAGCATCTCCATTCGCTTATATGAAATTCCTGCCAATGAATCTACATAAGTACCTCTATCCCTTTTATTGTTTATTTGAATCTAATAAAATATCATGTTTAAATCCGCCTGACTGAGATTTACAAGGTGACCATAGCTTGCTTCAAGCCAACAATCTCTGTGGGATCGACCCTTACTCACGTAAGGTTTATTACTTGGACGACCCAGTACACTTGCTGGTTAGTTGAACGGAGTTGTGTCCACACATAGTAAAGAGCCATAATAATGATTCCATACAATAACAAAGAGTACTACATTAAGGTAATCACAATTTCGTCCACCAAGTTTTTGGCGCCGTTGCCGGGGATTGTTCGAGTTTGGACAACTGACGGTTCATCCTGTTGCTCAGATTAGGTAATTTTCTTTTTGTTTTGTTTTCAAAAATTTTTCAAAAATCTTTCAAAAACTCTTCCTTTGTTTTCGAAAAAAAAAATAAATAAAATAAAATAAAATAAAATAAAATGTTTTCAAAAATAAATTATTCTATGGCTTCAAAGTTTTTAAGAATGAATTCTAGTGTTTCATGAAATATGTTGAATCATATCTGGCTGTAAAGCCATACCCAAACTACTTTGGGATTGGTATTCAACTAATCACTCCAGCCCATGTAATTATATGTTGAAGCTTGGCTGGCTATTAAGCCATGCCTGACCCTATGATTGGAGCTTTAAGACTAACATGGCAAGATTCCTGGAATTCATATTAAAAATTTTGGAATCCTTATTTTTATTTTTTCACAATAATTTTCGAAAAAATTAAAAGAAAATAAAAAAAAATTAGAAAATCATAAAAATCAAAAATAATTTTTGTTTTTTGTTTGAGTCTTGAGTCATATCATAAGTTTGGTGTCATTTGCATGTGCATCTTGCATTTTTCGAAAATTTCATGCATTCATGGTGTTCTTCATGATCTTCAAGTTGTTCTTGGTAAGTCTTCTTGTTTGATCTTGATGATTTTTTGTTTTGTGTCTTTTCATGTTTATCATATGCATTCTTGAATTCTTAGTGCGTAAGCATTAAAGAATTCTAAGTTTGGTGTCTTGCATGTTTTCTTTGCATTAAAAATTTTTCAAAAATATGTTCTTGATGTTCATCATGATCTTCATAGCATTCTTGCATACATTCATTGTTTTGATCTAAAAATTTCATGCATTGCATAATTTTCATATTTTTCATAAAAATTTCAAAAATCAAAAAAATATCTTTCCCTTTTTCTCTCATCAAATTCGAAAATTTGAATTGACTTCTTCAAAAATTTTTAAAATCAAGTTGTTGCCAATGAGTCAAATCAAATTTTCAAATTGAAAATCTTATCTTTTTCAAAATCTTTTTCAAAAATCAAATCTTTTTCAAAATTCTTAGTTATTTTCGAAAATTTCAAAAAAAAATATTTTTCAAAAATATTTTTCTTATTTTTAATCAAATTTTCGAAAATAACATAAACAATTAATGTTTTGATTCAAAAATTTGAAGTTTGTTACTTGCTTGTTAAGAAAGATTCAAACTTTAAGTTCTAGAATCATATCTTGTGATTTCTTGTGAATCAAGTCATTAATTGAGATTTTAAAAATCAAATCTTCTTTTTCAAAACTAATTTCTATCATATCTTTTCAAAATATCTTCTTATCTTATCTTTTTCAAAAATATCTTTTCAAAATATCTTTTCTAACTTCCTAACTTCCTATCTTTTCAAAAATTTGTTTCAACCAACTAACTAACTTTTTGTTTGTTTCTTAACTTTTTCAAAACCACCTAACTAACTCTCTCTCTCTAATTTTCGAAAATATCTCCCCCTTTTTCAAAAATTTCTTTTTAATTAACTAATTATTTTTATTTCAAAAATTTTCGAAAAAAAAAAAAATACTAACATTTTTTTCGAAAACCAATTTTCAAAAATCACTAACTCCTTTTCAAAAATATTTTCGAAAATTCTCCCTCTTCCATCTTATTCTATTTATTCATTCATATCCTAACATCTCATCTCACATTCCAATCCTCACAGTTGTGTTTCTTCCTTTACATCACATCCTTTATCTCCCCCATCTTCTTCTACTTACAAAGGGATCCCTATACTGTGGTATAAAGGATCTCTATTATTATTATCATTTTTCTGGCCATTCTTCCTTGTCATATGAGCAGGAGCAAAGATAAGAACATTCTTGTGGAAGCAGATCCAGAACCTGAAAGGACTCTGAAGAGAAAATTAAGAGAAGCTAAATTACAACAATCCAGAGATAATCTTTCAGAAATTTTTGAACAGGAGAAGGAGATGGCAGCCGAAAATAATAATAATGCAAGGAGAATGCTTGGTGACTTTACTGCACCTAATTCCAATTTACATGGAAGAAGCATCTCCATTCCTGCCATTGGAGCAAACAACTTTGAGCTGAAACCTCAATTAGTTTCTCTGATGCAGCAGAACTGCAAGTTTCATGGACTTCCATCTGAAGATCCTTTTCAGTTCTTAACTGAATTCTTGTAGATATGTGATACTGTTAAGACTAATGGAATAGATCCTGAAGTCTACAGGCTCATGCTTTTCCCTTTTGCTGTAAGAGACAGAGCTAGATTATGGTTGGATTCTCAACCTAAAGACAGCCTGAACTCTTGGGATAAGCTGGTCACGGCTTTCTTAGCCAAGTACTTTCCTCCTCAAAAGCTGAGCAAGCTTAGAGCTGATGTTCAAACCTTCAGACAAAAAGAAGGTGAATCTCTCTATGAAGCTTGGGAAAGATACAAACAGTTGACCAAAAAGTGTCCTTCTGACATGCTTTCAGAATGGACCATCCTGGATATATTCTATGATGGTTTATCTGAGCTATCAAAGATGTCACTGGACACTTCTGCAGGTGGATCCATTCACCTAAAGAAAACGCCTGCAGAAGCTCAAGAACTCATTAACATGGTTGCTAATAACCAGTTCATGTACACTTCTGAAAGGAATCCTGTGAATAATGGGACACCTATGAAGAAGGGAATTCTTGAGGTTGATACTCTGAATGCCATATTGGTTCAGAATAAAATATTGACTCAGCAAGTCAATATGATTTCTCAGAGTCTGCATGGAATGCAAGCTGCATCCAACAGTACTCAAGAGGCTTCTCCTGAAGAAGAAGCCTATGATCCTGAGAACCCTGCAATAGCAGAGGTGAATTACTTAGGTGAACCTTATGGAAACACCTATAACTCAACATGGAGAAATCATCCAAATTTCTCATGGAAGGATCAAAAGCCCCAACAAGGCTTTAATAATGGTGGAAGAAACAGGTTTAGCAATAGCAAGCCTTTTCCATTATCAACTCAGCAACAGACAGAGAACTCTGAACAAAATACTTCTAATTTAGCAAATCTAGTCTCTGATCTATCTAAGGCCACTGTAAGTTTCATGAATGAAACAAGGTCTTCCATTAGAAATCTGGAAGCACAAGTAGGCCAGCTGAGTAAAAGGATCACTGAAATCCCTCCTAGTACTCTCCCAAGCAATACAGAAGAGAATCCAAAGGGAGAGTGCAAGGCCATTGACATAAGCGCCATGGCCGAACCTGTAAGGGAAGGAGAGGACGTGAATCCCAAGGAGGAAGACCTCCTAGGACGTTCAGTGATTAATAAGGAGCTTCCCTCTGGGGAACCAAAGGACTCTAAGGCTCATCTAGAGACCATAGAGATTCCATTGAACCTCCTTATGCCCTTCATGAGCTCTGCTGAGTATTCCTCTTCTGAAGAAAATGAGGATGTTACTGAAGAGCAAACTGCCAAGTTTCTTGGTGCAATCATGAAGCTGAATGCCAAATTATTTGGCATTGATACTTGGGAAGTTGAACCTCCCTTGTTCATCAATGAACTAAGTGATCTGGATCAACTGACATTGCCTCAGAAGAGACAGGATCCTGGAAAGTTCATAATACCCTGTACCATAGGCACCATGATCTTTAAGGCTCTGTGTGACCTTGTTTCAGGAATAAACCTCATGCCCCTCTCTATAATGGAGAAACTGGGAATCTATGAGGTGCAAGCTGCTAAAATCTCACTGGAGATGGCAGACAGCTCAAGAAAACAGGCTTATGGACAAGTAGAAGATGTATTGGTAAAGGTTGAGGGCCTTTACATACCTACTGATTTCATAGTCCTGGATACTGGAAAGGAAGAGGATGAATCCATCATCCTAGGAAGACCTTTCCTGGCCACAGCAAGAGCTGTGATTGATGTTGACAGAGGTGAAATATTCCTTCAATGGAATGAGAAGTCCTTTGTGTTTAAAACTCAAGGATCTCCCTCTGCAACCATGGAGCGGAAGCAGAAAAAGCTTCTCTCCAAGCAGAGTCAACCAGAGCCCCCACAGTCAAACTCTAAGTTTGGTGTTGGGAGGCCACAACCAAACTCTAAGTTTGGTGTTGAACTCCCATATCCAAACTCTAAGTTTGGTGTTGGAGAGTCTCAACAAAGCTCTGCACATCTGTGAGGCTCCATGAGAGCCCACTGTCAAGCTAATGACATTAAAGAAGCGCTTGTTGGGAGGCAACCCAATGTTTATTTATCTAACCCTATCATTCTTGTTTTTCATGTTTTCTTAGGTTCATGATCATGTGGAGTTACAAAATAAATAAAAAAATTGAAAACGGAATCAAAAACAGCGGAAGAAAAATCACACCCTGGAAGAGCATCTGTCTGGCGTTCAAACGCCAGAACAGAGCATAGTTCTGGCGCTGAACGCCCAGAATGGGAGCATCCTGGCACTGAACGCCCAGAACAAGCATGGTTCTGGCGTTCAACGCCAGAAATGGCAGCAAATGGGCGTTGAACGCCCAAAATGGGCACCAACCTGGCGCTGAACGCCCAGAGTTGTGTGCAAGGGCATTTTGCATGCCTAAATTGGTGCAGGGATGTAAATGCCTTGACACCTCAAGATCTGTGGACCTCACAGGATCACCTCAGGATCTGTGGACCCCACAGGATCCCCACCTACCTTCACTCACTCTCTTCTCTCTTCTCAATCATCCTCTATTCCCAATAAACACTCATCCCTTCTGTCTTCCATTTACCACTCACACCCATACACCCACTTACCTTCAAAAATTCAACATCTCCTACCTACCAATGCCACCCATATGGCCGAATACACACAGCCATCCATCTCATCCATATCCTCTTCTTCTTCTATTCTTTCTTCTTTTGCTCGAGGGCGAGCAACATTCTAAGTTTGGTGTGGTAAAAGCATAGCTTTTTTTGTTTTTTCCATAACCATTGATGGCACCTAAGGCCAGAGAAACCTCTAGAAATAGGAAAAGGAAGACAAAAGCTTCCATCAAGGGTCTAAAGCTCAGTGGTAGAACATTTGACTGCAGATCAAGAGATCCCTGAGATACCTCAGGGGATACATTTTCTTCCACACAATTATTGGAAGCAACTAAGGGTGGAACATCAAGAGCACTCCATCATCCTTCATGAAATCAGAGAAGATCTAAAAGCAATGAAGGAGGAGCAGCAAAGACAAGGAAGAGACATAGAAGAGCTCAAGGACATCACTAAGGTGGACTCATTCCTTGTTCTTACTTTCTCTGTTTTTCATTTTCTATGTTATGTGCTTATCTATGTTTGTGTCTTCATTACATGATCATTAGTAGTAGTAACTATGTCTTAAAGTTATAAATGTCCTATGAATCCATCACCTCTCTTAAAAAAAAATGTTTTAAATCAAAAGAACAAGAAGTACATGAGTTTTGAATTTATCCTTGAACTTAGTTTAATTATATTGATGTGGTGATAATGCTTCTTGTTTTCTGAATGTATGCTTGAACAGTGCATATGTCTTTTGAAGTTGTTGTTTAAGAATGTTAAATATGTTGGCTCTTGAAAGAATGATGACTAGGAGACATGTTATTTGATAATCTGAAAAATCATAAAAATGATTCTTGAAGCAAGAAAAAGCAGCAAAGAACAAAGCTTGCAGAAAAAAAAATAAAAAAAATAGGCGAAAAAAAAATAGAAAGAAAAAGAAAAAGCAAGCAGAAAAAGCCAAAAGCTCTTAAAACCAAGAGGCAAGAGCAAAAAGCCAATAACCCTTAAAACAAAAAGGCAAGGGCAAATAAAAAGGATCCCAAGGCTTTGAGCATCAGTGGATAGGAGGGCCTAAAGGAATAAAATCCTGGTCTAAGCGGCTAAACCAAGCTGTCCCTAACCATGTGCTTGTGGCGTGTAGGTGTCAAGTGAAAACTTGAGACTGAGCGGTTAAAGTCAAGGTCCAAAGCAAAAAAAGAGTGTGCTTAAGAACCCTGGACACCTCTAATTGGGGACTTTAGCAAAGCTGAGTCACAATCTGAAAGGGTTCACCCAATTATGTGTCTGTGGCATTTATGTATCCGGTGGTAATACTGGAAAACAAAGTGCTTAGGGCCACGGCCAAGACTCATAAAAGAAGCTGTGTTCAAGAATCATCATACTGAACTAGGAGAGTCAATAACACTATTCGAAATCTGAAGTTCCTATAGATGCCAATCATTCTGAACTTCAATGGATAAAGTGAAATGCCAAAACTATTCAAGAGGCAAAAAGCTATAAGTCCCGCTCATATGATTGAAACTATGTTTCATTGATAGTTTGGAATTTATAGTATATTCTATTCTTTTTATCCTATTTTTAGTTGCTTGGGGACAAGCAACAATTTAAGTTTGGTGTTGTGATGAGCGGATAATTTATACGCTTTTTGACATTGTTTTTAGTATGTTTTTAGTAGGATCTAGTTACTTTTAGGGATGTTTTTAATAGATTTTGTGTTAAATTCATATTTCTGGACTTTACTATGAGTTTGTGTGTTTTTCTGTAATTTCAGGTATTTTCTGGCTGAAATTGAGGGACTTGAGCAAAAATCAGATTCAGAGGTTGAAAAAGGACTGCTGATGCTGTTGGATTCTGACCTCCCTGCACTCAAAGTGGATTTTCTGGAGCTACAGAACTCGAAATGGCGCGCTTCCAATTGCGTTGGAAAGTAGACATCCAGGGCTTTCCAGCAATATATAATAGTCCATACTTTGGCCAAGAATTGACGACGTAAACTGGCGTTCAACGCCAGCCTTCTGCCCAAATCTGGCGTCCAGCGCCAGAAAAGGAGCCAAAACCAGAGTTGAACGCCCAAACTGGCACAAAAGCTGGCGTTCAACTCCAAGGAGGACCTCTACACGTGTAACACTCAAAGCCCAGCCCAAGCACACACCAAGTGGGCCCCGGAAGTGGATTTATGCATCAATTACTTACTCATGTAACCCTAGTGACTAGTTTATTATAAATAGGACCTTTTACTATTGTATTAGGCATCTTTGGACGCCTGGTTCTTAGATCAGAGGGGCTGGCCTCTCGGCCATGCCTGGACCTTTTACTTATGTATTTTCAACGGTAGAGTTTCTACACTCCATAGATTAAGGTGTGGAGCTCTGCTGTTCCTCAAAGATTAATGCAAAGTACTACTGTTTTCTATTCAATTCTTCTTATTTCGCTTCTAAGATATCCATTCGCACCCAAGAACGTGATGAAGGTGATGATTATGTGTGACGCTCATCATCCTTCTCCCTTATGAACGCGTGCCTGACGAACACTTCCGTTCTACATGAAATCAAGCTAGAATGAATATCTCTTAGATCTCCTAACCAGAATCTTCGTGGCGTAAGCTAGAATGATGGCGGCATTCAAGAGAATTCGGAAGGTCTAAACCTTGTCTGTGGTATTCCAAGTAGGATTCAATGATTGAATGACTGTGACGAGCTCCTAACTCGCGATTGCAGGGTGTTAGTGACAGACGCAAAAGGATAGTAAATCCTATTCCAGCATGATCGAGAACCGACAGATGAATAGCCGTACCGTGACAGGGTGCGTGAGCATATTATTCACTGAGAGGATAAGATGAAGCCATTGACAAAGGTGATGCCTCCAGACGATTAGCCGTGCCGTGACAGGGCATTGGATCATTTTCCCGAGAGATGACCGAAAGTAGCCATTGACAGTGGTGATGTATCACATAAAGCCAGCCATGAAAAGGAGTAAGACTGATTGGATGAAGATAGCAGGAAAGCAGAGGTTCAGAGGAACGAAAAGCATCTCCATTCGCTTATCTGAAATTCCTGCCAATGAATCTACATAAGTACCTCTATCCCTTTTATTGTTTATTTGAATCTAATAAAATATCATGTTTAAATCCGCCTGACTGAGATTTACAAGGTGACCATAGCTTGCTTCAAGCCAACAATCTCTGTGGGATCGACCCTTACTCACGTAAGGTTTATTACTTGGACGACCCAGTACACTTGCTGGTTAGTTGAACGGAGTTGTGTCCACACATAGTAAAGAGCCATAATAATGATTTCATACAATAACAAAGAGTACTACATTAAGGTAATCACAATTTCGTCCACCAGCAACCAAAGCATTAAATTACATGATATTGTAGTAGATGTGTCGTAGGAAAAATGCATTAACATACCACTGCATAATTAGCTTTAATATATACCTTGTACTACTCATAAGGGTGCCTAGACTATGTGATTAATCACTAACGACATAAATTAAAGATTAACGAGACATGCACCATACATAGGCCTAAAACTAAGGTAATTACAAACAACAGAGGTACCTTAGATGTATCCTAATATTTGGCTTCTTATAACCTTACTAAAACTGAATGCAATATGTGAGATCGACTTCACACAGGGTATATTGTCTCATAGTACACATGTAGTGACCTAAGCCTTACTTGATCTTCATATTCTACACAATGAAGAGTTCTCTTTTTATCATTTATGGGAGTATATCGGTAGATATGAAAGTGTGAAAGTGTGACTCATCGGCACCATCGGTTTCAAAATGTCTTTCCTTGATTTCTATTAGATCGTCATCAACAAATATAGTAGAAGTAAAGAGAGAACCAATGCCATTATACATGAACAACCTAGTCCATGTTGGGTCTTCCTCGGTAACATGAACATGCCAAATAGAAGTGTGGAACACTTCCTCATCATGATCAGATGCAGCAAGGCAAAGCTTTTGGTTGAGAATCATGAGCATGCAGCAATGAGCCAGAGCTTGTTCAGGAATAAAAATCTGTTGAAAAGTGTTAGATAATATAAAGAAACATTCAATATAAGGGTTTGATCTTTCAACATCCTCATCTGAGTATGTTACCCAATAAATACATCCATCAAGTGTAACATAGGTTGCATCTATAGTTTGCACGTATGGTGGACATGTCATTAACATATGCCAGTCTCTTATAAAGCTTATATAGATGGCTAGTGTGCATATAGTACTTTTCAAACTGAGCTTGAAGACATGCACAATGGCATAATGAAGTGTGTACGGATAGTATAGAAATGCATATAGATATACCATGTCAAGTTTGTAAACATAAACAGGATCTTGAATGATTTTGGGCCTTCTGCTAATAGGTTTCCAAGCTAGCAGGTAAGACTTCCTTCCTATGGAGGAGTATCTTATGGAGAAAATGCCATTTTCAATACCAATAATTTGGAACCAGCCTTCATATGTCAGCAAAAAAGGAAAGTAAAATGGAAGTGTAACCACTCGAAGAATCCATCCTCATGACCCAATCAAGTGACTTCAGCAGAGAGGATGGATAGAAAAAATGCAACATCATTGAGCAGCCATGATATTTTTACCTTTCAGCAATGATTGACACAAATTCACAGCTACTAAGCTTCACTCTCCAGTTGTGAGATGTCCAACAGGCATTCAAGATAGTTGAAGCATCAGCAAGGGGGAATATGTTTAAGAGAATCTCGTTAGGGAGTTCTGCTAGGGGAAGAGAAACTGGAGGAATATCACTCATCCTCTTTGAAATATAGGGATCACACAAATTAGATTTGTGGGAGTGGAAAGATATGAGTTTGGGATAGAAGTTTTAGCTGAGTATGAGATATGTTCCTCTGCTGTGAGGACTGGTCTTTATTTATAGAGGAGTATAAAGGAGTTTAGCTTTAATGACATGATTGGATTTTTTAGATGTATTTACCCAATTCAATTTTCTTTAAATTCAAGTATACATATATTGATGAGTCTTTTTTAGGTAATATTGAGGGTTGACAAATAAACTATATCTCACAACAAATAGTGGAACAGCTTTTAGCTCTACTACTATCAGTGGAGTCAGAGTTTGTGAAGCCAATTTGAGTGAGACAAGAAATTCCTTAAAGATCTTCTAATTCTCATTCAGTAAATAGTATTTTGGCATGTTCCATTCTTAGCAATCAATGCACTTTTCATACACTGTTGACATGTTGCATCTTATGCTCACACTGATCTCGAAGTGATGATGGCAAGATGCATGGAGAGTAAGTAGAGGTTTATTATTTGCAAAAGCAAGAAGATGAAATCTCAACATTTCCAAGGCATATCTTAATACAATAAAGAGAATTTTTAATTCTAGCTACAAATATAATCAAAGAGAATCTCGATGAAGATTTACCATTAATGGTGACATGACTAACAGATCAGGCTTAAGTGTGTGTATTCTCTATTTTATTCCTCTGCTTGGTTTGTTCACTTTCTAATGAGTTCTACTTTGCAAATAGGGTAATATATTTTTTATTTCGATTTTCCCTTGCCATCTGGTTCCTCTAACAAATAGGCAAGCCCTCCAGTACTTTAACTTCCATAATAAATGGGTGAAAGGACTTCTTAGAAATGACAACACATTATGAGGTGAAATTTTAAAAATCTGATTATAGGATATATAGATAATTATCTGTGTAGTTAGAATGCCATAAATGAAGCAACCAAAATAGGATACAATTTAGCAAAAGTTTGAGTTCTTCATCCTATTCTAATGTATTTAAATTAAGTTGCATCAGTAATTGATTGAGGCACCATGCTGCTAAATTCAGCTAGACTAATTGTGGAAGATTCGAGTTTAAATTAAACAACGAAACCACAATGAAAATTCTAAAACTTAATTTGAAGTATATTTAATTGACTCTGCATTATTATGTCTAAGGAATTTGTTTAAAGAGTTTTTTATCATATGAAATTAAGCCACCTAAGAAATTGAACAGAATTAATATATGGTTATGTAGAAGACTGGCCTAATTGACTTAGTTGAGGTACTATGAATAGCAACATAGTATATGTGGTTTAATGTATATACTAATGATACACTAAATGGAAATTCATATAGCATTACTTATATGTATTGTCCCAAGGAGCAGCGTATTATTATATATTATGAATGATGAAAGTATAATGTGCGAAGAAATAATTTATTACCTATAGTGGATATTCATGATATATGGCATCTTTCATCACTGCCAAGGTATTGAAGAAGAGCATCGGATTTTGATAATCGGTTATATGCGAGACTATCAAGTACCTGATAAAGACGCGCAAAGGAAAGAAAAAGACATATAGTAAAATAATTATTGAGTTCTAGCACTACAAAATTCTTGCTTATTTGTGGAAGTTTTTTAGTGGGAGTTATTATAAATCTCCATAATATATTTTAATAGTGATAATTTATAAAATCTCCATAAATCATTAACAATAATTCTCACAGCTCAATCATACTAAAAAAAATTTCTAGCCCAAATAAATATTAGCCTATAACAAAAATTGAAAAAAAATTCAGAAGAGGGGCTTCGAGCGAGAAAGAGAGAGAGAGAGAGAGAGAGAGAGAGAGAGAGAGAGAGAGAGGGGGAGGGAGAGGGACACTGTGAAACCCTAAAATCTCGATGTCACTGCCGCCATTCATCTCTTTGCCACCGTCGTTTCCTCCGTCAAAGCGTTGCCGGTGGAGTTATGAATGGAGATCGTGGAGCCTCTGAATTTTCGTTGACATCTCAGAGTGACGATTTAATTCAGATTGTTGAGGCAGTGCTTTAAATCTTCCGCTTTTGCGTCGTCTTCCACCATCGGCTGTGCCGCTGGTTCTGCTTTTCTTCCGGCGGATTGAAGCACTCAGAGTGCGGTTTCGCGCAGATTCGGGGGTGTGGTTTGGGGGTGGATTCGGTGGTGCTAGCTGAGGAGATCAAGAAGGCAAGCTAGCGAATCTTTGTAAGCTTCGATTGAAGCTAGTTAATTTGTCATTTATATTAGTTGAAATTAGTTAGTGTATGTTTGATTCGATTACTTATCTAGGAATGATTTTAGTTAATGATAATGCTGAAATTGAGTGATTTATGTTTAGTATCTGAAAAGTTTAGGATCAGTTAGATTAATAGAAAGTTAGAAGCATAGGGAGAGACTGATAATATTTCACAGTTGAAGAAATCAGTTGGATTGGTTAAAAATTAGCTAATTTTTCAGTTAGATTGGTTAAATGTTAGTTAATTTGTCAATTAGATTGGTTCAGCATTTGCGAGTTTAATTACTGATGACTGTGATGTATCTAAGATTGGTTTTAGTCAATAGTAATGCAGAAAATTGGTTTATATTTACTTATCATGTGTTTAATTCTGCTTCTGAAAATTTAATTACTCATTACTTTGATTCATGTATGATTGATTTTACTTTATATGTTTAAAGTGAAGTGATTTATGTTTAATATTTTGGTATAGAAGGTGTTTTTTAACAAAATTTGATGAACTAAACTATCTGCAAAAGCAGTTCATTGCTTATTATTCATGATATTGAAATCAATGCTAAAGCAATAGTCTGATTTGAGGAAGAATCAAACAAGTTTGCGAACATTGAGGTCAACCGCCAAGCGTTGCGCGAGCTCCTCTTGACCTCCCCTAATGCCCTCCAATACCTCTCCGGCATCATCCTCTTTGAGGAGGCTCTACCAAAAGACTTCTGATGGAAAACCTTTTGTTGAGGTCCTCCAAGAGAACAATGTCATCCTAGGCATCAAGGTGGACAATGGTGTTGTCGAATTGGCCGGAACAAATGGCGAAACCTCCACTCAAGGCTTTGACTCTCTTGGTGCAAGGTGCGCCGGCCTAAGATCCACAAATACTTCAATTTTTCTCTCATGTATGCATATTTTATTGTATACCTATATATGTGAGTAACTTTTTAAACCTTTATTATATGCTATATTCAAATTCACTATTGACAAATTTAGTATAAGTATTTGATCCAAAATAGTAATATATTTTTATGAAATTGATGTATTTATATGTTGTATTGAATGCTAAGTGTGCTGGTGTTACTAAAACTATTCTTGCTACAATGAACACTCAAAACAACATGTAAAAGGGGAGGTGAAATCCCAGTTATATACCAAAGGTACACACGGATATGCATCATATATATACATGCAGAAGATTCTTTCTATTTTATTTTTTAATTTGAACTTTTAATTGCACTGGTAGATAGAAACTGAACAAGATTCTCGCCAGAGGCCGTGGTCTCCTCCAAGGCCTTACTATTTTTCTATGTTTTGGTTGAAACTAGAAACTTGAAACAACATGTTAAAGATATCCTTAGTGGATATTATATACTACTGAATGAATGGCCTTTATTTTGTTCTATGTGATTGCAATATTTGCAAAACACCTTGCACATATCCAGACAAACACATTGCCTTCCGTGTCAATGAAGGTTCTACACCCTTTTGGCTATCACTCTTGGCAGAGTAGGAGGATGGAGATGGAGACATCAACTCCATGCAATTACAAGAAGTATGCATTTTTCTCCCCCTCTTTATATTTGTCTGCATAATCTTTACCGAATATACCAAATCTTCAATTGATATGAATATATAAGAAAGTGATGTGATTTTTATTAATGTGTTATATTGGTTTAACACATTTAATTTGCCAGTATACTTTGTGTCTGTTGTTTGACCAATGTTATGTGAAAACCAGTGCTAATTGTTTGAACAATGTGCCAATTCTTAAACCACTACAAAAATTCTCAAGTTCATTATTTATCTATTTAATTTTTTTTGTTTTATTGCATGATATCTTGCAATTACATCGATTGGGGAAGAGCAGGAAAAGAGACTGAAGGCTGCTGAATGGAGCAGACTTGAGACCGCCCTTGCTTTCGCCGTTGACAATGACGACGGCGACCCCAATCTCTTTCAGAAATCGGGCCTCCAAACCTTTATTGACCTTTCCACCAATTTTTATAACAGGTACTCTATCTCTATCCAACTCAAATTTATTCCAAACTTCTTAAATAACACTTCAAAGTTAGCTATGACTTTTAACTTGAGGTAAGTGTTAGTCAGCCAGTTAGTTAGTTAGGATTGAACAACTTCTATAGGAGACTTCTATAAGAGTCCTTGATATACATATCAATTAGCATTCCCTAAAAATCTTCCATCATGCATTTCTCACCCTAGAAAGTAAAAATAATTATGAAAGAGGTAATAACTTGATATATGTATATCATGAATTAAGGAAATTCATAACTGTTCATGGTAATTGTTTGCTAATTAAGGAAGGAGTTGATATATGTATATCATGAATTGAAGGACTACCTGGTGTTTCACTTTCTGCATTGTCAAGACCATTTCTTGCATGAAATCAACAAACCCCTGTAATGTGATAACCACAAATGATTAAAGTGCTAATTTGGGAATTTTGTGTTGGTTTGGAGAGGTCATTCATAGATTGTGCTGCATTCATTAATTACTGTTCTGTTTTTATCATTTAGCTTTTGAGGTGGAAAAAAAAGGAAAGAAAGAAAGATAAGAAGAGATACCAAGTGTTTGAGACTCTACAGAGGCAAGATCCTTGAAGTACTGAAAAGCTAGACAGGGAAGAGCATTCAAGTTGTTGTCACTAATGACGAGCGTATATTAGGACTTGGAGATCTTGGCTGCCAGGTAAACAGATATTGATTGTGGTTTCTCCCTTAATCTAATCAGCATTACACTTGTAGACAGGTTTGCTCACATAATAATTGCTTTAGGAAGTGTTTGCTCTATATTGTGTTGGGAGGGGTTCGTCCTCCTCTATCAACATTATGGTTTCAGATCTGGTTGCTCTGTAGCTACGGTTGTAGTTACCAATTTTTGTTCTTTATTACTTCTCTTGCAATTATTCTTAGTTGCTCAAGAATACTTAGCCAATTCTTACCACTCCTTTCATCTATGGCAGCCAGCTCGCTGGGATGCTTAGAGGAGTTAATTCAGGTAACCAGACCATTCTTAAATTCTGAGTTAGGTTGATTGAATGTAAATGGTTAATCTAAACCGAAATACAAACTGATTTATTTATTCGTTATTGCAACTTAACTTTTATGTACTGTTTTCATGGGTGTATTAGTATGTGGTTATATCTTTGTTGGTAACATGTTACTTTCTTCCCTATTATTTTTATCTTGTTCTTCTTTCTGGATCCTAATATTTGAATTTTATTGTATGCAAGCGGGTGTGAAAGTAAATATTAGTGCCGGTGGATCAACTCCTTTACACATTGCAGTTGATAATGGCAGTTTGAAAATTTGAATCTGTTTGTTCCAATTTATTAGATAGTGATGCTATTGAAGATGATGTAGCTACTAACTTGGCAAAGCTATAAGTTCCACTACTGGGTATAGGCATTATTTTTGGAACCTTTGGATGGACTTAATATATTATTTTTGCTGTAAATAATTCATGTTTATTTTGTTCTTCATACTTTCAAAAACTAATTGAATGAAGAATTTTCTGCTGGATCTTTATTTCAAGGTGAACTTGAGTTTCCGTTTCTAACACTTCTCTTGGTCATCCTTTCCCCTTATGAGGTCATGAGACTTAGGTAAGCAAATCCATCCTTTTGGGTTTTGAGTTCAACAAACTATTGCCTCTTCTTCATAAAACTATTCAATGTTATTGTCTTTGTCAGGGACATAAAAGAATGTGCTATCATTTCATTATTGATTGTAGTGTATTTGGCTTACCAGCATTTCTCAAGAATAAGCTTACAGAAATCACTTGATCAAGGTTCAATTGTTGCCACCACAGCTATTGTTTGTATCACTATTGCATCTTTGTTGCTTCTGATCTGAGTTGCTTTAGAATGATGTAAACTCATAATATGTTGTACATAATAATGCCTAACAATGGTGATTGTGTAATATATCATATCTGGATTCTGTAATTTTTTCACTAATTATTGCTGATTCAAATAAAGAGGTTAGCTTTGTTTTGTGATAGAAATTGGCATTTAGAGAATGATTTTATATATAGTTATGTCTTATATTGAAGAATTATGTTATAAAAGATTTAGTTTTTAAATTTTTATATTAAAAAATAAATTTCTAATTTGAGAATATGTAAATGAGATGAGATTAATGAATGATTTGAAATTAAAAATAAATAAATAATTACAGAGTTTGTGGAAGTTTGAAAATCTCACAAAATATAGTTAATTTTTGTTAAATTAAAAAATTAATTTGTGAGGGTTTTAAACTACCACAAAAGTGATTTAAAACCGTCACAAAAGTCCAATATAAAACCTCCACTAAGCACACACAAAACCTCCCACTGAATAGATTATGGAGGTTTTTAAAAACCCCCACAAAAGACCTCGTGGCACCTCAAATTTTGGGGGTTTTAGAAGCCCCACAAACTATTTGGTGGGGGTTATAAACCTCCACAAATAAGAAAAAAAACTGCCACAAATAAATAAAAACCTTGTAGTGTAGATCATGTTAAGTTTTCAAGACGGCCAAGTATAATCGCTGCCAAAATCAAGCACAAGTTGAACTTTGACTATAGGCGAAAAAAATCCATGTTCATATATGTAGCTACTTTAGAAGGGGTAACATAACAACACGAATCCTTAACCGCCCCTTAATTCCCATTATTCTATGTACATAAGACCATGTTTGATAACTGTCTTATAATAGAAATATAAAGACATTAGGAGATACAATCATATATGGAGGAGACAATTAGACGAATAAGCAAAAAGTCTTTGTCTTCGAACAAAAATTTTCTACTGCCAACAAAGAAGGGACAGTGGAGCGTGTAGACAAAGAAAAATACCACCATCTTAATGTCTCTATATTTTTCTATTATAGGATACTTTGCCAAACACAGTCTAAAATAAATGTGGACTGCTACTGGAAGTAATGAATGTAAGTTGAAAGGTCTTAGCTTGCACTATAAAAACAAAACCTTAGCTTTGTATAATAGACCTTCTTCCCAAATCGGCGATCAAGAATGAGCACAAAGAAGTTTCTTGATCAAGAATAAGCCCATTTAGTGTTTTCTGCTTTTTCTTTGCTTAAATTTTCTCTATTTAGAGGTAGAATGCTATGATTATCTTAGAACTGTTGCCTTACACTGAAGTCTCTATATGAGAATCTTCTATGTATCTTGTTCATTGATCTACTTGGCATGAAAAACTGCTCGTGCTTTCGATTATATATCTTCAATACAACAAATCTGCTATAGTATAGAATATTTTAGGAGGTGCTCGCTACATGGTCTTAAAAACATTAACAGTGTCTTTCCATCAGATATACTGTGGGATTTTTTCTACTTCAACCTCATGCTTTTCTTCTTATGTCTAATTATACACTTTTCTACGAAAAACTTAATGGAAAACTCAACATTATTATGTCCAGGGCATTTGTTTAAAAAGTTTTTTATAAGATGAAATTGAGCCACCTAAGAAATTGAATAGAATGTACAAAGCTATTGGTTATGCAGAAGACTGGCCTAATTGACTTAGTTGAGGTACTATGAATAGCAACATAGTATATGTGGTTTAATGTATATAATAACAGTTCCGCTAGGGAGACAATGAGGAATCTAAACAATGTGAACAATGGGCTCTGAATTTAGCCCAATATAGGGGGAAAGAAAATTTTCCAAATTATTTAAACCAAAAAACCCAACAGTTATTTCAAAAAATTAACCATCCCAACCCTAATTTACCAAAGGAATTCACCTAAACACCCTCTTCCCCCCAAACCATCTGCCACCCCACCCTCATCAATCATCCCACCTCTCCAGCGTTAGAAGCTCTCTCACCGGCCATTATTGTCCATCCCTGTAGTCCCCTTCCCTATCACCGTCGCGGGATCATCATCAAACAACCATCCACGTAGTTATTAAAATAATTATCCGGCTACCTAGTGAAATGACCATCCAACATTTGTTAATGGTATATACTTAAACTGAATTGAACAAAATAACCATCCAATTAAGAATTAAAATAACCACCTACATACCTAGTGAATTGAACATCCAACATATTTGCGGGATGGAGAGAGTCGACGATGATGCATGGAGGCAGGGGAGGAGATCCGGCGACAGAGCTGCCACGCAACGACAACTTCTCAATATAAGCCTCCTATCCCTTCTCTGAAGCTCTTTTGATATTATGCTTAAGTGCTTAACAATATCTTTTGGCACATCAAGCTCCTTAGCTTTCTCAAGTATAGCGGTTAACAACAATGGATTAGATGTTACATTTGGACCACCTTTCATGACACTGCCAATCATATGAAAGTCATGCTCAGTATGGTCCCTTAAGCAAAATGAAGAAACAATATACCAACGTACTGGTCTAATCAAATCAAATAATTAAAGCGATCAAACGTTGCAGAGAGGCTGGGTGGTGTCAGCTGAAGGCTGGGCAGCGACGGGTGGGTAGCGCGAAGAAGGCTGTCCAGGGCTGGTGCGCGTGTGATCAGACATTCGCAGAGAGGCTGGGCGGCGTGGGTGACAAACCCCATTTGTAGGGTTTATCTTGTATTGATTCTAAGAGATTTTAATACCTTTTACCCTCATTTATCCATTGAAATAGCATGGTTTTGTGATTGTCTCCTTATTTGTGCTTAGATGTGAAAACATGCTTTTCAACCCTTAATTTGATGGTTTTAATCTCCCTTTGATTCCACTAGATGCCTTGATATGTTTGTTAGTGATTTCAGATTGAAAAGGGCTAGGAATGGATCAAAGGAGTAAAGAGGGAAAGCATGCAAAGTGGAGAAATCATGAAAAGTCAAAGAAGTTGAACTCGCCCATGGACGCGCGCGCGCACCTGGCGCTTGCGCGCACCTGCGAATCACCCCATGGACGCGTACGCGTGCTGTGCGCGTACGCGTCGGTGCTGATATATGATTTTTTAATGAATTCGCAACCAACGAATTCTGAAGGGTTGTGGGGCCCAATTGCAACCAACTTTGGCGCCAAAGTTGCTATTTAAAGCCAAGGATTGAAGAGAAAAGGGGATTCCATTCATTACACACACATTAGGATTAGTTTAGAAGTAGTTTCTAGAGAGAGAAGCTCTCACTTCTCTCTAGAATTAGGATTAGGATTAGGATTAGTTCTTAGATCTAGGGTTTAATCTTTGCTTTCTTCTACTTCTACATTTCAATTCTTTGTTGTTAGATTCATCTTCTTCTACTCTTTTGTTGTAATTCCCTTTATGTTGTTCTTGCATTTTGTTATAGATCTAGTATTGTTCCCTCTACATTCTTTCAATCCAATAAGAGGTAATTCATAATAATTGTTCTTCTTTGCTTTTCTATTGTTGATCTCTTGTTTTTGTAGTTGTAGATTCCTTTAATTCTTGCAATTAATAATGTCTACTTCTATTGCACTCTATGTGTTTGTTGAAATGCTTCTTTTAGTTTTAGTGTAGGATTTGTTCCTCTTGGCCTAGGTAGAGTAATTAGTGACACTTGAGTTATCTAATTCCTTTGTTGATTGGTAATTGGAGAGATTGCTAATTGGTTTGGAGTGCACTAAAGCTAGTCTTTCCTTGGGAGTCGGCTAGAACTTGTGGCTCAAGTCAATTCATCCACTTGACTTTCCTTCAATTAGTAAGGGTTAACTAAGTGGTAGCAATGAACAATTCTCATCACAATTGAGAAGGATAACTAGGATAGGACTTCTAGTTCTCACACCTTACCAAGAGCCTTTTATGGTTGTTAGTTTATTTTCATTGCCATTTACTTTTCATGCTTTTTATCCAAAACCCCAAAATAAACAAGTCCATAACCAATAACAAGAACATTACCCTGCAAGTCCTTTGAGAGACGACCCGAGGTTTGAATACTTCGGTTTATAAATTTTAGGGGTTTGTTTTAGTGACAAACAACTTTTTGTATGAAAGGATTATTGCTTGGTTTAGAGACTATACTTCAACGAGATTTCATTTGTGAAATTCTAAACCGTCAAAAATCCATTCGTCAGTGGGCCGAAGGCTGGGTGGTGGTAGCTAGAGTCTGGGCGGCATCGGACCGGAAAGCGGGAAAGGGACGCGGTGGCTGGGTTACTCTGCAGACTGGATATCACGATTGGAGAAGAGAAGTTAGCGTAATATTGGGTGTAACTGCACTGTTTGTGATTTGGTTTAATTTGAAATCCTTATTTTTTAAATATTAAAATCTGGAATGATTAATAATTAATTAATCATCTGATTTATGATTTTAATTCTATTTTTCCTTTTTTACTCTATTGTTCACATTGTTTACTACTCTCATTATCTCCCTGTACTTTTTCATATAATAATTATACACTAAATGGAAATCCATATAGCATTACTTATATGTATTGTCCCAATGAGCAACGTATTATTATATATTATGCATGATGAAAAATATAATGTGCTAAGAAATAATTATGTCCTTCATTATTCATATTAGTTGTTTTTTTTTATAATATTTTTTTTCAATACTCTCTTATGCATATTCTTATTTCTTTTATAAAACTTCTATTTTTTTGTTTGAGTTTTTTTTTACTGTTATTGTTATTTCTTTGTATGGAATATTTTTTTGCTTTATATTATGATTCTATTAATCCTATTAGAGTACTAAAGAGTACTGAGAGTACTAAAAAAGAATATTAAAATTTATTTAAATATCTAAAATAAAATTATAAGATAACATAAAATAATTATTTAAATTCATATCTTTTTCTGTAATTTTTCATCTAAAAGTGATTTTGAATAATGTAATCCAAACAATATTTAGTGTACTATAATCTATTTTGAATAAAAATTACCACAACATAAACCACATTAATACCAACTCACTTTTGATCAAAATCAATTTTATACAAACTTCCATTTACGAACGTTAATCCAAACACGCACGATGTCTCTAGCTTCTGCAATAAGTGAATTATCCTATTCCCATTGATACTAATAGTTCAATTTCGAAAGCTAAAAAGCTTTAGTGTATGGCAAAAATTTTCTGCAAGAACTGATTTAGTTATGATGGATGAGTTAGGCATCCTTTAGATCAAGTAACATTGCAATCATGTTAACGAGCAATAAGTGCAAGGAATTTTCTACCACATAGTAAAATAGCAAATTTTACTTGTAAGGTTTAAAGGTTTTGACAACCATAATATCTGCCGATAGATGCAGACCCTAAACCCTAACAACCCAATTAACAAAGCAAACTAATTAACCATACTGAACACATGAATCATTACCAGATTGCAGTGACTACATATACTAAGCTAGACTGCTAAGAAAATATTTGTCTCATCACAGCTTCTTAAACACACCAACAATGTAACTAACATCAAAAGTTTTGAATCCAGTTATTTTTTTTCCACAATTCCTCTTAAAAGTCTCATTAGTTGATGCTTGCACATCTGCAGACACACCTGCTTCTACCGTAGAGCCATCACCTGTATCAGGGGAGGACCTCTTGGCTGGAGTCTCGTAGGAGCTATCACCGTTGATCTCAACTGCTGAATCCTATTATTGATAGAAACTCAACAATTAGCAAGTAAAACATGAGCGACCTCTTGATCAGGCTTAATGATCTCTATATAAGGTGGATATCAATAAAAAAAGACATATAAACTTCTTACCTTGGACAAAGAAACTGCCCATGTCCATTGCTATTATTACCTATTTCAGTTGTAGAGGTATTAGGTACATGTTGAGAACACTGCAGGAACCAAGATCATTTGAAGGTAAGATGTTAGTTTCAACAATATACTAATCAACACAGCTCAGTTCTAGTTCCAATCGCAACATGCTATACTTAAAGAAGCATCGAAAGAAGAATTGGCAGAACCAAAACTGGACATGAGGCATTCATCATCTGAAATCTTTAAAACACTGTATACCCCTTCCACGACATTAATATTCTTGTAGGTGATGTTGAGCTTGAATAAGAATCTTTTGTCAACAATATTATCCAAGTATTTAGGATACGACTCTCCTTTTTCCCACTTCTTTACATGCACATAATATTTTTTTTATCAGTCCGGAAAACATACATTACAGGAGCAAAATATTTTAAACTCCCATGAATTAGACTTACGCATAACTCTTTAATTTTCTCAGCAGCCTTTTCCACCATTTGCTCTACTTCTTTGTTCCACAGAAGGAGCTTCATACAACCACTTTCATCAGTCACGATTACTTGCAACTTATACATGGAACAACATCTCAGCAGCACATCACCGCTAATAATAAAAACATGACCATATGCAACTACACTGAATTTCATAGTTCATGATATCAAGAGAACCTTAAAAAAAGCAAACAAAGATTGGACACAAAACAACTAACCTTAGTATAGCCTTGAAGCCTACACGCCTACAATGATCACACCAATACATATCTTTGCTCTCTAGAACTTTCTTTGGACATGTCTTACATGACGTATAGGACCAGTCATCTTTACCAATCTCTAAAGACACAATGTTTCCCACAATCCAGTAGGAGGTTTCCTAAAAAAATGTTTCAAAATCAGTAACAAAACTTTATCGGCTTAAGTGATCAATTACAAACCTCACCTGTATCATATTAAGAACATCCTCTATGGTGCGTATTGGGGCAATGCCTGCATTGATCTCATCTGCCACAGAGTATTGAGGCTACGATTGAAAAGGAGTTATCCGTTGTGCACACAACACGACCTCCTTTGCAAATTTGTAAAGAGTCCAAGAAGACTCATATAACTTAATATGGTTTTTAAATTATGTTTTATGAACTCATAACAGAGCAGCAATTTGGGCACTCCAGAGACACACCTTTTCTTGAAGTCAATAACTTTGGGAAGGTTTGGATTGAAGTAAGATTTGGGGACATAGTAAGTGCTTTGAACATTCACAGAACTTAAGTATACATTTGACTTAAAGAGCTGAACAACCATTATGAAAGGCTCCCCATCATCTCGTTCGAAGTGTGGAAGCACTTGGTCCACCAATTCCGCAAACAATGTACATTTAATGTTGTGCTTCTTGGAATGAAAGGCATAATACAACTCTAACAGTATTTTTGGACACTTAATATCCAGCATATGCCTGAATTAAATGACTACAAAACAAAAACAAAATATACAACTGAAAGGAGTGACAAAATAGTAAATATTACTCTAGGTCTTCTAATTGTAGTACAATACGCTTGCTTTCTTCACTCGTGCATAGCTTCTTCCTTTCTAACAACCTCTCCTATGTAATCTGCATATCACAATAAGGCCATTTAAATATAAACCTGTAATAAAATTCAAGATCATATCTTAACAAAATAAGACGTATGTCGATGTAACGTACCAAACAACAAATTTTCATCCATTGGAGCATTTGCCTCAAGTTCAGCAAAGGGGCACATTTTGAATGGGTTAAAAGCAAAAGTCTCGATTGGAAGGACTTCCACGTCTATCTTTCTATAGAAGCTAAGCTTGTAGTTATGAGCAGTTGTCCTTACCTTCCCATTATTAATTTTCAGAATAAAATTTGGCATACTATACACGGCATGCTCTTTTATCCTCTCCCTGAACAAATCCAACCCATGCTTACATATCGTTGCATGAATTCTATCACCCTGCAAAACATTTTGAAACCCAAGAAACCAAAACTTGTTAGAAAGGCATTAAAGAAGAAGATGCAACGTATAACAATCACTCATCCAATACCTGCTCATCTTGCAAAACCATCTCCAAGTTAAATACCACATTCTGGTTTCACTGGCTAGAAAACTCATACAATCGGGCAACACCCACGACCAACGACCAAGTAAGCTTGGTTGGATTGATGTCTCTGATCAAGTCTTTTTTGCAGCCATTATTTGCACCCCAAAACTGCTTCAACCAAAAGTTCTACCAAGTACAATTAACAATAGATTTATATTTTTCATGTAACCTGTACCATTCTAATATTTATATAGAGTTGTTCCTCTGTCAATGAATGGAATGAGTGAAAAAAACTGAAATTTTTAAAGAGCTCCGGTGAGCGCCAAAGTGAGATGTCCCAAATCCAATCCTTTATTAATCGCAAGTCTTTACACATGGGCGGAAAGATATGCTACTTGCATCTTAATTTTGTCAGGACCTCTGACCAACGAAACCATCACCTCTGCACTTCTTTCGGAAGGAACACTGTAACTACCTCGTCCACTGGGATGTTACTTTTGCGACCAGTCCTGCTGAAAGGACAACAATTTTTTTTTTGGATGATAACACTAGTGGTGGATGATTTTTGGAGGCTTCTTTATGCATAAGCCAATGCATTGCAGTGGGTTTGTATTTTCATTTTAATGGAGAGAACACTATTTATTGCGGACAACGTGTCATCACTTCTGAAGCTTTAGAGTTGGATGTTTTTAGTGAGAACACTGTTCAAGTCTCGTGTACTGACATAATTATTATATTTTTAAATAAATATTAATCTCTAATATTTTCCTATTCTTTAATTAATTCATGAAATGTGAGACTCACAATATAATATACCCAAAAAAAAGGGTCATTGAGACCTTATATGAAAAACTTTATTTTATTTTAAAATTGAAGGAGGCGGACAACACATAGCCATAAATAATGGCGATTGGTAGTGGAAGGTAACATTAACATATTAGAGCCACCGACAGCCAATTTTACATAAACACTAAGATTGTATTATTAATTCTTATTAAAGAAAAAAAATCATTCAAAATTATGTATATTACAAAAATAATATGAGCACATAAAGAATCAATTATGAAATTAATTCTATATTTGCTTGTATTTAATATATTTTAATGTATATTTGGTATTTTTATAATCTTTCTTTTCAAATGACTCTATTAAATTATGTCTTAACCTTAGTGGCACAGCAACACTGTATGTATGAGTTGATCAGTTTTGGATTTAGATCATTGTTCAGTGTCTCTTGTTGAAGCAAGAACCACACCTATTACTCTTTAACTTTCTATGTGCAAGTGATGAAAAGGCTCATTACAATTAGGAATGTGGAAGAAGGTGGTGACACTGATGATGCATTGAAGAATCTGAATCTGAATCTGTCCTCAGATTTGGAGAAGAAGAATAACACTACTACTCTCCCTCTTATGCGTTTGATGGGGCTCTTTCTTGTTTCTTTCATGCTCTTCTCTGTGCTCTTCTCACTCTCTGTTGTTCTTAGAGACCCTCCCTCTGATGCTGTTCTAGAAGCTTCACCCACTATTACTACTACTGTCTTTCAGCAACAAGGTAATTTCTTCATCATTCCCAATGTTTCATTGTGTTAGCTACTTGGTTTAAGATTAACGTGCTTAATTTATTCTTAGCCTGGTGCATTTCAATTTTCTAAGAAAAATGGAACTTTGATTCAGAAAGTATAAGCATTGTTTTACTTCACTAGTGTTACCCTAGGGTACTCTGAGACAGAGACAGAAAATTCAATTATGATTTTTGTTTTGATGGTAAGCACTTGATCCAACAACAAAGATTAATTTTCTTGTCCTTTTAAAATTTGGTGATGAGAAATGCACATGGGAAACAACAGAATTTAGATTGTTGTTTGAAGTTGGCTATCCAATTTCCGCGGTTATACTTGTCTCTATGATACCAAGATTTTAACTTTTTTAGGGTTCTTACATTTGATTGATTCTCTTTTTAAATGTTCAATTCAACTCATTGAACTGATTTACCCATGTCCAAAAATTTGTCTTTCTTGTGATTTAGTGTTTTACTATTTATTTGAATTCATTGTTAAGTAATGGAATTTGATGTTCTGTGACTTGAAGGTGTGAACAATATTTCCTCTGATTCTGTTGAGAAGCCAATTGATAAACTGATTGGGGGCCTTCTAATCGAAGGATTCGATGAAAGATCTTGTCTCAGCAGGTATCAATCAGCCAATTATCACAAAGGACTATCAGCTAAACCTTCTTCTTACCTTATTTCTAGGCTAAGAAAATATGAAGCTCTACACAAACAATGTGGACCTTATACCGAAGCTTATAACAAAACTGTGAAAGAACTCAGGTCTGGTCAGTTTTCCAAGTCCTCACCTTGTAAATATGTTGTGTGGATTTCATTTAGTGGATTGGGGAATAGGATATTGACCCTAGCTTCTGCATTTCTTTATGCTCTCCTTACGGACCGAGTTCTGCTGGTCGATCCGGGAGTGGATATGGTTGATCTCTTTTGTGAACCATTCCCAGAAGTGTCCTGGTTTCTCCCTCCTGATTTTCCTCTCAAAAGTCAGTTTCATGGTTTCAATCAGAAATCTGAACAATGTTATGGAAAAATGCTGAAAAACAACTCGGTTGCGAGTTCAACTTTGCCGCCCTCTTTTCTCTACCTTCATCTAGTCCATGACTATGATGATGAAGACAAGCTTTTCTTCTGTGATGAACAACAAAATTTCCTCAAGAAAGTACCATGGTTACTCATCAAAACAGATAATTACTTCACTCCATCTCTATTCTTGATGCCGTCTTTCGAGCAGGAACTGAAGGACCTATTCCCAAACAAAGAAACAATTTTCCATTTCTTGGGCAGATACTTGCTCCACCCAACAAACAACGTGTGGGGACTAGTTGTAAGATACTACGAATCTTATTTAGCCAATGCCAATGAAAGAGTTGGCATACAAATTCGAGTGTTCGACACAGATCCTGGCCCATTCCAACATGTATTGGATCAAATCTTAGCTTGTACATTGAAGGAGAATCTCTTGCCGGATGTTAACCGCGAAGACGACATAGTGAGTCCATCAGAAACACCGAAATCGAAAGCGGTGCTAATGACATCCTTAAATGCTGGCTATTTTGAAAAGGTAAGGGACATGTATTGGGAATATCCTACTGTGACAGGAGAAGTTGTTGGAATTTACCAACCAAGCCATGAAGGACATCAACAATCCGAGAAACAGATTCATAACCAAAAAGCTTGGGCAGAAATGTACCTCTTAAGTTTGAGTGATGTGTTGGTTACTAGTTCTTGGTCTACTTTTGGATATGTTGCTCAAGGTCTTGGAGGCTTGAAGCCTTGGATACTCTACAAGCCCGAGAACCGAACTGCTCCGAATCCTCCTTGCCGGCGTGCCATGTCGATGGAACCGTGTTTCCATGCTCCTCCATTCTATGACTGCAGGGCTAAGAGAGGAATTGACACAGGTGAACTTGTTCCTCATGTGAGGCACTGTGAAGATATGAGTTGGGGTCTTAAGCTTGTAGACAGAGACAATTTTGATTAAATTTAAGCTTATGATTATTAGTATGTCTTGTATGTTTTTGTGAACTATCTAAACTTAAAAAGTGTAGCAAATTTGTTGTATGATAGAATGAGCAAATTCCTTTCACACATGCCTAATTAAATTTAAGCAATTCACTCAACTATGTTAAATTATCTAATGTTTTGTAACTATTATTTTCACATAAAGATCTTTATGTGAATAATCACATTAAATTTGGTTTCATCAATCCATTTAATTGGAAACAGATTAGCTCTTTCCCATTCTCTTTCTTTTTAATGTTAATCAGAATTGTCATTTATTCGGCAGGGATATCATCTATTTTAAGCTTATACGGCACAAATGATACTTTTTATTGGTATTTTTATACCTCTTAAGTTACACTTTTGGGGTTAATCAATACTACATTTTGTTTTTTCTTTTGGGTGTGATCAATACTAATATTTGTATCCTAGGATGAAGAAAGAGGCTCCTTATTTTAAGCTTCAGTTCAAGTCCAACTATGAAATGGGCCAAAATATGCTTATTAATAGGATGTTCATATACATATAACAAGACAACAAAAGTAAACTTGACCCAAAGACAAAATCCACACATACAAAAACAAAAAAAAAATAACCATACAGGAGCTTAAGTGATTATAATTGAAATTAAAAACTTTTTGTCATTTTAGAGGATCTTCCAGTTATCACCATAAGCCATAGGAGGGAATATACATATACATATTGGATAAGAGTAAGAGTAATGGAGAATCGAATTCATCGTAAAAGGTCATTGTCATTGAAATAATAATACTATATAATAATATATTAATCTCAATTCTCATGTGTTAGCAAATAAGTTGAGAATACACAAGAGTTGGGGAGCTGGCACATCTCCATCGTATCAAATGCGAATCATTTCTAATCCAATTTCGAAGAGATTTTAATTGAGCTTTTTGGAATTTGGAAATTGCATGGAAGCTAGAAAGTAAGCAATTGTGGTGTGTGTGTATATATAATTACGCGTGTTTTCATATTCCCATCCAATTAAACAAATACTGCGTTTGGTTATAAGGATAATATATTGAGATATTGGTATATAGACATAAAATTATATTTAGTAGGTGAAATATAGATAGAGATATTATATTTTAAAATACTGAATTAATTTATTTTGTGTCATTTTTGATAGGAAGGATATAGATACATTGAACGAAGATATACTTTATTTTTTATTTTATATTTTTATTATCACTATTAAATTTTTATAATTATATTTTTTATTATTTCATTTTTTATTTTAAATTTTACGTGAAGAAAAAAATAAAATAAATTAGATTTTTTATTATTTATTCTATTTTATATTCAATTCACTACTAAACAAAATACAAAAATACTAATTTTTATATCTATATTTTTTGTGTTCTATTTTTTAATGTATTATCTTATTCTATTCTCAAAACCAAACACAATTTATAACACACGAAAATAGCATACCATCCATATATATTGGAAAATCTCACTTGTTAAAAATTAACTCTGATTAACCATTGTTCAAACTTTAGACGAGTGCCAACAATGGAAACATGCATGCATGTATGGTTGCATGCTTTCTCTATTCAAAATTATGTTAATGGAAGACTATTTATCATCATAAGTTTCACATAATTTAGGGATATGACCATAATGGCCTTAATTCCTAACCTTTTAGTTGATGTCAGGATTAAGCATTAACTTTGATAAATCTAGCCTGATTCCTATAAACTGTGATGAGCAGTGGGTACAACGCATGTGTGGGGTGCTGGGCTGTAAGCAAGCCAACCTACCTGTTAAATATCTCGGTATCTGGCTAGGTGCAAACCCAAAGTTGGTGAAGACGTGGAAGCCAGTGATTGACAAGGTGGAGGAGAAGCTTAGTCTCTGGAAGGCCAAGATCCTCAATAAGGCCGGCAAGCTGGTACTTATCAAATCTGTATTAAATAGTCTACCAGTTTATTATCTGAGCCTCTATAAGATGCCAAAGGCTGTTGCAGAGAAACTGATTTCCTTACAGAGAAGATTCCTATGGAGTAAAGAGGGCGGAAAGAGTGGTATGGCTTTGATTAAGTGGGAAGTGATTCAGGCCCCTAAGAAGTTAGGCGGGCTGGGGGTTGGGGATGCTATGATAAGGAACTCAGCTCTTCTGTTTAAATGGTGGTGGAGGTTCTCTAAAGAGGACTGCCCTCTGTGGAAGAAGGTAGTATGTTCTTGCAACAACATGAATCCAAATGAGCTCCTGTCCTCTCAAGTATTACCTGTCCGAGGTGGTCCGTGGAAAGATATCTGTCAGCTACAGCTCAAGAGTCAGGAAGTTAGACAAAAGATGATTACCGGGTTGTCCATGGAGGTGGGTGACGGGAGACGCACTCGGTTTTGGGAGGATGTTTGGATTCAGGGAGGTTCTTTGAAAGACCGCTTTCCAAGGTTATTCTCGGTTTCAAACCAAACAGGATCAATGATAGGGGACTGTGGGTACTGGGATGGGCTAGATTGGATATGGAACTTTCAGTGGAGGAGAGAACTGTTCCAATGGGAACTGGATCTAGTAAATCAGCTTCACCAAACTCTGAGGCTGGTCAAAATTGATTTTGGGAGAGAGGATAGAGTTGTATGGAAGTATGATAAGCAAGGAATTTTTTCTACTAACTCATTTGTGCAGGTGTTGCAGGTGGAGATGGCTCCGGAGGATATACATAGCTACAGCTTTACTAGTACCATTTGGAAAGGCCTTGTCCCACCCAGAGTAGAGTTGTTTGTCTGGTTTGTACTGGTTGGGAGAGTTAACATGAAGGAGAGACTGAATAGGCTTGGGATCATCCACCAACAAGATACCCTGTGTGTGTTATGCAACAATAGTGCTGAATATGGCCACCACCTATTTCTTGGTTGTAGCTTTGCTTGGCAGGTATGGTGTGCCTGGTTATCATATGTTGGAGTGCAATGGGTTTGTCCAGGTGCAGTAAAAGACCACTTTCAGAGTTGGACTGAGAACTCAAGTACAAAAAAGGAGTGCAAGAGATGGATGGTGTGTTTCTGTGCAATCATTTGGAACTTATGGTTGGAACGGAATCGGAGGATCTTTCAGAATAAAGGAAAAGGGATTCAGGAGATTATTAACATGTCTGCGTTGAGCTACAAGGAGTGGTTAGGTGCTGACCCTCTCTGTTGTTGATGGCAATGCCGGAGATGACAAAGGGGTATATATATAGCTTTGCTTGTTCTGGTTAATTATATTCAGGTGTTAGTTCATACTATGCTAATATCTCCTATGCTCCACTTGTTGTGTTGAGCTTTCTTTCAAAAAAAAAAATTCCTAACCTTTTAGTTTGTTTTTAAAATTGAGTTTGATCTACTTAATTTTTATATGATAAAGAATTTATTATGTTTGTTAGTTGAACCATCCACATATATTTAGTCTTGCAAATTATATTCTATATATCCAGTCTTAGGTGTGACGATGAGGAATTTGTTTATTATTATATTCCATCTTTGATGTGGAATTTATTATTAATTTTTTCATAGTTGAATCGATATTGACTATGAGAATTTCGCAGTCATTTTGGATTTTTGGTAGAGAATCATTAGATATAGTAAAATCTAAAGGTGATTTTCAATAAGAGAAAAAACTATGCTGTGCCTAATATCAATTTTTTTAAAGCTTAAATAGTTCTCTAAGTCAGATCCAGCTCCCTATTAGAATGCATATTAAAACAATGGGGGCAGATAATAATCTTAATCGACTCTAATTCTTCTAGAATTATTTGACCCTTCTTAGTTGAGTGCCTTAGTAGATTAAGATTGAAATGAAATGTTTGGCATCAACTTACCGGACTATGGACAAATGTAACACATGATATTGTTTCCATCAAACATTTCTCACATTTATTAGCATTAGGAAGTTTTGTGATGAATAATCCCGTCAATTAAAAGAATCCACATATTAAATATCATTTTCTTTGAGTTGGTTATACATACACTTTTTATTATGAGAAATATGTATTTTTTTTTTCTGATTTTTTGCAGATCATAAAATAGACTAATCAATATTCATGTATATTTAAAGAAATTGTTAATGTTACAAGTGTGAAAAGTGAACGAAATTAGTCCCACATCAAAAAAAACAAAAAAAAATAAAAAATTTATAAGACGAAAGACCCTTTAACTTAAAACTTTGTTGTTTTTTTATTTTAAATTCTCTCACTTAATTCCTATAAAATGAATCCACGTAACGTGCAATACGTAATAATACAAGTAAGATGTAACATTTTCCCTTCCCTTGAAGAACATAGGTCCAATGAATTTGGCTCAAGAATCCTGAATTGGATTTCTCCAAGGTGTGGCAACAACTTAATGTCATCCTTTTTTTCCATATCACAACACCAATCCAAAAAGGCATTTCACTTCACCCATTTCACACGAGGTTATGTTTTCCTTCCTTTTCCTCAAGAGCCAATGATATGCCTCCACGTATCAATTGACATGATGAGAGTGAATAATGGGGCTAAGGATGAATGCGTATGAGTTCAAGCCAATTGAGATAGAGATTTTTTTCACTGTTGGCTTATTTTTTTGTGCACAAATGGAATGTGTTAACTAACCATGTAATTGCTTTATGCAGGAAAGTGCACATCTATTTCCAAGTTGTCTTGTTCTTACAGCACACCACAATAATAATCATTGTGTATGTTATGGTCTATGGCCCAAACAAGTGATCATCATTGACGAGGATAAGATTGACATTTCACTCTCCTTGATTTGGATTAAGCTTTCATTTGATTTGATTGATTATACTTTACACAAAAAAATCTCCTTCAATATCTCAATTTCTGTTCTTTGTTTTGTCTTTTTCCATTTTTTAATAGTTTCATCTTTCTTTTTTTGGATAGCATCTTGCTATTATGTATGTACAATAGAGACAATTAATAAGTGATCTATAGGGTCTGAAATAAATAAATAATTGACATTATCTAATCAAAATGGGAATCAACACTGTAGTTAGCCACACATGACAATGGCACGTGGCACCAATGCTGTAAATAGACGTCTTTTCCTATGCCCCTTTATATTTTGAGTTGTCATTGATAAATCTACACCCAACTTTTTTCCACCGAGAAGAAAAATAGTTGTTGTCAAGAAGAAAAAGAAAGAGAAAAAAAAAAAAGGGTAAACTCATTTTGTAGGTTTTAACTAAATACTTGCAGTCGAATCTCAATCTCATTCTTCAATTTGTAATTGTCTCAACTTTGTCTCTGATTCTAACAATATTGACTCAAGGCCGTCCCCAAGGTATGAATATTCATAAACAGAGTGATAACGTATATAGAGGAAAGTCACGTTGGACAATCAATGACTATATTACATGGCTATTATAACTATCTAATTCAATTTAGTCCATGTAGTAGTTTATAACCCTAATCCAAATTTGAGCTCGAGAAAGTTGCGTCCAATATTAGAAGTTATTATCCTTCTTCTTCTCTGCCGTTGTTAGGCATGTTGCGAAAGGGTATGATGGGTGGAGGCAGCAACGTTATTGGGAGATCCAACAACCGATGCTCTGAGAGAAGCTGTGGGAGGAGAACCACTAGAAGTATTCATGAACTACTTTCAGAGAGGTGTGGGTATGGTAGCTGACCTATCTCAAATGGGCAGGAACATATGCGAATCCACTTTATGGTTGTTCAAACTACAATGTAAATAATTTTTGTTAATGTATGTAGCTAGTCTCGTTGCTATTTCAATATGTAATATTTCTTCTCTACGGCTATGAAATGTGGTTGCAGAGTGTTGGCAAGAGGTAGTGTGGTCTCTTTATATGTGCTGACAAAGTTCAACATGAAGAAAAAGTAATTGGTAGAGCTAATCCTAGATTTGAAAGGAAATGGATCCTCTCAATTTTTTTTAACAATTGAGGGGATAAAGTGTGATCTCTCACCATTAATTTTATAAGTGGGACCAAGAATAAATATGAGAGAGAGAGAACAATGAAGGATTAGAGATCACACTTTACACTCTCAAATTTTTTTTACCATTGAGAGGATCCATCCCCGATTTGAAATACAGGAATGAAAAATGATATTTATCTAAAAGATTGGAAGCTTGAAATATGAAGTTAGAACTTTAAATGACATTTTGTTTGTTGTTGGTTATTATGTTAATAATTATGATAGTTGTCTGTGTAGCATAAAAGTGGTGAAGGTCAATTTGGATATTGTGTAACAAAAAACCTAAATGTGATGGTTGTGATTGTATCCTATGAACAGACGAATAGAAATGACTAATATTCTGTTTTTTCATTGTTGTTGCTAACTTGTAATTTAAAATTGAAGAAAAACAAAGCTAAGAAACAGCAATAAAACTAACACATTCATTTATAACAATCACATCATGTAAAATGTTGTCAAACTTGTCTTTTTAAACTAGACATCATCAAAAAACATACCACACATAGAGTATTTAAATAAGAACCAAAACACATATACCCTAACATAGATATGGAATTCAGTAACTTTAAGGGTAAATATTTAAAACCAAAATGTCACAACAAAAAATATGTTGATGCATAAGTTCAATTTTTGGACTTTTTTAGTGTTTGAATTTCGGAGTTGGTACAAATCGCATGAAGTTGCTCAGCTTTAAAACTGTAGCTTCAGATGCACTAACCATTGGATCAATAGGAATACTTGTTGGTGGTGGAGTACTTGAAACTGGAACAGTGGGTAGTGGTGGTGGAGTACTTGAAACTGGAATAGTGATGGCTAGTGGACTAATTAAAGCTGATGCAGTTGGTGGTGGTGGAACAGTTAAGTACGAGGATGTCTTTGTTTAGGGGGGAGCTTTGCTTTCCTGGCCTGGGGATGTACATCAATTGTGGCAACCTATTAACAATTATAGAAAAATATTTAATAAGCTGAAAAGAGAGATACAAAACAACTTTAAAAGAGAACAATATTTAAGATTTGTTAAGAGTCTTCATTTTCTGACACAATAGGTTGGATCATGACAATGCAAGCTCAATCTCCATAGCATTGTCGTCATCTTGGACTTCATTTGCAGCAATTAGAGGTTGATTCTCATTACTTGCAACAGCTTCACCAGATGAAACAACAATAGCAATAGATACAACAATTGCAGCCTCATCTTCATCTTTCTTCTTGGGCAGTTCCTCTTGTCGTGATCTTTACCACCACAATGGCGGTAATAACCCTCTTTATATATCCTTTTCAGCTTGATGGTCTTCTGCTTCTTTATATATCCTCTTTTTTAACCATCTTGCTTGCTATCCACCTTCTATTAGTCAATCTATTCTTTATCTCTCTTAGGTAGGTATCATCATCATTAAAAGTTTTAACTTGCCAAGAAACATTTTCTATAACACCCTAACTTTTAGCACCTCGTGATCGTACTAAAAGTCCGAGTGCTACTAACCTCTAAATCTTTTTATTTTATACTATCTTTATTTAATATCGAACTTTTGCGAATACGAACCGAAATTTTTAATCAAAAAAATGAAGAAATCTGTACTTTAAACCATTTAATCACAATATATATATATATATATATATATATATTCACATAGCTTTATGTACATAGACTTATTCAAAGATCCTCAAATACAAGTCCTACCTCTCTAAAAACCAAAAGAATAAATGACGAGGAGAAAATAAAATCTAACAACTCAACTCGTAAACACAATCTTCTATGCTTCTGTAGCTCCGCACTAAACCTTCGCACCTGTAGCTGAAAGGGGGTGGAAATATGGGGTAAGAACTAGGGAGTTCTTAGTAAGGTCGATGTGTATAGTTAAGTTCGTTTTATTATGTTCTCAGTCAATAACAACAGTCAACAAAGTAGAATCCAACTCAGTAATTACAGAACATAGAATTGAATCACAAGCACACACAATCATAAAAAACACAACCACAAACAAATATGCACAAATAAGTATGATACATGTCTATCCCTAATGCAGGTAATGAGCTTATCTGTCGATTTCGACCCGCTCCCGACGTAACTCAGCAACCTTTGTCTGAGTTTGGTTTCCAGTGCCAATAACCTTTATAAGCAACCTCTGTCTTACAGGTGCGACTCTTTTGAGCCGATGTATGCAAACATAACCTCTGTAAGCAACCTCTTTCTTACAGGTGCGACCATCCCCTGGATTGGCCGATGTATCTCGAAAAAGCAAATCTCGGTGGACTCACCACCATATCTCTACTTATCTTATTTTCTTTTCGTTCTTTCTTTCTTTCTTTCTTTTCTTTCTTATCATTCTACAATATAAATTGTCTTCACATTATTCCCTTCCCTTTCCCTAAGTGTCTTATGGAAAAGAATTATAAAGTTCTTTAATTAAGTCTGCGTTCTCTAAAGCTTTTAAAATTACTCTGCTTCCTTGCTTTCTCATTAATATTACACATTATAATACTCTTACAAAAGAATATCTTTGATAAATACTAATTATAATAATGATTAATTTTAAAGAAGTACTTAAAATAATATTTATAATCTTCTTTTTAAAACTCGATTTATAAAACCTTATTTTTAAACATTTACTAATTACTTTATAAATCACGAACTCTTTAATATTCTATTCTTAATCTCAATATTTTATAAAATTATATTTTTACCCTCACCTATTTTCATATTTATAAAAATAACCCTAAATTTTTAAGAAATATCCATTTTTACCCCGTACTTTATTTATTACCTAAATACCCGAAAACTTATATAATTACAAATTGTACCTCGATTTTTATATATAAATACAATGTTATCCTTCAAAATTAAAGTTTAAATACTAATCTTCCTTTTATACCCACAACCGAAACCCTTATTCCTTCCCTTTCAAAATATTACTTGTATTTTAATCCGTTTTCGAGTCTTTCGGTTATCGATTTTTCTCAACTTTTAATTTAATCTTTCGGCCACTAAATCTTATCAATTTCCTCAAAATACTACATCACAATAGTCCCAAAACCATTAAAACAACCACAACTAAGTTGTTCCTTATAGCCAAACTAACAAATCACAAGCAACAATAATAATTCAACATAAACTCATTCAAATTCAAACAATAATCAATCAAATCAACATTCACTTATCAAATTCACATCTAATTATAAAAATTGCCAAACCCTACCTCCGTACGAAATCAAAATACTCGAAGCTTCGGAGAAGCTTTTCGACTGAGCTGCTAAAGAGTAAAACATTAGAAATCGTTTGTGTCTCCTAAAACTCCAATTGGCCGAACTCAAAGGGGAAGATGAGCTACGTTACCGTGAACTTCTATCGAACAAAAATAACGCTAACGTGTAGAAAAGGAGGATACAAACACTTTTACCGGATTAGATTTTATTGGAGTTACGGATCTCAAGAAATCAAGAGCCGAAAATTTTCGATCACGGTGGTTCTTATTTTCTCTCCCTCACGGCTCTCTCTTTCTTTTCCTTATGATGTTCAGTGATCAAGAGAGGAAGAAGGGAGTTAGAGGATTTAGGATAAAGATGATGTGTTTGATGGAAATAAGAAACATGTGTCTTGTTAAGCATATATATATATATAAAAGCCACATTTGGCTTCTTTCTTACTACTTTCTTAATGGCCTTCGGCCAAAGGAATAATAATAATAATAATAATAATAATAATAATAATAATAATAATAATAATAATAATTCTTTTATCTTTTTTGAAATACCTCTTTATAATAAAAATTATTTAAAAATTTTAATGAATTTTAAATTTAAAATATTTTAAAATTTAATTTAATTATTTTTAAAAAATAATTTTTTTAAATAAAATAATAAATCATGACTAACTCATTATTTAAATTTTTAAAACTCGGAGTGTTACCTTACAAAAATTTTCATCTTCGAAAATTTATTGGAACAAATTCAAATTCAAGTCAAAGAAGAATAGGATCTACGAAAAAAAGTATAGACAAATAAAGGTTCACAGGAACAATAAGGTATGGTTGAAAAATAATTAAATCGTATTCTGAGAAGGTCCAAAGCAAGAATTCCAACGAGGATAATAAAAGAAGAGATGGAACGAATTCGTGTAGCACGAATAAAGGGTATACTTCGAAACGAATCTTTAAAACGAAACTCCTAACATTCCTAAATCCCGTAATTCACATTATTTATTACTTCTCTTTTGTCTATGATAATCCATTAGGGTTTCCGTATATACAAATCATCAGTATTAAGTTGGTCAGACTTAATACTATGAGAAATGCAACGGTCGACTAACAACATTAATCAATAGACAGTCATGCTTCTAAAATTCAAACTCTTGCCATTAGGACAAATATTATTGCATGACAGATACTCAGAGTATGCAATGAAGCATAGTCAGTCCATTCTCAAGGCTCTAACAGGAACAAACTGCTCAGATATCATAATGTAACACCATAACTTTTAGCACCTCATGATCGTACTAAAAGTCCGAGCGCTACTTACCTCTAAACCTTTTGATTTTATACTATCTTTATTTAATATCGAGCTTTTGCGAATACGAACCGGAATTTGTAATAAGGAAAATGAAGAAATCTGTACTTTAAACCATATATATATATATATATATATTCAAAAATCCTTAAATACAAGTCCTACCCCTCTAAAAACCAAAAGAATAAACGACGAGGGAAAAATAAAATCTAACAACTCAACTCGTAAACACAATCTTCTATGCTTTTGTAGCTCCGCACTAAACCTTCGCACCTGTAGCTGAAAGGGGTGGAAATAGGAGGTAAGAACTGGGGAGTTCTTAGTAGGGTCGGGGTGTATAGTTAAATTCGTTTCATTATGTTCTTAGTCAATAACAACAGTCAACAAAGTATAATCCAACTCAGTAATTACAGAACATAGAATTGAATCACAAGCACACACAATCATAGACAACACAACCACAAACAAATATGCACAAACTAGTATGATGCATGTCTATCCCTAGAGCAGGTAATGAGCTCATCTGTCGGTTTCGACCGGCTCCCGACGTAACTCAGCAACCTTTGTCTGAGTTTGGTTTTCAGTGCCATAACCTCTATAAGCAACCTCTATCTTACAGGTGCGACCATCCCCTGGATTGGCCGATGTATCTCGGAAAAGCAAATCTCGATGGACTCACCACCATATCTCTGCTTATCTTATTTTCTTTTCGTTCTTTCTTTCTTTCTTTCTTTTCTTTCTTATCATTCTACAATATAAATTGTCTTCACATTATTCCCTCGCCTTTTCCTAAGTGTCTTATGGAAAAGAATTATAAAGGTCTTTAATTAAGTCTGCGTTCTCTAACTTTTAAGATTATTTTGGTTCCTTGCTTGCTTTCTCATTAATATTACACATTATAATATTCTTACAAATAATATCTTTGATAAATACTAATTATAATAATGATTAATTTTAAGAAAGTACTTAAAATAATATTTATAATCTTAGCTTCTTTTTAAAACTCAGTTTATAAAACCTTATTTTTAAACATTTACTAATTACTTTATAAATCACAAACTCTTTAATATTCTATTCTTAACCTCAATATTTTATAAATTTATATTTTAACCCTCACTTATTTTCATATTTATAAAAATAACCCTGAATTTTTATAAAATATCCATTTTTACACCCGTACTTTATTTATTACCTAAAATACCCGAAAACTTATATAATTACAAATTGTACCTCAATTTTTATATATAAATACAATGTTACCCTTCAAAAATAAAGTTTAAATACTAATATTCCTCTTATACCCAAAACCGAAACCTTAGTCCTTTCCTTTCAAAATATTACTTGTTTTCGAGTCTTTCGGTTACCGATTTTTCTCAACTTTTAATTTAATCTTTCAACTACCAAATCTCTTTAATTTTCTCAAAATACTACATCACAACAGTTCCAAAACTATTAAAACAACCACAACTAAGCTGTTCCTCATAGCCAAACTAACAAATCACAAGCAACAACAATAATTCAACATAAACTCATTCAAACTCAAACAATAATCAATCAAATCAACATTCACTTACCAAATTCTCATCTAATTATTATAAAAATTACCAAACCCTACATCCATACGAAATCAAAATACTCGAAGCTCCTGAGAAGCTTTTCGACCGAGCTACTGAAGAAGAAAATGTCAGAAATCGTCTGTGCCTCCTAGAACTCCGATTGGCCGAACTCTAGGAGAAGAGGAGCTAGGTCACCATCAACTTCTACCGAACAAAAGTAACACCAACATGTAGAGGAGGGAGATATGAACACTTTTACCGGATTAGATTTTTCGTATAGAGGAGGAAAATATGAACACTTCTATCGGATTAGATTTTTTTATTAGAGTTACAGATCTCAAGAAATTAAGAGCCAAAGATTTCCGATCAGGTGGTTCTCATTTTCTCTCCCTCACGGCTCTCTCTTTCTTTTCCTTGTGATGTTCGGTGATCAAGAGAGGAAGAAGGGAGTTAGAGGATTTAGTGTTAGGTACCAGACAAATGACACAGCAAAATATAGAGATGAAAAAATTAGAAATTTGTATAAAATATAAAAACAATAGAATAACTTTCTTTGAGAATTACAACTTCTCTCTATCACAAGGAGACTACAATAACACTCTCTCTTGACAAAAGGAGAACACTCTTCTCTCTATCATATATAGGAGAAAACTACTCAAAGAAATATTATGTTATTCTATCTGGATGACTTGATTGAAATGAATTAAAGAAAAACTCAATTTATAGGTGAGTCTCTTCAATATGAACCATCCATCAATTAGAGGTATATAATTCTTCTCTTTTTCAACCATTAAAATTCTAAGGTTATAAACTAGGATTGTTTATTACCTTTCATTTTATTTAGTTATTATTTATTTATTTTCTAAAATTAGCTTTACTAATTTTTTACAATCTCCCACTTAAAGCTAATTTTGATAAATTTTCAAAATTCATGTTGCTCATGTATTTCATAGGCCGTATGAGGATCTACCCCATTCAAACTTTTCTGTGTTGATTGGTTTTGTCATGGCATCTGCAAGGTTATCTTTAGTGTGAATCTTCTGCCTATCAACACTTCCTTCTTCTACTACTTCCCGAACAAAGTGATATTGTACTCCAATGTATTTTATTCTTGAATGAAAGGCAGGATTCCTTGCAATGTGCAAGACACTCTGACTGTCACAATACACAGAAATCTTCTGTTGTTTGTGCCCGAGTTCTTCTATCAACCTTTGGATCCAAATAGCTTCCTTGCATGCTTGTGTAGCTGCCATATATTCAGCTTCTGTAGTAGATAAAGCTACAATAGTCTATAATTTAGATAGCTAGCTTACAGCTCCTCTTGCAAGTGTAAACACATAGCCTGTAGTAGATTTTCGTTTATGAAGATCACCTGCAAAGTCTGAGTCGACATATCCATTGACAATGAATTCTGATCCTCCAAAACATAATGCAACATTCGAGGTTCCTTTGATGTATCTCAAGATTCTCTTAACAACATTCCAATGCTCTTTACCTAGATCTACCATAAATCAACTTACCACCGCAACTGCTTAAGCAATATCTGGCCTTGTATAGATCATGGCATACATAAGGCTTCCCACTGCTGATGCATACGGTACTCGAGATATTTCCATCCTCTCTGCTTCACTACTAGGGCACATACTTGAGGATAATTTAAAATTCATAGGAAGTGGGGTTGAAATTGGCTTACATTCTTGCATGTTGAAGCGTTGCAAGATCTTCTTCAAATAATTCTTTTGCGATAGCCAAATCTTCCTATCTTTTTTGTCTCGGTGAATTTGCATCCCTAAAATCTTGTTTGCTGGTCCCAAGTTTTTCATATCAAACTCCCTAGCCAACTATGCCTTCAATTATTGGATTTGATCTTTGCTGGGACCTACCACCAACATGTCATCCACATACAACAGCAGAATGATAAAATCATTATCACCAGACCTTTTGTAATAGGTAAAATGATCTGAACTAAGTCTGTTGTATCCAAGGCTAATAATGAAAGAATCAAATCTCTTGTACCAACACCTTGGTGCCTGCTTTAGACCGTACAGAGATTTAGTTAACCTGCAAACCAAGTTTTCTTTTCCTTGTTCTTCAAAACCTTCTGGTTGGAGCATATATATCTCTTCTTCAAGTTCTCCATGAAGAAAAGCAGTCTTTACATCTAATTGCTCTAGATGTAAATCAAATGCAGTACACATAACCAAAACTACTCTAATAGTAGTTAGTCTCACCACTGGAGAAAATATTTCATTGAAGTCAACACCTTCTTTCTGAGCATATCCCTTGACAACCAATCTTGCACGATATCGTTCCACCTGATCATTACTATCTCGTTTGATCTTGTAAACCTATTTGTTATCAATGGCTTTCCAACCTGCTGGAAGTTCAACAAGTTTCCAAGTATGGTTCCTATGTAATGCCTTAATTTCTTCTTGCATTGCTGTCATCCATATAGAAGCGTCTGGATTGCGCATAGCCTCCATAAAAGTTGTTGGCTCTCCATCTTCTGTCAAAAAGACAATATGTATCATGGTTTGTCAAAACATAATTTGAGTGCCATGATGGTGTTCTTTTTTGTCGAGTGGATCGACGAACTTCTATGTCATTAGCCTCTGCTTCTTGTTCTTCGTGTTGTGGTTCTGCTTTAGAAAGATCACCTTCTCTGCATTTTTCATCTATTTGAACAGTGGTTATCTCTTTAATAGTGCTGTCATTTTCTTGTTCTTTTTGCAATTCATCTTCTGCAAATATCACATCTCTACTGACAACTACCTTGCGGGCAGTGGGATCCCACAGGCGATACCCCTTAACTCCGTCAGCATAACCCAAGAATATACATTTTCTAGACTTTGGGTCCAACTTTGTTCTTTCCTGGGAATTGTACATCACGTACACAGGACAACCAAATATATGTAAAGAAGAATAATTAGGTGGCTTACCTTGCCACATCTCCATTGGTGTCTTCAACCCAATTGCAGTTGATGGTGACCGATTTATCACATAACATGCGGTTTTAACAGCTTCTGCCCCAAAAAGACTTGGCTAAACCTGCAGTTTGCAACATAGCTCGTGCTCTTTCTAGGAGAGTCCTATTCATTCGCTCTGCTACACCATTTTGCTGAGGCGTATATGCAACTGTGAATTGCCGTTGAATACCTGCTTGCTTGCAAAATGTTAGAAAATCACCATCGACATATTCTCCTCCATTATTTGTCCTTAAACACTTGATCTTCTTTCCAGATTCAAGTTCTAACTTTGCTTTGAACTCTTTGAACATTGCAAACATATCTGACTTCTTCTTGATCGAGTACACCCATAGCCTCCTAGAGTAATCATCAATAAATAATACAAGATATTTTGCTCCTCCTAGGGACATCTCCGATGATTCCCACACATCAGAATGAATCAACTCCAATATGTGTTTGCTCCGATTAGTTGATCTACCAAACTTCAATCTATGTTGCTTGCTTGTAACGCCATGCTTACAAAACGGTAAGTTTACCGATTTGAGCCCCGGAATGAGATTACATTCTACAAGAAACTTCAAGCCTCGTTCTGACATGTGGCCTAGTTTGCAATGCCATATCATCGTCATTTCTTCTTTGCTTGTTAAAGCAACTGATGCCTCTGCCTCTTGCAAAGTATCTCCCACAAGCATGTATAGATTTGCTACAATCTTTTCTGCTTTTATTACCACAAGAGCTCCTTTAACAACTTTCAAGATCCCACCTTCAATATGGGTCTTGCAACCAAGTTCATCCAATTGCCCAATCGACAACAAATTCTTCTTCAAGCCTTTCACGTGTCTTACCCCTTGAAGTGAACGAATAGAACTATCAAATATTTTTATTTTGACAGTACCCATTCCAACAATTTCTAAGGCATGATCGTTTCCCATAAACACAGATCCTTCCAAGACATGTTCATATGTACAAAATCAATCACGATGAGGAGTCATGTGCCGTATTGCTCCTGAATCAACAATCCAAACATCAGTGAGCTGTTTGCTGCCTTTAGAACCAATTGTTGCTTTGCCATACAGAATTTTTCCATCATCAGAGGTGCTCGCAACACATCCTTGAGAACTTGATCCTTCTGGAACCTTCTCTATACTCTTCTTATTCCAACAATCTTTCTTGAAGTGCCCTTTCTTACCACAATTGTAGCATTTGACCTGCTTCTTACTTTGTGACTTTGTTCTACTTTGACTCCTACTGGAACCACGCTCGATTGATCTTCCTCTTGTCATCAACAAAATCACTGCTTGTTTTGAGTTCTCTAATCTATCTTCCTTATTCTTTCTCCTAGATTCTTCTTCAAGAACCGCAGCAGTCATGTCATCAAAAGAAAGATAATCAGTCAAAACATTGTTAGTTAAGTTAATGATAAGCTGATCATATGAATCCGGTAGATTTTGAAGTAAGAGTTATGCACGTTCGTTTTCTGCTATGGTATATTCCAACGATGAGAGTTGAAAAAATAGCGTATTTAGATTGTTGATATGATCCGTTGCCGACGTGGACTCACTCATTCGAAGAGTATAAAGTCTTCTCTTTAAGAATATCTTGTTGTGAAGTGACTTGACTTCATATAATTTGGTGAGAGCATCCCAAATTTCCTTTGCTGTCTTTTTCTCTGCTACACTTGATAAAACTGAATCAACTAGTGCCAAGTGTAAGTTTGCAACAGCATTGTTGTCCATCTCTTTCCATTTTTCATTTGTAATTCCAGTGGGTCTACCTTCAATTGCTGTCATGCAATTGTCTTTTCTCATAATGGCTTTTATCTTCAATTTCCATATGAAAAATTACTCCCACTGAATTTTGGAATTTCATACTTTGCTGCCATTTTTTTTAGACGGTAACTCGCAGCGAAAAAAAATATTAATCAGCAACCTTTGGCTCTGATAGCACTGTTAGGTACTAGACAAATGACACAGCAAAATATAGAGATGAAAAATTAGAAATTTTTATAAAATATGGAAACAATAGAATAACTTTCTTTGAGAATTACAACTTCTCTGTATCACAAGGAGACTACAATAACACTCTCTCTTGACAAAAGGAGAACATTCTTCTCTCTATCATATATAGGAGAAAACTACTCAAAGAAATATTATGTTATTCTATCTGGATGACTTGATTGAAATGAATTAAAGAAAAACTCAATTTATAGGTGAGTCTCTTCAATATGAACCATCCATCAATTAGAGGTATATAATTCTTCTCTTTTTCAACCATTAAAATCCTAAGGTTATAAACTAGGATTATTTATTATCTTTCATTTTATTTAGTTATTATTTATTTATTTATTTTCTAAAATTAGCTTTACTAATTTTTTACCTTTAGCACAGTGATGATTTGTTTGATGGAAATAAGAAACATGTGTCTTGTTAAGCATGTATATATATATACATGTATAAGCCACGTTTGGCTTCTTTCTTACTACTTCCTTAATGGCCTTCGGCCAAACGAAAAGTAGTAGATAATAATTCTTTCATCTTTTTCGAAATACCTCTTTATAATAAAAATTATTTAAAAATTCTAATAAATTTTAAACTCAAAGTATTATAAAATTTAATTTAATTAGTTTTAGAAAAATAATTTTTTTTAAATAAAATAATAAATCATAACTGACTCATTATTTAATTTTTTAAAAACTCGAGGTGTTATATTTTCACTGTCCTTAGAGGCATAAATAACCCAGGAGCATTCTTCACCTTTGCACAAAGTCTAGCATCTTATATTATCATTTTTCTTGAACCAAATTCTCCTACCTTCCTATATACAGTTCTCTCTCATAGCCTCCTTAAAATCTTGTTTTGTGTTAAATTTTATTCCCACCTCAAGGTGTAGTTCTCCAAATCTTCTACCACATTTAAAAATAGGGAACGCTTCGTCAACATCAACCTCACCTAGCTTATCCTTTGAGTTAGGAAGTGTCTTCATTTTCTCCAAATACCAAAAATCTGCCCCATCTGAATCATCATGATATTCATTATCAACATCATAATCTTTAAAAAAAACCAAGGTGAGACACCATCAACCAAGAACATACAATTAACCTAAATTCTAACTCGCCATAAAAACTAATAAACTACATATAAAACAACTTCTATTTACAATACATTCCAACCATAGCTACCATGATCACAACGAACAAAAACAAACAAAAAGATGAAACATCACAAGAAGCAAACCCTAACACAAACTCATAGACAAAATCCACGATCAAGAAAAAATAGAGGAGTAGGCAGTGGCTATTTAGTTTTTCTTTTCTATTTTGGTTATCTCTATCAGTCAAAATTCTTCTCCCTAGACCACTCCGTGTGCGACAGAGATGAGGTGATTCTAGTGTGGTTGCTTTCCTTCACAGAGAACACGAAATAAAACCCTTCTCAAAGTGGCGCCTTTGAAGAAAATAAAGAAAAGAAAAGACTTCGTGAGAGAGAGAAAACAGTAACCCCAACATGTTAAAACTCCTAAAAGTACCTTAAACGACGTCGTTTCTATTCTATTTAGGTACCAAAAATGAAACGGTGACATTTTATCAGTCCAATGTGGCTTCTAGTGTGGTCTCCGTCCAATCAAATCATCATTCCGTCACCGGAAAGTACCTTAAGGATGACCATGAATTAATATTGTTAATATCACGGACAAAGTTGGGACAATTGCAAATTGAAGAATGAGATTGAGATTCGATTGTAAGTTCAGGGACGACTTTGAGATTTAATTCTTCTTACAATTATATATTACTCTCATTATTTTATTCTCTATATTAAATTTGAAAAAATGTAGAATAAAATTTATAAATAATATACGCGCTCATTAATACAATATAACAAGTTCTTATATAATTAGGGATCCAACAAAAGTATCAATAATGTTTTACAACAAGTGAATTATCTAATCAAGTCCAATCAAATTGTTAAAACCTCTTTTACGTTCATGCACCATTTATATGTAACTGATTTTTAACATAAACAATTTTTTCATTGTATTTTCATTTTCTTCTTATTTCTTTGCATTCTCTGTGGATTTTCTCTTTTTCTCTACAAATTTTTCTTTTTATGATCAATGTTGTTTAATCTAAATTTGTTTTCGATCAAATTTTTAGTTGTTTTGTAGTGATTCTTGTTTTTTTGAAATCAAGTAGTGAAATTAGAATCGTATAGCAGTTTTGTTTTCAAAAACAATATATGATACAAGTTCATATCAATTGAACCAGGGTGAATTCAATCATTGTTCTGAATCGAATCAATTCGAAGAGGTTTGATTCGTTTCTTTGATTAATGTAGTTTGTGAGTAGTTGATGCTCGTGTAGTAGTTTTGGATACAAGTCGAATAATTTTGGTTTTCTTTGTGAAAATCAGTATTGATAATTAAGGATTTGAATTTGAACGAAATCTAAAAATTTTGAATTATTTTTTCGATTAATCTATTTTCGTTATGTTTAATGATAGTTTTGGTGTTGTTTAAAACATAATTTGGTGCAAGGTAGAATTATTTTTGGTGTTGTGTATTTTGTTGTGGTTACTTTGATATATGATTTTGTGGTTAATTTTGTTGGTTCTTATGCTATATATTTAGTACTAAATGAAATTAGTTATTGTGTTTTTTACTTTTATGTTTTTTTCATTTAGCAATGAGTTGATGAAATTCTTTAATTACGACTATGAACAATTTCAATGTTGATGTTAGTTTACAATGTTGTCATGCTTATAAATTTTCTATGTTTTGCAGTTTTTGTGTGATGTTAATGAGCAATTTGTGCCAAAGATTGGGATGACTTTCAATACACTTAAAGAAGCTAAAAAATTCTACAAAGATTATTCTAAAGTTGCAAGTTTTTTTACTAAAATAAGGAATGCGAATAGGAAGGAAATTAAATTAATAAAAAATTATGAATATGACTTAAATGACACCAGTACCACTACAATTCTCTTGTATGACCTAATTACATCAAATCCAAGTCAATGAGACCAAGTGCACCTCATTTAACTTAGAATGACACCGAAATTACTTAATGATGATGACACACAAACTCAGTTCAGAACAAGCACACAAACAAGACTCAATCAACCACAAAAATACATCCAAATCAATTTTGGATCAGAAAAGTCATGAATATGGCTTAAAATGACACCAGAATCACTACAACTACCTTATATGACCTAATTATAACAAATCCATGTTATTAACAATAAGTACAACACATTTAACTCAAAATGATATAAAAAAATAATTAATGATGATGACATATGAATTCAATTAAAAACAATCACACAAACAAGGCTCAATCAACCACAAAAATACATGCACGTAAATTTAAATCTAGAAAAATCATCAACATGAGTTAGATAACACTGAACTAGCACAATTATAACAAAATCAACACTATAAAGAGAACTACTATTTGTAATTCTAGTTTATCGCAAGAACACAAAATTAAATTTTTTTTGGGTTATTGTTAAGAAATTTTGATGCTATTTTTCTGATAAATTCTGCACAATTCAAAATTCTCTCTCGTTCTTCTCATCTTCTGCTTCTTCTTTTTTCATCTTTTTCTTCTTTATCTTTTCCTTCTTATTTTTTTCATAATTATTCTTGTTTCACTCTCTTAAGAGGAATAAAACCTAGAAAAAGAGAAAAAAAGTGCAATAACACATAAGGAAGAGGAGGAGAAGAAGAAATAAAAATAAAATACATCAATAGTAGCACTAATAGAAGAAGGAGAAGGCCTGAAACATCGCGTGGAAAAAGGTAAAAACACGAAGAAAAAGAAGTGTATGATTTCACGTTGTGTGAGTGAGTTTTGTTGGATTTGGACCAATTTAATTAAACTTGATTGTCAAAAAAATTTGGATATACAGTGAGATTGCAAAAGTATAACCTTTTTACAATAAAGAAAACATAAGCTTTAAAAGTTTATTTTATCATTTTATATATTAGCTAACAATATTTAATAAAATTTATTTTTTATATTATAAAATATTTTATACAGATATACAATAATAATTTATGAAATCTTAATATATTAAAAGTTAAAAAATACTAAATTTTCTCATTATTTTTTATTGCATATTTTAAAAATAATTATGTTAGGTGAATACAAAATTTCAATTATAAATTAGTTAGCAATATAAAAATATAAAAGAATGTTATATGCATCATCTTCATATTTTTGGTTTATTAAAAGTGATCAATAAAAAGTGAAAGAAGATAAAAAAAAATTAATCTTTTATATCATATAAAAAATTACAAAAATTATATAAAAAATACAAATAGCATTTCTAAAAGTATATAAAGTCCAACTTTTACACTAATTACTGACACTCTAAACATTGTCCCATAATTACTTGAGTTTTAATCAACACAACACAAAATCTTATTACTTTCCCCTCAATTATGGTCTCCAAGTGTTTCTTTTCAGACTAACTCATGTATTAACTTCTTATTTTATTTTTTAAATAATAAAATTAATTAAATTAATATAATAAAAAAATATGTACACATCTAATCATAATTTAAAAATAAATAAAAATAATCAAATTATAATAATTTTTTTTTTAATTTTAACATTAACAGAGTCATCAATCATAATATTATTTGTTCTAAAATTATTCTAAAAAATAAAAAATAATAGTTTCAAATCAATATTTAATTAACATACAACTTTGGAACAACAACTAACAAAATTTACAATATAATACACACTACAACAAAAAAAATTTTGTGACAATACCATAATGACTACTATATGTCTTATTTATATTTTTGCAGCAATTATATATTTATCGTTATAATTATGTTATAATGACAATTATATATTTTTTACGGTCATTAAAAAGATCTTTATTGGCAATTATATAATTATTGTTAAAATCTTTTAGCTACAAAACATAAAACTGCTAATATCTAATTACTAGTAAATATATTATCGACTATTCTTATTACTGCTAAAAAAATAAATAGTCATTAAAAGTGATTTTTTTTAGTTGTAACAAACAAATTAAAAATACAGTTTTATGATAAAAGAAAGAATCGTCTCTGTTTTAAGAAACAAACAAACTCACATAGCCTATAGTATTAGTGTGATGACCCGTACAGTTGTATTTTCAAAATTTTTAAATAAAAATTATTAAAATATAACCAAAATATCTTAAATAAAATATTATATTATATTAATATTCAGATAACAAAAAATTATCACTATGTTAAAGTAAAATTATAGAATATAACAATAATCCAGTATGTTAATTAACATTGTAACATAGAACATAAGACAAACGATAAATTTATTATCAATAACAATTTTTAAATGCTTTTATTTAATGAACAGGAAAGAAATATATGATTTTTTCTTTAATATTTACACTTAAAATTTTTGTAATTTGTAAACACAATATGGCCTCAAAAAAAACATATTAACTAACCCCATTTCTTGATTATTTATAGATAGCGATTAATACAATTGTACAAAAATAAAAGACTTAACTTTAATAATTATATCATACTCTTGTAGTTGAATTAATCAAAAAATAAATTATATTAGGTGTATAATAATGATTCATAAAATCACACTTTTAGAAACCATCATAATGATAGTGATAAAAACTACCATAATGAGTGATTTTTAGAGGCTAGCACGCAGTTTTACAAAAACTAAGACAACAAATATTTATATTTATACCAAGGACCTTTCCAACCATTCCATTCACCCAGAAGCTGATAAAAAGAAGCAATTTTCAATCATTGATAAATTTACCAAAAGATAACAATCATTGTCTGCATGAAATCAACATATTTTCTAATCAGGTACAAACAATCAAATAGGAAACGCCTTAAGCATTCTAGTTTGTATATGTTTTTTTTTTGTTCATGCAATATATATTCTTTCATGTTGAATCCCTTAACCACAATGGTTGTTTAACTCTGTTGATAGTATGGACAAAAAAGACATAACAGAGAGCAAAGTAAATGTGACCAAGCTTGCAATTGTATTTTCTTTAATTAAAGTAAACAGTAAGAGCTCAAATTAATCTTTAGTTCTATAAAAGATCTGAAAAATTTGGATACTGCATAATATTTAAGCTTATATTTGTTTTTTATTGTAAATACTTGTATTTTAAATTTCTTAGTAAAATATCTATTTAAGTTTATATTTATTTCTTCTTCATGCATAATAGTTATAGCATGTCATATATGAATAATTCAGTTATGTAACCTATATATTATATTTTTTAGATGATTTAGAAGAATTTTATAGAAAAAGATTGAGAAAAAAACTCAGCTCTTATTGTGATAAAATTACCAAACAATAGGAAATAAGAAGTACGTTGGAGTCGAAGGAAAAAAAAAGATGAAGTTTGGTTACAAAATGGTAAAAAAAAAAGTTGTGAAGTTATGTCTCACTTTGAGGATGAGTTTTTATCAAGGTTGCGAGAACCGGACCGGTCAATGAACCGGTAAAGTCACTGATTTAATGGTTCACTGATTCGACCGGGGTTCAACCGGTTTAATTAAATATTAAATAAAATTATTAAAAAACTTAAAATAATCTTAAGTATATAAATTCAATAATTTCTAACTTAATAAAATTTAATATTTCACATAATAAATTATCCATTACTTAATATTAGAGGTTCACAAACAACTTCAAACATCAAAGTTTATAACTAAACAAAAAATAAAACGTACATAATGACAAACCCATAATGTTCTACATTCAAAAGATACAATTACTAGCAAGTTTTCAACTAATCAAAGATGCAACTCATCAAAAATCATAATTATCATTAAGTGTTCCAACATCTCCATCATAAACAGGTAATCCAAAGCCACCATCATCAGAAGTACCACCAAAAGAAGCTGTATTTGAAGAATCAGCAACATTAGGGAAATCCACATCAAGTTCCACATCTCCTCCATCTAATAAAATAAAATAGAAAACCAAGAAAAAATTAAAGTTAGAACTTTACATCAGATATTGAGAGGAAATGAAACAAGTTTTGCTATTTCAATAACCTGTAGGATATGAAGGCATAGCATTATCCGTATAGATTAAATTTTCAATGCCTTCAATATCTCCATTAGTAAATTCAGGATCTTCTTCATCCGGCATTACCCAAAAATCTACTGTGTCAATGCTTTGAATGTCAATTGGATCATAATTCTTCTTCTTGCGATGCATTCTAGATTGAAGGCGTAGATTATAAGTGACATAAACAATGTCACTTAGCCTTTGATGCTCTAATCGGTTCCTCCTCTTTGAATGGATTTGTTCAAAGAGGCTCCAGTTCCTCTCGCAGCCGGATGATGAAGATGTTTGATGAAGAAGACGAATTGCCATTTTTTGCAAGTTAGGAGTACTCCCACCGTGTAGCCTCCACCATTCACCTACCAGAATATGAAATCAACTATCAATTCTCATTCAATATTTAAAAAACATTCAAAGTAAATTGAACATAGAAATATAAATACTTACCAGGTTCAAGTCTCTTAATTGCTTTCAATGCACTTTCCCTTCCAAAACTTCCTTTTCGATCTCGATACAACTGTATCTCTTGCATTGCGGCAACCGAGTCATCACAAAGAGTTTCAATATCAAATAAATCAAGCAAAGACCTCAAGATATTTGCCTTCTCAACAAACCCCTCACTATAGAAGTAATCTGGATTCAAAAAGTATGCTGCTGCATGGAGGTCACGCTTCAAATGCTTATCCCACCGCATTTTCAAGATACTTGTATAAGGTGTGTATGCAGATTTCCTATTTCTAAACATTGTCTTGATATTAATTTTGGCTCTTTGCATGCCCGCATACACAATACCCAGAGAAGGTTTCTCATCAGCATCAACAAGCCTCAATAACTTAATTAGAGGACCAACAAGCATAACAGTAGTAAAACAATCCTCCCAAAACTTACTATCCAAGATAATTGAACTAACCATCTTCCCATTGACACTCTTGGATAATTTATGAGAAGTGAAATATTTGTCAATCACCAATGCTTGCAAGTCTTGTTTATGATCATATATACTTTTCAAAGTAATGAAAACAGTAGCAAAACGTGTTACACCTGGTCGAACAATTTCTTTCCACTCTTTTCTTTTTCTAAGCCATGACATGAAAATCATATGATTGTAAACAAAGACAGTCACTTTTGAAGCACGAGAGGCAAGGTCAGCTATGTGAGGAAGACTTGCTATGTCTTTTAAGATAAGATTGATGCAATGAGCAGCACAAGGAGACCAAAAAATGTTTGGATACTTTTCATGAATGAGTTTTCCAGCAGATACGTAATTCGCAGCATTATCAGTAACCACATGCACAATGTTACTAGACCCAACCCACTCAATAACCTCAGCAAACAATTTAAACAAGGTATCGGCAGTTTTTATCATATCAGAAGCATCAACAGACTTAACAAATGACATACCAGCAGGACAATAAACTAGAAAATTAATTAACGTACGCTGCCTTTGATCAGTCCAGCCATCTGCCATCAGTGTACAACCAGTCCTTTTCCACGAGCTCCTATAACCTTCAACAAGTAACTGACACTCCTTCTTAAGATCGGCCAGCAAATGAACTCTCATTTCGTCATACGACGGTCCCTTGAAACCAGGTCCAATTGCAGCAACGCCGTCCAAGGCAAGTTGAAAGTAAGGCGATTGAATTGCATTGAATGGAATCCGTGCATCAATGATCCATCTTGCAAGCCCCAACATAACCTTGTGTTTAACTTGTTTACTGGCCAAGACACTTTTCAAAGCTGGTTGAGAGCCTGGCATAGTCCTTTCCTTAAAATAACTTCCAATTGGAGTAGCAACAATCGCTCTTCTCTTTCCTTTGTCTCCCATTGTTGCAGGAGCCGGAGGTTGTACAGGATTAGGCGCTTCACCCTCTTCTTCCGCTTCTCTTTCACTTTCCACATCATAACACTCAGATGTAAATTTTCTTTTTTCTGCCTTATTTTTTTTGTTTTCCTCCAAAAGCCTTTTGAATTGAAGCTCAACATCTTCAGTTACTTTGTTACAAACTTTAATTTGTCCAGGGATTTTTGCAAGATGATATTTCATTCTATATATCCCCCCTCCATTATAAGTATTCAAGCAGAAAATACATGTATATTGAGCCTTGTTATTTTTGTCATACCTCACTGTGAAATACTGCCAAGCTGGATCAGATTTACCTCTAGATGAACCAGTTTGAGAATTTTGAGCAGCATTATCTTGTGGCTGTGAGTTACTTTGTGATTGTTCCATCTAAAACAATCAAAAACAGAACAGGCAGCATAGAGAATCAAAAACTATTTCCAGATTCCAGCAAACAGAACAGGCAGCATAGAGAATCAAAAACTATTTCCAGATTCCAGCAAACAGAACAGGCAGCATAGATCAACTTCATGCAGCTTGACAGTCACAGAAATCAACTGATTCAGGTAAAATAAAAATTTAAAACCATTTCCATTCAGAAGCAACAAAAAGCAGAATCCAATAGAATGGTCGAGCATAGAGCAAACAGAAGCATAGAGCATATTCATGAACCAGCAAACAGAATCAGCAAACAGAACAGGCAGCATAGAGAATCAAAAACAAAAATTAAGATCAGCATGTTATCCATGAACCAGCAAACAGAATCAGATGTCCTGTTATTTTTTTTTTCAAACAGAAGTACAGAACAGGCGAGCTAGAAGGAAGCATGTTCAAAATCAAGAAGACAAGAAAACAGGTCTTACCGGCGAATGCGATGCGGGCTCGGCGAGCTCGTCGAGGTTCGGCGACGAGGAGGCGGGCTCAACGCGGTGGTGGTCGCGGCTGCTGAGGAGCGCTGCTGGGTGGCGAATGGGGAGCGATGCTGGGTCACGAATGAGGAGCACTGCTGGAATCTGGAGCTTGGTGGGCGGTGGCAATGGTGGCCTTGGTGGATGAGGGGGGAAGAAAGGGGAGGAGGCTGACTGGCTGAGAGCTTCGGGGGTTTGGTGGGTGGCTGAAGGCTGATTGATTAGGGTTAGGTTCGTTAGGGTTAACTGGTTAATGAGTATGCCAGTTTTTTTTTTTTAAAATAGCCAAAACGACGTCGTTTGGCTTCTGAATTTCGAAACCACTGAACCGTCAAAAAACCGGACGGTTCTTCCGGTTTGCCGGTTAACCACCGGTTCGACTGGTTTTTCCACCGGTTTTTTGCCACTCGATTTTGGAGGTTACCCGGACCGGCCAGGTAACCGGTTCCCGGTTTTTCCGGTTGAACCGGCCGATCCGGTCCGGTTTTCAGAACCATGGTTTTTATTAACATTTGAGTAGGAAGAAAAAGCAAGTTCTAGAATCAAAGGATATGATAGGAGTGCTTTAGAAATAAATTATGATTTAGATTGTGATATTAATGAAAAAAATTAATAATTTTTTTTATGATACAGACTTCATAGTTTTGTTCTACACTATTAATTTATTGACTGGTTTAATAAGAAAAGGCATTATTTCCTATTAATAAAGGTTTGCTTTGCTTTAAAGGGAATATAATCATTTTCTCATATTAAATGGTTTCCAAACTAGCTTTAGATGTCACTGACAGTTAATTCAAGATGCAAAGAATTATGAAACATAATGACATGATACAAAGTCAATCATAGACATGTAGATTTCAACTGCAACTAATAAGAAAAAAATATTTTCTTTTATCATGATCAACCTAAAAATATGTATCCAGCACATACTTTCTTATTGTCTTCAATATATGACCTAAGAAGGTAGTAAGAATACTTATGTTTATCTTCTTTGGATGCTACTTGATTAATCATATCTTGCCCAACAGTAACACCACATGTGGAATTAGGACATCTCAGCATCAAACATCCAGGGCCATCACTGATGGATGTGCTGATATATCCTAGCATATCAAATAGAATAGATGTGTAAGATAGAGAGAAAAGAAAAAATTAACCAAGGAATACTAAAGTAAAATGGTTAATGAAAAAGTCATGAAGTAGATCATCCCAAGCAACTTAGCCATGTTATAGCTACAAAAAAATGGATATAGGAAACTAAGCCAAAACCAATATGCAGGCTTTCAACATAATACCCAAATTATTTCAAATTACAAGATACAGCACACAAGACTTACCCTACCAACACGAGAGACAAAAAGGATGACCACAAGAAGCCATCTCTATTTTAGTATGTGGATGATTTTTGAAACAGATTTTGCAGGTAAGCTGTCCAGAGAAGAAGACGAGTCAAAATGAAATACAAATGAAGCCGAAGCAAAGAAAGAAAATAAAATACAATCAGAACTTTTACCAATTGTGAAACCCAAACAATCTATACTCACCTCTCTAGCATTAGCATGCCTAATGATTGGTTTATCCAACAAGCCAACTGCTTTGCCGACTTGACTTTCATCAGCAAACCATGCATCATGCACTTTACTGACACTCTTGTAACACCAACACATGCCTTACATAAGGATAGAATAAGCAGCAAAGAAATGCAGCATAAGCAAAATATAAACTTTTTTAAACACACAACATGGTGTGATGGATTGTGATCGTAAGCAAATAAATCCCAGTTAAAATGCCAATCAATTCAGGGTTATATAAAACTCAAAAAAATAACTGAATTTACCAATTGTAATGGTGAAGTAATATGCTGGCATCAACTCTTGATATAGAAAAAACTGTAGCTACCATAGTGATGTCCTCCTCTTGTCTTTGTTGGATATTTAATTCCTTTAAGATGGTAAAATTTTGCTGAAAGAAAATAGAAGGTCACTATAAATTAGGGTTTAGCTAAAAACTATAGCATTATTACAATTTCTATATATTTCATGAATAAAGGTAAGAATTGCGAGTCAAGCAAAACAATAATCAAGCCACAAAAAATGCAGCTAATTTCAATAAATGATCACAGCTATGAATCTCGATTATGTTGAAATAAAAAAGAGAAACCCTTTTTCTTTTATTTTAAATTATTCCATCAAACAACATTCCCCGATATAATTAATACTAATATTTGAGAATCAGAAAACAGAAATTGGTAACAAAATGGGAAAAAACACCTCAGGGTGACGAGACTCGAGCCTTTTAGGATCATCAGCTTCATTAAAGTAATCATCGGCATCTTGATCGTAGTCGCTGTAGTAATTCATGGCAGCATCCTCCGGGCCGCCACTATAGTAATCGTCGTCAAGGGATTCAAGGTCATTGGTGTCATGCATATCCTCGTCAGAGTCCATTTATAACTGGACAAAGAAATAGACACCAAACCAACGAATACTAAAAGGAAGAAAATTAGAGACGAGAAAAAGAATTTCCTTGTGCATACTCTAGACCTATGACTTGAAAATCTCACCTTGCCTGGGATAATGAACCTGGATGGACTGGCAACTATAAATCAATTAAATAATTAATAATAATATACAAATTAAAGGATTAATTAATATGCCTCACAATAATTTGTTAGTTGAATTGTCCAAACATTAGAAGCAAAAAGAGACACAAGTAATGCAATACCTTATTGTCTCTCCCTTGTGATTTGCCTTTGAACCAAAAGAAGTATTTTCTGTTGTTGTTTTTTACTTTACCAAACTTTAGTTAGTGGGCTAACTAAGTAACCTTTTCTAAATTTAATAATAGGTGTATCCACTATATTAGTGACAAGGACCACTGATTCCCTTTTATCACTTTATGTTGAGTAAGTGACCTCTAAATAGCTACACAAATTGAGTGCATTGCATTAATAAGAAGTTAGGATCAAATTCCTTATTTGCACATTATGCAATTTCCCAAAACACCCAAATACCACTCTTCATTTTCTGAAGTTTATTCAATTTAAAGTAGAAAATGTATTATATTACAGTGAGTGAAAATATAATGGATATGCTTTGATAACAAAATAAAATATGTCCAATACAACTCTAGGTTGCTATTATGTATCATATTCAAAAACATCGATTGTCACATACTTATAGATAACAAAACAAAATATGTCCAATATAATTCAAGATATAGTCCAAAACATATTTTCCATAAAGTAATAAATAAGATGCCAATTTTTGTAGAGTTTAAAATCTTTCAATCACCAACTCTATGTGCCGATTTGATAGGGAGGCCAGCTTCAGAATAATGTTGTCCATTGTCTTTAACTTATACAGTTAACAGCATTCTTTTCATTCAATCCCAAACTTCCACTATAAATTTCTTCCTTCACTCCTCAGTAGGAGGGAAAAAAATACATTCTTGCCTATGCTGGAAGGTGGACCAATGATCTGCCAGACGGAACCATGTCCAGATAGTTTAAGATACGTAGCAAAATTAGAGGATAAGTACTGTTCTTGCTGAGTTTGGCCGGTGTATAACTCGTCCGCCGGTGAATACTTGTAAGCTCTCCGTCAAGATGAGGTATACGTCGGCAATGAGAGAACAAGGGGGTGGGTACCTGCAAAAGACACTCCGACGCTCAAGTCAGTAAGTGTTTAAGAGGTATAAGAATAATTCTATGAATATAGAATGTAAGACATGAAATAGAAGTTATCATGTGTTGTGTGTAATAATTCTATGAATATAGAATGTAAGACATGATATAGAATTTATAGAACTTATCATGTTGCTCTCTGAGATTAGATATAGAAGGTTCCTTTTATAGGCATAGAATTGATGAATGATATTCATGTTATGACCGTTTGGTCATTAAGATTGAAATAATGGTCATTAAGTCGGTAATGAAGATGTTTGTTATAAGCAAAGAATGAATGATAATTAATGCCGAATTATAACTCATAATGCACAGTAAAGACCGAGTTATAAGGTGACGGATCACAGCCCCCAAGCTTTGTCTGCCGATCATATGATCCAGGCTAAGCTTAGAAAATAAAATGAGTTATAACCCGGTCAAAAGATAAGTGAATAATGATATGATGAGCCCCCAAGCTTAGTTGGATTATTATGTCGGCACTTATTCAAAAAATAATTGAGTGATAAGAGTCATTCAATCAAGATAGTTGTGTGGGGGATACTTTTCCGCTTAAGAACAATTTTAGCATTTGACTGTATGTGAACTGAAAAGTTCAGAAATTGATATCCATTGATAGAATCGATTGTATGATTCGAGGATATAATGGTTAATTGTCTTGGGAATTTTTCCGACCCACAACAACTTATTGATAAATTTCTCGCTCAAAGCAATTAGTTGTTGAATATTTACAATTTATAGTGAAGGTCATACGACATGAATAAGATAAATTGAGAAAATGAATATGTCTAAAGTCGCAACATATATTGAATAATATACATTGTAAAAGTAAAATAGTTCAAAGTAGAAAAATATACCTTGAAAGTTGATAATTGTAGAGAAGAAGACGACATATATGAATGTCATACATGCCAAATGTGAATATCTGAATTTTATTTTGTAGGACATGCTTTAATTTGATAATAAAGCAATAAGATAACAGTTATTGAATTATACATTTAGTATAATGTTTCTAGCAGTTACAGTATGACGAGGGATATTCTTCGTGTAATAATAGTAAATTGCCTGTTTAATTTTCTACATTAAACAAATAGTAACATAAAGTTTAATAGTATAAAGTGAATAGTGTAATAGTTATATACAATTGATATATAATTAATTTTTGATAGAATCCAATTTTAAGATTTAAACTCATCATTACTGTTATTTAATTGTATAAATAAAATCATTAAGCAATAAGAATATAATACATAATGAAATAAAAATGCAATTGACATGGTTGTTATATGTCATTATTGTATAGAACATATATTGAGGTTTGAATATAACTAATAAATCAATAAATATTAGTTACACAAAATATAAATGCAAAAGTATGTTTAATAAAATATATAATTTTACTTGTGTAAATAGAAAACTTTGAAAAAGTAAGCAAAATTGATAAGTGAGTTTGTGCTCGGATTAATTGAAAACTGAATTTGTTCTCGGATTGATTGAAAGCCGAGTTTATTCTCAGATTGGTTCATTGATCGATTATGATATGTGAAAGATTATGATACGTAAAAGTAAAGCAATTCAAATGTATAAAGTACATACTTTATAAAAAGTTGCGATAAATTAAATTTGATAAGAGGTATTAAATAAAATCTTAAAGAAGATTGTTGAGATTGGTTCAAAAATTTGAATCTAAATCAAATTTTATGAACCTAAGGGGAGTAGGAATTATCTTACTCGTCCCCACAGATGGCGCCAATTGTTCTTGCTGAGTTTGGCCGGTGTATAACTCGTCTGCCGGTGAATACTTGTAAGCTCTCCGTCAAGATGAGGTATACATCGGTAATGAGAGAACAAGGGGGTGGGTACCTGCAAAAGATACTCCGACGCTCAAGTCAGTAAGTGTTTAAGAGGTATAAGAATAACTCTATGAATATAGAATGTAAGACATTAAATAGAAGTTATCATGTGTTGTGTGTAATAATTCTATGAATATAGAATGTAAGATATGATATAGAACTTATAGAACTTATCATGTTGCTCTCTGAGATTAGATATAGAAGGTTCCTTTTATAGGCATAGAATTGATGAATGATATTCATGTTATGACCATTTGGTCATTAAGATTGAAATAATGGTCATTAAGTCGGTAATGAAGATGTTGGTTACAAGCAAAGAATGAATGATAATTAATGCCGAATTATAACTCATAATGCACAGTAAAGACCGAGTTATAAGGTGACGGATCAAGTACTAAAGTGAATGAATCATAGTTTGCGTTTAGGGAGAACTTTTTTTATATAATTAATAAGAAATACACAACCAATATTTCACAAGTTTGTTAAAACAATGAATGAGTTCTTTAGGATCAACTTGCCAATCTAGTTGCCCTCAAGTCCGAACGTGTCAAGGCCTTCTTATAGTAAGCATATGGATTGTATATGGTTTAGGATACTTAAACATGTTAGTCAACATAGTAAAACATACCTCTATGTACCACAATATTTAAATCCAAAATAGAAGAGAAAAAAATTCTACGTAACATTACTTGTTGTTAGACATTTCTTTTGTTTCATAACTTTCTTCGCTCAACTCAACTGACGAATGGCTTGCATGAGACAGTTCCATTGGATTATGAGGATCTAGACCTTCCATTGTTGCATCTTCATCGTCGTCTGATGATGCGTGAGCATCTTTCCTATCTTTTTTTAGTGAATTTGCATCTAATTTGTTGAGTTTAATTAAGAATTAATTATATTTTAGCCACTATGGATTCTATTTTGAGTTTTGTGCAATTTTATTTATTTTAGGTAGCATTCGGATGGATTTGATGAAGTTTCTGCAGAGAAAGAGAAGAAACCAAGGAGATGACTAGCGAATACCAACGCGGACGCATGGCTCACGCGACCGCGCGGAATAGAAGAAATTGCAATAACACGAACGCGTGGACTGAAATCTGCACAAATGACGTGAACGCGTGGACGACGCAGACGCGTCACATGAGCGATCTGCAGAATTGACAGAAAATGCTAGGGGCGATTTCTGGGCTGTTTGACCCAGTTTCTAGCCCAGAAAATACATATTAGAAGCTGCAGAATGGACAAATCAAGTGGTCCCCACCCATCAGTTAAAGACTTGTTAATTAATTCGAATTTAAATTCAAATCTTATTTTGAGGAAAAGATATTATTTTTAATTTTAGATAATTAGATTTTAAGTTTATTAGGATTAGTAATAAAAGGGGATCTGAGGCCAGCAGATTGCAACTCTGTACATTTTACCTGAATCCTTATTTTTCCTCTCAATCATGAGCAACTAATCCTCCATTGTTAAGGTTAGGAGCTCTGTCTATTGTATGGATTGATAATAATATTTTTCTAATTTAATTCATGCTTTGATTTATATTTCAATAATTGTTTTCGTTCTTTATTTTAGGAATATTGGGTGGAACGGAAGTATGACCCATGTTCTAATTGAGTTCTTGTAAAACTTGGAAAAGCTCTTTACTTGAACAACAGTTTAAAAACATATTATACTGATTTTCTAGTTGTTTGTATTTAACAGGATACGTGACATATAATCCCCTTATTTTTGGATAATTAGGATTCTTTTGGCATATAAACTAGAAATTGATCATCACCCTCTAATTGGAATTAATTGACCAAGGAATTGGCAGTTGATGAATTTTAGAGGAGACTAGGAAGGTCTAAGGAATTAGGGTCTAGTCACAAATAGTTTGCCATGAATTAAATCTTACATGATTAAAATTAGTTAATAAGCAATCCAGAAAATAGATAACTCTGAAGCCTTAACTGCTTTCTCAATATTTTATTCCTCACCTATTCACCTGTCTGTCTTCAAACTCTCCTTTATTGTTTAATGCTTTTGAACTCTCAATTACTCTTTTCTGTTTGTCTAACTAAGCCTATCAAATACTATTGTTGCTTAATCCATCAATCCTCGTGGGATCGACCCTTACTCACGTAAGGTATTACTTGGTACGACCCGGTGCACTTGCCAGTAAGTTTGTGGGTTATAAATACCACACCAAGTTTTTGGCGCCGTTGCCGGGAATTGACTGTGATTAACAACTATTAGTTGTTTGATTATTTAGATTAGGCGTTTCGATTTTAATTAGTTTTATTTTATTATTATTAATTTTTATTTTTAATTTTTGTTTATTTCCCTGCGTTTCGTCTTGTTTCCCCCGTTCCCCCTGTCCCCGTTTTCTTTATTGTTTTACTTCTTTTTAAATTTTTATTTTATTTTATTTATTTAAATCTCGTTAATTTTATTTTTTTTATTTTTCTTTTCAGTTTCATTTTTTTTCCGTTTTATTTTGTTATTTTTTTAACTTTTTTTTATTAGTTTTATTTTATTTTTATAAAAAAAAAATAATAGCACTAAAATTTTTCTTAATTTCTGAAATTAAGTTTGGTGTCCTCTATTTATTTTTATTTTAATTTTTCTGTTTATTTTTTTCTTTTAAATTTTCAAAAAAATTTTTTATTTTCAGTTATTATTTTCGAAATTTTTTTTATTTGGTATTTTTATTTTATTATTTTACACAGGTTACTTCATAGGGACTTCTCTGCACTCTGACGTAGAGAGTCCTATTTTTTCTTGTTTTCTGTTTGTGTATGCGCAGGAACAGAGACAAAGAACATCTCTTAGACTTTGATCCTGAACCTGAAAGAACTTTTAGGCGACGTTTACAACAAGCAAGACTTTGCAAGGCTGCAGAATCCACTATGGCAAATAATAATGCTGTTAACGCCAATGTGGTAAATCCGAATGAGGATGATCAACAAAGGAGAGTGCTTGGCTCTTACTCTGCTCCTACTGCAGATCTCTATGGAAAAAGTATTGTGGTGCCTCCTATAAATGCAAACAACTTTGAGTTGAAGCCACAATTGGTCACCTTGGTGCAATAGAACTGCCAGTATCATGGACTTCCTCATGAAGATCCAAATCAGTTTATATCTGATTTTCTGCAGATATGTGATACTGTGAAGACAAATGGAGTGTACCCAGAGGTGTACAGACTCATGCTCTTCCTGTTTGCTCTGAGGGATAAAGCAAAGCTATGGCTAGATTCCCAACCAAAGAAGAGTCTGAATACTTGGAAAAAGGTCGTTACGGAGTTTCTCACTAAATTTTTCCCACCAAAGAAGCTGACCAAGCTTAGGTTGGAGGTTCTGACCTTCTGGCAGAAGGAGGGTGAAACTCTTTATGAAGCTTGGGAGAGATACAAGCTACTGACTAGGCAATGCCCTCCGGACATGTTCTCCAAATGGACCCAACTGGATATCTTTTATGAAGTCTTGGGTGAGATGTCCAAGATGAGTTTAGATACCTCTGCAGGTGGTTCATTGCACAAGAAGAAGACACCAGAGGAGACTATTGAGCTTATTAAATTGGTTGCTAGCAACCAATATTTATATTCATCTAACAGGAATCCTGTGAACTCTGAGACCTCTCAGAAGAGAGGCGTATTGGAAGTGGAAGCTGTTAATGCTCTTCTTGCTCAAAACAAGCTTATGTCTCAGCAAATAAATCTACTTACTCAACAGATGGGTGGCATACAAGTCTCAGCTATCAACACCCAAAATCCACCACAGGAAGTCTCCTATGACATGGCAGGTAACTTTATGCAAAATCATAATTATGATTATGCTCAACCCTCTTCTGAATAGGTGAATTACATGGCAAGTGGTCCTAGAAATCCCAACAATGATCCATATTCTAAGACATACAATCAGGGATGGAGGAATCACTCAAATTTTGGGTGGAGAGATCAACCTCAGAGACCTCAGAACTTCAACAATAGTTCTTAGGGCAGTTTTCAACAGAACAACTATAATAACCACCAATTTCAGTCTCAGCAACAACAACCACCTCAGCAGGAAAATTCTAAATCCCAAGAAGATTCTAAATGGGAGATGATGATGAGTTTCATGCAAGAAACCAGAGCCTCTATTAGAAATTTAGAGGTGCAAATGGGTCAAATGAGCAAGCAATTACCTGAAAGGTCTTCAAATACATTCCCTGGTGATACAGTGGTGAACCCAAGAGAAGATTGCAAGGCTATTCAATTGAGAAGTGGTAAGGTAGCTGGTTCTGAGACCAAGGTCAATGAAGATCTAGTTGAAAAGGAAGCTCCAGAGGAGAAAAAGGAAGAAGTAGAGCACGCCCCTCCTAAGCGTGCAGACAACCCGTTTCCTGACTCTCTTGACACTTATCCCACCTTACCAAAGGCCCCTGAATACAAGCCAAAAATGCCATATCCTCAGAGGCTTCAGAAGGCGTCCAAAGAAAAGCAATTCTCTAAATTTTTAGATGTCTTCAAGAAGCTGCAGATTAACATTCCTTTTGCAGAGGCTCTGGAGCAAATGCCTCTCTACGATTAATTTATGAAAGATTTGTTGACCCACAAGAGGAATTGGAAGGAGCAAGAAACCGTGGTGTTAACCAAGGAATGCAGTGGTATTATTCAACATACCCTTCCTGAGAAGATGCCAGACCCAGGGAGCTTTGTCATTCCTTGCACCATTGGAGAAGTCGGCATTCAGAGAGCTTTATGTGATCTTGGAGCTAGCATCAACCTCATGCCACTTTCAGTGATGAAAAAGCTTCAAATTGAGGAGGTAAAACCTACTCGTATTTCTCTTCAACTTGCTGATCTTTCTATTAAATTACCTGTGGATGTGGTTGAAGATTTACTTGTTAAAGTAGGACCATTTATTTTTCCTGTTGATTTTGTTATATTAGACATGGAAGAGGAGGTAAAACCCTCTATTATACTTGGTATACCATTTTTAGCTACAGGTAGAGCTCTGATTGATGTGCAAAAGGGTGAATTAAACCTGAGAGTCAATGAAGAACAGGTGGTCCTAAATGTTTTTGAAGCCCTCAAACACCCCAATGATTCTAAGGGGTGTATGAAAATAGATGTTATTGAACCACTTGTTCAAGAAGTACTGGAAACTGAGGTACTTAATGATGTTCTGGATCCTATTTCTGAGTGTGAATTAGTTGAAGTTGATGATTCACCACCCCAAAAGGAGCTGATGAACACGCCAATCAAGGAGGAGAAATCCCCAAGCTTGAGCTCAAACCCTTACCCCCTTCTCTAAAATATGTATTCTTGGGTGGAAATGATTCATATCCAATAATTATTAGCTCTTCCCTGAAGCCTGAAGAGGAAGAGGCGCTTGTTTCAGTGCTCAAGAGCCATAAAACAGCTCTTGGGTGGACCATTAGTGACTTGAAAGGGATTAGTCCAACCAAGTGTATGCATAAGATCCTCCTTGAAGATGATGCCAAACCAGTTGTGCAACCACAAAGGAGACTCAATCCAACTATGAAAGAGGTGGTCCAAAAAGAGGTAATGAAATTATGGGAAGCAGGTATTATTTACCCTATTTCTGACAGTCCTTGGGTAAGTCCTGTGCAAGTAGTTCCCAAGAAAGGAGGGATGACAGTGATCAAGAATGAAAAGAATGAGCTTATTCCTACAAGAACAGTCACGGGATGGAGAATGTGCATAGACTACAGGAGGCTCAACACTGCTACAAGGAAGGATCATTTCCCCCTGCCTTTCATTGATCAGATGCTTGAGAGGTTAGCTGGCCATACTTTTTATTGTTTTCTAGATGGATATTCTGGATATAATCAAATTGCAGTAGACCCTCAAGATCAAGAGAAGACAGCATTCACATGCCCCTTTGGAGTATTTGCCTATAGGAGAATGCCATTTGGACTTTGCAATGCTCCAGCAACTTTTTAGAGGTGTTTACTTTCAATTTTTTCTGATATGGTTGAAAAGTTTATTGAGATATTTATGGATGACTTTTCTGTTTTTGGTAATTCTTTTGAATCATGTCTTAAACATTTATCTCTTGTCTTGAAACGGTGTCAAGAATCAAACCTTGTTTTAAATTGGGAAAAATTCCATCTTATGGTTACAGAAGGCATTGTTCTTGGACACCGGATTTCAAGTAAGGGAATTGAGGTTGACAGAGCAAAGGTGGAGGTAATTGAAAAATGACCACCACCAACTAATGTTAAGGCAATTAGGAGTTTCTTGGGTCATGCAGGATTTTATAGAAGATTTATAAAGGATTTTTCTAAAATTGCTAAACTATTGAGCAACCTGTTGGTTGTTGATGTTCCTTTTGTTTTTGATTCTGATTGTCTGCATGCTTTTGAAACTCTGAAAGCAAACCTTACATCTGCTCTCATTATAGCTCCCCCTGATTGGGATTTACCATTTGAATTAATGTGTGATGCAAGTGATTTTGCTATAGGAGCTGTTTTAGGACAAAGGCATGATAAGCTTGTACATGTCATTTATTATGCCAGTCGTGTGTTAAATGATGCTCAAAAGAATTACACAACTACAGAAAAGGAATTATTAGCTGTTGTGTATGCTGTTGATAAGTTTAGGTCCTATTTACTTGGTTCTAAGGTTATTGTTTTTACTGACCATGCTGTTTTGAAGTACCTTCTAACCAAGCAGGATTCTAAACCAAGATTAATCAGATGGGTGTTGCTCCTTCAGGAGTTTGATATTGAGATAAAAGACAGGAAAAGGGTCAGAAAATCAAGTAGCTGACCATCTCTCTAGAATTGAGCCTGAAGCAGGAGTGCAACCACCCACAGTTGTAACTGAGACATTTCCGGATGAGCAATTGTTCCTCATTCATCAGGTTCCATGGTTTGCAGACATTGCAAATTATAAAGCCATGAATTTTATCCCAAGGGAGTATAGTAGGCAACAAGTGAAGAAGCTAATGACTGATGCAAAGTACTACATTTGGGAGGAACCATACCTTTTTAAAAGGTGTTCAGATGGAATTATCCAGAGGTGTGTCCCAGATGAAAAAAACAGCAGATTCTTTGGCACTGTCATGGTTCTGAGTATGGCGGCCACTTTGGTGGTGAAAGGACAGCTACAAAGGTCCTTCAGAGCGGGTTTTACTGGCCGACTCTCTTCAGAGACTCAAGAGCATTTGTAAAGCATTGTGACAGATGTGAAAAAGCCACGAATCTCCCTGCCAACCATGAAATGCCACAGCAGGGGATTCTTGAGATTGAGTTGTTTGATGTGTGGGGTATTGATTTCATGGGACCTTTCCCACCCTCACATTCAAACAACTATATTCTAGTGGCAGTCGACTATGTGTCCAAGTGGGTGGAAGTTGTGGCTTTTCCCACCAATGATGCCAAGGTGGTAATGAGCTTTCTTCAGAGATATATCTTCAGCCGGTTTGGTGTCCCAAGGACACTCATTAGTGATGGAGGAAGTCACTTCTGTAACAGACAGCTGGACTCTCTTCTGCATAGATATGAAGTCCGTCATAAAGTGGCAACCCCCTATCACCCTCAGACAAGTGGATAGGTTGAAGTTTCCAACAGGGAACTTAAGAGAATTTTAGAGAAGACCGTCAGTATTTCAAGAAAGGACTGGTCAAGGAAGCTTAATGATGCTCTATGGGCTTACCGGATAGCATACAAGACTCCAATTGGCATGTCCCCATATCAGTTGGTCTATGGCAAAGCCTGTCACTTGCCAGTTGAGCTGGAGCACAAGGCTTATTGGGCAATCAGGTATCTGAATCTTGATTCAGAAGCTGCAAGAATTAAGTGAATGCTTCAATTGAATGAGCTTGATGAATTCAGATATTCAGCTTATGAGAATGTCAAGATCTATAAGGAGAGAACCAAGCTACTGCATGACAAGAAGATTGCCATCAGAGTCTTTGAGCCAGGACAAAGAGTGCTCCTGTATAATTCACGGCTCAAATTCTTTCCCGGGAAGCTGAAATCCCGGTGGTCAGGACAATTTGTGGTTACCAGAGCTTCACCGTACAGTCATGTAGAAATATAGGAAGAGAATTCTGACAGGAAGTTTACAGTAAATGGCCAGAGGCTGAAGCACTACCTTGGAGGCGAGATCGATCGCCAGAGGTCCACTCATCTGCTGAACTAGCAGAACTGACCATCAAGCTAATGACGTTAAAGAAGCGCTTGTCGGGAGGCAACCCAATAATTTCGTATCCTTAGTTATTTTTCGTAGCAGTAGTTTTCTTACTTGTTTGGTTTTTATTGAGTTCTTACTAATTTTCTGATCATGCAGCTATGTTCTTCCAGGAACCGAACACCTCAAGCTATATTTCAAAAAAAAAAAAAAGCGGGGGAGGCACACGACACGCAAGCGTCAGTGACGCGAACGCGTCAATCATATGTGCATGCAAAATAAAAATTGACAGAGAGTTGCGCGGGAGTGGCGCTGGACTCATGCCTTTAGCACAAACGATCCCACGCGAATGCGTACCCCACACGTTTGCGTCGTTTGTGATGTTCGCCATTCACGCGAGCGCGTCACCGACGCGACCGCGTGACCTACAAATTCGACGTCAAAGAGCGTTTGGACAGAAAGTTGTGCTGGCTTGGGGCAAGAAGTGTGCTAAAAGCACAAAGTTGGTCACGCGGATGCGTGACTGACGCGTTCGCGTCAGTTGCACATATGCCCATCCACGCGAACGCATGCATGACGCGAACGCGTCGTATGAAAATTTGGCTCCCAAGCCATGCGAACAGAAATTCACGCGGGCGTGCGGCTGGCTTCGCGCGAATCGCACAAAATTCAGGGCACGCGGACGCGTGCCTGACGCTAACGCGTCATTATGAAGCTTGCGCGACGTACGTGATCGCGTGCACGACGCGAACGCGTCGTTTGCGCCGCCCAGTTTTCTTTCTTTCTCTCTCCCAATCCCTATTCTCTCTTGTTCTTTTATCCTTTTCTTTTTCTTTCATAATAATATTTGTCTCTTTCTATTTTCAGTTCTTCTTTACTTGAGGACAAGCAAACCTTTAAGTTTGGTGTTGACGCTTCGCTTAAGGGTTTTCTGTTTATTCCTATGGCACCAAAGGGAGGCGAATCATCTTCACAAAGGAGCACAACCTGAAGAATAAAACGACCGCTCGGATAACTAAGGTGGTTGAGTTCCTTTCATTTTTTATTCCTTCCCGCTTTTACTATGTTATATTTCGGTTTCCTGTTACTTTGTTTGGTTTTTTGCATGATCCCTTATTAGTAGATTCATAGGTTCTAGTTTAATTTTTCTGTTAAGTGCTTTAATTCTGAAATATGTCTCATGTATTGCCCACTAAGGATGAAATCAAAAAGAAAGAAGAACAGATGTAGTGCATGAGAATTTGAGTTTAATTTTTAGAGTAGTCTCATTTACTTAGATGTGGTGGTATTCTCTGTGATTCTGAATGAATGCTTGAACAGTGCATATTTTTGATAATGAAGTTTATGAATGTTAAAATTGTTGGCTCTTGAAAGAATGATGAAAAAAAAGAGAAATGTTATTGATAATCTGAAAAATCATAAAATTGATTCTTGAAGCAAGAAAAGCAGTGAAAAACACAAAGCTTGCAAAAAAAGAAAATATAGAAAAAAAATACAAAGAGAGAAAAAAAAAAGCAAGCAGAAAAAGCCAATAACCCTTTAAACTAAAAGGCAAAGGGTAAAAAGGATCCAAGACTTTGAGCACTAATGGATAGGAGGGCCCAAAGGAATAAAATCCTGGCCTAAGCGGCTAAATCAAGTTGTCCCTAACCATGTGCTTGTGGCGTGAAGGTGTCAAGTGAAAAGCTTGAGACTAAGCGGTTAAAGTCGTGATCCAAAGCAAAAAGAGTGTGCTTAAGAACTCTGGGCACCTCTAACTGGGGACTCTAGCAAAGCTGAGTCACAATCTGAAAAGGTTCACCCAGTTATGTGTCTGTGGCATTTATGTATCCGGTGGTAATACTGGAAAATAAAATGCTTAGGGTCACGGCCAAGACTCATAAAGTAGCTGTGTTCAAGAATCAACATACTGAACTAGGAGAATCAATAACACTATCTGAATTCTGAGTTCTTATGGATGCCAATCATTCTGAACTTCAAAGGATAAAGTGAGATGCCAAAACTGTTCAGGATTGCAGTTGTAAACCCCACTATAAGAAGAGAGGGCTTAATCGAACTCTCATTCTCATGCAAATTCACATCCTAAGCTTATATTAGTTTTGGTTGCTTGAGGACAAGCAATAGTTTAAGTTTGGTGTTGTGATGCGTGAGCATCTTTCCTATATTTTCCTAGTGAATTTGCATCTAATTTGTTGAGTTTAATTAAGAATTAATTATATTTTATCCACTATGGATGCTATTTTGAGTTTTGTGCAATTTTATTTATTTTAGGTAGCATTCGGATGGATTTGATGAAGTTTCTGCAGAGAAAGAGAAGAAACCAAGGAGATGACCAGTGAATACCGACGTGGACGCATGGCTCACGCGACCGCGCGGAATAGAAGAAATCGCAATGACGCGATCGCGTACCTGACGCGAACGCGTGGACTGAAATCTGCACAAATGACGCGAACGCGTGGACGACGCGGACGCGTCACATGAGCGATCTGCAGAATTGACAGAAAACGCTGGGGGCGATTTCTGGGCTGTTTGACCCAGTTTCTAGCCCAGAAAATACAGATTAGAAGGTGCAGAATGGACAAATCAAGTGGTCCCCACCCATCAGTTAAAGACTTGTTAATTAATTCGAATTTAAATTCAAATCTTATTTTGAGGAAAAGATATTATTTTTAATTTTAGATAATTAGATTTGAAGTTTATTAGGATTAGTAATAAAAGGGGATCTGAGGCTAGCAGATTGCAACTCTGTACATTTTACCTGAATCCTTATTTTCCCTCTCAATCATGAGCAACTAATCCTCCATTGTTAAGGTTAGGAGCTCTGTCTATTGTATGGATTGATAATATTATTTTTCTAATTTAATTCATGCTTTGATTTATATTTCAATAATTGTTTTCGTTCTTTATTTTATGAATATTGGGTAGAACGGAAGTATGATCCATGTTCTAATTGAGTTCTTGTAAAACTTGAAAAAGCTCTTTACTTGAACAACAGCTTGAAAGCATATTATACTGACTTTCTAATTGTTTGTATTTAACGGGATACGTGACATATAATCCCCTTATTTTTGGAAAATTAGGATTATTTTGGCATATAAACTAGAAATTGATCATCACTCTCTAATTGGAATTAATTGACCAAGGAATTGGCAGTTGATGAATTTTAGAGGAGACTAGGAAGGTCTAAGGAATTAGGGTCTAGTCACAAATAGTTTGCCATGAATTAAATCTTACATGATTAAAATTAGTTAATAAGAAAAGTCAATCCAGAAAATAGATAATTCTGAAGCCTTAATTGCTTTCTCAATTTTTTATTCATCACCTATTCACCTGCCTGTCTTCAAACTCTCCTTTATTGTTTAATGCTTTTGAACTCTCAATTACTCTTTTCTGTTTGTCTAACTAAGCCTATCAAATACTATTGTTGCTTAATCCATCAATCCTCGTGGGATCGACCCTTACTCACGTAAGGTATTACTTGGTACGACCCGGTGCACTTGCCGGTAAGTTTGTGGGTTATAAATACCGCACCATCTGACGAGAACTCATGATTAGATGGTTCGTACCCAGACAACACCACCACATCAGGTGATGAAGGATCACCATTCCTATTATACTTTATATGGAATACTCTATATATGTTGTCAAGTGTTTCTTGTTCTATTCGATTAGCCACATAAAAGTTAAGATCGGGAAGAACTTGAATTGGTTGGTTCATGCAATTCCAGAGTGAAATAAAAAAGATTCCAAAACCCACATACCTAAGTTTCACAGTTGTCCCTCTATCGACAAAATAGAAAACTCTAAGTAGCTCAAATGAGATGTCAGTTATAAGTAACTGTTCATGTTTTTATTTCAGCTCCAACACCAGACAATTATCCAACTCATCAATCACATAGAACGTTGACCCTAATTCATTTTCATAAGTTGCTACAAAACTCGGTGGACGAGTTCTCTCATCCTATATTCGATGTTATATCTAAAATTAATTCATGTCTAACACAGCCCATTTAAAATGCATCATATAATATTACATATATTTGGTACCTGTCCGTCGTTTAGCCAAAACCTGAAAATCTTTTCTTTCCCTTTTGTCCAGTGTTGTTGCGTTGCTACAAACCTCCAGATAGCACAGAACAGTATCATTATAGGTTGGAGTCACCATTATAGGTTAGAGTCACTTCAGACAATTACATTATAAAAAATGGACACCTAAATTATTGTTTAAAGTCAAGATTTATTTTGCACTCAATTTATATATGCTGTATCAGAGCAAAAAGAAAAGAAAAAAGAAAGAAACATACTTTAAACTTGATGACTTACAAAATACAAGGTCAAATTTTAGATAATAAAATAAAAAACTACCTATGACCCTAAGATTTAGAGTAAAAACTTACTTTTTCAATTTATGATTGTGGAATGATTAGTTCAAAGTGGGAAAAGAAGTATTGCTATGATAATTAATTTCAAGAGCTTTGGCTAAAAGAGGGTAAAACAATGAGGTATGAAACCAAAGTAGGTTTGTTCAATTTGAAGAAATTTTTGCTAAATCTAGAATGAGAGTACCAGCAATTTCACTAATTAGATTTATATGATCATGTGTCATCTACTATATCAGTGTCACTACAGGTTAATTTTCTTATACACATGCACAGTAAAAATGAACAAAATATTCAATATTTTACCTGTTGGGATCATCTCTATTTGCATGCATCGCCATTCAGGTGTATGATATAGCTAACCTTCTTAGCAACACTGGAGAAGAAACACAAGCTTTTTCCCGTTACTAGAAAACAGAGTGTATTAGAATATGTAAGTAAATCATAATAGAAGATCTTAACAGAACCACGAACAAATAATCATATCCAAACAAAATAGAACAAAATAATGAGAAGTTTTAAAAAACAAAAAATTGGAATTCAACAGGTAATTGAAAAAAAATAGAACCAAATAATTTATCATAGACATCTACATTCGACGTGCACGGATCCAGAGTGCGCCGTGAAGGATGTGGAGCAATGAGACGGTTTGCTGGGCTGATTGAACCTCGAAGAATGACAGTGGATGCGAAGTGTTGGAGGACCACGACTTCGAAGTCCGATTGCTAGGCGACGACGATGAACGACAGCCACTGCCACTATGATGAAGGGAACGCGTGAGGCAAGGATTGCGAATGTGGAGGGACTTACAGGTGGTGAGGAAAAGAGTGGAGAGGGATGAGTCTGAGTGAGGGTTGAAGGAGAGACTTGAGTCTAATATTAGGAATATGTTTGATTTAATGGTGACTTTTGGATTTTGGGTTCAACCTGACTTATGGACTGAATTTTACTTACGTTTCTAATTTTTGCTATTGGTTATTTATATATAATTATATTATTGTTAGTTGTTGCAAAATTCAAGATTTATATGAACTTGATATTTCATTAACAATAATGGATTATAAGGGACAACAAATCTGTTGTCAATATCAACATCATTGATCTTCATTGTAACACCCATATTATGATGTTTATATATTAGATAACCATCTTCATCAAACCTTGTTTGATCAACAAATCTTTTCGAATAAAATTTTGAGCACTTACCATCCTTCATACAAGGAGAACTTGGTCTAAGTCTACCACAAGGCCCATGGATCATATACTTAGTAACATTATAAAGATTTGGAAATTTTTGGGAATTTCGTAGCTGCACAAATCAATTCATCAACAATTTCAACACTTTGTAAGTTGCTTTCCCCATTAAGCCAAAGTAACATATATGCATGTGGTAAATCTCTTTTTTGGAACTCAATAGTATATATACCTACAAAATATAAAAAGTTTTTACAGAAGTCAAATAAATATATGTTTGAAAATACTATACCAAAATTGAAATGCTAATTATGAAATTATATACCTGCATTAAAAGGCCCAAAAAAACACCTTCTTTAAGATCATTTAGAAGACACTTCATCTTAGCATGAAAAACATGACAAGAGTTATCATGATGATCAGCAGTAAGAATTCTCTCACTCTCTGTAAATCACTGAAATTCAGGCCAATTTGGATTACATGTTAGAGTAAGGAATAAATCTGGATAACCAAAATGTTTACAAATTGCCATAACATCTTGACAATGGTTTAACATATAATGTCTACCACCAGTGAAGGAAGAAGGCAAAATAACTCGTGTCCCAATAGAAGAAGCTTCATCATCACCATGACGCTTAGCCTCTTCTATTCTTTGAAGAACCTCTCCTCTAATTGTACTTTGCTTCTTTCTAATTTCATACAACCTTTGAGACTCAATCATTGTGAAACAATCAACAACAAATTGTTGAAATAATCGTCTACACTTATAAATAATTCCATCTTCTTGCTCCCTAATTTGCAAACGAAAACATATGAACTTCTTTAGAGAAACTCTTGTTCTTTTTCCAGGAACATATGTATGTTGTACACCTCGATAAAGAATATTCAACTGGTAACCATCCTCACCACATGAAAATAACAATGGATATTGTAATGGCCAATACAAAGAATGAGTTTCATAAATACGTTGCAATTGACCAGCAGAAGATCGAACAATAATATTACGATCATGATCTGGGAAATCGAAATCTCCAACAATCAAAGCAGCAACTTCATCACAAGAGGGAGCATTGTAAGTTCTTCGATCAACTGTGCTTTGGGAATACAATTTCAAAGAGAAAATCTCAAAAGGATGATATTAATAGAATTTTCTAACTCTTTGAAATGATTGTGCTATAACATTATGGATATCAATCATTTGCAATAACTCAGCGATCAATTCTTTATCTATGTCAGATGTTTGCCTAAAACAAATATAAGTTAACCATAAAAATATATTTAAGAACCACATAGAATAAAAATATCATATTTTTTGATACATCATTACTAGTTAATAATTATTAATAAGACATTATAAGAGAAAAAAAATATGGTAAAACTCTATGATACCAATTATAAATCTATTATTCAATACAATAAACATTAAAATCATTAAAAATATCATAAAAAACACAATAGGAAAATTTCAAACACATATACCCAAAAATTCTTTGCATTATGTAGCGACCCTCAGTTTTAAAAATATAAATATAAATAAGTTATAATTTATTTTATAAAATTAAAGTTCCTTATTTTTAGAAAATTATTTTTATTATCAGTAATTGAACTAATTTTATAATAATTTAAATTTAATCAAATCCATATTATTATTATTATTATTATTATTATTATTATTATTATTATTATTATTATTATTATTATTATTATTATAAACATTGTATATAATTGCCGTAAGTATTAAATTGCATTATAAGTTTATATATATCATATTCATTGCATTACTATTATTATTACTATTATTACGTTTATTATTATTATTATTACATGATCATCATTACTATTTCTAGTATTATTATTACTATTATTAATTATGAAGTATGGAAATCAAAGGCAGTTTATATTTCTCATTTAGATATATATTATCATTATCATTGTGCATATATATATAAAGTGTATTTATCTAATAAAGGAAGCCAAAGGCGGCTTGCTAATTAATCATACAAGTGTATTTATCTAATAAAGGAAGCCAAAGGCGGCTTGCTAATTAATCATACATATATATATATGTGTGTGTGTGATTAGCATATGCGAGAGAAAAGGAAAAAGAAAACGGGAGAGAGAAGAACGTAACCGCGAAAGACTGTAAATCCATCAAACTTCCGACTTTGATTTCTTACAATCCGTAACTCCAATCAAAAATCTAATCCGGTAAAAGTATCGTATCTTCCTCTTCTATACGTTGACACCACTTTTGACCGATGGAAGTTGACGGTAACATAACTCCTCTACCCCTTGAGTTTGACCAACTGAAGTTTTAGGAGGCATAGACAATTCTGGACATTTTCTTCTTCGATAGCTTAGTCAAAAAGTTTCTTCGGAGCTTCGAATATTTTGATTCCGTACAAAGGTATGGTTTTGGTTTCTTGTAGTTAATGTTTAATGTCACGTGAAAATTTAGGCTAGAAGACCTTAAGATAGGAATGAATTGAATGTCTAATTGATGGATTGTGCATATGGGATAAAATGTGTGGTTTAGCTGTTGTTAATAATTTCCTGTTGAAGTGGGTCGGTTTGGAAAAGATTTAATATTGGTATTTGTTTGATTTTGAAATAATTTGTTACCGGAAATGATTTGAAGGACTGAGAGGTGTTTGATTTGATAGTTGGGACCCTTGAAGGGTGGCAGAAATTCGAGCTTTAGAGGAGATACTACCAAAACTTCTATAAGAATTGGAGTTTTGATTTGAGGTGTTATTTTAAAAAGAAAGAGATTATTATGTGGCCTGTGTATTTGAGACTATTTGTTGCCCTCTGTCGCAAGATGTGACCGGGCACTTTAACTCCCAGATTCTCCCATGGGCATGCATATATATATATATATATATATATATATATATATTAAATATTATATTTGAGCTTGGAGTTCGACTCCATGGAATACTATATTGTTGAGCTCTGAGTTCGACTCCATGGAATACTATATTATTAAGCTTGGAGTTTAACTCCATGGAATACTATATTATTGAGCTTGGAGTGTGACTCCATGGAATATTATATTTGAGCTTGGAGTTTGACTCCATGGAATATTATTGAGCTTGGGGATACGCGCACAGAGGGACTGTCCAATGGTTAACTACCAGGACTTGTCGGGTTGGCTGTATAACCGACAGATGAGACTCATCAGCCATAGGATAGGCATGCATCATATGCATTTTTTTGCTTTGTTTGAGTGTGTGTCGTTTTAGTTTGCTTAACTGCTAAATACTGCTTATCTGTTACTTGTTCTACTTGCTGTAAATGCTTTTCTATCCGTGTTTTCCTTTCTTGAAATGTATTTGTATATTTTCTGAGAAACCCCTCTTGGCGGAGGTGTGAAGAGGTTTGTCCTACGAGTGATTCAGAGGATTAGAAGTGACAGAAAGTAGAATGTTAGGTTAAATTTAGATTCAGAACTTGAATACCTTAGATAACTTACCTAATTCTGGTTTAGTTGAATCCTTAAATTGAAATCTGAGTGTCGAAGTTCTAGGAATGCCTCTGGCTTTCCCGGGACCTTTTATATTAACTATGCGGGGTACCTTTACCATACTGAGAACCTCGGGTTCTCATTCCATACTATGTTGTTGTTTTTCAGATGCAGGTCGAGAGGTATCTCATTAGGCGTCTAGACCCCTGAAGCGAAGTGGTTACTAGGCTATGTTGTTGTGCAGTTATGTATATACATGTACTTAGCTTTCTCTCCGCATAACTTATTCTTTTTTATCCTCTTAGAGGTTTATGGAGAGGCAGGGTTTTGTTTATGTACATTTTGGGTGTGTGTAAATATTCTCCGGCCAGCCTTGACTTCGCGGACTGAGTTAGGAGCTTGTTATTTTGTACCTTTGGCTTTCTATTCCTACTTTTATTACCTTACGTTTGATAGTTATAGTTTTCCCCACACGCAAGTTGATCTGATTCTGGAGAGTGGCGCTTTTCCTTTTGCGAATTTGTTTTACCCATTTTCAAGGCTCCTAGTCTATTATATTCTTTCTACTATTATAAGTATGTATTTTAATTTTTAGAAGTCGTAATACCTCGCCACCTCTATTTTACGATTTAAGTGTAAAATTTTGGGTGGTAGGGTGTTACACATTATCTCATGATGAGTGTCATATATATATAATTGCACAAATTTAGGTTTTTGACTAGAATTTGAAAGTAAGCTTCTAATCCGATGATAATTTTTACCAGTTATTATAAATTGTGGTGGATCACTTCCATCATTGATTGAATCCAATACCTTACCACCAAGAGACGTGAAAGTAAACATAGTATTATAAGATCGAATATTTTTTTGAAAGTACAAACTCTTGCTATCATGTCCATTAATCAAATTATATAACACATCTGGAAGTTTTCGAAGATATGGTAACTGAATTTTTTCTTTAGAGCATAAATAATTTTTGAAAAAAATTATGACAAAAAAAACTTTATCACAAGGTAACAGTGAATTTTTTTTTATTAACTAAATAATAATTCTATTTTACTCTTATTAAATAATACATGATTTAAGAAAAAAAAGTGTACTTTGTATTTCACTTTGCAAGAAGAGAAGATGATCAATAATAGAACCAACTTAATTGAATGAATTTATCGAAGGATCATATATTTTTGATTCATCTAATTCATCCATTTTGATTTAAAATAACATAAATATATATTTGACAACCAAATAGCTAAAAAATAGATTATCAAATAAAAAGTCAATTAATTTTTTAAAAATCAACATGCAAATTAAACATAATATATATATATATATATATATATATAAACCAATGTAGAATAAACTTTGATTAATTAATTAACTAAATATTAATAAGTTTTAATGATTGTTCAGGAACATTTTCATATTCTTTATGATTAGAATAGACTTTGATTAATTATTTTAAGGTTTAATTACTCTGTTGGTTCCTATAATTTCGTGAAATTTTCAATTAGGTCCCTATACTTTTTTTCTTTTTAATTAGGTTCCACACTAATTTTTTTTTCAATTAAGTCCTTCTTAATAGTAATTGGCTTAATTTTATAGGGACCCAACTAAAAAAAAAAAGAATTGGTATATGGACCTAAATAAAAGAAAAAAAAAGTATAGGGACCCAATTAAAAAAAAAATTTGGTGCAAGGACTCAATTAAAAGAAAAAAAAGTATAGAGATCTAATTGAAAATTTCGCGAAACTATAGGGACCAATAGAGTAATTATTACTCCTAATAATTGTTTAGGTTTGAATTAGTTAATTTAAATGACTTTCAGAATCATTTTCTATTTTTTAGTTTACAAATATTGTTTGGGATATTAAATTAAAAAAGGTTCAACAAATGCTTCTGGTGATTTATTTAGTTAGAAATCTTAATTAATTAACTAGTTACCTGGATCAAGCTACATAACCAGGAACTTTTCCATATTTTTTATGATCAAAATAAATTTTGATTAATTATTTTAATCACTTCTAGTAATTGTTTATGTTCGAAATAATTAACTTAAATCCTTTTAGTAATTTAAACGATGTCTAAACAAATTAAATTTAGCATGAGGTTAATTATTTCGGTCACGTGTGATAATTGTTTAGGCTTAGACTAACTATTTAATTACTTTTGGTAATTGTTTGGGTTGAATTAATTATTTTAGTCACTTTTAATGATGTAAACAACAATTACTAAATAATTTTAGGATTATGTTAGCTATTTTAATTACTTTTAGTAATTGTTTAAAATTATTATAATTATTTTTTACTTTTAAAATTATTCTTTATCTTTTATTTTACAAATATTGATTGAGATATTAATTTATGACAGGTTCAAAAAATGTATCTGGTGCTTTGTTTAATTAGGAATTTTAATTAATTAACTCATTACCTGGATCAAGCTACATAACCAGAAACCTTTTCATATTCTTTATCATTAGAATAGACTTTAATTTATTATTTTAATCACTTCTAGTAATTGTTTATGTTTGAATTAATTAATTTAAGCCCTTTTAATAATTTAAACAATCTCAAAACAATTTTAGGATTAAGTTAATTATTTCAGTCACGTGTAGTAAGTGTTTAGGTTTAGGTTAACTATTTTAATTATTTTTAGTAATTGTCCAGGTGAATTGGTTATTTTAATCACTTTTAATAATGTAAATAACAATTTTAGGATTATGTTAGCTAGTTTAATTACTTATAGTAATTGTTTAAAATTATTAGAATTATTTTAAATGACAGTCAGAATTATTCTCTATTTTTTATTTTACAAATATTGTTTGGGATATTAAATTAAAAAAGGCTCAAAAAATGACTCTGGTGCTTTGTTTGATTAGGAATTTTAATTAATTAACTAATTATCTAGATCAAGCTACATAACCAAAAACCTTTCCATAATCTTTATGATTAGAATAGACTTTGATTAATTATTTTATTCACTTCTAATAATTCTTTATGTTCGAATTAATTATTTTAAACCCTTTTAGTATACGAATGAGAAAAAATAATAATAAATCAATAAATAGATGTGTTATTAGATACAAATTAAAACAACTTAAAATATATTTTAATAAAATTAACAACAAATAGAAATAAAATATTTAACAATATAATTATACTTGGCAATATAAAATTTGAACTCTGACTATGATTTTGCGACACTTCAACCAAATTTTCTAAAAAAGAAAACTATAAAGAAACATTAAAAATATATATAATAAACATATAAATTATTATAAACATATATATTAACTACAAATATCTAGTTAGACAAATAAAGTTTACCCAAATAGTCATTCAAAAAGAGATTATATATTGAGGAATCGATGATCTCTAAAATTTTACAAAAAAAAAAATTACAAACACTTTGATAACTATAAAATCATTGAAAGTTGAAAAAAAAAATAAAAAGATCATCAACTTTAAATTATACTGACCTCTTGTATTTTGATACTTCTGTACTTGCTTTCTTTTTAAAGAATTTTTTCTATATTTTCTGGTACCAACACAATTTTAAAACATCTTTATTACACATGCTAAACCAAACAAAAATTTTAAAAATAAACTTAAAGAGCTAACACTCATTCATTTTATCAAAGAAAGCCATATTCTTAAGTTTCTATAAGTAATAACAAGTAAATGAAAAAAGTATAGCAACAAAAATTGTGAACCACACTAACAAAATATTTATATACCCATCCATATGTTTCATAACTGGCAAAAGAGGAAAAATAAATTATGATATTCAAAACCTATAACTAACTGACATGAATAGCTAGAGTAGGACAATAATAAACAAATAATAATAAAAACGGTTGCATTTTATTAATATATATATATATATATATATATATATATATATATATATAAAATTACATATGGCTATCTTATATATGATAAGTTGAATAATTATTGAAATCTGACTACATATCATGCAATGTAACTTATAGGCTATAACATTGAAACTGTTTCTAATCCCTAGCAAAGCCACTGTTACAAAAGAAAGAGTTGACAATAAAGATCTTTGACTCATTATTTGAGCCAATATACAAAATAAACTCTTATATCTGATAATTTTATTTGTTGGACACAATCTAAAAAAGTAAAATTAAATTAGTATCCAGCCAACATGATTACATTAAGTTCTACTTGAAATTATAAGTCTTTTTAAACACTTATACATATACTATATAACATACCTACACTTATACACAATAGCTGAATTGCACAATTTAAATCAAACTTTATCAACTTTAACAATCTTGGACCTACGGCCATTTACATCCTTAGCCACCTCATTAAATTCAGCATTCAAATGCCTTTTGTCCTTGGAAAAAACAACATGATCTTCATCAATAACCATGTCTCCATATTGGAAACATCCATCAAGAAATTGGAACAACACCTCCTATGAGATAGAAATTAATAATTGGTATACAAATCACCCAAGCAATGCAAATTCATTTAAACTAGCAAACATATGAAGGGAAAAAAATATTACATAATAGTACATGAGTTTCTTTCATTAGTGAGTTAAGCAAGATATTAAGTTTAGAAGAAAGTTTATCACTAACAGTATCATTTTCTAGTATTTTTTTAGATTTTTCATTTTCATCATTAACTACAGCAGCAACCTCATTCTCTCCAAAAATATTAGTCTATTTTTCAGCCAAAAAATCTATAAGAATTGGGAATTTACATAAAATTCAGAAGACTCCCCAGCGACTTTATTACTTTCGATAGAAGTGCTTGATGATTCCTTTTTAACATCAGTATCCCCTTTTTCATATATCACAGATTTTTGTAATGCAGGCTCTTATTCATATAGAATTAGAGTTAAAAAAAAATAAAAAGAGTACACCACAATATAAACAAAAAAAAAATAACACATTTTCACAATCTTAAAATACTTATATGTATATATAACCTTTTTTGGAGTAGACTCTGTATCATAATCAGGGAGTTCAAACATGGTAATAATAGTGGGATTATCACAGACTCTTCTAACACAAAAAGTGCCAAAACTTTTATCAAACTCAACACTTTTGGTATCAACATTTAGCAGCAACTTTTTTCTAATGAGTCCTTGGAAGATGGGAAGATAAGTATCCCCACATATAAGCTATTTTCAAGGTAAGAGAAACAAATACACAATTTGAATAACACATCTCAGCCAGAATAAAGAATATGCTATAAAAAACTGAACAATCACATAAACTGAACAACACACAAAACAAAACTAAAAACATACACTTGCATCTTTTTGAACCTCAGTAAACAAGTCAGCGCAGAATTTCTTAACAAAATAAGATGCTTAATGATCAAACAAAACAAAAATACCCTCACCACTATGATCTTCAAGTGTTATTTTAATTTTAAGGTTTAATTACTCTGTTGGTCCTTATAGTTTCGCAAAATTTTCAATTAGGTCCCTATACTTTTTTTCTTTTTAATTGGGTCCTTGCACCAATTTTTTTTTTTAATAGGTCCCTTTTAGTAGTAATTGGCTTCATTATATAGGGACCCAACTAAAAAAAATTAGTGTAGGGACTCAAATAAAAAGAAAAAAAAAGTGTAGGGACTCAATTGAAAAAAAATTGGTGCAGGGACTCAATTAAAAGGAAAAAAGTATAGGGACCTACTTGAAAATTTTGTGAAACTATAAGGACCAACAGAATAATTAAACCTAATTTTAAATCTACATACTGAAATAAAAAAAAAACAATGATTCGAAATAAATATTAAGATGAAACATTATTCGTATAAACCAGCCATAACACAATTTGAAATCACATTTTGAAAAAAATTATTACCTCAGAGTAATATTAATTATATGCTTCACACAGAAGTCACAGTAGTATGCACCATTTTAAAGATGGATACCCTTTCCATATATACAAGTAGAATACTACCAACTTACATCTTCAATAATACCTTTGATTATACCAAAAATGATAAAAGAATCCTCTAGGCAATGCACATTTAAAAAATAATTAACAATATAAAACATAAAACAAATTTAAAAATTGTTATTTTTTCTGTTAATTTATTTTTAACATAAATATAACTAACTTAATAAATGTCAACCTCATTGTTATCTTGGAGCTTTTCAATAGTGCATCTTCTAGTCAAGCTCATGAAATCATCTTCCAAAGATACCATTTTATCCTCATTGGCAATAAATAGTGGTTGAGTACCATTGACTCCTTGCTCAATCATACTAACATAAAAATTATGCAAATACATGTAAATATTACTCTAGATTGGTTGGAATTAAAGAAGAAAACAAAAAACAGTGACATAAACCATGCTAACCTTTGCCTGGAATCAATAACTTCAGAAAGATCAGGATTAAATATAATTTGAGTGGCATACATGACATTTTGGAGACCTATTTGACCTACACAATAATACCAAAAGAGTTTAGCAAAGATCATCTAAAACAACACTTGGTTTAGCAATAACAAAATTTAAAGAAATTGAATAAAGTAACCCTAAAAAACTTGACTTTAGCAAATTGAATGACAACAATAGGCTGCTCTACATAGCCAGATGCTAAGAAATGATTTACTTAATTAACATACTCCTTAAACAATGCACAACGCATTGTAAGATTGAAACTCAGAAGATGAAGAACAATGAAATAAAAAATAACAAAAAAAATAAAATTAAAAGACAACAAAAATCACTAAAAATGACTAAATCAACACACTCTTTTGAAGATAATTCAAGTACAATCATTTTCACAATTTTTTTCTCTTTTGCATATTCTTTCTCTTCTGCCACAATGATTGTGTTGATTGTGATGAGTTGCTTTATAACTACCATGATTTAAGACAACAATGAAGTATGCCACTCTGTAAACTTGACCTTCAAGTATATGATCCTTAAACCTATTAAGAAGTTATTTCTTAACTGTAGCTTGAATTTTTTCAGACTAAAAATCCAACAAAAATAAAATAAAATCAAAATAGTAAAACCTATAACTTTAAGTTGAACACTTCAAAGTAACAAGTAATAACAAATCTAACACAGTAGCAAATAGGGGCTCACATGCTCATAAAAAAAATCAACTCCATTGAGTTAGAAAACTCATGGTTACCAAAAGAGGGTACCACCCAAACTTTTAGAACCATGACTTTCAGCCTCCATGCCTCTATAGGAGGATGCATCCTAGAAATCATATCAAATGGAGGAGGCATTGCACAAAAAAAATGGAGAATCAACTTTATGTAATAGCTTAAGCTATAAACAGAAAGGATGTGGAATAAACATAACTTAAAAGAAAATAGAAGACAGTGGAATACTTGCATTGAGTGTGGTTTTTCAACCATTCTTTTATAGAAAAACTCATGGCACCATAGTCACTTTTTTTTAATTCAAATTGAACATGAAAATAGAGGGAAAAAAAAACTCTTATTCCATATCCATCTCCATTCTATAACCTATGCAGAACTCATCACATCAGGAAACTCTGACCCCAAAAAAAGAAATAAACAATTAAACAAATGAAGAATTAATGGAATCATCACCAAAATAAAGAGAGCACACAATACAAGATACAATGCACCTACACATCATTAGACCATAGCAATGATAGTAATCAACTACCCCAAATACTCATCCTATTCATAGCAACGACAGTTGGTCAATGTATTAGGTTATCATATGTTCAAAACAGCAACTTAATATCAATAAACTTCTACGAACATAGAATGTCACAAAGAACAAGAAAGATATTATGACTACCAGTTTTGAATTAGAAAAATACTTTAAACATCAAATTCGCTTTACTTGAACAACTAATAATTTTATTACAATATAAAGGAACCACTAAAAAGCAGAACTTGAGTCTATAAACTCACATTGCTTGAGAAACTCTGTCAATCATATCACTACTCATGAAATAGATTAAGTACAAACCCCATACCTTGATAATGATTCACACAACCGAACCCATAATCCATAAATATAAGAAAAATATAAGTAGAACTTTCTTCTTTAGAATCATTATACTAGCCACAAAATTTATAAAATACACAACTCACATGCAACCAACAATTCAACTGCTATCAGAAGGAGACACCATAATCAAATTAACATCAAATTCTGATTAATGACCTGAAAAAGATGAACCCAGAAATCCTTAAAATAGCTAGACAAATTGCCGATTCATAAACCCTAGACAATCAAATATGAAATAATCGTGTAACACATACCAAAATTGATCACAATAAAACACAGTGAAGGAAAGAAGAAGCATAAAGAGGAAAACAATGTTGGAACTAAAAGTCGCAGAAGAATGTACCTGCTTGATTGATTGGAGCCAGAGAATTTGAACCTCTAGCATGAAATCCTAAATAATACGGTCGCATGTGCGACGAAACAATGTCCAACAAACACACCCTATAGACAAGATGTGCTATTATGGAGAAAAGAAGAATAGGAGAGAAAACAATTAGAGCTAGGGTTTGAAGTAATCATGACCTATGGTACCAAATCCCTAAAAATAGCGTCATACAAGAAGAAATCCGGAAAAGTGTCACATGAGCGACCGAAGAGCAGCGAACATGTGTACCATTCAAAAAAGAGATTTCATAAATGAAGGAAAGTTCCAGCTCGAATATGAACCGGCTTGAGATGCAGGGAGGTCTCCAGCTTGAAAATGATACCACGTATATATATATATAGGGTAAAATAAGATAAATAAAAAAAATGGAAACATAAAATAAGTTACAAAACAACCAAAAGAAAAGTGAAAGAAATATGTTTAAAAATCTTCATTCTTAACATTCATTAATTATTGTTAGAATTAATGAATCTTAAATAAGGTAAATTTAGGCTTTTTTTTTTTGTCTCCCTAGTATTATACTTGATTATAACATTGAAAGAGGAATTAATCAGGGGACTATGTACAAAATTTGAGGAAAAGAAAATTCAGCGCTTCTCAAAATAAAAAATAGATAAACCACCATAAATATATCGGTATTATTTTGGCATTGACAAAAATATTTTTGAATTTTTTATTATAGACAAAAATATTTACAAATAATTTAAAAATGTATAAAAAATATTCAGCCGTATCAAAGACTTACTCTGTTCACGAAAAAACGTAACATAGATTAGAATTTCATTTGTCACATAAAAAGTTTTATTTGTCACATCATTTTTTTCGCTAACGTAAAATATCTTAACTCACGAATGTATATTTTTGTCACGTTTTTAAATAATTTAAAATTATTTTTATCGATAATAAAATTTAAAAATATTTTTGTCTACGATAAAATAATTCAAATGCATTTTTAATAATTTACCCTAAAAAAGAATTTCAATGCGCTCATGAGTGAGGTGTGAAAAAAAAAATGATTGATTTTGAGTGTATGTGTACATGCATCTGAAAAATCATCTGTATGACCCATTTTATTTTAGAGCATTTTACAACCATATGAAAAGTTTTTAGAGTTTTTAGGCTAACTTAGTAGTTGTTACGAAAATAAAAGACAATATTGGTGATTAGTTTTTAGTGGCAGGGTGGGGTCGATTGATAGAACATAGGTATCGACCGTTAAAAAGAACCTAACTTTGTCCAATAACTGACATCATGTAGTGTGGGCCAATTCTCAATGCTCTCCCATTCAGGTCAAGCTGATCAGGTGCCAATGGAATCTTCATCACAAGGGGAATTTTCATGCCATCAAAATCACCCTTCACACTCTTCAATTATTCTTAGTTTCTCACTTAGGATTTTGCCAACCCTTCCATGTCTTAATATTCAGCAGCTTGTGTAATATATAGAACAAGTTGGGGTGATATATATAAGATAGTAATCCAAATAATCAGTGAATAGTAATAATAACTATTAGTGCATGAAAAGAATTAACCGATACATATAATTTTGAAAAGGGGGGGGGGGGTTAATATTAATATGTAACACTTTCAAAGAGCCTCAAATATTCACAAAGAGCTACGGGCTTGATGACTATCCTCTCAACGTTGGTTTAATTTCTTGTTAGAAAAATTATTCACATTGAGAGTTTTAAATTAACAGTCTAATCATATTTCAATACTCTAACCCTAAAACCCACAAAGCCCCTAACTCACGAATGTAATGTGAGATGATGACGATGATAAGGTAGTTGGCGTTTCTAAACTTATACCTCCGTTGCACCAATCAATTGAAAGATTCACACACATATATATATATACATGAGAGTTAATAATTTAATCCCCCACTAATGTAAAATTATACAAATAACAATTCTCATGTTTAAGGATGCTTTACATGAAATAAGATATGATTTATTATATATGAAAATATACATATGATAAAAGATAAAAAAGATCAAAAATACTTTATAGGGTTGATTAATTCTATTAATCTAATCTATTATATGTTATACTAAGACCCAAACAAATAATTAAAAATGGTTTAATAATAAGAGGCATGTTATGCTTGTTAAGTTGCTAAGGTAAGGTGGGGGTTGAATAAATGTAATTGGTGGTGGCATTATATCATGAAGAAAATGAAATATAACCATAGAGAAGAGGTGTTATTATTTTATGTATTTATTTGCCATCAAACAAGGTGTGAGGTTGAACAAAAACGTGTAAAAAGACAAAATTGCCATTGTCTTTTTTCCATGTAGTAAAGGATGAAGACGTGCTGGACTCAAATTGTTGGACTTTTAGGGAGGATTGATCATGTGCCATAAATGTAAACACCACATGGTACAAAGAAGATATATGCATATTTTGTATTTTTGGGCAGAATAAGAAAAAAGAAGATCAGTGTTCTCATGTCATTGCCAATCACACCTTCAAAACGGAATGCATCCATCATGAAAATGGGATATGAATGATTTTGACAAATTCAAATGAATCAATGAATGAAACAATTAATGGTCATTACATACAGACAAAAACCATTGTATTTTTCCTCATTCAGTTAAAGTATCCCACCCAAAAATGGGGCTTCTTTTTATCATTTTTGTTTCTCCTATAATTAAATATCTCCAAAAATAATAACAAATTTTAAAATAAAGAAACTAGTCTAGTAGATATATATCTGAAAAATAGATATATGATGCAAATGAGATGAAATTAGATAAAAAAAAAAAAAGAAATTATTATATCATGTTTTGAAGACCATATTCTATTTTTAATTATTATTAATATTATTTATTTAAATCTCTGTAACATAGGCCCTGCTATTCTGCTGGGAAACCTTGCAACTGGTCCTACATGTCATATTCAAATATATATATATATATTGGGTGTTGCGTTTGCATAATTCTCCGTTCAATATTGACAATAGACTAAGACACATCACGCTTAATCATAAGACCCTGCCAAGTTAATTTCTGAGATTTTGTTAACTGATTTAATGAAAATATATATTATGAACACATTCAAAATCAGTTATCAAATTAATTATATAAGCAATAATATTTAATGTATATATTATATTTTCATACATATTGAAAGTATATGTTATATAACTAATCTTTAATGTATATTATACACATTAATGTATATATTATATTTTCATATATATTCTATACAAGTAATAAATTTTTAATATACATCTAATATAGTATTAAGTCTGACAAATTAAAGACTAATCCGTCACAAATTTAAACTCTATTTAAGAGTCTGCTGTTGGTCAACGTTGACTAGTTCTACTTGGCTAATCCAAATTAATTTAACATAATTATTAATTTAATTTGGGGGTGGATATACATATAATTAAGTTGCTCTCCCTCAATCTCTCACACACTCACACTTGAGATTACAAAATTAATTAACCATATGTTAATTTGTAGTTTGTAGAGCACTTTGAAAGACATTAATGTTTGAAATCTATTTTCAACACTAGCACGTAGAGAGAGACCCCATAATGGTTTAGGTGAAAATAATGTTTGAATTTATATGCTTGATAATGAATCAGTGTCATGTCAGACAAAGGGCAGAAAACAACTTCAGAACTCAGAAGAGTCCTAATTTGCAGAGAGCCCTTCATAATCATAGGCATTAGGTAAATGAAGATTTGTTATTATTAAATATTAATATGTCCATGTCAAAGTATGCGCGTGCACGTGTGTACAAGAAGAGAGATAACAAAAATTATTTAGAGGTTAATTCTTATGCATTATCAATCAATCAATGATTTCTTAATAAACAAAATTGACTATAAATATTGATATATTTTTACCGATTTAAAACATGTTAGTTTATAGTAATAAATGAATGAAAGACAATTCGTGTAACTGCTACTGCTACACAAATATGTAGTAATTTTTAATGGGACAGAATTTGAGGGATTTTGAAGAGTAACGGTAAGCGCCGTCCCCACATTCTATAATAAAAAAAATTAAAAAATATATTTATACACCAAATACTTTATGATATCGATGTAAAAATATAATTGTTACTAACTAATTGTATATTTAAATTATTTTTTAATTAATAAAATAAAAAATATATATTTGATTATTAAAAAAATATTAGTATGAAAAAGCTTATTATAAAAAAGATAAATTTAGTCTTGATTTAGTAAATTTTTTCGAAGTAAAAAATATAAACATCTTATTTTGCGTTTAATAAATAAAAAAAATCAATATTTGTATTGATAATATTTTAAAATTAATTTATATTTATCAAAATTAAAAAATCTTATATAACTTCGTATATTAATGAATATTTAAATTTAATTTTTATATTAATATTTATTATAATATTTTTAAATTTTAAAAATTATTTTATCAAATAAATTTGTGATTATTTGTGTTTATTAAAAATTATTTTTAATTTAATTTATCAAAATACAGATGTTATAATTTAAAAAAATAAAAAAATTTATCAAACTAAGACACGGGTAAATTAACTAATCAAATATAGATAGAATTCATAAATTAACAGAATGAAGGTCACGCCTCATACTCTTACTATTAGCTGGACCGTACTGATTCAATCCAGATAAGCAACACGAAGAAGCTACGGTACCTAAATAATAACTTTTCATTCTCATATCTTTCTTTTTTTATCATGAAAACAAAAATAACATGCTAAATCACAGAGCTTAATTTCACAAATTCAGCTTTTAAGATTTACTTACATAATAACATGATGACACATTCATGTATCATGAGCACAATCTCTTTACACACGTAAATGTAAATCATAAAATCTACAGACAAATACACAAACAAACAAACAAACAAGAGTAACACAATCAAACCCTAGTAGTTAATTAAATCTTGAAGTTTTCAGTAATTCCACAAGCTCTCAAAGTGAGCCCTCCCTATATCAAAATTGGACACCACGGAATTGGTTTCCACGTTCATCTCAGTAGTGAGGCCTGTTTCCTGTGACACACTGATCATTTCCCTTTCGTTCGATTCATACAACGCCCTCAGGATACTCTGATCTTGATGTTGAGTAGAGTACAAGGAACCGCCGCAAATCGGCATCCTTGGGAGAATGTTGGAAGAAACCGCGTAGGCGGAAACAGAAGAGGAGGAGTTGTTGGGGAAGGAACCACCAAAGACTCCTCCTCCTCCTCCGCTTCCGCCTGCGGCTTGGTTTCTTGGAACATCAATTGGATTGGAGAAGCAGGGCACGTAAGGCGATTCGTCATGGATGGTGTCGAAAGAGGGCGAGGTCTCCGTCAAGGGAGGTAGACCGGAAGAATCCAATTCAGTTCGGAAAGTGTCGAGCCTCATGATTCCAGAGATGTGAACCTTCTTGCCAGCTGAACTCTTCCGAAACACCCTGCAAATCACCCACTCGTTCTGCCACAAAGATTGTTCAATTCCAAGTTGGAAAAAACAGAGGAAATTAAACAGTAAACAGGGTATATTGGTTTACCTTTGCGGTTTTTGGGAGGTTATGGATGGAGAATTTTCCCTCCAGCCTGAACTCGTGCATGACCCAGTTTGTTTTCTCTCCTTTAGGTGCTCTTCCTTTGTAGAAGACAAGCGTTTTCTTCATTCCGACGAGAGATTTGCCTCGAAAAATCTCCTTGTCTTTCCCGGTTGCCTTCCAGTACCCAGACTCCGTGGCCCGGTTTGTCCTCAACCCGGTCGGATACTTCCTATCCCTCACGCAGAAGAAGTACCACTCTTTCTCTCCCATTTTCGCTTTCCCTAAACAAATAAAAGTAAAATAATCAGAGAATTAGAGAGAGAGAGAGATGAGAGAAGATAATGAATTGATGTTGGTGGTGTTAGTTACATGGCAAATCCCAAGGCTCGCAGCGGTTAAGGTCGACTTCGCCAATGGCTCTTGCGGCGAAGTTGGTGTCAATAACTTTCTTGTATAGGTAATGGGTTATGAGCTCTTCATCAGTTGGGTGAAACCGAAACCCCGGAGGTAAATCCATCTGCTCCTCTTCCTTCAACACCAATGATGCCACTTTTTCCATTGCTCTGATCTTTCTTTCTTTCTTACTTCTTTTACTTTCAATATATAGAGAGAGGGGAGGAGAGGAAAGAGAGATGGAATATGGAGATGGATGTGAATAATGAGAAGGGAAAACGAAGGAGAGAAAAAGGAGGCACCTAAATACTACTGCTATCTGGGGGAAGAGAGAGAAAGAGAAACGTGGCATGTAAGCCAACTTGCTTCGTTTTTTGTTTATAAGGCTAAAGCACTCATTCCCATTCCAAATTATTTGATTTATCATGAGATGAGATAATTATTGTGTCATAATACTTTGGCTAATTTTGTTTTCTGCTCACTTGCCCAAATACCATGCATCTAATTATCACCATGCTAGTGTATGTTGATGGAGTATCACTTTGTTGTCGCACTTATGTAACTGGATACTCTTTATACTTTATCACTACAAATTTTATCACCAGACGCTTTATTTATTTATTTTTCTTTTTAATTGAACTAGGTAATTTGTTGTTATCATGTAAGTAACTTTGAATTCTTCATGATTAGTCATATGCTAATCTTGAGAAGAGTCAGATATTCATTGCTGTGCAGTAACATTGTAAAAAATTTTTACATTAGTATTTATTATTTAGGTAAAAATAAAATTTTGGGATATCAGTTAAGATGTATTTGTAGGATTTTTTATATGTTATTGGCTTAAATTACGAAATTAAACACTGAAACTTTGCATTATATATATTAGACTATTTACATATTACATTTTCTATAACACTTTACACTAGGTTGCTCTTTTCTCTTTTATTCAGTTATATATTTATATTTTTAAACGTATAATACAATAAATAAAATAGTTAAATAATCAAAAACTTGTACTGATGGAATAATATATGATTAAATATTTATGCAATTTTAATTTTTAAATATACATGTATATTAAAAGGGATTCTTTCTTATTTAAATTAAATAAATATAGTATCTATCAAAATAAATAAATGTTGAAGAAATTACCAAAATTCATCTTCAGTCACATCTCGAGTACTGAGGATCATTGTCCAAAATGGCCACATCTCAGGTGCACTGACCCCATACTGTGATAGACTAGTGTCTGCGAATCATATTTCGGATGCAACCGCGATATAAACATAAGCATATCTCAGATACACTGCACCCGAGATACGCGTGTTTTCTGATTCGGGTTACTGCATCGAGATAAGGAGAAATTACCAGGGTATTACCAGACTTGTCCTCTATTTGTTTATCCATTTTAGTGAATGCTTTTTTTACGAAAATATTGTAATGTTGTAGATAAAAAATGTAATATCGAAAGTAACTAGTTATATAGAAATCATGCTTCATTACACATTAAACACATTAGTTAACAATCATTATATCAAAGTGACAACATTGGAACTAAAAGGCCTGAACTCTAAATTGCATGCGTCGTCATGGATCTGAGTGGGACGCATTGGAACACCCACGTCTGGTGTGGCCCTCTCCACAGCAGAGCCCACATCTCTTCTCCGCACGCTCAATGGCATCCATCTCATTCCAGATCCGAGTGGATACCGGCCTTCCCGATGCCTTCCTTCGCATGGCTGAGTTGGGCTTCAGGCGTGCACCGTACCATGAAGGCCACATCTTTTCGTCTGGTATCAGCGAAAACTCCCTCTCGTATACCTTGAATACAGAGGCCATCGTGCACATGCTGCCAGGGCGTGTCGACATGAGTAATGCAATGACTGGAACAGGCTGCAGTCGCATGTACGCTCGGTCAGACGAACGCGATATGAAGTCTGTGACCAACCATCCACCGGCTCCATCTCTTCCACGCTAAAAATGGATGCCCTACGATCACAATGGGTGACTCGCATCATCGGTAGGCTCTCTCCGTTCTTATCTATAGCTGCCAACAGCTACTGTGAATAGATTTGTCCACCCTGTAACTGAGCATGTGCTTCGCGTTCTCTACGCACGAACAGCTGTTGCAACCTCTCATACATTGCCCGAACAATCGCTGCCACTGGAAGATTCCTCGTTCCCTTCAACATGACATTTATACACTCTGATAGGTTCGTCGTCATGTGACCATACCGACGACCTTCGTCGCAATGTTGCAACCACAAATCCTTCCTGAAACGAAGAGCCCAATCCACCATCTCAAGGATAGTGTACCCAAAGCATCCAAGTACCAGTCGCAATGTTACAACCATTGGTGAATTTCTTGTATTGACAATGATATTTAAGCCTATCTGACTCCAGAACTCTGTACTCCGCATTCCGTCGAATATTGTAGTTCTTAACCACCATTAGGAATGCTTCTCGGTTGCTGAATCTATGCCCAATTCAAAATTCTACCCCACCATCCGTGTTGTAATCCTCCTTGTCCCCAGCGTTCAAAAGATCGTTCGGCTGCATTGCATCCAAGTTTAACGTCTGATAATGGTTAGGAACATCCGACAGTCGAGGAATAGCCAAAGGGGGAGGCAGCAGAAACCTACCAACACGCTGCTGGGAGTCTCCGGTACAAACTCATCTTCTGATACTGTATCGCTTGACGACCTGGACCCAGCAACATAGGTTGAATTGCCCTCACTGTCAGAATCGTCGGCACTATCATGAGGCTGGGCATAGTGGATCAGTGTCGCCTTGACCGACACGACTTCAGGAGCCGAAGGAGACTGCCCACTACCAACAACTACGTCACGGACCGCAGCATACAACTCCATCACATGTTAGGGCATCAGCCATGCATGTACATCGAACATTACCCTCACTTGATGATTCCCATCTATCCAGAATAATCGGTTGGTAAATCCACTATTCGGAAGCGCATACAGAAATTTATATGCAACCCGTCCAACCTCCTTTGTTCTTACTCCCCCTATATTGCTCAGCATGACCGTCTTTAGCGCATCCAGGGTATCAACCCGTTAAGTGCGCAACATCACATTCTTGTCAGACTCAAAAATCACTCCTTCATCACCATGTTTGACTATCTTATTAAGATAAACCACCACAAAAAAAGAATTGATTACCGAAAGAAGAGAAAAAGAAGAATAGTTTGTGAATTGTGTGAGGAGAAGTATTGGGATGGTCTCTATAAATAGACTTATTCTACAACATATCTTGGATGCTGAGATCCTAATTATAATCTTGACTATATCTCGAATGCTGAGGAGGGACATTTCGATATTTTTCCTTATCTCGGATGCACTGACCCGTATCAAAAAACACGCGTATCTCAGGTGCAGTGTATCCGAGATATACTTATGTTCATATCATGGTTGCATTTGAGATATGATTTGCAAATACCCTATCACAGCACAGGGTCAGTACACCCGAGATGTGGCTATTTTAGACAATAACCCTCAGTACTTGAGTGTGACTGAGAATGTATTTTGGTAACTTCTTCGACGTTTATTTATTTTGGTAAATACTATATTTATTTAATTTAAATAAAAAAATCCATATTAAAAGTTAGTAATTGTGTATTTTTTTAATATTTATATATATTGATTTACATATTATGCAAACTAAATAACAAGCTATTAGAATAATTAAATTTATAATAATAGAATAATAATCAAACTTGTAAAAGACAAATAATTAAACTTGTTTATAATAATATATTAAAAAAATTTATAGAATCTCAAATAAGTATTTCTATATGCAGTGTCTAGTAATTAATAAGTGTTAATTTTTGTGTAGACATAATATGATTGAATTTTGAATAAAGTGATAAATAAATTTATAAAAATTTACACTTTGGATAGAGTAATTTTTAAAAAAAATACCAAAAGAATTTTCTAAAATAATAAATGTGATACATTACTTTTAAATTAATCTTTATAATTAAGATATAAAATCTTAATTTAAATTAATTTATTCACATTTACTATTATAAAAAATTTTATTGATATTTTTTTCTTTCAAAAATTAATCTGTTTAAAATATAAATTTTTAGAAATTTATTTCTCACTTTATTCTTGAATTTTTTATACTAATCATACATGGAAATTAAATCATTTTTTACCATGGTAGATAAAAGTTTGTTCATTAACACTCATTTAATCATGTGTTGTTATAGTATCATTTAATTATTTTGACTTTACAATGACTTTACTTGCTAGAAGTCGCACATAAAATTAGATCTGGTTAGTTGATATTATTAAATACTTTTATTTAATATTATATAAAAAATTATTTTTTTTATGTTAATATACTTTTAAAATTATCATGTAATATATATTCCAACTTATTATAAGCCAATTGGGAATTTTGAATAATAATAAAGTGAATCATTAAGTGGTAAGGGGGCCAACCAGACCTTAATTGGTCCATCTCAACCATAATGCAATATTATAATGAGTTTCTGTTTCTCCTTTCATTATTTCGAAAAGGAAAGAATTATAATTATAACTATAATTATAATCAACTAGAGTACAGTTAATGTATAATTGGGCCCCAAGAAATTAAGACTTTCACTAAAAAAAATTTCTTTACTTTTTTTATTTTTTTTCCATTATGATTTTTTTTTAAAAATAAAAGGATGAAGAGTATTCAGGAATGTGAATTTCCCCCTCCCCTTCATCCGTCCCAATGTACTAATAGTTAAATACAAACTACAAAAAATAAAATGTTCATCCCAGTTCGTTTTGCATCTTTACTAAGAGTAAAAAATAGAGATTGAAAATCAGAAGATTAAATTAATTTTTTTATTATATTTAGTATAAAATATAATAGACTGAGTTATTTTTTAGTATCATATTTAATTTAAAGTAAATATGAATATTAAGAGATATATTTAAAATTTTATTTTTTTTTTAAATTTCAATTTTTTATGTTTATACTTTTTAAAAATACTAAAAAAACTGAAATTTGTGTTTTAAAATTGAAATCTTAATTATAATTTTTTATCACCAAAATATAATATATAGTTCCAGTCCTAAAAAACAAACGTATCCTAAGTGATAATTCTTAGCTTTATCCAAAATTACTGATATGACCTTAGAAGATTTATTATTAGAATTTAGAAGCAAAGCGACAAGATAACCGAAATAGTAAATGCACTCTTCACAAAGTTCTTAAACCGACACATTGACTTTTTCAAGTTGGAAAAACTGGCAAATAATAAACGAAAAAAGTTGAAGTCTGCGTTAAAGTTCTAAATTTTGCCATACACTAATTTTGGATGAAAAAATAAGCCGTAAGTAAACAAGCAAAAAAGAGAATGAATAATCTGTAGTTTAACCTTGTAGCAAAGAATTTCGGGAGTATTGTTGAAGAGGTAGATGAATGATTTTATCAGTTTTGAAGAGGTAGAATTTTTCTTCTTCATTGATCAATGTTAAGTACTAATTGAACAAAACCCTTATTACTCTCATAATCCCGTAGAAAACCCTCATGAATTAAGTAGCCAAATATTAATAACATCCTACCAATCACAGCAAGAAAATTTTAATTAGTTCTTAGTCTAGTTTTAATTGGCGTTGAAAAGCAAAATTGATTCGGGACAAGCAAATGTACATTAGGTCAAATGTAACCATTTTGTAGCTAACATAATCAAAACATATATATCATTTATTTTTTAAATAAAACTACGCAGTCAAACAATTTTACCAACTAAATTTTAACCGAGTCAAATACGTACATTTTTTTTTAAACGTGGTCAATTTTTTATTTTTTTTCTTCTTTTTCTTCGTCTTCTTTTATTATTATCATCAATGTCATCTTTTTCATCTTTTAATAGCACAAATTTTAATGCAAACACAAAAAATATAGTGTACAACATAAACTTTTAAAAAATTACATATAGAAGCTAATACTGACATTCAACCAATAAAATACATACAAAACCAAAATTTTTAACCAAAATTTTGGTATACAGTGTAAAAAATTTGGTACATAACACAGAAATTTTAATGTACAGCATAAAAAATTTTAAAAGATTAGATGTCTAAAATATTGACATTCAACTAACAAAATATATACAATACATAAATTATTAAAAATTCGCAATTGACTCATCCAACCAATAAAATATAGGGGGATGCTCCCATAAAGACGCAGAAAACGTCTTTTTTTAAAGATATTTTTTAATAATTAAAATTTAATATATATAATCACTTAAATTATATTATTTTTGTCAAAATTAGGTCAGATAAATTAATTTGATCGAAAAATAGTGAATTAAATTTTAAATCCGTCTAAATTAATATTATTTTTTTATAAAAAATGACTACAATATCTCTATTATATAAAATGACTAAAATACTCTTATTATATATATTAATTTTGAGAATCTTAAATTCTAGCCCTTTTCTTCTCTATCGTTATAGGGTTAGAATTTAAAGTTTTCAAAATATATATATATATATATATATATATATATATATATATATATATATATATATATATATATATATATATATATATTAAATAGGAATATTTTAGTTGTGTTTTATAATAGGAATATTGTAGTAATCTTTTATAAAAAATATTAATTTATACTGGTTCAAAATTTAATTTATTAATTTTTTTTGCTAAATTGATTTGTCTGGTCTAATTTTAATAAAAATAATACAATTTAATTTATTTTATGTGTTAAATTTTAATTTTAAAAAAATATCTTTAAAAAAAAAGACGTTTTTAACATCTTTATTTAAGTAGCTTCCTAAAATATATGCGCATAAAAAATTTCTTTGCTATAAATACATTTTTTGTGCTATATGTAAAAATTTATATACTATATTAATACATTTAGTTTATGTACAAAAATTTGTATACTATGTAAAATTTTTTGTATTATATAAATAATTTTCTGTACTTTCTAATAAAAATTTATATGCTAAAATTATGCGAAAAAAAAAACCAATAACACATACATATATTTTTTTTTTTGTTAAACTTAACTTAATTAGACATAATTACAAAAACGCTTGCCTAGTATCACCTTTAATTTTTTTTCCTAGTATCTAGAATGCTCACTTAAGCACGTTCACTTCATCAAATTTAGTTGTACGGAAGATTGCCTAGTATAAACTAATACTCCCCTTTGTTTAAAGAGACATTTGATTTGAGGGGGGAAATAGAAAATATTTTTTAGATTTTCGATCATTACAAACTAAATGGGTTGTAAATATAAAGACTAATAATGTCTGAACAATTGTCAGAAATAGCTAATATTTTATTCTCCCCAAAAGTAAATACGCCGAATCAATAATAAAAAAAAAATGCAAGAAGGAATATAATTATATTAAGAAGATTAGTAGTCAAAGTAACAATGTTGTTGATGTATGTAGAATGAATGTTGGGATAATGCTCATGGAGGTGGTTGCAGGATGATGAACAAATTCTTATGTCTTTCGTAAGCTAAATTGTCTACTACTTTAAAAGTTAAAACAACGATATATAACAACCTGACCTACTATTTTTCAGTCTTATATATATATAACTTGTTTTTAAAAAGAAGGTTTTATTTTATTTATTATTACTATAATTATAATTATTTTTGCTTTTCTCAGTTACTGTAACCAAATCAAGAGAGTTTTAAAGTTATGCTTTGATTACTTTCATACCAACATAGGGTTGGTTTAAGTAGTAAACAATTTAATATCATTTAAACAAGATCACATTAGGAAACTCATCTATCATAACTAGATGTACTACGTATCTGATTTGGGTTGGAATTAGTCGGGGCAAAACTTTGAACGTAGACGAGATTTTTTTTTTTTTTTTAAATATTGCAGTTTCATTTTTTACCACTTATTAATTAGAGTCTCACATTATGTATAAATCATATTATGATATATTATTAGTCTTTTTGAATTTTAGGCAATTTCTTTAGAAATTGACTTGGATTAATTCAACTCCTTAGTCCTTAATTCTTAGGGACCAGATTTTGAATGACCATGGATGCAATAAGTTTGAATGTTTTTAATTGCTTTAAATTTTTCTTTGGGTCCGGGTTTAATTCAAGTTTAATTTATGCTTATATATAATGCTTAAAAAAACGAATTTGTAACATAAACATAATGCTTAAAAAAATTTAAACAACACTCACTTATGCTAGTTCAAATAATTAAATGATACAAGACTACTAGTATTGATTTAAGCAAATGTTATAGCCTTGAATAATAGATTTTTGTTTGTATACTTCTTTTTTTTTTAAATACTATTGTTGGATTAGAAACTTACATGTTATAGATCATCTTTTGAAAATCTTATGTTAATCATTTTCTATTTTATATGTTTATTGATGTTCGATTTGGATTAAGTTTGCGCTTTTCATTACATATTATTATACAATGATTAGATTAAGATATATATTTTATAAAATACTATTAACTTTATCTCATCAATTGATTCTTATTGGTTATACGTTTGCAATAACTGCATCAAAAGTCGTATTAGTAGGTAAAAATATCATGATTATTCATGGCTGCTCGTAGTATCCCCTTTTGATATAATAGTATGATTTTTTTTTATTATTCTTAAAATATCGGTGTTTCAGTTAATTTTAATTAATATATATTATATATTTTTATAATAATTCTTCTGTTAATAGTATGTATATATAATCTCTAAAATAAGTAACTTATGCTTTTATCTGATATTTGTTTTTTTAATTACTCTACGAGGCTACGAGCTATATATCTCGCTCCATGGTTTGGGTGTTGACTGCGGATTTATTCTCTATTTGAATGTTGACTTTATATCTTTCTATTCACGTAGTATGATCACAGTAAGTAAGTGTCAAATAAATTGAAATTCAAATAAGCAGCCCCCCAAAAATTAATTTATCGAGAGAGAGAGAGAGAGATCATCTTCAAAGGGTAGCAATTTTCTTTTTCTTTTGGTCCGAGACAAAAAAAAAAATCTCATTATTTCTAGGTTATAAACGTACGTGGGCACAAAAAATATAATGACATGTTCATTCCCTCAACAAAAGAAAAGAAAACAGATTAGGCCAGTAGCATTATGCATGCATGTGAACTAATAATAAACCAATTTGTGTTTATATATATATATATATATAGGTATTTATTTATTTATCAACAAGGTTTGATTTTATTTCTCTTTGCATATATGTTTCTATTGAATATAATTTTTGAATTGTTGGATTTTTGAGCTCCCTTTTTATGTGGAGAAAAAGTTCAAATGTTAATATCCAAACTCATGAATAGTTGAAGTGGCTGAGGTGAGTTAGGGTTGAGTGAGAGAGGTTATTTTGGAAAGGAGAACACCCAAAGAAAAGAAGAGAGAAAGTTATTTTCGCACATACACAAAGCTGTCTCTGTAAATTGGTCATTGCAGATTCGTTAACGGTTGGATCGAGTTCAAATTTGGACAGTGTGTTCTACACATCTGGTTCTTTGATTTCACCAATCGGATCTTCAATTCGACATCTGTAGCTGGAGATATTGGTCACGCACAGTAGCTCTGTTTTTGTGGTATTTTCATATTCTTGTTCTTGTTTTGAAAGCTTTGAAACTTAGGTTGTTTGGCTTGTTGTATGCACGTTTTGTGCAGTAATTTGTGACTCTCTTGTACCCTATTTTCATCATAGTGAAGCTATTTCCTGATTTTGATAACTCGTAATTTTTACTTCTCTCATTGAGGAGATTTTTCACGTTAAAAATCTTGGTGTGTTAGCTTGTTTCTAATTTCTGATTTATGTGATTTTTCCGCTACTATTGGATATTATTGTACTGATGTTAATACTTATTATGAGTGAATATTATTACTCCTCTAATTCTTGTAAGTACGAAATTGTGTTTTATTCCTATCATGAACAACTAGATATTCTCACGAAAATTGAATTAATTAGTACATTACTTTTGTTCAGTTTTAGATCCTATTCATAATTTAGATCAACAGCTTCTTGTCGACTGTTAAATAGATTCTCTTTTGTACGCTTTTATGTTATATTTTTGTATTATTCGTCGTATACTTACAAAAAACCAAATTATAAAATAACGATTTTCTTTTTCCTTTCTTCGTTTATATGTATTTATTGTTGGAATACATAATTTTATTAACCCAGATCATCCATATTGAATCACCAAAAATATATTATAATGCGGAAGCGTACTTTTACTCATAGGAATCAGAAATTGACGGAATGATTCGGATCTTGTGGTTCTTTCGATCTTCCTCAACCAAAGCCTTCTGTATCCTAGGCGGTTGAATTGTGACTCTTCTGATAGAGAAAGAGCGACAAAGATGGCTTTGATATGTTGGGGACCGAAACCTGAAGGCTTATTTATTTGAGCATATCACCCATTAAACCCTAAAGCCCAAATAAAATAGTATCTAAAATCCAAAAGATAATTATCTAAGGAACAAAAGATAATATTTGGTTTTATTCTCATTTAATTCCAAATCAAAAGTAATAATGACTTATTCAATTTAGCATTTATAACAATAAATGAGATCACCATTATATAAGTCATTTAATTTGAAATAGCATAATTTGTGATTATAATTAATATATGTATTGCCCACAAACAAATTAGGAAATTAAAATAATTTCCTAACAATCTCCCACTTGGGCTATACATATATTCTTCCTTGCCATAATCACATCTTATAAACTTTATGCGCGCATCTGAATGTTATTTCTCTCATTACTTTAACAATCTGGTCCGTCTCATACATTAGATATGGAACTACTGCAGCTTTTATCACATTAATGTCGTGACTAAACCACGACAATCACCATCCTAATATACTTAACGACATAGATCAAATTTGGATGAGTAATCTGGAAATTACATCCCAAGTGATCTCATGCATGTCTATTTCTAGCTGGTCCAACTTTAAAACTTTATTGAGATCAAACACAAAACAAATATTGCAAAATGAACATTTCACATAACATGAAATGAACCATCAACTTAATTCTGCAAAAAAAATAACTCAATATTTTTCATAGGACATATAGCATAAAATAAACTGCCAATAAATCAAGGCATCACAAATATTGACACCCATTCGAGCAGTGTGCTCATGAAAGACTTTAGGGATCAATCCCTTGGTTAATGGGTTTGCTAGCATATATTATGTTCCTATATGTTCTATGGAAATCTGTTTTTCTTGAATTTTCTCCTTGACAACTAAGAACTTGATGTCTATATGCTTCGATTTTGTCAAGCTCTTATTGTTATTGGAGTATAAAACTGTTGACTTGTTGTCACAGAATATCTTTAATGGCTTTTCAATGTCATCTACTATATAAAGCTCAGTGACAAAGTTTCGCAACCATATGCTATGTTTGGATGCCTCAAAGCAAGCAACATATTCTACCTCCATTGTTGAGGAAGCTACAAGAGTCTCTTTATTAGACTTCCATGCAATAGCTCCTCCAGCCAAAATGAAGATACAGCCTGAAGTAGAGCACCTATTGTCTTGGCATCCCACAAATCGGAATCAGAATACCCAATGATCTCCAAATTTTTTTATCTTCGATAAGTAAGCATGTAATCCTTTGTTCTCTTCAGATAACGCATTACGCGTTTAACAGCTATCCAATAATCCATGCCCGGATTGTGCAAGTATCTACCCAATACTCCCACTATAAATGATATATCGGGACGTGTGCAGACTTGAGCATAAATTAAGCTCTCTAGTGCTAATGCATAAGGTTTATCATGCATTGCTGTCCTCTCAAGATCATTTTTAGGGCATTGCTTGAGACTGAACTTGTCTCCTTTAGCTACGGGTGTGTCCATCAGTCTACAACTTTCCATGCCATATCTACTTAAAATCTTTTCGATATAGTTCTTTTGTGATAATCCAAGAATACCTTGAGAACGATCTCTTAGGGTGTGTTTGGTTTTGCGTTAGAAGGAAGAGAAGCACGTTTGAGTGCATTGAACGCTTCCTCTTTTTGTTTGGATGCTTTTTTTTTTCTTTAAACGCCAATGTGATTTTACGTTCTTAACGTGCATTTATAAGAAGTTAAAAATTGTAGCTTCTGCGTTTAGATAATCATGTTAGAATTGAATTTATTTTGCTTTATCAATTTTACCCTTTACTTCCTTGCTTGTAGTCCTTTAGTATTCAAATATTTTAAACATATAATTATATTTTTTTATTAAATTTTTACTTTTTATTTTATATAAAAAAAATATTTTTATTTGACTTTGTTAAAATTTGTAAGTGTAATTCTTGTATATTAATTTATTATTATAATTTTGTTATAATATAAATTATTGATCCCACTAAAAAGAACAAAATAAATAAAAAACTAATTATAACTAAGAATAAAGTCATGAATAATTAAAATTTATAGTTTAAAATAGTATTAAATAAAAGAGTACAGAGAGTATTAAAAAAATTATAAATAATATAATTTAATAAAGTATATTTGGATATATTTTTCATATATTATTTTTTATTTTGATATAAAAATATATTTTGTCAATTTTTATATATTATTTTTATTTTAGTAAGTAAATATTAATTTTATTATAAAATTAATTAATAATATTTATTTAAATATCTAAATTAAAATGATAGAATAATATAAAAAATTTATTTAACTTGATATCTATTTTAGTAATTTTTTATCTAAAAGTAATTTTGAATAGTGTAATCCAAACAATATTTACTTTACTATAATCCATTTTGATATAAAGATTACCAAACATAAATCACTTTAACACAAACTTACTTTTCATCAAAATCAAGTTTGCAAAATCAATTTTATGCAAACTCCCGTTTACAAACTGAAATCCAAACACACACTTAGTATCTCGATTCCTAATATAAAAGAGGCATCACCAAGGTCTTTTATTTCGAATTTGTTCGATAGAAATTTCTTAGTTTCATGAAATAAGCCTATATCGTTACTAGCAAGTAGAATGTCATCAACATATAAGACCAAAAGGATGTATTTATTCCCACTGAACTTGCGGTATACACACTCATCTATGATATTCATCTCAAAACCGTATGAGGTAATGACTTGATGAAACTTGTGATACCATTGACGGAAATCTTGTTTGAGACCATAGACGGATTTCTTTAACTTACAAATCATAGATTTTGAATCACCTGATACAAAATTTTCTGGTTGTACCATATACATCGTTTTATCAATGTCACCATTGAGAAACACTATCTTTACATCCATCTGATGTAGCTCCAAGTCAAAATGAGCTACTAGTGTCATTATGGTTCTAAAAGAATCTTTCGATGATATTGGAGAGAAAGTCTCTTTATAGTCTATGCCCTCTTTTTGAGTAAAGCCTTTAGCGACTAGACGAGGTTTATATCTCTCGACATTACCCTTAGAATCTCTTTTGGTTGTAAATATCCATTTACAACCAATTGGTTTCACACCTTCAGGTAATTCTACGAGATGCCAAACGTCATTATCTTTCATAGACTTCATCTCTTCTTTCATGGCATTGATCCACTTTTCAAAGTTAGAACTTTGCATGGCTTGAGGAAAATTGATTGGGTCATTTTCTGTCAAACCAATGCCATCCTCATGTTCTTGGAGATAGACTACATATTCATCTGAAATTGCATTTCTCCTTTCTCTTATGGATCTCCTTAATGGCACTTCTTGAGGTTGTTGAGCTTGCTGTATGAGTTGGGATTGAGGAGGATTCTCATTATTTTTCGGTACTGTAGTAGTATCTTGAGCAACAACAATATTCTCATTGTTCTCTTGTACTGTAACTGGATCTACAATAGGATTCTCATTATGCTCTTGTACTATAACTGTATCTTGAACAATAATAGGCACAAGGTCCTAATCATTGTTAGTTACAGAATCCTCATCAAAAGTAACATTCCTAATATTTCCTTCCCCCAAACTCAACATCCTCAAGAAATCTCACATTTCCCGTTTCAAAAATAGATCTTGATGCAGAATTGTCAAATTTGTACCCCCGTGAATGCTCAGCGTAACCAACAAAGTAGCAACTAATTGTCCTTGAGTCCAATTTTCTTTCATGCGGCCTATAAGGTCGCGCCTCAGCTAGACATCCCCAAATATGCAAATGCTTTATACTAGGCATTTTTTCAGTCCAAATTTCATATGGAGTTTTGTTAACTGCTTTGCTTGGCACCCTATTAAGGATGTACATTGCGGTCTTTAAGGCTTCTCTCCAGAGTGATTCAGGTAAGGAAGAATGACTAATCATACTTCTGACCATGTCCTTAAGAGTTCGGTTCTTTCGCTCTGCAACACCATTCATCCTAGGTTTACCTGGCATGGTGTATTGCGGAACAATACCACACTCCTCTAGGAAAAGAGCAAAAGGTCCGGGACGTTGCTCACCTGAACCATCATATCTTCCGTAGTATTCACAACCACGATCAGATTTGACAGCTTTAATTTTTTTTCTAAGTTGAAGTTGAACTTTGAAAGACTTGAAAACATCCAAGGATTGGGACTTTTCATGAATTAAATATAGATGCCCATAACGAGAGTAATCATCTATGAACGTAATAAAGTACCGTTGTCCATTCCAAGAGACAGTAGGAAATGGGCCACATATATCGGTATGTATCAGTTCTAAGACATCTTTAGCTCTATCTGCACCTAATTTCATTTCATTTGTCCTTTTCCCCTTTATGCACTCAATGCAGACTTCAAAGTCCGCCAAATTTAGGGGTCCAAGAATTCCATCCGACACGAGTGACAAACCCCAATTTGACGGTTTGTTTTGCATTGGATTTAGAGTATTTTGATAACCTTTTGTCACATTTAGCCTAGGAATTAGCATGGTTTTGTTATCTCTCCCCTAATTGTGCTTAAGTGTAAAAACATGCTTTTTAAACCTTGTTTTGATGAATTCTAGTTTCTGTTTGATTCCATAAGATGCCTTGATGTGTTTGCTAGTAATCTCAGGTTGAAATAGGCTAGGCATGGATCAAAGGAAGCAAGGAAGAAAGCATGCAAGTGGAGAGAAGCACAAAAAGTCAAAGAAGCAAAGTCAGCCGTGCACGCGTACGCGCACAAGGCGCTCGCGCGCACATTGCGAAACAGGCCAAGGACGCGCACGCGTACCATGCGCGCACGCGCCGATGATGGCACATGACCTCATTAATGCAACACGTGCCTGGCGATTTGAGAGGTTTTCTGAACCCATTTTGGCGCCAAATTGCTAAGGGAAAGGAATAAAAGGATGAAGGATTAAGGGGAAGGCATCACTTAAGGACTTTTCATATTTTTCACACTTTAGAAGTTAGTTACCAGTTAGTTTAGTTTAGCTTTGTAGTTAGAGTTTTAGAGAGAGAAGCTCTCACTTCTCTCTAGAATTAGGATTAGGTTTAGTTCTTAGGTCTAGATTTAGATTCATGTTCTTCTACCTCTACCTTCAATTGATGATTGCTACACTTTAATTCTTCTCTCTATCCCTATTCTCTTGTTGTAATTTCTCTTATTTTGTTTCTAGGTTTTGTAATTGAGATACTTTTGTTCTCTTTATTTTCTTTCAATAATGCAATTTGAGGTAATTCATGATAATTGTGATTTCCTTGATTGTTGTTGTTAATTCCTTTCAATAATTGTTGTTAGATTTCATTCTTGTTGTTGATTTACTATGTTCTTCTTTTATGCTTACCAAGTGTTTGATAAAATGCTTGTTTGGATTTTAGAGTAGGTTTTGCTCCTCTTGGCCTAGGTAAAGTAATTAGTGACTCTTGAGTTATCTAATTCCTTTGTTGATTGATAATTGGAGAGGTTGCTAATTGGTTTGGAGTGCACTAAAGCTAGTCTTTCCTTGGGAGTTGGCTAGGACTTGTGGCTCAAGTCAATTCATCCACTTGACTTTCCTTTAATTAGTAAGGGTTAACTAAGTGGTAGCAATGAACAATTCTCATCACAATTGAGAAGGATAACTAGGATAGGACTTCTAATTTTCATACCTTGCCAAGAGCCTTTTATAGTTGTTAGTTTATTTTCATTGGCATTTACTTTTCATGCTTCTTATCCAAAACCCCAAAATAACTCATAACCAATAACAAGACACTCTATTGTAATTCCTAGGGAGAACGACCCGAGGTCCAATACTTCGGTTTATAAATCTTAGGGGTTTGTACTAGTGACAAACAACTTTTTGTATGAAAGGATTAGTGATTGGTTTAGAAACTATACTTGCAACGAGATTTCATTTGTGAAATTCTAAACCGTCAAAAATCCAATCGTCAACGAGCCTCTGAATTCTCTGTTTAGAGATGTGACCTAGGCGTTTGTGCCATAATGATGCCGATTTCTCATTTAGTTTTCGTTTTGTACCCGTTTGCAGTATTTTATTATTATAGGAATTTAAGTCAAGCCTATATAGATTATCCACCAAATGACCAGAGTAAATATTATTCGAATTATAGAAGAGACTGGCTTTATTGTCTCCGAACGAACAAAAATAACCTGATTTGTCCAAACGAGAAACAAAAACCAAATTTTGTGTAAATGATGGTACATAAAATGTCTCTAATAAATCCAAGTAAAATCTACTCGTGGAACATAATCTAAAGGTTCTTATAGCTTCGACTGCAACTATATTGCCGTCTGCCACATAGATGTAACTTTCAGCATCACTTGGCGGTCGGCTCCACAGGCAACCCTGCATAGTAACACTTACATGAGTAGTAGCAGCAGAATCTACCCACCAAGTATCAACAGGTACATAACTTAAACTAGTCTCAGAACAAACGAAAGTAAAAATTATACCCTTCTTTATACGTCAGGTGGCATATTTGGTACAATCCTTCTTCATGTGTCCCACCTTCTTACAAAAGAAACAAGTTGAAATTTGATCCTGTTTCTTAGCCTTTTTCTGCTGAGAAGGCACATCTATAGTAGTATCACGCTTTCTTTTATACTGAGAAGATGAAGCCATGTGAGCACTTTCAGTCTTATCTTGATGTAGCCTCTCTTCTTCTTGCACACAGTGAGATATATAAGCTCATTTAAGGACCAAGTGTCCTTCAGAGTGTTATAACTCACTTTGAATTGCCCAAAGTGTGCAGGAAGGAAAATCAAAATAAAATGCACGAGTAAATCTTCAGACAACTCTAACTTTAGTGCTTTCAATTTTGAAGCAAGATGAGACATTTCCATAATGTACTAAAAGACTACTTGCCTCTGCCTTTTCATTCTTAGTAAAGAATTTTTCAACATCCTTTAGGAACTGTTTGGCATCTTTATCCTCAGTAATTGAGCCCCGAAACGCCTCAGGAATTGAGCGTTTCATGATCATAATGCTCATTCGATTGAATCTCTCCCACTTCTCTATTTTAACCTCATTGAGGTTTTCCGGAGTGGAAGTGGGTTTCTCCTCTCAAAGAGCTACATCTAGATCCATACAACTGAGGACAATCTCTATAGTATCCTTCCAAACTTTAAAATTTGAACCATTTAGCATAGAAATACTGCTAATTTGTGCAGAAACATTGGTAGTTAAAGTCATAGTATCTGGATTAGAACAAAAAATATGCAGTAAATATTAGTTAAATAATGGAAAAAAATCCAGATTGAGATATCTAAAACAACATTAATTTTCAATATTTAGATAGAAAAATTAACTGTAAGTGATACTCTCATTGCAGTAATCAAATATTGTCAAAATCCCTGTCACACATTAAGCCTTTCTTTGGACCGACTTAATGCACACATGGAAACTTAAACTTTGCAACCTATTTATTATCGTATATATTTTCTATTAATTGGCCAAACAATAACCTTCCTTTGGGCCGATTATTGACCGCATAATTAATAAAAAATAAACAAAAGTGTGCAATGCTTATTATTTGGCCAAACAATAAACTTCCTTTGGGCTAACCAATATTTGCATGAATTACATATCACCATATCCCTAATGTTTTAAATAAATCAATTTTTACAAAAGAGGCTACTTTGGCAATATAATATTTAATCAATTTATTCCAAAACCAAAATTTTATAAAATGGGTGGGTATAATAATCCAAATTGTTATTAGTTTCCTTATGTAACAATTAAATAATATTTTTTATTACTCAATTTTTTTTATTATTATTAATATGTACACATAACTTGGCCAAATATAAATATCCTTTTGGATCAATTAATATTCGCATAAGTGACATATACATATTAATCCTTATATTCTAAAAGGATAATCAATTGATTTTATACCAAATTAATAGCATACACAATTAAATTTGAGACAATTATAATTTAATAATATTTTATAAATATTTTAAAATACTTTTTATACAAAAAAAAAATAACTCTACCAAATCGGTCTCATATATATAGGTATACTTTAATGCATAACCAAATAATGATAATATATATAAATATTTATACATAATAATACACATGTATATGCATATGAAAAACTACAATCCACGCCGTTAGCATTGAAAAAAAAGGTTGATCTTTGTGTTCGTCCAACAGTAGCAAATACATGTGACATACACACATAATAAAATATATGTGTGACACCAATGAACAGAATTATAGTCGACTGTTCTTAATTCATAATTTTGTCAATATTCAATGTAGGTAGCGCATACATATACATGTATCAATCCAAAAATAATAATAAAATTGAATATTTCGATGATTAAATTATGGATGACTCTGATACAACTTGTTGGAATAAATAATTTTATTAACCTAGATCATCCATATTATTGAATCACCAAAAATATATCATAATGCAGAAGCGTACCTTTACTCATAGGAATCAGAAATTGACGAAAGGATTTGGATCTTGTGGTTCTTTCGATCTTCCTCAACCAAAGCCTTCTGTATCCTAAGCGGCTGAATTATGACTCTTCTGATGGAGAAAGAACGACAAATGCGGCTTTGGTATATTGGGAACCGAAATCCTAAAGGTCTATTTATATTTGAATATGACACCTATTAAACCCTAAAGCCCAAATAAAATAGTATCTAAAGTCCAAAAGATAATATATCTAAAATTCAAAAGATAATTATCTAAAAAATAAAAGATAATCTGATTTTATTCTCATTTAATTCCAAATCAAAAGTAATAATGACTTATTCAATTTAGAATTTATAACAATAAATAAGATTATCATTATATAAATTATTTAATTTAAAATAATATAATTTGTAATTATAATTAATATATGTATTACCTATAAACAAATTAAAAAATTAAAATAATTTCCTAACATTTACGACACACAAACATATTATATATTGACTTATTTATATATATGTATAAGTTAAACAAGCTAAGTGTGTAGAATATTCTGATTAAAGAGATAATCGCCGTGAAAGTTTTCTAATTGTAACTAGTGTTCTCAAAATTATTATTCTCCAATTCGTATAATAATGTTTGAAATAATTTTTTTAAAGAATTTTAATTTAACATATTCACAGTATAAATAAATTTTATATATATATTTAATTACATATTGTTATATTCAAAAAGATAATTACTTTTTATGCAATAATCACTTATTTTTTTACGCACTTATTATAAGTTTTACATTTTTCAAAGATAAGGTCTCTATAAGTATAAGACTTCTCTTATCTATAAACTAATTTTTGGAGTTGAGTTAGGCTAGCTCATTTAATCTCAATTTTAAAGTATTAAAATCTATTTAATCCAGTATTATATTGAGTCATCTACCTGCAAATGTCACACTCTAGACAAATATTCTTAGATGTGAAGGAGATAAGATGTATTATAAATTTCAGATTTTTTTAAGAAAAAAGTTTTTAGATGATTTCTAAATGTAAATCATTCTTTATCTTATAAAGTAATTTTTAGAATTGAATTATGTCTACCAAATCTCAACTCTTATAGTTGTCTTATTATTTCAATTTTTTCTATTATAGTATAGAAATATAGACTTAAAACTATTCAATCACATATTCACTACTAATGGTTATTAGTGGCTAAAAGAAAGTGGGTTGAATCTTGGCCTTCGTTATTGCAAAAATCATTTTTGTATCATTAACAAAATTTTAAGAGATATTTTTAGTTTTGTCTCCTGTTGAGTAAAGAGTCTCCCATTTTTGTCTCCTAAAATAGAAATAGAGTAGAGAAGAAGAAGTGACACACAGATATATCCTGGTTCAGATCTAATACTTGAGCTCTGATACTAAATGATAAAGAAATAAAAGATAAACAAGAAGATAAAGATTCAAACTGAATAAAAAAAAGATACATTGAAATTGAATAGAAATAAAAAGGATAGATTGAAATTGAGTACAAAGAGAATCACTATGCTTTCTACCCAATTTTTTGACGCAGCAAGAAAGGGACTCATTAACCTAACTTGTCAACGCCATAGTTTAGAAATTGAATCGAAGGGACTCCTCAACCTTCTACTCAATTTCCCGATGCAATAAGAGAGGGACTCCTCAACCTCAATTGACCACACCATGGTTTCATCACGAAACAAAAAAAAGGGTTTTCAAACCTCTAAATCATTTTATATTATGACTACCCTAGTTTATGAGGTATTTATAACCTCTTATTACGTTAAAATATAGAAAATCTTAAGCCCACAAATATAATGCCCAATTTAGTAATTAAATAAACAAAATCAAAATAGATCAAATTAAAACATTCTAAAAATATAAACTAATATCTTCTAAATAACACTTGAAATCTTCATATCACAAACATTTGAAGCACGTATCACTATATCTTAGTGCTCTAGTTGTTAAATAGATTATTCTTACCCATTAAACCTCGAAACTAGTGGTATGCTAAATTTTTTTGAGATCTTACATAAGTGATGGTAATTACATTATCCTCTATTAATTGTCTAACAAACTCATGTCTCAAATTTATATTTCTATACTTTCCATTTTAAACCTTATTATATGCTTAAGATATGGCTAATTCACTATCATAGAAAATTAAAATGGTTGTTGACTGCTGTGGTCACATTTTTATCTCATCATATAACAAATTTCTGAGCCATTACGCTTATTTATTTGTGTCTATAAAGTTACAAATTCAGCCTTCATAGTAGAATGTAAAATATATATTTATTTTTTTAATGTCCCACTACTTGTTGCTCCACCATTCAGCCTTCATAATAGAATGTAAAATATATATTTATTTTTTTGATGTCCCACTTGTTGCTCCACCACCTACGGTAAAAATCCATCCTGAAGCGGATTTATTGTCACTAAGACTTGTAATCCAACTTGTGTCGGAATAACCTTTCAAAACTGGAGGATGATCACTACAATGTAATCCTAAGTTTATAATTTTCTTGAAATAACTAAGAACTCTTGTTATAACTTTCCAATATTGGTTGTTAGATTTTTCTGTAAATCTTGATAATTTACACACAACAAATGCTATTTTATGCCTTGTACAATTTATTGCATACATTAAAATTTGTATAGCAATAACATATTCTAATTATACTATAGGCCTTTTCATGTTTTCTTCTAATTTAAAATTAAGATTATAAGGTGTATTAGATTCTTTAATTGTGAGATGATCAAACTTTTTAATATAATGAAATTGACTTAAAGTAAAGCTAATTTCATTCTTATGCACCTTTATGCCTAATATTGTATCAATTTCTTTTAAATTCTTCATTTTGAATTTAAAAGTTAGATGCTCTTTTGTTATATGAGTTCCTTCTAAATTTGTTCAAATAATTAACATATCATCAACATACAGACAAATGATTACTCCATAATCCTTAATAAATTTAAAATAAATATATTTATCCACATATTATGTGAGAAGTCATTTGATAATACTACTGAATCAAATTTCTCAAACCATTATTTAGACACTTATTTAAGTCATACAATAACTTTATTAATTTACAAATTTTATTTTCATTTTTGGGTGGCACATGGTCTTTCGGTTGTTCTATATAAATTTTTTTATTAAGATCTCAATTTTAAAAAATAATATTAGTATCTGTTTGATGGACGTAAAACTTAAATGGAGGCTAATATTATAAGAGTTTTAATAGAAGTCATTCTTATTATAGGTGTATAGGTATTAAAATAGTCTAGACCTTTTTTTTTATCTAAACTCTTTGGTCATTAACCTTACTTTAAAAATTTATAATGAACCATCAGTATTATACTTTTTTCGAAATACTCAATTACATCCTATAGGCTTTGATCCTAGAGGCAAATCAACTAAAATTCAAAATATTATTTGATAATATTGAATTCATTTCATCATTTGTTACTTCTTTTAAAAAAGCAGAATCTCTAGAAACTATGGCTTCTTTGAAGGTTTAACGATCATTTTCAATGTTTATCCCAATAGGAATTTTGTTTTTCATAGAATCCCTAGTTCCTTCTACCAAAAAACTGGTAGCTTGAAAAGAAATAAAATTTAGATCCAAGTCCTTTTCTTTTTTTACTTTCAAGCTCTTCCTTGACTCGATCAATTATTTATCTCTTAAATATTTATTATTTTGATAATTTATTTCTTGTGAAATATTAGTATCATTTTGAGATATTCTAAGTTAGAAGTTAAATCATTGATAAAATTTACTTTCAATAAATTCTACCTCTCTTGATTCAACAACTACATTAGACACTAAATTTAATGTTCTATGTTTTAAAATTTTTAGCATATCCTATTAAAGTTTTTTTTTATGGCTCTTGGCCCTAATTTTATTCTCTTTTGATTAGAAACTCAATAAAAAATTAAATACCCCCACATTTTTAAATAATTCAAATTAAATTTTCTTTCTTTTTATATTTTATAAGAAAAAAATTTTCTATGTCTTGACAGTATCCTATTATAGGTATGACATTCTGTCAATAATGTTTCACCCCACAAATTATAAGACAATTTTGTATTTAGCAATATTGAACTAATTATATCCACTAGGGTACGATTTTTTTTTTTCGCCAAACCATTTTTATTGCGAAGTATAAGGAGTAGAAGATTCATGTACAATACCATAAAATTCATAAAAATTATCAAATTCATTAAAAAAATATTCTCCACCTCTATTACTAAAAAAGTTTTATTTTCTTATCATGCATATTCTCTATTTTTATTTTATATTTTTTAAATATTTTAAAAATTTATTTTTATTTTAAAATAAATACACATATATAAATTTAGAACAATCATTAATAAAAATTATAAAATATTTTTTTCTTCTAGTAATATTATCATTCGATTCACAAATATTACTATGAATTAGTTCTAATAAATATCTATTTCTTTTAACTTTAGAAAATGATTTCTTAATAAAATTTAGATTGTATTAAATATCATATTTTTTATTAAAATCTTTGTTATTAAAATTAGTATAGTTATTTTTATGCATATATTCATATGATTTGTAATTTAAGTGTACTAATATATTATGTCATAAATCACAAGAATCAACAACATACAATGAAATATTTACTTTATTATCAATACTAAATTTGAACATGCCTTTAGTATAATATCCTTTTTGATAAGAAAAGAAAAAGAACGAAGTTAAAAGGAATAAGAAAAGATACAGTGGAAACACATATTCTACTAGACCTCTAAGAAATATGTTCTTAGCAACCTAGGTCATTAGAAGAATATTTTTTACTAAACCTTTAAAAAATCTGTCATTGACAATCTAGATCAGAGGATTGAAAATTGAAAAAACTAACACTAAAGAATTATCTTAGGTTAGATGCTTCAAATTTCTTCATGCAACAAATAAAGTAAATCATTCACCTTACTTAATTACACATAGAAAAGCATGCATATTAGCACTCAAAATATTTATCAAAAAGTGTATAAATCGTTTCATAAAAAATGTTTAAATAAACCCCTAAAAAATTAGCCTAAAAGTGTGTCAAATATTCTTATATATGATTCTAAAATTAAAAGATATGATAATTATTTAAATTAAAAGATCTTAAAAAAGTATGATAACTAATTTAAATCATATTTGATCTTATTAAATTAGAACATATTTGATTTAAATTTAAAAAATCTATAAATACTACTAAATAAATCAAAACCAAATCAAATCTTTTAAAATCCTAACAACAAATCAAAACTAAATCATTTCGAATTCAATACTAATTTTATGCCTCCTAATGAATTTCAAACAAATTCTTAGGCTTTTTGATGTCCTCATTTAGTCCAACAGACTTTATGATTACTATCATTTTAACACCATTATTTTTTAGACAAACTCTTAGTCTCTTTAATGTCCAAAACTGAAATAGTATAATTTTTTTAGTATTCAGATCCTTAAATAAGATAATATTAACATTATGTCATTTAGCTTTAAAATGTCAAAAATACCCTCTTGAGCATGCATCACTTTTTTTATGAATACATCATTCTTAAAAACAAGATAATTTTATCGAATTTTATTACAACTTTAAATTATTTCTTACATAAGAGACTAACAGAAACTAATTTTTTTCTCAAATCTAGAATATGAAGTAAATTTATTAAATTTAATTTTTTTCAGATGTAAAGTTTAATTCCACAATTCCTTGACCACAAATTTTGGTTGAATTGTCATTGCCCATAAATAATTCTTTGTTGTTTACTTCTTCATATGGTTTGAATTGGTTGCGATCATTACAAACATAAATAGTAACCCCGAAATCTAACTATCATTCAAGTGATTTTTTTTGTATTGCCATATTAAATTCTATAATCATGCCAATATGCATATTTTGTACTTTTTCAGCAACCGTAGCAACTGGTATTTTTTTTTTCTACTAAGTTGGCCTTTAGTACTTTCTTTTTTAAAAGTCTATATTCTTTGATGTGATGTTCTTTTTGTGACAATGATAACACTCTCTTTGTCTCTTCTTATCTTGCTTTGGATCCTTTGAGAACTTTCTTTTCTTTTTATTATTTTTGTATTCACCAATATGATTCACTTTAGAACTTTGAGAATGATACACTGTATCACGTTTTCAAATTTTCTCTTCTATAAACATATGCTTTAGTAATTTCTCAATTGTAAAGTTCTCACTAAGATGTAAAAGTTTCTTCCAGTAATCAATCCAAGATGAAGACAATTTTAAAATTGCTCTAGCTTATAATGATTTAGGAATCACTACTTGTAGATCATGAAGTCTACTTACAAGAATTTGTAATTATTGAATTTGATACATAACATGTATAGTATAAATGATAATAAATTCAAAATATTTCAACATAATGAATTTATCTGTTTCTTGTCACTTAGTATTATACTTTTTTTCACAGACTTCCAATCTCCAATGGTGATCGAATTGACATGTAGAAATCATAGAGTTGGTTAGATAAAATATTGAGAATATGACTTCGACATGTAAAAGTATCTTCATCACATTTTTTTCGATAATTGAGCAATCTTTTCCTTTTCTTTCGGTGGAATATTTTCAGTGGTATCGGCAATTGGTGTAGTTTTTGGGTCAATTACATATGCAAAATTGATAGTCGTAAGAAAAAACATCATTTTGTCCTTCCAATAGTCGAAGTTCGTTCTATCAAAACGATCTAACTTGATAAACTCTTGATTCATGACCTTAAATGTGGTATTTTGATTTTGAGCAATTTTTAAAAAATATTTTCTTAAAAATGTTGAAAAAATAATATGAAATAGATGACAAAATTTATATTTGTTGTAATTTCAAAGTATAATTAGATCATTTTTTTATATAAATATTTATTTTTATATTTAGTTGCTATAAGATTATGACAATACTCTTCTAAAATATATTGAAAGTTTGAAACCTATCATTTCTTGATTAGCAATTTGAAAAAATTATTTAACACTCTCTTTGAACTTAAAAATGGAAAAGACTTAGTAATTTGGAAGTTTCTAATTGATATACATTTTTTTCATGATATATATATATATAATGCATGAAGCTACATTTACATAAGTCACGTACCATATATGAATGATTATGACTTAACTTTTAGTTACTTTGCGAATAGTTCAAACACCAAGACAACCGTTTAGCACTTATGGTTTTTCAAAATCAAACGATACAAAAACATTATTCAAGTATTACCGCTTGAAGAATGTAAAATACTAAAAATTAAACGACTAATAAACAACCGTTTTACTTGATTAATATTAATAATAATATTAATTCACCAAATTTATAAATATTCTTTATCAACTCCTTAAGGAACTCTAAATGAGTTTTTTTTTTTAATTTTAAAAAAAGAAGAGTTTCATTTACATCTTTGAAGATAAAATAATTTTCAAATCTATTTGGTAACACACAGATGAAATTGACTACTTGATGTCATTATTAAGATCCGATTTGGTAATTTTTTCTTAAAATAATTTATTAAAATTTATTTTTTTAATGATATTTGTTTAGATTGTAACCTATGAAATATAAACACTTCTCTGATTTGCTGCGTCCGTGTGTCGGATATATTTTAGACACAATACTCATCGAGACTCGTTGTGTATCTTCTATGTCCAATAGTGTCTTAATAAAAAATAAAAAAATCTTTTCCAAACACGTTTAGACACACCTAAATGCCATCACATGTCAGCGTGTCCAGCCTTATTTTTAACATATATTCTTGAAATGAGTTTAGAAATAGTATATAGTATTAATCATTAAAATAAAAATATTTTAAATACTTTATATAATTAAAAAAGATATTAAAAACAATTTAAAAATTAATTTATATTTAAATATCAATAAAATACCAAAATATCATTATAATTTATCTAAAAAGGATTTGGATCTTCTAAAGTTTGAATTTCACTTTAGAGAGTAAAGTGTGATCTCTCACCATTGATTTCATAGGTAGGACTAATAATAAATATGAAAGAGAAACTATTTAAGGATAGAAGATCACACTTTATTCTCTAAAGTGAAATTCAAACTTTAGAGGATCCAAATCCATCTAAAAAATACTTTATATTTTATATATATGTCGTATCCTCGTGTCTTATAAAAATTTTAAATTCGCATATCTGCATATCCTATGTCGTGTCATGTTCTTTATCGATATCATGTCCGTGTATCATAAATTATAACTTTAAGCCAAAACAACTATCTTGGAAATTCAAAACAAAATTGTTTTTCAATAAATATGCATCCCACCAATTATTTTTGGTAACATTATTTTTTAAATTTAAAATAATTTAGATATATATAATAAAAAGAAAAAATAAATATAAATATTTATTAATATATAAAATTATATATTATATTTTTTAATTTTAATAAATAAAAAATAATTTTAAAATATACGTCTTTATATATTTTTTAAAAATTATAAACAGAAATAAAAACATTTATTACCGTACACAAAATGAAATTTTTGTAATTTTAAAAATAGAAACTATCTAAACTAAAAATGTTACCAAATTGGGTATAAGTATGCATTAGTATTTTTACTCGTCTAGAAACGGGTACATATTCATAATTCATTTGACATTTTATTAAATTTAAAGCAAAAATAACAAAGAAAATGACTATACATCACAATAATTTCACAAATTCATTCAATAATAATAAGATAAAAAAAAATTAAATTAGTCTAAATCAGATGCATCAATGTTAGATTAGATGGGCGTTGAATAAAAAGTGATTTGACATTTAAATCAAAGCACGTATAGATAAAGCATCTTCCTAATATGGAAACTTATAGTAATATCTATCTGTTACGACTGAACACGCGTAGCAGCAATTTTATTCGTCTGGGAAACCTAATTCCTGTATCAAGCCAGATGCAAATCACCTGTGTTTGTGAAGAGATTTTTGAAAATAACAAAAAGGGTTTACAAATTTTATTATTTTTAAATAAGGGTTTTAGAGTTTTTTTTTTTTTAATCCTCTAAACTTCTCTAATTTCCTTGTTTTCAAAATTTTCAAATTGGAGAATTTTTACCCAATTTTAATTTAGTTTACGTTTTTTATTAATAAAATTATTATAATAATATTATAACTTATATAATTGCAATAAGTTATTTTCTTAAAACATCATATAAATATATAATAAACATTGCAATTTGTTCATTATTTATTTTAAAGTCATGAGTATAAACGAATAAACAATTTTAAGTCTTCTCACCGTTTCTTCATTGTCTTTAAATTTCAATTTATTTTTCTGGCAACTCACAAAACACGCCTAAAAGTAAAGACCTTATTGCAAAAGTAGCACTCCATTTTATTAAAATATAAGTAAAAAAGTAGTGCAAATTAATATTACTATTTAATTATATACTTCCTTTTTTTAATAAATTATACTTAATAAATCCTAAATACCTGCTTAGTTAAAGTATTATGTCAATATAGTAGGTGTGTTTATTAGAATATTACTACTATACGGGAAAAAACAATTTAAAAATTTCATCATAAGCACTCCATAACTATCTTATACTAAAATTTCTTTAGGAGAAGGTTAAGTAGTATGTTACTATTAATTATGATGTAAGTAATAATCCATTCATTTTAAAATAATAGTCATCACTCATCATCTTAAAATAAACTAATTTATTTCTCATTTGAAATAATTTCTTATGTTATTTTCTTATTTTCAAACGAATATTGTCCCTAAATTAAAACCCTAAACTAAACTTAGATACAAAAGGTGAATCAGACAAAAATCAGCAATCCAAGTTATTTGAGACCAAAAGAAATGCGAAGTTCTGGAATAGATACAATTAACATAATAATAATAATAATAATAATAATAATAATAATAATAATAATAATAATAATAATAATAATTAATAACTAATTATTTCTCTATTTAAAAATTAAAAAAAAAGTAGAGAAATGTTATAAATTTCTCCTTTGACAAAATAAGTTGACAGTGCCGCCACTCTTGGTCATGAATCATGATGGCACAGCGCCGCTTGGGGATCTAATATTGGTTAAGATTAGATCACATTAGTTTATGATTATTGACTTTGATTGTGATTAATCAAACGCTAATCCGTATTTTTGACCGTTCGTTCGATTAGAAACTGCAGGTGCATGTGTGGGCCCTGTTTCACCTGTTCCGACATGAGGGAAGTAAAGACACACAAGACACAACACAACCATGTGGAACAATCCTATTTCTACATTACTTCTTTTGATATTTTATGATTTTTTTTTTTAAGATAAGAGTGAGATTCGTATATGTGATTTCTAGATAAGTATAAAGAAACTATGTCATTTGAGTTATAATTCGTTCACAATATTTATGATCTTTAGTTTGGATATTTAGGTAAAAAATTATTATTATCTTTATGTAAAGTTATTAATCGTAAAGAATTAAATGATTTGATATATGTATATTTTTTGAGTATTTATTAATAATATTTCAATTAGAATATGTGTGTATGGTTATTATTTTAGAAATTTTTTATTTTAGTAAATATATAATAAATATATTAAAAATTTAAATTTTATATATTTTTTAAAAAGTTTTATGACAATATATTAGTTAATTTTTTATTTTATTTTTTATATATATTATATTATATTATATTAAAGGTTATTGAAAATTAAATGTCTCGTAACTTCTAATAGAAAAAATAATTGCTATATTTTTATTAAGTATTCTTAAACCAGTCGTTAACAAAATTTTATATTCAAAGCATTGAATCTTCATGTGGTGGATAGATGGAGTTAGGCAAGTGTCATATGGAGTAATATTGTAATAAGCACATTTGAACAAATCATTGAACTGCCCAACATTGAGATTTGCGGTATATAGTTATCATAGAAATGATTTCCGAAGATCATTTCATTACGATAAACAATTTATTTTTAGGTTTAAATATATATGATGAAAATGAAAAAAATGCATTGAAAATTGAAAATTTTGGTTTTGCAGAAAAAATATTTTTATATCTAACATATGATGCAGGGACACTAACACGGATACAGGACACGATACGATACGAGATATGCCGACACACGAATTTTAAAATTTTATAAGACACGGGGACACGCATACATATAAAATATAAATTATTTTTTAGATAAATCATAATGATATTTTGATATTTTATTGATATTAAAATATAAATTAATTTTTGTAATTATTTTTAATGTCTTATTTTAATTATATCAAGTATTTAAAATATTTTTTGTTTTAATAAATAATAATATATACTATATCTAAATTTATTTCAAAAATATATGTTAAGAATAAGACCGATGCTGACATGTGATGGTATTAGGTATGTTCATGCATGTCTGAAGAATAATTTTTTACTTTATTAAGACACGGTTGAACACAACAAACACGTGTGTCGGACAAATATCGGTGAGTGTCGTGTCCGAAATGTGTCCGACACACAGACACGACAACTCATAAACATCTTTCATCACGAACGTGAAATGTTACACTAATAATTCTAATATATAATGAAAATTAAACTTGTTAAGAAACTAAATTATAAATTAATGCAACTTGAATAAATTCAACAATTTATTAGAACATGAAGTTAAAGCTAATAAGGAAAATAAATTTGATGAGATCCTAATTTGGAACAAGTGAAATATACCCGCATGAATTAGTCTATTAGTAAATAGCAGATAGAGAAATACTAAAAAAGGATAAAGAATATCCAATTGGTATGAGTGTGTGTTGTCTCCTTCATCAAGTGGCACCTGTTAGCTTTAAACTCCTTTAACATCACTATATATATCTATATCACAGATTCGCAGCATAGCAATTGATAATTATATTGCCACTATGATCATGACCCCTTAATAATATACTTCAGTTTTCTTTTCATATTGTTCAATAATGGAAACTTTAGAGAAAAGACACCAAGCAGATAGAGCTTTCGAAAGTGCTAGAGAGACTAACGTTTCCAATGGAGCAGGGACTTATACGTCATATGAAAGGACCAAAAAACGGATGACTGAAAATAAAATACCTCTCAGAATACCCTTCATCATCAATCTATGGAATTATTTGGGGCAAAAATGTGTTCTTCTTTTCTTCTCTATTAAGAAATATTATGTCACAATTTAATAATAATTTTACTAATATATTTTTTAAGGACACATTTTAAATATACTACCAAAAATTATCAATTAAATTTTCATTGTGTTGAATAGGTTAAAAATTTAAATTTTTTTTTTGGAATAAATATTCAAATTGGTTTTAATTAAGGAATTTTAGATTGGATATTTTAGTTTGCAACAATTTTTATTCACTAGAAGTATTTGAGAATTATTTTTATCAGATAAATTAATCGTTTCGTCATTTTCATCAATTAAATTTTTTAATGTGCGTGTTAAACAAATAAAATAAATTAATCCCCATCAAAACAATGACAGGACTAATATATCCGACATGAATAATTTTTTCGGAGTTACAGGAAATAAAAATTTATTAAAGACTAAAACGTTTGAATTAAATTTTTTTGAAGACTAATTTGCATTGTGTGTCTATTTTTTTATTATTATACGAAAATATATCTTTATCTTTATTATACCATATAGTTAAATTGTAATACTAATAATGTTATTAGTGCAAATAAATAATTCTATTATAAATAAATTACTATCTCTGATTACTCATTAAATATTAAAAGAAATATTCAAAGTCAGCAAAATTTTGTTATTTTTAGTCTAATAATCTAATAACATATTTTTAGTAGATATTTTTATACGTTAATAATTAATTGTTAGCCAAAAATAATAAATTTTACTAATTTTCTAACCTTTCTCAAATATTAATTTGACAAAATTATATATATATATATATATATATATATATATATATATATATATATATATATATATATATATATTTCAAATTTACTACTAGAAATAATAAACCATACTATCATACATGCTGAAAATCCGTTATTAGTCAAAGATGGATACCGGAACAATGCAATGAGTTCCCCAGAGAAGGACACAGATAAAATTATACTTGATTCAAAGAGCCACGTAGGTAAAAATTATATTATATTATTATAGAAAACTTGCATTTTAATTTGCTGATCCTCCTATATATTTTGTCATTTTCACCCAAAAGTAGGATCTGCCTATATATATAGCCTATAGTAAATTCACTAAATTGATTGGTTTAAAGACATAGGTGGTTAGGCACAGTACATTAATTACTGATTAGCATGCAATATCTCATTTTTGTATTTTAATAATGTATTAATTAGTTTCAGTTCACCTCTCTCTCTCCACTTGTTACATGCACTACAGTAAATTGCGGGCAGAATATGCCACAATTTCTGTTTGGTGTTCGTCACCATTAGAACGAACCAATTGTCTTTTTATGTCTTAACAACTCGAATTATTGGATGATTCATGTCACCTAGCTAGGGGGATTAATTAATCGAACACTAAATTATTTAATAACATGTGAAGTCTAGAATAATTGTTGCATTGTATCTAGCTTACTTTAGATTATCTTGAAGATTATATGTAGGTTACATTATATTGGTTAAGGGTTGGGTTATTGTGGGACTCGTGAACATGATGAAATGAAAGGGACAAGGACCTAAAGGGTATTTCACAGAAATCGCTAGTATTGGTGTTTTTTTTTTCCCCCTTTTTTGTGGCACCTAATCTTAAAATCGTAGGGAGATTGGTGTGATGATGATTCATTGGTTTCCAGCACAACCGCAACTGACAATTGACATTAATATATAATATACAATATATTCTAAACGAATAACATGCATATGAAAAGAGTGGTCCAAACAAATTATATAGTTTATTACAGATATGATGTTTTTCTAAAGTTTGTTTCTTTTTATCCCTTTCCATTGTAAACTCGGCAATAAAATGCTATGTATATGCGTAGCATTGTGACACCAATAATTGAGAAGTAGCTAGCACTGGCCTTAGTAGCGTAGCAAATGCTTGAAATTAATACATGAAGGCATCTTGGATTCGATCAAATTCAAGATGTTACTTAAAATAATTTAGTTTGCGGACTACTTGAAGCTAATAGTTTTGATTGAGATATTATTTATAAATAAGCAAGTTCAAGCTTGAGTTATTAGGGCTACAGAGTAAGGGCAAGGCCAACCCAACCTAGCTTCGACTCTCAACTAAGTATCTTGTAGTACACAATAGAAGCTGCCAATAAGGTCATTATAGACCGTAAAAAGAGTAAATTATAATTTTTATCCATGAAAGTAAAAAAAAAAGTCTGAAAATTGAACCAATCACTAAATTAATAGAGTTAAAAATTAAAAAAATTTAAAAATTCAACCAATGTTTAATCAGAATTGAATCAGATATAATAAAATAATATATTTATGCATAAAATATATATATATATATATATATATATATATATATTTAAAAAAAAGTGATTTTTTATATTTTTCTATTTTTAACCAATTAACCTTTAAAAAATCCTACTAGTTTAATCGGTTAACCAATTTTTTGATTAATTTTTTCAATTTTTTGACTGATTTTTTTAATTTTTTGACCAGTTCATCATCAATAAATTTTTACTAGAATCAAACTTGTCTGATGAGCAAATTTTGATTAATCTAGATAAACTGACCGATTTGTTATGGTTTTCAAAACACTGCAAAAAACTAATAAATTTAACTATCAATAAATGAAATTAGTTTTATATCTATAAAAAATAAATAAGATTATCATTTCTATGTAGAGAAGAAAATGGAGCTTTTACTTGAAAAAAGCCCACATAAAAGATATAACTTGAGAAGAGAAGAAAAACAATAAGGAAGATGGGGTTGTTTGGAATTTCTAAAAATGTAAAATGAAGAACTTTCATTATAAAAATTATCAAGATAGGAGGTCACTGTCCCCTTGCCATGCATGTACCACTACAGCACAGGCGGGGCTTAGAGGCGCTTTTTTATCCTTTTAGCGGCGGTTTAAAACCGCCACAAAATAGATTTCCGGCGGCTATGGTGACCGCCCTGGTTATGAGCGCTGGGACTGAGTTCAGCGGCGGTTTCCAGCAACCGCTGGTATAACCGCCGCTAAATACGTACTTCGCGGCATCTGTTAAAAAACCGCCGCAAAATAAACATTCTACGATTCTCTACTTTATTTATCAGCGGTTTAAAAACCGCCGCGAATCAATTCAGTTTCCTCTAAATCAATGTATTTTGCGGCTTTCGTACAACCGCCGCAGTATAGGTCCGGTTTGTCTCCATGTTTATAGGCGGTTGCGAACCGCCGCAATCCACCATACAAGTGCCATATATTTTTAGTCTTTCTGGCGTTTTAAAAACCGCCGCCAAGTTAAGGAAAAAATAAAAAAAAAAAACGCAGAATTTGGGTTTTTATTTATGAAATTACGTAAAATTTTCTTAAATATTATAATAAATTTGTTTCCTTGGATCTCTAATTATTTTAAGAGTGACTGTATTGACGGATAGAATCTAAACTTGTGACAAAACCAGAAAAATATCCAAAAACCAAAATGTATTTATCAAAATATCAACAAAATAGATCTCTTGCTAAGAGTTACCTAGTCTACTTCAAAAAAAGTATGCATCCATCCAAAACAATTTAAATCCTAAACTACTATTTTCTACTGCATCATTCCACTGAACACATCTCTGCAGCAATCTCTGGTGGCAGCTCCTCACCCTGTCGTTGAAAAAGATAAATCAAAGCACTCTCCATTACCTTTATCCTTTTCTTGTCTGCTGCTGCTTCATCTTCCATCGCCTTCCTTTTCAACTTCTCGGCTTCCAGTTCTGTCTGTAGTTCATTCAGCTTCCTTTGCGTCTCCTCTTCTAGGACTCTGTTTACTGATGGTTGCAAATTTGTACCAAAGAGTTGACTGGGAGTCGGTCCAATACCCATTCCACGCACTCTACCCGGTTTCTCTCTTCCGAAAACCTGAGCAAGGGAATCATTTTGAGACAAGACTCTAGAAGTTTCATCTTGTTGCTCAATCTCCAGAAGTCTTTCCTACAGACATAAAACAACAATATAGATCCGATTCATGTACATTCAACTTAACTAAAACTTAAACTGAGTTTATATTTGAGGCATACGATAAGCATAAGCATGCATAGGGATATACATCTGAAGTGAGAGCAGAGAATAATTTTGAATGGATTGGATTCCAGTTCTGTCACAAAATCAATTTGAGGAACCACAAGACACCCAAGTACGCTATAGATTTCATTATTCAGATCTCCCTGGATTCCAAGACTTATACTGTTCTTTCTCTATTACTAAACTTGGATTCCAACCTTCTACTGTTCTCTCTCTATTACTAAACTTATGCATATTACACGCTCTCAGAATATCGCTCATTTAAGTAAATGTATAAATACATAAGTAAATAAATAAAATGGGCAGAGAAATAATTCAATACTAGTTACAGCATGTAATTTTGATAATTTCTCCTAATCATGTGTTACATATATATTTTGAAACAAATAATTAGAGCTGTTAAAACATCATTATTCATAACACACTTATCAAAAGTTCTGCCCAAATAAAGAACCTTTTTGAAAATTCAGATATTTTGTAAATTAATTGAATCTATCAAATGTAACAAGTGTACTTCATGATGTATAAGCGTTGGACCCAAAAGCTTATTTGTAAAGATCGAATGAAAAGAAACCCACAACCTATTTTCAGCTCAGCACACAAGGAATAGGCAACTAAGAAGCAGCAATGAACTATGGATGCATTAGAAATCATAAATGTAATGACTAAACATACTAAGTTGTACTTACACCAATTTCTCTCGCCTCATCATTAATATAAGAGCCATCCCTTCTTTTGTGAACCTTGACCCACAACTCTCCTCTACTGACTATCCTTCCTTCTTGTTCTGACTGAAATAACAAAGTTTAATCCATCACCGAAGACCACGCAATCAGGGAGAATAAAAAATTAAACAGGGATTATGCAGAGCAGTACAATACTGAACAGTGAATAAAAAAGTACACTACCTCTTCTTCCCTCCGTCGAGCCAGGCTTTTTGAACCGCCAGTATGGGTATACAGCTGTTTTTTTCGATTTAACGCATTTTTCCTGCACTTCTCCTATTGGTCCATAAGAGATAAACGGGGATTAGAAACTGTTTTAAAAAAGACACAATGCAAAGGTGATTGTACTATGTTATACCAATATAAAAACTATTTTTACCTTCGTCTCAGGTTTAGCGCGATAATCAAGGTACCATCTCCAGTGATCTCGATCAATTCCTGGCGGATGGTTCTCGATATTTTCTTCAGTCGACAGTGTTGGCTCGTAGTAATCATCATACAATCTCAGCCTTGTATCTTTCCAGGACTTCCCCATACTTTTCAAGATATTTTTTTTTATAACCCCGTCACTATCTTCATCAAACTCAAAGATTTGCTGCATAAATGACACGATTTGTTAAAAATATTTGTTGTAACACTCCCTGGTCAAGGAGCAGGTAAAGGTAGCCATCCATTACAAAAACATCTTTTAGCAATAAAGAATAAATCGAAGAAGCTGCACCAACCGACCAGAACCCAAAAAAATGGAGTAAAAGATGTTTATTGACTCAAATATAATATTGATTAAAAAAATGCACAAAGGGATTGAAAATTGTATAATGTCATTAACAGAAATCCACAAGCTAACAAATTAAAAAGGAAAAATTCCAACTCATATCTTAAGAGTACACAGAAGTTTGTGAATAAAATCGGTATATTCATGAACCACTTTATATCCAAACACTTTGTGTTATATTTAAGTTACTTTTAATTTAAGAATAAATTACTATTCCTAAAATAATCAATTCTAATCATGAATAAGCAGATGTAACTTAGATCGGATATAAACTCTTACCTTAACACATTCGAAATAAACTTTTTCTTTAGTGGTAACGTGACGCCAACTTTCCTCGCAGATAGGAAATTTACCGTAGTCAGATCCAAGCATACCGAGAACGCCACTCAACAGGCCAGCTTCGTCTCCAACTGCCTGCTTTTCATTGTTGAACCTAAGCACGATCCTTCTACCATTGGGCCGTTCCATAGCCTCCCTCACACTCAGTTTAGCCGGCTTGATTGTGCCATTGGAATCTACAAGCCAATTATAAACCTTTATATATGTCTCCATTGTAGACCGTTTGCACGAAGAAAATTAAATAACACATACTATAGCGCAAATTGAAGATGGTAAATCAAAAAGAAAGTTACCGATGGTCTTAACAGTCCAATACTCTGTTGTCTTCCGTCCTTTGCGACTCTGAGCTTTAGAAGCAACAAAGCTGTCGTCAACTTCTTGATCAATAGAATCCACTTCTTGAGCATTGGCGTCCAAGTTTAAGTGTCCCGGCTCCGAGTTTTGACTGCTATAAGTGCGCGTCTGTGGAGCAGGCCTTGGTTCACTGCGCGGTGGACGGAACGGGCGTACGGTTGTATGAACACTACCACAGCTTGCTTGGGGAATTTCAGAGTCATCTTGGTGGAGAGCCGAAGTCGGAGACGGAACCGAAGCCGGTGCCTTTTGAGACTGCTGGCATGCTGGTCCTGATTTAGCCTTTTTGGTAAATCGGCCTTTCCTAGCCATCTTATATACATAATAACATGATGCAGGCCAAAAATCGAAACATTAACTCCAGCAACATAGTTTGCAGGTAAATTTTGTTTATATATACTATAACCCACAAAATTAACTTGTATACAACGCTATGAGTTACTCAGCACAAGACATGGTTATAAGCTCAGATACTCTACTTGTTTTTTATAAGCGAGATTCATAATTACAGGAGCAAATTTAGAACCTTAAGGCCAAAAAGAAGTTATAACACCAAATGAAACCAAAATAAACAAATGAAGTAACGTGTTCTCAGGGGGAAGGTACAAGACATAACACGCCTACTGTGCAGACCATGATCTATGTATATACCACGATATGCTTAAATCAAATGCACATGGAATGATCACAGCCATTGGTGCTTCGCGAGTGCTGTATATCTTTATGTAAAAATGAAGAACCTTTTTTTTCGCATTTTTCCTTATGAAGTTATGATAATTTCATTACTATAAGAAATTAAGTTTCGTTAGTTTAATAATTAGTTCATTAATTTATCTTAAAAAATGTTAGATACCGATTTTAATTTTGTGTATATAAAAACTGGTTAAAAAACAAAATTTTGAACTATAGCGATGTGTTCTTAATCTCCCAAATCCCTACCCTTCATCTTTTCTTTTCAGTTAGATTAAACTCCCAAGCATACCCTAAGAGAATATTAACACAGTAAAGAAAAGCCATCACAGTATCAACACATAGATGGAATAATGATATGAAAAATTCCTAAACTGTAGCACTACTCATGAAAATACCAGCAATGTAAAAGGGGTTAAGATTTAAAATACACTCATGAGAATCAAATTCATTCAATGCCTCCCAGAACACCTAATGCAATCACATTAGAACATCACAAATGGCCATTGGAAGAAACAGGGGTGGTTACCAGAACAAAGAGGGCGGGCCTAACAGCCTTTCCAAACCCACGACTACGAAAATAATAGGGAGAGCGACGTTACCTGCAGGTTCTGGAAGCTGAAAAAACAAGGATACAAAAGAGCAGTTCTCCTCGACGACAACAAATACAGGCCAGATCAGGGAGCTATGGTTGCGCGGGTTATGAAGTGTTTGAGAAGTGAGTAGAAGTGGTAGGGCGCAGGAGATGAGGATTTTGAAATTAGGTTGAAATAGGTCCAAAACTTGTTTCCCCAAGTTACTATTGCCTAAATAAAACGAAACTGAGACGCGGGAGTGATAAAAGTGGGAGAAAACTGATATATTAAAAATTCAATGGTACATAAATTTAGAACTTATTCTTTAATTTTACAAAAACAATAATAATAATAATAATAATAATAATAATAATAATAATAATAAGTGGCAGATTCTAAAATCTTATAAAGAGGGGACCGAAATGATAAAATTGGAAGTATCATATTAAAATTCAAAGTTAAAAAAAATGTTGCTTTTAATAATATTATTTTAAACTAAATTTAATTTTAAAGGAATCATTTCTATCAGTTTTTTAAAAAAAAAAATTCTAAATTTTATCCAAATTATAAAAGATACAAGTCATAAAACGTAAATAATATAACTTTGTTTCTCCATTACGTTTAATATATGTATTTAAGATAAATTAAAAAATATAAAATAGATGATAAATTTATATTAATAAATAATTCACTTAATATATTTTGATTTTAATATTATAAAAAATAAACTTTAATCTAATATATTATGTATATAATTTCTTACATTCATTTAGAAATTATTATAAAAACTAAAGTATCTTTATATAATAATAAATAGAAGAATTACAAAAAAAAAAAATTGATAGAACAGTAGCAAATAAATTTAAAACTCATGAAATGGGATTTGAACTCATGCTTTTTGGAGTATAAATTGTCTTCATTTTAACCATTGAATTAGAAGCTATATTATAAAAATTTACTAAACATTATATTGATAATCTTTTATGTTTTTATTAGCGGGCCATTGACCACTATCACATTCTCATTCATTTTATTAAGAGTTATCAATATATTACTTGATCAGTCAATGTGTCATTGAATAGTGTTTTAGTGGAAACAATTGATTATCAACTTGGAGAACCAGTTCTATCATAATTGGAATTGATGGGGGAACATGCTAGAATGGTCATGACTATAGCATCACATCTAATAGTGAAGAAGTGTTTCTAAAAATATACAAACATTATATTAAATTTGGCATAGCATAGGTTTTTTTTTTATTTTTCGTAATTGAGGATGGCATCTTAGCGTATATTATTTAATTTGATTAATGGATATGAATAAAGCTGTTCTAGTTTTGCTATGTGATCAGATGTTTATTATATTTATATATATAAGCCCTTCAAAAGACTTTGCAGTCCCTTTGGGAAAATATATAAAATCAAAATGACAAATGACTCTAAAGAAGGCTTAAATATGAAAATCAGATGACAGTAATCATGAATTCAGCATATTGCATATGGCCTAATATAGGAATGAATTATCCACTAAATTTCTACCTAAGAAAAACAAAAAAACACAGTAAATTAAAACCACTACCAGTGATGGATGTATTAGTCTAGATAAATCAACTATAGTTCATTCATAATAATATAACTGGCATTAATAATAAGAAGCTAGTAGACTAGTGGCTTTCTATGTAGCATAATAACAATCCAAGGTAATACAGAAAATAGTTATAAAGTCAAGATAAAGTTCAACCACCACGTCCTGGCTACCCTGTACAACCTAGACCGCAATTCTTCAGACTAACCAACATATTCTCAAGGGTTCAAGTATCTAGTAGCCCACACAGCCAAGTGCCATGCATTCCTCTTCTCAGGAGACATTCCACTATAAGGATCTTCATTCTCTTCTGGCGTCAAATTCAGATCATATGATAGAGTGGAAGCCTTGGGTCCATCAGCATCCTCGCCATCAGATCTATCGGAAGGGACAACATCCTCTCCATCCAATGAATCTGGAACCACCTCCCCCGGTGCTTCAGACTCCTTCTGAATATTCTCACGAGACATTCCTGATAGTTGCAAGGTAGCCAAGCAAGCCCGGATTAAGAGGATTAAGTGTGTGAATTGCGTGATAAAAAATCTTAACATCTAAGTCAATTGCTTCTTTAGTCAGCCAACAATGGGATAACTAGTTAGTGAAGACACAAGAGTATTGATAGGAAGAAAATAAGACACAACTAATAAGCAAAAAGAACGTGTTAACCCAATTTTCAAATTGATCCGGAAAAAGATCAAACCAGACAAATCAGAACAGGATGTTCTGCACAGATTGGAACTGAGGTAAAACACAATAATATGAGTAACAGCTAATGTACTGCTATGAATTATTTGCCATTTTGGGTTTATGACAAGGGTCAATGCCACTATTATCTCAGGTGAGTTCCTTAGGGTGTATCTATTGGTTGAAATCATGAAAAGGAAGGGAAGACAGTGAGGGGACTAGGAGAGTGAAATTAAGCAGAATTTATTCATGAAACCATTCATTTTCTCCCTTCCCTTCCCTTCCAACATCTTAACTCTCAGAGGAACACTTAGGAAGTTATTTATTTCAAATAAGACCAACATGTGATAAAATTTTCGTATGCAACCTAACTAGGCCGTAAAATATTATGGTTTACATCAAATTAGTTATCATGAATGTAGACATATATATATATATACATACATATATAAGTCTGAATTCATATATGTGTTAATATTTATTTTAAGTGATTGAAATAGTTAAACTCATAGTGGATTAAACATATTCAGATCATATAAATATCTTAAAGGCCGAGTCTTTCTTACTGTCCCATAGTCGATCAAGGCCATGTACTATGAGGTTGAATTCCTCCCGTGCCGCAATTTCCAGTTCAACAACAAGGGAGTTTTCATGCCGTGACTGCAAACATACACAAGTGATTCTAATTTATCACAGCAGCAAAATTGAAATTAGAATTGAATTAAGTAGTTCGAGAACTTTCATGTACGCTATTTAAATACTTTTGTAAATCATGAACATTTACCTTCACCTCGTCGAGTATTTCCTGTGAGCACCACGTATCCGTACTTGTTATAAACTGAAACCCAAATTTTGCCCGGTACATACGGTCCCATTGATTCAATTCCTAAAATGTAAGCATAATCAACTGAATTGGATTTCATACACGAACATGAAAAAGAAATCGGTTAGAAAGTGGGCAGCAACATTCAAACCTTCATCATTGAACCCGGCGCATGACCAATGGCTTGAGTGAGGTGTCTGCGACCAGAAAAGGCATCCAGCCATGATTGTATACTGGACTCATTGAACCACAACTTCCTTGCAAATGATGTTGCGTCATCCAGGGAATAGAATGGGGACGCCTCTATCATCTTCTCTCCGAAACAGCGGCTGCTGCAAATGAGATAGAAGTCTCGGCACTCCAATTTTCCTGATAGGCCAAAGACATAGAACCATTAGAAGAAGGACACCAAAAAAATGTGAGTGTAAGAAGACTTGAAGGAGAAGTTACAGCAATGTGAAGATCCAGTTAAATCTAAGAGCTTTGTACTAGTAGATAAGTTATAAAAAAATCGACAATAAGTCGATATATTCGTCCCTTCTTTAGTATATTAAAATATGAGCTACATGATTGATGGACATCTAGTGTTTTAGGAATCGGCGGCCTCATCACAATCTTCAACCCCGTCATTAGTGGATTCCTCTAAATCGCCGTCTCTTGTCAGCCGCAGGCCTTCGACATCAAACTCAGGCATCGTAGTCATACAAGCCTGGGGGTGAAGGTCGACCTCACAATGTTCAAAATCCTCGCCCATGTCAAACAAATCTCGTGGCTTCACATGGAATACTACACTCCATCCGTTGTCCACCTCATCCTCCACGTAGAACACAAGACGCGCCTCAGATGCCAGGATGTACGGCTCATCGTCTTCTCGATCACCGGTGTGAATCGAAGTGGCAAAATTGATGCAGGTGTGGCCCAACACGTCGTGTCGGATGCCTCTGCCCGACGTGGTGTCTGCCCAAAGACACTTGAACAACACAACAGTGAATTGACCACTGTAATTCAGTTCGATGATGTCCAATAATCTTCCGTAGTACGAGACACCGCCAACAGCAACATTGGCATCCCGTTTACTTGCATAACTTCTAGTGTCTGAAGTGACATAGACACCGCTATTCTGTGTTTTCATTCCTTCCTCCCTCGACATGGTTCTGAATTTAAATCCATTGACGTTGTAGGCCTGATAGCGTCTGGCCTGATCAAGGGGACCGCATGCAAGCCACTGCAACTCGTTCGAATGACTGGTGCTTCCAAATGGGACCTGGCATTGAACCATTAGAGCCAAGTAATCATCAAAGGGTATTAGGATCCTGAGATAGTAAGGATTACCTGATGCCTGAACCAGTTCGGAAATTCTCTGTGCACAACACTATCTATGTGAGACTGGGACCTGGTTCTAGTTCGCAGTTTTCTCTTTGTGATAGCTCTGTACTCACTATGCATACAGTAATTTTAATCAAGTTCAATACTATCACATCCATATTGGCTGACGGTATAAATTTAAAACTCAGGCTCTGTACTTACTCCAAGAATTTCTCAACAGCACCGCAGTTGACAAGTACATGACGGTGTGCTTGAAACTTTTCTATTGCGGTTAGAGTAAAAAATGAAGATGCCCCAACCGCCTTTCCGACATCTGGGATCATGCTGGCAATCTCGCTCGGCAGATCATCACTCGGCCGATCGTCAACACGCGTTGGTCGGTTGATCCTAGTCTCGACATCATCTAGGTATCTTGAACAGAATGTGAGAATCTCCTCGGATAAGTAACCCTCTGCAATCGATCCTTCAGGTTGTGCCCTATTACGCACATACTGTTTGAGACGACATAGGTACCTTCGGAAGGCAACAACATATAAGTTACTATATGATAGCTATCCCATTAAAACAGAACGCGCAAGTTTAAGTAGATCTTTACCTCTCGATTGGGTACATCCACCGGTAATGCACTGGGCCACCAATACGTACCTCGTCGACTAAATGAACCGTTAGATGAACCATGACTGTGAAGAAGGAAGGTGGAAATATCATCTCCATGTGGCATAGAGTATTGACCACACGATCCTGAAGGAGAGGAAGTTGTTGAGGATCTATGGATTTACTGCATATTAGTCGGAAAAAGGTTGATAACTCAGCCAGGACGACGGCCACTGTGGTGGGCAATACATGTTTTGACGCAATTGGCAATAGATGTTCCATCAGAATGTGGCAGTCATGACTCTTCAACCCGTGTAACTTGCGATGTTTTAAATCAATGCAGCGAGAGATGTTGCTAGAGTACCCGTCAGGAAAGACCACATTCTTGATAATCCTAAGAAAGACATCCTTCTGTGGATTGGACATGGTAAAGACTGCAGCGGGATACTTTCCACCTTCAAGTGGCCACATATCTTGCCTGATTCCCATCAATTGGAGATCTTTTCGAGCTTTTAGGTGGTCTTTGGATCTACCGCTCTCGTTCAACATGGTGTAAACAATATTGTCGCATACATTCTTCTCTATGTGCATCACGTCAAGGTTGTGACGTAATTCGTTGTTCTCCCAGTAGGGCAGATCAAAGAATATACTCCTCTTTTTCCAGGGAGACTCATCTTGCATCACGGTTTGCTGTCCGCGCCTTCTTTTGCCGCCCACCGCTTGCACCTTGCCCTGTGAGACGGGCACACCTTCCAATTGTCTCAGGACATCCCTGCCAGTCAATTTGGTAGGTGGGGATCTATCCTCTACCTTGCCATCAAATCTACTCAGGTCCTGTCTATACCTGTGATCGCAATGCAGGAAGCGACGATGACCCATATAACACCATTTCTGACTGAAGGTGAGTCGCTTAGTCTCGGCGTCCAAATTGCACGTGGGGCAAGCTCTCCCGCCGTACGTATTCCAGCCAGATAAATTGCCCAAGCCAGGAAAATCACTGATAGTCCACATCAACGCAGCACGCATCTTGAATGTTTTCTTCTCACTGGCGTCGTAGGTATCAACACCGGCCCACAACTGCTTCAACTCATCGATCAGGGGCTGTAGGTACACGTCTATGTCATTGCCAGGCATTTTAGGACCGGGAATAATCATAGAGAGAATAAAGTTGGTTTGTTTCATGCAAATCCATGGGGGTAAGTTGTATGGAATAAGAATCACTGGCCATATTGAGTACTTTGAACTGAGGTTTCCATAAGGATTGAAGCCATCACTGGCCAGGGCTAAGCGAACACTGCGCGGATCACATGAAAAGTCAGTATATCTCATGTCAAATGCTTTCCAACCCTCGCCGTCTCTGGGATGCCTCAGGAAACCGTCAGAGTTGGTTCCTCTCTTGTGCCACAACATGTCTACTGATGTCTTGCTAGACATGAATAATCGCTGCAACCGTGGAATCAGAGGAAAGTAGCGGAGAATCTTCGCCGGCAGAGGTTTCCCATTCTTCTTGACAACGGCGTTGATCCTTACTATGGAACTCTTCCGGGTCTTTTGTTTCCACCTGGATGCTCCACAATGTTTGCATCTAGACAGGTCTTGATCGGAGCCCCGATATAGCATGCAGTCATTTGGACATGCATCTATCTTCTTATACTCAATACCGAGCTTTCTTATGATCCTCTTGGCATCGTGCAACGTCTTTGGAATCGCTGCATGCTCAAAGGCATCCCCCAGTAGCTCTAGAATCAAACTGAAAGCCTTGTCACTCACTCCGCACATGCACTTGATATGGTAGAGCCTCACCAAGAAAGAGAGTTTCGAGAATCTTGAGCATCCCGGATACAATTCCTGCTCGCCATCCTCCAGCAAGTCGTGAAAGGCACGAGTCTCGCGGCTAGGTTCGTCAGATATGTACGGCAACCCCTCCGCAACGTCTTCGACGTGACCCCTCATCGAGTCTTCATCGTCACTCTGCAGTCCCGGCAAGTTGAATGCATCGTGGACCATGTCACGAATTTGATCGCCTGAATTTACAGTGGGTTCTAATTCTTCCCTACCGCTACGTCTCTCGTCTACTATCCTCTCACCGTGATGTAACCAGAAGGTATAGTTAGGGGGAAAGGGTTTCATCAGAAGATGATCGTAGGCGTCCTCTCTAGTTTGAAAAAATCGGAACCCACACAAAGGGCATGGACAATGTATCATCCCATCGGATGATGAATTGGCAAATGCGAAGTCAAGGAATCTATTCAGACCATCCCTATACTCTACACTACCTCGTGACTTTGTAATCCAGCTCTTGTCAATGTCTAAATAAATGAAATAGCACAGATAACTAAATGAATAGTAAAAAATTACATTAAACTAAAAAAAGAGGAAAAAGATGGGGTGCGTGTCAAGAAGACCAGTAACAGTTTATCGCAATTAAGATGGGAGAATACCATATGTAATAGACTAGACAATATATTGCTTTCAAAACTATGTAGCAAGCGACGGAATAACTCAAAATGAAAACAGCATTAAAATTACTTGCATCCCAGATAACATGTAGCTCACGAAAAGTATTGGGGAGGAGGCTTACTCATTGCAAAATTCTGTGCTTTCTTAAAAGAATACTTCTATAAAGAATTGCTGGTTCCAAGCCCAAAAAATGAAAAGATAAAGAAAAGGGTCCTTAAAAATTGAAAAAGAAAACAGGAAAAACTGTTAAAATTAAAAAAATAATCAAAAAATATAACTAAACAATCATAATGTACAGAGAATAAAATCTTCAAAATATCTTGAAAAATGGAAAACATAACAGGAATGATAGACAGATTTAAAAGACAACAAAAAAAATATAAAAAAACAATTATAACAGATGTAGTAGCTTAGAATCTTAAAATTGTAGATATGTTATCTTAGATATGCTTCTAAGAAAAATACCAGGTGAACTACGACGAACTCCTTTCTAAAAAAATTACAATTGCGTCGATATATTACTTTTCATATATTCAAATTTAAAATGAAAATTTGTTACCATCTCCAATTAGTCTCAATTTTTCATGAACATAGATATACCTAAAATCTAATTTAACAGCATCTATATCCTACCCATGATAGAAAATATATAATCCAAATATGTCTACGTCAAGTATATAAAGATTTCTTTGATTAGATATTTTGAGTATTAGGAAAATAACTCATACAGCACAAGATTGATGAGAGAGGCCGTAAGCATCACAATTCAAATCATACTCCCAGTGTCCAGCATGAAAGAATTCGCTAATAATATACAACCTCCGAATTAAAAAAATGAAATTATAGTGGAGCAAGAATAATGACACAAATTAAAGAGGAAAAAGCCAAAAACACATAGCTTAAAATATCAGATTCAGTAAAAGACGACAAATAGTTGGTTCAGTGAAAAAAAAAATTATTAAACCCCACAATGTTACAAGACTCCCAGAGTGTAGCTTATAACACTTTGATAGTACTGATAAAAGGCAAACGTTGTGGTGTTGAGAGGTTGCCAATGCTGGGTATTGCTTATAACACATTCAAAATATTATCATATGCATCATGCCCAGTTCCTTCATATTATTTTCCTTTTCCTAACTAGGAGATTGATCAATTAAAATACTCACATAGGCAAGAGATGAATAGAAGAATGTTAATAAATCAAAATTGTCATACATAACCTTGATTAGATTGTCCTCTAAAAGCTTCTCTGCTGCAAGTAACTTTGCAATCCTTAACACCTGCGAAAACAGACACACACTTGGGTTACGACGTTGCTTCCTGCACCAGAATCTTCTTCGTGGAAGAGCCTATGTGCAATCTCACCTTCAAATCAATCTACATTGGAAGAGCACAATTTCAGAGAGATTGAAAATATTACCATTTTATTTACCTTAAAAGAATGAGGGTTTATATAATTTGTGTTTTGTTTTCTTCCTTTTTGAGTTTTCGTATGTGAATTTCAGGAAAATAGCTCTTCAGAGTTTAGCACTAGCTTCAGAGGTGATAATGAAAGGGGGTATGGTAATGTATTAAGAATTAATGTCACTTCTTTAGTTATATACATGACCATGATTTCCGTTATCTCCAATTATGCCACTTTAAAGATAGATGAGATTAATTACAATAGAGCTTCTAGATGAGAGATAGATGGCATTTCTCTACATTTATTCTTGAACAAAATAGATAAATCCCAAGAGCAGAGACATTGAGACATCAAAATCAAATCCAAAAGAGACTGGAAGAACAGATAGATGTATTTATCATTTATACAATTCAGATAATAGTACAGTTGGTATTTTTATGCATTTATTTTTGGTTCTTTTATCAAACCTTGAAATAAAAATATTATAATTTGGCATAGTTTAACTAAACAAATTGAAAAATAAAAAATGAAACATGCTTCATAACCAATAGGTACAGAAGAAATTGCAGATGAGAATAGAGGCTCAAGGAAAGTATTTGCATGATGTGTTAGAGAAAGCTCAGAGGACACTTTCCATGAAAGGTTCAGGTAGTGACCTAGAACCATCTTTTTACTCAATTGACCGAATTCAACTTTGTCTTGTCCAGTTTCATGGAAAACATGAACAACAAAGATAGCAAACAAAGTCTTAATAAAACTATTGTAGTCTTAATTTCATATAGGATACTAGCATCTAAAGTCTAAAGTAGTATTTATTTATTATGTTTATCTAAATTGAGATACTGAATCTTATTATTTAAAATTTAATTAAACTAATCCAATTTAGTTGATGTTTTATGAAAGAAATAAGATGATTATAACAAAGTCTTTGATTTTTCTTCCATGATTCAAATCCAAAACTTGAAAAATCAATAGATCAAAGTGACTACCAATTGGATGATGAACGTGTGCTCCTTAAACTGTTCTACATCGAAATGACCTAAGTCAATCTAGATTAATTAAACTTTACTATTATTTAATTAATTTAATGACAGTTAAATAAAAAGAAAAAAAAAGAATCTACTCGCCTCGAGATCCTAATTTGTGAACATTGAGGTATAATCTAACAAGGTAACATCTTACAATTCCTAGCACATAATCAGAATTTTTCTTTCCATATGATGAAGCAAGAGTTAAATACAAAATAAATACTATTTTTGTGAACAGATGATTAAAGATTCGGTCCTTTATGTTGGAAATTCTTCAACAAGAATCACATGACATATGCTCATCTTCACAAGTTAATTAGTGTTTTTTCTGGGAAGTTGTAGCTAACAAATAAAATGTGTAACTCTTCTAAATCATGATGTTAATTACAAAGATGTATGGATTGAATTGGCTTAATGTAGATCCCAAAAAATATTCTGTCAACAGTGAATAGTTGTTATTGATAGTAGTTTCGTGAGAGAGATCACGTTTGATGTAAAGGAATTATAAAATATTTTACACAAGATACATGATTTTCACTGAAATGGCATTTTTTAAATTTTAAAGTATTTACAAAAAGCTCACTTAGCCAAACATCTCAACATTATATTCACAACCGAAGATGCACCATGTTCATAGACATGAGTTATGCTTTTTCTCTAATAATGTCAACAACATTAATTCCAAAGCCAAAATCTTTGACACCAAATATTCCCTCAATTCTCCAAAATACTCTAACATAGTCTCAAAACAGAGAAATCCCAATAGCAGCAGGCATTGAGACATCAAATTGAAGTCCAAAGAATTTTGAAGAACAGCTAGATGTACTTATCACGTATAAGATTCAGATAATAGTATACTTGGTATTTTTATCAAACCTTAGAAAAAAATGGTACAATTTGGCATAGTTTAACAGAAAAAATTAAAAAATAAAACTAAAAAATGCTTCATAACCAATAGGTACAGGAGAAATTTCAGATGAGAATAGATGCTCAAGGAAAGTATTTGCAAGCTGTGGTAGAGAAAGCTCAGAGGTCACTTTCCATGGAAGGTTCAGGCAAAAATCTAGAAGCATCAAGAGCTCAATTGTAGGAATTCAACTCTAATTTTTCCAATTTCAAGGAAAACATAAACAACAAAGGTAACAAACATGGAAGGTTCAATTCAGTTTGACTTAACCAGCAAAAGAAGCTATGATCTTGTATCTGCAAGTGGTGGTGGATATGAAATTGAATCCAAATTCCTGTCATAAAGGCTATGATCATTTTGAACTATCATATGTTTTTTTTCTCTTTTATATTGTTTAACTAAAGTTACATATTAGGAATAAAGTTTATCTGATTCACTGCACAATATCTTTAATGATCTTAACGTCATGATAAAATCTTCATGAAAAACGAAACATTTATATTTATGATTGTACATGAGAGATAGATTAGATTAATTAAAACCAATCAAGTCTCATCACTTGAGACAGGAACAAAATAACAGACCGCAATTCATTCTTGCTAATCAACACACCCGTTTCAAGTAGTTAAGGTATGACAGAAACAGGATGGCGAACTAACCAGGGAACGGGAGAGGCCGCGATAGCTCAGGATGGCGCACAGTGGAGGGTGGCTCAACAGTTTCGTGCACGGCGGGCAGAGTACCCACGATCGGCAGCACCTTCGCGGTGGAGCAGCGACGGCAGCAGAATTCGCGCGCTACCAAGGACTCTAAGAGGGTTCTGCTTAATCTGGGGAAGAATGAATTAGACTTTATAGGAGAAATTAAAAAGGGGGAAAAGGAGAAATTGTTAACAAATCCTTCACAACCTTGTTTTGGAATAGCAGCAATGAGTGTGCTTCGCGGGCTACCGAGTACTCTTCGCGGGTTTTCTGCAAATTTGGGGGGAACCAACTCAGGTTTATAAGAAAAAAAGAGGGCAAAACAAAATTGATTTTAGATTGGATCCTCACCTGGCGGCGTTTTTGATAGAGTCGCCGCTGATGATCAGGCAAGCGAAGGAGTTCTGCTTCCCCAGCATGTTTTGCGGCGGCGAGGTGTGTGGCCTCCAGATCTTCGCCGCTATTTACCGTGCCTGGCATAGTCCTGGCGGCGTTTTTGATGGAGTCGCCGCTGATGATTGTGGCACGCGAAGGAGTTCTGCTTTCCCCAGCAAACTTTGCGGCGGCAAGATGTGTGGCCTCCAAATTTTTGCCGGTATTTACCGTGCCTAGCGTAGTGTACCATGCTTTCCCGGTCTGTTTTTTGTGTTTTGCCTATAAATAAAGTTATGGGTAATTTACTTTAATAAACCAAGTCCATTTTAATATTACACAAATTTTTTAAATTATAAAAGGCTATTTGAATGTCCCAAATTACATTTCTCTTAAATACGTACTAAATCAAATTCGTGGGATTCGAATTGCATGCAAATGAATTTCACGTATAAATCGAATCTAATGACTTCAAATTAAACAACCATACTAAATCGATACAAATGGATTCGATTTATATATGCTAGTAAATCGAATCCACTCCATTCGATTTATTCTTATACGTAGTTTTTTAGGTAAATCGAAGTCATTAGACTCGATTTAGTATGTATGACACTATATGATTAAATCGAATGCACTTAATTCGATTTATACATTACTGACATTTATAAATACGAGCTCAAAGTGAATTTTTCGCCATAGTGAGATTCACAATGGCTAATTATGAGAGTTTTGTAGCACTTGTGCACTATAGAGGGTCAATTAAGAAAAAAATGCGATCAGATATTAAGTTTATTGATAAGGACCCGCTGAGTATTTTTCTCAAACTTTCGACGAGTTTTACCAAATTTAAGAATACTATACTCTAGAAACTAGGTCTGCTTGGCGTCAAACGGGTAGAGAAGTTGTTCTATAGAATCCCGATATCCGTGTTACACGATGATGTGAAGTATGATTCATTTGTTATTAGCAGTGATGAGGATTTGCAAGTTCTGCACTATTGTCGTGGTCAGTTTTTCGAGGTGAAGACTCCGGAACTGTTGGCAAAGCTTGTGGATGTCGTATCTAGTTCTGGAGGTTCGAATCGGAATCCTCAATTCTCAGGACATCTAGCCTGCTCTAGTTCTATGCCTGTTGGTGCCTCGTCAGTTGCGCTGGTCGTTACACCCAAGGTAGTTTTAGTTGCTTCTCCTTCCTTTGCATTTAATCTGAACCATAGTGGTGATGCCGTAGTTAGTGAGATTGGACCATCAGGGGAGGTAGCATTTGCGATGCCCGGTTCTCCTGCAGTGGTCCCGGTCTTCGAAGAGGTTGGAGTACCCGATGGGGTTGAGGATGCACTGCATGATGATGATGATGTGAAGCCCGCCACAATAGCGGATGATAGTGACGATGACACACCACGGCCGACTCTAGTTATGGGTAGAGGAGCATCTAGTTCGGGTACTAATTAGTACCCCCCACACTTTTCAGCTTTGGACTTGGATGCCATGGTACCTCAAGGGGATCCGAGAGTACCTGTTGGCTTCGGGACTAGAGAGACACAGAATATAGGTGTTGTATCAGAATTTCAAGTTGGTCAGCAGTTTCAAGATAAAGAAGAAGTCGTGTTAAGCGTGAAGACTTATAGCATTTGCTGTGGGGTTGAGTACAAGGTATTTGAATCCGATAATTTCAAGTACTATGGCAAGTGCAAGGAGTTCGGCAGTGGGTGCATATGGCTCATTCAGGTTAGCCTCCAGCAGCGTAGAGGTATTTGAGAGGTAAAACGATACAATGGTCCTCACACCTGTCTAGCCACATCGATATCTAGTGAGCACAGGAAGCTTGATTATCATGTTATATCGGCCTTCATACTTCCCATGATTAGAGCTGATGCCACCGTCTCGATTAAGGTACTACAGAATGCCACGGATGCACACTTCGAGTTCAGGAGGGTTTGGATGGCTAAACAGAAAGCCGTGGCCCAGATTTATGGAGATTGGAAGGAGTCATACAATGACTTGCCACGATGGGTATTGGGTGTTCAGATCACGATGCCAGGTAGTGTTGCGGTGTTAAAGACGAGTCCTGTGCGAGTTAGTGGACAATTGGATGACTCTTCAGCTTATTGGACATTCCCACCGTGTATTGAGACATTCCGTCATTACAAGCCGTTGGTAAGTATGGACGGTACCCACCTGTATGGAAAATGCGGCGGTACACTGTTGGTCACGATTGCGCAGGACGGAAACTCCAACATCATTCCTATTGCATTTGCACTTGAGGAGGGGGAGAATACAAAGTTGTGGTCATTCATTCTATTTCACCTGCGGCAACATGTGACACCTCATCCGGGTATACTCGTCATATCAGACAGGCACAACTGGATAAAGGTTGCATTGGAAGCTTCCGACGGTGGCTGGCTTCTGCTTACTGTATATAGGGCTTTTTGCATCCGACACGTGGCTGCGAATTTCACGCTGAGTTTCAAGGGCAAGGATGCACGGAGGTTATTAGTGAATGCTGCTTATGACAAGACCGAGGTCAAGTTTCACTACTGGTTTGACATTCTCCATGCTGAAGATCCTGCTATGCGCAACTGGACTAATCGGATTGACTATGCACATTGGACCCAACATCAGGACGAAGGTCAGAGATTTGAGCACATGACTACGAATATATCTAAGTGTGTGAACTCAATACTGAAGGGTCTGAGGAACCTTCCAGTCTGTGCGCTGGTGAAGGCCACTTATGGGAGATTGGCCGAGCTATTCATTCAGAAAGGCAGAGATGCCGAGGCACAGTTAGGAACAGAGCAGCAGTTTAGTCAGTATCTTATTAAGGTGATCGAAGCAAATCTAAATTCCTCAAGGTGTTTCACCGTGACTATGTACGACAGGGACAACTTAGAGTTTACTGTGGTAGAGATCACTCCGACAAGGAGTTTTTCACTAGGCACATACAAAGTATCCCTCACCGACCAGACATGTGATTGTGGCTATTTTCAGGCACTTCATTATCCATGTCGTTATGCCTTGGCTTGCTGTGCATATGCACGCCTGGCCTGGTTCACCTACGTCCACGAGGTGTATCGCCTTAGCTTTGTGTTTGATGTTTATCGCATGGGGTTCACACCTCCAGTTCTGGAGGGATTTTAGCCGCCGTACGATGGTCCGACCGTCATACCTGATCTGGCCAAGAAATGTGCGTCTGAGGGGCGCCCCAGGACTACCAAGGTCCGGACTACCATGGACGAGCCCAAGAGATGTGGGCTTTGTAGACAGCCCGGCCACATACGTAGGAGGTGTTCCCAGGGAGGATTTACCATCAGTTCTGCATCTGCCAGTAATGTGTAGGGTTTAGGATTTAGTTTTTTTATAATGTTGTTTTTCAATTCATCTTTCAGTTCATGTTATTTTGAATATGGATGCTTTATGTTAATTTTGGTTTATTTGATCAATCCGTTTCACCACATATGGACTCGCGTTTTACTAAAGATACAACGTATAATGTGAAGGTACTAAACATAACTAAAATTGAATACATAACATAACGTGGAATATATGTTCTACTAAAGGGTCTTAATATTTATTCACAACATAAGAAAACAACAAACTAAAATACATAACTACCCGACATACATAACTAAAACTGAATACACAACATGGAATACATAAAACATGATGCTAAATAGTCGCTACTCAATCCTAAGAGTAGATGCAATCCAGTGAAGCAGCGTCGAGGACGCCTGACCCACCAGACTCTCTGTGCCAGAGGGACCTCGTCCTCGTCACCGTTACCGTTTTCGTCACCGTCTCCGGCCTGGGGGACCTCCTCCGGTGTGCCAGCTTGTGTTGTGGATGGACCGGGCTGCGATGTACTAGGTCTTGCGAATGGAGATGGGGTGTCTCGTCCAATGCAAATGTGTCGTCCACATGTCCGGAAGGAAGCTCATTCAGGTCCACATCAACCCGAGTCTGGGATCCAACTACCGGAGACCTACGACTGGCCAACTCATCCTCTTGCATGATCATGATGATCTCATCAAGGAAATGTGACCAACCAAACTCCACGCCAAGGCCCTGACTGCCCATTAACTCTGACAGCATCTGACCTGGGCTAATGTACATCTGATGCTCAGCCAGACTGTCACCAAATCCGCGACCAAGAACACCGCTGCCTGCGTTAGGTCCTCCACCCACTCCACCACAACTGTATACATGGCTCCCTCCTGCGTCACCTACAGCTCGCTGGCCCTCAATTCCCCTAAGATGACCATGACCAAAACCCCTGCTAAACTCACCTCCGCCACACCCACCACCTCTACCGTGGTGTCCCCATGAACCCCCTAAACCACCACCACCCCCGCTCCCACCACCGTTACCACCTCCTCCACCTCTATGATTGTCGTCGTCACCTCCGTCATCCGCGTTACCACCATCATCGTCCTCGCCACTACTGTCATCCTGCCTGCCTCTACCTTCGCATCGAGCTCCACCACGACCACGAACACGACCTATAGCTCCTCGCACTCTACGACCCCTCCCGCCTCGCCTACCACGACCCCTCCCCTCTATCCTATCGATGGCCTCCTCCAACCAAATCCATTCACGCTGGCTCGATCGTGTCCCTACATGCTGCCTTTGCGCAACCCGACGGTTGTCCAAAACATCTGGCATCTGGTCCATCGCAGGGACTCATCCAGGACCTCTCTGTATCACCTGCACTGGAATCGCATCTGCCCTGGGATCACCTAGGAGGAGCTCAAGCAACAAGAATCTCCTGCCGTATTGATACCACCAATCCAGGTACTCATGGGAAGGTCCTGGATCCGCAACCACGTCAAACTACAGCACATGCTGCACCCTATTGACCTAATAAAGTTGCCAACTCTATAGCGTATCAGGAAACCACGGATCTCTACCTCTCCCATCCTTCGACATTAGAAAATTTATGTTCAGGGCAGCACGAGGTCTACCCTGAACCCCACCACTACGGCAGCACCCGATCTACCAGATGCCACTTAATGACAATGAAATAGATCAACGCTGTTGTAGCCTTCCACAATGCCATATGTCGTGGCTCCAATATCTCGGGGTACACCACCTAAACAACATCTAGCAAGCTATACGGCATCCACAAGAACTGTTCATACGAGTATTTATCGTTAGTCACCATAACTAATAAAAGATGCAAACCCTAATTTAGTTATGAATAGATTGAGACCAAAAGATACTCACATCACCGGGTTGGAGTAAATCTATCCTAAGCCTCCAATGCGCAACAGAGGCCCCTTGTCGCTCAACGTGGGCTGATAATCAGACCATCTACCATGTTATTAAAAAGATGATGCATAATTAAAGGGAGAGTACCTGGACGCTAACGGCCAATGGAAGACATCAAATCCGTTTGGCTAGAAACTAGGGAACCTCTAGAAGATCCTCGACTGGAGGAGCTGCAGTAGACCGGACAACTTGACGATATTTTTGTTCACCACACGGCACATGCACTTGAATAGTCATGACAGTGCAGTAGACCCCCATCTATACTGACCCATGTCCTCTAGCCTAGCGACATAGGGTAGCCAACGAATGTGGAGGCAGGCGGGTACCTGACTTATCCTCGAACAGCTGTGTGGATAGAAGCATCATGATATAGGTACGGGATATTTCCTAACCGTCTCATCGTCTGCCTTCTGCGGCAGCTCACTAAATGTCTCCTGAAACCATGTACACTTCACTGTGAACTTGTCAATGCAGTTCACAGGAGGAAAAACACCCAACAGCTCCTCAAACCATACCTACGCCAAGCGACCCCCCTTGATATGTCACGCAAAGTCCGTAAGACATCCATTGACATACTGACCGTCGATCAGGTGCCCTAGATGGTATGCTACATCTTGGAGCGTGATCGTGCACTCCTCGAACAACATGTGAAAAGTATGCGTCTCAGGCCGCCATCTCACCCTGAATGCGCTGACCAATGGCTCGTCCAGTCGAAACCATGTCTCGTTCAGTATTGCAAGATGGAATAAACCAGCCATCTGCAAGTACAGAATGATCCTATCGTCCAATGGCATATCGTGTTGCCGTCTCATGCTGGTGATGCATCGATTGGCTGTACAACAATAGAAAATTCCTTATCACAATCGTCACAATACAATTTCCAATGCATGAAATTCTGAAAACGATAAACATTGCATGCTCTAACTTTAAAAAAAAGGGTTCACCAAAGCATATAGTCCCACACGTTTACACAGAGAATACAAAGGATTAAAAAACTGAAAAAATCTAACATATCCTACATTTCTAATCATAATTATCTAACTCAAAAAATTATAGTTTTAGAAAATATTTATATTAATTTTTTCAAAAAACTAAAAAAATTTATAGCTATCACTACTCATCAAGCAAGTCTCGTTGAATACAAGACTAATAACTTAAAAAATCTAACATATCCTACTATCCTAAACAACCTTCTTTGGTACCATTTCAAGTTATCAAAATCTAACCACCTAATAGCTTACTACTTCTAATATGCACATGTATTAACATCACTAGAATACTCTAACTAACTACCACACGATTTATGTTAACATTAATAGAACGACTAATCTATGTTTAAAAAAGAAAAATTTGTTCACTAACCTCGAGGTGGATGGTGCCAGCAATATGCACGACTCCATCTAGCCGATATAGACGATTTGCGTCATCCTCTATGTGTTCAGCTTCCAATATTCCAGGGCTGCTTTCCGATGATTTCGGATCTGGGTGGTGGGGTTGGATGTGGGATTTGTATGTTTTGTAGTTCGAATGAATGAAATTCGATTTGTATATATAATCATTTTTACCATAAATCGAATTCATTGGATTCGAATTGCTTGAGAGATGTTTCGCATGTAAATCGAATCTATGGGTTTAGATTTACCATGGGCTTCTCTTCACGTCTATAGATCGAATTGAATGGATTTAATTTACTAGCATATATAAATCGAATCCATTTGTATCGATTTAATATGGTTTTTTAATTCGAAGTCACTAGCTTCGATTTATACGTGAAATCTATTTGCATGCAATTCGAATTCCATGTCTTTGATTTAATACGTATTTGGGTAAATCAAATTTATTAAATTCGATTTATATAAAAATACAACTTGGGACATTCAGATGACCTTTTACATTTTGGGGGATCTGCGTAATATTGAAATGCTATTGGTTTATTAAAGTAAATTGCCCTAAAGTTATCGTCAAAATATTCTTGTCACAAAAAGATAATCTTTTGTAAACATTAAGTTAATTTTGTTTAGAATAATGTTATATGACTAATAAAATTTATTATTTTTAACTAATATTTTGCTAATTAAAATATTTTTATACTAAATTTTAATACTATAAAAATAAAAAATTAGTCTAAAATATTGAATAATATTGATAAAAAGTATTAGCTCATTAATATTTTTTTTTTATCTAAGATAGAACTTATTCATTCCTTATGAAAGCTTAATACATTAGAGTGGTACAATAGCATAAAATCATGCAAATGAGAGATACCCACATAAATAAAATATTGTCTAAAAATTAAACAATATTTCTCGTAGTAAACATTAATTTTCAGTTTGTCTCTCATACTCTTTCGTGAACTCGATGGCCGAGGAGAGAATGAAGTCAACTAGCGTTTCTTTCTCTTAGAAGATTAGGAGGTTCCAAATCTGTCAAAGTTTTTAAAAAAGGGTAGCTGCCAATCGAATGCTTTTCTTTTAAATGGATCGTCTTCTTGTCTCTAAAATCATGTTGAACCATCTTTGCCAAAGCTGTTCCGACCAATCTACACAAAGGTAGGGGCCCATTTCCATTTTACTCCACACCAATTTATTTTTTGGATATTCAATTGGGGCACACATCAACAATATAGTAGGAATTCTACTCTATTGAGGTGTGACCATGTGAGAAAACCTTTATGAAATACTTTTCAGAGAAAAACTCGGATCTTTGGAGGATAGCGAAGCTTCCATAATAAACTTCAAAATATTTTTTCTCTACACTGTATCGGCTACTGGTCTTCTGGTGGATAAAATTTATGGAATGCAATTCTATAACCTTAAGCTACCGTGTACTTGCCACTTCTCTCATCCTTCTAGGTTACTGCATCTTCCTCTTCTTCTGAAATTTGTGTTAGCAAAATTTTGTTTGCAATCTATGCTCCAAAATTATTTCTAATTAAATCTTCATTCTATTGTCTATTGTTAGTGATTAGTTGGATAATCCATTAAAAATCAAATTTTGTATTGCTCTACCTATTAGTTGATATAGGACCTATAAAATGAATAATCCATGAGTCTTCAAATATTCTAATTTAGTTGCCTATTTCAATCTGCCATTGTAGTCCATCTTTTAAGATTTTTTGCCATTCTAAAATGCTTCCTCAGGTCCAAGAGGGATTTTGACTTGGTGTTGCCCTTAGAAAAGAGGAATATCAAAAATACTTGCTCTTGTATAGTCTATTGATCAGAGAATCAGGTTTTGTCAGAGTCCTCCAGCTTTGTTTAACCAACATAGCTAAATTAAAAACTTAGATCCTTAAAACCCAACCTATCCGACTTTTTAGCGCGACACATAACATCCTAACTCACCCATTGTAATTTTCTCTCTAAGCAAACCCTTTTACCCCCCCTTCAAAAGTTTATGGTACTTTTTTGGATACCTTTTAGTAAGGTGTCAAGAAGTTTAAAACATCTAAGAGTATAAATAGGTACTACAGTTGTGATGAGCGGATATTTTATACGCTTTTTTGCATCACTTTCATATAGTTTTTAGTAGTATTTAGTTTTTATTAAGTTTTATAGGTTTTAGTGTTAAATTCATATTTTTGGATTCTACTATGAGTTTTTGTATTTTTAACAATTTCAGAAATTTTCTGGCTGAAATTGAGGAGCTGGAGCAGAAGTCTGATTCAGAGACAAAGAAAGCACTGTAGATGCTATCTGGATCTGACCTACCTGCATTCGGAAGAGTTTTTCTGGAGCTACAGAAGTCCAAATGGAGCACTCTCAACGGCTATGGAAAGCTGATTTCTAGAACTTTCCAACAATGTATAATAGTCTATACTTTGCTTCGAATTAGAAGGCCCAAAATTGGCGTTCAACGCCAGCCATCTGACCAATTCTGGCATCTAGCACCAGTAAGGGATTCCAAGCTGGAGTCTAACGCCCAAAAAGGTGCCAGGATTGGAGTTCAACACCCAAGGAAGCCTAAGAACATAGATTTCATCAAAGCTCAGCCCAAACACTCACAAAGTGGGCCCCAGAAGTGGATTTTAGCACTAGATAGACTGTTTTACCCTTACTGGTCACTAGTTTAGTATTTAAAGTAGAAGATTACTCTTTGTTAAACATCTTCAGCCCTATTTTCGTTTTTACTATTGTATTTTACTTTCAGTATGAGTTTCTAAACCTCCTAGGTTGAGGGGAGGAGCCTTGCTGAGTCCTATGAATTAATAAAAGTATTACTGTTTCTCTTCGATCTGTGTTTGATTAATTCTAAGATGTGTGTTCGTTCTTCATCACTATGAATGTGTTGAACTGGCATAAGGTTATCACATTCTACATAGGTTCAGAGTGTGTTTTTCATCGGACAATGATGAACCACCAGCTTGAATACACATCTCTCAGACGGCTAATCCACGACTTTGTTGGGGACTTCTCGAGACATCAGTTCAGCCGATTTACGGGGAGATTAGGGTCTCTGTGGTAGAGGCTAGAACCTAAGGTGCAATATCCTCCGATCCGGAATATTCAACATTGTCTGTGGCGTTTTGAGTAGGATCTTCGAGGAGAATGAAGTGCAGAAGCTTCACCCTCAATCAGAATGGATCCGCACTAAACCTAGGGTTCAGATCTGGAGGAGTATTGGCAGCTGCTCAAACCAGTGTCAATCACATACATCCTGCCATTGAAGAAATAACTCACAAGCAAAGGAAGTAGTAATACCATAGTTAATTTAGAAAGACAAAGCAACTCCAATCCTCAACTATATTCCTATCGCTCTTTTCACAGTTTACACAACTTCTGAGTTCTAATTACTCTTTTTTTTACTCCATTTAATTCCTTATTCCTGCATCCAAATATTTGATATAAAAAATAATTTATACTAAGTTAAATCAACTCCTTCTGATCTGCCTGACTAAGACCTGCAGGATAACCATAGATTGCTTCAAGCCACAATTCTCGTAAGATCGACCCTAACTCGCTCAGGTATTACTTAGACAACCCAATACACTTGTTAGTACTGCTGTACGAGAGTGTGGAGTTCGTACGCACCAAGTTGCCACAACCTTTTATCAGCACTTCTTTGTTACTGATTGATAATAGAAGTCTCTTTTATGCTTGTAACTTCTTCTCCACTTTATCCTTGATGTAATCAAAGTTTTCCTCTTCAAACTCAATTATTGCCAGTAAACCTAATATTTATTGTGGTTTTCAATATTTAAAATTTGTAGAATCTGTGCCAAAATATCCCGAATATGGTTTAGAGTATTTCTATTAAAAAAATTAATAATTTTAAAATATTTACAATTTGGCCGCTGATTTTACTATAATCATCCAAAACTCAAATATTAGTTTATTCTAGCCAAAACTGAAAACATATCTTATAAATATGTATATTTAGATTTTTTTTTCTATCGCTATAAACTAAAGCATGCCATGTTTTTACTGGGTTTGATTAACATAAAAAAAGATGCATATATCTAAAGGTTCACACTCAAATGCAGTATAAGAAGGTACATAACATACAGAATAAATAATAATAAAAAAATCCACAAAACAATATTTATTTTTTCTTCTGTATTTTTGCACATTTTTAATATGTATCAAAATAAGCACCATTTCTAAAGTCAAGGATAACATTAACAGAGTTATCAACCCAAGTTATACAAAAAGAAAGGAATATACAGGTGTGCAAGTGCAACTTTTTTTTACCCCTTCCCACCGTGTATAATCTTATATTTTAGCGGTTATTGTGTAGGGACATTTTATGATAATTATCCTATGCTAAAGTAATTTTCATATATATTGAGAAAATAACAGCAAAACTTAGATAAGACAAGATAAGAGTAATAAGGACTAGTGTAAGTATAACAAAGAGAAAAGTTCCATTGACTCCTAAGATTACTAACTTACATCAAGTCATTAATATTACTCTCCTAGTCTCCTAATTGTGAATGTTCTTCTTAGAAACTGAGAGACCTGAAATAGTTGTTAGAGTAATGTGTATCAAGTTATTAACAAGCCAATGCAATGATGAACTATACTGTTCAACAAAGACACGCGACAAACTTGAAAGATATGTTGTGTTGTCATATAAAGTTACAATGATTCAAAGGACACAAAAATTGCTTTCAATGATTCTCCAATGTTAGTTCACCAAATTCAAAAGTTAGAAGATATTCCCTTCCCACTGCTGAAAGTTAATGAATTTCAAGCTATTGTCAACATTTGAGGGCGAAGGGGGAGATAATGGAAAAGGAAAAAAAGATAAAGAAGATCAAAAATTAAAATTTGGCCCATGCAGGTCTCGAACCTGCGACCTTCGCGTTATTAGCACGACGCTCTAACCAACTGAGCTAATAGGCCATTTGTTGTTAATAAACGAGAATGTTTTATATAACACATAACAATGCAACGTTAAGAAGAATTCTTGCTATCAAATCAAACATATCATCTTATAGATTTATTCACAATTTCACATTCCCATGTATCTCAGTCATTTATGAGCAAAGGATTTATTTAACATTGTGGGTTTGTAACAATCTTTCTGTAAGAATTAGAGGGCACGTGGGGAACTAAAGCCAATTTACATGATCTTAATTGCTTTTCAAGGCTGTGTTATGTTGGACTTGTTCGTCCTGCCCTAACATTCTCCTTTCGTGTATATATGATCTCTTGCCATTGATTTTCTTTTTAAGTTACATTTGAAATCACATTTAACAAAATCATAGGAAAATTAATTGAAAAATTAAAATTTTAGCATAGCAAGAATGTAGTCCACATGCGATCAATGGCTAGAAAAAGTTCCAATGGCAATTTCAAAATAAAAAATAATTTATTACCCTAATCCGGCTGTTTAACTAATGTGTCACTCTTTCTTAAATTTATTACTAAATTGTCACAATTTTCAGATTATTTATTTATATGCCATGGTGTATGGCACAATGATAATTTTGGAGTTGAAAAAATGAACACTCTTCCATATGTTCTAATTTCCTATCCTCCACGATCAACACCAGACCTCTTCCGTCTCAGAGTCTCCGGTCAAGAGACTGCTATTATCACCTCTGCCACCACCACCAACACCACCCTCTTCCATCTATCCATCTCCCTCCACTCTCAATTTGTTATTTTTTACAATTATTTACTTTTTAAAGTTCTAGATGTGATATTAATTTTTACTTGTATTTTATGGTGATAGTTTGAGATAGTAGTAAGAGATATTGGAAAACCCGTGGTTGCGGTGATTGTTGTTGAGTTGAACAAGTGATCAATCATGTAAAGAACTAGTGAGCCAAGATTGTTGCAACAGATTACAAGCCTTCATTAATAACAAAATAGATTGGTTTATTTCATAAGATTCTTTTGGAGCCCAACTCTGGTCAGACTTCAACAAAAGCAATCTTCAAATCTCCGTTCTTAGTTACAATCATCAGGCTTGTATCACATTGAATAGCAGCTCCATCCATGGCTCTTTTGCTAGTCATCCTTGGCACCAAAATGCTCAGAAGAAACCAAACACCAAAATGATCTCCAACATGGTTAGAGAAAACAACAATGACTTCACCAAGGAAGAATAAATCAGATGAATGTAAGCAGGAGTGAGCTAACAACACATGCAAATAACAAAGATCAGTAAAAAGATTTAACTATATAAGATGGATGGCCTCAGAGGTAGTGACAATCTAAGATTTCATCAGATACATATATCTGATAATACGTGCAATAGAATACATCATTGGCCAAACCATTACACAAGTATAATTTGAAAATTGATTTAAAAGTTAAAACAATGGGTTCTTCAATAGAGTAAAAGCAATAACATACATATGTTGAAAAACAAAATAGATTTGAACATCAGGTTCATTGACAAATGAAAAGTCAACAGAAAATTACACATTAGGGAACAAAATAAATAAACACACATAGCCATAACCATATCCATAAGAAAATGAGTTATACACTGATAGTTACAAAGGATGCAATATTAAATCAAAATGCTTAATCCCTAAATAAAACAAAGGGCTAATACGAAAAATATAATAACAGATTGTAGATTTTATATGAACGCATCAGAGAGATTCCCATTTTAGACTAAGTCATCACTCTCCTTCGAGTGCTGATGTCCCTGTCTATTTGTCATCATTTGCGAATAGAAAGAAATACTGCATTTGCAAGCTTAAACATGGATTTTTCACACAATACCTCAGAGAAATAATTATAATTCAAGCAGAGAAATAATAAATGAAAAGAAAAAAAAAAACTTGAACTTCAATTCTTCACAAGTAGAATGCCAGTTTCAATTTTTAAAAATCCGTAACGCAGAATATGCATTGCTAAATAGATTAAAAAATAGAGCTTCCTATTCCGAGGTGTGGAAAAAGGGGGAAAAACAAAATAGTGAAAGAAAAAGCGGGTGCCTCAGATCAAAGTTGATATCATAGAATTAAATCTCGAAGTATATTTAACACCATCACTGGCACATGTCACGGGAACAAAATAATGTTGCGATCGAATAATAAACATTTGTTGTTAAATGTAAAACCACGATACTAGTGATCTTTTCCCCTGGTAATAAGGGGTGAAATTAGAGACGGAGATGAAGAATAAAAACAGGATTGAAAGAGAAACCAGTAATGAAGCTCAAGCAAAATCCTTGACGGCTTTTGGTTCTGCCCTACATCGTTAGGGATTTCAGATTCTCGGATTTATAGGAGAGAGAGAGAGAGAGAGAGAGAGAAATTAGGGTTTCAGAAGGGGGCGCGTTAAGTTGTTATGCAGCAGTTTCCTTTTGTTTTTCTTATCTTAGTAGGGAACTTGGGTTGGGTCCAAATGGCAATAGAAAATGAATCGTTAATTAACTAGGCCTGTCAACAACAATCAGCTTAATGGATAGCCCACATAAAAAAAGAACAACATGATGGAGGAAATTCTTTGGGCTCTGCCCCTTCCTTTTACTGAAAAATTTAAAGTGAGTTTGAGAAGTAAGAACTTCTTTTATTTGAACAAAAAACTGATCTTTTGAAAAAAAATCTTTATTTTAAACTCAATTTGATAGTTTAAAATGATTTTAGCATATTAGTGAAATCAAGTATGCTATGTATACATTAAAATTAGTCACTAAAATCAACTATTATTATAAATTACATGTTAAAATACAAGATACACATTAAATGTTACTTAACAAAATCGTTTAGCTGTAGTTTGTTAGTTAGTTTCAAGTAGTTAGCATAATTCAGCAAGTGGTAGAGTTAGTTAAAGCTAATTGAGATATTTATTAGAGTAGGTTATCAGGTTCAGTGGTTGCATAATTAGCTAGGTGTACACATGTGTATATAAGACAAATGAGCCTACAGTGAATGATGAGTTTTGCCATTTACTGATTTAGCTTCTATCTTTCAAATTTCTCTTCTCTGATCTCCCAATTTCACACACTCTCAAGCTACTCTTGCGGCACCTTCAACATGGTGCGGTGAGCGTAGACCCTAAGAGGGTAGCGTGTGTGACGAACAGAGGATTGAGGAATATGAGAGGTTGAATCTCTACACCTATTCTCTAATCTTGCAAATCGAACAAGATTGGACAGCAATGGCAGAACCGTATAATAACACATCTTCTGGTATTGATTTGCATGCATTGAGTAACGTGCTGAATCAAATTGCTTCGATCCAAGCACAAATCACATGAAATAGTCTCAGTTCGAATCAAGATTTGTCAAGTCCCTATTACCTGCATTCATCAGAAAGTACTAGTATTCCTCTCACTTCAGAAGCTCTAGACAGAAAGAACTACAGTTCTTGGAGTAGATCTATATTGTTAGCATTAAGTGCAAAGAACAAATTGAAGTTTATAGATGGTAGCCTAGCAAGACCAGAGAAAAATGATAGTCTATATGAATCTTGGCAAAGATGCAACACTTATGTGTTAGCATGGATCAATCTTTCATTGAGCTGTAGCATTCGTCAATTGGTGATATGGAATAGCATAGCAAGTGATCTATGGAATGAATTGAAGCGGTGGTACTACCATGGTGATAGATTTCGAGTGGCCGAGCTGTATAAGGAGTTATACACAATCAGACAAGGAGATATGGACGTCACAATATATTACACCAAGCTGAAGTCAATTTGGGAAGACATCAAGAACTTCAGATCAATCCCGTCATGTGAGTGTGGAACAAGATGTTTGTGCTCCTTGGGAATCATCAGGCAGTATAAGGTGGAGGATCAGGTAACACGATTCCTAAGAGGATTGAATGACCAATACTCATGCGTAAGGTCCCAAATCATGTTAATGGATCCACTCCCTGGCATCAACAATGTGTTTTCACTACTCACACAGCAAGAAAGGTAGAATCACAGCCTTGAACCTATCTCAGACCCAAAGTTGCTCGCATATTCTACTTTTAACTCAAACACTACAGTCTATAATCAAGGTAGAGGGAGAGGTAGAGGTAGAGGAGGTAGGTATCAAGCTAGTGCAAGGGGAGGGGGCAAAGGCAAACTACATTGCTTATATTGTGAAAAGTTGGGGTACACTGTTGAAACATGCTATAAGAAGCATGGCCTTCCACCACACTTAAGGCAAAAGTATGGTGGAGAAGCTGCTGTAAATGCCATGACCACATCAGACATTGAGATAGAAAATGAACAACTCAGTTCACAGTTGGGAGAGATTGAGAATGTCAATTTTGGATTTACTACAGAACAAAAAGAGGCTTTACTAGCTTTACTACACAAGCAGGAAGTAAAGAATATCCATAGTGCAAATCAAATTGTGACATTACCATAGTCACAACCTCATCAAGGTAATTTGGTACACATATTGCATTTTAAAACCAATGTGACAGATTTAAGGATTTCAAACAAAAAGTGCACTTCTTGGGTAATTGACACTGGGGCTACAAATCATGTGTCATATGCGCTTGAAGATTTTAAAACCTATTATCAAATAGATCCAATTCTTGTAAAATTGTCAAACGGTTCTTACACCACAAGAAATACAATTGGAACTATTGTTTTCTCTGAAAAATTGTATCTTGTCAATGCATTGTATATACCATCCTTCAATTTCAAGCTTATTTCAGTTTCAAAATTCATTGCATCCCTGCATTGCACTATGAGATTTTCTGAAAAATTGTGTGAGATTCAGGACTGCAACTCCAAGAGGATGATTGGCAAAGCTGAGGTTGCTGCAGGTCTTTATACACTGAATACAGATTAGTTAAACCTCACACAATCATGCATCACAAATATTCAAAAGTCATCCGATAATAACACCTGGCATCTTAGATTGGGACATCCATCCTTACGTAACATGAACACAATAAAAAGGAACTACAATTTCATTAATTGTAATAATGTTGATGTACCTTGTAACGCTTGTCATTTAGCAAAGCAAAGAAAACTCCCTTTTCTAGCAAGTAATAAAATTTCAGAACATTGTTTTGAACTAATTCATGTTGACATATGGGGTCCTCTCTCAACTCCCTCAATTGAGGGTCACAAATATTTTTTGACTATTGTCGATGATAAATCAAGGTATACTTGGGTTTATTTCATGAAAGCCAAATCAAAAGTCTTCATATTTGTTACAATCTTTTGTCAATTTGGCTAAAACTTAATTTGGTGAAACTGTTAAAGCAATTCGCAGTGACAATGGGCCAGAATTTATCATGTCTACATTCTATGCTTCAACTGGCATCATTCATCAAAGGACATGTGTTGAAACCCCTCAACAAAATAGAATTGTTGAGAGAAAATATCAACACATTCGTGCAGTAACTAGAGCCCTAATTTTTAGTCAAACTTGCCACATTGTTACTGGAATTATGTCATAAAACATGTAATTCACCTAATAAATGTCATTCCCTCTACATTCTTAGATAATTAAACACCTTATCAAGTTTTGTATTAAACCTTATCTTCAATTTCAGATTTGAAAGTGTTTGGATGTTTGGCATATGCCATCACTGTCTCTGCTGGTAGAAAGAAACTGGATCCCAAGGTAAGGAGGTGTGCCTTCTTGGGATTCAGGGAAGACACCAAAGGATTCGTGCTTTTAGAATGATTTCAAATCAAATGTTTCTTTCAAGAGATGTAAAATTTTATGAAAGTTTATTTTTCTTTCACACCTCATGCACACAACAACACTCATAAAAAATTACAAGTGATCAAACAACATTTGCAATACATGACCCATTCACTTATCATTTTGAGAGCCCTCCGATACAATTTACTTTTCCCCCAAATGCACAAGATAGCATCGTGCATTCACACACTCCCAGCAGCACAACACACCCGCACACACCAGCTACACCGGCTACCTCCACGTCAAACACTCCATCTCTCACACACACTATGGCTGAATCCACTTCAGCTAGCTCTAACACCACTGGCCATGCATCAGCATCTCATTTAGATAAGCAGGCTTCACATATCATTTCTCTTCGAAGATTCACCATAGAAAAGAAACAACCATCATACCTATCAGATTTTTAGTGTATGAGCATCTCTACAACTTCACTCAAAAAATATCCCATCTCACAGTTTTTATCCTACCATGCACTTTCACCATCACATAAGGCATTCTCTTTGGCCATCTCCACCGACAAAGAACCCAAGCACTATGAGGAAGCTGTATCTGATGCGAACTGGAGGAAAGCTATTGAAGAAGAATTAAATGCACTGCAGCATCTCCAAACTTGGCACTTTACAACTCTTCCACCACACAAGAAAGCTATTGGCTATAAGTGGATCTTCAAACTTAAACATAATCCAGATGGCACCATTGATAGGTACAAAGCCAAGTTAGTGGCAAAGCGATTCACACAAGTTCCGAGAATTAATTATCTGAACACTTTCAGTCCAGTCTTAAAGCTCAATACTCTACGAGTTGTCCTTGCTTTAGCTGCTGCAAAAGGTTGGTTTTTAAAGTAAATCGATGTTAATACAGCCTTCTTACATGGTGATTTGGAGGAAGAAGTTTATATGCAAGTTTTCCAAGGCTTGAATGTACCCCCAAAGTCTGTTTTCAAGTTAAACAAGTCCCTATATGGACTCAAACAAGTCAGCTGGCAGTGGAACAACAAGCTCAAGTCTGTTCTCCTTGAGCATGATTACTTGCAGTCGAAATCTGATCATAGCCTATTGATAAACCAATATTTTATGGTTTATCTTGTGCAAAATTGAGTGGATTTTATCCACTATTCTCACACTTATTCATAAAATTCGCATGTTTTACATTTTCCTTCCTAATTTTGTGCTGTGATTGAAAACATGCTTATTTGGCCTTAAATTTGCTATGTTTAATCCTCTCTTATTACCATCCGATGCCGTGATATGTGTGTTAAGTGATTTCAGGGTTTATAGGGCAGGAATGGCTTAGAGAATAGAAAGGAAGCATGCAAAAGTGGAAGGAATACAAAAAATTGAAAGAATTGCTAAGTTGTCAAGCCTGACCTCTTCATACTAAATCGATCATAACTTGAGCTACAGAGGTCCAAATGAGGCGGTTCTAGTTGCGTTGAAAAGCTAACATCCGGGGCTTCAAAATGATATGCAATTTGCCATAGTTGCCATGCAGTTAGGTGATGCGCACGTATGATGTACGCGTACGCGTGACACGCGCAGAAGACCATTGGCGCGTACGTGTGACGTACGCGTACGCGTGACGTGCGCCACGTGCAGAAATTGCAGAAAACGTTGAGGGCGATTTTGAGCTGATTTTTGGCCCAGAAAACACAGATTAGAGGCTGCAGGGTGGGGGAATCATTCATTCATTCACACAACTTTTCATTCACATAATTTTAGGTTTTAGATGTAGTTTTATAGAGAGAGATGCTCTCTCCTCTCTCTAGGTTTTAGGGTTCTTAGCTTTAATTTTTCTCAATTTCAGATTTCTATTTTACTTTAATTTAGTTTTCTTCTACTCTTATTAGTTCTAGAACTTTAGTTTATCTATTTCTCTTGTTGGCTTATTTATTTTCCCAATTTAATTTATGAACCCTTCATGTTAGATTCAATTTCCTATTTAATGCAATTTGAGGTATTTCATGTTTATTGCTTCTTGCTTTATTTGTTATTATTGATGCTTGCAATTATTGGTTGTTTAGATTTATTATCTCTTATTAATTTCTATGTTTTTATGTTATGCTTTTCAAGTGCTTGATAAAATGCTTGGTTGGATTTTAGTATAGATTTCTCTCCTTTTGGCTTTGGTTGAGTAATTGGAGACTCTTGAGTTATCAAACTCCTTTGTTGATTGATAATTGAAAGTTGCTAATTGATTTGGATCCCTCTAAAGCTAGTCTTTCCTTAAGAGTTGACTAGGACTTGAGGAATCAAATTGATTCATCCACTTGACTTTTCTTCATAGTTAGAGGTTAACTAAGTGGGAGCAATGGACAATTGATGTCACAATTGATGTCACACAATAAAAGACAAGTAAACTTGTAGGAAGATAGCTCATGAAAGCAGGGAACATAGAATCAAGCATTGAACCCTCACTGGAAGTGTATATGCACTCTAATCGCTCAAGTGTCTAGGGTTAATTCACTCTAATCTCCTCTAGTCATGCTTTCTAAAACTTTGTTCTTCATCTAACCAATCAACAAATATTTAATGTACAACTACAAACATCATGAGGTCTTTTCAAGGTTGTAATGGGGCTAAGATAAGGGTGAGGCTATAGGTATGGCCAAGTGAGCTATAATATGAATCTTTGACTAACCTAAGTTCTCACCTAACATACACACACTCTATATATATGAATTTATTCCTAACTATCCATAATCTCACTTTTATATATTTCACATACTCATGTATCAAGTTTTCCTTAATTTCACCATATATGCATTGATCTTTTATTAAACTTAATATTGGGGTAATTTTGTCCCCTATTTATTTATTTATATTGTAAATTTTTTTTTTAACATGAAAGAAAACATAACATATCAATGCATATGGTTTTTCTAGTCTCACATGAGTATGCACCCAAATTCCCAATATTTTTGTCAACACATTTTCATCAACCCAAGTTTTCACAATTTTCCACACTTAATTGATACACAATCTCTATCTTAAGCTAACCAAAGATTCAATTGGGGTAATTAATTATTTTTCCGCTTAAGGCTAGTGATGTGGTAATATAAAGAACAAATGGAGGTTAAAAGGCTCAAAGTGGAAAACAAGTAATTGAAATGGTAGGCTATTTGGGATAAGTGAGCTAATAACAATTAATGGCCTCAATCACATGTATGCATGCAAATACACTAAACAATGGACATATAGAATGGAACAAACCATAGATTGCAATCATAGAGAAGAAAACACACAAGAATAAAAATCATGGTTAAATAATGTAACCATATAATTAAACTCAAAATCTCACAGGTTGTATGTTCTTAGCTCAAAAACCATGTTCCAAATTAAAATCTTCAAACAAGTTTAACAAAAAAGTTTTAATTTAAATTAGTGAAATGCTATAAAAAGGGTCTTGAAAAAGAATTTATCACTCCAACCAAGTAGTGGTAGAAGAACATGCACAAAATCAACAAACATGCAATCAAACATGCAAATGTAACAACTAATTTATCAAGAAAAATTAAACATTGGTGTTGAAATAGGAAGGGCGAAAAAGGGAGATGCACGCCAAGCCGAGTAAACATCGACTCATAGACCTACATCCAGTCCGGAACGGTCGGCGAGTCGAGATTCAAGTAACAAACACTCTCATTAGCATCAGGGAGGGCGAGCTCATACTGACGCTCGACGTCGCCACCCCCGCATACCACCCCTTGGTCACGGAGCCTCTGAAGATCCGCATCCGTCATCCAAGACGGCACCCCCCAAACATCACTGGTCACCCAGGAATACCGAGAGGAGACGCCCCTGGCCGGAGCTATCGGAGCACCCACACCCTCATCCCTCCTTTTACTGCCAGACATACTTAAAACAGGAGGAGCACCACCATCAGCCCACTAAAGCTACAGGGCGAGAAACGGAAGAGAAAACGAAAAATACCACCATCTACCACAAGCTACGCCTACAAACAGTGGTGCTCACATCCCCAAAATAAACACCGCTAGCCCTATCCCAAACCCAAAAAGCAAAGGAAAAGAAACGACAACTCCAGCGCGTGCAAGCAAAATAAAAACAGAGATAATGAAAGCAAAGAAGAAGAACACCAACCTGAAAAAAACTAAAGTAGAAGTGAAAAATGAGGAGTTGAAGTAGGAAACGGCGCAGAGCGCGGAGCCAAAAATGCACCAGGGAAGAAAGAAGTAGAGGAAGCAGAGAAAATGCAGAAGTAAGTAAAAAGAATGAAGCAAATGAGGGAAAAGAGAAGGATGAAAAACAAAACAGTTGTGAGAGGCACCAAAACCGAAAAAACCCCAACGAACCAACAAAGGCGTAAGGACAAAAATGGAAAAACAAACCAAACATCCCTTCACAATAAATGCACCCACAAAAAGCGTAACTGACACAACTCCTCGGAAAGCACAACAGGCATAGGAATACGAAAGGGCCAAGCTAACACGCACTCTGGAAAATAACAACTCCAGAGGAACGCCCGCTCCCGCAGACCCATTTCGCTGGTCTCCCTCCAAACGACCTCCCGGACGCTAAACCCCGCCAGGGTAAGCACCAAACAAAGCCATAAACGGCAAAGCCCATGTCCTCCAGCGACGAAGACTGACCTCGCTTGCTCTCCCGCTGCGGGGGTAACTGTTACGGATCCAACACCTCCGGATCCCACACACCCAGAGCGGCCCCTAACCTGGCAACTCGGGTTCGGCCCGCTTCCTCCTTCTGGAAGGCCCAAATCGGCCCACTAGACTTTATCACCGACATTCAAGTCCAAATACCTCCCTTATCTTGGCCAAATAAGATAAGATAAGATAGCTACCATCACTTATATAAAGGGGAGTCCGAGGCCTTCTCAGGTACGTCACCCATTCCACTCACCTCATACCTCTTAGATCCATTCTAACTTGAGTGTCGGAGTGTCTTTGCAAGTACCACCCCCCGTTGCTCCAGCCAAACATTCCGGCGACCGTCTCGACTCACAAGTCTCCGATCCATTTCACAACCCGTACCAGACTTGTACAGTGTATATATATATATATATACAAGCTAAGAATAACTTTTATATCAGATAATATGTTCACTGTCATGAAGTACGTATGTGTCGAAGTATGATTGTTATGAGTTTTGTAAAAGTACGTACGAATATATTGCTAGATATTCTGATTAAGACAATATGTGTGTTTGTGTTGGATTGGAATACAACAAGAAGCACCGTTAAATGCAGTAAAGATATAATAGCCACATGTGCAAACAAGGATTGAATTGTTCTAGAGGCAAGTAAAGAAAAAGAAGTTGTACAGTGTTTGTGAATGTCTTCATTCGGAAGATCAGAATAATGATTGACTCACCAAACTTGAAACAGGGAAGATATCCTTCAAGAGTTGGAAGTGACGGTGGAAATAGATCTACATATTATGTTTAATATATGTTGATGAGTTCAATGGGAAATTCAAGTGGTTGCTTCTTTTTCTTTTTCCATGTTTTGTACCACATTCACATCGGTGCATAGCTGGATAGATATATGACCTGTCTTTGTTTCTGTTCATGTGCTGTCAACTATATATGAAATTATGAAGTATTGAAGTGTATGCGTACTAGCGTATTACATATGAAAAAATAATATTTTATTTTGGATTAATAATTAAAATGGGGATGTAGCTCAGATGGTAGAGCGCTCGCTTAGCATGCGAGAGGTACGGGGATCGATATCCCGCATCTCCATTCCATTAATTATTATAATTAACAAAAGAAGCGACTATTTTATATTTTTGTTCCATAATTTTTCGATTCAGAAATCAGAACCATACCATGACATGCTTCTTTGTTTTATATACCGAAAGGGAGCTATATATATATATATATGCACTATGCTCTAAGATCCAATGGAAACAAGAATATAATTGCCGTAAATATGGAAACAAGTGTTAGTTGCTGATGAGTAGTGAGTACTCATTAGAAGAAGAGAATCGAAAACGAAACAGGACTTTAAATTTTGCTGCAAAGGTACAAACTCAAACTACTACAATTAAATTTAAAATTACAAGTTTACAACTCATATGGTTCGGTTAAACTAGCTTAGTACGTAGTTGCCAATATTTTAATAATTTTCCCACATGAAACTACTAAGTACTGTATGCATGAGGTTTCATTTAGTTCAACTATCCGGGGTTTAATTATTTGTAGGTAATTTCAACTTAGTAAACTTCACGTTAGCATAAATTTAATGGAATGAAATGTAATAAATGAGAGTGGTCGTGATGGTCCTCTAATTTAACTTTTGTTGGTAGAGTTATTATCAATCAACCACCGCCTCACCCCACATGATTGAACTTGTTAGTAGAAGATTGGACCCAATTTGATTGATGTTCCAAATCAAAGCATGGTGGTAATACTATTTAAATTTGAAATAAGCTTGCTACCTGCCATGCAAAGTGTGTAGTATGTACTAGCTAGTATTGATTGAGAGTTGAGACTTGAGAGGAGCTAGCTGCTTGTGTTTTTCCTCGTGTCCACCTCTATAACTTCTAACGCAATATATATAATCATTTACTTGATTAATTTCATTCCTATGATTCTAAACCATGCAATCTATTTCACAATGGTGCATGCTTAAATATAGACTCAAGCGTTTCAGGAATAAAAGAAGGGGTTCAAATTCCACTCACTATGCATAGTTGGGTAACAAATTCACCAAATTTTGGTAACAATATTGTGTGGCGAGGGCGCTTTGCCCCTCTTGAGACAGTGACAGTTTTCACTACCACATACAAGAGCAAATTAAATTATGCACTCTTTAACTCAAAACAAAACAAAGAAAGAAAGAAAATGATGAAAACCACGTGGTTTAAGGAAAATTTGAGCTGTCTGGCTGTCTCAGCTTAGAAAAATAGAACATCAACACTTGGCAAGATGAGAGTCCCCACACTTGACACAGTTATTACTATTTGGCCACAATGCAGCATCTATTTATTCCACTACCTTTTGCATTCTTCTTCCATAGTTCCATTTATTCTTCACTCCATTAACTTTACATATTGTGATTAACTGCTGCATGAAAGATGGGATTTTTGGGAGTTGTGTTGATGGGGTTTATTTCATTAGTAGGAATAGGTGTTCATGGGAATGATGCTAATGGTAATAGTTGGTTGGATGCCCATGCAACCTTCTATGGAGGGGGTGATGCCTCTGCCACAATGGGTATGTACGTCTCCTATTTTTTTAATTTTTATTATGGTTATATGAGTTATAATATATATGACAAGGTTTAAGGTTGATTTGACTAATTAAATTGCTAGACAAATTATTCTTTCATTTCAATAATAAGAGAGGGGAATCACACCTACAATAAAAGATTTTCAAAATCAACTGAATTTTGAAATTTTTACAATGTAAAAGTGATTTCACAATATATTTCTAAATATACTCAATTCGAGGTATGTACTTTCTTTACTTCAATATCTAATATTATCATGAAACTACTTTTTATAAAAATTTAAGCAAATTAAAAAAATACATAAATAATTATATCTCTAATATATCTTTTACATAAGAATTTTGTTTAAATAATTTTTTTTCAATTTATGTGAATTTTATATAGACATTCTTTTACTTTTTTTTATTTGCTTTATATTTATTAATTTATTTTTGGATAATAAGAAACTAATTTTAAATTTTTTTGTCATATAAAATTTAATACTATATCATAAAACTACTTATCTTATAAATTTAAGTCGAGAGAAAAAAGCACTTGTATAAATATATCTTTAACAAATTACAAATATATTTTTAATCTTCTAGATAAATAACACTTTTTCTTTCACTTAATAATTGATGCTATTAGAAATTAAGTATGAGGAGTGTTAGCAAGCGACAGATTTTGTAATTTGTAGTCATTAATTAATTATCATTAATGTTTTAATAGTGTGAAATTACATCTAATGTATAAAATTACTCATTTTTTTACTGATTAAATCCTTACCAGATTTTAATAGAGAGAAAATCTAGGAGGCCAGCAGATTTTGTAGTTTTTAGCCATCAATAATGTTTCTAATGGTGTGAGATTGCATATAATGGTATAAAATCATTCAATTTCCTTTTGATGGTTAAGTGTTGGCCAGAATTTAACAAAAATGTTGTCCCTAGCACTCCTCTCTAATAAAAGTGCTGGCTCATGGACTTTCTCATTATTATATATATAGTCTGAACCATATCTTCAGTCATCCTTGAAATATTAGTTTTTCTCAATATTAAGCATTGGTCGCATGCAGAAAATTTAAAGTGTGAGAATAAGAACAAAATCTTGAATTTGTATTGTTTTGTGGTTGATTTTAGGTGGAGCTTGTGGATATGGAAACCTGATTAGGCAAGGATATGGGACTGAAACAGCCGCTTTGAGCAGTGCATTGTTCAACAATGGCATGAGCTGTGGGGCATGTTTTGAGGTGAAGTGTGTGAGTGATCAAAGCTGGTGCCTCCCTGGCTCAGTTGTGGTCACTGCCACCAATTTCTGTCCTCCAAACAATGCCCTCCCAAGCGATAACGGCGGTTGGTGCAACCCTCCCCTTCAACACTTTGATCTCTCTCAACCTGTCTTCCAACAAATTGCTCAATACAGAGCTGGCATAGTCTCTGTAGCTTATAGAAGGTAATTCTTTTTGCATAATCTATCATTTGTTGTTATTATATGATTGCAGAACAACGCCATGGTGATATTTTTCTTCAAAAGATTTTGTTAGAATTAATTAGTGTGTCAAGTAAATTTAGGTTCCTTTTGTGATAAGAGCAGGGTCCCATGCCAAAGGAAAGGAGGCATCAGATTCACCATCAATGGCCATTCTTACTTCAACCTAGTCCTAATCACCAATGTTGGGGGTGCGGGCGACGTTACCGCGGTTTCCATCAAAGGCTCAAGAACCGGTTGGCAACCAATGTCCAGGAACTGGGGTCAGAACTGGCAGAGCAATTCTTACCTCAATGGACAAAGCCTCTCCTTTAAGGTCACCGCCAGCGACGGCCGCACCGTTGTCTCCAGTGATGTTGCCCCTCCTGGTTGGTCCTTTGGCCAGACCTTCACAGGCCAACAATTCCCTTAGGAGACACAATAACATAGATCCTTATTTCTCATACAATTAGTACTATATTACCATTTATGGTTGATATTCAGTAGGATAAATTTATAATGCAGAGTAAAGCGAATATAGGAGTAAGTCATTAAGAGAAAATGGGAGGGGATTATTTTAAATTGTTCCTTATCATTTGGATTGTATTACAATAAGAGTTATGCGCTGCTTTCTAAAGGTAGTGGGCAGATTATCACCGGCCATTTTATCTTATTTTTTTGGTCTATTGGGAGGTTTAGTCAAGTTTGAAGCATGATTTTTGAGCTTAGCCAAGAATAACAAGAATAAAGATCAATAGAATATATATAATAAGAAGCATTTTTGCTGCAATGTTTATCTTAGCTAGTTATCAGCTTTAATTCCTTAACTAGTGTTCTGTGATAGATTATCTTTTCTTTGTTTCTGGATACACTGCATAAATTCTAGTTCTTGGTGCAGTTTGGCAGAAAAACATTGTTGTTTACCCTGATCTAAACAATAACTTGGTAATGGACTGGTTATGCTCTAAATATTGGACCTCAAACAAAGACAATATCTTATTTATTTTCAAATAAGGAAAGTAATCGTGATTTTGAAAAATAATCTTCTAAACTAATTATCAAACACAGTGCCTTTCTCTGATTAGCATAGGTATTTTTGCATACTACTTTAGCATACACTATAGACTATACCTTAATATATATCCACTATCACACAAGCATAATGTTTTCTAATAACAAAACAGGGTAAGTTTATTCTTCTTTCAGCATTTTGTGGTAGTTACTAATTACATATGTAAAATGCTTCTTAAGTCTTGAATGACATGAGTGAATGTTGCAAATAGATAATTGGATGTGTGCTCTAAAATCATACTCATGTCCTTTGGTTAGTAATGAACATTTGACTTCAAGAAGCAGTTTCCTAATACTAGTAGTTACAACTGCACTCATTACTCAATGTAAATCAATTTAATTTTTCTACAATATTTTACATTCATGGCTTGGATAACTGCATCAACTCCAAGAATCTAACAGTAAACAAAAAGTGAAAAATAACAGAAAATATTTGTATGTGGACAAACTGCATCCTATTAAGTCATACAGTATATACAGCTAACACAACCAACCCTTATGAAGTGCATTGACCCTCATAGTTGGAGATGCAACCTAATCTGGTTTCTGGAGTCCTTCAAAGTTAACATCATCAAAGGATAAAAATGTTAGAAGCCAATCAGTTAGTAGGGGTGGCAGAGTCAATCGATTACTGCAAAAAGAATGAAAAGAATAGAAATTAGTTTCAAGCCAATCCAAGCCATCTTGTTTATAATAAAACCGAAGAACAAAAGCCAAAACTGGAACATGGTGAAAATCAAAAGGACTGCATACCCTATGGTAGCCATTCTCGTTATACATGGCAACCCCACAGGGCCCAGGAGCAGAATTCCAGAACTGGTGTCCGTTTTCAAACAGTGATCTTGGCAAATCAAAGCCATTATGAACTTGGTAATCTGAAGTATTTAGTTTATCATGGCCATTCTCATTATACATTGTCGTGCGATGTTTCACTTCCTCATTATCTGGAGGAGGAGGAGGAGGAGGAGGGTATGCAAATTGCTCACAACGTTGTATATTTAAGCAAGCAGTGCCGTTCAACTCATTCAAGCCACTGCCTGCCTGACCTATGGTATTGACTTGGGGAGAGCTGTCAAGTTTGCCATTATTGGCAATGTAACTGGAATATCCAGGGAGCGAAACATCAGTTGAGCGCTCAGCTTCTCTATTGGTATTATCGCTGTATGTTATACAAACAATTCGTTAATTAGTTTGGCAAATAAAGCACAAGGCCATCCATACCAAATAAAAGGAAATATTTGATAAATCATAATTACAATAGAACATGATAATTAAGGAGAATATTTTAGATCATGTGAATAAATTGAAATGTAAAGCTTTCTTAGAAGGAATGTTATTCAATTTTGCTAGCACATAAGTTGCTCAACGCTCGGTAGAATTAAGAGTTCAAGCTTTATATAGCAGTTGACCCACCTATATTGCAGATATTTCGGTTCGCTCGGCAACATCAACTGATGGTTATCGTTATTCAAAAGCCAAGACAATGGTTGGTTTTCTTGCAGACCAGCCATCATCAAGGGTAAAGTCATTCCATCCTGTAACTACGAAGCAACAATATCCCAAATAAGATTTATCCCCAAAGAAAGGACATGGTATTCACATATGAACAGAGTACATTTTCTACCTGATTGGCACATTCAAGAGACATTATTTGGTGCTTTCCCAAATTTTCCTGCAGACAAAAATAATTTATAATATAAACTCCACTTCACAACTCATTTAACGTGAAAATGTTAGTCTAAGACGTGCATATATGCTAAAATATCAATATGTCAGAAATTTGAAGATGTCAAAATAATATGACTAGACCACATCAAACAAAATCTTACCTTCTGTAAACACACTCGATTAATTGATTCCCTGAGTGATTCTTCCATTTGCCTAAGGTGTTCTATGCTATTGATCTTGTCAATATTATTCCAATAGCTAAAAAATTGCAAATGTAAAATAAAATTAATATATGATGGCCTCAAACTTTCATCACCCAAGAGCATGCATGAGATTTATAGGGTTAGAAGAGGCTTTCGCAATCATGTTAAATGCTGGCAAATCGAAGGTCAAGGTAGAAGTATGGGGAAATTTAAACCACGGGAAATATTCAAATTATTAAGCAAGCTCTACCCAACTGCTAACAAAGAAAATCTGGGGCTTTCAAGAAAAGTCAACTAGTAAAGCAATATATTTTCAGTTCAAAATACTAAATAGTGGTCAAATTGTGACAAAATCTAAAGTATAAATCAACTTAATGATCTGTATAAAACGTGACATGATACAAATGGACTGTGGGTGGATTTATCTTAATCATTACTAAAAAGCTATTCAATACATAACACATCCATTTGTATGATTATTTATCAATTTATAATATTTTAGTCACCATATCACTTACTAGCATAACTAATCCACAGAAAAATGACTCAGGTCACAAATAACTAAGCCTAGGTCAAATCAACAATAATTCAGTTAGAGAGCAATAAGATAACATCAAGAAGAAAAAGAAATACTTTAACAACCAAAAGCTCCAAAGTTGCACCTCAGTCTCTGATGTACATCTGTTAGCTGCGTTTGTAGAAGCCTTACTTGATGAGTTAATTCCTGCATGTGGAACATTTTTGTTGTTTAACTTCCAACTTAAATTTTCTGAAGCTATTTTAATGATCATTGTGATGTTTATGAAGAAATTGTACCTCCACAGTTTGACTGCTGCAAGATGGAAAAGAAGCAAAGTCAGACCCATCAAAAGCTCTTAAAAAAGTGACAATTCAACTATCACAATAACTTACCTTGAACCCAAGAAATCTTGTATTTTTACATCGTGATCCAATTTCTTGAAGGTTTTCTTTAGTGCCTATATTTTAAACACAACCAGAATGTTCAGCATCACTAATAAAAGTTCAGAGGAAACACGAAATATGAACCTGATGCATCAAATGCACAATATATAGAAAAGACAAATGTGAGATGAAAAGAATGTCTTACTTCAAGACTTTCCAATTTCCTGCTCAAATAAAATGGCAAAAAGAAGATTAGTTCATATATAATCAAAAAATGAAATAGAAAAAACACAACCTCAGCAGAAAGTTTTGGCAAACCTTTTGGCCCTTTCTTGTGGGGTAAGTTGAGCAAATTTTGCAATGACTTCCTCAATATTACTGTAAATCATCATCAATATACCGTCATTAATAATGCAACAAGAATTTACTCTTTTTCATTTGAATGTTAAACATTATAAAGATGAATTTATAATAATATCCTCCGATAAACAAGATACTTACAAGCTGACATGTTCTATGTATATTAAAAGATCAATACACCGATTCCATTATTATAAAAACGAGGCTTTTCTTTTGTAAAAATAAAAACAAAGTAGCATCTTACACATATGAAAGTTCCTTAGTACCCAAGTGAAGAAAACAAGAAGAATGAGAAAAAATTGGCAGTTAAGTTAGTTAGAGAGTTGAAAATGAAATATAAAGCAGGACCAGCTGATGTAACAAATTGGACAGCTGGAATGGAAAAGTTAGTGTGGATTTTGTGAGAGAGAGAGAGAGAGAAAGAGAGATGAATTTTGTTATAGGAGAGAGGATTGAGAATGTATATAAGAGGGATGAAGGGAATCAATAGGAAAACAGAAAGGATTTGGACTGGGCAGGACCTTAGGAGAGTGGTAGCCTTTCTAATGCAACCTTGTTCTCTACTGTTCAGGATTTTGTTCTTTAAATAATACATCAGAGACTAGGAGGGTATCACCTTGATATCTTTCAGCTCCTCTGTTTCTTATACACACTCTCTTCTACTCTTTCTTCTATAATCCTATTCTTACACCTCTTATTCTTATTCTGTTGCTTCTGCCTAGTCTTACAACCACACATAAAAATATCAATATCTGTTCCAACTTCCAGGGTGGCTCTAGGCCTGGCTTGAAAGAATTTCAATTATAAATAGGAACATTAAATTTAGAAGTAGGGATTCTTCCATGTTCTTGGTATCTCAAAACTTCAAAGATGAACATCTATAAAGAATTCACCAGCTTGAAAAGAATTACAGTAACACGCGGATTTACTCGAATCTGGAAGCTAAAAAACTCATTGTTTCTACACTTCCTTTTCGTCCCTCATACAATATTCACTTCATTGATTATCATATAGAAGTTACAATTGAGCATGTGACATTAGTTTTTACCCGTGACGATACTTCCTTGTTCAAGAAATAATACCTAATATATTACGATATCTCATCATCCTCATAAAATATGATTTGCACCTATTGCAAATGCAAAGATTGTCTCTGATTCTTGAAACGATAAACTCCAAAATTATGAAAAAATGAATGCATATCACAGTACAGTTTCTGCTTTTTACTTCCTCTAGGAATAGATTTTGGATTCACTAGCAACAAATTCCATCTTAGAACGAATGTATCAATGATGATTATTACCTGCGCTCTCCTTGTAGCAATGTAGGCTTTCCTGTTGGAGAAAACATGAGAAGAACAATATCTATATCACATAGTATTGACAATTCCTTTGCTTTCTTCAAGATTCCGCTTTTCCGCTTTGAATAAGTCACTTGGCGATTGCTGGTGCTCTCCAATTTCTTTATCTTTAATTTAACTCTTCCCATCCTGCACATTTAGGAGGTAGGAGCAAACATATTTTCAAATCAATCATAAATCATAATCGATACAATACAATATGTAAATACGACAAATTTAAGATAACAGAATTTGATGTAGATAAGAGAAAAACGAACCTCGTTAAGGTAGTACTGAAGAAGATGCAGGGAGAAAAAAAAGAGAGGGAATTATTGAAATGTGGGAGGGTGGTGTGAGGTAACTGAAGAAATGAAGAGAGACAGAGGGAGAGACAGAGGGGGAGAGAGAGAGAGAGAGAAAGAGAGAAAGAAGAAGAAGGACGAGGAAGGGGCTGAGCTGTGATTTCGGTGGATACAAGTTTTGGAGAACCACCCAAACGTACAAGTTATATACTGTTTTCCAAAAAGTACGGTCAGATTCCACACACTGCTGCCAACCTCTGCAACAACAAACAATGACACCCTTCTTCTTCTAATCTCTATTCCCTACCAACAAACTATTTCCCCTTTTCTCTTTCATTCAGTTTCTAGGTAGTTTGCCACGTCTTCTTTTTGTATTAACAAATAACAACACACCTTTCATGTATCGTGCATCGGTCATGCCATTGCCATTCTTCTTTTTTTTCGTTCACCGAGTGTCTATGATGTCTTACTCCTGTTGAGTATGTAATGATTGGTGCGCTCATTTATCAACCATGCTTACAAGTTACAAGACAATAAAAAAGTAAACATTAATTCAAATGTAAATAATATAAGTCACATGTTGTGTAAATTAAGAAATTTTATCCAAGGATTTAATTTGTTAATTTATTATTTATCACCTATTTTAACAGAATAAATAATCAAGGTCATCTTTTAAATTTTGCGCATTCGTCAAATTGTTATTTTTAATTTTCACTCAATTAAAACAATTTTTTTAATTTTCTAATGTCATCCAAATTCATTTATAAATTATAATTAACTTTTTGTATAAACACTATTATTTTTTAAGGATTTTTTATTTTAATAAATAAATTAATTATAATAATTACTGAAATAAATAATTTAAAAAATATTTATAAAAATAAATACTTCTCTCTTATCTCATTTACACGGTAAACGAGATAATTTTGTATGTATCTCGTTTATAGTGTAAACGAGATAAATGTGATAAATATCTCCTTTACACATATATTTTTAAAAAAAAATTTGAAAATAATAAAGAATATTAATATTATCTATAATCCAAACTTTTAGCATACAATTAGTACATAAAAAAGTTGGTAGAAGATATTAAAATGTAATATTTGATCTATTAGTACTCAAAAAAGTTGATGGGATAATGGGAAGAGAATTGAAACGGATATCTCTCACATTATCCACGTAAGAGATAACTGTTTCAATTCTCTTCCCACTGTCCCTATCAATCTCTCCGATGGTAAATTTATTTTTATTTTTCAAATTTAAATCAATCCAATTGAATCATAATTTAAACTAAAATTTTGTATGTACTCTTTTTGAGTACTAATTAATCATAATTTAATTTAAAAATTTTTAAAATGAACATGTTTGATACATTAGTACTCAAAAAGAGTACATAAAAAAATTTTAGTTTAAATTATGATCCAATTGGATTGATTTAGATTTAAAAAATAAAAATAACCATTTGCCAACTATTAGATGAGATTGAGGGGATAATGAGAATAGATTTGAAACGGTTTATTGAGGTTTTCATAGATGATTTTTCAGTGTTTGGTGACTCCTTTCCTAATTGCTTACACCACTTTGCCTTGGTACTCAAGAGATACCAAGAGACTAACCTAATTTTGAAAAGTGTCATTTTATGAAAACACCGTAAGGGGTAAGTGAAAGATGTCTTTTCTTAGTTCTTAGGATCCACTACAGTCTGATTGTAGCATCCAAGAAATAATAGTACTCATGTACAGCAAGCCTCCCCAACGTTTGGTCAATAAAGGGAAAGGCAGAGGGAAATGATCTTTCCTTCCTTGTGGCTTCATTGAACCTTTTGTCTATGTATATGTGCCATTCAATGTTATTTTTATTTTTTAAATTTAAATCAATCCAATTGGATCATAATTTAATTTAATTTTTTTTAAAATGGATATGTTTGATCAATTCGTACTCAAAAAGAATAGATATAAAATTTTAATTTAAATTATTATCCAATTAGATTGATTTAAATTTGAAAAATAAAAATAAACGTTTGGGATAGGAGAGATTGATAGGTATAATGGGAAGAGAATTGAAACAGTTATCTCTCACGTGGATAGTGGGAGATAAGGTGAGAGATAACTGTTTTAATTCTCTTCCCACTATCCATCAACCTTTTTGAGTACTAATTGATCAAACATATCCATTTTAATCTCTTCTACCAACTTTTTTATTTACTAATTGTATGTTAAAAGTTTGGATTATTGATAATATTAATATTTTTTATTATTTTTAATTTTTTTTAAAAAATACATGTATAGATACATGCAAAATTAGAGAAGTATTTATTTTAGTAAATATTTTTTAAATTATTTATTTCAGTAATTATTATAATTAATTTATTTATTAAAATAAAAAATCTTATTTTTTACTCATTTGAGGAGAATTTCTTTTAAGTTGTGATAATTTAATTCAACTCCGCTACGTTACCAACAAGGGTCTGCCAATTTTATTGGGCTGGACCCATCAAACAAAAAAAAAACAATTCCAATCATCCCAGTTTACCCTAATTCAAATTTTTTCTTCATTCTTTTCACGTAGTCATTCTTCACCACCGTTGTATGTTTCCATTCCCCCTCCCCGGTTGCTGAACCTCCCTGCCTCGAAGACGCGTTGCTAACCTCCTTTGGATGCCGTTACCGTCCGCTTGAGAAACGCCGCCCAGTGCCGCCTCTGCTCAAACCCGTGACGTCGCACCGCCACCACCATCATTCTACCGGGATGTGTGCAGTCCGCCACTGCCCTTACGATGCGCCGACGTTTTTTCCCATCTTTCATCGCGGGCTGCTACTGCTCCTTCACTTTATTATTCTCCAACAGATTCGTAGATGCTTAGGATTTTATCTAATAGATGATTCTCTGCACTGTCCTAGGATTCATAAACTAGGATTAGTGGTTCAATTGAGGTGTTCTTTAATTTTTGCTGAATAACTGGATGTTCTTGTTTTTAATGAAGTTTACATGTTTGACTTGCTAATTTAAACTGATTTTTTCATGGTATTGGTTTTGCCTGTGATGCTGATTAATTTCTTAAAGGTTATTGAAAGGTGCTTCCTTCTCTACTGTTAGTGCATACTGAACCAAATTACTTTCATTTAGTAATTTACTGGCATCCTTTGATCAAGCTAGTTATGTTGAGTTATTCTTATTCAGAAACCTCTATGTGTTACTGTCTTCATGCAATAGACATTGATTTGTCTTCTTTTGGACCTTTTCTTTAATAAATATGTTCTTTTTTAAAACTTGCTTGAATGTGTCTTTAATTAATGTGTCTTTTGTTAGATGTGTCTTTAATAGAGGTGTCTTCTGTTTTAATTTCATTTTCATGCACTTTTTCATGGTTCAAATTATACGTAATGTTGTGAGTAACTAAATTTAATTGGTTTATCTTAATATTCCAAGTTTTTTATTTGATTAATGGATGTTGCTATTGAATGGTTTTATGTCTTGTTGTTGTTGTACCTTGTACTTAATTGATGCTTTCATGGTAGTTTGAGAGTTTCTGAAAAATAAGAACTTGAGAATTAGATTATTTTTTTTATCAAATTAGTCTTGTTTTAAAATTTATTGATTTATAGACTTTGAATGGTCTGATTTATGTAAAAGTATTTGAAGTTGCTCTTGGTATTGAGATTATGTTCCTCTTGTTGAGTGTTTTTTTTTAACTATGCGTCTAGTTGAAATGTGATTAATGGATAAGCTAATTTTTTAGAACTACATGTGGGTGGTTGTTTTTTGAGCTGTAATTCTATTTTAATTTAGTATTAATCGGAGTCTTTTGTTGGATGTGTCTTTAATAGAGGTGTCTTTTGTTTCCATGATTTAGATTTTACGTGAAGTTGTCAGTAACTGAATTTAATTAGTTTCGTTCAATGTTCCAAGTTTTTAGTTTGATTAATGGATGTTGCTATTAAATGATTTTATGTCTTATTGTTGTTGTATCTTATACTTAGTTGATGCTTCCAAGGTGGTTTGAGAGTTTTTGAAAAAGGAGAACTTGAGATTTAGATTATTTATTTGTTGAATTAGTCTTTGTTTAAAATTTATTGATTTATAGGCTTTGAATGGTCTGAATTATGTAGAAGTGTTTGAAGTTACTCTTGGTACGGACATTATGTTCCTCTTGTTGAGTTTTTTTCTACTGTGTGTGTAGTTGAAATGTGATTAATGGATAGACTAATTTTTCATAATTATATGTGGATGGTTATTTTTTGAGCTATGATTCGATTTTAATTTAGTATTAGTTGGATTTTTGGCTTTTGTTAAACACTTACTTAGATGGATGTGTCTTTAAAATATGTCTTCTATTTAAAACTTATAGAGATGTGCCTTCTGTTTAAAACTTGTTCGGATGTGTCTTTAATGGATATGTCTTTTATTGGATGTGTCTTTAATAGATGTATCTTCTGTTTAAAACTGGCTTGAATATGCCTTTAATATATGTGTTTTTTGATTAGAACTTCGATGTTGCTTTTCGAGATTTGTGGACTTTCTTTTGTTTCAGGCCTAGATTTTTCTTCTTTGTTGGACTTATTAGTGCGTGTCTCTATTGAGACTCTTGTGAAATTTTTTTCTGGTGTGGATGTGTCTTCTCTGTTAGGACATTGGTGTGTCTATTTTGTATTTGTTAAACACTTGCACTATTGCATTGCAACTTTGTCATCATTTTTCTTTTTCTTGTGTGTTTATAGGGGAAGTATTCTCAAGATCAATGCTTTGTGCGGCCATCTGGCACAGAGGATGTTGTTCGCGTGTATGTCGAGGTATCTTCATAAGAAGCAGCAGATAGCCTAGCTAACTCCATGGCTAAACTTGTGGAGAAATTCTTGGGTTGACGTGCCTCTTCTCTGCGTCCATCATATATATAAGAGCTTAATTTTTCAAAGTTTTGTAATCTTGAAGAGAAAAAAATTCTTAAGAACTTTATTTTATAGAGCATTTTACTAATTGTTGAGATAACTCTAAATCAAATGATTATCCATTATCTTACATGAACATGTTAGATCTGATTTTTCAATCCTTTGGATTTGGAAAAAAATTCTATTGCGATATATTAGAATCGACTGACTTTATCACATAGATTAGCAACATTAAGCTTATTATACAGTTTTAGTAGAAAAATTATTGTTGAAGAAATTGTGAAAAACGTAACTATAGTCTATCTAATTACTTCATAGAATTCTAAATTATTCATAAAATACTTTATGAATTTGCATTTGCGAATATGGGCTTTACCAGCGTATTCATGGCCAAAGATAGTACACAATGCTACCAGAAATTAACCTCAAGTTTTTGCTGTCTACTTAAAAGTAACATTGGTTATGGACTATATATTATTACAAATTGCCCCCTAAACAAAATTCAAAATGTACTACTTGCATAAGTAATTCATACTCAACAAGCACCAGCCTTGTCAAGTGCATCCAAAGCTACCATAATTTTGGATCATTATAATCCTTAATTAGAAAGGTAGGCTTTGCTACCATCAGTAAATGCTCTGCATTCCAGTTGGTTATACCAATAACAAGCATCCCAACAGCCACTCTAGCTTTGATCCGTGAGACAGAATCTTATGACAACAAAATAGAATGAAAGTCAAATGCAGAAGTTGAATTATTGATACCACAATCCAATAACATTTAGGTAAAGAACAAAAATTATTATGACATAGAAGAATACAGACCTCAAATATATGAAATACCGCATGCAGAGAGCGCGTTGCAGTGGGGTTGGTTGCGAAGGACACGGGCGCTGCGTAAAGGATCGTCGAGGTAGAGGCCGCGGTGGCGCAAATACGGGCTTGGCCTTGGGTATGCGAGTCACGAGCGGCGAAGATGCAACAGGCGAATGGCATGGGTGCGAGTGATGCAGATCAGCCTGCGGTGCGATGGGAGAGTAGCGACGTGCGCGACGCACTGTAGAGGCGGGGATGTGGCGGTTTGCGTGATGGGAGTCAAGACACTTCCAAAGTTGCGATGAAAAAGAGTCGAGATGTTTATGAAGAGGTTACTATTTTCCTAATTCTTATATTTCAAATTCTATTTAATGCTAATTATTTAAATTTTATTTTTTAATTTAAATTAATAATTAATTATTTTTGGCAAATCTTGGCAGACTCTAACTTGGTTACGAATACTTTTTCCTAATTTAAAACCCTACAAGTTAAATAAATCTCTTACCAACAAGTGAAAATAATAGAATTTGGTACAAAAAGAAAATAGTGATATGAACTAAGATTCTGAAAACTGAACCGGCATCGAACCGCTCTAGTTACTGGTTCACTGGTTCATAGGTTCTATCCGTTCGACTGTGGTTGAACCGAAAAAACCATTTTATAATAAAATAATAAATAAATATAAATAAACACATTAAATTTGATTAAATTGGAGAATTTTTTGAAGAAATTCGCTACTTCACAATGTTTGTTTATTTTTTTTATTTTTTTCATGGAAGCGATAGGTAAACCAAAATGGCAACCATCTGTACACTGTTCTAGTGTTAATATATGTGTTTCAGTTATTGTAATACCTTGGCTGGGAGAAATTGTAATGGCTCATTGCTCCACATCTAACACGGATACTAGTGCAAGTGCACCTCAAATAAGTTCATGGTATGTAGATGAATCTTATGAAGAGCTTAAGAAGGGAATTCACATTGTGAGAATATCAAATGAGACCTTCACTTGTCTATATTGCCCTAAGAGAAAAACAGGAATATCTGTATAGGGAACTCCTTCAACATGCTTCTGAGGTTTGTCATAGTAGTGCATTAAAAAGAAATGTAAGAGAAAAGGCTAATCATATGGGTCTAGCAAAATATTTGAAAAAAGATCTTGCATGTTTCGATGGCCCTTCAAAACCTGTAGATAAAGGTGTTCGATCCTGTTATGTTGAAGTTATTTATTCTTTACTAAGTTTTTCTGCAGAAATTGTCCAATTCATGAACATGTTTAATGGCATAATAAATATGTATATGGAAATAGAAAAACAAACAATTCCATTTCAAATTTATCTTGTAGAATCTTTGTAAGAGGAATCAAGAAATTCTCCAAAAATAAAATTGTTATTTTTGATAATGCTTCAAGCAATCAGCTTCAACAATTAATCCTTTAATAATGCTTCAAGCAATCAACGGCAAGGTTTAGAACCAACAATTATTCATGCTTCAACAATTATTATTACAATAAATTATATTTATACCTAAAGTTAGTGGAAGACAAGGAAGAATGCAGAGCTGGCGGCGAATAGACAAAATCCAAAATTATTCAAAATTATTAACAATTATTCAACAAACAACAAAATCCAGTTCAGTAAACAAAGAAAAATCAGTTCAGTTTCAGTAATCAATAAACAACAATTATTAACCAAAGTTCAAAATTCAATTTAGCAGGATCAGTTGAATTAGTTCACAGTTTCACACTACACAGTTCAAAGAAAAATAAAATAGGGAGACAGAGATCACAATTTCAGAGTTCACAGTTTCAGAGTTCACAGAGCTTCACAAAATCAAAGAACTACTCAATCAAACTCATCAGGGAGACAGAGACATGCAACAGTTATTCAATCAAACAATCATAACTAAAAAAAATTACCTGGAACTCTGGAAGCTCGAAGGCACCTTCAAGGCTTCAACAGAACATGCAATAGGGAGAGTGGGAGACAGTGACGCTGGTGCAGAATTTACAACCACAAACTAACCGGCAAGTGTACCGGGTCGTACCAAGTAATAACTCAGGTGAGTGAGGGTCAATCCCACGAGGATTGAGGGACTAAGCAATAATGGTTGATTAATTTACTTAGTTAGACAAGCAGAAAATAGTGTTGAGAGTTCAAAAGTATTAACAATAAATTCAGAATATCAGAAGATAGGCAAGTAAATAAGTTGGAAAAACAATATGGAGAATGCAGTTAAGGCTTCAGAGTTATCTATTTTTTGGATTGAATTTTCTTATTAATTTATTTTAATCATGCAAGATTTAATTCATGGCAAACTATATGTGACTAGACCCTAATTCCTTAGACCTTTCTAGTCTCCTCTAACTTTCATCAACCGCCAATTTCTTGGTCAATTAATTTCAATTAGGGGGTGAAGTTTAATTCTAGTTATTATGCCACAAAAATCCTAATTATCCAAATATAAGAGGATTATATGTCACGTATCCCGTTAAGTCTAGGTAATTAGAATTTAGGAGAAATTGTTTTCAAGTTGTTGTTCAAGTAAAGAGCTTTTCCAAGTTATACAAGAACTCAATTAGAAAGAGGGTCATACTTCCGTTCCACCCAAATTCATAAGATAAAGAACGAAAACAATTCTTGAATCATAAATCAGTACATGAATTAAAATACAAAAACAATAGAATCAATCCATACAAATAGATAGAGCTCCTAACCTTAACAGTGGAAGTTTAGTTGCTCATGGTTCAGAGAGAAAAACTAGGATTCTCTTAAACTGTGAATTGTGAATAATTGTGAATTGGAATGGAATCCCCAGAAGAGAAGTTTCTTTTCTCTTTTATATCTAATCCTAATTAATTTAAAATTTATTTTCTAAAACTAAAATAATATCTTTTCCTATTTTAAAATAAAAATAAAGTTTAAATCAGAATTAATTAAATAATCAGCGTTTTCTGCGTTTTCTGCACGTGGCGCATATCACGCGTACGCGTCAGTCACGCGTACGCGTCGATGATCTACTTCGCGTGTCACGCGTACGCGTCAGGTATGCGTATGCGTCGCTGTCCAAATCTCCAAATCACGCGCACGCGTCAGGTACGCGCACGCGTCGCTCCTTGCTGTCATCTCCTTTAATTCTTGTGCTGATTCCATTTGTGCAAGCTTCCTCTCCATCCTTTAAGCCATTCCTGCCCTATATAGCTTTCTTCTCTTTTTCTGCGGAAGCTCCATCAAATCCATCCGAATGCTACCTAAAATAAACAGAATTGCACACAACTCAAAGTAGCATCCATAGTGGCTAAAAGATGATTAATTCTTGATTAAACTCAATAATTTCAATGCAAATTCACTAGGAAAAGATAGGAAAGATGCTCACGCATCACAACACCAAACTTGAATTGTTGCTTGTCCTCAAGCAACCAAACTAATATAGGCTTAGGATGTGAATTTGCATGAGAATGAGAGTTCGATTAAGCTCATGTCTCTTCTTATAGTGGGGTTTACAACTGCAATCTTGAATAGTTTTGGCATCTCACTCTCCTTTGAATCAGAAGGATGTCACTGTCATTCGGAATTAGAATCCAGATAATATTATGAATTCTCTGACCTTTTGTAACTCAATTTAACCCTTGAACACAACAAGTTTTTTCTTTGATTCTCTTTTTTTTTGTGCTTTGCACCTTGAGCCTAGCCGTGACTTTAAATATTTTGTCTCAAGCTTCACTTGACACAGAAACACCACAAGCACTTAACTGGGAAACTCTCTTTAAGTTCTAATTTTCCTTTCAGTTACTCCCAGGCAGTGGTGCTTAAAGCCTTTGGCATACTCTGTTAATTGCAATTGATCTCGACTCTAAAAGTTTTGTCTCAAGGATTACTTGACACAAGAACACCACAAGCATATGACTAGGGAAACAACTCTCTGAGCTTTTAATCATTTCTGACCTCCTTAGTCATTGATGCTCAGAGCCTTGGACCTTGCTTTTATATCCCTCTTTTTTTTTGCTGTTTCTTTTGCTTCAAAGATTAAAATTTCACTTATTGCAGAGACTTCATAATAGTTCTCTAAATTCCTGTTCCTTGTACATCAACATTCTTTGATTCAAATTTAAATATGCACTGTTCATGTCATTCATTCAGAGTAACAGAAAATACCACCACTTTTGAATAAATGAGACTACTCTAAAAATTAAACTCAATTTCTCATGCACTACATCTTTTCTTCTTTCTTTTTGATTTCAAGCTCAGTGGACAATACATGAGACACCTTTTAGAATTAAAGCAACTAACAGAATAAAAATAACTAATTTAACTATAATCTAGAAATTGAAATAACAAAGGATCATGCAGAAACCAAGTAAAATAGCAGAAAACAGGAATACAACATAATAAAAACGGGAGGAAATATAGAATGAAAGGAACTCAACCACCTCAATTATTCTAGTGGCCGTTTTATTCTTCAGGCTGTGCTCCTCCGTGAAGATGATTCGCCTCCCTTTGGTACCATAAAATTAGACAGAAAAACCATCAGCGAAGCGGCAACACCAAACTTAATGGTTTGCTTGTCTTCAAGCAAAGAAGAACTTAAAACAGAGAGGGACAAAAAAATAGTATGATGAGAGAAGAATAAAAGGATAAAAGAACAAGAGAGAATTAGGATTGGGGGGGGGGTGGATGATTTGAAATCAGGTGCTGAGGTGGCTTAATTTGGCGTCGCATGCGACGCGTACGCGTAAGGCACGCGTACGCGTGGATCGCGCGAAATTCAAGCGATGCGTACGCGTCTGGGACACGTACGCGTGATGTTGGTTGTGCGAATGGCGTGAGGGCAGCCCCGTGCACGCACAACTCTCTGTTCAGATACGCACGAGAGCCAAAATTGCATATGACACGTGCGCGTCCCTGCCAGGATGGGAAAACGACGCGCACGCGTCAGGGACGCGTACGGGTGGTGGGGCTTGTGCTCCCAGCACCATTCTAGCCCCACACCATCATAACTCTCTGGCCATACACCCATTGACGCCGATTTGCAGGGTCTCGTATATGCGTGGACTGGTGAAAACGCAATCGACGCGTACGCGTGATGGACGCATACGCATGGACTTGCTTGTGTGCAAGGCACGCCACCAGCACCACTCCTGCCCAACTTTCTGTCAATTTTTTATTTTTCACGCATACACATATGACGTGTACGTGTCAGCGACGCTTGCGCGTCGTGTGTTCTTTTTTTTTTTAGTCGAAGTGTTCGGTTCCTGTTCTAAAATAGCTGCATGATCAGAACACACTTAAAACAAAAGAAAAATAGTAAAAACTCAATAAAAATCAAATAAATAAGAAAATCACTACTACGAAAAATAACTAAGGATACGAAATTATCGGGTTGCCTCCCGACAAGCGCTTCTTTATCGTCACTAGCTTGACGATTAGCTCCTCTAAGGAGGAGGATCATAGGGGCTCAGCTCTTCACCCCCTTACTTTGAACTTCTTTCCTGTGTCTCCATAAAGCAGCTCAATATGCTCCAGAGAGAGGATTCTGTTTACTGTATAAATTCACACTGAATTGCTAGTCAACACCACTTTCATTCCTGTGGAGAAACCTTCAGTGGGGATCTTTTTGTTTCTCCATCCTCTGGGTACTTTCTTCTTTTTGGGAACCTCCTCCTTGGTGGATGATGCATTCCCGACACCCAACTTAGGTTTGATGTCAGGAGGTATTTTATTGATTGTCACCAAAGGAGGTTTGAGCTGCAGATTCTGCGGTGCATCATCAGGGGGTTTTTGAAGGTTTGGATCAATAAGCTCAGTCTGCATGCACCTCTCTTCTTCACCTGCTGAATGTATATCTTTGAAGACATGAAAGACCAGTTGCTCATTATGCACTCTAAGCACTAATTCACCTTCTTCCACATCAATTAGAGCTCTCCCAGTGGCTAGGAATGGTCTTCCTAGAATTATAGAGGCATTCCCATCCTCTCCCGTGTAAAGAATCACAAAAACTGCTAGGAGGAAGAACTTACCCACTTTGACCAAGATATTCTCCACTAATCCGTATGCAGGCTTCATAGATTTGTCTGCCATCTGTAATGCTATCCTTGTGGGTTGTGCCTCTTGGATTTGCAACCTCTTCATCACAGACAAGGGCATTAAATTGATGCTTGCTCCCAGATCACATAATGCTTTCTCAAAGGTTGTGCTCCCAATGGTGCATGGAATTTGGAAGCTCCCTGGGTCTGGCATCTTCCTTGGTAAGTTACCCTGAATGATGGCACTACATTCTTTAGTCAGGACCACTGTCTCATCTCCCTTTAAAGGCTTCTTCTTTGACAACAATTCCTTCATGAATTTGACATAGAGAGGCATTTGCTCCAAAACCTCAGCAAAAGGAATATTGATTTGCAACTTTCTGAAGACTTCCAGGAACTTTGAAAACTGCTTGTCCTTGGTCTCCTTTTGAAGTCTTTGAGGATATGGTATTTTAGGCTTGTACTCAGGAGCCTTTGGCAATGTAGGATAAGTGTCAAGAGAGTCTGGGAATGGGTTGTCCGCACGCTTTGGAGGGACGTGCTCTACTTCTTCCTTCTTCTCCTCTGTAGCTTCTTTTTCAACTGGCTCCTCATTAACTTGTACTTCCATACTTGCCACTTGTCCACTTATCAAGGTGATAGCCTTGCATTCCTCTCTTGGATTTGGAATTGTGTTACCATGAAGGCTATTAATGGTCCTCTTATCAATTTCATTAACTTTTGTGGCTAATTGACCCATCTGAATCTCCAAGTTTTGAATTGTATTTGCAGACCTCTCAGGTATTTGCTTGCTCAGTTGGCCCATTTGCACCTCCAAGTTTCTAATGGAGGCTCTGGTTTCCTGCATAAAACTCCTCATCATCTCCCAATTAGAATCTTTTTGGGATTGAGAGTTTGTCTGCTGAGGTGGTTGTTGTTGATGAGACTGAAATTGGCAGTTATTATGATTGTTCTGTTGGAAACCGTCCTGAGAGTTATTGTTAAAATTCAGAGATCTCTGAGGTTGGTCCATCCACCCAAGATTGTATGTCTTAGAGTATGGATCATTATTGGGGTTTCTAGGACCACTCCCCATGTAATTTACCTGTTCAGAAAAAGATTGAACATAATCATAATTCTCATTTTGTACAAAATTACCTGTCATATCATAAGAGACCTCTTGAGGTGGATTTTGGCTGTTGATAGCTGAGACTTGCATGCCACCCATCTGCTGAGTAAGTAAATTTATTTGCTGAGACATAAGCTTGTTCTGAGCAAGAATAGCATTAAGAGCTTCTACTTCCATAACACCCTTCTTCTGAGGAGCCTCAGAGTTCACAGGATTCTTGTTAGATGAGTATAAATATTGGTTGCTAGCAACCAATTCAATCAGCTCAATAGTCTCCTCCGGTGTCTTTTTCTTGTGCAATGAACCACCTGCAGAATTATCTAAGCACATCTTGGACATTTCACCCAAGCCTTCATAAAAGATGTCTAGTTCGGTCTATTTAGAGAACATGTCCAGAGGACATTTCCTAATTAGTAGCTTGTACCTCTCCCAAGCTTCATAAAGAGTTTCACCATCCTTCTGCCTGAAGGTCTGAACATCCACCCTAAGCTTAGTCAGCTTCTTTGGTGGGAAAAATTTAGTAAGAAACTCAGTAACAACCTTGTCCCAAGTATCCGAACTCTCCTTGGGTTGGGAATCTACCAATAGCTTTGCTCTATCCCTCAGAGCAAACGGGAAGAGCATGAGTTTGTACACCTCTGGGTTCACTCCATTTGTCTTCACAGTATCACAAATCTGTAGAAAGTTAGAAATAAATTGATTTGGGTCTTCTTGGGGAAGACCATGATACTGGCAGTTTTGTTGCACCAGGGTGACCAATTGTGGCTTCAACTCAAAGTTGTTCGCAGCTATAGAAGACACCACAATGCTTTTTCCATAAAGATCTGCAGTAGGAGCAGAGTAAGAGCCAAGTACTCTCCTTTGTTGCTCATTCCCATTCGGATTTGCCACATTAGCATTAACAGCATTATTATTATGATCCATGTTGGACTCTGCAGCCTTGCAAAGTCTTGCTTGTTGCAAACGTCGTGTGAAAGTCCTTTCAGGTTCAGGATCAAAGTCTAAACGAGGTTCTTTGTCCTTGTTCCTGCTCATAAACAAACAGAAGACAAGAAAATATGGGATTCTCTACGTCAGAGTGCAGAGAATTCCCAGTGAGGTACCTTGTGTAAAGAAATAAAATAAAAATACTAAACAATTAACTATAGAAATTTTTGAAAATTATAACTAAACCTAATCGAGAATTCGAAATATATAAAGCAAAATTAAATAGAAAAATTAAAATAAAATTAACTAGGTGACACCAAACTTAACTTCAGAAATTAAGGAAAAAAATTACTGCTATTTTTTTTCAAAAATACTAAAATAAAATTTAAATAAAATTAAAACTAAAACGCCTAATCTAAGCAATCAAACACCTGATAGTTGTTAATCACAATCAATCCCCGGCAACGGCGCCAAAAACTTGGTGCGGAAATTACAACCACAAACTAACCGGCAAGTGCACTGGGTCGTACCAAGTAATACCTCAGGTGAGTGAGGGTCGATCCCACGAGGATTGAGAGATAAGCAACAATAGTTTATTAATTTACTTAGTTAGACAAGCAGAAAATAGTGTTGAGAGTTCAAAAGCATTAACAATAAATTCAGAATATCAGAAGACAGGCAAGTAAATAAGTTGGAAAAACAATATGGAGAAGGCAGTTAAGGCTTCAGAGTTATCTATTTTCCGGATTGAATTTTCTTATTAATTTATTTTAATCATGCAAGATTTAATTCATGGCAAACTATATGTGACTAGACCCTAATTCTTTAGACCTTTCTAGTCTCCTCTAACTTTCATCAACCGCCAATTCCTTGGTCAATTAATTTCAATTAGGGGGTGAAGTTTAATTCTAGTCATTATGCCACAAAAATTCTAATTATCCAAATATAAGAGGATTATATGTCACGTATCCTATTAAGTCCAGGTAATTAGAATTTAGGAGAAATTGTTTTCAAGCTGTTGTTCAAGTAAAGAGCTTTTCCAAGTTATACAAGAACTCAATTAGAAAGAGGGTCATACTTCCGTTCCACTCAAATTCATAAGATAAAGAACGAAAACAATTCTTGAATCATAAATCAGTATATGAATTAAAATACAAAAACAATAGAATCAATCCATACAAATAGACAGAGCTCCTAACCTTAACAGTGGAGATTTAGTTGCTCATGGTTCAGAGAGAAAAACTAGGATTCTCTTAAACTGTGAATTGTGAATAATTGTGAATTGGAATGGAATCTCCAGAAGAGAAGTTTCTTTTCTCTTTTATATCTAATCCTAATTAATTTAAAATCTATTTTCTAAAACTAAAATAATATCTTTTCCTATTTTAAAATAAAAATAAAGTTTAAATAAGAATTAATTAAATAATCAGTGTTTTCTCCGTTTTCTGCACGTGGCGCATATCACGCGTACGCGTCAGTCACGCGTACGCGTCGATGATCTACTTCGCGTGTCACGCGTACACGTCAGGTACGCGTCGCTGTCCAAATCTCCAAATCACGCGCACGCGTCAGGTACGCGCACGCGTCGCTCCTCGCTGTCATCTCCTTTAATTCTTGTGCTGATTCCATTTGTGCAAGCTTCCTCTCTATCCTTTAAGTCATTCCTGCCCTATATAGCCTTCTTCTTCTTTTTTGCGGAAGCTCCATCAAATCCATCCGAATGCTACCTAAAATAAACATAATTGCACACAACTCAAAGTAGCATCCATAGTGGCTAAAAGATGATTAATTCTTGATTAAACTCAACAATTTAAATGCAAATTCACTAGAAAAAAGATAGGAAAGATGCTCACGCATCAGACGCCTAGTGACCAAGCAGTGGTGGAGCACCTTCGAAGGGGCGACGGTTGCTGCGCAATGGAGGTGGCTGTTCCAACGAACGACGGCTGCTGCGCGACGGAGGTGACTGGTCGAAGGAAGGACGGCTACTGCGCGATTAGGTGGCTGTTTCAAGGATCGACGGCGGTGGCTCGACGGAGGTGATGGGCGACCGGACGACGAGCTCAATGAGAACCCGTGTGAAAGTCAGAGAGGCGCTCTCAGTTCGATGAGAAGGAGGGGGATTCACTCACTCATTCAGATTTTGCGGTTTTCTTATTTATCCGAATCTTTTTTCTGTCCGGTTCACGGTTCAACCAGTTCGACCGACCGGTCCGAGCCAATTTTCAGAATCTTGATATAAACTCATAAAAAATGAAAAGAAGAAAGCAAAAATAGATATATTATTATGGAATTTGGATCGTCTAAATTTTACATCTTCACTTTAGAGGATAAAATAAGATCTTTTAACATTGAATGTTTTCTCTCTCATATTTTCTCTTGGTCCTACCTATAAAATAAATGATAATAAATTATACTTTACCTTTTAAAGTGTAATTCAAAATTTCATTATTATAATATTATCCATTGGAGTAGGGTAAGAAAGGAGAAAAGAATTGGAAAGTGGATAGGAGGCGATGAGTTCTTCTTCTCGGAGTGAGAATAACAGAGAAGAAGTAGAAGAAAGGAGAAGAAGACGAAGAAGCCCAAGCAAGTCGCCCATAAGGGACCGATCCAAAACGACTTCTTCCAAGTTGTCGTCTCGCTCCTCAACACTCACCCCTTCCGGCTCCAAAGCCCTCTTGCTCGACGATGACCTCGTAGCTGACTTCGAAGACCTTCGAATCTCTTCGGACCCTAACCCTAACCCTAGAAGCTTCCCTTACAGCGTGAAGCAGCAATGCTGGGAGAAAGCCGAGAAGATCAAAGGCCGAGACCCCGATCGCTGGCGCAGGGATGCCCTCGGCAACACCGTCTTTCGCAAGCTCGTTGGTTGCCCTGGTTGTCTCTGCCATGATTACGACCACATCCTCCCTTACTCTAAGGTCACACGGACTTCCCCTCTTTTGACGCATTTTATGTCAGAATATAGAAATGCATTTGATTATTACATGCTCAATGTACAAAATTGTAGATGAGCACCAAGAGAACCATGAAGTAAGTTTCAAATTCACCTTGCACTTTCATATGTGTGATTCCGATACAGTTCTGACATTAATGGATATGAAACTTCAATGGAAACTGGTGTTTGCTTCTTTTGATGAATTATAATAGCTTAACTTTTCTAGATTTATCTTTTGGTGGGAGTACATTTAATCGAGATCTGCATCTACATATAATAAACCATTATCTTATTTGGAAGTCTGGGGATTAGATAGTGAGGGCTTTTTTAATGTGATCCTCCAAATCCCTATCTAACTATCCATTTGTATGAACATTTTAAAGTACCATAAGTCTTGGAGGATTATATATTTATAATTATCCATTCCAAAGAAAGGAAAATCATCACTTAAAACACCCCCCCACAATCCAAGAAAGGAAACATTTTAAAGATTAATGTTTTACTAACTCAATTACTACTGTTCTGTTTGCTTATTCTTTGTTTGGGATTTTTTGTGAACTACAGGGTGGGAAAAGCACACTGGAAAACTGTCAAGTTTTACAGGTAAGGTGTCTCGGTTCCTCTCAGTTTCTCAATTTCTCTGTTGAGAGCTCTTATAATACCTTTCTTTTATTTGATAATGTGCTTTACTAGGATCCCCTTTTGAAAATCCATTAAACAATAACATCATTCAATAAACGCAAACATATTTCAACTGAGAGCTGTGTCCTGTAATGCTATAATGAAGGCCAGTAAACTTGTTATAAGCATTTACTTTTTCAGTAGTATGTAGATAATTATACTGATGTTATTGGGGTCATTCTTTAGCTATTAGCCTATTACAGCCATATGTAACTGATTTGTCCATGCCCAAAGGGAACTCCACTAACATATTTTTGGTCGTTGAACAACAAATCAAAGACTTGGACACCATTAACAGAACCATGTAGCCATATAGACTTAGTGTGAAACAGATTTTTTGTTCTATTGGAGAAGCATTTAGATAACTCAGATAATCTGACATTTTTCCTGTCTCTTCCATTACACTTCTTTCTGAGTGACTTCACACTTTCAAGCCATCTAAGGATGAGGTGTGGAAGGTTTACTGTTAATCCTTAAACAGTGTTCACATAATTTCATGATGGTAAATTATATGCAGTTTAGTTCTGCTGCTAAAGTTCATTGCTAGTTCCAATTCGGATGCAAATAATAAAGAAAGTTATGATGCAAGCTCGACTTTATTTTCAGAACAAAAACCAATGAGTTATTTAGTCTGTTTCCTTATTTGATTTTCTTAGCATTCATTTGATAGTTCTTTTCTGTTGTGATTTTCAGGCAACAGTTAACCGATCAAAGGGTAATCGAACAGATATATCCAAATCTGAACTTATTCAGAAGAGTTCTTATTGCAGGGTTTCAGGTACGGCTATATGATTAATTGATTATACATATTTGCTGCTGTAGTCTTCCAATGGTAGCATGTACATTACCTAGAGTAGTGATGACAACTGTTGATGGAGCTCTGGATGCCTTACAGGTCGCGATATGGATCTTTTGGAACTGTCAGCATATGGCAACGTACGGCGAGGACCGGAGTCTGGGGGTTGTAGAATCCAATGAACAATTGAGCATACTAACTTGTTTTGTGGATGATTGCCAATGAGAGCTAAATGATAACCTTGTAGCTAGTCATCCTGAAAATGATCTTTTGGAGCTCCATTTGTGCACAAACAAGTTGAAACTGCAAAGAAAAAATGACTTAACTGGTCTTGTAAGTCTATAGCATACTGATCCATTGAAGAGCCACTATTGCATTGAACATTTAGCCTATATGCTGGAACATCAGAACACTATTTATTGCTACAGAAGTGTAAAATGATTATTGTTGCACACGAATTATCATTATTCTTGTCGAATGAGTGTAAATAACTGATACCTTTTTTATATATATAAATATAAAAGCAAATGACAGTCATCCAGTGTACCACAATCTTGACTGAAGAAAAAAAGCAAATAAACTGAAATTAAGAATTTTGGCTGCTAGTGTTGAAGATAAACGTGTTTCCGTTAAACATTGTTTATGGTACATAGAGGTAACCTTTGCAATTCAATATTTATTATTGAATCTTATACTCGGAAGAATCTAGTCCAGAATTTTGGTGTGGTCCTAATAGCATTAATGGAACATTCCTAGAGTAACATATAATAAGGTACCAAACCATGTATCTCCCTACATTGCTTCATTCTACAGTTGTGTATTGGAGCTTTTTCTCCTTTCCTATTTGACTAAAACCAGTCTTGGTCTCGTGATTTAGTGTGAAAAAAAGGTTACCACACATTTATCTTTGATGCCTTTTTATATCAAAAAGCAAAGCTTAATGTCCACACTTTCATTCAATATGCCTTCCAATCCAAACGAACAGTTTACTATCTCTTTCCTTTCCTATTTCCTTTTTCTTCATGCGCTTCCTTTTTGGTGACATGCCTAACTTTTTGCCTAGTTCCTGTAATGTCCACCACTTCAAGTTCTGGGCCACTTATTGCTCGAAAAAGTTACCAAAATACGCATGGTTTAATCAATTCTATGTGTTAGAAACAAGAGACTGAGAGAATGATGTGAAAAGTGTATTATTGAGTTGTGTGTCAGGTACAATATACAAGGGGTATTTATAGGTGTTAAATAAATCAAAGTAATAAAGACATAGAATCCTACAATTAATGTACAGATATGCTATATAAATATAGACGATGCTAATTGATCTAAATTGATTCTAATGATTCTAATTGATTCTCTAACATCCCCCCTCAAACTCAAGTGGGAGCTAAGGATACCAGCTTGAGTTTGGATAACAAAATCCGAAAGCGAGTCGGGTGATGAGCTTTCGTGAAGATATCAGCAGTCTGATCCAGTGTCCCAACAGCAACGAGACGAACAGCATCAATAAGAATTCGTTGCCGAACAAAATGACAATCAATCTCAATGTGTTTGGTGCGTTCATGAAACACATCATTATGGGCAATCTGAATAGCACTGCGGTTATCACAAAAGACATCAGTAGGGGACGACTGAGGAGCACCCAGATCTTCGAGAAGCCAACGAACCGAGATAACCTCAGCAGTGGTGTCAGCAAGGGCACGGTACTCAGCTTCTGTGCTTGAGCGAGCAGTGAACGTTTGCTTCTTAGCATGCCAAGAGATGAGAGCGTCGCCAAGAAACAAACAATAACCAGTAGTAGAACGACGATCAGTGGGATCACCAGCCCAATCAGCATCAGAGTATGCCTGAAGGGTCAAAGAGGAATGGGCAGAAAAATAAAGGCCATGAAAAAGAGTGCCTTTGACATACCGAAGAATGCGAAGAACTGCCGCATAGTGAGTAGTACGGGGAGCAGACAAGAACTGGCTGAGGACATGAACTGGATAGGCAATGTCTGGTCGGGTGACAGTCAAGTAGACGAGACCGCCAACTAATTGACGATAAAGTGTCGGATTATCCAAAACAGTGCCATCCATAGGGGTAAATCGAACATTAGGCTCAAGAGGAGTAGACTCGGTGCGACTATCTGTAATCCCAGCGCGGGCAAGGAGATCTGAAGCATACTTAGCCTGAGAGAGATAAATGCCATCATCTGTGGAGATGACCTCGAGACCAAGAAAATAGCTGAGAGAACCAAGATCCTTCATCTCAAAGGTACGCTGAAGTGAGGTCTTGAGATCAGAGATACCATCAACATCATCTCCAGTAATAATCATGTCATCAACATACAAAAGTAGAAGAACAACTCCACGGTCGCTTTTACGAATGAAAAGCGCATTCTCATGAGGACTAGAAATAAAGCCAAGACTGCATATGGTAGTGCTGAACTTGTCAAACCATTCACGAGGAGCTTGCTTAAGTCCATAAAGTGCCTTGCGAAGGAGACAAACCTTACTGGAAGGACAAGGATATCCTGGAGGTGGTTTCATATAGACTCTCTGTTTCAAATCCCCATTAAGAAATGCATTCTTCACATCCATCTGACTGAGAGACCATCTTTTAACCGCAGCAATGGCAAGGAGAGCTCTAACAGACGTAAGGCGAGCAACAGGAGCAAAAGTCTCTTCATAATCAATACCATACTCTTGCGTACAACCTTGAGCAACCAATCGTGCCTTATAACGGTCAATAGAGCCATCAGAGCGAGTCTTGATCTTGTATACCCATCTACTGCCCACAACTTCCTGATCAGAAGGAGGATCAACCAAATCCCAAGTGTGTGCTTTTTCAAGTGCCTGTATTTCTTCCTGCATTGCTTGTTGCCAATTTGGATTTGTGGAGGCTTCTCTGAATGACTTAGGTTCATGTTGATGAAGAATAGTAGAAAAGCAATGATAATCAAGAAGATGAGGAGGGGGATTCCTTACTCTAGAAGAACGAGTGGGAGGAGGAGGCATGACGCTAGGAGTGGGATCGCCGTCCGGACTGGAATCATCGGGAGATGGAGAAGGTGGAGGATCAGGAGCCTCGAGTGGTGGACTTGGGGTAGACCCTGTAGTATCATCACTAGGAAAGAGATCAACATTTGGGTTAGTAAAAAACGGTGATGGAGTAGAAGGAATGGACTCAAAGGAGGAGAAACTAGAGAACATGTGATGTTCCCAGAAGACAACATGACGAGATATACGAATACGGCGAGAGATAGGATCCCAACAACGATAACCCTTATGTTCAGAAGCATACCCAAGAAAACAACACATGCGAGCCCGAGGTTCAAGCTTATTATGTTCATGAGGCTGAAGAAGGACAAAACAGACACAACCAAAAACACGGAGAGAACTGTAATCGGGAGAAGTACGATAAAGACGCTCAAAGGGAGTAGTGTTACCAAGAACAGAAGAAGGGAGTCTATTGATAGCATGAACAGCAGTGAGGACAGCTTCACCCCAAGCACGCTCAGGACAGGAAGAGGAAATAAGCATCGCACGGACAGAGTCAAGAATATGACGGTGTTTACGCTCAGCTCTGCCATTTTGTTGAGAGGTACCAGGACAAGAAAACTCGGACAAAGTACCCTGTTCAGCGAGAAAATTTAAAAGTTTGGAGTCACGATATTCCATAGCATTATCACGTCTGAAAATTTTAATGACCTTTGAAAACTGAGTTCGAACCATAGTGGCAAAGTTAATATAAATCTGAGGCAACTCACAACGATTAGTCATCAAATAGACCCAAGTAAAACGGGAATAATCATCAATAAAGAGGACAAAATATCGAGCCCCTCCCATAGAAGCGGTGGGAGCGGGTCCCCAAACATCAGAATGAATAAGATCAAAAGGAGAGCATGCAATAGAGGAATTATTATTAAAGGATAAGGCAGGTTGTTTTGCAGTGTGACAAGAAATGCAATCTAAAGACTCATTTTGAACTTGACCTAAAACACCCGTAGATATAAGAGGACGTAATTTGCCTAAGGAGCTATGGGCAAGACGTCGGTGCCACAAGTGAAGAGTAGATGGAGAGGAAGCAGCACATATATGGGTAGAGGGAACATGAAGGTTCTCGAGCTCAAATAAGCGTCCAACCTTACATCCAGTCCCGATGATCTTTCCCGTCCGACGATCCTGCACACGACATCCAGAATTTGAAAAAATGACATCAAAACCAAGTTCAACAAGCTGACCGACAGAGATAAGATTAAAATTCAATTTTGGAATAAAATAAGCATCAGAAAGATGAATATTGGACTGTGAAATAACCCCGTGATGTGTTGCATGCAAGAGGGAACCATTAGCAGTGTTAACAGAAGGTGCATTTGTAGTGGGAGACAACGACGAAAAAAGATGACGCAAAGGAGACATATGATTGAAACAACCAGAATCAAAATACCATTTAGAATTACCTGGAGGGGTGGAAAGAGTAGCGGGGGTATTACCAGAGAAAGAGAGAAGTTGCCGAAGAAGGGTTTCAATATCTGATGGAGAGACAGAAGGTGTGTTGAGAGATGTGGAAGAGGTGGACTCAGTAGCAGCAGCAGCAGAGGCAGGCACATGCGAAGAGTGGTTGGGACGAGGTTGATACTTGTTCTGATCTGAGCGTGGTGGTCGAGTAGGACAGGTAGCAATCAAGTGACCCGAGAGCTTACAATAATGGCAGAACAGTTTCGGGCAATTGGAGCCAATGTGGCCTTTTTGTTTGCACTTACGACATTCAATAGAAGGACAGTCGGAGAAGGAATGCCCAGGCCGATTACAATTGCGACAGATTTTTCCCTTTCTGTCGGTGGCAGCAAAGACAGTTTCACTTTTAGAACGAAGCAATCCCAAGCGCGTTTCTTCAGACTTAAGACGAGGAAGAGCATCTTCAAGACTAGGCAAGGGATTCTGATGAAGAAGAGAAGCCCTGACCGGCTCATAGTCATCAGTAAGTGCCATCAGAAATTGGATGAGACGTGTCCGGTTCCGATAATCCTCATATGCCTTAGCATCAGTGGGATCTTTAAGAACAGGCTCACAGGAGGTCAACTGATCCCAAATAATCTCCATTTGAGCAAGAAAATCAAAAACTGCTTGGCCACGTTCTTGCTTAAGGCTATGAAGTTCCTTAAGCAGTTGGTACTGATGAGAGAGATCAGAGATAGTGTAACGTTTCGCCAAATGATCCCATACCTCTTTAGCAGTTTCAAAACGCCCAAATTGTAAGTGAATGCCAGGAGTAGAAGTGTTGCGGAACCAAGTGATAATCTGATGATTTTTACTATCCCAATCTTCCAATTTCTCTGCATAGTCCTTCTCCTTCTCAGCATCCTCCTTGGATTTGGAGGTACCATCTTTGGATACAGTTGGCTTAACAGGACAAGCAATATCACCAGTTACATATCGCCATAATTTTCTCCCTTTAAGAAATCCTCGCATGGCTTCAACCCAATGTGCATAGTTGGAGCCATTAAGAATAACAGGGATAGGCTGAAAGACATCCGGTTTTTCCATAGTAATAGAAGAAATAGCAAAGGAAGAAGAAAACTGCAAATTCGGGGCAGAAAACGAGAAAACAGAGCGCGGAATCGGAAAGAGCTCACCAAAAAACCTTAGGGATGGTCCACTTGGCAGCCACGTCAGCGATGCGTCAGCGCCACGTCAGCAATGCGTCAGCGCCACGTCAGCGGGTGATGACACGTGTCAGCACGGGAGAGGCGGATGGAGACACGCTGGCGCACAGGTGGCACGCGGGTCTCAGGGCGGGTCGGGTCGGGTCGTCGCGGGTCGGGTTGCCCAACCAGCTTACCTTGTGACACGTGGACGCTCCAGGGACGTCCGATCTGCACGAAGATCCAACGGCTGCTGAAGCCTCCGGATGAGAAAGAATGGTGGTCGGCAGCAATGTTCTGACGGCGCGTGGAGGCGCGTGTGGTGGTCGTTGGCGGCGATCTTGGCGGCGTTGGAAAGCTGACGGAGAGAAGAACACGATGATACCGGAGGTGACGAACCAAAGCGTCGGAAACAGCTCGAAAATCGCGAGCAAAGAGGCACGGGTGAAAGATCAACCTGGTCGTGACGACGTCTTTAGGCGGCGCGTGGAGGCGCGTCCGGCGGCGGATGGCGACGGTTTTGGTTGCGTTGGAATCACGGCGAGGAGACGAACAAGAAGGGTATGGGGGTGACGAACCAAAGCGTCAAAAAAAGTACGAAAAAGGAGGCCAAAGAACACTGCCGACAAGAAAAAAACAAAGGGGCTATGAACTAATATTCATTGAAAAAAAAAAGGACCTAAGCTCTTGATACCATGTTAGAAACAAGAGACTGAGAGAATGATGTGAAAAGTGTATTATTGAGTTGTGTGTCAGGTACAATATACAAGGGGTATTTATAGGTGTTAAATAAATCAAAGTAATAAAGACATAGAATCCTACAATTAATGTACAGATATGCTATATAAATATAGACGATGCTAATTGATCTAAATTGATTCTAATGATTCTAATTGATTCTCTAACACTATGAACTAAATAAACCATTTTTTTTTTATCTACTTAAGGATGATTTGAATATCTCGTAACTCTTTTAAGTAGAAATAAGAGATAGAAGGATATACAAATATTTTCTATATATGTATTTATATTTTATATTCCTCTTTTTATAATCAAATGAATTTTTATGTTATTGTCTATATATTTCTATGTCATAAATAGTATTAACACAATTTAAGTTAACCATCATTGCACGGTAAGGGCAAAGATATAATAAAGTTTTTCATTATTTAATAAAGAACTTACATATTCATAAAATACCGTTATTGAATAGGAATATCCACAATTTACTTTTTATCTTTATATAATTATTAAATGGTGTTAAGAGAATAATTAGAATTAAATTAGATCGATTAGTATCATTTGTATTTATATAGCGTATCTGTATATTAATTGTAGGATTTTATACTTTTATTATTTTGATTCTTCTAGCAGCTATATATACTCATTGTACATTGTACTTTTTCTCAGACTGAATAATACACACAAACACTTTCTTTAGACTGCTCTCTTGTTTCTAACATGGTATCAAAAGCTTAGGTTACTTTTTTTTAAGTAACAATTGGTTTCTAGCTCTTTTTTTTTGTCTCCTCCGTCAGTACTTTGTCCTCATTTTTCGACTCCTTCTTGACGCCTTGGTTCGTCACCGTCGCCACCATCGCCTTCTCCTCGTCGCAAGGTTTCCAATGCCTCCAGAATCACCGCCGTACACTGCCGGATGTGCCGCCACGCGCCGCTTGAAGTTCCCTGTCCGATTAAAGCTCTTCTCCTTCCAGACGCCTCCAACCCCGTTGGATCAGCGCCCTAGATCAACGGCTTCCGTCACGCCACGTGTCAGGAAGCTTGCTCCACGGGCCCGTGCTCAACCCGCGCGCTCGACCCGATCCGCTTTGCGACCCACTGCCATCTCCACGCCTCGTCAACTGCTAACGTGTTCTCCTTCAATCACGCAGCGCCACGTGTCCTTCCCTGCTGACGTGTCATCTGGCGTGGCAGACAGTGGGACTCTCCCTAAGATTTTTTTGTGAGCTCTTTCCGTCAAATTTCTCATTTTTTGCTCTAAAATTGCAGTTTTCTCTCCACTCTTTGATCTCTGTTACTACTATTATGGAAAAGTCAAATGTTTTTGCTGCCACAAACAGAAAGGGTAACTTCTATCGAAACTGTAACTGTTCTGGGCACCTTTTCTCCGACAGTCCCTCTGTTGAACGTCGCACATGCCACCAGAAAGGTCACATTAGATACCATTGTTCACAGCTGTTCTGTCATTATTGTAAGCTCACAGGACACTTAATTACTACCTATCCTACTCGTCCACCACGTCCTGATCAACTCAAGTATCATTCTCGTCCCACCTTCTCCAAGATTGTGCTGCTTCTGCTGTTGCTGCTACTACGAAATCTACTACCTCTGCTCCTCTCAACCCGTCTCCTGTCTCTCTATCTGATATTGCGTCTCTTCTTCATCATCTTCTCTCCCTTTTTGGTAATACCTCTGCTGCTTTTTCGACTCCTCCAGGTAATTCTAAATGGTATTTTGACTCGGGTTGCTTTAATTACATGTCTCCATTGCGTAATCTTTTCTTGTCTCTGTCTACCACTACAAATTCACCTTCTATCAATACTACTAATGGTTCCCTCTTGCACACAACACACAAGGATTCTATCTCCTAGTCGACTCTTAATCTTCCTGATACTTACTGTATTCTCAAATTAAACTTTAATCTTATTTCTGTTGGTCAACATGTTGATTTGGGTTTTGATGTTACTTTTCCATTTTTGGTTGTCGTGTATAGGATCGTCGGACGAGACAAATCATCACAACTGGACGTAAAGTTGGAAGGTTGTTTGAACTCGAGAATCTCCATATTCCTCCTATACCAAATCTCTGTGCTGCTTCTTCTCTATCTACCCTTCACTTATGGCATCAACGCCATGCCCACAGCTCCTTAGAAAAATTGCATCCTCTTGTGTCTCAGGGTGTTTTAGGTCAGGTTCCTAATGAAACTTTTGATTGCATTCTTTGTCAAACTGCTAAACAACCTGCTTTATCTTTTCACAATAATTCCTCCCTTGCTTGCTCTCCTTTTGATCTCATTCACTCTGATGTTTGGGTCCCTGCTCCCACTGCTTCTATGAGCGGAGCTCGATACTTTGTCGTTTTTATTGATGATTATTCACGTTTTACTTGGGTTTATTTGATGACTAATCGCCATGAGTTACCTAAGATTTGTATTAACTTTTCCATTATGATTAAAACTCAATTTTTCAAAGTCATTAAGGTTTTTCGACGCGATAATGCTATGGATTACCGTGATTCCAAACTTTTAACCTTTCTTGCAAAATAGGGTACTTTGTCTGAGTTTTCTTATCCTGGTACGTCTCAACAAAATGGCCGAGCTGAACGCAAACACCATCACATTCTTGACTCTATTCGTGCAATGCTTCTTTCTTCTTTGTGTCCTGAGCGTACTTGGGGTGAAGCTGTTCTTACTGTTGTTCATGTTATCAATAGACTCCCTTCTTCTGTTCTTGGTAACCTTACTCCCTTTGAGCGTCTTTATCATACCTCCCCAGATTATAGTTCTCTTCGAGTTTTTGGTTGTGTCTGTTTTATTCTTCTTCAGCCTCATGAACATAGTAAACTTGAACCTCGGGCTCATATGTGTTGTTTCCTTGGTTATGGCATTGAACATAAGGGTTATCGTCGTTGGGATCCTCTCTCTAAACGTATTCGTATATCTCGTCATGTTATCTTCTAGGAGCATCACATGTTTTCTCGGTTCTCCTCTTTTGAGTCCATTCCTCCTACTCAGTCACCTTTTATCACTAACCCTAATGTTGGTCTTTTTCCTAGTGATGATTCTATAGGTTCCATCTCGAGTCACCCTCTACAGCCTCCTGTTCTTCTACCTTCTCCATCTCCTGATGATTCCAGACCGGACGACGATCCTGCTCCTACCGTCATGCCTCCTCCTTCCACTCGTTCTTCTAGGTTAAGAAATTTACCTCCCCATCTTCTTGATTATCATTGTTTTTCTATTATTCTTCATCAACATGAACCTAAGTTATTCAGAGAAGCCTCCACAAATCTAAATTGGCAACAAGCAATGCAGGAAGAAATACAGGCACTTGAAAAAGTACACACTTGGAATTTGGTTGATCCTCCTTCTAATCAGGAAGTTGTGGGAAGCAGATGGGTATACAAAATCAAGACTCGCTCTGATAGTTCTATTGACCATTATAAGGCACGATTGGTTGCTCAGGGTTATACGCAAGAGTATGGTATTGACTATGAAGAGACTTTTGTTCCTGTTGCTCGTCTCACATCTGTTCGAGCTCTTCTTGCCATTGCTGCGGTTAAAAAAATGGTCTCTCAGTCAGATGGACGTGAAGAATGCATTTCTTAATGGAGACTTGAAAAAGAAAGTCTATATGAAACCCCCTCTGGGTTATCCTTGTCCTTCTAGCAAAGTTTGTCTCCTTCGCAAGGCACTCTATAGAGTTAAGCAAGCTCCTCGTGAATGGTTTGACAAGTTCAACACTATCATATGCAATCTTGGTTTCACTTGCAGCCCTCATGAGAATGCTCTCTTCATTCGTAAAAGTGAACGTGGAGTTGTTCTTCTACTTCTGTAAGTTGATGATATGATCATTACTGGAGATGATGTTGATGGTATCTCTGATCTCAAGGCATCCCTTTAGCGTACTTTTGAGATGAAAGATCTTGGTTCTCTCAGCTATTTTCTTGGTCTAGAAGTCATATCTACCGATGATGCCATCTATCTCTCTCAAGCTAAATATGCTTCAGATCTTTTTGCTCGAGCCGGAATTACAGATAGTCACACTGAGTCTACTCTTCTTGAGCCTAATGTTAGATTTACTCCTATGGATGGCACTGTTTTGGATAATCCTACTCTTTATCGACAGCTAGTTGGAGGACTCGTCTACTTAACTGTCACTCGACCAGACATCGCCTATTCGGTTCATGTTCTTAGCCAATTCTTGTCAGCTCCTCGTACTACTCACAATGTGGCAGTTCTTCGTATTCTTCGCTACATCAAGGCACCTTATTCCATAGCATTTACTTTTCTACCCATTCATCTCTATCCCTTTGGGCGTACTCCGATGCTGATTGGGCTGGTGATCCCACTGATCATCGTTCCACTACCCGTTATTGTTTGTTTCTTGGCTACTCTCTCATTTTCTGGCGAGCTAAGAAGCAAATATTCACAGCTCGATCAAGCATAGAAGCTGAATATCGTGCTCTTGCTAACACCACTACTGAAATTATCTCGATACATTGGCTTCTCGAAGACTTGGGTGCTCCTCAGTCATCCCCAACTAATATTGTTTGTGACAACCGCAGTGCTATTCAAATTGCCCATAATGATGTGTTTCATGAACGCACCAAATACATTGAGATTGATTGTCACTTTGTTCGGCCAATGTATCCTTATTGATACTGTTCGTCTCATCGCTGTTGGAACACTAAATCAGACTGCTGATATCTTCATGAAGGCTCATCATCCGACTCGTTTCCGGACCTTGTTATCCAAACTCAAGATGGTATCCTTAGCTCCCACTTGAGTTTGAGGGGGATGTTAAGAGAATAATTAGAATCAAATTAGATCAATTAGTATCATTTGTATTTATATAATGTATCTATATATTAATTATAGGATTCTATGCTTTTATTACTTTGATTCTTCTAGCAGCTATATATACCCCTTGTACATTGTACTTTACCTCAGACTAAATAATACACACAAATACTTTCTTTAAAAAAGGTCACTATAAAATATGTTTAAAGCAAGTTAAATATGATCGAGAAAACGTAAAAATTTGTCATGTTGGATCGAGTTGTGGTACCACAAAATTGTGACCAAAATTCTCACTTGGATATCAATGATGATTTAGTATAAAGAAGAGTTGAGAGGAGATTGGAGCGAAATTTACTGTAGATATGATGGATTTCTTTGAAACGGCAAGGCTACCAATAGATTCTAATATTATATGGGTAACTTTGACTCTGAAATTTGTTGGACAAAAGAGAGAAAAAATTTCAGACCTATTAGCATGGTTAGATGTGTTTAAGGTTATATCTAAAGTGTTCACAAAAAAAAAAATGAGGAGCATAGGGTTAGTTGAAGAATCACAAAATACCTTTGTCAAAGAAAGAAAAATATATGATGGAGCATTAATTACATGTAAAATAGTACAATAGTTAAAATTGAGGAAGAAGGGATCAACGATCATCAAACTGAACTTTCATAAAGCTTATGATAGAATAAATTGAAGCTTTATTGATATTGTGTTCAGTAAAAGATGGAGGACATGAATTAAGGAGTGCATTAGGTTGGCATCTATCTCTGTTCTGGTAAACAGATCACTATCGAAACCATTCAAGATAGAGAGAGGACTTCGTCAAGGTGATCAACTGTTGTCATTTTTGTTTGTTCTTGTGATGAATGTGTTGAATAGAATAATTAGAAAGGTGATAAGAAATAGAAGAATATCTCCATTATTAGTGGGCAGAGATAATATAGAGTTATTACATATACAGTTTGCATGACACTGTATTATTCTGTCTACTGGAAGAGGAGACAGTTAGAAATTATACGAGACTTTTGCAGTATTTTAAAATGATGTCATGGTTGAGTATTAATTTTGAGAAGTCTAGCTTGATACCAATAAATTATAATGAGGAGTAGGTTGGGAGAATGCGTCAATTACTGCAGTGTCAGGCGGCAGCACTACCGATAAAGTATTTTTGGTATTAATCTGGGAGCGAATCCAAAGCTAGTAAAAACATGAAAGCTAGTAATAGATAAGGTGGAGGAGAAACTTAATTCGTGAAAAACAAAGGTTCTTAATAAATATGGAAACTTAGTCCTTATTAAGTGAGTTATCAACATTTTACCTATTTACTATCTAAGTTTGTATAAGATGTCAAATGCAATTGCACAAAGAATAATTTCATTACAAAGAAGATTTTTTTGGGGGAAGGAAGATGAGCGACTTGGCTTAGTCCTTGTAAGGTGAGAGATGGTACAAGTACCAAAGAAGTTAGGAAGTTTGGGAGTGGCCGAGTGGGAGATGCAAGAGAAAGTCCGTGGAGAGATATATGTCATCTGTAAATAAAGGAGCAACACGTTAGAGAAAATATGATTGATGGACTTGCCATAGAGGTAGGAGAAGGTAGATCAACCAGATTTTAGGAGAATACATGGTTACAAGCTGGAAAGTTGAAAGACTCATTTCCGTGACTCTTCTTGATTTCAAACAAAAAAAGATCCATAATTGGAGATTTTGTGTTTTGGGATGAGTTATAGTGGGTTTGGAATTTCTAGTAGAGAAAAAAACTCTGCCAATGGGAGGCAGAAAAATAATCTTAAATCAAATTCTTTAAATCAGATTTTTGATGTTTAAAAATCTGTTAGATTGATAACAGAAGTACAAGACATAGTGGTGTGAAAATTTGATAAGGAAGACGTTTATTCTACTAACTCATTTGTGCAGGTGCTTCAAAAAGAAACTTTGGCAGATGATATAATTAGCTACAGATTTACAAATGAAATTTGGAAAGGATTAATGCTGTCTCAAGTGGAGTTGTTACCTAGTTTGTTTTAGTAGGCTATGTCAATACTAAGGACTAGTTGAATAGGTTGAGTATCAGTGAATATGTTGATAATGTGTGCATTCTGTGTAAGAAGGATGTTGAAACTATTCAACATTTCAACACCTATTTGTTACTTGTGTATTTTCTTGGCAGGTATAGTACATATAAATTATGAGTAAATAGCCATTTCTAACCATGAAAGATTCGGAGGCTGATAAAACTGACCATGAAAAATTAAAATTAAAGTTATACCCATATAAGATAAGTTTTGTTTGACAAAAATAACCAATTATTAAATTTTTGTTCATAATTCCATAAACACCCCTAACCTTTCATCTTTCATCTTTCTTTATCTTTAAACTCAATCCCTAACCCTATCAATCTAAGCCCACTCCCTCCTCCTCTGTGTTTACTCTCCAACCTCACCATCCCCTTCCACCACCACCATCCCTTCCATCCCCCTTACCTTCCGTTTTCCGTCGACCATCACCAACTCTAACACTACTACCGCTTATTTTCTTCCCCACCTCTCCCCTCTAACCACTTCTTTCACTACCATTGAATACCCTCCTCAGCTCCTTCAGAAAGAAAAAACTTTTCAAATTAGAAACCCAGTGTCGATGACGCTTCCGGATTCGTCGATGTCGTAGTTAGTGAAGTTTTGGCCGTCTTCATAGCCAGTGAAGCTTTCGCTCTTGTCTCGCTTGGAGAGATTGGGCTTGAAGTCCGGGAAGCAAAGAAGGTGCGTGGCGGAACAGAATTCAGAGAGGCGTGTGGTGAGGGCGTTGTGGCAGCGAGTTTTAACGGCTTGGATGGCGGTTAGTGGTGAGGCCTAGTAGGTGAGGAAGGATGGCTTTGGAAGCGTGTTTTGAATGGCTTTGGCCCAGTATTGCAGTGCGTACGTCTTTGGCATGAACGGATTTTTGTCTATATTGTTGCCGCCGCTGCTGGAGAAACTGATCTGCATGTTAATAATGTGTTTGATGAGAAAAATATTATTAATTTCTTTCTCACTTTTGAATTTCGATAAAATAATGTGTTAGACTGAAAATTAATATAAAAATTTTAATTCTAGCTACTTGTACTTAAAAATTTTGTAACAGGATTCCAATTTGCAGGCGAAATAATTATTGATGATTGATGATGGATAATACATATATAGTAGGTAGGTACAACGGAGTTTTCAATTTGAAAAGCTTTTCTTCTCTGAGGAGGATCTTCAATTGCGGTGGAGGAAGTGGTTGGAGGGAAGGGGTGAGGAAGGAAATGAAGCGGTGGTGGTGTTGGAGTTAGTGATGGTTAACAGAGAAGGGATGGTGAGGGAATGGTGGCGGTGGGAGGGGATTGTGACCAGAGAGAAGGTTGGAGGATAGAGGCAGAGGCAGAGGAAGAGGAAGCGGGATAGGGTTAGGGATTAGACTTAGAGATAAAGAAAGATGAAAGGTTAGGGGTGTTTATGGAATTATGAACAAAAATTTAATAATTGGTTATTTTTGTCGAACAAAACTTATCTTATATGAGTATAAGTTTAATTTTAATTTTTCATGGTCAGTTTTGTCGGTGTCCAAATCTTTCATGGTTAGAAATGGCTATTTACTCTATGAATTATTTATATTGGACGTACTTAGACTATTTCAGAAACCATAAAAGAACACTTTGAGAATGTGTGTGGTTGGGAGAATTATAAATAATTCCTAAAAATTTTAAGATGTGAATATCATATTCTTATGTTTGGTTCAAAGTTTGAAAAGCTATTTTTAAGCAAGTTTGATTCCATGAAATCAAAATACCATCATTTCAATTCCCACATTCTCTTGGGTATATTTGATTCCCATAGAAATAAAATGTGAGTAACAAAGTAATACTTAAACCACACACACCTGAGAGTTAAAAGATTATGCCTTTGAAAAAAAATACAAAAAGTAGTTAGTTTTGTTTCTGTTATACAAAATATTTAACCACACAGAGGTGTTGTATTTTAAAATAAAACAATAGACATGGTGAATTGTGTTATTAGATTACTTTGTTACTCTAAGAAATAGTATAATAATTAATTTATGTTATTAATGGCTTTGCTAAAAATGATATATGAATTGATTTTGATTGTAATTTCTAATTATTTATTTGTTTAGTATCAGTTATATACTCTGTTGAGATTTCTCTTTTTTTTAAAAAAAAAAAATTGAATCCTTAAGCTGCAAATGAAACTCATGATAATCAATATCTGAAGTTGATACAACAGATACCAAGAGCATTGAATTGAAATGTAAATCTGTGTGCTTTATTTTATGTTATCTGACTTATCTCCAACAAAACTATAGAATTTAGATCAAGTGCTACCTTATAGTGGACATTGATTCAGAGTCTACTAAGGTTGACATTGGATTATTTTAGAGTTTATTTTGAAATTGTCATTATCTTAAGTCAACATTTTTAATTAAGTGGCCACATATACTTCCTTATACCGTGTCCTGACCATAGACTTTAGGTATCTTAGCTTACCCTTTTTCACCAGAATTATAATTCAGATTATAAAAGCAATGGTTGACTAATTAGTAATTACATTTTTCAGCAAATCCAATACTAAAAAGTGTTAAGCACTTTAATCCAATAGAAATTGATGGACCAATTTCTTGATGGCAAGCAAGTTTGCCATTATTCGCCATCCAATTGCATGTGATGATTAAGATATAGCTTCCCATCTTCGTTCTTCTTTTTTCTTTCTTTTTGAAAACTCACTTTGACGTGTTAAACAGGCAAAGGTACATTGTTATTAGGATAAATAGTGACATGATTACTCTTTTTTTTTTTTTTATGTATACCTATTTTTCATATATTTATTTTAGAAATCAAATTTGACTCCTCTAAAATGAAAGTTCTACTTTAGAGAGTAAAATATAACATTTAAAATTATGAATTCCTTATAAACTGTTTAGATTTAATAAATTACAAAACCATGCATGCATAAGTACCCATACAATTTAAAACCGTTAAATTAATGGTTTAAATAGTGTGCACCTTAGAAAAAGCTTTATCCAAGATAATCTAATGGTTATAAATTTTAACATCACTCTACCCATACTTTTGATTTATGTTGTTGCATCAAACACCAAGTTTAACTAAATGAATAAAAGCTATTCCCTTGGTACTACGTACTAATTAACCTAAAACTTTGGTAATGGAATTTGGCATCCCTCTCTACGCTATCTCTATCTTTGATTGTTACTTGCTAAATAGAGGATTCTTTTGGGGTGATATGGTTAAAGCTATGTGTGGCTATTGGCTACCAAAAATTTAGGGCATTGGGATAAAATCACCAAATTGATCAATACAAATTAAGGGTCTTTTTCAACTCACGGTAATGAATACTACAGAATATCCTGAAAATGTGGGTGTTAATAATTGAAATTTTGGGTATGAAGGAAAAACGAAATGATGTAATTTTTATTAGTCATGGCTACAAATTGATGATGATGCTTACGTGCAACGAATTATCTTTATTATTATTATTATTATTTTGGTTCCCCCTAATAATTGAAATTGGGGCAATGGCATGGTTCTATGGAGGAAAAGAAATAAGCCATTGCTTTCTTGTATCTCAGTGAAAGGGCAAAAAGGCAAAAAATGAAAAAAGAAAAAATAATATTTAAAAAAAAAAGGAACAAAAAGTCAGAAATAGAGTGCCAAGGGGAGGAGGATATCATATGAGTGGGTCATTTGATAGCATTTTAGGGTCCCATCACAACTCATTATAAAAATAAATCTTATACACTATATGTGACTTGTATTAGATGGAGGTTGAAAAAATATCTAAAATCTTTTTCTCGAGGGTGGTTGATTGAGGACACATGTCAATCTGGTTTTGATGTATCCATCAATTTTTTGCATAATATGGAAACTCTTTTTTCCTTTTAATTTTCTAGCAAACTTATTAAATTATTGATAAAGAATATTTGACAAAATTTGATAAGGAAAAAAAAAAAACTAAATATTAGACTCCAAAGTTCCTTTGGAAACATTCCATTATTTAGTTTTTAAAAGGTAGGTTGAAGATCTAATAAATTATTATGTAATTTAGTTATACGATAAAGATTCAAGACACTAAATTAGTTTGAGATTTTAATTTTTAAATAATATTTTTTTAATGTGAAAAGAGCAAAAGGAAAGAAAAAGGTATCATTGGTTGTGGAGTAAGGGGAGCTATTAAATCTGAATGTGATACCTTCAAATTTCATAGCCAAAAAATATAAATAAATAAAAATTCATATCTTTTTCCTTTAAAAAAAAATAATTCAGATGCTTACTGACTTTTGTTGCAATTATTATTAAATTATCATAGAAGATTGACAGGTATGACACGGGTATCCACTATCCACTACTTTATTGTCTTGCTCATAATGTTTGTGGTTATCTTCCTAATTTTACACTCTTGTATACTCTTAACAAATAAAAGATAGAGAGAGAAAAATAAGCAAATAACCCCCCTCCCCCTTTTTTTTCCCTTCTAAATTGTTCACAAGAACTCAAAGGGAAAAAAAGTGTCAATTTTTTTTTCTTATTTTCTACTTAGTAAACCATGGTACAAAAATGGGGAAGACCCCATTTGATAGGAAAAGAAAACACAGCACCTCTGCATTTTATACATAGTAAATATCTTTCTCCATATCTAGCCAGTATTTCACATATGCTACTTCATATATATTTACATGAAACTCACAAACTTAGCAAACTAAAAAGGCACCTATTCATAGTGTCAAATGGAAAGAAAAAAGAAAAGGACAAAATTAGTTTCCATCTCACCAAAACTTCTTGTAACCTCCAACATAAGTTATAACCCACTTTTATGCTGAACAAATCAAAGACTACCACCACCCTTTGTTTCAGTAGAAGGTCAATGAAGGCATAGTCAAATGCTCCATTACTCAAAGATGGTCATTGGTCCCTGCCTCTTCCTAACTCAAGAAGAAATGACTAATCTTGTTGCCATCAAGATTCAAGAACTCTATTAGATATTAAACCATTAACGTGTCTCAGTCCAATAGTTTGGAGAGACAGTTATTCATGACATGGTATCAAAGCCTCTTTATGCCAAGACAGATGAATGGTTTTATATCTAGTACTTCGTGTCTGGTCGCAAATTCACGAGCTCTCGTGAAAATTAAGGGATCTTGACAAAGCTGCAGGGTTAGCCCGCAACACAGGAGAAGCTTCGACTTGATTCTTTTCTTCTTTTGTTGATTGGAAGGCCTTAAACATGCCTCCCCCACTAATGGATTCATTCTTGATCCCTAGAGTTGCCCATATAGAACTCTTTGCAGCTTCACTTGGGTCATCGATTCTCAACGTTTTGGGAACCAAAACGCTTCCATTTCTCTGCTTTGGTGGCTCTTCTTTGCTCAAAGAATCTTGGTTACCCGTGTCACCGTCCCTAGAGTGCTTCCCCAGAGTTGGAGAATTCGGTCCGGAACTTGGAGATTTTGGGTTTGAAGGGGAGGACTGTGGAGGAAACCATGGAACATTCCAGTTCCCTGGCATGCTGCAGTTCCAAAAAGCCGCAGGATAGAATGGAAGGGCAGGAAATCCTGGAGGACACATAGCTGGTGAGGGAATTGCCGCATTCCACGGATAAGGCCAAGGAACACTAGCAATACAAGGAACTTGAGGAAGGTAACCGTTGCTTGGAAGCATTGGTTCTTGGAAAGTACTTTTACTGTTTTCCCCCATTGGATTTGAAACTGCAACAGGCGATGAACTCGTGCAAGCTTCGCCATTTTCACCACTTTTGGAAGGAACTTTCAATCTTTGATCATCAAAGCCATGATGGAATCCATTTCTTGTGCCATTAAGAACCTTTTTCTCTCCAAGGTTAAGGACAGATGCCATGGAATCGCAGATTGGGGCATCTATTCCGAAACTGAGGACTCTCCCATTGCTTTTCAAAGCAGGGAGATGAGTCCCGTTAGGAGCATCAATTCTAGCTGCTTGAAGAGCCTCAGAGATTGTGATGTGGCGATAATGGTTGGCAGAGTTCTTGTTTTTTCGCCGCCCTGCTCCAACCGGCACATTCCTCATGGTGCCACCTGCAGTCCAGTATCGTTGACAGGCTTTGCAGAAATAACGTGGCTGGTTTACGTTGTAGTTGTTGTAGTAACAGAATTTAGTATCCATGCTATTGCAGCGGGGGCATGGAAGCAACTTATCAGGCTTTTTCAGGGGTTTCTGATCTTGTGGACTGGATGTGTCACCTTGTTCCTTATCTGACTTGTCACTTTTTGATTTTGCAGAATCTTCTTCTATGGCAGGTGTTTTCGGATTCACCATAGCCTCAGGTGATGTGGCTGATTTCTTGTTCTCTTCTACATTTGGAGGAGGATCAGCTTCTTGCTCTTGGGTGGTAAGATTTTCAGCTTCTGCATCCTAATATTTTGAGAAAAATGATTGGCTTAATCAATGAAAATAAAACCACAGAAATAAAACCAAGATGCATATTAAGATGGGGAAGATCATGAGTTGAAATGAAATTATAAGAACATTAGCTATGACTAAGATGCAAGGTGGAAGGAGACTTCTAAAAACCTTGTATCAGTTTGTTGTGATTAATTACTGTTTAAAAGAGCAATTACTTATCTTAGTAATCCATGGGAGAGAGGTTGTATGCATATTTTCAATTTGTTGAATGAAATGAGAACAAATATAAATTCTTCAATACAGTATCCAACATAAGAAAAAACTTACTCTAAGAGAACAACACTGCCAAAGGGTTAAGGAGATGAAAGTGCTAGATTCAAGAATTCAAGTAAGTTAAATAGGAAGAAGAAACTTTTTTACATTGAATACAAAGATATAGAGGAGTCAATGAGATCCTTCTGGCTGCATAGTAGACTATTTACAGAGATTTAGAGTAGGACTAGGACCATGCCAACATAAAGTACAGCTCACTGTTTGTAAGTACTGATTGTTGAAAAGCTAAAATTTACTACTCAAAAAGAAATAGTCATTTTCATGTTTTCCTCGGACATACTGGGCTAAAAACTGTTGAACAGTACTCATTAACATGTCAACCAAACTATGAAACAAAACAAAACAAAAAAGAGCAAACCATGATCGGCAAACTCAGGAATTCAAAAAACAGTGGAATCAGTTAAACTTTGTTCATACAAGGGAAGAAAGGATCTTGCAGAATTTTCCATATATTCAAAACTGATTGATTAGCAATGAAGTCCTAAATCTCACAATTGGAAACATGGATGATACTAATTCTCGATAGGAATGAATACGACCCCAAAAATAAATAAATAAATAAAATTCGTTTCTTCTTTTTCATTCGAAAAGAACAAGAAGGCAAAATCGACCCAGAATTTATTCCATCATCGGAAGAAATGGGTCATCCCCAAAAACAAAGCTTTGTCTTTGAGAGAAGAAAAAAAAGAACATTTTTGTAACAATTTTACCTTGTCCTCGTGAGTGTCTTGGGTTTCTCCGTCTTCCTCGTCGTAATCCTGGTCCTCCTCCTCTTCTTCGTCTTCTTCATGCAGGTCCTGTTCATGGTCCATGGCCGCGGCGGGAAGAACATCAGGATCTCCGGGAAGGGGAATCTTCTGACCAAAAAGCTTAATTGCAGGGTCCCTAATAGTAACAGTACTTTGGTCCTCCATTATCCGAAAACAGTAAAGAAAAAAAAGAGCGCGCGGAAGAGTATAGAGTTGAGGGGGTTGGTGGGTGGGAGTGGTTACAGTTGTTGCAATGTTAGGATCTGACAGAATGGAGGGCACAGGAGTAATGGGGGATTTTGATTTTGATTTTGCGTATAAACCAACGACGTTCGGCTGCCACGTCAGATTGTTGTTTCGATTTCTAGCCACAAGTTCTTGTGGCCTCTGTTAGATTTTCCTTTTGCCTTTTTTATTTCCTTTCTTTTCTTTCTGCTCTGCTGTCTTGTATTTTTGGATTCTCTACCACTGTCCCTCACTCCTTTCCCCTGCACCTGCTTTTGTCTCTTCTCTTTGGTTTTTCCAATCTAATTAAGCTTATCTACGGTGCATATGGGCAATTCACCTAGATAAATTGTTTTACCTTTAAAATTATATAAATGTATTATCTTTAAAATGAAGACACAAATGTATTATTTTACACAGAATTCGTTGCTGTCAGCTGCGGATTACCTTGAGTTGTGACAGTATGGAACCATTGTAGTCTGCCGCGATTTTTACATGATTATAGTTGGTCATCATAAATCGTTACTACCAGTAGCGGTTTATGTGCATTGGGACACGTGTGTAAATCGCTAGAAGCAGCAGCGATTTACGTTGAGTATAAAAACAAATAATAAAACTAATCTTTATCTAAAAAATAATTACAAAACAAATAATTAATGGTATATACTAAATATCATAATTAAAAAAAAATTTAATTTATCATTTTACAATATAATTTAAAAAATATAATATGCATATAATAAATTTTTTATTTGTAGTAGCGGTTTATGACCAACCATAATTATGCAGAAATCGAGACAGGCAGCAGCAGATTCTGTGTTTGTGTAAACTGCTACTGTTAGTAGGGGTGCACATGGGCCGGGTGAAGCCGGGTTTGATGTGACCCAGACCCGGCCCGAAATATACACCGGGTCTATTTATTAGACCCGAACCCGACCCTAGACCCGATGAAACCAATACACTTTCGGGCCACAATTATACCGGGTAAAAATCGGGTGAAAACCGGGTCGTTAACATTACATTACGTTGATACCTTCTTGTAAGCTAGCATGTAAAAATATTCAAATTTCCAAGACTCCAACCAGTAGTTACCATGGTAAAATTCACTTAGAAAAATATAACAAGAACCAACCCTTCTTCAAAATTAAAGCATAACCACAATCAATACTAATATTGTCTAATAATACCAAATATTTAAATCAATACAAATAACACAGTCTTATGTATTAGTCTAAAGTCTTATGCATTCTAAACATAAAACATTAACTTATAATCTTATAATGACTAATAACACAAAATATTAATGTTTACAATACTTAAATTCCACATAAGAATAGTCATGATCCATCATTAATAACACAAAATATTAATTGTGTATGATGACCGGGCCACCGGGCCGACTTCGGGTGACCCGAGTTATGGCCCGGACCCGACCCGAAATAATGACCAGGTCTATTTTTGGGACCCGTACCCGACTCTAAACCCGATGAAATCACACCAAATTAGTCTCTAAAGTATTCGGGACCGGGCCGGGCCTTCGGGCCGGGCCAGGTCTGTGCACCCCTAACTGTTAGTAGCGGTTTCTATAGATATGTGAAACAATGTATTTGAGTCTTCGTTTTGGAAACAATGCATTTACATAATTTTAAATGTGAAACAATTTATTTAGGTGAATTATTCTTGCATATGTTACATTTTGAATAGGCCGAAGATTTGAGTGCAATTATTTTTGTATAAAATTAGTAGTTAAAAATTATTTAATTATTCACAAACATTAATTTTATATAAAAATAACTATATATAAATTTTTATTTTTAAAGACTTTTTAATTAAGTGGTAAAATCAATTAGGGCATAAGTATAGGTTAATGATCCTTGGAATAGGACTATAGGAGAGAGATTACTTTGGCTAAATTGAAAACTTGAAATTCCCATTGAAAGTATAAAAAACAAGAAAGAAGAAAAAAAAATTTGAAAATATATAGTTATGCATGTATTTTTTAAAAATGTTAAATATATATAAAAAATTAGTTATTAATTAAAAGTTTTTAGAATAAAGTATTGTTTTTGTCCTCAATATTTGGGGTAAGTTCTAAAGTTGTCCCTAACGTTTCAATCGTCCTATTTAAGTCCCTAATGTTCAAAACCTGACTCAATGTTGTCCTGCCGTTAGGACCCGTTAACAGAATTGACGGCGGGACAAAATTGAGACGATTTTGAAACGTTAGGGACTTAAATAAGACAAAAACGTTGGGAACAAAAATGATACACAGAAATAAATTTTAATTTTATCCTTTAATAACATCAATTTTTTTATTATACATAGTATTCAATTATTTTTTAATCACATCTAAGTAAATTACACTTAATCATATTACTTTTATTTTAAATAAATTAATTTTTTTTATAATTTTACTCTTAAAGATTTTTAGTGATCATAAAATGTTTGTATAATAACTAGTATATAAACTTGCAGAAAAAATAATATATATACAATAAAATATAAATTATACATTTTGTCTCTAATGTATCAAAATTCTTTAAAATTATAAAAAAATAAATTTATTTAAAATGAAAGTAATGTGATTAAGTGTAATTTATTTAGATGTAATTAAAAAATAATTGAACACTATGTACAGTAAAAAATTAATATTATTGAAAGATAAAATTAAATTAAAATTTATTTTTATGTATTATTTTTGTCCCTAGCGTTTTTGTCCTATTTAAGTCCTTAACGTTTCAAAATCGTCTCAATTTTGTCCTGCCATCAATTCTGTTAACGGATCCCTAACGGTAGGACAACATTGAGTCAATTTTAAAACGTTAAGGACTTAAACAGGACGATTGAAACGTTAGGGATAACTTTGGGACTTATCCCAAACGTTGGAGACAAAAACGATACTTTACTCAAGTTTTTATTATATTATTATAAATAAAATTGATTATTCTATTATGTCACATATAATTATTTTAGCAACTCATTATTTAGCTAAAAAAATATATAAATCAATATAATATATACAAATATATATAAATACAGAACAAAATAATTGAATTTTAGTGTGCATGTAATATTTTTGCTTTTACATTTTGTTTAATCTAAAACATTGGTAAAAGAATAATTTCCATGATTTTAAATATTAGTGATGCTAGATATACAAATATTATCCAACTAAGTTGGTATAAGCTCAAAAAAAAAAAAAAATGTGTACATTCATTATGTGGTTCTTTATTTGTATGCTTCTTCATTTCAAAAATTTTGTTATATAACATAGAAATTGTTATAGCACGTAGAAATTTCATTACATAATACATGAATTTTTACATGCAGCATATAGTACATAAACTTAGGGGCAAAATACTATAATAAGCCAACGTCAATCCAAATTTACCTATATGAGCCAAAATGAAAATCGATACAGCAATGAGCCAGATCATATTTTTATGTAATTCGAACCAGGCTAGTTCGAACTCTATCTTCAAGTAATTCGAACCAGAGCAGTTCGAATTTCAAAAAAAAATTGAACGTAAATCGAACCAGACTGGTTCGAACTACCTATGCAAGTAATTCGAACCACTCCAGTTCGAATTATGGGGAAATGAGTTCTGCATGTAATTCGAACCACCCTGGTTCGAATTACGCTTAAGCAAGGTTGTTAGTAATTCGAACCACCCTGGTTCGAATTACTAGTGATTCGGCTATATAAGGAGTTCGAATCAGCCTCATTCGAACCATTCTCCTCTTCCCCTGCCCCACCAAATCTCAGAGAAAACGACCCAGATTCTCTCCAAGAAAGACCTGAACGGAATACTCTGCTCATGGAGGACGATCCGGCACGGTTATATCGCTTGGACGGAGTCGCCCATATAGCTGGGGTCATCAACGAAGAGGTTAGTACGGAAATAACTTTATTTTACCGGTACATGTGAGTTAGTGGTTTGGCATGCGGGTTAGATGTTGGTTTAGTTGGTGGTTTATTTTAGCGGTTTATGTTAGTGATTTCTGTTAATGGTTTAGGTTAGTGGTTTTTGTTAGTGGTTTATGTTGGTGGTTTATCTTAGTGGTTTATCTTAGTGGTTTATGTGGTTTATCTTAGTGGTTTATGTATGTGGTTTATGTAAGCGGTTTACGTTAACGGTTTACGTTAGTGGTTTATGTTAGTGGTTTACGTAAGCGGTTTAGTTCTGGTTTTATAATGTTAGATCTTTGATGTCAGTAGGCTATGGTGGTTTCTAATTTAAGTTTCTTATGCAAATGGTTCTCGTTCTTGGATTTTTAAGCGGCTATGCATAGTAAGATTTTTTGGTTTAGGGAATATCGTGTTGATTATGTTTGTCACCGGTAATTAAGTTGGTTCTAATAATGCGGTTCATTTCTTCCGCAGCCTCAGCGATGCATCAGGAGCATGCGGCGGCAGCAGGGCATGGTCCTGGATGACAGATACGTTCTGTACCTGCAGATGGCTGGTCTTTACCATCTTGCAAGGCTGAACGATAGATGGTTCCGGTTGGATGAGGCCCTTGTGAGTGCGTTTGTTGAGCGATGGCGTCCGGAGACGCACACTTTTCATATGCCGTTCGGAGAGTGCACTATCACACTGCAGGACGTGGCATACCAGCTGGGTTTGCCAGTGGACGGGCGTTACGTCAGCGGCTGCCTATCAGAGTTCCATGTATACATCGATGGTGGCCGTCCAGCCTGGGTTTGGTTCGAGGAGTTGCTTGGAGTGGTACCTCCTCCTAGCCAGGTTCAGAAGTACGCGGTCAACTGCAGCTGGTTTCAGGAGACGTTTGGTGAGTGCCCGGAGGGAGCTGATGAGGATACTGTGCGTCGTTATGCCCGTGCGTACATCATGATGTTGTTGGGCACGCAGCTTTTTGCGGACAAGTCGGGCAACCGCGTTCACATCAGATGGCTTCCGTTTGTAGCTAGGCTGGAGGAGGTGGGGACCTACAGCTGGGGTTCTGCAGCACTGGCATGGTTGTACCGGTGCATGTGCCGTGTGGCGAACAGAAATGTTATCAAGCTAGCGGGCCCACTTCAGCTACTTCAGCTACTTCGACGACGACATCATCCTGGCAGAGGTAGAGGGCGTGCTGCGGTTCATGCCGCTGCACCTGACCCTCAGGACGATGACGATGATCAGCATGGGCCTGAGGGCGGGGATAGTGCAGGGGCGGCCTCAGTTGCTGGTGGTAGTACCCAGGATGGGGTTCACGGAGGTGAGTGGTATGGCTCCGGGATGGGTGACGGGGCTGAGCCTAGTGACGCTGGACTTGGGTCCGGTCCTTTTGGACATTACTTTGTTGGAGTACCCACCGACGACCAGCCTCAGCAGGACGGTACTCCATGGGTTATTCCCGGATCACAGTGGCAGGACTTCCTTGGGGCAGATACGCTCGATCCGGACTTCGGCAGTCCACGGTTTCTGGCGGAGATTTCGGCTATCATGCAGGAGGACGAGCCGGGCAGGAGGCGTCCTCAGACCCCTGCCACGTAGGCACCCTTAGATGTTGATCTGAACGAGCCTGCTACGACTCCTGTTGGTGACCAGTTTGCTTTGGGAGGTACCCCACATTCCGCTTACACCGCTGCATCACAGTCTGTCGCCGGGCCGTCTGCCGCACCACTCCATTTTACGCCACCCGCACAGCCTGCCCCGCATGAGGACGCAGATGAGATAGAGGATGAGGAGCCGTTTATCCGCAGAGGTCAGAGGCCACGGGTTCCCCGTCGTTGTGGGACAGGCTCCCACTTGTTTAGATGATTTACATTTCATGTATTTTGGACGTTAGGGTTCACTCATGTATTTTAGATGATTTACTTTAGAGCTATTTTTCCTTGTTGTTTGCTCATCTTATTGTACTTAAAAATCTGTTATTTACCTAGTGGATTAGTGACTATGTATTATCATTGAATCATATAACACTGTAGTTATCAACTTTTGCAGTCATGGGATTTCTAACCATATTCAAATTCAGATGCAACTTTTTCATTACTAGAAGGTAAAAGGATAAACAGATAACACAAATCATCTTAAATAACAAGTAACAGGAAAAATAAAATCAATGAACACTAACAATAACAAGATCGCTACTACTGGCCCCCCGTGTGAGACGGTCCTCCAAGCTGTGGGCAACTCCTGCGGGTGTGTCCGGGTTGGCGACAAAGGCCACACCTCTTTGGCCGATTCGGATCTGCCTCGTCCATGTTCGTCCGTATCCTAGTGGATCTCGGACGACCCTCTCTTGCCCGCCTCTTGGCAGGGTCTGGGATCACGGTTGGCCCGTCGTAAGGTGGCCAGAATCCCTCCGGTATCGGCGGTGTGAATCCCATCTGGTACACACGGAAGACTGAACTAATCTGATACACGCTGTGAACATAAGAGGACCAGGTAACCCGTGAGTAGGCGCAGCATGCAAGTGCGTGCTGGCACGGGAAATGAAGTGCCTGGAAGTACCCGCAGTCACAGGTCCTGGACGCAAGCGATACTCTGTAGGTACCTAATGAGAAAGAGCCCGTCGGAGTGGTCTCGGCTACGGTGAACTCGGAGTTATCCCGGTCATACAAAGTCACCGTGAAGCACCTCGAATTCTTCAAGTTGGCCTCTATACACTTCACCAAGTACTGACTGAATTGCTGTCCGGTTCCCATCTGGGCCTCAGCCTCTCTACCCTTGCGAACAAAGAGTTCCGCAAGCCTTCCATATGTTGCCTTCACCAAAGAGCAAACAGGGAGGTTTCTGACACCCTTTAGGATTGAGTTCACACACTCCGAGATATTTGTCGTCATGTGACCGAATCTCCGTCCCTCGTCACGATGCTGAGTCCATAAGGAATAATCAATCCGGTTCGCCCACTCACACATCGCCGGGTCTTCAGACCGAAGAATATCAAACCAGTAATCAAACTCAACCTCGGTCTTGGCATATGCGGCATTCACTAGAAGCCTACGTGCATCCTTGCCCTTGAAGGTAAGGGCAAAATTAGCCGCTACGTGTCGAATGCAGAATGCACGGTATGCAGATGGAGGTAACCAACCCCCGTCCGGAGCCTCAAGCGCAGCCTTTATGCCGTTATGCCTGTCCAATATAACCAGAAGACCGGGCTACGGTGTCACGTGCTGTCTAAGGTGGGAGAGAAAGAATGACCAAGACTCTGCATTCTCACCTTCTACTAGTGCGAATGCAACGGGTAGAATGTTGGAGTTCCCATCCTGTGCAATCGCGATGAGCAAAGTACCCCCGTACTTCCCATACAGATGGGTCCCATCAATGCTAACTAAAGGCTTGCAATGGCGAAATTCCTGGATGAGCGGTGGAAACGTCCAGAAAAGTCTGTGAAAAAAAGCTTGAGACTCGTCTACTTGTCCACTAACTCGAACGGGGATCGCCCGTAGGATTGCAACAGTACCGGGCATCGTCAACTGGACTCCCAAAACCCACCTGGGGAGCTCGTTGTATGACTCATCCCAGTCACCATATACGAGGGCAATTGCCTTCTGCTTCGCCATCCAGACCCTCCTGTAAGTCGGCCTAAACCCGAAGTGTGCTGCCGTGGCATTTAGAAGCACCTTGATGCTGACGGATGCATCAGCCCTAACCATTGGCATAACGAACGCGGAAATCACATGATAATCCAAGCTCCTGTGGTCACTCGAGATGGAGGTCGCAAGACAAGTGTGAGGTCCATTGTACCGCTTGACCTCCCAAATGCCCTTGCGCTTCCGCAGACTCAGTCGAATCAACCATGTGCACCCATTCCCAAACTCAGAACACTTGCCCACATAACGGCGATGATCAGACTCCACAACCTTGTACTGTACCCCTCGCCGGATGCTGTAAGTCTTCACACTTAACAGGGCCTCGTCTTTATCCTGAAATTGCTGACCAACCTGGAACTCTGTCAAACCAGCAGTCCCTTCAGCATCTCTAGCTCCGAATCCAACAGAGTGCCCTGAAACACCCTCTTGCCTCATGGCATCTAGGTCCAAAGAGGAAAAATGTGGTGGATACTGCTGTGTGCCAGAACTAGAACCACCGACTACCAATGCAGGCTCAGTCGCTCCAACCTCGTCGCCGCTGTCATCCTCAATCATATCCGGCTCGACGTCGTCCTCCTCTACATCACCCAACACTCCGTCACCGACGCCAACCGGTGGAACTCCCTGTAAAGCGTTCGGCAGAATATCAACTGATCCTACCACGTCGCCTACTCCATCATTCAGATCAACAGCAAAAGACGGGGAGGCGACTGGTTCGACCGCTGGCTCGTACACAGGGACGGACGAAGAAGCAACGGCAGGCCTTGAACTCGAACCGGCTGCCGCTGCTTCAGTGGTGGCATTCCGGTTCGAACCCCCTGAGCTGGATACCACATCAACCAACTTTGCCAACAACTCTGGTGTCCTAACCTCGGGAAACTGCCTCCGACATAGAAACATGACTTGCAGGTCCTCATCACTACCAATCGTGAAGCAATCATACTTCACCGTATCCTGCAAGACAGTGATTGGAATGCGATAGAAAAACTTCTTCACTCGCTTCGCACCTTCCAGACCGAGTTTCATCAGCACAGATCTAACAAGATCATCATAGCTCGTCGTTGGTTTCACGACGATACAGAGAGGATCCTTATCTGTGAACTTCACACCGGAGCGAGTTTTTCTCTTAATGGATCCTCTATGGTGAACCAAAACCCCAAAACTCTCCTCACTAGCCATATTACACCCTCTATGAGAGCAACTCACGTTTAGAACCATATATATACTGCACTGTCTACCACTAATTCGAACCGGACTGGTTCGAATTCAATTTGTGTAATTCGAACCAGCCTGGTTCGAATTACTTGATGCAGCTTCTCCCTATATAATTTGAACCAGTGTGGTTCGAATTATGTGCTACGTTTTCCTCCCAAGTAATTCGAACCACCCTGGTTCGATTTAGTTGAATGAATTTCCCTCTTCATAATTCGAACCACTCTGGTTCGAATTACTAATGAATTGAGTTCGAACCACACTGGTTCGAATTATATAAATATAGAGTTTGGCTCATTGCAGAAACGAATTTCAGTTTGGCTTATTTAAGTAATTTTCAACTTCCCTTGGTTTATTCTGGTTTTTTGCCCTAAACTTATAAATATAGTATAAAATTTTTTTAATATAACCAAAATTTATTGATATAATATATAAATTTTTTTATGTTGTGTACTAATTTTTTTTATGTTGTGCACTAAAATTTTTGTGTTTAATATCTTTACTTAATACATATACAGGAATGGCAATGGGTTCCCATGGGACGGGAACATGCCCCCTGCCACCCATAATCCGTTCCCGTCTCCGCCCTGTCTCCGTCACGGGTAATGGGGACCCCGTATCCGCTGGGGATCGGGGTCTCTACGGATATCCGCAAATTTAAAAAAAAATTAAAAAATTAAAAAAATAAATTTCCAGCAAACAAATAAGTTTAGAATTCAATTCTACCATAATACAAATTCAATTCAATACTTATACAAATTCAACTATTTTCATCTCACAAATTTATTGAATCTTCTTCACATATACAAAGAATTTAACTCCTCATCTTCATCTGTTTCCAATTTTCAAATTCAAAATTTTCAAACCCTGAAATCATAGCCTCTCCAAAATATTGTGTCCAATGGCCATTGCAACACTTGAATCCACCACAGATCTAATCATTTCAGTAATAGACATCTATTATTACACAAATCTTATAACAATTTCATATATTTGGTTCCAATCTCATCAATTTCATCAAATGTAAAACTAATTTTATCAATTTTTTGTTATTCCTTGATACCCAAATTTAATAGAGTAATAAGAACAGAACATGCAATGAATTCAAATACTGAAAAAGAAAGAAAGAACAAATCGAAGTCTGAGGAGGTTAATAACACTGGATTGTGAAGCGGCAACGCCTATGGAGGTGAAGGTGAAGCAGCTGCGCAAGTGAAGATAAAGGCACAGGTGGGGCGGCGACGCGACTGGAGCCTCGCCAGCGACGCACCAGATGGTTTGAGAGGAAGAGAGAGGGTCACGAGTGGAGACAGAGGGCTGAGTGGGTGCATCGACGCGGCTGGAGCCTCTCCAGTGACACACCAAGTGGTTTGAGAGGAAGAGAAGGAGACGCAAGTGAAGACAGAAGCGTGGGTAGGAGCCTTGTCGGCGACGCACCAGGTGGCTTGAGAGGAAGAGAGGGAAGGAAAGTGTCTGAGTGAGGCAAAGAGAGTGATTGGGTGAGGGAGGTGAGGAACTGATGAGGGAGGCGCTGGAGTAGTGAAACCTAAGGTTTCAAATATATATATATATATATATAGGAGGACATTTATGTAATTTCACATAAACGGATATTAAACGGATATCTACGGGGCGGGTACCTCTTCCCTCGTCCCATTTATTAAACGGGGACCTGTACCGCCACCCGCGGGAGAAAATTGTCCCCCAAATTTGTCCCCCGCGGATATCCGTCCCGCCGGAAAAAATTGCCATCCCTACTTGAAACCTAATATTGCCGTTACTACTATTTGTCTATTTGGTCATTATGTAAGCAGAGATGTTACTAATTTATTTATTACCGGTATAACATGTATTTTTTAAAGAAAAATGAATGTGATATTTTTTAAAGTTAACTAACATCTGTCAATTTTTATATACAAAAGCATGTAAACATTTATGTCCCTAGAGCAAAGCATGAGTAAATAAAACTTTTAGATAAAGGAAGAAAAAGAGAAGATATTGTAGTAAGTGGTAATTATATTTATGGAAAGTGAAAAAAGAGACTAATACGCATTAAATGTAAGAAATATCAAAAAATATCTTAACACCTATAAATACTTTTTTATATTGTATAATTTTATACAACTTGAATATACTTGAATAATATACAATTATTTTCTCCAAATTACTCTCTTATTTCTAATAGAAGAAAAAAGATAAATAGAAAAAGAAAAAAAAGAGAAGACAGCAATAACGACAATAATTATAATAACGATAACGAGAAATAAAAAGAGAAAGAGAAGAAAGAGAAAAAAAAATAAAGCAGCGTGCACCTACGTACAAAGGGAAAGCAAAGATGACATTATTGATGACTTTAAAAAAATTTGAACTCCCAGCTTTATTGTTTAAATATTATATTACTTTTTTTTGAAATATAACTTATATTTCCGGGTTGTCAATTTTTTTTATATCAACACTCTTTCTTTATTTTCCCCTAAAATTAGATTTATGAACGTCCAAAAATTAGATATGATTTAAAAACAATAAAATTAACTGTTAAATCAAAGTCACCTCAAAAAGTTAAAAAAAAAAAAAAAAACTAATGAGAATAAAAGGAAATAAATACAATAATTAAATAACACCAAAAAAAAAAGTACAAATTAAATGTTCAAAGTCTGTCCCTGCTAAACTGCTAAGAAGTAAATGGCAACTTCATGGCTTGATAGCTTCAGAGTGGGACATGGGAATCAAATAACCTTGGCGACAATGATGACATGGCGTGATTTGGTTGGCAGAAGTGGTGCCAAGTGCACGGACGACTTTTCTATTCCTAAACATGTACAGTCGAAAATCTTTACAATGGTTGTGCTACTGTTTTAGCAAACAGAGTATTAACAATTTTATTGAACAATTATTGTATGGCTTGATACTTTTGAGGCTTAATTAATTGTACAATAAAAACTGTTTATTTAATTTTAAAATAAAAGATTTTTTTACTTTTTGCAAGACAGTAAATATCGACTAAATATTTTTTATTAAGAAAAGAATATTGTACTTTTTTTTAATTAAACACATTTTATTATTTATTTATATCAATAGTTAGAATTTAAAATATATAATTTAAGAGTTAGGATTTTAAGTATTTTGTTTTTTGTTTATCTTTTATTTATCTTAATAATAAATTAAATTAACTCTAAAAAAATTGTACTTCTTTCTTTATTAAGGCGCATTAGCATTGGCCATAAATAAACGTAATAAAAGTACATTAATTTAATCCAGTATAATTTAATTATCTCGAAAAATAATAAAGAAAAATGCAAGAAAATTAAATTGTAATTAGGTTGAAAATTAAATCCACAACATCGAAATTGAAAACAATTTAATACCTCAAATATATATTAAATATACATAAAATAACTACCAAATTAATTATTTGTATAAAATATATTTTAAAATAAATATATAATATTATTTTATCATTTTTTATTAAGAAGATAACTGAATGATTAACTTGATTTACATCGATATTATTGTTCAAATGAAAAAAAAAATGAAGTTTCATACATTAAAGTTATAAACTATATCTTTATATTTTTATATATTCTTAAAATTACTTTTAGGATATTTGTTAGAATATCGTTATTTCATTTTCTTTTAATTTGTTTGCTAGTACAACTTTCTTATATTATATGAGCATTTATCTTCAAGTAACGTAAAATTTTCTCAAATCTTTACACATGCACAAATCACAGCAAATGTTTATCCACAATAGTTTATGAGTGTAGACCTTTACATTTTTTTATTTATTTTGGTGAGTGTCCTTTTCACAAATTTTAAAATAGTTTAATTTGTTGTCTTATATATCTAAACGAAACTTGTCCGTCTATGAAAAGCCGAGATTGACCCTCAAATAACTCAGAGACCTGTGTTTTGGAAGCAAATGGAAGTGTCATGTGTGTGTAGTGCGAGGCATTGATGCAAAGTTGAAAAAACAAGTGAGAAAAAGTAAGCAAGCATTATGGCTAAACCAACGGCTTATGCTAATGCTAATCTAAAGGGAGGACAGAGAAAACAAGATTGATGGGTCTCCTTAAACACATCACCTCCATGTATTTATTTTTTTTTCATTTTATTTTTTTATTCTTTTCCTTCTTATCAAGTTTTTTAATTCTTTTCCTTCTTATTGAGCTAAAAGCCTAAAAGCATTAATTAAGATATTAAAATATTATACCAATTTCTCACGTGGGTAGACATGTCTCAAGATTATTGGCACGTGTCTCGCATTATTCACCTCCCTCGTTTTACTAACTTCTAAGCAACTCCTCCCTTTGATTATCAAGACACGTGTCCTGATTAGCAAGAAATTTTAATATTGACTAAAAATGGTATAGAAACATAACTTTTTTTTTTTATATTGTATTATTAGGTGTAAAATCCTCTATAATAAACTAAACTATGTGTTAAATACTGTTATGGTAATTTAGAAAACGTCATTAACGTTTTGTAATAAAAAATATTATTTTAATTAGTAAAATACAAAACGTATGTTTTGTTAAAAAACATTAATAACGTTTTGTTCTTTCATAATTAAATTTTTTTTAATATAAAAAGTTAATAATGTTTTGTGTTATTATTATAACCATGTAAAATATTAAAATAATCAAATATTTTTGTATTTTACATTATAATTATTCATATATAAAAATTTTAGCTATAGAAATAGCTATTAAAAATAGAATAATACTATATATTTAAATTTTTTTTATCAAATTTAATTAAATTAATCTAATATAACAAAAATTAATTATGTCTAGCATTATTTTAAATCTTATATTGTTTAATTTAATTAGACTTAATTCATAAAAAAACTTAAATATATAGCACTATTCTTAAAAATATACAAATTAGGGTTTAGTTTTTCATTTAAAAAAAAAATGGGACACGGATAGATACATACTTTTTTTTATTTTTAAATACTAATATTTTCTATTTAATTAGTGGATTGTATGAAATTATGAATAACTTACGATTTTATTACTGATAATAGTAAAATTTTATTTAGAAACATTAATGAAGTGATTACTAAAACAGTAAAACCCACTCAAGTCTCATCATGCTTAGCAAAGTAAACATGCATCTTCTACTAATTAAAGAATGTTCTCATTGAGAGTACACAATAATTAAGGAGCAAAAGTACAAAACTAAAAGCTGAGAGGAGATTAAACTGAGATTAATTAACAATAATGCTTTTTGAATTTGATAATGGAAGGGGCGGCCGAGTGGACGGTTGATAGGGTCACTTAAAACCACTTTTAATATTAATAATAACAATCTCCCTAAACTTTGATTAGGACTCACACTAAATTAGTAGTAGTAATAGTTGTAGTTTGTACGCACTTGATTATTATTGGAAGCTTAAAACAAGAGCAACATGATGATAATCAAGGCAACATTGATCAATTAAATACTTTTTTGACTATTTGACTGTTTTTGATAAAAAAAAAAAAATGTTGTTCAAAGAAGATCGACTATTTCACTACACAACAAAAATATTTTCCTGGGCCAGTCTTAATTATGGGCTCATGGTTAGAGACCCAAACAATAATGTTCTTGAATATAGTGGAGACTATAGAATAAATAAAAACAATATTATACCAAAAAGAAAATAGAAAATTCAAAAAAATGGTTGGTCGTTGCTCTTGCCTGAACTTGTTTTGTTAGGAGTTGTTCATAGGTTAAATAAAAGTGTTTGTTTTGGTTTAGATCTGACCTTATCTTAAATATTAATCGAGTTTAGATCTTTATCTTCTGATAAAATTTTATTATTTTTAAATCACAATAAAATCAAGTTTAGACCAGATAAAAATCTGATCTAGATGAAGTTTAAAACTAAAATATTAAACTCTATATATTATGCTAAGTTTGTTGACAATAGAGAAACATATGAAACTTTTAAAATATTAGTTCATTGCCTTTGAACAACCAAACATACCCATGCTACGTTTTATTACAAGAAAAAGCTGAATATTATCAGATTTATTGTTGGATTTATGTCCGATGTTAAATTTATCATCGAATAATTTTTAATGGTAACTGATATCAAATTTTTGTAATCTTAACAGTTAACATCATATTCTGATGCTAATTTTTCTGTAAATTATAGTTGGAAAAATAAATTCGTCGGTAATAAATTATCAGAGAGATTTATACTGTCGGATTGTATCCGACGGTATCCAATTTACCGGCGAATTATTTTTGTTATTCTGTCGATAAATCCGACGGTACTCAACGTTTTAGTGTTTGATTTTGAGAATAGGATAAGACAAGACTTTAAAAAAATGACACAAAGAACAGAGACTCAAAAAATAATATTTTTGTATTTTCGTTTGAGAATAAACCACCAAAAATGCACTTGAATTATTTTAACGCTAACAAAAATATCACTAAATTTTGTTACCGATTAAAATGCTCTCAAATAATTTAAAAATATTCCAAAAATACCCAATCGTGATTAAAAACCTAATCTGATAATAAAAAAGTATGTAATGACTCATTTGCTAATCTTAGAGTCTCACTTGCCACAAAGGAAGCTTCATTTGTCGTATCATTCTTTTTCGTTAACATAAAATATCTAAGTACACAAATGTTCATTTTCGTCACGTTTTTAAATAATTTGAAGGTATTTTTGTCAATAACAAAATTTAAGAATATTTTTGTCAACAATAAAATAATCCAGATATCTTTTTAGTGATTTACCCTTTGTTTGGTGACAAATTAAATATAAAATAGAACAAATAATGAAAAATCTAATTTACTTTTTTTTTCTTCATCTAAAATTTAGAATAAAAAATATAATTATAAAAATCTAATAATGATAATAAAAGAAAAAAATAATAAAATAAATTATGTCTTTATCTAATATATATTTCAGATATAACATATATTAATTTAATATTATAAGATATAATATCTTTATTTATATCTCACTATCAAATATAATTTTATGTCTCTATATTTATATTTTAAGCCCTATTTTTATAAATAAATGCAGTTACCTTAGTTAGTTTTGCCGCTGCTTATTATAAATTTAAATTAGAAGCACAAAGATTTATGTTGTTTCTGTATTTTTCTAAAATTAAATATCTATTCTCAAAGAATAACCATCCTCATATATATATATATGTTCTAAAAAGTAAAAAAAAAAAAAAAAAAACAAAGGCTTTTGATTGCTAATTTTGTAGTTAAAATAATACTTATAAAATAATAAAAGGAGTAGTGTGGCTAGTGTGTGAAAGAGAGAAATTTTGATTTTTTATTTTAAACTTTAAGAAACCAAATTTAATTAAGTGTATGTAGAAAACTATTGGAGTGTCACCAAAAAAAGAAAACTATTGGAGTGCATCATGATGTCATGCATGCATGCACTCTAAACCCTAAAGATGAGTACATTGACTTTAAAATTAGTGTTCCATCAGACCATCACATGGTGGCTCGGCATTCGTTATATACTTTTTAGTTTGGCTTTTACCAAAAAAGGCACAAACGAAACAACTGTTCAACAAAAGTAATTGGAGTTAGGCATAACCTTAACACCATTTTCAGTAGAGAAGTCATTCTAGTTCTTATTTATAATTCATTTGTCATAAAAAATAATTTTAGATTAATTTTTATATTATAAACAGTAAATAAAAATTTAAAATATTTTTTTTATTAAAAAAAACTAATTTTAGTTTCTATTGTAATCTCACTTAATTAATTAATTAATTAAAATACTTAAAATTAATGTAATTATTTTTTTCAATAATATTATTTAAATTTATAAATTTAAAAATAATTCATTATTAAAAAATATTAATATTAAAAAAATTCATATGTAACAATAATACACAATATATAATTCGGGATTACACTAATTTGTAAAATTATTTAATACAAAAAAAATATAATTAAGCTCTATAGTTGACGACAAGTATTGTGAAATTGTCATATATATTCAATCAAGTCCTCTTTCAATTGTCTATACTGCTGCCTATTTTGAAGTTGGGCATTTCTTTGGAGAAATTGATGGTATGGTGCAAAATCTTCCTCTCCCAACTGAAGTTGTGATAAGCCATTTTCGATATCGTCATACTCTAAGTCTTGAGCAAAATTTTCTGCATAAGTGTCTCTTTCATCCTCAACAATCATATTATGCAATATAATACAAGCTCTCATTATGTTGGCAAGCTTCTTCTTTTCCCAAAAGCGAGCTGGACCACGTATAATTGCAAAGCGTGCTTGCAACACTCCGAATGCTCGCTCCACATCTTTTCTTTACCCTTCTTGGTATTATTCAAATAACTTGTGTTTCTCTCCTTGTGGCTTTGAGATTGATTTGACAAATATGACCCATTCAGGATAAATACCATCTGCTAAATAGTATCCCATAGTGTAATTATTACCATTAATAGTATAATTTACCTCCGGAGCTCGGTCATTTAGAATATAATCGAACACTGAAGAACGATCTAACACATTGATATCGTTATTTGAACTAGAAACTCCAAAGAACGCATACCATATCCAAAGGTCTGAAGATGCTACAATCTCAAGTACTATGGTTGCAACCCTACGATAACCACTCATGTACATACCTTTCCACGCCTTTGGACAATTTTTTCATTGCCAATGCATGCAGTCAATGCTACCCAATATGCTAGGAAATCCACGACCCTCCGCCATTTGTAGCAGGCGTCGTACATCATTTGGATTTGGTTTTCGCAAGTATTCATCCTCGAACACCGAAATGACACCTTCAACAAATTTTTCCAAGCATTCAATTGTAGTGCTCTCGCCTATGCGCACATAATCATCAACAGCATCAGCTGCTACGCCATATACTAACATCCGTATCATAGCGGTGCATTTTTGGAGTGGTGACAAGCCTCTTCTTCCAGTTGCATCAACCCTCTGTTGGAAATATGGATAGACATTTGAGAGAGCGTCTACTATCCGAAGGAACACATGTCTTATCATTTGAAATCTCCATCGGAAAATGTCAGCATTATACACCGGTTCATCTGCAAAGTAATCTTGGAAAAGGTGATCATGTCTTGCTTCTTGATCTCTGTTGATTCATGTATGAGGAGTTTGGATAGAGCTTCTATCGATATCTTCTTCTTCTTTTGAATCTTCGAATAAACACTCATCGATCCAATGATCTATGAGTGTGTTATCTTGTTGTCTTATTTTGCCATACAAAGCCTCATTAAACATATCATCAAAATTTCTAGCCATATCTTGAAATGTAATTTTTAGTACCCTTTTAAGGTGAGAAACAAGAGTTGAAATGGAGTTGCAGAGTCATTGATAGTTGATATTTATAAGTGTGTCTGCAACAAGTACCTACTTCTCAACGACTAGTTTTACAACGGCTACTTAACGGATAGTTTTGCAATGGCTACTTAACGGCTAGTTTTGCAACGGCTACTTAACGGCTAGTTTTTTCTTGTCTAAATTTAAAATGGCTAGTTTTGCAACGGTCACTTTCATGAACAATAACGGCACAATAATATTGACTAATTTGAAAAGTTACATCAGAAATGATTAAAACATACAACATCACATACCAGTAATACGCAATAAAAATAAGAACATACTACGTAACTCTATGAATACAAATAACCATTAAGTAAACCACTTAGCGATTATTTTCTCACATGCAATCTCATGAAGAGCTCGTCGTTTTTCACTCATTGTAGACGTGTCAGTATTAAGTATTTGCATATCTATTTCCCTTTTCCTTTTCTTAGCCATCCTTTCCATTTCCCTTTCTTTTGCATTTATCTCTATTTCTTTAATATACCTCTGAGTTTGTAATTCTTGTTCTTTCATTGCCGCTTGAGTTTGTAATTCTTGTTCTTTCATTGCCGCTTGAATTTGTAACTCCTTCTCCTTCATTGCCATAATCTTTCCTCTATATTCTGTCTCCTCTTCTCTTTCTTTTTCCCTATCCATTAGTTCCTTTTCTCTAACATTCTTAATATCTTCCATGAGAGATAGTTTTTTAACAACCGATGTTTTTTCGCTAAGATCTTCAGACATTTGTGCTTTTTCCTAACCTTTTTGCTTGCTCTTCTTTGATCCTTGTGGGCGAACAGAAGAGTCCACACCGGGTTCGTCAGCCAACGGTGTTTCTGGGTTTGATAAAGATGAGTATGCTCCAGTTGCACTAACCTTGGTTCTCTTTGAGCCTCCACTTTGTGTAGGTAGTTGGCTTCTCCATTTTTGCTCCAAACGAAGCATGTTCGAATGCCAGTCAAAAGTGAATTTTTTACCATAATTTGTGGAATAAAGTTTATAGGCTAACTCCTTTATATTGTTAGCGTTCAAACCACTCCTTATGTTTCGACTAGATTGATCGTAGCAACCAACAAATTGTGCAACAACCTTGTTGATCTTATACCATCGTTTCATACATGCAACTACCCTCCTTGTCATGTCGGAGCAAAATTCTACACAGTAGTTGTGAATTCGACTCCAAAATGTTTTCCCCTTTTGATCGGTACCAACTATAGGGTCAGTTGAAACATTTAACCATGCACTGATCAGCATCTCATTCTCTTTCCAATGCCAGTGTTGAATACTATTGATGAGCAGATATTTTATACGCTTTTTGGCATTATTTTCATATAGTTTTTAGTATATTTTATTTAGTTTTTATTAAGTTTTTATAGGTTTTAGTGTTAATTTTACATTTTTGGACTCTACTATGAGTTTTTGTATTTTTATACAATTTCAGGTATTTTCTGGCTGAAATTCAGGAGCTGGAGCAGAAGTCTGATTCAAAGACAGAGAAAGCACTGCAGATGCTGTCCGGATCTGACCATCTTGCATTTGGAAGAGCTTTTCTGGAGCTACAGAAGTTCAAATGGAGAGCTCTCAACGGCTATAGAAAGCTGACTTCCAGAGCTTTCCAGAATATATAATGGTCCATCCTTTGCTTCGGATTAGAAGGCCTAAAACTGGCTTCCAACGCCAGCTACCTGCCCCATTCCAGGCGTTCAGTGCCCAAAGAGCAGAGACCAATGTACAAACGCCCAAAGAGGACCCCCTAGCTGGCGTTCCACGCCCCAGAGACCTCATAGCACGTGGATCTCATCAAAGCTCAGCCCAAACACTTACCGAGTGGGCCCCAAAAGTGGATTTTAGCACTAAATAGACTGTTTTACCCTTACTAATTATCTGTTTAGTATTTAAAGTGTATTTTACATCTCTCATAAAGGGAGGAACGCATACCATTCAGCATAGACATTTATTCCATTGTATTTTCTTATCAGTATGAGTTTCTAAACCTCCTAGGTTGAGGGGAGGAGCCTTGCTGAGTCCTATGAATTAATAAAAGTATTACTGTTTCTCTTCGATCTGTGCTTGATTAATTCTAAGATGTATATTCGATCTTCATCGTGATGAATAGGATGATCTGACAAATTAGCTCTGTTCATCACATTAAGACGAACGTACCTGACAAATACCCGCGTTTACTTGGGTTCAGAATGCGTCTTTCATCGGACAATGACGAGCCAATAGCTATGTTTATACATCTCTCAGACGACTAATCCATGACTTCGTTGGGGACTTCTTGAGACATCAGTTCAGCCGATTTCCGGGGAGATTAGGGTCTCTGTGGTAGAGGCTAGAACCCAAGGTGCAACATTCTCTGATCTGGAAGATTTGACCTTGTCTGTGGCATTTTGAGTAGGATCATTAAGGAGAATGAACTGTACGAGCTTTACCCTCAATCAGAATGGATCCGCACTAAACCTGGGGTTCAGATCTGGAGGAGTATTGGCAGCTGCTCAAACCAGTGTCAATCACATACAGCCTGCCATTAAAGAAATCACTCACAAGCAAAGGAAACAATACTACCAGAATTAATTCAGAAAGACTAAGCAACTCCAATCCTATACGTCATTCTTATCCCTCTTTTCACAGTTTACACGACTTCTGAGTTCTAATTACCCTGTTTATTTATTTCCTTTACTTTTATGCAATTAAAAATAACATACCAACATCTCTTACTCTTTCATCTGCCTGACTAAGACCTGCAGGATAACCATAGATTGCTTCAAGCCAACAATCCTCGTGGGATCGACCCTGACTCGCTCAGGTATTACTTAGACGACCCAGTGCACTTGCTGGTACTGCTGTACGAAGGTGTGGGGATTTGTATGCACTAACTATCTTGCCTCCGATCTTCAATATCATCATCATTGAGGTCGATAGCATCTAATCCACGAGGGTTAGTAAAATCTGAATATTGCGAATTTGGACTAGATTGTATCGGAGTTTGAGAGGATGGGTTAGAAGAGCCACCAACACCAGATGAGTTATGTCTTGATGTACTGAATTGAGTTGGAAACGACAAGGATGTTGGAGTAACATTTCCGATAGAGGGGTTAAATATGGATGAAAATGGAAAATGTGGTGTTTGTGAATTTTGATTTTGTGATTGGAATATAGGAAATTGATTATTATAAGGAGTTTGAAAATTGAAATTAGAAAGATTTTGTGGATTTGGATTTTGAAATGTATTTGGTAGTTTTGATTTGGAACTTGAGAGTTTGAGATTTGAGATTGTTGGGTATTTGGAGTTTGAGAAAAGTTTTGTAAATAATTGAAAAAAGAGTTGAGTTGGTTTGGATCCATTTTTTCGAACAAAAAATAATATCAGCAAAACTTTGATTTAGTAAACTTGGAAGAAGATGAAGAAGAGTAGAAGAAAGTGTGAGAATAGAAGTGTATGTAAGTAGTATTTTTTTTGGTGACTTCTTCTCTCCCGTGTAAGTAGTATATATAGAGTAATAAAATACTAATTTATTAATAATAACGGCAACATAGTAACGACTAGTTTCCGATGGCTAATTTTACAACGGCTAGTTTTGTAATGGCTAATTTTAATAACGTGGTTAGCATTTTAAATTTTAAAAATAAAAATAACTAACCCAACCAAAAATTATTTTGTAAGGTGTAAAATTAAATTTATTTTTATTGTAAATAAATTTAATTAATTATAATTTAATATAATAATATAAATAATATTTAATATTAATTATGACATAAATAATTAATATAAATTATTAATTAAATAGAGATATAATTATTTAATATAATTATTTAATTAATTCAAATTTTATATAATTATTTATTTTTATAATAACTTGCCAAGTGACAAGTTATTATTGGACAACATAAGTCTCCATTCAGAGGGACTCTTTCTTCTCGATCCAAGAGAAGAAACTTCTTCGTATTTCACTCCAACGACTATCCCCTTTCTTTTCCTGACACACATAATAACAAGGACTCCAAAAAGTAATAGTTGGAGTTGCTCTAATAACCCTACATAATACATATACGACGGTGATAAAAATAATCTATATATGACCGAATAGCCAAATGGTCCGAAATAGGTTAAAAATGTAACAAAATAAAATCAAAAGTTAATGATGGATGCAAGAATAAGTCAAAAACTCCGAACTCTATATATATTGCTTTATTCTGCTGAGCTTTGGGTGGGAGAAAGAAGCATAGTCAATAACCTATTAAAAAGTCTTGAACAAATTGTGTAATATATGTAGGACGTAATAAGTCTTACTCACGTGATTGAGGCTTGGTACAATTCTAATTTATTTGTAGATTCAAAACTTGGTTCAGATTAAATAGTGGATAAAATTTTTTAAAATATTATTTGTCAGAGTATGTAGTATAGATAAATTTGTGATGTAAGAGAAAAGTTTAAGAGTAGCAATTTTAGTTTATATTGGCAAAGACTTTTAACTAGTAATTTAGTAGTCTAGTATTTTTAGTCCAACAACCTAACTATATTTTTAGTTTATATTTTTAAATATTAATATCTGTTAACCAAAAATAATAAATTATATATATTGGCCCTTTAGTATTATTCATGTTATAATACTAAAGATTAGAGACTGATTGACCCATCTCACAAATAAAAAAAATAATTATTCAAATTAATCTTCAAGAATTTTAAATGCATACATTTTAGTTTTTAAGAAAAATTAATATATAGATCAATATCTATCATTTTTTTCGTCAGGCATAATAGTCCACAGTCCATCACAACACAACACACTCTAAAACTCCTCTTTTGCACAATCCATCACAATTACATCAATTCCTATTGCCTAAGTGTTTTTAAATGCTTTTGACGTGTTTGGTTGCTTTAACTTCTAAGTTCTCTTTAAAATATCTTAAGCGCGCTAATTTGAGGGAATTGAATTCTTGATTGGTTATTGTGACATAATGCTTTTAAGCAATCAATGTGTGTGTTTTAAACTGCGCGCACACTTAGAATACACACATTGCTTTCTTTCATGTCACAACATTATAAAAATTACCTCATTTTAGTGTATGCTACCTTCACTTTCCTTTGCGTTGATTTTTACCTTAATTGTTGCCTTGCTTGATTGAAGTGTTTTTCACACTTAATATCTGATTTAGATCCAATAATGCATATTATGGTTGAAATAGTTGTATTATAAGACACTAGCTGTTTAGATTATCAAATGTTGAACTTAATGTTGTGGTATTAGTTATAAGAATTACGTTGGTATTATTATAATTTATTGTTGATTTGTTGTTTTGAATTTCTGTTAATTGGCATGCTATTTACCGACATGACGACATGTAGAGGTTCAGCAGATCAGGCTACTGGCCGTGGACGTAGTCGTGGTCGTGGTAGACGGAGGATTTCTTCTGGTACTCCAGGAAATTCTGGATCCTCTCCCTCTACTCCGACTACCCCAGTGATGTTATAGGTTGCGATTTTAGTGGACTAGTCATTCATCATGGTCCCTAACCCCAACTACGTCCTTCTGTCTACGGCGACGATGCCGCCTCCAACCGCTCAGTAGCTCGCTGCCACGGAGACGTCGCCTCCAGCGACAGAAGCCATGGCCTCGGAGTCCTCTTATGGAAGTGAGGCAGCTGATGCCCTTCCACCACCTTCCATCGTATGGTTGACGATTTGGCATGATAGCGACATGGGATAAGTATCACTTTAAGTCTTTTATATTTCTGATTATTGAATTGCTGAAAGTGTTTGATTATTAATTCTAGTTTAGTGGATTTAGGGTTGTAGGTTTGAATGGCTGAAAGTGTTTCATGCTTTCTGATTATTGAGTTGCTGAAAGTGTCTGATTATTGATTCCAGTTTAGTGAATTTAGTGAATTTATGGATGTTGATTCTTGATTATTGTTTGTTGCTCATTGATTGTTGACATTTGGTGCTGTTTAAGTTAATTGTTGATGGATAGAGTTTATGGTGCATTCTAGTTATAGATGAAACTCTGCAGAAATTTTTATAAAAATCTCTATATATTATGGTTATTTGCTTTTGAAGTTTTAATTTATATTTCCATATTGGTTTTTTTGTAGATTGTTAATAGGTTTGTGCCAAATAACAACGCATGTACTCAGGAGATGACCAACGTCATCAAGCTGATGTACGACCATCCCTGGCTTAGTTACAAGAAGATCCACTCGGAGACCAGAGAGCGATGGTTTTAGAAATGGGCAGTAATTAATTTTTTTAAGTTTTAAACTTTTTTTAGCTACTTTATAGTTTATATCTTCTATTTTGATTAATTAATTTTAAAGTTTCTTTGTCCAGCTGCACTTTATATGGGACGCTGAGCACGATGCCCTCATTAGGAAGATTTACGACCATCGAATGGGTCGGCGGCTGTAACAGATGCTGGAGGATGTTCGTGAGGGGCGGGACCACCTGACGAATTGGCTCCGACCGGAAATAAAAAATGCTCTGTTAGTTTACTGGGAGATCGATGAGGGGTTCAGGTATCGGCATCTCACTAATAGAGCTAATAGGGCATCGGCCATCTCGTCCAAGTATACCGGTGGCTCAGCGACCTTCTTGAAGACTAAGGCTAGGCTGGTATGTAGTGTCTTTGGTTTTGTAATTAACTTAGTTATATTTTTTTACATATCATTACTAGGCATCCTCATCATATTATTTCAATGCAACATATGTAGTCAAAGTCATTGGATCGCAAGATGACATTGGCGGAGATGTTCAAGTACACCCACACGTTGAAGGAGAACAAAGCGAGATTTACTGATTAGCGGTCTCAGGATCATTTTGTGAGTAAACATACATCTGATCTTCTGATATAAAATTAGAGATTAATTGTATAGCTGTCGTACTAATCACAATAGCATGTGTTACACAGGAGTCCTACATGTAGAGACTAGAGGTCGTGACTCAGCAATCTCAGCAAAGTGGGGAGGATACCGCTGATGGCTCTGCTGTTTCAGTCGTCGATCTCAATGCGGTTTGGCACGAGACCGCCTCTGCACTGTACAAGAACCGCGTATACAGGCTGGGATCATTCTTCGCCAGAAGCCTTCGCACTTCGACATTAAGGCCATCATTTGCCTTTGCCACCAGTCGAGCCGTCGAGCCGTCGAGCCTAAGGAAGGCGTGAATTTGAGGCTTCAAGTGCAGGAGCTCACCTGCATCCTTCACCAGTAGACTCAGGAGCTGAATGATTATCTGGAGAAGTATCAGGAGATCCTCACATGTGTGAGGGACACAAATGACTTTAGGCTAGAATGGAGGGAGCAGCTGGAGTGGCTTCAGCGGATGAAGGCACAGATGGAGGTATACGAGGCTTAGATGCACGCTACTGGCATCATCCTTGCTGATGGCAGCGATCCTGCTAGTGGCACACAGACATCACCGCCTTAGGGGCCGCCTCATCAGGGCCTGGGAACGACGACGACGATGACGATGAGGACTACCTGGATTTTTAGTGATTAGTGTTTCGTTTTATTGTTTTATTGTATTTATTTGATTTACTTGAATTTTAATTTATTTGAATATTTGATAATTTATTTTAAATAATAGGTCTCTATTATTTAAAAATTGACCATGAATTATGTAAAAAAATAAATTTAAATAAAAAATTAAAATTGACCATTTATTTTACATTTTTTTAAAAAATTGACATTAACGTTAGATTTACGGAGGGAATAATCCGATGGTAACAGTGTGGAAAATAACATATTGTAGCATAGGATTACTGTTGAAAAAATTCGCTGATAACCAAATGGTTTTTTGAGCAGGTAATCCGTCACATAATCCAACGGTAATTACTGTTGAACGAAAAAAATTCGACGGTAAACCTTTACCAGCAAGGTTTATACCGTCTGATTTCTTTCGACGGTAATTACCGTCGAATTTTGTTCTTTTTTCCGACATCCGTCGGTACTCAGCGTTTTTCTTGTAGTGGAAAGATAGCAGCGGTTTTTAAACCACTCCAATATTAGACATTGCTAAACCTTTAGCGTTGGTTTCTTCAAACCGCTGGAATAACCGTTGTCAATCAAAATTTTGCTGTGGATCTCTTTTGCTTCTGCTATATTCAAAAATGAAATTGCTTATCCTTTAGCAACAGTTTATACACCGCCACAATATGGCAACAAAAAAATTTAGTGTTTATTTTGCAGTGGGTTGGCAACCGCCGCCAAATTCTTTATTTTCATTTTTTTGTTTTATTGCCTTTTTATTCTATATCACATCAATATTTTTGTATCTTTTATTTCGCGTCATTTTTTATGTGGGTTTAATTTATTAAAACTTAATTAAAATAAGTAATTTTCAATCAAATTAAAAAATCAAATGCTAGAATGAACATAAACACACACACACACACATATAATAGGAATCTGTCAAAAGTGCATCATTGCCTATAAAACAAAAAAAGTATTGTTAGGTAAATAAACAGTGAACATTAAAACAAATAAAATTCTATAGTATCTATTTCAGTCTATTCAAATTCATGGTTTTCTTTGTAGATCATAAGAAGATGGCCTTGTGCGTGATAAAGTTGGTGCACTCCTCAAAGAATCCAACTCTGCAGCAATGTCAGGTGGCAAAGTATCTCTTTGCTATTGGATTAGGTATCTCAAAAAATTCTCCATCATTTGACTTTTTGTCTTCTCTCCTATTGCCTCTGCCTTTAATTCTACAATCATCTTTTGATACTCCTCAATTTGCACACCAGAGTCTAACTGTTGTGCAGTATTACCAAAAAGGTGGGTGGGACATGGTGCAAAACCTACACCATGAACTGGTCATGGGATATTTGCAATTGCTTTCTATAGACATACCAAAATTGAGTTATAATGATTCTAAATTTAGCACCACAAATACAAAAAGAGAAGTAGAAAAGTTTAAAACAATACTTACACCAATAACACCTACATCGTCATGGATATACAAGCCATCCTTTTTTATGAACCATATTTCATATCTCTCCTCTACTAATGTGATTTCTCTGTAATTGCTCCTATAATAATATTGATATTGATACAAATATATAACTAGCAAATGAATATTATATAAAAAAAAGAATATCTTAAATAAAATAAAAATTGATTATGTCTCCATCTCTTCGTCTTGCCAATATTTTGGAACTCCTAGTATATGTGTAAGCTTGTTTCGAATGATTTAAAGTATTTTGTCTGTATTTCTCATACAAAAAAGAGATAAATAAAAATTAGTGTGGTTTAAATTAATAAAACTTAAGGAGACTTTTATGTAAGCATATTTAGTTTAAGGGAAAGAAATATATAGTAATGGTATTTTGGGATTTTGCTACTATCACAGTCAATTAAGCATCTTAAGCAGTGATTCAACGGGTTTAAAATTGGATAAAATGAAATACCAATTCATTATTTATTACCTTTGTGTCGTCCTCCAACCGATATTGAAGGAACCATTTCCAGTGATTTGCATATATTTCTGATGGGTGATGCTTAGTATTTTTCTCAAAAAGTCTTTGTCTCATCATAAAACTCATGATATAACTTGGATCTTGTATCCTTCCAGTTTTTTTCATATCCTTTGAGTAATTCTCAGCTTTATTTTTCTTTTGTCATCGTCATCATAGTGAAAGATCCGTTATAAAATTTTGACATTGTTAGTAACCAAAACAAATGAATAGGTATAAAACTAAGATAATGTGATTATGAAAATAAGAAAAATAAAAAGTTAATCAAATTTAAACATTTGAAATAGAAAATATGAAAATTCATTCAATTGTATAAAATATCCAACGGAAAGTTTTCACCAAAATTTTTTTAACCAAATTGACTTAAAATAAAAAAACTAAAAACTTATACCTTAACTATGTTATATGCATGTTCCTTGATAGCTATGTTCATTCTCCTCTAACTCTCTTCAAAAATTGAAAATTGTTGAAAGTCAGCACCCTAACTCCCCAAAAATCTACTTAATATGCTAGACACATAATTAATTGGTTGCAATTTTCTGTTAAATCAGAGTATGATCTTTCTACTAGGAAGAAGTCTTACAATCTTTTTGTCATGCCATCCTCTAAGGAAGAAAAAATAAACTTCTGTGATTATCGTTACACAAAAGAAAAATAGAATACAAGGAAATAAAAATCTAAAGTATCCAAGATAGGATAAAAAAAATTACATCAATGACATTAATAGTCCAATAATCGGTATCCTTGAAAACTGTTGGCATTGTTGTGACCTTTGGCTTCTTGGGCCACAAATAAGTCATCGACATGGTCATTGAAAGATTCAATCTTATCCGCTTCTAGGTCATAATCTTCATCCTTCGAATATATATTGGCAACTTCATCGCCATGCCGAGGCTCTATGTGTGTTACAGGAGCTTGATGATCACCAATGTAACTTGATTGAGCCAGCTATGTTTCATTGCGTGGTGGACGAAATGATCTATTATTAATACGAGATGTTCTAGCATTATTCGCAGAAGATGAAAATGGATGAGGTCTAGTGCGTGGTTACTTACTTGATATATTATCCCCCGAGACATTGTTCAATCCTTCAGGCAAAATGAAGTCATTTAGAAAAGTAATAGAAAGAACAGAATTGAGAATTAGAATTGAGTGCAAAAACTAATAAGTTTTTATAATTAGTTACAAAATGACTCATTTAAGAAATAATTTATACATAGTTTTAACACAAACTTATGTAATCAATGTTCATGAAGATCACTCACCAAACTAGCCTAAGTTTAGGCATCAATACCATCATCAATTCTGGGCTTCTGGCTATACTTTTAATGCTATATCGAGGTCTCCTATCTATTTTTCCAAACCTTGACACAAAATAAAGTCATTAGACAAGTATTAGAAAAATGATAATGTAAAAGAATTCTTTAAAAGCAGTCGGCATGCATAAAACTACAACTATAAGGAAACATATAAAATAAATGAATCATATATTCATTTTGTTAGTAAACTCTTGATTTGAAACAATGTGGCTTGGAGCTCCACTTGAAATTCCAAGAGTTCCTTTCAATCAACATATATATCTAACTTATATATTAAGAAACAAAATACATACATCACAAAAATTATAGTTACTACTAGAGAGTTGTTAATTCCTAATGGATGAATTATTCAAATTGGACCCACTTAAAGGTGCTCCTCATAGTAACCTAAGCTCATTCTTCTAGAAATTAATAAGAAAAAAGTTTCATAGAGTTAAACAAGCCCTAATGCATCGTGTAAAACATTTTAAGATCATCAGATAATTACACAAACATCCACCAGCACACAAATCAAATTAAGGTTGTAAGGAGTACTTTATGTCATTCATAGATGAGAAAATACAAAGATTAAGAGTAAAAAGAAGTTAAGCATACATGCTATATATTGATTCATAACTTTATAAATATTAAAATAATAATACATTATATTCCACCGTTCAAATAAAGTAAATTGGGTAGGTATAAGTTAATTGAGTAGTATAGCTTTCGTAAAACTGAAAATAAAATTTTGACTAATTTTGATATCTTAAACTAACATATATAGAGTTTATCCTCAGAATCAAAGGGTTTTAAAGCCAACCATAAACTACTATAACATTGCTTTATTCTCAATATAAATAGGAAAGGTCCTGAATTTCTACATTTGAATATAGGATTAATGAATGAATTAAAACATAAGTTATCTTCTTTAAAAGCATACTACATTTTGTAGATGAGGAATGAAAATAAAACACCAACAATAGTCAAAGCATTTTACTAAATCCTTTTTTTTATTTTTAATACAAGAAGAATAAAAAAACAAAACACCTTTCTCCACAAATAGCTTGAGATCCTAAACCAGTTTTTTAATATCAATTTAGATTTTAGAGCCATACATCAAGAAAAGAAAAACATGCAACATATCTCAAAACACAACACCCTAGATATACCAACTTAACTAAATAGACTAGTAACCAATTACCATAAAGGGGCAAGAAAAAAGGTAGCATTTTTCATGTAAGTTACCTAAAAATCAGAAGAGCAGACGAAATGTGGGTTGGGGATGAAGCAGTAACATTGAAAGTGAGTATAGTCAATGAAATTTGAGGAGAATAACTGAAAGAAAAAGACTTTATTAAATAATGAGAACAGTTTGGAGAAGGAAGCAAAGGCATAAAGATCATAGTTAACTTACCTGATGTTGTGAGGAGAAGCATAACGGCGTATGGAGAGACAGACAATGTGACATACGTTAGATAAATAGAATTGACAATGATGGACGCAAGACTAACGATGCATTAGAAGTAAGGCCGACATGAACGCGAGGTTGATGGAGAAGAAGATATGGCATTTTACTATGGGTTAAGGTTGAGAATAAAATAGGAACTCAGAATGAAGATGAAAAAAACTAAAAAGGCTAAGAATTTAGAGGAAACTAAAATGTCTAAGATTTTGGAGGGGCTCCAAATACTACTGAGCAAAAATTAAATTTGCACCTTTACTCTTTTAAAAAAATATTTTATCATAAATTATACTTTTTAAAACATCTTCAATTCGAATATGCCAAATTAAACGTATTATATACATGCTATTATCTGTGCTCTGCTTTGGGTTTTGATGTGTGCTTAATAGGGTTGCTAGTCAGCCGTCATATTAATGGCAATTCTGATTTTTCGATCATGACTAGTCTCAGGCCTGATCCTGATCCGATCAATCATGATACTGAAAAGGAGGCTGAGAAGGAGGAGGTTGTAGTGTTAGAGGAAGAAGATGTACTCTCAGGAGTTAAAGCGTGTTCCAAAAGTCTGATGGGAAGAGTCTTTTCTACAAGGATCTTTTCGTTAGGTACTATGGAAAATGTAAAACCCGGTCAAACCTTAATTAAATAAGTAATTAATTAAATATAGAAAAAAATAGTTAAAAAAATTTAGCAATCAAAATTTGACAATTTAAAAATGATATTTGGACTTAGAGGATTTTTTCGAGTCAGAAAATATATTTTTTTGTGTAAAAATACGTACTGAAAATTTGACCGGTAGTACTGGCTTAGATCTGCCCGGTATTACGCCTGAAAAAAATTAATTATGAATGAAAAATATTAAAAAGCTAAAATTCATGTTTGAGAAGGTAAAAATATTTAAAACACACATTAAAGTGCTAATCTCAAAGGTTTTGGTTCAAAATTGGACCAAACGGGCTATATATGTGAACCGGACCCAAGTTGGATCCAAGCCCAACATATATAAACCCTAACTAAAGGCTATTCAGCACAAACACCCCTTCATTTTGTGCTTCTTTCTGAAATGAGGAAAGAGAGGAAAGAAGAGTGAAACCTTAACCTTTGAAACATTCAATCCACTATAACTTTCTCTCTAGTGCTCTGATTGTCACACTATTTGTGGCCACGCAAAGTCCTTTTCATCCTCTACAATTTTATCCAAAAATATCGGTAAGAATCTTGAGTTCTCATATCCCATTTTTGCAATTCATGATGAATTCAAAATTTGGTTATGAATTTTGAGAAATCTTGTAATTTTGGTTGTTTAGGGATGCTCTAGTACGAGTTATTGGTGAGTTTCATCAACCAATTTCGTGGGTTAAGGTAAGAGATCCTCAAACCCTTGTGATTTATGAGATTTCATGAACCCTAGGTTGATGTATATATGAAATTTTGTATATTAGAGCATTGGGTGATTTTGGTTTACTTTGGGAACTTGAAAAATAGCTTGTGAAACTATTAGGTGAGTTTTAGAGCTAAGGCTTAGTGAAAATTCACAAGTGAAGTGCTTAGTTTTGACTTCCAAGAGGTATGGTTTAAGTTTTCATTTAAATACTATGTAATGTAGTATGAAATCTTATATTTTTATAAAAATTTATTTATTGATCTTTTCAATGGTTCAAGAATGGTTGAAAAGTGAATTTTGTGGAAAAAGATATGAAGGTTTGATATTTGGGTTGAAAAAATGGTTTTTATAACATATTGACTTTTTCAAGTTCTGGTATGGTATGCGTACGCGAGCACTGTCGTGCGTATGCGGGAGTTAGTCTCTGCCAACACCCATGTGTATGCGAACACGGGCTGCGTACGCGAGTTTGTCAAAATGACACGAGCGAGCCCCACTGTCCAAATCTTCCGCATATGTGAGTTTTGAAAATTTACATTCATGCGTACGCGAATATGTACATGCGTACACGAGCACCCTTGTTTTTCTGAAAAGTGAATTTTTAAGTTCTCAACAATTCTTTGAGCCTTCTAAACCTCTATAAACCTCGATAAGAGTCTAGAACTAGTGTAATTAAGGATAAAGGAGTGAGAAATGAGAGTTAATGAAATATGTTAGTGAATCGATAAGAGATGAACAAATAGTGAAGTTGCTGTATGATGAGGATGAATGTGATGATTGACTATGATGATGAATGAGATTAATTAAGATTGAATATGAATTGAAATGAGATTGAAGAGGAGATTGTTAATGAGATTGATAATGAAATGATAATGAGATTGATGTTGAACATGATTCTGATTTAAATATTCCTGCCTGGGTAGATGCAGTGGCGTTGATCCACTTGCTCCATGTTATGGTTTAAGTCTCCTGGGGCAGATGCAGTGATTCGCCCCCACTTGCTTCCAGTTGAGAATGATATGAGATTTGAGAAATTATTTTAGTTTTAAATTTTCCTGGGTAGATGCAGTAGGTTGGCTCCACTTGCTCCAGGTTGAGATATGAGATTCTATAGACACTTCGACGCAAGTTGTGATTGGGCACTTAAACTCCCCGGATTCCCCCAATGAGAAGAGAATTGATTAATGAATGATTATATATATGCATAGACTCTTTGGGATGCGTGTTTAGGGACTATCCAAGGTTCGCTACCGGATATGTCTGATTAGCTTGATAACCGACAGATGAGACTCATCATCCATAGAACAGGCATACATTATTTGTATATGTTTGATTTGTTTGGGTTTGCCTAATTGTATTAGTTTGCCTAAGTGAATATGTTACCTGATTACATGCTATTTGCTTTACTTGAACCTACTTGTGTATTTCCTTGTCTGCATTGATTATGTTTCCTTATTTGAGAGACCCCTCATGCTGGTGTCGGATGACGTTGAGGGCTAATTCTATTTTGATTGGAGAGTTGTGAAAAGATGGACATATGGAATTAGAATTAGAATCCCCTTATGATAGTTGTCAATTTATGGATTAGAGATAATTTAAGATGAATATGATGAGGTATGGAGTTTAAGATTGCTTAGTGAGTCTGTGTTGCCTTATGCAGTATCTATTTGGCACTTTTACCGTACTGAAAATCCATGGGTCGGGGATTATTCTGTATATATCTTCTATTTTCAGATCCAGGTACTGGTGCTCAGCATGAGCTGTGATTCATCTGAGAGATGGCGAAGCTTACTGGACTTCTTTTTTACTTTTGTTTAGATTCTCTCCGCACTTATTTTGAAAAACATATATGTATGTATTTGTTTCTTTTGAAACTTGCCTATAGAAGTTTTGATGTATATTTTGGGAGAGATAAAAAAATACTGTTGTCAAACTGATTTTATTACTGTAACCCTAGTTGGCCTAAACTTTGCAGGTCGCGACTAGTGGCTATTTACTTATGCTTTTATATATATATATATATATATATATATATATATATATATATATATATATATATATATTGTCTTTATTCTGTTCTTCTTTAGTGCTTTACTTTATATCACTTTCTAAACGCTCTTTATCTTTCTTTTATCAATACGTAAGTGGTCCCAATTCGTAATTTTATTTTACTCATTTTCAGGCTTCTTGTCTAATACTTCCTTTCAATTATATATATGTATTATAAATCCACCTTGAGAGGCGTACCACCTTGTTATCATTCGAGCATAAGGATTTGAATATTAGGGTGTTACAAAAAAATGCCTTATAGGCTATATGGACAACCAGCTAGTTTCAGAGTGGCAGATCAAGAAAAGAATCAGTTCTAGTTTTTCTTTGATGATGAATTAGAGGTTAGGAAAATTAAGAATGAGTCTCCATGGCTCTTCAAAGACAAATTTTTACATGTTAAATGCTAGACAGAGGTAGAGGAAACAGAAGGGTTAGATACTTTCTATTTTCCAATTTGGGTCTAACTCTTGGGTCTCCCAGAAAATTATAAAACAATAGATGTTGGGAGAAAACTGGGTGAAAAGGTAGGAGAAGTGATGGACGTTGGAATCTTTGACATACGAGGTAGAGAAGCTAGAATTTTGAAAGCCAGTTATGTTAAATGGAGACAAAGTAGTAAGGGATAACATCAAATTGAAGGGTCCAAATAACAAGGTAGTGGAGGTGGGATTGATATATGAAAGAATTGGCATTTCTTGTACCTATTGTGCTCATGTAGGTCATGGAACTAAAGTATGCAGTAAAGTGATCAAGAACTCAAATTCGAACAATTTAAAGGAGAACAAAGTTGGGGAGTGGCTGAAGGTAGATCAAGTAAGGAGAAGGGTGTATATGAAAGGAAAAGAGGAGAGAAACAAGCCTGATCATAGACCTGGTGCAACATCAAACTGAAAAACAAGGTTCCCCCTTCATGGTTGTTGGACAGTTTTGCCATTCTAAGAATTAAGGAGAAAAACAAGTAGAACAATAGTAATGTTGTCCAAGACAAAGGGAAAAAATATAGGAGAAACGGGGGGTGCGGTGGTTGACAAAGGAAATATGACATTGGAGATACCTCTGAATTTGATGGACATCACCGCAGCTATGAACGTGATGACACTAAAGTCAGATAAGATGCTTCAATATGCAGGAAGAAAGAAAACTGTGAAACTGAAACAAATTGCGAGGCCGGACAGCTCTGAAGGTAAGCGAGTTATTAGAGAAAAAAGAGCAAGTAGAGATAAGAAGAATGATGTAATTTATAAGAGAATTTGCTTGGATATAGATGATGGTCTTGATATGGTGGGGTTGCCAACCTGGAAATGTCGGGATTTTGGGAGACTCCTGATAGTCCACAACCTTAAAGGAATCACCCAATCCTACTCTCCCAAGATTGTTTTTTTATGTGAAACAAAAAATCAATCTTGAATTGTGGAGCAGAAGTTACGGGCTTGTGGTTATAGAGAGTGGCAGCTGGTTAATTCAGAAGGAACATCAAGAGGCTTAACTCTAGCATGGAGGGAGGAGATGGAGGTTTACATAATAAAGCTGCTGATTTTTTAATTGCTACTAGGATTAAAGATACTACTACAAACCTGGAATGAAGTTTTGTGGGTGTGCACTTGTCCACTAATGACCAGAACCGAAGGCAACAATATGACAAGGTATCACTGGTGGTTCAACAACAGCAACAATAGGTTGTAATTGCAGAAGATTTCAATGTTATAACAAGCCAGAGCAAAAAGGAATGAGGTAACAACAAATCCCCCTCTGTTATTGCTAATTTTAATACATTTATTGGGGATAATGCACTGGTAGACATTGGTATGACCAGCTGACCATTTACATGGACCAATCAAAAGAAAGGAGGAGAATTGATTCAAGAAAGAATTGATAGAGTGTTGACAGGTACTAGCTGGTTACAAAAACACCATAGTCCATCTGTGATAAGGTTGTTGGAAGATGGCTCAGATCACGCACCTCTCTTGTTAGACACCAATTCGAGAACTGAGAGAATAAACTAGAGGTTCAAAATTCAGGAGCGATGGTGCGTGATAGATGTAGAAGGCTCAACTATATTTGTACTTGCTCAAAAATAAAAAAAAAAAATGTAGGTACAAACTAGTTGAGTGGTAGAGATTAAGGGGACCTAACTCAAAAGTTGCTATTGATGAGTTAACTAAGCAAATTGAAGAAATCAGAACAGCAAGGGTACATAGAGGTGATGATCTGCAAGAACTTGAAAGGAAGCTTGAGATTGCCTATCATAATGAAGAGATGTATTGGAAAGAAAATTTAGAGTCAAATGGCTCCAAGCAGGGGCCCAGAATACTAAATTTTTTCATTATAAATTCAAGGCTAGAATTCGTAGGAACAATATTTAGAGGCTATATGGCAAAAATGGGGATGTTGCAAAAACAAACGGAGAGATAGCTAGGGTGGCCGAACAACACTTCCAAAATATATTCACATTGTTAAGAGCACCCGGAACCTTTCTTCTCTGATTTTGAGCCTAATATTACTACTTCCATGGATCGAGGCTATGTAGACCAGTAACTATGGAGGAAGTTAAAAGGGATACATTTAGTGTACACCCCCAAAGTGCTCCGAAAGATGATGGAATGACTACAAAGTTTTTTCAGAATTATTGGGATATTATTAATGGTGACGTCTTTAGAGCTGTTTGAAGCTTCTTTACAGTGGGAGAATCTTAAAGGCGTTCAATCACACCCAAATTTGTCTTATTCCAAAAGTCCCGGACACTACTAGGATGATTCAGGTAAGACCTATAAGCCTCTCTACAGTTATTTATAAAATTATATCTAAGGTGATTGTTCATAGACTCTAACCTCTTATGAATAAGCTAGTAAGCCAATCACAGAGTACTTTTATCAAGGGTCATCTTATTACTGACAATATTCTCATTGTCCACAAATGTATGCACTATCTAAAAAACAAAAAACATAGGTGAGATTATGAGATGGCTCTTGGTGCGCGGAATTGAACTCCGCACAACTGAACCGGCAAATGCACCGGTTCGTCCAAGTAATACCTCAGGTGAGGGAGGGTCGAATCCCACAAAGATTGTTGGATTGAGCAAGCAATGCCTATCTTGTAAATCTTAGTCAGGTGATTAGAAAAGATGGTTGTTTGTTTGAAAGCATAAACGAAATAGTAAATAACGAAATACCAGATTGATGTGAAAACACTGATAAAGATTCAGTTAAGGCTTCGGAGATGCTATTTCTTTCCGGATTAACTTTTCTTACTGTCTACTTCAATAACGAATGATTCATTTAATGGCAGCCGTAAGTGACTAACTCATGTCCTCTCATCAAGTTAATCTCTTCTAAATCACAGTAGTCCACCATATCTGAGTAACTCATGTCCTCTCATCAAGTTGACTCATGGCTTCTCAATGTAGCCGAAGATGAAGCTCTAAGCAATCCACTCCCCTTCATGATCCTACTCAAAATACCACAGACAAGGTCGGATCTTCCGGATGAGAGAGTGCTACTTTTTTTACTCTAGCCTTAGCGCCGCAGAGACCTCAGTAACTCACGATCAACGGAATTTCATGTCACGTATCCAAAGTTGCCCAGGTACTCTCTTGGAATCCACAATAAATTCTCTAGCTTTAGTTCAATTCTATCCGGGTCAAGACTCACACAGAACCCATGTAGAATAAGGATGAATGTCACGGTTCACCCCCAATTCATTGAGATTGAAGAACGAGAACGCATAAGAGAATATAATCAGACATAATGAAATAGAAACAATAATATTATTAATCCATGAGAATCAGCAGAGCTCCTAACCCTAACTTATGAGGTTTAGTTGCTCATATCTTACAGAAAATAGTAATGTAATTCGAAAATAGTGTGGAAGAAGTCCCTTAACATGGGTGATCTTCTCCTTTAAATACTAATCTAATAACTAGAGATTATAGAAATAAGATAGACTGGACTCTTGGTGCGAAATTCCACTTCTTGGGCCCATTAGGTGAGTGTTTGGGCTGAGTTTTGGGTGAACCCACGTGTTTAGACTCCTCTTGGGGTGTTGGAAGCCAAGCTTGCTCCCTTTTGGGCATCCAAACGCCATCTTGGTCCTTCTGGGGCGTCTAAACGCAAGGCAGGGAAAAAGATGGGCATTTAATGCCCGTTTTAGGCCATCATTTCCAAAGATAAGTATAGAATATTATATATTTCTGGAAAGCCCTGGATGTTTTCTCTCCAACGCCATTGAGAGCGTGTCATTTGGACCTCTATATCTCCAGATATGCTCATTTGAATGCACGGAGGTCAGAATCTGACAGCATCTGCAGTCCTTTCTTTGTCTCTAGATCAGGCTTTTCCAAAACTTACCAGAATCACCCAAAAATCACCTAAAAATATAGGAAAAATACAAAAACTCAAAGTAGTATCCAAAAATAAGATAGGATAAAAAAGAGAAGAATACAATAAGTCTCAGAGCTCTCAATGAAGCTTAGCTCCAATTATTGGAATGGGGGCACTTAGCTTCTTGATTTCTGAATAGGTTTGGCACCTCACTTTCCTTTGAAGCTCAGGAGTATTGGCATCTCTTGGAACTAGAATCTGGATGGTATTATTGATTCTCCTAGTTTAGCTTTTTCTTGATTCTTGACCCACAGCTTCTTTTGGTGCTTTGCACCTTTTTGAGCCTAGCCGTGACCCCTAACCGTTTTGTTTTTCAGTATTACCACCGGATACATAAATATCACAGGTACTTAACTGGGTAAACCCAATTGGATTGTGATTCATCTTTGCTAGAATCCGCAAACAGTGGTACCCAGAGTTCTTCGGCGTACTCCCCCCCTTTTTTTTTTGGATCACGACTTTAACTGCTCAGTCTCAAGCTTTTCACTTGACACCTTCACACCACAAGCATATAGTTAGGGAAAGCAGCTCATTTGAACTTTTTAGGCCTTATTTTTTTACCTACCTAACCATTGATGGTCAAAGCCTTGGGTCCTAGCTCTCCTTTTTTTTTCTTTTGAGATTTTTGGATTTTTCTTTTGCTTTTTCTTTTTGCTTTTTCTACTGTTTCTTTTGCTTCAAGAATCAATATTTTTTATTTTTCAGAGAGTCAATAATACTTCTCTAAATTCACTATTCTTCAAGAGTTAATACACTTAACTTCACTATCAAATATGCACAGTTAATTTATACATTCAGAAAATCAATGCAAGGCCACCACAAAAAAATAATTAGAGACAAGTCATGTTATACTTGAAAATTATGCACTCACTACTTCTTAAAAAAATTTTTCTTTTAAGCTTGATGGAGATACATTGGATATTTTATAACCAAAATAAAATACAAGTAAATAAAACTAGAAAAGATAAGACAAGTGATCATGAACTAAAACAGAAATCAAAGAACAAAACAGAAAAATAAACATGGAGAAAAGGGGACTTAACAACCTCAGTGATGGCAGCTGCTGCTCCCTCGGGAGAGTCCTATAGAGCGTTTCAGCTCCTCAATTTCACGCCCTTGCCTCCGCTGCTCCTCCGTCAGTCTTCTCTAATCTTCTCTCATTTTATGGAGGATAGTGGCGTGCTCCCTATGCTCTACCCTCAGCTGCTCCATATTCAAAATCAACTCTCCTATTGAGGTATTCAGTTGATCCCAGTAGTATCTAGGAGGAAAATACATCTCTTGAGGCATTTCAGGGATTTCTGGAGGAGGTGGTTGCACAGGCTCTTGCTATGGCTCATGTGCAGATTCTCTTACATGCTCCATCCTTCTTTTGTGATGGGCTTGTCCTCCTCAATGGGGATATCTCCTTTTATGACAATTCCAGCTGAATTACATAAGTGACAAATAAGGTGGGAAAAATCCAGCCTTGCTAGGGTGGAAGGCTTGTGAGCTAGCTTGTACAATTCTTGGGGTATCACCTCATGCACTTCCACCTCATTCCAAAGCATGATGCAATGAATCATGACGGCTCGGTCAATGGTCACTTTGGATCAGTTTCTAATGGGAATGATAGAGCGTTGGATGAATTCTAACCATCCTCTAGCTACAAGCTTGAGGCAAGCCTTCTTAGTTGGGAAGGATTACCTTGAGCATCCCTCTTCCATTAAGCTCCTTCCATATAGATGTCTGAAAGTACTTGATCCAGCCTTTGATCAAAATTGAATCTTCTAGTGTAAGAATGTGGGTCTCTTTGCATTTGTGGTAATTGGAGCGCCAACCTTACACTTTCTGGACTGAAATCCAAGAGCCGCTCTCGGACCATGGTGCGCCAATTTTTGGGATGTGGGTTCACACTAGTATCATGCTTTTTAGTGACCCAAGCATTGGCGTAAAACTCTTGCACCATTAAGATTCCAACTTCTGGGATAGGATTGGTTAGGACTTCCCAATCTCTTCTCTAGATTTCTTGTTGGATCTCCGGGTACTCATCCTTTTTGAGACTAAAAGGGACCTCGAGGATCACCTTTTTGTGCCTCACCACTTCATAGAAGTTGTCTTGATGAGCCTTGGTGAGGAATATCTCTATTTTCCAAGATTTGGAAGCGGAGGCAGTAGCCTTTCCCTTCCTCTTTCTTGACGTTTCACCAGTCTTTGGTGTCATACTTCGGGATGGTAGAAGTAAAAAAGTAAAGTTTTTACAACACCAAACTTAAGAATTTTGCTCTTCCTCGAGCAAATAGTGGGAGAAGAAGAGAGAGTAGTAGAAGAATGAAGATAAAAAAGAGAGAGAGGGGAGGGTTGGGTGGGACCCAGGAGGCCTCAAAAACTCAAATGGCCCTACCCCTGTGTGGGCGTTGAACGCCCTTGCTGCCCCCTGGGTGGCATTTCAACGCCAGCTAGGGGTCTCTCCAGGGTATTTTGCTTGTCCTCTTCCACTGTATTTGTCTCTGTTCTAAGTATTGTACATGATCACAAATATTAAAAAGCAAAGGAAATAGCTATGAAATAAACTAATATAACTCAAATAGAAATAAACTCAAAGAAAGAAAAACAAAAATACTCTAATCATCATGGAGGAATAAATCCTCACTCCTCAATGGGAGCTTCCTTCCTGTGCTCTCATGGATCAGCTTAATATGCTCAAGAGACAGGATCTTGTTCACTGCATGAGGCAGGACTGAGCTTGTAGGGAATACTACCCTCATCCCTGGTGAGAAGCCTTTAGTAGAGATATTTTTGTTTTTTCAGCCCCTAGGCATCTTCCTTTTGGGGCCTTCCTCCTTAGTGAATAGTGTACATCCAACACTAAACTTACGTTTGGTCTTAGGAGAGATTGAATTGATTTCAATCATGGGGGGAGGCTTAGATACTGAATACTGTATGCAAGTACCTTCCTTGTCAGGAGGTAGTGGAGGTTTAAAAACCTTGAACAACCTCAGTGCTATTTTTCCTCTCTCAACATCTATCAGGGCTCTTTTAGTGGCCAGGAATGGTTTTCCTGGAATGATGGAGTCAATTGCATCCTCTCCCATGTAAGAGCTTGCAGGGAAGAAGAGCTATCCAACCTTTACCAGTATATTCTTCGCTAGCCCATGTGATTGCCTTAAAGACTGGTCAGCCAATTGCAGGGTGATTCTTGTTGGCTGTGCTTCTTGTATTCCCAGCTTCTTCATCACGAATGGAGGTATCAGATTTAAACTTAAGCCAAGATCATATAGGACTCTGTCAAAAGTGATCTTTCTAATAGTACATAGAATCTGAAAGCTCTCTGTGTCTGGCATCTTCCTTGGTAGCTCATTCTGAATTAGTTTACTGTACTTCTCAGCATGTACCTCTAATTCATCTCCCTCTAGGGTCTTCTTTTCAGGGTGTAAGCTCTTTATGAGTGCATTAAAGAGAGGCCTTTGCTCCAGGACCTCAGCAATAGGAGTATTGACTTGTAGCTTCTTAGAGTCTTCCAAGAACTGTGAGTGCTGCTCATCCTTGGTCTCCTTTTTCTCTTCCTGAGGATATGATACTTCAGGCTCTCTTCCTACAAGAAGGGCGTGTAACAGTGTGCTTCTAGCCTCTAGTGGAACCTTTTCTTCTTTTAGTTCCTCAATAGTGTGTATCTCCCAAGCATCATAGAGGGACTCGCTCTCCTTCTACTTGAAGGTCTAAACATCTGTCATTAGCTTAGTTAATCTCTGCGAGGGAGAGAACCTGTTCACGAATTTGTTAACAACCTTATCCCAAGTGAGCACAATTTCTCTGGGTTCAATATTCCACCATTTCTTTACTTGATCCCTCAGAGCAAATGGGAAGAGTTTTAGCCTGAAGATTTTAAGGTCCATTCCATTGGCCTCTACAGTGTCACAGAACTGCAGGAAGTCAGAGATGAATTTATTGGGGTCTTCTTGTGGGTGTCCATAAAACTGGAACATTTGCTGCATTAGCATGATCAGGTCTATGTTGACCTTAAAGTCATTTAAGTCAATAGGAGGTGCACTATTACTCCTTCTATAGTAGTTGGGAGTGTGAAATTTATAGGAGCCCAGTATATTCGTCTTCGGATCTATAGTGATTTTGGTGTTCCTGCATATACAAATAGGAGACAAAGAAAAGTGGGAGTCTTTATGTCACAGTATAGAGATCTCCCAGTGAGATACCCAAGAAGAAAGAGAACAAGAATTAAAATTATTAAAAAATTTTATTTTATATATATATATATATATTTTTTTTTTAAAAATCAAAAATAAATAAAATAAAATGGAAAAATAATAAGTTAAAAATTTCGAAAAAATAAAAAAAGGGAAGAATAAGAAAAGATATGACAACCAATTAACTAACAAGAATTAAAATTGAAAGGTGATTTTCGAAAAGTAAGAAGAAAAAGTCAAATAAAGATTTTGAAATTCAATTTTAAAAGAAGGTAAAGATTTAAAATTTAAAAGTTTTAAATTTAAAAAAGAAGATAAGTTTTAAAATTTAAAAAGACAGATAAGATAAAGATTTTAAAAAGATTAAGAAAGATAATATTTAAAATTTAAAAATTACTAACTAGAAAATACCAAACTTAAAATTAAACAAGATAAAGCAACCAATTAATTAACAAGATTTGAAAATAAAGATAGAAGATTTGATTTTGAAAATTTAAAATTTAAAAAAGAGAAGGTCAAACAAAAAGATTTGAAAATTGAATTAAAAAAAAAGAGTTAAACAAGATAAGATAAGACTTAAAAATTTAAAATTTAAAAGATTTGAAATTTTAAAATCAAAACAAGATAACTAAAATAAGATTTGAAAATCAAAAGATAAGAAAGATGAAGATTAAGAATCTAGAAAGATAAGATATGATTTTAAAATTTACCAACAAAAGACACCAAACTTTCAAATTTAAATTCAAATAAATATAAGATAAAGATTTTAGAAATTTAAAAATTTTGAGATTTTGAGAAGGGAATTTTAAAATTTTTGAAATTTAAAAAGATAAAGAAAACACTCAAGGCACACCAAACTTAAAAATTTTGAAATCAAGACACTAAATTTTTGAAATTTGTTTTAAAGAAAAACGCTAAGAGACACGAAACTTAAAATTTTTTAAATCAAACAAGAAAAATTACCAAGAACAATTCGAATATCAAGAAAGAAAAACAAGAACAATTTCGAAAATTAAAAAAAAAAGATGAAAACAAAAGGGACACCGAACTTAAAAACTGACACAAGACTCAAACAAAAGATAAAGATTACTAAAGAAAAGAAAAGGCTTTGAAAAGTTTTTGAAAAAGAAAACAAGAAACACAAATAAAAGAGCAAATAAACCGTAAAAAGTACTTAATCTAAGCAGCAAAATAATCCGATAGTTTGTCAATCTCGAACAATCGCCGGCAACAGCGCTAAAAACTTGGTGTGCGGAATTGAACTCCGCACAACTGAATCGGCAAGTGCACCGGGTCGTCCAAGTAATACCTCAGGTGAGTGAGGGTTGAATCCCACGGAGATTGTCGGATTGAGCAAGCAATGGCTATCTTGTAAATCTTAGTCAGGCGATTAGAAAATATGGTTGTTTGTTTGAAAGCATAAACGAAATAGTAAAGAACGAAATACCAGATTGATATGAAATAGTGATAAATATTCAGTTAAGGCTTCGGAGATGCTATTTCTTTCCGGATTAACTTTTCTTACTGTCTACTTCAATAACGAATGATTCATTCAATGGCAGCTGTAAGTGACTAACTCATGTCCTCTCATCAAGTTAATCTCTTCTAAACCACAACAGTCCACCATATCCGAGTAACTCATGTCCTCTCATCAAGTTGACTCATGGCTTCTCACTGTAGCCAAAGAAGAAACTCTAAGCAATCCACTGCCCTTCGCGATCCTACTCAAAACGCCACAGACAAGGTTGGATCTTCTGGATCAGAGAGTGCTGCTTTTCTGACTCTAGCCTTAGCGCCACAGAGACCTCAGTAACCCACGGTCAATGGAATTTCATGTCACGTATCCAAAGTTGCCTAGGTACTCTCTTGGAATCCGCAATGCATTCTCTAGCTTTAGTTTAATGCTATATGGGTTAGGACTCGCACAGAACTAGGGGTGGCAGTGGGGCGGGTAGGGGCGGGTTTTTGCCCTACCCGACCCCGCCCCGCCGTCCTGTCACTCATATACTACCCGCCCCGTTACTACCCGTGGGTAGTAAACTGTAGTACCCTAACCCGCCCCTGCGGGTACCCGCCCCGCCCCTACCCGCCCCTGTAAAATTAAATAACATTTTAATTTTTACATATTCATATATAAATTAAGACAAAAACTAAAAATTCATGCATAAATTAAAATACAAACATAAGATTTATACAATGTTAATAACTTAAAATTAAAAAAAGCTAATGTTTGATCATTATAAATTTAACACTATTATAAAAAAACTACAACATTAATATAAAAGAGTATTCGATCTTTATTTTTGATCATTTTCCACCATTCTTGTCCTCAAAAGACAATGACAATCAAGGCATACTTTCCAATCCTTTCTTAAAGGATTCTTCTTACTCATCAAGAGGTATCATCACAATCTCAAAGCTCTCCTCATCTGACCTTAACTTGTCATAAAACTCCACCAGACCGAAAGTAAAGTCAGTGCATCTTTCATATGAACTCGATGAGAAATAAAGCCCAACCATCTTGCTCTTGAATTCAAAAATAGCTATCTGAATGAATGAATAAATATACACACAATCACATTTGGAAACTGCTAGATATGTTTTAGTTTACAAGTTAATTAATTAGTAGCTTACTTTATTTCCATAATAAGAAATCACAAAGTCACCAGAAGGAGATAGCAAGAGAGATTTCAAGGATTGGTTCCTCTTAGCTTCCTCTTCAAGATTCTTCAATTCTTGAATCTTTGCTAATGTAAAAGTTGGAAGCACTTTGAAAACTTTACAAAGAAGCATTATAGCATAGGTAAGTATTAGATTGTAAATACTAGTATAAACTATAGAAGTACTAAATTTTTATTTTCTGTTGATCTAAAGCATGAATATGATAGCCTCATTCTCAATCTAACATATATAACTAGTTGCAACATGCCAACATCATGAAAAATACTAGAGCCGATAACAATTTAAAATGAAAAATAAAGAACTGCAATCAAACACATATAAACAAAATTGTAATTACAATGTCTCTTATTCTCATTCAAAATAAAAAATTAAAAAACTGCAATTAGACACATAAAAGAAAAATTACAATCACAAAGTCTCAAATGCTCAATCAAAATGAAAAATGAAAAACTACCATCAGAGACACAAACAAATTACAATCAACAGAGTAACTCTCGATCAACAAATTTACAACAAAATTCTCAATTAAACACATATAAACCCACTTTAGCACATACATTTACAAAATTGAATAAAAAATTGTAAAACTTACAGTCACAGACTCAGAGAGACAAAGAGAAAGGGGCTCCAGTGACAGGCTCACATGCAACGGCGATGGCCAAGCTCACAGTGACGGTAACCAAGAGATGAATCTGTGGAAGAACAAAAAAGAACTTAGATCTCACAATATGATGGAGAGAGAGAGAGAGGAAGAGAGAGAAAGTGCGCACGAAAGAACAAGAGCGAGAGGAACTTACGGTCTTATGGAGCTAAAAACTGAGCAGCGATGGCAGGCTGGAGCTTCGGGCTAAGCGGCGAGGAGCTGCGCGCTGAGCGGCGACGGCAAGAAGCTGCGCGCTGAGCAGTGACGGCGAGGAGCTGAGGCGACAACGAGGAGTGGGCAACGACGGCGAGGAGTGGGCAACGACGGTGAGGGAATGAGAGGCTGAGCAGCGATGGCAAGGGGGGTGAGGGACTGAGCAATGGTGAAGAAGATTATGGTGTCTGAAGGTGATGGAGGCACAGAGAGAAAAACCCTAATCCCTAAATATATATATGCACTGCGGGGCGGGTAGGGGCGGGTTTACCCTGACCCCGAACCCGCCCCGCCCCGCTCAACTACCCGCCCCGACATAAACCCGCCCCGCTCCGGGTCGGGTTTAAACCCGCCCCGATCGGGTTGGGACGGGTCGGGTACTCCTGCCACCCCTACACGGAACCCATGTAGAACAAGGATGAATATCACGGTTCAACCCCAATTCATTGAGATTGAAGAACAAGAACGCATAAGAGAATAGAATCAGACATATTGAAATAGAAACAGTAATATTATTAATCCATGAGAATCAACAGAGCTCCTAACCCTAACTTAGGAGGTTTAGTTGCTCATAGATTACATAAAATAGTAATGTAATTCGGAAATAGTGTGGAAGAAGTCCCTTAACATGCATGATCTTCTCCTTTAAATACTAATTTAATAACTAGAAATTACAGAAATAAGATAAACTGGACTCTTGGTGCGAAATTCCACTTCTTGGGTACACTAGGTGAGTGTTTGGGCTGATCTTTGGGTGAATCCACGTGCTTAGACTCCACTTGGGGCGTTGGATGCCAGGCTTGCTCCCTTTTGGGCGTCCAAATGCCATCTTGGTCCTTCTAGGGCGTCTAAACGCCAGGCAGGGGGTCAGATGGGCGTTCAATGCCCATTTTGGGCCATCATTTCCAAAGATAAGTATGAACCATTATATATTACTGGAAAGCCCTGGATGTGATCTCTCCAACTTCGTTAAGAGCCTGTCATTTGGACCTTTGTAGCTCCAGATATACGCGTTTGAATGTATGGAGGTCAGAATCTAACAGCATCTGCAGTCCTTTCTCTGTCTCTGAATCAGGCTTTTCCAAAACTTGTCAGAATCATCCAAAAATCACCTAAAAATATAGGAAAAATACAAAAACTCAAATTAGCATCCAAAAAGTGATTTTTGCAGTAAAACCTACTAAAACTTGATAAAACTTAACACAACATAACCAAAATTAAAACACTAAGAAAATAATACTAAAAAAAGTGTATAAAATATCCGCTCATCAGCTGTGAAGTTAGATATGAGCAAGGCCTATGACAGAGTTGAGTGGCATTTTCTTTCATTTATGATGGAAAAGCTGGGATTTGGAGCTAAGTGGATAGGATGGATTTGGGAATTAGTCACTATAATTTCTTATTCCGTCACTGTGAAAGGTCAACTATTTGGTTTCTTTAAACTAAATAAAGGTATTCGACAAGGAAACCCTTTATCACCGTAGCTCGGCCTTATTTGTGCTAAAGGATTATCCTCCATGCTGCACAGGGCGGAACAAAATAGACTAATTTAAGGAGTTCAGGTGAATAGTAAGTGCCCCAAAATTAGCCACTTTCTATTTGCAGATGACTATATTCTATTTTACAAAGCAATGAGTGATAGATGTGACAGAATTTTAGACCAATTGGAAAATTTCAGAAGTCCGCAGACAGCAGGTGAACCTAAACAAGTCTACAGTTTTCTTCAGTGACAACACTCCACCGACAATTAGAGCTGAGTTGGCAAGTGCCTTTATAGAGATCGTATCGGAGCTCAAGACAAATATCTCGGTCTCCCAGCAGTTGTGAATCGATCAAAGATGGCCACCTTTAGTTTGATTAAAGAAAAAGTGAGGAAGAAAGTTCAATCTTAGAAGAGGAATCTACTGTCAGAAGGAGGAAGACAAGTACTTATTAAAGCTATGGAAGAGGCAATTCGTATTTATTCTCTATCTTGCTTCAGACTACCTGACACTCTCATAGTAGAAATTCACAATATTTTGGCTCAGTTTTAGTGGAATCAAAAGGGGGAGTTTCTAAGAACTTGACATGTCTAGTATAACTTAACACTATTAAGGATTAGCCTCAATACCTAGTTAGATTACCATAAAGCTTAAGAATTTACCTCTCCAAACCCCCAAGGCACATTTGGCCATATTCAATCTCATATGAAAAAGTCGGAGGCAATAAAGATTTCCTTTAAGTCGACAATCATATTGGTATCCTCTTTCTTTTTTATCAACATATCGTTGATGTAAACCTTCATGTTCTTTCCAATTTGTTGCTTAAATACTTTGGTCATCAGTCTTTGATAAGTGGCACTTGTATTTTTCAAACCAAAAAGCATCACAGTATAACAACAAATTCCTCCTAAGGTAATGAAAGCAATTTTATCTTCATTAGGTGGATGTATTAGTATTTGGTTATAACCACTATATGCACCCAAGAAACTAAGAATATGATATCCCAAGGTAGAATCAATCATATTACCAATGTTAGGTAATGGAAAATAATGTTTTGGGCACGCTTTGTTTAAATCAGTATAATCAGTACACATTCACCATTTTTCATTGGATTTTTTAATCATTAGAACATTTGATATATTGAATAAGTTAATTCGCATATAAACGCAGCATCTAATAACCCTTGAACTTTGATAAACCCCAATTTTGTGGTTTATCTTGTGCTTAATTTAGGGGATTTTATCAACTTTTCTCACATTTATTCAATGAAATAACATGGTTTTGTAATTCTCCCTTAATTTGTGCTTAAGTGTAAAAACATACTTTTTAGGCCTTAAAATAGATAAATTTAATTCACTTTAATTCCATTCGATGCCTTGATATGTTTGTTAAGTGATTTCAGGTTTAGAAGGTAAAGATTGAATTGAAGAAATGAAGGAAAAGCATGCAAAGTGGGAGAACTCATGAAGAAATGAAGGAATCGCAAAGTTGTCAAGCCTGACCTCTTCGCACTCAATCGATCATAACTTGAGCTACAGAGATCCAAATAAAACAGTTCTAGTTGTATTGGAAAGCTAACATCCGGTGCTTCAAAATGATATAAAATTTGCCATAGTTACCTGATGTTTAGGGACACGTACGCATGCATCACGCGCACACATTGGTGGATCAGCGTGGGACCATTTTTGGCAAAATGTGGCCAGCGATTTCTAGCTCGTTTTGGGCCCGATCCAACTCATTTCTGATGCTATTGAACCCAATGATTGAAGGAGGAATGAACCAAGTAGTCATAGTTTAGTTTTCATCATGTTGTAGGTAGAATTCTAGAGAGAGAAGCTCTCCCTTCTCTCTAGAATTTAGGGTAGTTTAGGTTTAATTCTCTTAGATCCAACTTTCAATTCTTGTTTTGATTTAGTTTTCCTTCTAAATTTCTTGTATTACATCTTTGCTCTTCTAGTTTTACTTGTTCATTTCCTTTATTTTGTTACTTTTATGTTTATGAACCCTTGTTGGATTTCCATTTTCTTTCAATGCAATTTTATGTTTCCATGCTCTTTTATGTTTATCTTAGTTGTTATTATTGAATTCTTGCTTATGTTAGTCATGGGTTTCTTTTAATTCTTGCATTTTATGATGTTTACTTTTATTGCGCACTAGGTGTTTGATAGAATGTTTCCTTTAGTTTTTGAGTAGTTTTCTTTACTCTTGGCCTAGGCTAAGGGAATGGAGTGACCTTGAGTCATTGGATCTCATTGAATTGGTGATTTGAGAACCCTTGGTGATCAATTTGATATCCATTGACACTAACCCACTACTAATCTAATTAGTAGATAGGTTGGGACTTATGGGTTGATGTGATCAAGCCTATTTGATGTACTTCAAGCTTAGGAGTAGATATTACGTACTTAAGGCTTTTGGAAGTAGACTTAATAGGTTGGCTTCTCATAATTATCAATATTTGGTTTGTAGACAAGGATGGTGATCTCAATTACCTATGTCTAGCCAAGAGTTCTTTTCCTTTATTTTATTAGTTCTTATCATTTACTTTCTTGTTATTTACTTTTCTTATCAAACTACAAAAATCAAACCCCCTTGCATCTTCATAGCGAATAATTGATCACTTTATTGCAATTTCTTTTGAGACAACCCGGAGTTTAAATACTTTGGTTAATTCTTATTTGGGGTTTGTTACTTGTGACAACCAAATTTTTGATTGGGAGGATTGTTTGTTGGTTTAGAAACTATACTTGCAACGAGAATTCATTCATTTGATGAAATTCTAGACTACCATAACAATTCACTCATCAAAATGGCGCTGTTGCCGGGGAATTGCAATGGTGTTATGTTATTGGCTATTGTGAATATGTGAATATGTTTGTCTTTTACTTGTTTGTTGGGTTTTGTTAGGTTTAGGACTTTGTTTCTCATTTTTATTAGTTTTTGTTTTTCTTTGCTACTATGAATTCTCATCCATTTGGCTATGAGTTGGGTTCAAACTATGTTGTAGGGAATAGAAACTTCAATGAGGATGTGCACGAAGGATGGAACAATCAAAGATGGGAGGAGCCTCAAGGAATTGATCACTCTTCATGGCAACAACCTCCGGTTTCTTATAGTATAATTCCAATCCTAATGCATATCAATCTAATGGATGTGGTGACCCTCATTGTGATTGTCAATCACAACCACCATATGCCTATGAGTCCCCTCTATAATATAGTCCTCAACCACCATACTCACAAGCCCCTTACCACCAAACACCTCTATAAAACCCTCATCCTTATGCACCATACCAACCACCTTATGAACCATATGAACCATATGAAGAACCACCCCAATTCCACCACCAATACCCTCAAGAACCACCACCTCTATACTATTACCAAGATGAACCACCTCCCATGTATGATAACTTTCAACCACAAGATGAATTTTCCTTTCCACTACAACCCTCCATGGAAGAACACCCATATCCATTCATCCGAGAGCAATATGATCCTACGTATGCTAATCAATTGGAACAAAAGCCAATGGATCGCTTCAAGGAAGCAATGGACCGGCTTCAAGCAATCATCCGTTAAAAGGAGCAAGAGGAAGCCCAAAGGAGGAACGAAGCTATTGAGGCTAACCTTGCCAAAATTAGAGCCAACTTGGACGCATGGGATTCATACTGTAGACAAAATATCTCCACGGATGCATGTGAGAAATCAACCAAAGAGCGGAGCATGGAGTGTGTCGTGCAACAAGTGGAAGGGTGGAGATTGTTGATGAAGAAAAAGTGGTTGAAAGCCTAGGCAAAGTTGAACAAGAGGTGGATTTCAAGTTGGATGACACTTCCACACCAAGCAATGTGGTTGATTTTGTGGAAGTTGTTGAACCTTCTTCCATTGAACTTGAAGGCGATGTTAAGGAGGCTGTGCAACCTCCTAAGCATATAATGAATGATGAAGAATTGGAAGAAGGTGAGCAAGCAACAAATCTTCCTCTTGAAGATGATCTCACACTAACAGATGATTCTTTGGTATTTGAGGAATCTTCTCCTCTTGAAATTGAGGTGGATGTTGAGACAAGTTCCACATTACCTCCAAGTTGTGATATGAAGAATAGAGAAGAGCTAGAAGAGGTTGGTGAGGAAGTAATTGGACATGAAGAGCCTTGTCAAGAGGTGAACATTGAAAAAGCTTGCCAAGAGGTGGGGATAGTCAAAGAAGAGCACAAAGGAGTGGAACTTGCAAGATCATTAGGACCATCCCTTCCTAAGTCACCATCCTACACAACATTCAAGTGGGTAAAATTCTTATCCCTAAGCTTTACCTTCTCACTTGAATATGGTTTGATTGAAAATGATGGTCAACTTAGAGCTCTTTGTGGAGTTAAGAGTAAGAGAGAATTGTGTAGTGGTTGGAAACATCACTCTAAGTTCATGATGGTTGCATGCTCAAAGTTGAATAGCAATGGTTGGTGTAGAACCAAATTGCATGGGTCTAGGAGAATGTTTGGATGCTTAATTGAGAATTCACAAGCCTTGTCACCCAAACTTAACTATGGTAGTCAACAAGAAGATGGGCGCAAGAACAAGATTTGAGACTCCGGAATTCATTTCAAAAACCAATACTCTTGGGGCCTTGCCATTTACCTACGCTTACTTGGAGGCTTTATGCGCCTAATTTGGGATCCCAGCAGACATTGGAGATGCAAACATTGGTGGGGATTCCAGGATGAATTCAAGCATAAGCCACAACCATAAAGAGCTTCCCAAATGTCCAACTTAAGGACTTAAACTAAAAGTGCAAGGTGGGAGACACCCCACCATGGTAAACTGTTTCCATTCTCTTGTATATATAATCAATGAATGCATTGAGTTGCCATTGTTAGGTAGTTTTCTTCTTTTCATACTTTTGCATGTCCTGCTTTGATTGATTGCTTATTAGATTCATGCTTTGATTAGAATAGTTATTTTTGAATTACATTTTTGATGAGCGGATAATTTATACGCTTTTTGACATTGTTTTTAGTATGTTTTTAGTAGGATCTAGTTACTTTTAGGGATGTTTTTAATAGATTTTATGTTAAATTCACATTTCTGGACTTTACTATGAGTTTGTGTGTTTTTCTGTGATTTCAGGTATTTTCTGGCTGAAATTGAGGGACTTGAGCAGAAATCAGATTCAGAGGTTGAAAAAGGACTGCTGATGCTGTTGGATTCTGACCTCTCTGCACTCAAAGTGGATTTTCTGGAGCTACAGAACTCGAAATGGCGCGCTTCCAATTGCGTTGGAAAGTAGACATCCAGGGCTTTCCAGCAATATATAATAGTCCATACTTTGGCCAAGAATTGACGACGTAAACTGGCGTTCAACGCCAGCTTTCTACCCAAATCTGGCGTCCAGCGCCAGAAAAGGATCCAAAACCAGAGTTGAACGCCCAAACTGGCACAAAAACTGGCGTTCAACTCCACAAATGGCCTCTGCACGTGCAACACTTAAGCTCAGCCCAAACACACACCAAGTGGGCCCCGGAAGTGGATTTATACATCAATTACTTACCCATGTAAACCCTAGTAGCTAGTTTATTATAAATAGGACCTTTTACTATTGTATTTGGCATCCTGGATTGTATTTTGATCCTGTGATCTCGTTTAGGGGGCTGGCCATCTCGGCCATGCCTGGACCTTCACTTATGTATTTTCAACGGTAGAGTTTCTACACTCCATAGATTAAGGTGTGGAGCTCTGCTGTTCCTCAAAGATTAATGCAAGTACTACTATTTTCTATTCAATTCTTCTTATTTCGCTTCTAAGATATCCATTCGCACCCAAGAACGTGATGAAGGTGATGATTATGTGTGACGCTCATCATCCTTCCCCCTTATGAACGCGTGCCTGACAAACACTTCTGTTCTACATGAATTAAGCTAGAATGAGTATCTCTTAGATCTCCTAACCAGAATCTTCGTGGCGTAAGCTAGAATGATGGCGGCATTCAAGAGAATCCGGAAGGTCTAAACCTTGTCTGTGGTATTCTGAGTAGGATTCAATGATTGAATGACTGTGACGAGCTTCAAACTCGCGAGTGCTGGGCGTTAGTGACAGACGCAAAAGGAGGGTGAATCCTATTCCAGCATGATCGAGAACCGACAGATGAATAGCCGTGCCGTGACAGGGTACGTGAGCATATTATTCACTGAGAGGAGGGGATGTAGCCACTGACAACGGTGATGCCCTTGCATAAAGCCAGCCATGGAAAGGAGTAAGACTGATTGGATGAAGACAGCAGGAAAGCAGAGGTCCAGAGGAACGAAAGCACCTCCATTCGCTTATCTGAAATTCCTACCAATGAATTACATAAGTATCTCTATCCCTCTTTTATTATATCATATTCGAAAACACCATTATCACTTTATATCTGCCTGACTGAGATTTACAAGGTGACCATAGCTTGCTTCATACCAACAATCTCCGTGGGATTCGACCCTTACTCACGTAAGGTATTACTTGGACGACCCAGTGCACTTGCGGGTTAGTTGTATCGAAGATTGTGACAGACTGTAAAACTAAATCAGAGTATCTGGCCTGAGAAGCCATTACCAGAGATCACAATTTCATACACCAAGTTTTTGGCGCCGTTGCCGGGGATTGTTCGAGTTTGGACAACTGACGGTTCATCTTGTTGCTCAGATTAGGTAATTTTCTTTTTGTCTTGTTTTCAAAAAAAAAAAAATTTTTCAAAAATCTTTCAAAAATTCTTCCTTTGTTTTCGAAAAAAAAAAAATTTTAAAAATAAAAAGGTTTTCAAAAATATATTTTCCTTTCAGAATTTTTAAGGATGAATTCTAGTGTTTCATGGAGCATGTTGAAGCCTGGCTGGCTGTAAAGCCATGTCTCAATTCTTATACTCAAGAAAAGAGCTTCTTTATCTTTCTTAGCCAATTGGCTGTTGAATGTAAGGAATGTCAGGCGTGTCATGTCTGAGTTACATACTAAAGCTTGGCTGGCTATTAAGCCATGCCTGACCCTTTGATTGGAGCTTTAGAGCATAAGATTCCTGGAATTCATATTAAAAATTTTGGAATCCTTATTTTCTTTTTCAAAATTATTTTTCGAAAAACATAAAATAAAAATCCAAAAAAATTAGAAAATCATAAAAATCAAAAATATTTTTGTGTTTCTTGTTTGAGTCTTGAGTCATATCATAAGTTTGGTGTCACTTGCATATGCATCTTGCATTTTTTCGAAAATATCATGCATTCATAGTGTTCTTCATGATCTTCAAGTTGTTCTTGGTAAGTCTTCTTGTTTGATCTTGATGATTTTTTGTTTTGTTTCTTTTCATGTTTATCATATGCATTCTTGAATTCTTAGTGTCTAAGCATTAAAGAATTCTAAGTTTAGTGTCTTGCATGTTTTCTTTGCATTAAAAATTTTTCAAAAATATGTTCTTGATGTTCATCATGACATTCATAATGTTCTTGGTGTTCATCTTGACATTCATAGCATTCTTGCATGCATTCATTGTTTTGATCTAAAAATTTCATGCATTGCATCATTTTTCTTGTTTTTCTCTCTCATCATAAAAATTCAAAAATCAAAAAAATATCTTTCCATTTTTCTCTCATCAAATTCGAAAATTTGAGTTGACTTTTTCAAAAATTTTTAAAAATCAAGTTGTTGCCAATGAGTCAAATCAAATTTTCAATTTGAAAATCTTATCTTTTTCAAAATCTTTTTCAAAAATCAAATCTTTTTCAAAAATCTTTTTCTTATTTTTCCATCAAATTTTCGAAAATAACATAGTCAATTAATGTTTTGGTTCAAAAATTTGAAGTTTGTTACTTGCTTGTTAAGAAAGATTCAAACTTTAAGTTCTAGAATCATATCTTGTGATTTCTTATGAATCAAGTCATTAATTGAGATTTTAAAAATCAAATCTTTTTCAGAAACTAATTTCAATCATATCTTTTCAAAATATCTTCTTATCTTATCTTTTTCAAAAATATCTTTTCAAAATATCTTTTCTAACTTCCTAACTTCTTATCTTTTCAAAATTTGTTTCAACTAACTAACTAACTTTTTGTTTGTTTCTTAACTTTCTCAAAACCACCTAACTAATTCTCCCTTTCTAATTTTCGAAAATACCTCCCCCTTTTTCAAAAATTTCTTTTCAATTAACTAATTATTTTTATTTTTATTTCAAAAAAAATTTTCGAAAAAAAAAAATTTTACTAAATATTTTTCAAAAACTATTTTTCAAAAATCACTAACTCCTTTTTCAAAAATAATTTTCGAAAAAATCCCTTCTTCTCTCTCATCTCATTCTATTTATTCATTCATATCCCAACATCTCATCTCACATCTCTTCCATCGGTACAGTTGTGTTTCTTCCTTTACATCACATTCTTTGTCTCCCCCTCTTTTCTTCCACTCACAAAGGGATCCCTATACTGTGGTATAAAGGATCTCTATTATTATTATTATTTTTCTGTGCTTTCTTCTTTGTCATATGAGCAGGAGCAAGGACCTGAAAGGACTCTGAAGAGAAAATTAAGAGAAGCTAAAATACAACAATCCAGAGATAACCTTTCAGAAATTTTCGAACAAGCAGAGGAGATGGCAGCCGAAAATAATAATAATGAAAGGAGGATGCTTGGTGACTTTACTGCACCTAATTCCAAATTACATGGAAGAAGCATCTCCATTCCTGCCATTGGAGCAAACAACTTTGAGCTGAAACCTCAATTAGTTTCTCTGATGCAGCAGAACTGCAAGTTTCATGGACTTCCATCTGAAGATCCTTTTCAGTTCTTAACTGAATTCTTGCAGATATGTGATACTGTTAAGACTAATGGAGTAGATTCTGAAGTCTACAGGCTCATGCTTTTCCCGTTTGCTGTAAGAGACAGAGCTAGATTATGGTTGGATTCTCAACCTAAAGACAGCCTGAACTCTTGTGATAAGCTGGTCACGGCTTTCTTAGCCAAGTACTTTCCTCCTCAAAAGCTGAGCAAGCTTAGAGCTGATGTTCAAACCTTCAGGCAGAAAGAAGGTGAATCCCTCTATGAAGCTTGGGAAAGATACAAACAGTTGACCAAAAAGTGTCCTTCTGACATGCTTTCAGAATGGACCATCCTGGATATATTCTATGATGGTCTGTCTGAGTTATCTAAGATGTCATTGGATACCTCTGCAGGTGGATCCATTCACCTAAAGAAAACGCCTGCAGAAGCTCAAGAACTCATTGACATGGTTGCTAATAACCAGTTCATGTACACCTCTGAAAGGAATCCTGTGAGTAATGGGACGCCTATGAAGAAGGGAGTTCTTGAAGTTGATACTCTGAATGCCATATTGGCTCAGAATAAAATATTGACTCAGCAAGTCAATATGATCTCTCAGAGTCTGCATGGAATGCAAGCTGCATCCAACAGTACTCAAGAGGCATCTTCTGAAGAAGAAGCCTATGATCCTGAGAACCCTGCAATAGCAGAGGTAAATTACTTAGGTGAACCTTATGGAAACACCTATAACTCAACATGGAGAAATCATCCAAATTTCTCATGGAAGGATCAAAAGCCTCAACAAGGCTTTAATAATGGTGGAAGAAACAGGTTTAGCAATAGCAAGCCTTTTCCATCATCCACTCAGCAACAGACAGAGAACTCTGAACAAAATGCTTCTAATTTAGCAAATCTAGTCTCTGATCTATCTAAGGCCATTGTAAGTTTCATGAATGAAACAAGGTCTTCCATTAGAAATCTGGAAGCACAAGTGGGCCAGCTGAGTAAAAGGATCACTGAAATCCCTCCTAGTACTCTCCCAAGCAATACAGAAGAGAATCCAAAAGGAGAGTGCAAGGCCATTGACATAAGCGCCATGGCCGAACCTGTGAGGAGAGGAGAGGACGTGAATCCCAAGGAGGAAGACCTCCTGGGACGTCCAGTGGTCAATAAGGAGCTTCCCTCTGAGGAACCAAAGGACTCTGGGGCTCATCTAGAGACCATAAAGACCCCATTGAACCTCCTTATGCCCTTCATGAGCTCTGATGAGTATTCCTCTTCTGAAAAGAATGAGGATGTTACTGAAGAGCAAACTGCCAAGTTTCTTGGTGCAATCATGAAGCTGAATGCCAAACTATTTGGCATTGATGCTTGGGAAGTTGAACCTCCCTTGTTCATCAATGAACTAAGTGATCTGAATCAACTGACATTGCCTCAGAAGAGACAGGATCCTGGAAAGTTCATAATACCCTGTACCATAGGCACCATGATCTTTAAGGCTCTGTGTGACCTTGGTTCAGGAATAAACCTCATGTCCCTCTCTATAATAGAGAAACTGGGAATCTATGGGGTGCAAGCTGCTAAAATCTCAATAGAGATGGCAGACAGCTCAAGAAGACAGGCTTATGGACAAGTAGAAGACGTATTAGTAAAGGTTGAGGGCCTTTACATACCTACTGATTTCATAGTCCTGGACACTGGAAAGGAAGAGGATGAATCCATCATCCTAGGAAGACCTTTCCTGGCCACAGCAAGAGCTGTGATTGATGTTGACAGAGGTGAAATAGTCCTTCAATGGAATGAGGACTCCCTTGTGTTTAAAACTCAAGGATCTCCCTCTGCAACCATGAAGAGGAAGCATGAAAAGCTTCTCTCAAAGCAGAGTCAACCAGAGCCCCCACAGTCAAACTCTAAGTTTGGTGTTGGGAGGCCACAACCAAACTCTAAGTTTGGTGTTGAACTCCCATATCTAAACTCTAAGTTTGGTGTTGGAGAGTCTCAACAAAGCTCTGCACATCTGTGAGGCTCCATGAGAGCCCACTGTCAAGCTATTGACATTAAAGAAGTGCTTGTTGGGAGGCAACCCAATGTTTATCTAATTCTTATTTTTATTGTTTTTCATGTTTTCTTAGGTTCATGATCATGTGGAGTCACAAAATAAATAGAAAAATTGAAAACGGAATCAAAAACAGCAGAAGAAAAATCACACCCTGGAGGAGCATCTGTCTGGCGTTCAAACGCCAGAACAGAGCATAGTTCTGGCGCTGAACGCCCAGAATGGGAGCATCCTGGCGCTGAACGCCCAGAACAAGCATGGTTCTGGCGTTCAACGCCAGAAATGGCAGCAAAGGGGCGTTGAACGCCCAAAATGGGCACCAACCTGGCGCTGAACGCCCAGAGTTGTGTGCAAGGGCATTTTACATGCCTAAATTGGTGCAGGGATGTAAATGCCTTGACACCTCAGGATCTGTGGACCCCACAGGATCCCCACCTACCTCATCATCTCTCTTTCCATTCATGATCATCCCTTCTTTTTTTCCATTTACCACTCACATCCATACACCCACTACCTTCAAAAATTCAACATCCCTCACCCACCCAATCCCACCCATATGGCCGAATACACACTCCCATCCATCTCCTCCATATCTTCTTCTTATTCTTCTATTCTTTCCTCTTTTGCTCGAGGGCGAGCAACATTCTAAGTTTGGTGTGGCAAAAGCATAGCTTTTTTGTTTTTTCCATAACCATTGATGGCACCTAAGGCCAGAGAAACCTCTAGAAAGAGGAAAGGGAAGACAAAAGCTTCCATCAAGGGTCTATAGCTCAGTGGTAGAACATTTGACTGCAAATCAAGAGATCCCTGAGATACCTCAGGGGATACATTTTCTTCCACACAATTATGGGAAGCAACTAAGGGTGGAACATCAAGAGCACTCCATCATCCTTAATGAAATTAGAGAATATCTAAAAGCAATGAAGGAGGAGCAACAAAGACAAGGAAGAGACATAGAAGAGCTCAAGAACATCATTGAAACACCATCATCACTAAGGTGGATTCATTCCTTGCTCTTATTTCTTCTATTTTTCGTTTTCTATGTTATGTGCTTATCTATGTTTGTGTCTTCATTACATGATCATTAGTAGTTAGTAACTTTGTCTTAAAGTTATAAATGTCCTATGAATCCATCACCTCTCTTAAATGAAAAATGTTTTAATTCAAAAGAACAAGAAGTACATGAGTTTCGAATTTATCCTTGAACTTAGCTTACTTATATTGATGTGGTGACAATGCTTCTTGTTTTCTGAATGTATGCTTGAACAGTGCATATGTCTTTTGAAGTTGTTGTTTAAGAATGTTAAATATGTTGGCTCTTGAAAGAATGATGACTAGGAGACATGTTATTTGATAATCTGAAAAATCATAAAAATGATTCTTGAAGCAAGAAAAAGCAGCAAAGAACAAAGCTTGCAGAAAAAAAAAAAATAATAGGCGAAAAAAAAAATAGAAAGAAAAAGAAAAAGCAAGCAGAAAAAGCCAAAAGCTTTTAAAACCAAGAGGCAAGAGCAAAAAAGCCAATAACCCTTAAAACCAAAAGGCAAGGGCAATAAAAAGGATCCCAAGGCTTTGAGCATCAGTGGATAGGAGGGCCTAAAGGAATAAAATCCCGGTCTAAGCGGCTAAACCAAGCTGTCCCTAACCATGTGCTTGTGGCGTGTAGGTGTCAAGTGAAAACTTGAGACTGAGCGGTTAAAGTCAAGGTCCAAAGCAAAAGAAGAGTGTGCTTAAGAACCCTGGACACCTCTAATTGGGGACTTTAGCAAAGCTGAGTCACAATCTGAAAAGGTTCACCCAATTATGTGTCTGTGGCATTTATGTATCCGGTGGTAATACTGGAAAACAAAGTGCTTAGGGCCACGGCCAAGACTCATAAAGAAGCTGTGTTCAAGAATCATCATACTGAACTAGGAGAGTCAATGACACTATTCGAACTCTGAGTTCCTATAGATGCCAATCATTCTGAACCTCAATGGATAAAGTGAGATGCCAAAACTATTCAAGAGGCAAAAAGCTATAAGTCCCGCTCATATGATTGAAGCTATGTTTCATTGATAGTTTGGAATTTATAGTATATTCTATTCTTTTTATCCTATTTTGATTTTCAGTTGCTTGGGGACAAGCAACAATTTAAGTTTGGTGTTGTGATGAGCGGATAATTTATACGCTTTTTGACATTGTTTTTAGTATGTTTTTAGTAGGATCTAGTTACTTTTAGGGATGTTTTTAATAGATTTTATGTTAAATTCACATTTCTGGACTTTATTATGAGTTTGTGTGTTTTTCTGTGATTTCAGGTATTTTCTGGCTGAAATTGAGGGACTTGAGCAGAAATTAGATTCAGAGGTTGAAAAAGGACTGCTGATGCTGTTGGATTCTGACCTCTCTGCACTCAAAGTGGATTTTCTGGAGCTACAGAACTCGAAATGGCGCGCTTCTAATTGCGTTGGAAAGTAGACATCCAGGGCTTTCCAGCAATATATAATAGTCCATACTTTGGCCAAGAATTGACGACGTAAACTGGCGTTCAACGCCAGCTTTCTACCCAAATCTGGCGTCCAGCGCCAGAAAAGGATCCAAAACCAGAGTTGAACGCCCAAACTGGCACAAAAACTGGCGTTCAACTCCACAAATGGCCTCTGCACGTGCAACACTTAAGCTCAGCCCAAACACACACCAAGTGGGCCCCGGAAGTGGATTTATACATCAATTACTTACCCATGTAAACCCTAGTAGCTAGTTTATTATAAATAGGACCTTTTACTATTGTATTTGGCATCCTGGATTGTATTTTGATCCTGTGATCTCGTTTAGGGGGTTGGCCATCTCGGCCATGCCTGGACCTTCACTTATGTATTTTCAACGGTAGAGTTTCTACACTCCATAGATTAAGGTGTGGAGCTCTGCTGTTCCTCAAAGATTAATGCAAGTACTACTGTTTTCTATTCAATTCTTCTTATTTCGCTTCTAAGATATCCATTCGCACCCAAGAACGTGATGAAGGTGATGATTATGTGTGACGCTCATCATCCTTCCCCCTTATGAACGCGTGCCTGACAAACACTTCTGTTCTACATGAATTAAGCTAGAATGAGTATCTCTTAGATCTCCTAACCAGAATCTTCGTGGCGTAAGCTAGAATGATGGCGGCATTCAAGAGAATCCGGAAGGTCTAAACCTTGTCTGTGGTATTCTGAGTAGGATTCAATGATTGAATGACTGTGACGAGCTTCAAACTCGCGAGTGCTGGGCGTTAGTGACAGACGCAAAAGGAGGGTGAATCCTATTCCAGCATGATCGAGAACCGACAGATGAATAGTCGTGCCGTGACAGGGTGCGTGAGCATATTATTCACTGAGAGGAGGGGATGTAGCCACTGACAATGGTGATGCCCTTGCATAAAGCCAGCCATGGAAAGGAGTAAGACTGATTGGATGAAGACAGCAGGAAAGCAGAGGTCCAGAGGAACGAAAGCACCTCCATTCGCTTATCTGAAATTCCTACCAATGAATTACATAAGTATCTCTATCCCTCTTTTATTATATCATATTCGAAAACACCATTATCACTTTATATCTGCCTGACTGAGATTTACAAGGTGACCATAGCTTGCTTCATACCAACAATCTCCGTGGGATTCGACCCTTACTCACGTAAGGTATTACTTGGACGACCCAGTGCACTTGCTGGTTAGTTGTATCGAAGATTGTGACAGACTGTAAAACTAAATCAGAGTATCTGGCCTGAGAAGCCATTACCAGAGATCACAATTTCATACACCAATTTTGCTTGTAGTATAAGTTTTGTTTGTATTTGAAAATTTTTCAAAAAAAAAAAGATTTGTTGTTAAATTTGAATTTTGATTGTTTCTAGAATGCTTGTAGAATAGGAGAGTGCCTTGTTTCTGTTTTTTTTTTTAAAAGTCACCCACGCATAAGCGTGAGTGACGCGTACGCGTCATTGATCATTATCGCATACCCACGCGTGAGCGTATACGACGCGTACGCATCGAAAGGCGATATTGGGGCTCCTAGTACAAAAACCCGATAGTTGTGCAAAACTGGCGTTGGAACTGTGCGTTTCACACAAACTAGACCCACGCGTACGCGCAGATGACGCTTACGCGTCGCCTGGACTTTCTGCGTTTCACGCGTATGCGTGGGCGACGCTTACGCATCACTTGTCCATCCTGCCATCCACGCGCACGCGTGAGTGACGCTTACGCGTCGCTTCCGCGCCCTGTTTTTTTTTCCTTTCTTCTTCTTTCTTTCTTCTTTCTTCTCTCATTCTTCTTTCTTTATACCTTTCTTCTTTTCTCATCTTCCTTTCTTACTTTCTTCCTCTCCTTTCAAAATTCTATTTTTATCAATTTTATTTTTCTTATTTTTTATTTTCTTTTGTTTATTGCATATGAATACTTTTATTCATTGCATTTTAATTTCATTCTTGTAGCTTGTTCTTACTTTCTTTTCTAAGTCTCTTATTCTAATAATGGTGTTGAATTCTCTTACTCAATTGTTGAGAATTTCGTGCATTTTTTTGGTGCTTCGTGACTTGTTTAGCATTAATGGTCATATTTGCTCCACACACAAGATTAGTGCTTTAGTCCTTCCTAATTCATTATTCTTTATTTTGTACCTCATCATCATTGAGTTAGGATACTTATCACTAATCTTGTTTGTGTCAATTGTTGATTAAGCTTGATGCAACATGCTCTTCATGTCATGTACCTATGTTTTGACTTTACTCTTGCATCAAGTATTAGTTAATATGCCTTAGCTTATATTGTTTTCTCACTCACATGTTGTAGCTACCATGTAGTAGAGAAGGCTACTCTTATTTGGCATTAGCCCCGCCTATGTTTTATTTGCTTTGTATCTTTGTTGTAGGCTTAATTTTTTTTTCTTTCCTTTTAGGTTGGCCACCAAGAGGGAAAGGAAAAGCTTCTAAATGGGGCAACACATAAGTCCTTCCATACAACCTTTTGGAGAATCTCATCAATTGTAACAACCCACCCACCTTGCTCTTCTTTGCATGCACCAAGGACGGTGCAAATTTCTAAGTGTGGGAAGGTCGTTCGACCAATCTCCGTGGTAACAATTTTCTTTTCAATGCCAAATTTTCAAGTTTTCCCTTTGTTAGCTAGTTTTTGCATTGCATGTTAGTTAGAAGTTGTACATATTTTACCACTTCTTTTTATGTTAGGACTACTTGGTTAGGGTAATGATTTCTTTTCCAAGAAAAAAATTGTTTTAGGGCACCCTACCAATTTGAAATTTTTTTTTGTTGAACTTGCTTGAAGAATGTTAGTTAGAAGTTGTACATATTTTACCACTTCTTTTTATGTTAGGACTACTTGGTTAGGGTAATGATTTCTTTTCCAAGAAAAAAATTGTTTTAGGGCACCCTACCAATTTGAAATTTTTTTTTTGTTGAACTTGCTTGAAGAATTTATTTTGGAACATGGTTTCTGAGCTAAGAACACAAGCATGTGAGTTTTGAGCCCAATTGTGTGGTTACATTTTATAACCACTTATTTCCATTCTTGTGTGCATTATTCTCTTTCTATGACTGTAATCTTTGGTTTGTTTGATTCTTTATGTCCATTGTTCCATGTATACATGCATTTATATGATTGAGGCCATCATTTCATTTAGCTCACTTACCCAAATAGCCTACCTTTTATCAACCATTGTTAGCCAATTTTGAGCCTATTTAATCCCTTTTGTTCTTAATTTTAGCACATCACTACCCCTAAGTGAAAGACAATAAATGCCCTTAATTCGGATCTTTGATTAGCTTAGGCTAGTAAGGGTGTGTATCATTTGGGTATGAGAAACTTGGGACATTGGTTGAGAGAAAAGTGTGTTTTTGTATTTTTGTTGAAGATTTTTGGGAATGGGGTACATGCTTATACATTAAATATGTAAAACCATATGCATTGATACGCTTGTATATACTTTTGAAAAAAAAAGAGATTGTGTGAAAAAATATATATAGAAAAAAAAGAAATAAAAAAAAAGAAAAAAATATATAGAAAAAAATGCAATAAAAAGGGGACAAAAATGCCCCAAGGTAAAGTGACAATAACAATGCATATGGAATATGAATTAAAGAGAATGCATGAGTATGTGAAAAAGTGGGAATCATGGGTAGCTAGGTATTGTATTAGAATTATATAGGTTGTTATATGTGTTTAGTGAGAGCTTAGATTAATCAAAGATTCAATTTCAAGCTCACTTGACCATATGCGTCCCTACCTTTACCCTAGCCCCATTACAACATATGAATAAGCCCTCATGATAAATGTATGCATGCAGTGAATAATTGTTGATTGTTAGATGAAAAACAAATCATGAAAAGTATGATTAGAAGAGAATTGAGTGATCGATCCTATACACTTGAGCGACTAGAGCGGATACACTTCCAGTGAGGGTTCGATGCTCAATTCCTTGTTCCCAACTTTCATGAGCTTTCTTCTTGCAAGTCTATTTGAACTTCATTTTGATATTGGAATTGGTAGGATTCATAAATCATCATATGATCTTGGTCCTACTTGTTCATACATGCTCTTGGAGGATTGAGTCACTTTTGACCAAGTGAATAGAAGCATCTACATTAGTTGCATGCATATAGATAGGAGCATATAGTTTATTTGTATTGAATAAATGTTCATACCCTTTTCTTGTCCTTCTTTATTCTTATCATGAGGACATGTTTGGTTTAAGTGTGGGGAGGTTTGATAAACCCCAATTTTGTGGTTTATCTTGTGCTTAATTTAGGAAATTTTATCAACTTTTCTCACATTTATTCAATGAAATAGCATGGTTTTGTAATTCTCCCTTAATTTGTGCTTAAGTGTAAAAACATGCTTTTTAGGCCTTAAAATAGCTAAATTTAATTCACTTTAATTTCATTTGATGCCTTGATATGTTTGTTAAGTGATTTCAGGTTTAGAAGGCAAAGATTAGATTGAAGGAATGAAGGAAAAGCATGCAAAGTAGGAGAACTCATGAAGAAATGAAAGAATCGCTAAGTTGTCAAGCCTGACCTCTTTGCACTCAATGGATCATAACTTGAGCTATAGAGGTCCAAATGAGGTGGTTCTAGTTGTATTGGAAAGCTAACATCCGGTGCTTCAAAATGATATAAAATTTTTCATAGTTGCCTGATGTTTAGGGACACGTACGCGTGCATCACGCACACACATTGGTGGATCAGCATGGGTCCAATTTTGGCAAAATGTGGCCAGCAATTTCTAGCTCGTTTTGGGCCCAATCCAACTCATTTCTGATGCTATTGAACCCAATGATTGAAGGAGGAATGAACCAAGTAGTCATAGTTTAGTTTTCATCATGTTGTAGGTAGAATTCTAGAGAGAGAAGCTCTCCCTTCTCTCTACAATTTAGGGTAGTTTAGGTTTAATTCTCTTAGATCCAACTTTCAATTCTTGTTTTGATTTAGTTTTCCTTCTTAATTTCTTGTATTACATCTTTGCTCTTCTAGTTTTACTTGTTCATTTCCTTTATTTTGTTACTTTTATGTTTATGAACCCTTGTTGGATTTCCATTTTCTTTCAATGCAATTTTATGTTTCCATGCTCTTTTATGTTTATCTTAGTTGTTATTATTGAATTCTTGCTTATGTTAGTCATGGGTTTCTTTTAATTCTTGCATTTTATGATGTTTACTTTTATTGCGCACTAGGTGTTTGATAGAATGTTTCCTTTAGTTTTTGAGTAGTTTTCTTTACTCTTGGCCTAGGCTAAGGGAATGGAGTGACCTTGAGTCATTGGGTCTCATTGAATTGGTGATTTGAGAACCCTTGGTGATCAATTTGATATCCATTGACACTAACCCACTACTAATCTAATTAGTAGATAGGTTGGGACTTATGGGTTGATGTGATCAAGCCTATTTGATGTACTTCAAGCTTAGGAGTAGATATTACGTACTTAAGGCTTTTGGAAGTAGACTTAATAGGTTGGCTTCTCATAATTATCAATATTTGGTTTGTAGACAAGGATGGTGATCTCAATTACCTATGTCTAGCCAAGAGTTCTTTTCCTTTATTTTATTAGTTCTTATCATTTACTTTCTTGTTATTTACTTTTCTTATCAAACTACAAAAATCAAACCCCCATTGCATCTTCATAGCCAATAATTGATCACTTCATTGCAATTCTTTGTGAGACGACCCGGAGTTTAAATACTTTGGTTAATTCTTATTTGGGGTTTGTTACTTGTGACAACCAAATTTTTGATTGGGAGGATTGTTTGTTGGTTTAGAAACTATACTTGCAACGATAATTCATTCATTTGATGAAATTCTAGACCACCACAACAATTCACTCATCAAACTTGCTTCTTGATCTCGACAGCTCGATCTGACGATATCGTTTGACATCGTTGTGCAACCGACATGAATACGTCAATAACAAGTTGATGAGACATGAATGTAGGATCTATTTTAGGCATATCGGAAGGTTCCTATGCAAACAAGTCTACATTAACTCTCAAGAAGTTCTGACTTCAGAGGTTGAGATAGATTTCTGTTAATCATGGTATAATTGGTGGCAACATCGTCAATTTGGAACTTTTCCAAGTTTTCCTTAGGCTTTGGCCTTGGCTTCTCTTGAACTCGTGAGCCCAGATCTACTAGAAATACCCCAATAGAATCTTTGGTTTTATCCTTTATAGTCAAACTTGCCTTGTTGCACTTTACAGCGACTACTTGATCTCCTCAAATAGTGGTCACCTAACCTTCTAAAGTCAGAAACTTTATTACTGAAAACTTTGTTAAAATAAAGGCATAGAGATCATTGATCTTCTTTCTTTCAAGGATTACATTATATGTTGTAGAATCTTTTAGGACCATGAACTCAGTCTGTACCACGTGGACATCGTCACCTTTTTCAACTTTGAAAATGAGATCTATAGTCCCATCAGGCTTGATAAAATGATCTCCTAAACCCATTACTCTTGGGAGGCGTGGTTTCAAGTGCTGATCTTTCAAACCCAGGGCATCCTAGACATTTCTAAAGAGCAGATTTGAATTTGCTCCAGTATCAACCAAAATTCTTTTAACTATGCCATTTCTCAGCTTACATGTGATTACCAATGCCTTATCATCGTCAGATGTGGCATATTGGAAATTATCTACAGTGAATTGAATAGTTGAAAAATTTTCAACCTTTAAGACTTTTACAGCCTTGATATTATTTTCCAACACATTCCTAGATTTTTTCAATTCATTCTTCCCTACAACCACATTCACCACTACTTGAGCAGTATCATCTAAGATCTCAATGGGTTTGGCATTTCTAGGGTTCCTAGCTTCCCAATCTTCATCATTATTATGCCATCTTAGCGGTCTAATATGCTGAACAAACTCAAGAAGCTTTCCATTCTGAATTGCTTACTCCAAGGCATCTTTTAGATCAATGCAATCTTTAGCCTTGTGGCCATGGGACTTGTGGTAGTCACAGTAGTCAGAGAATCCCTAGGTCAGATCTGCCTTGCCTTGGAAAGTATTCTTCTCTGTGACACTTGTTGGTAGATTTCAGTTAGCGAAGCCACCAACGGTGTATATGTTGAGAACTTGCCAACTCGTGGTGTCGACGCCTTTGATGTAGACGATTTCCCTAAGCTTCCAGCCTTATTAGGTGATGGAGCTGGATTTTTTTGTTTAGTTGGCATTTGGCACCACTTTTGAGTTGCATATATTCCAAAGCAATTTGATGGGTCTCCTCTATAGACTTGACATCTTTGAAGGTTAAGTGTCATCTGAAATCCCCTTCTAATAAGCCAGTGGTAAGGCACAAACATACGACTTCATGAGTTCATGTGTTGACTTCCAACAATCCTTTATTAAATCAATCCAAGTAATCTCGGATGTTTTCTTTAACTCTCTGCTCTACACCAAGTAAAGAGATCAGATGCTTGGCTTGAGTTCTTCTAATAGTGAAATGTGCAAGAAACATTGTCTTAATATCAATAAAAGAATATATGAAGCCAGAAGGTAGGGTGTTGAACCATTCCATTGCTGGTCCAGATGATGAAACAGGGAAAGTTTTACATCTTATAGTATCCCCAACTCTCTCTAGATTCATTCTCGCCTCAAAGACATTTATGTGCTCCTGAGAATTCGACTTCCCCTCATACTTCAAGTCTGTTCGTTTATCAAAGTGCTTTGGCAAGTGGACTTGAAGGACATGTGGAGCAAATGGAGTTTGTCTCATGATGACATGCTCCCGGTATCCATATGCTTTTTAGGACTTGGCCTCCTTTGTGGAGTCTGTCTCCTTTTAGATTGGGCTGAACAAGGGTCAGTCTTTACCCTCTTTTCTGGCTCACGACGTTGTTCTTCACATCGAGGAGACTCTCTCCTATTTCTTTGAGGTGAAGAAAAATGACAACGACAATCATCCTCCTGATGTCATCTATGAACTCGCTCTAGGGTCCTTCTGTCATGACTATTACGTCGATCCCTTGTCGTTCAATTTCGGGACCAAGATTGATGTGACATCGGCCGTTTTGCTAGCTATCGTTCCAATTCTTGTACTTGATGATGCATTTCCTGCATCGCATGGACATAATCTTCCCCAAACCAACAAAATGCCAACCACTAGTGTTTTGAACCTCTTTATGTTTGAAACTTGGGGGAGGGGGGTTTGTTGATGTTCTCCCTTATTGGGATTGAGGGTGATTTCTATCTCATGTCCATGATCTTCATCTCGCTGTTCCTTGAACGGAGTATTTGAAATTATTTGTACATAGATTTAACTTCTCGATCAGCCATGGTATCAACTTCTTAGGTTTTCTATAGACGGCGCCATATGTTCGTACATGTGGTTATGAGCTAAGGAGTTTCGAAAATTTTACTTTAAATCGTATTAGAACTAGGTTGGGAAGACAATTTGCAAAGACACTCAAATACTTAAGTCAGTAATATTCTTAAGTGATAGTAAAAAATATCTATGTTTTTCTTTTTTCTTTATTACATCTTTTCGATGTGACCATTTGTAAGTATTTATTACTTTTAATATACTGTTTTAATACCATGATTTGACAACATTACAAGTTAGAGTTTATGCCTTTTTATGATATATACATTAAACTTTATAAACTAATAGCATAACAAATTTATTTAAATTAATATAATGGAGTAATTATTCTTGTGCAGAACATATAGTTTAATAGTAGTATAACATTTTCTTTATATATAATCTCACACTGTATGCCATGGATCATCAGACTTAGCTGGAACAATTAAATACTTATCATCTAGAAAACTTGAATTCCATTAGAATCAAAATGGGACTCTGCTCAAAAGGAATTAATTAATTACTAGAGCTATATGCGGTGTATATTCTTGCATGTAATCTCTATTATTGTGTATTAACGCAGTGGATATGTATTGGAATGTGCCTGAATATGTTTAATTAATGATATTTCCCACTAGAATATAATATAATAGAACTTGACTTGTTTTATTTTGGATCAGTAGTAGTGTTAGTTTGCACCAACTTGCATTGGCTTTTTAATTTCCACACCGACATCATTTTAATTTGCGTGTCACCTTTCCACTTTGGTAGTGTGCTAGCTACTTAAAATTTAAAAATATTCCCTTGATGTGTGTTTTCACATACATGAATGAAAAGAGAGTAGCTAGCTAGTGGAAAGTGGAAACACGTTGAGAAATTATGAGTCGCTATCACCTTTTTGACTTTCGCAATAACATAATAATGTCACTAACTTTGATGCAATTTTCCACGCGCTCAAAAACAAAATACAAAAACTACATACCTTAATTAGCTTAAGCTTGTGCATGTATATATAAATTGAGAACCATGTAGCTAGCTAGCAAGAAATTAGAAGTGAAGCAGGGGGGAACTAACATTAGAGATTATTCATTAATAAGAATGGCAAGAACTACTACTATTCCACATCGTACCTTGGGTGTGCTAGTGATTCTTCTTGCGTTTTCTCATCTTCTTATGTGCTTGAAAGCAGTTCCAATTACAAGTATATTTTCTTCTGCTTCTCCTTCATATTTATTTATATATACTTTTAATTAGTCTCCTAACGAATGGTTTGATATATATAAGCAGGAAGTGAAAGCCTCATGCAAGGTTCTCAAGGTCATGCTGTCCTTGTCCTGCAGAGTAGTAACCACAAGGTGCATTCAATCATCTTTCTAAATTAAATTAAAAAATAAAATATTATCTTAATCTTTAGCGTTTAATTTAAGTTTTAATTTCGTCTCTAATATCTAAAATATTTTATTTTTATCCCAAACATCTTATTGCATTCTATTTTAGTCCTTTGGTCAAATTAAAAACTTTTTTTTTCCTAAAATACTCCTTTTTCCCCTTTATTATTACTTTTTTTCTTTCTTTTATTATTTTGATTTTCACTCTCAAATTACTACAACCACCACTATAACTACTATAATTACGTCGTTATCTAGAAAAAAAAAATCATAATGGAGAAAAATGGTATATTTGAAAGAAAAATTTTAATTTTGATTAAATTACTAAAATAGAATGAACTGAGATATTTTGAGATAAAAAAAAATAAGACGTCGAAAATATTTGAGACAAAATTAAAACTTAACTCAAACAGTTAAAAACTAAAAACTTACTTTACTCTTAAACCAAATTAAAGTTGCTATAAAATAAGACACTCAAGTCATTGTTATTTAATTTCTTAACCATATACACATATATACAGGATGAGGATATGAATAAAGATGAAAAAACAGAGAGAATGGATTTGGAACTGCTAGACTACCAACCACCGGGGGCTAATGGTCATCACACTCCAAAAGCACCGTGATGACACTATATTTTATTATTATTATTATTATATGTAACTCGTTATATATTTAGAGTAATATTTTAAATTAGTCTTTTAGCTAAGAAATTAGTATTATCTAGTTTAATTGTGCATCATAAGAAGAACTACTATTGGTGTTGAATCCTGCATCACTATCTAGTTTAATTTGATATGGATATGGGAAATCATGATAAGTCTTTAATTGTGTTTTTTAAATTAAATTCTGCTTTCTAATTCAAAACCTGAAATTCCTGCTGTGATAGGGCTTAATCTCACCGTACAATCACATTTTGCTTTATAGTAGTATTATTTTATCTACTCTAAAATCTTATTTTACCATGGTTGCGGTTGCAACTAATAACATTATATTGACGGTAAATTATTGTTTTGTTGGTTTTAAAATTTTTCAATTTTTGACAAGTAATCCAAAAAAAAATGAAATTTTGATGCAACATTTTGTTAGAATATTTATTAGAAAACCATTTAGAAAGAAGATACAAAAAATTGAGGAAAAATTTGATATATACCTTTTTTATTTTCAATTTTTACCATTCATGTAAAAAGAAACTCAAAAAGAAATTCACTTAGCATGATATTATCAAATATGAAAGATGAAAAGATTTTATTTTCTATGCAAACTTGCAAAAGGTACATTAAAATCTAATCTCTAAAAAACGTTTTTCAATTATTGTCTTCGTATATTTGGTGTATTTTATTAAATGGAAATTATTTTTCAAGAACAAAAATGACATTCCTTTTTTTTTAGAGTTATTTTATTAAAAATTAAATTTTTAGAAATTAAAATAATAGTTTATTCTAATATTTATGCACTAGACATTGTAATTGCAATGCAACGACAACATATATACAATAATTGCGACCACATGCATGATGCATTTCTAATCGATATAAAATTGTAATTACATTTCAAACAAAATGGCCTTATTTGTAAAGTATTTTTTGAAACAAAAATGTTTGGTAAAAAAAGAAGAATTAGACAAAAACAATCAAAATTTATCTTGGTTAATATTTATTAATTGTTATAACAAAAAAATATAAAATATGAATATTTAACCCTAGCATTTTCGTTTTTATAAAATAAAGCAAATTTTAATTATTTTTATTGTCTTTCTAATATTACCGTTTTTAAAATAGCATTTAAGTATTTTTTTTTAAAGTTAGAAAAAAGACTCAAATTCAAAATTTTTAGATGAAGATAAAAATACTATAGTATTTGAACTATAACTAGTTGGCATGCATTTAAGTATTTAACTCTCGAAACATTGTAAAAATCAAATTTACTACGTTATATATAAATATTTTTTAAATTCCTTTGTTACTCTTTACAAATACTACTAATTACTTAAAGAAAGACTCCATTATAGAAATTAAAAGTATAAATATATATGTATATAATAAAGCATCTTTTAGAAGCTTAGAAAGGGTGTTATAAAGTCTATCAGTCTCTGATTTAAGAAAAAAAACAAAAAAAAAAGTCTACCACTCCGTTTAGTATGAGTCGTTGAATAAACAAAACACAAAGTTAACAATAAAACAGGTGAGTTTCTTGTATGTTAGATTGGGAGGAAGAATTTGGCACTAAACCTATCTACATAACATAACATAGACATTCTTTTTAGGGTTTCTTTTGTGAAGTGAATGAAGAACCATTATTGCTCACACCCCACACAGCAAATTGATAGGTGTTGAATAAACATTTTCTCGAAATAAGAAACTAAATCAAAGTGTTGGTTTAATTTATTTTATGTTGTAATAATGGTAATAAGTTGGCCACTAACTATTAGACCTGAAAGAACCTCATAATATATAATTATTTAACTCAACTCATTTGTTTGGTTTTCCATGGAGAAAGCGATCTATGATGTTGTCGGGACTTGCCATATTTTTGTCTACAAAAACTTTTTCTCAAAATATTCCCTTGGAAGAGTTTATTTGAGGCCAATAATTCTGACATATGAAGTTAGTAATTTAAGTAGTGGAATTCCTATGAGTACATGTATATTAATGAGAAAATATAGGAAATCAATTAGTCAATATTAGTGAACTTTAAAATTTAAATTTATAATTTAAAATTTAAAATTAAGAATTTAGAATTTAAGATTTAAAATTTAATATAAACGAAATAATTTTAAAAAATTTGGCTATTAATTTTAAGTGGCAAAGATTAGTTTTGTATTTGACAAATTTATTATGCATTTAATACGAAGTTTTGTGAGAATATTTGGATAATTATTTAAAAAGTGCATATAGAGAATCAAAACAAAATGTGATTTTTGGATTTTTTATTTTTAAAAATATTTTTTGCCATAACAAAAAATTTGCAAACAAAAGCATTAAAATTTAAGAATATAAATGTTTTTTTCTAGTTAATTTTTTAGTCATACTTGTAAAAGAAAATTACATCAAAATTTAATTTCTAAAACTCTTTTAGATAATATATTTAATGGATAGATACTTTTCATGTTTCAAAATTAGTGTTCATACGGATGGTGAGTTGTTGGAATTGATTTTATACATTGTTAGAGTTTAGATATAAGTATCAATTTTAACATCGAACGAAGTTGTCAGCATACTTGATTTTTTTGTGGAAAAGGTATTTTCTCTCTTATATTTTTTAATTTTAAATTTAATTTAACTATATCTTTCGTCATACATTGTTTATGGATAACCTGATAAGATAAATGAAATAAGTGAAACACAATATGAAAATTATTAATATAGTTAATAATTTAAAATTAATTAAACAACTAATAAATATTATTTAATTTTGTTACAGTATTTTTTAATTATTATTTTAATTTTTATATTATTTTTTTGAATTAAAAGTTTGTCATTAGAACTCAGAATAAAGAAGATGTTGCAATGTGTTACCATGCTAAATCTATGGTCTAACATTGAGATTTTACGCCTAAATATTTATCTGTATTGCATTGATGATTGGTGCCCAAAGAGTTTGAAGTGTTTCTAGATTTTTTACTAATATTTAATTATAAAAATGTTGATCCATTTCTTTCAATTGGTGTACTAATTTATTTGAATTTTGTATTTATTTTAATATAGGTAACATAATATTATTATTATTATTATTATTATTATTATTATTATTATTATTATTTCAAATATAATACATAAAAGATTATAGACATAAATTATATTATTTCAGGTGTAATACATATATAAACAAAAGGATTTTCGAGTACCTCTTGCTAATACTATTTAAAGTAACGGGGAAGAAAAATAAATGATTTTTTGCAAATTTAATGCTTAAATTGGTCTTAAAATTATAATTGTTTTAATTTGAATTCTACATTTTTATTTTGTGGCTCATTAATTCCTTAATATATTAACTTAGTATCATGTGTCAAAATCATATTTAGCGATGTGAAATAAAGTGATATATGTCTAACACGTAGTATGTTGACGTGGATAATAGTACCACAAATTATAATATAATTTGTTCATATATCATTAGTATGTTATCATTTTAATTAATTTTAATTGCCCTTTAAACGAATCAAGTTGGGTTGGTCTAACACTAATTTATAGGTAAGTGTCGAAATTTCGAATCCTATTTTTAAAGTTGTAGCATTTATGTTTAGTAAATCAAATTAAAAATAATTTTTAATAAACACAAATAACAATTGCGTTTGATAAAATAATTTTTAAAATTTAAAAATACTATAATAGACATAAATGTAAATATTAAATTTGAAAATTAATTAGCATATGAGGTTATATTAGACTTTTAAATTTTGAAAAATATAAGTCAACTTTAAAAAAATACCCCAATTTTTTAAAAACTGCAAGTACAAATACATAGTCTTTTTTATTTACCAAATATAAAATGAGGAGATTGAACTTTTAAAAAGTATAAGTATCTCTTCAAAAAACTTTACTAATCTTTAACTTGACGAGTTAGGAGATACCATGAAAAAAAACAAAAAAAAAAATGGCCCCTAGAGTTAAAGAATGCGAATCAAATTAGTTTATAAAATAATTTTTCTATTTTTTATTTTATAAATTTAAAATTATTAATTAATTAATTAGAATAAAATAAAAAATATATATTTTAATTATTCATATATTTATCTTATTGAAATAATATAATTAATTCTAAAACTTATATTAAATTATTATAAAAATTATATTATCTTACAAATTTTAAAAAATTTACCAAAGTTTTGTATTTATGCACTAGCAAAAAATAAAAAAGAAACTAATGGATTTAAACAATATTAATAATTTTGAATTTATCGCATAAAAATGAGAGAAATTATTTTGGGGATTAATTCGATTTGCGTTTTTTAATTTCAACAATAAAAATTATTCATAAATAAAAATTCAAAGTTCAAATTGAAACCACTAAATTTGAAGTGATAATTTAAGACTTGAAATAAATTTTAGATGTGAATTTAAATATTGATTCAATTTTTGTATATTGGACTTGTATAAAAATCATACGTGATTATTATTGTTAAGATTAAAGAAAATCTTTTGCATCAAAAACACTTTAAACAATTAAACCCACTATTTTATATAATACAAATCCTTTAAAAAAATTATAATATTACCACCTTCATTAGTATTATTTATCTGAACTACAGAAGAACTTTGTTCTAAAGTCTAAGGTTAAATGATTATTTGCATTTTAAGTAGTGTGATTAGTTAATTGTATTAACAAGTATTCTCAAGAAAAAAAAAATAAAAAAATTGATCAACTTATTATGATAAAAAAATCCAGGAACATTTTAACAAATAACAAAACAAAAAATATGTACTCACATGCACTTCCAATAAAAGAAATTAATCGATTTAAGTGTACTCCTAATAAAAAATTACTAAAATTTATCAAATTAATAAAAAAAAAATAGGAACACTTTAAGGAATTCAATAAATAGTATTTCTACCTTAGAAATTTTATAACTGTTCATACTCTAACTCAAAATACAAGAATCAGGCCCAATAAGGATAAAAGGTCCATCTAAGAGGGTAGTCTCTACCGTATACTCGACCTCTTTAAAGAGGTCGGACACAATTTAAATGGCAGCTTATACTTTTTTAAATAACTGCCTCCTCGAATCTCCCCAACTATCTCTATCTTCCCTAAAAGATAGATTCTAACAAACTTTCAAGATAAAGAAAATAGTTATCCATCAATAAAAATAGAACTACTCCAATAAAGGTGGTTATCTACTCTATTATAAATATACTAGCATCCTCTAGGTATAACTACATTCTACGCTACTAAAAACCTGCGTAAAACCCTTGCTAACTTAAACATCGGAGTCTCTTTCAGGTACCACCCCCACCTTCTCACGAGGAACTCAGACAGACGATACCTCGTCACGAAACAAGTCGGACGCTACCACTCGAAGGGACCTGGACCTCATGTTCAAGCCCAAATCAACATTTCAGGTAATCCTCAAAACATTGGCGCCGTTGCCGAGGATCTAGGATTCACCCTTTGACCAATGGCGGACCATGAGCTTAGAGATGGATATACGACATCTGATTCTGAACCAGAAGATCAGCCAGAAGACTAAGCTCTCGTGCTTCTGCCTCCACCACCACATCATGGCCCTCATGGGGAAGGGACCTCAGGAAATCCTCAGCCAAGGAGGATCCAGTCCAAAGTCCGCCATCCTGAGGTTGAGGACCAACCCCACGCAACTGAGATCCTGGATCTTGTTCATGGCCAGGGGGATCGGTTACAACAGTTCAAAAACAAAGCTGAACGACAACGGGAAGCAGAACGAGAGTTGCAAAAAGAGGTAAGACGACGGAAAGAGTTAAAGGACGAGCTACGAAAACTGGAAGTTGACGTACAGAAGAGGAATAATCGGGCGGAACGTGAGGAAAGTCCCTTATGGGGATAAGATCTGTTCACAGAAGAGATCATGAGGGCTAAAGTTCCTAAGAACTTCAAATCTCCCGACATGGATCTCTATGACGGAACTTCCGACCCGAGCCACCATCTCAGCAATTTTAGAAGCAGAATGTATTTGGCCGATGCCTCTGATGCCACTCGTTGCAAAGCCTTTCCAACTACTTTAACCAAGGCTGCAATGAAATGGTTTGATAGCCTGCCCCTTAGGTCGGTCACTAGCTTTGACGACCTGGCCAAAAAATTTTTGACCAGATTCTCCATCCAGAAAGACAAAATGAAGCACGCCCCGAGCCTGCTAGGAGTAAAGTAAGAAGTCGGGAAAACCCTTCGCGACTATATGGAGAGGTTTAACAAAGCTTGCTTGGAAATATAGAGTTTACCAACCGAAGCTATAACTATGGGTCTAGTCAATGGCCTTAGAGAATGGCTATTTTCTCAGTCAATATCTAAGAGATATCTGACTTCTCTGAATGAAATTCAACAAATGGCAGAAAAATATATCAACATGGAGGAAAACTCCCGACTCAGGGAACCTCTTTCGCGATCTAACTTGCCATACTATCAAGCTCAAGACAAAGAAAGAGAACCCAAGAAGGAAGACGAGCAAAATATAGGAAAACCTCGAAAGTATCACAACTACACCCCTCTAAGGGTTTTCCTGGTCGATGTTTACAGAGAGATATGTCACACGGAGAAGCTTTCACCACCTCGTCTGATTAAGCACAAGAAAGTTGGAAGTCGGACTGAATATTGTGAGTACCACAACCTGTACGGGCACTCCACTAATGAATGCTACGATCTGAAGAACGTCATTGAAAAGTTGGCCAGAGAAGGCCGACTTGATAGATATCTGATGGATAGGTCGGATGACCCGAGAAAGAGAAGAATGGACGAAGAAGGAGGACGACAGAACGCCCTACTCACACCCCCGAGCAACATATACACATGATTAATAGTGGATTTGCAGGAGGAAAAATATCAAAATCCTCACGAAAAAGGCACCTCAAGGAAGTATATCAAGTCGGAGAGGACAGTCAACCGTCCGACTTACCCACTATCTCTTTCACTAAAGAAGATGCTCAGGAAATATTACTAGGGCACGACGATCCAGTGGTGATAACTATAATCCTGGCAAACGCTAACCTCCACCGAACCTTGGTGGATCAAGGTAGCTCGGCGAATATCTTGTTTAAACCCACTTTTGACAAACTCAAGTTAGAGGAAAAGAATTTAAGGGCATACCCAAATAGCCTTTTCGGACTGGGAGACACCCTAATCCGACCTATGAGATACATCTTTATTGTACACCACCTTCGAAAAAGGTGCCAAGTCAAGAACATTAAGTATCGACTTCATAGTAGTCGATGTAAACTCAGCCTACAATACCCTAATAGGCCGGACAATTTTGAATCGACTTGCGGCTATCGTTTCCACTCCATATCTTTGCATAAACTTTGCCACAACTGAAGGGATTGAAACCATCAAAGGAGATCAAAAGTTAGCAAGAAAATGCTACAACAAGAGCCTTAGTTTGAAAGGCAGCTCGGAAGTCAAAGAAGTCAATACAATTGAGTTAGGTGGAGTCCGAGTTCGAGAAGAACTACGACCTCAACTGGAAGGCAAAACAGAAGAGATACAAATTGGAGACAACCCCGACAAGACAACGAGCATAGGGGCAAACCTGGAGGAAATCCTAAAGAAATAACTCGTTGAATTGCTGAGAAAAAATTTCAATCTCTTTGCCTGAAAAGCCTCTGACATGCCCGGTATTGATCCCGACTTGATGTGCCATAAGCTTGCTGTGTACCCAGGTTTTCGACCTGTGTAGCAAAAGCGTAGAAAGCTCGGACCAGAATAAACACAGGTCATAGAAGAACAAGTGTAGGCCCTACTAGAAGTAGGATTTATAAGAAAGGTGAAATATCCACTTTGGCTAGCCAATGTTGTATTGGTAAAAAAGCAAAATGGAAAATGGAGAATGTGCATCGATTACACCGACCTCACAAAGCCAGTCCTAAGGATCCTTATCCACTCCCCAGCATTGATGCTCTGGTCGACTCCGTCTCAGACTACAGATACTTGTCTTTTATGGACGCCTACTCAGGGTACAATCAAATTCCGATGTACAAACTGGATCAAGAAAAGACCTCGTTTATAACTCCAAAAGCTAACTAATGCTACGTAATAATGCCTTTTGGATAAAAGAATGTAGGGGCTACATACCAGCAATTGATGAATAAGGTGTTTTCCACTCACATAGGAAACTCATGGAAGTATATGTCGACGACATGCTCGTGAAGACCCAAGAGGACACAACACTACTGTCCGACCTCTTTGAGGTATTCTTGACTATAAGAAAGCATGAGATGAGGTTAAATCCCTCCGAGTGTACCTTTGCAGTAGACGCTAGGAAGTTATTAGGGTTTATGTTGACTCAAAGAGGCATAGAAGCAAACCCTGACAACTGACAGGCTATACTCAATATGAAGAGCCCGACTTGTATTAAAGAGGTCCAACAACTAAATGGAAGGTTGGTTGCTCTATCCAGTCATCTCTAAAATCACTTCCCCTCTACTCAATTCTAAGAAAAGGAAAGCAATTTGAATGAAACCCAAAATGCAAACGGGACTTCCGAGACTTCAAGACATTTTTGGGGCAACCACCCATACTTACCCGACCTAAAAAGGGGAAAGAACTCGTGCTATACCTATCTGTCAAAAGTCGGGTTATAGCCTTGGCCCTGGTCCGAGAAGACGAAAAGGGGCAGTAACCTATCTACTTTATCAGCAAAGCCTTACAAAGGGCAGAGCTGAATTATCAAAAGATAGAGAAGTTTGCTTATGCCCTTGTTCTTACATCCCGAAGGCTCCGACCTTACTTCCAACCCATACCATTAAAGTCCGCACTAATCAACCAATGAAAAATATCCTACGAAAAATGGACTTGGCTGGGAGGATTCTACAACGGGCAGTAGAACTGTCTGAGTTTGATTTAAGACACGAAACTCGGACAGCCATCAAATCGCAATACCTCGCCGACTTCATTGCTGAATACACTGAAAGTCCCAAAAACCCTACTAGACGGAGCTTGTACATAGATGGGTCATCAAACAAATATGGAAGCGGAGTTGAAGTTATTCTAGAAAGCGATCAAGAAACTCGGATAGAACTATCCTTAAGGTTTGAGTTCCCAATTTCTAATAATCAGGTAGAACATGAGGCCCTACTTGCTGGCTTGAAGCTGGCTAAAGAAGTGGGGACAGAAAATATGGTAGTGTTCAGTGATTCACAAGTAATAACTTCGCAAATTAATGGCACCTACCAAGCTAAAGACCCCACTATGAAGAAGTACTTGGATGAGACACGAAAATAACTGATACACTTTTTAGAAAGTGAAGTCTGGCATATAACTGGGGAGTTCAATGCCCAAGCTAATGTTCTATCAAAGTTAGCCAGCACCAAACTAGGAGGCAACAATAGAAGTCTCATCCAAGAGACTCTGCAATCACCATCCATATCAAGGGAAGAAGAAGTACTGACTATACACAATCAATATTTAGTGTGGATGACCTCCATAGTCAACTATCTCAAATTTGACATACTCCCCAAGGATGAAAAGGAGGCCAAAAGACTCGTAAAAGAGGAAAAAAATTACATGCTGGTCCACAATATCCTATACAAAAGAGGAATTTCAACACCCCTCTTAAAATGCATCCCAACCTCCGGCACAAAGGAAGTCTTGGAAGACGTATACAGTGGCATATGTGGAAATCACCTAGGAGCTCGGTCACTAGCCAAAAAAGTGATCCGAGCTGGCTTCTTTTAACAAAGTCAACTATGAAAAGGAAACTAATAACTCAAAATTTAACAAAGTTGCTAAGACCTAAAAGTCAAGCAACCTGTGTTCAACTACAAAAACATAAACTTCATTTCAAAAGCAGAAGCCACGAAATGTTTGAGCCCGACCTATAAAAGGATCAAGACTCAAGTAGGGGCACTATTCATACCCTAACCCAAAACACAAAAGCCAGGCCCAATAAGGATAAAAGGCCCACCTAAGAGGGTGGTCCCTACCGCATACCCGACCTCCTTAAAGAGGTCGAACAGAATTCAAAGGGGCAGCTTATGCTTATCTAAATAACTGCCTCCCCAAATCTCTCCAAGTATCTCTATCTTCCCTAAAAGATAGATCCTAACAAACTCCCAAGATAAATGGAACGGTTACCCATCAATAAAAATGGAACTACTCTAACAAAGGTGGTTATCTACTCTACTATAAATATACTGGCACCCCCAAGTATAACTCACGTTCTACTCTACTAAAAACCTGCTTAAAGCCCTTGCTAACTTAAACGTCGGAGTCTCTTACAGGTATCACCCCCCCAACCTTTTCACGAGGAACTCAGACAGACGGCACCTTGGCACCAAACAAGTTGGATGCTGTCACTCGAAGGGACCTGGACCACACGTTCAGACTCAAATCAACGTTTCAGATAACTCTCAAAATAATAACTCATACTATTATACTAATGTTGAGATAAATATTATCTCTTATATTAAAGTTTACAATGTGTAACCATACTAAAATATTTGGTCTAATGTTTATAGATTTTATCCAAGATTTGTTCTATTGCATTGATACATGGTCTAATTATAAGATAAATTAAGAGTCTTATTTATTTTTCTTATATATTTATTTAATATGCCATGAAGTGAATGTGGATAAATTAAACTATTAGTATATAAAATAAATTAAATAATTTTTTGTGTTTATGAAAGACATTTTAAAATATTTATTTTAAAATTTACTGTAATAGAATTACTTTGTTAATGATATCACAATATTTCTAGATTTATATATGGTTTACAAACCGAATTTAAACAATAAATTAAGGTATAGTAAAGAGTATTTCAATAGTGATAATAGTTTTTTTTTTTTTCTGAAGAAGAAACGAGAAGAATAACAAATTCAATGTCATTGTAAGAAGTGTTACAATATTGAATGGTATAGAAGAGATGTTGTGTTTGACTATTTAATATCCGATGGATTTGTTAAAGGATATAAAACATTAATTAATCATGAAAAATGAACAATTTTAATGGCAGTTGATGATGAGACAGATGATAAAGATGATGCATGATGGGTTCAAGCCCTTTTGTAGCATGAACAGTTTTTGGAGTACGTGGCCTCTGATATTAATGGTATACAACTTGCTTTCATGGATATGCATGAAATCCCAATATTGCATACCCACAATCACTTGGTAAGGATATTGATATCTATCTATAACTGTTTATCCTACAATCGTTGATAAAAGACTTAAAAGTTGTGGAAAACAGAGATGCAAATTTATGATACGTCAAAGAATGATATTTTTTAAGTGTGGGACAACTCTTGTGTGAAAAATAAGTGATTTTTTTGCATATGCTATGTTGTCAGATCACAGGGGAGTACCAAAAGAAAGTTAGCCTTATCGCAATAAAAATACCTTTTTCCTATAACTAAAACATAATAGTAAGACGATTTATATAAACCATCGTGTCTTTTTATCCAAAAAACTATGTTTATTTTAGTTTATAATTTAGTTATAAAATGATTCTAAATCTTATTTTTCTAAAAATTCAATTTTCAATTTAGATTTTTATATAGAAATTTCAGTAACTTCTGCTAGCTCAATGGCATGAAGTAATCATGAAAATAAGTTCTAGAATTAATACAATATGTATCTGAATTAATATTTGAGTGCGAATAATCTTTTCTTTATCTATTATAATCATAATTCAGGTGACGTCGTCAGTGACAAATTCAGAAAATTTTGTGAGTGGGGCAAAATATACATAATATGATAATAATTTTTATAATTATACTTTATTATTATAAAATATAATTAGTCTTTAAATTATCTAATCAATAAATTAAAATACTAAAATAATAATTTAAATAATAATATATAATTTAAAATTTTATTTTTTTAGGTTTTATATTTTAAAAAGATTAAATAATCTTTTCATTGTCAATACAATCAAATGTCTTTCTTTTTATATATGTCGTTAAATAATCATTTAAAAATTCATCTCTCATACGATTACGAAATCGACTCTTTATAATATTCATATTTAAAAAAAAATTTTCAACTAATGTTATCCAGGAAAAATTAAAGTTAACTTAAAAAAAAAACACTAATGAATAAAATTATTATTATTATTATTATTTATTTAACCATTTTTATTTAATAGTCAATATAAGATTAATATTTTTATTAGTCATTTTTAATTTAATATTAAAATTAGTTTAATAAGATAATCTATTTAATTTAAAATTAATTTAATAGAATAATTTTATATATTTATAATCAAATATAATAAAATATTAAGCTGAATTCTATAGACTATCAAATATTTAGATTAAATGGATATATCATTTGTTAAATATTAAAAGATTTTTTTGTTACTTTTAATAAATATAATATTTATTAGTTATTTTTATCACAATTTTTAAATTATTTAACGATTATTTTGTCTGCGCCTGAATCTTTTAGATATCAAATTGGTAGTTACCTCTATTTTGAAAAATAATCAAATATATATAATATATATACACAGCACAACAGTAATATTTACTGAGTATATAAACATATTTTTTCAAATTTTAAATTTATTTATTAGTCATAACTATAAAATAATAAATCTATAATTATTTCACCCTTTTTTTTAAATGTTATTGTAACAAATTCATTTAAATTTTGAATTGTTATTTGTTTTTTGATCATTGAAGTTAATGAGTGAAATTCACTTATAGTGGGGTCAAATTAATTATATAGTCGGGGCAAATACTTTTTTTTAATTATGTATTAGTTTACAAATTTTTAAATTCCATTGGGGGCACTTGCCCCCACTCCCTTCAACATGAATCCGTCCCTGGACGTCGCCGTCGCGAAGGTTGTTCGATCGGTCGTTGTCTCTTCGAGCTCTGTGTGTGTGTCCGAGGCCAACATCCCTCTTCGAGCTCTCTGTTACTCTCTGTTCGAGCTCACTTCTCCTCTTCCGTCGCTATCACTTGGTTTTCTTTTTCACTGCCGATCTTCAATTTAATTTTTCTTGTTTTATACTTTTATTTGGTTTTCTTCTTTCTGATTCTGAGTTTATTAATTTCTGCTTAGTTACTGTGAATTTCTGAGTTTGTAAGCCTCCATCCTACACTGCTTCTTCAGTTTTATTTTTGGGCTCTAGATTTAATTATATTGATTCTTGATTGTTGATTGTTGTTTTTCTAGGTAAGTTGTTGTTTTCTGAATTAATTTTATTCACTGTTCATTGTTGTTAACAGAGCTTGATTGTTATTATTTTGTTCTGACTTCTTCTGGATTAATTATTGTTGATTATTGAATTTTCTGAAATATTATTGTTGATTATGAGAAATGAATGATGTTGTTGTTAATTTTCTGATAGTCTTGTTTAATTCTGAGTTGCGTGAGTTGCTGGGTTTAAATTTGAGTTCCTGAGTTAATAATAATGATTTTGTTAATGCTTGCTTAGTGAGTTGTTGATTTTCTGAAATATTACTGATTATGAAAAATAAATGATGTTGTTGCTGATTTTCTGATGGTCTTATTTAATTCTGAGTTTCTGAGTTAGATTTAATTGTGAGTTGTTGGGGTTTAAGTTTGAGTTGCTAAGTTAATAATAATGATTTTGTTAATGTTTGTTTGCTTTGAGCTGCTGATTTTATGAAATATTACTGATTATGGAAAATGAATGATGTTGTTGCTGATTTTCTGGTGGTCTTATTTAATTCTGAGTTGCTGAGTTAGATTTAATTGTGAGTTGTTGGGTTTAAGTTTGAGTTGCTAAGTTAATAATAATGATTTTGTTAATGTTTGTTTACTTTGAGTTGCTGATTTTCTGAAATGTTGTTGTTGATTATGGGATATGAATGATGTTATTGCTGATTTGCTGAGTTAGGTTTAATTATGAGTTGTAGGATTTAAGTTTGAGTTGATGAGTTAATAATAATAATTTTATTAATGTCATTATGGAAAATGAATGATGTTGCTGATTTTTTGATGGTTAAATTTTTTTGGCTACTGATTTTTTGCTGGTTAAATTTTTTTGGCTGTATCTTGAACATTATGTTTGTCCTTTACTGTGCGATTTGATCTACTTTAGTTATTAAACTTTAATGTTTGAAGTTGTTTATGAACTTTTATTAATAAATTATTGAATTTATTAGGTGAAATTGTGAAATTTTAAATTTTATTAAGTTAAAAATTATTAAATTTAAATATTTGGAATTATATGTTGAATTTTTAATAATTTTATTTAATGTTTAATTAAACCGATTGAATCTCGTTGAACTTCGGTTGAACTATTAAACCAGTAAACCAGTCATCTTATTGACCGGTCTAATTCTCGCAACCTTGATTGTAATATATGTTTAAAATATTTGATAATAAGCTAATATAAGTATATAACACAATTTGATTTTTTTTTTTACTTTTTATTTTAATTTTATTTATATTTTAATATAGATGATCATTATTAATATTTTAAGAGTACTTTATGAAAGTCTATGCTTTACTTCTGTTCATATTTTGACCCAAAACAAAAGTCAGGTCCAATAAAAATGAAAGGCCCGCCTAAAAGGGTGACCTCTACCGCATACCCGACCTCCTTAAAGAGGTAAGACACATTGAAAAAGAGCAGCTTATGCTTATCTAAGTAAGTAACTGCCTCTCCGAATCTCTCCAACTATCTCTATCTTCCCTGAAAGATAGATCCTAATAAACTCCCAAGATAAAAGGAACGGTTATCCATTAATAAAGATGCAACTACTCCAACAAAGGTGGTTATCTACTCTACTATAATACATTGACACCCTTCAGGTATAATATACGCTCTAATCTACTAAAAATCTGCTTGAAGCCTTTGCTAACTTAAGCATTGGAGTCTCTTGCAGGTACCACCTCCCACGTCATCACGAGGAACTCGGACAGGCGGCACCTCGACATCCCAAGTCGGATGCAGCCCCTCAAAAGGACCTAGACCTCACGTTCAGGCCCAAATCAACGTTTTAGGTAACTTTCGGAGTATTGGCGTCGTTGCCGGGGACCTGGAGCTCAACCCTTGATAATGGCGGATGATTAACAAAATGGTCAAACAATCACCCGACATGAATAGGATACAAGCATATTAAAAAGATATTGGAATACAGTTTCTATGGATACCAAAAACTCTGTAAAATCTTCTCCCAATAGGCAGAAGATTTCAAATAGGGATGATGATTCTGCTTCTACAGTTAAATTGGATTAAATATACCGAACAGAAGAGACGAGGATAATGCACTCATAGACACCAATCATGATAGATGGAAAGCCACATATTCATCACCATCGTAAAAAAAGAAGAAAAAAGGAACGTGACTGATCCCAATCTCCCGTGGAATAGGATGGGCAATGAGATCTGTGTTGACTTACAATCACGAAAAGAATCATGATACCCACTCAGAATAATGGAGTAGTTGCATGTTCCAAATACACAGGTTTCATGAAGAAAAAAAAATAAATAAAATGTCCTATATTGGTCAGTAATTAAAGGAAGAATGAAAAAATATTGTTGATAAAAATAATGAAACCTTTCTTCCCAACTTATGCCAAAAAATGCAGCATCAACCAATTTGGATGCTACCCAATCAGACAATGGATTGATGAATCCAATTTTTTCTTCATTAGATTCACAAATCAATTACGACAGATCAATGAATAACACTAAAAATTCTCATGGAACATCTTTTATTAGTTGCTCACAAATTGCATCACTGCCAATGAATTTGATGTTGTTTGTACACCAATAAAGATGGATGGCTTCCAGAAAGAAGAGCTCGACCTCCTCCCCAAAGTTCGAGAAAGTGCTCGGATTAAGGAGGAAGCTCTAAAGCAAAGGATGGCTCTAAGGTACAATCAAAAGGTAATTAAAAGGATCTTCGCCACCAACGACTTCATCTGATCCGAAAGGACATCGAAGTACAGAAATCAGGAGAAAGAAATATGGCTGCTAATTGGAAGAGACCTTACAAAATAGTTGAGGTTCTAGAAAAATGTTACTATAAAGTGTCCGACCTCCAAGGACGGGAGCTCCCGAGGTCTTGGCACACTTGTAACCTAAAGAAGTACTACAACGAAGTAGCAAACCTCGTGTATTGGTGTACTCCTTTTTTCGACAATAAAATTTTTTTAACGAGGCACCAGCACGAGAACTAGGGGCACCCAAGCCCATAGTGTGCAGATTTGTAAAGGAATTTCTTAATAAAAAATTCCTATCTCTTCCTTCAAAATTTTTCTATTTAGAACGCATTAATTTAAGCTTGACAAACCGTAAAAATCTGACCTCGAATGGTCGGCAAGATGAAGCGACGAGGTACAAATTAATATAAGAAGTTATATAAACAACTCGTACAAAATGACCTCAATGAGATCGGATAAAAAACGAGCTGTAAAAGTAACTTAATAAAGACCAACTACTCGAAGTCGAAACTAGGAAAGGAAACTAATAACCTAACAAAGTTGCTAAGACTTAAAGTCAAGCAAACTCTGTCCGAGCAGAAGTCACAAAATGCTCGAGCCCGACCTATGAAAAGATCAGGACTCAAGCAGGGGCACTGTTCATACCCTAACCCAAAACAAAAGTCAGGCCCAATAAAAATGAAAGGCCCGCCTAAAAGGGTGGCCTCTATCGCATACACGACCTCCTTAAAGAGGTCGGACACATTGAAAAGGGGCAGCTTATTCTTATCTAAGAAAGTAACTACCTCCCCGAATCTCTCCAACTATCTTTATCTTCTCTGAAAGATAGATCCTAACAAACTCCTAAGATAAAGGGAACGGTTATCCATCAATAAAGATGGAACTACTCCAACAAACGTAGTTATCTACTCTACTATAAATATACTGACACTTCTCAGGTATAATACACGCTCTAATATACTAAAAACTTGCTTAAAGCCTTTACTAACTTAAGCATCGGAGTCTCTTGCAGGTACCACCCCCCCACCTCTTCACCAAGAACTCGGACAGGCGGCACCTCAGCATCCCAAGTCGGACGCTGCCCCTCAAAGGGGCTTGGATCTGACATTCAGACCCAAATCAACGTTTCAGGTAACCCTCGAAACACCATCTATATTTCTTGGTTTATAAACAAAAATGTATTATTGTTTATGGTTAATAAATATATTAAGATAACATTCCATTTTAATTTTTCAAATATATTAAAAATGATAAAAAAATAATTTGAATTATCCACTGATTTCTTAATGAAAAAATTTAACCTAGCTATAAGGAACAATTTATTTCAATTAAGTGTGATGGAAAATGAAAAAATAACTTTATGTACTACATTATAATAACCTAAAATTTTTAGCCTGAATGAATGGATATCTTCCTAAAATATAATATATGTTATATTACTAATTTTTTAATATAATAATTTTGTTTTTGAAAAATAAATACAATTACCTTGTCACACTGTCCAAAGACAAAGTAAGCTTACTCTTGAATAAAAAAAACCTAAATACACACAATATCATCAGATACATTTTTATAAAAAAGAAAACATTAAAGTCAACTTATTATATACATGTTTAATATAATAAAAAGATATATGCTTTCTCTTTCCACTCCATTAAAGAACTTAAACCAACCAAAAAAAAATACAAAATTTACAAACAAATCAAGAATAGAATGAGAAGTATACATATATTAGACGATAGTGAGTGTAAAGAAACTTTTAAGTATTCTAACATATAAAGTAAAAAGATACTTTGTATTTTAGACCAAACTATTTTTGAGTACCAATGAGTATTTATCCAAATTTTCATTTTGAGTATGAAAAGTTAAAGTACAAAATTAAAAAAATGTTGCATTTTAACTAAAATTATTTTTAAATACATTAGTAATATAAGGTATAAGACTATAAAGTCAAAATATACACCTACTCAATGATTATTTTTGTTTAGAAGGTGAATATCTTTTGATATTACACCTTAGTTTACCAATTTGACAAATTCATATGATCGTGTTTAAGTTTAAGGATCGAGTTATTTTTTTTAGAATATAATTAAGATCAATTAGGTTAATTAATATTATTTAATATATTTAAATATTTATTATAAAAAATTATAGTCACTTTTTTTTTTTCTTCTCCTAAAATAAGGTAATTTTTCTTCTCCGAATAATTTCTTTTATTTATACCGATCTTGTAAAATTTATGAACGTGCTAGAACAATTTATTGGTCAACTTGCATAATGAATTTTCAACACGAATTGATGATGGTATTTCTTAAATTTTTTCATATAGATATTACGCGTCTAACTCTTGATTTTACAAGATATATTGTATGCAGTGTAAAGATTCTTTTCGATCAATTTTCTGTCTTTTCTTTTTTTGGTACTGTTCTGTCAATTTTTTGCAAATCGAAGGTGATTCGATATCTAATAGTCTGGGAGCAAAACCTACTCCTCTTTATAAGTATCAGTTTTATTTTACATTAAAATCCATGCTTTTTACCATGACGAAGAAAAAGGAATCAAGCTTTGCAAAAATTCAAAAATGAACAAATTAAAATTTAAATGTCTTGAATAAAAGGAAAATCAAATTAAATAAAGGAAGGGAGCCACTCACATAAAGACGCTTAAAACGTCTTTTTTTGAAGACGCTTTTTAATAATTAAAATATAACTTATATATAATCGATCAAACTGTGTTATTTTTGTCAAAATTAGACCAAATAAACTGATTTGACCGAAAAATCGATAAATCAAATCTTGAATCGATCTAAATTAATATTCTTTTTTATAGAAAATGTCTATAATACTCTTATTATAAAAAATGACTAAAATATTCTTATTATATATATTAATTTTAAAAATCCTAAATTTTAATTCAATGTGGCATAGAGAGAAGAGAAAGATTATGATTTAGAGTTTTTAAAATATATAATAGAAATATTTTAAGTCATTTTTTATAATAGGGGTATTATAGTCATTTTTATAAAAAAATATTAATTTAAATTGGTTCAAAATTTGATTTATCAATTTTCGGTCAAACAGATTTATTTCCTCTAATTTTGACAAAAATTAACACAGTTTGATCGATTATATAAGTTGAATTTTAATTATTAAAAAAATATCTTTAAAAAAAGATGTTTTAAGCGTCTTTATGTGAGTGATTCCCATAAGAAAAAGTGTTTGGAAAAATAAAGGACAAATTAAAAAGTAAAGACTGGAAAGGATAAAAGTTGCTGAATTTAAAGGAATCGAAATGACATTGCAAAGAAGATAAATTGCATGAAAAGGAAAGTTGTAGGGAATTTAAATGAAAAGTAAAGACATGGAAGGAACTCTTAAAAAAAAAAAAAAAACTCTTGACGGACTCAGAAAGTCGCTGAGATTTGAGTGAGTATGAGTGTTTTCTCTGAAAAGATTCCAACCCTTGTTCTTTCGAGTCTTCTCCTATTTATAAGACTCCTCAACCAATCCAATTGAAATGTAACTTCCACGTACATTAATAGAGTACGCAACTCCTTTCATAGTGTTCCAGTATGCACTTGTAACTTGATAAAGTTCGAATTTGTCGAACATTGGCTTGTCGAAAAATTCAACAATATCTTGTCGAAAATATTATTTTTGATGATTTTTTATTTTTTATTTATTTTTATTATTTTTTTGCTAGATGGACAAAAGCAAAAATACTTATCATCATTGAATATTGTTTTCGACAAACTCATATTCAACTATTTCTCTTTCTTTCTTCTTTTCTTCTTTTATTTTTTCAACTTGTCGAACTCTCTCAGCCAAATAGGTAAATCAGGAATATGCATATTGAGTAATTTTCGACGCATATACAAGCCAAGACCTTTGATGGCTATTTTGACGATCTCGCTTTCAGGGACTGACACATAACATCGATTGCGAGCATTTTTGAATCGAATTATATAGTCATCTATCGATTCTCCATCATCTCGTTCTATTGTAAGCAAATTTGTCAACAAGACATTCAATTTTGCTCTATAAAATTGAGCATGAAAAGTATTTTCCAATTGTTCCCATGTTAAAATTGAACTGGGTCTCAGATTTGAAAACCAAGTGAAAACATTTTTTGTTAATGAAGCAGAAAAAAACTTCATTCTCAGGTTTTCATTATCTGCCAAATTTTCTAATTCGACCATATAGCAAGCTATATGCTCGACAGTTGACTCTCCAATATCTCCTACAAATTTTGTAATTATTTTAGGATTTTTCACACCTATTGGTACTTCTGTCATTTGCACTGCAGAAGAAAAAGCAGAAACAAAATATGGTCGATGCATGAGACCCACGTTGATACCCATTCCATTGAGGACATCCACGACAATCCTTGTCACCTGGTAATGATATCCACGCTGTGTGAAGTCTATTCAAAACTTCATCAGTATTTTGATCTTGTCGAACGAGATAAGGGATATTTTCTTTCCTTTCAGGATTGTTAAATACACTCTCCTCATTATATCTTATGTCCTCCTGATCTACTACCAAATCTTGGGGAATAGGCTCCCCCTCATCATAATCGACAATTCGAGCAATTCTCTCGACTTGTTTAACCAGTTGATCATATTTTGACTCATTGTCATCCAGGATAGGATTCAAAATAGTAGCCATCTGATGAGTCAACAAGTTGACTAAATCATAATGGCTTTCGTCAATATATTGTCGAAACTCAGCCATCGATCCTGAATTATTCGACAAGGAGCCACTTGGTAATCTCGATTAACGTCGGGATATGAGAAAGAAGATTGGTTAGAAACCGTACCTGGCACATTACCAAATCTGACTGGAAATGGAAATGTGTAACTGCCTATAGGAGGCGTATAGCCAGGAAGAAGGTCAAATGGAAGCAAACTAGCGGTTACTTGCGGTTGATTCTGCACTGGGGTGATCCTAGGGCGTGAATTTCACCCACTACCACCAACACTTGCATCAATAACTGAATTATTCTCCCCCAGAATTATATTCTGCATGTGGAATCAAATTTGCAGAAATTTGTGTAGCAGTTATTGGGGCATTATTACTTGTTTATGCATTGCCATTTGAAACTTCGTCAAACATGGTAACAATTTTATCACTTCTTAATTCCATGCACCAAATATCAACACTGCATGCACAATGCAAGCAACAAATTTTGACACAATTAAATTTTAAAACTGTCCCACCGGGCATGCCAATTTGTTTTGTCGATTTTTTGCAAATCGAAGGTTGTTTCATATCTAATAGTCTGGGAGCGAAACCTACCCCTCTTTGTGAGTACCAGTTTTATTTTGCATCAAAATCCATGCCTTTGACCATGACGAAGAAGAAGGAACCAAGCTTTGCAGAAATTTGAAATGAACAAATTAAAATTTAAATGTCTTGAATAAAAGGGAAATCAAATTAAATAAAGGAAAAAAGTGTTTGGAAAAAATAAAGGACAAATTGAAAGGTAAAGACTGGAAAGGATAAAAGTTGCTGAATTTAAAGGAATCAAAATAACATTGTAAAGAAGATAAATTGCATGAAAAAGAAAGTTGCAGTGAATTTAAATAAAAAGTAAAGACATGGAAGGAACTCTTTAAAAAAAAGACTCTTGACTGACTCAGAAAGTTGCTGAGATATGAGTGAGTATGAGTATAAGTATTTTCTTTGAAAAGATTCCAACCCTTATTCCTTCGAGTCTTCTCCTATTTATAAGACTCTTCAACCAATCCAATTGAAATGTAACTTCCACGTACAATAATCCATGCGTAATCGTTTCCACTCTGAGTGCTGTTTGTGCCACTAACTATCTTCACCTATTAACTTCCTTCGATTCGTTCACTCTCTCTCTCTCGATGAGTCCTAGTCTCCTTCATGGATTGACCATCCTCAATGACTCCACCTCGAAGTTCACAACTGTGTTATTTTTTTTACTAACAAATTGCCTTGCTGACTTCTTCTTCGATACAGTTGACCACAGTCGAGTCTGCCACTTCGACTTCCGTATTTGTATCAATCGATTAATAGAGAGTACATAATAGAGTACGTAATTGGCTCCAATCCAAAGTTAATTGTAACATGTACTTGGAGATTGATCGAAATATTATTTTGACACTTGGCAATGATCGAAATCTAAACTTGTCGAACATCGACTTGTCAAAGAATTCAATAACATCTTTATCGAAAATATTCTTTTTCGAGGTACTTAAAATGTTCACTGCCTTTTTTTGGAATCTGGCTTAAGGGACGTCTTTGAACTAAAGAACTCAATTAGCATTATTTAGCATTTAGCATATCTGAATATTTATTATAAGATATTATAATTTTATTATTTCGATTCTCTTAACACCTATAAATACTCTTCTATATTATATCATTGTATAACAATTTGAATACACACAAATCTTTTTTCTAATGCTCTCTCTTAACCTTTCTAACAACTTTAATATATTTATTGGTTATATACTAATAATAATTTTATTGTTAATATATTATTTAAATATATACAAAATTACAATAAAAAATTAAAGACACTTCAAACTTCTTTGGGTGAATCATAAAGGTGTTCATAAATTTTTTAAAGAGACTTAATATAATATGATTTCTTAAAAATTCTATTTTATTGATTTATAGTCACCAAAATTGTGTTTAAAAGATTTTTTATTCTTTTCTTTTCGTATATTACAAAATTATATTTTTTCTCTCCATGATTCATTTCCTTTTCTTCATGCAAGGTAGACAAATATGTAAAAAATATCTAATATATTTTTTGAGTTCGTTCTAATTCATAAATATACAAAAAAAAATTTTCCTTTTTCTCATGGTTCTGCTTTAAACACATTATATTGTTTCTATTTTTCCGTAAGAAATTGCATAGCTCATGCTAATAACATTAAGATAATTTATTTTCTCTATCATCTTTATAATTTTGAATTTAATTTAACTATTCCAATGTTTTGAAAATCGGTTCGAACCGACCGGTCGAACCAATCAAATCGAAAATCATTAACAAATATAGTTCAAATAGAAGAAAAAATCGCCAAATTCAAAAATTGAAGTTGAACTACTAAACCGGTCAAAAACCGATCGATCGAACCGAACTGTGACTCGGTCGATTTTTTATTTTTGCCCAAAACGCTGCGTTTTGCCTCCAGAAGAACCTTAGTCTTCAGTCTTCACTCTTCAGTTCTTCTGCCAGACAACACTCTCGAGTCTCCACCCTCCAGCCCTCCACTCTCACTTCTCACTCTCAGTTACCACGTCTCCAGTCTCCACCTTGAACTTCCGGCGCACCCTCCATCCAGCCACCGCCACGGTCGCAAGTTCCGTGGAAGTCACTCACCGTTGCAAGTTCCTAGAGCCAGCTTGGAGATTTGCACAGCCCTGTCCGTCGCGAAGTCAGCCATGGAAATCACAGCCACCGCGACCACTCCTTGCCATCACAAAGTGTCTTCCCACCGGCGCCAGTCCTATTCGACCCTTCCACCGCAGTCACTGTCTCTGTCGCTGCCAGCTCTACATTCTTCCCTGTCGCTGCCAGCTCTGCATTCTTTCACTAACCCTAGGTATAATTTTAATTTGTTGTAATAATAATTGTTGAAGTAACTCCTCCTATTAACTAGCATGCATCAGCAGGGGCAGACATAAGAGGGACGAGTGGAGGCCTCGACACCCCAACTTTTTTTTAAAAAATTAATAGCAATAAGTTATTATATATAATTTAATTTTTAAAAAAATTATTTAGTATTTAGTCTAGTATAAATAAAAGTCCAGTCTAATTTAAATATTAATAATTTTTAATATCTAAAAAGTAAGTAACAATATTAAAAAAATCTGAAAAAGATATTATTACTAATATTTTTTAATTAAATAAAAATTTTTAAATCTCATAAAGTGAATTCTTTTTCTTCTTGTGACTGTCTTTTTTTATTAATTTGGTATTAATTCTCTCTGTTTCAACTGCTACAACTAAGAGATCTTTTTCAACTATGAATATTATGAAAAATAACTTAGAAACAAAATAAAAAATAAATTTCTTACAAATTGTCTTTTAATTATATTGAAAAGAAAATTGCTGAAAAATTTGACGTAAATTCTATTATGGATGAATTTTATGATATGAAGAATCGACCACTTCGTTAGTAAAAAGTATACACATATTTTTTGTACTTTAAAATATATTCTCTATCGTTATATTTTTGTAATACATCTTATATTATATAATTTTTTTACATAATTTTTAATATTATGTGTTATTGGACTCCATGATATCATTTTTAGATCCGTCCCTGTGCATAAGAGAAGTCTTCTTATATGTGACTGAAAATCATGCTTATTTACATAATCTAATTTGTAAAACAAAGAAGAATATGAACCATTCAAGGGGGAAAGGAACTATTTTATAGGTCCAAAATCCAAATGGCTATCAAAGGAATAGCATAACAGTATTGGTCTGCATGATTTTTACATAAGCCTTGATTTGTTCATATGCATTAATTAGAGTTCTTCATTAAATGATTAATTTTTTGGTGCTGGTTGCTGATTAATTCTTTGGTGTTGGTTGTTTGCTTGTTGTTGATTAATTTTTTAGTGTTGATTGCTTAAAGCATTTTTAACTATTAAGTGATTAATTGTTTAAACTGATTGTTTAGTATTGATTGCTTAAACTGATTGTTTGAAGTATGATTAAATGATTAATTTTTTGTGCTGATTTCTTGAAACATTATTAAATGATTAATTGTTGAAGTTGGTTGCTTGAAGCATGATTAATTGTTATAGTTTATTGTTGAAACCTTGATAATTGATTAGTTGTTAGGGTTTAGGGTTGCTTGCTGATTTGACATTGATAAGTTGATTAGTTGTTAGATTGTATTGTTACAGCGAATTTTGATGATTGATGACAAATTTGGATCAGTTAGATGTTGGTATTTTATATTTGATTGGTTGTTTTTGTTATTTGACTTGAGTTTGTATTTGAATGAGATCATAACATTATGATTCATGTAGTACTTTTAATTTGGATGATATTTTAAGATTTATATTAGACTATAATTATATTTTAATGTGTTTATTTATATTTTATTTATTATTTTATTATAAAACAGTTTTTTTTGTTCAACTACGATCAAACCGATTGAACATATAAACTAATAAACCAGTAACTAAAACGATTTGATGATCGATTCGATTTTCAGAACTTTAAACTATACTATTCTTATATGATTTATAGATAATATGATTAATTATATAAATAAGAAAAAAGTAAAATACAATATAAAAATTATTGATAGTTTAAAATTAATTAGTCAACTAATAAATATTATCTGATTTCTTTATAGTACTTTTTAAACTATCTACTAAGTATTATTTTATCTTTTATATTATTTTTCTAACAAAAAAATTATAGTTGGAATTCTGGGTAAAGAAGATTTTGTGGCCAAATTTTTGTGCATATTACATTGATAGTTAGTGACAAAGAATATTTACATTTTTAATATGCCATGGAGTGAATTTGGATTTTTTTTTTAACAAAAAGTAAATATGAATTTGTCAATGTATTCATGCCCATACAGTTTATAAAACTTCTTAATTAGGTTCTACTGTTACAAAAAATATTTAAAAGAAACATAATATTCTTAAGTATATATATAATTAAAGGGACTACATTTTAAAAACCTTATAAATAATAAAGACTTAATTATAAATTGAACTACATTATCATATACCAAAATTTATTTATTTTTTATTAAAAATTCTAATTGTTTGTTATTTATGATTGTAAAAAAGTATAATAGAACACAAATGGTTTTTTTATCGAAACAAATATTTTATGATTATGCTATATGAATTTAAATATAGCGTAATAATTAAGATTTCTAATTCATCTCTAACCATCCTCATAAAATTCTTAAATGAGTAAGAAATCAACTATATATTTTACCTTTGAAAACATTAAAAGATAAAAAATTTAAAATATTTATTTATTTAAAAATTAAAAGAATAATAAGGAGAATAGTTTAAAAATATATCAATGAACTAAATAAAAATAATATTTAATTTATAAAATTAATAAAATTAAGTAGTTTATTTGGATTGGCTTCTTTTGGTGAAAAAATCACTCTTTAAAATAAAAATACTTTTATTAAATTTTAAACATAGTTAGATATAAAAAAATTATTTTAAAAGAGAATTGCCATGAGCCATAAGAATTTAGGATTATCTCTTGGAGTCGTGGAACATCGATTTTTAGGAGGCTGCGATAGATCTCCTTGCTTTGGGTTGCATCTCCACGAGATGGGTACCGGCAAAAAGATTTTTACGTTCGATATTCAAGTCAAAAGAGTTTTTGAGGTGTAATAATGCATGGTAATATGAATATATGTGCATGAGTGTGAAAAGGGTATTATTTATATTGTTTGTCTCCTAGAAGTGGTGATGGATTTAATTGACTTTTTTCATTAAAAAAAATTAGATAAGATAAAATACGTTTTTAAATATGAAGATATAATTCAAATATAATAATATGATTTCATATGATTTAAATCATAAAAAGCCGTTTGTGATTTGTGATTTTTATTCAGGGTCTTCAAAATCGTATTTGATTTGGGCCATGAACTAAGTAGTTTTTTATTGGATAAAAAAAAATCTGGAATATTAGTTATTAGTTAATTAATTATATATACGTAAGATTTTTATGTTTTGTTTATATATGGTAAAATTAATGATAATAATATTGTCATTTTTATTTTTTATAATATCATTCTATACATAAATTTACTATATTATATATTTTCATGAATTTATAACAAATATTATCAAAATAGGAACGATAACATCAATCTCGAATTAATTAATTATGCAGAGAAGAACACATAGATTAGCATCAGTTAAATGACATTACATGAAGTATTTATTATTCAGACACTTTTTTAATTTTCTTTCTTATTATAAGAATTATAACAAGAGTACAATGCAAGATAATCTATTTTTTTTTTTTACCGATCCGCAACCTTTTAGATGAGTATGGAAAGACTATGTCATGTGAGCTATATCTATATATTATGACACGTAGGCTCAAACCATATAAAAAAAATATTTAAGACAATTATATGATGCATCATTATTATTATTATTGTGGAGATGGAACTGGAGCAAGATCAGAGACAGAAGCAGGTGCTGGTGAGGGAGCATTATTATTATGAATGGTTTGATCAACACGTGTGAATCCGAATTTCTTGATGAGCTCATTGGCAATTAGCTCATTGGCACTGTCAGTGGGGTGGTATTCATCCCAAAACACATACTTGCTTCTATCTTTGCACAATTTCGATGCAGGCACACATGTAAGTGCAGGTCGTATGTTCCAAAACGAACAACACGGTGAATCTGCATTTTGGAATCCTACAAAACCATCCATCAATTCATTCATTTAATGTCACTGGCATTGAATTCAGTACTAGTACTTACTACTATTTGCTACTTACCATACTTCATTGGATTGCTGATGACATCATAAACAACATCATATGCATCTCCAAATACATATTTTGCACCAGGAAGCTGCTGCCCCAACTCATCTACCACCTTGCTTGTTGCTTTATTAAAAGAAAGAGCCAATTTGTTTGCCTTCTCTCTACAGTTTCCACTTGTTGTTAGCACCCTTTGAAGGGGAATGCAGCCCATTGGGCCCAGCCCAAATACCATTAGTTCCCTTGCTCCTAACCCATGAAGCAACTACAAAAAAAAAATGGGCTTTAAGCCCCGTCAAATCATCAAAAAGTTACAAAAAAAATTCGAGATGTATTATTTGTATCAAAAATTCAATTCCTATGCTAAATTCAGCTATTAAAATCAGCAAACAATATATTTATATATAAATACATGTGTAGTTTAATTTGTTTTTAATTTATATTTGTATTCTAATATATATTTTATATTAGTGCTGATTTTAATGGCTGATTTTAGTATATATGTAGCATAGTCGTATTTGTATTTAGTTATACCTCATATATAAAGAAATTGTTTTTTTTTTTTCCTGTTCGAATAATAATTAAAGTAAATTAATTAATAAAATAAACCTTGAGTTGGTCTCTGAGTGTTCCTATCAAGTAGTCCATGAAAGTGTCATCATTGTAAGTCCATGAATCACTGTAAACAGGCATTAAGTAATTGTTGATAAAATCGTTGCTCCCTAACGCAACAACATATCTAGCTTCCTGAAAAAACTTTTGTGCCGCACTGTTTCCAATTTTGGCCTCAATTAGTTCTTGTGTCCCCTGAAATAGCTCAATTTGCTTGTACAGAGAAAACCTCTGGATCTGTAAACATGCACAATTATCTTATAAATGTGCTTTTTAAATGGCTAAAATATATAACAAAACACGCACTATATCAATAAAATGCAAGTTAACATTGGAACTCACAAAATACTGCCCAGTTTCATTCAAAATGCCACCACCACCAGAAGCATAGTTCGCTCCATTTTCTAGAATAATTTCTGGGGTTAAAGATGGGTCTAGGAATGCTGGAGGCCTAGGGAGGCCAGTATTGTCGCCTAAATGTGTATAATTCGGTCAGCAAATATTTTTTTAATAAATTTATTATAGAAATTTTAAAGTGGCAAATATTTTGAATAATAGAAAAAAAATGAAATTATTAGAAGTATAGTCATTCATATGCCTTTTTGGGTCCATTTAAATTATTGGGAGAAATGATATTATGACAGAAATAATTACCTATAATATCTGCAACGGTGCGGCCGTTAGTAAACCTTCCGTTGGGTAATCCGTTACCAAAATCAATACCATACCAAGGGAGGCTGGCCTGAGCAAGGCTTCTATTGAGGCGTTTGTTGTTTCCAACATCAGAGAGGGAGTCACCAAATATGAACTGCACAATCTTGCAATCACACCCTCTAATTATCCCATTTCCCAAAATGGTCCCTGCTAGAACAACAACTAGTGCCAGATTATTCAACTTCATGTTTAATTTGTGTACCAAGTTACACTCACACATGACCTCTATGTTTGGTTTTTATAATATGCTGAGAATGTTATGTTCTAAGTTACAGAGGGGGCGCTGCGCTGAAGTATAATTGTTTGATATACCAACTATTATTGCTTATTCAAACCTAATGCAACTACCTTATATTTTGTTACAATAAGTATAAGATCACAAATGTGAATGTTTGATTAAGTCCAGAGAATTTGTTCTAATTGAGATTTTGTCATGAGGAATTGGAATTGGAGGAATAGAGAGAGGTGGCCCTTTAATTCGATTTCTCAACAAACCACGTTTCCATGGGTTGTGTTATTCACTTATTCTAGTAAGTTCACCAAACTGGAAAGTTCTCTCCCTCTAAATTCTCCCAAAATCTCAAAACCCACCATACTAACCAACTAGGGGTTCTTAAGTAATCGAAGAGAGCCAGCAACATAAATTTATTATTTATGTTATCGTTTTAGAATTTTTCTTGATAAACTATCTTTATTAATTATTTTAGTCATACTTTTAACCAGACGAATGACATAGACTAGAAAAAGAAATACAAGTATTAACTTAGTAAGAGTAAATATTTAAATTGGTTGTCAAGTACATACTTAAATTTGGGATAAAAAATACTATGTATACATTAAAAATCAATTACTAAATTAATCATTATGAATAAATATATGTAGTATTTAGGTTGTTTTTAATATATATTTTTTATTTTAATATATATTCTATACAAATGAGTAATTTAGTGGTTAATTTTTTTTTTTGTATACACTTAGCATAATTGTTTTGGATTAAACACTTTGATCCGCAATAAATTTTTATTATTCTGAGATGAACTAATTTGTCTTAATTGGCACTGAATTACCTTATAATAAAATTTATTATGCACTAATTTATTCAATGCATATATTAAATATTTTATTAAAAATAATAAAAAAACCAATTTGTCTTACAAAAATAATTTTCAAGACCTTCCAAAATAATGAAATAACCTATTATTAGAGTTAACAAATAAATGAGCAAGTTTGCTTTTTTACTTTTTATAAAAATTTAATTTTAATATCCTAAGAATTAAAAAAAAAAATTTACGCAATCATCAAATCATCTATTTTCGCATCAGCAAAAGTATGAAAAGAAACAAAATTCTTCTTTTTTAATTTGAAGTTAATAAAAATGGCTAGAGATTACAAGTAATATAAATGGAGCATGATAAAATTTTAAGAAAATTAAAGAATATTATAGAACTTAAACTTGGTCTAAAATCAAGTATGTTCTTATCAAGTTGGAAGACTGATGAAACTACTTGGCAAGTTGGACCAAGTTGTCCAACTTGCATAGTTAAAAGTTATAGTCAAAGATTGCAACTTGATAAAGATGAATGTGAAAGAAACCAATTTGGGTTGGTCGAGTGGTCAGCTCACTCGTTCGTTTAGAGAGAGAAATTGTAAAACTTAGAGAGAGAAATTGTAAAGTCATATAAGTAGTTAGGGTATTTGCTAATGTATGTCATATTTTGCATAGAATTTGTGAATAAAACTTAGAGAGAGAAATTGTAAAGTCTCTCATATGTGTAATCTCTTTTCATGAATTTTTATAATATGTAAGAGCATTATAAATTTCTCTATGTATTGTAAAATATTGTAATTTTACTATTTTGTTATATTTTTTTTACTATTATCTAAATTTTTGTTCATTTTTATTTATTTTTTGTCCACGAATTTTATTTATTTTATTTTATCCCTATTAACTTTAGTACTAACAAAATTAAAAAATTTGGTAGAATAATAAAGTAAAAAATTAATTATTATTAAATTTATAATTTTTGTCATTATAAAATTTTACTATTTTAATTTAGAGTAAAGTATCGTTTTTGTCCCCAACGTTTGGGGTAAGTCCTATTTGTGTCCCTAACGTTTAAATCGTCTTATTTGTATCCTTAACGTTTATAAAAGTGATTCAATGTTATCCTACTATCAATTATACTAATAAATCAGATTATATTTTTCAATTATTCTCACTTGGATGCGGTCTATTTTAATATTATACCCACTATTTGTGTTTAGATTCAATTATGCCCTAGAAAAATGAATTATGTAAATATTGTAGGAATTAGTTTCAACATTTGATGAGCTATTTTTCGGAGTAGATCATCGATTCTATCCCAAACATTTGTATTCTAACTTCAAGAAGAGATTTTTAAAACTCAAACTAAAGCGCTCATGATGTGTAATTGACGGCAGGATAACATTGAATCACTTTTACAAACGTTAGGGATACAAATAGGACGATTTAAACGTTAGGGATACAAATAGGATTTACCCCAAACGTTGGGGACAAAAACGATACTTTACTCTTTAATTTAAAATAATTAGATCCTCATACTCTCATTCTCAGTTGCGCTCAATTTTTCAATGAACAGAAACTTAATTCATGGCATAGCACCGGGCTTGGGGGCAGACTCCATTGTGCTGAACGGGGGATCATGTTAGTAGAGAAATGTGCCACACTTATTGGACTAAAAATATTATTTACAATTTTTTTTCTTATTATAATGTACATTTTGTGTCTTCTCTCATTTCTTTATTTTTTTTTTGTCTTCTTCTCTCATTTCTTAGGTACTACCAAATCAACATCTAGCTGATCCCCAAAACAAAGTACAACAGTCCATGACCCAAAAAAAAAAAAAAATCGAAATACAACCACGTCCATGAGCTGCAAGAGAAAAAAATACTCTAAAAAAATATTACAAAATTATCAAAATTTATTATTTTATTATTATTAATTAATTATTAATATTTAAAAATATGAATTAAAATACTTTATTAAATTATTAAACTATAAGAATTAAATTAATGTTTAAAAATGATGATAAAAAATAATAAATCTTGACAATCCTCTACTATTTTTCTTTTACAAAATATAAAACAACCATATTAAATATATACTAAAATCAACCATATTAAAATATAAAATACACATTAAAAAAAATTAAACTATATATATTTATATACAAATATATTTAAACTACATATATTTATATACAAATATATTGATGACTAATTTTAATATACAAATAACATTTTTGATATCCTCACTTAAACCTCAAGAAATAGTAGTAGGATAACTTTTAACAACAATAATAATAGTGTAATATCACTAAATCAGACAAATAATTTACCATTCTACGTGAAACTTAAAAGCAATTGTTTATAGTTATAATCACTTATATATAACAAGATGCTGTCTGTTAAAGAAAAAGAATGATGAACATGATATATAGGGGAAAGACAATATGAGTATATTGCTATTGATGACTGATCATACATTGAGTTTGTCCATTTCCCTCCGGATAGCATTAGCTCTGACCAAGCTCCCAATGGTGTTAATGGCCAACTTGATATCCTCCAATGGATTTCCAGGCACTACTGTCTTATACAAGTAGCTATCAAATGTCATCTTCTGAACATATTCATCAGCACACATCTCCACAAACGCCTCCCTCGCCGGATTCGACCTATAAAACACTTTCTGAAGCACATCCAATACCTTATAAGTCGGCCAATATGTCTTGTCCCACTTCTCCAAGTACTTCCTCAAATCCCCTTCATCCACCATCCTCTTCCCATTCTCCGATCCTTCCACGATCGCCTCCGCGCACATTCTCCCACTCTTTGCCGCGAAATAGATCCCTTCCCCGGAGCATTTTGTCACATAGCCGGCTGCATCCCCCACAAGGGCCACCCTTCCTGATAATCTTCGGGGGCGGGGGTGTTCGGGGATGGGATGAGCCTCCACTCGGATGATCTTGCCTCCAGTGATCTTGTCCTCTGCTCTTTTTCTTGTTGCCAGCTGGAATTTTTTGATGTCTGATTTGTGTGTTACTGTACCTGTTCCAACGGCAACATGGTCGCATTTGGGAAACACCCAACCGTAGAAATCTGGGGATACATCATCCCCAACGTACATCTCCGCAAGATTTTCATAATACACCATTTTATCATCCGGGATCTTTATCCTCTCCTAATAAATCAAACCGCACCACCAAAAAATAAAAATTTTTGCAATTCTTAAAAAAAATATCACATTGGAGCTAGATCAAATTGAACCTTTCTTTGTCCTAGTAATGCAGGGATTTAATTTCTATCAAATATAAGTATTTAATCTATAGAGTTTACTATCAGATCGCACTTTTATTGATTATAATAAACCGAATGGGGCCAAATTCATAAATAACTTAAACTAAAGGGAACAAATTCATCAAATAAAAGGAAAGAATTACTTTGTCTAAGCAATGCATTGAAACATTATAAAGTTACTAACTAAATAGAAATTTGAAAGATCAAAGAAAACAAAAATGAAGAAATTGAAAACAAAAAAAATTGAAGATGATAGGATGATACCTGAAATGCAATGGCATATTCATAGTCACCAGCATCAATGGCCTTAGCAACTCTAGAATTAGCCCCATCGGCACCAATGACAGCATCCACCTCCAGTGTTCTCTTCTCACCGACCCCACCGGTTTTACCATCATACCCAGAATAATGCAGCAAATAAGGTGAGTTCTTATCTTTAGGCATATCCATCTTCAAGAACAATCCGTTGATAACCGTGGCACCGTTCTCTTTTGCCCTATCTCTAAGGTACGCGTCCAAAACCTCACGTCTCACCATTCCAATGTACTCGTGCGGCTTCAAGGTCCTTCCAATGTCCACGGCGACATTCGACGGTGATATCATCTTCATCTTCGTCACGCGCCGGTCGATGATGTCTAATGGCAGCTCAAACTCTCCCACCATGCATAGCGGAATGGCGCCCCCGCACGGCTTGCAGTTATCCATTTTCCGTTCTATTAGGAACGTTTCGATGCCTCCCTTTGCTAGGGTCTCCGCGGCAGAGCCCCCGGCAGGGCCTCCGCCGACGATTGCGACGCGGAGGTTCCGGCCTTGGAGCTTGGGGCTGGTTTTTCCGGCAATGACCTTGAACTTCTGGGGGAGGCTGATGATGGCGGGCTTCTGGTGGACGGTGAAAGGGGTGGTTTCCAACGAGGATTGTCGGAGTCCAACGAAGGATTTTAGAGCCATGGAGTTCATGTTGTTAGTGAGTGTGAGAATGAGTGAGAGACTGTTATTTTTGTTTTTTTTTTCAAGCTTTGATATTTTGTTTATTTTATTGTGAACTGGAGTTTTGTTGGTGATGGGATATGGTACGGGATTATAGGGAGTTTATAGCCGTTGGATAGGGTAAATTGAGAGTGCAGATTTTATGTAGATAATGTATGCTAGATATTGTGACTTTGGAGTTTGGAAGTGTATGTAGTACTTTGAGTGGTTAATATGTAGCCACGTTGTGCAATTTCTGCTTCTAGGTGTTCAATTCCTAGCACACTTTTCAGTTTCCACTTTCAATTGCAACTGAGACAAGTTTTTTTTTTAAACACCTATCACATGTGAAAGTTACAAAAATACAAATGTTATTTTATTAATCTAAATATTAAAACTAGTGTTTTCATTTTCAATTAATTCACAAAGTGAAAACTGATAGAAAAAAATCCCATTAACTTAAAAATTGTGAATAATAAATCAGCTCCAATAATTGAAAAAAAAATTTTTTTTATTATCAAGTATAGTAACACATTTATAAACAAAAATATTTTTTTAGTGTTCAACACAAATTTTTGTTGAAACTAAAATAGAGGTGAGAATTATAATTTTATAACGATAGTATTAATCTTAAGTTACAAAACATACCATGACATCAGAATGTATTATATAGGTTTTTTTGGGTATTGAACATATTATATAGTTAATCTTAAGTTTTGATGATTAATAAATTTAAATATAATTTAATAATTTTTATTAATTATAATACTATTTTTGATATATGAGGGGATCGAGAGAGGCCCAACAAGCAAACAAACTAAACTAATAAAGCTCTATGAAATTTGATCCCACATAGGGTTAGGGTTCTTGAGCCACACTCTGATACTGAAAGTGCTATATCTATCTATGATGTTACAAAATCCCTAACCTCTCACTCTGATCAAAAAAAGAAATTTGATCCCACATAAGTCATCCCCAACAAACGGAAAGAGCCAAGAAGGGAGGTTCTCAACGCAAGTGATTCCCAAAAACATAATTTTTTTATTATTTATTTATTATTGAGTATTTATTTATTATTGAGTCTTTATGTGATTAATCTTTCGATAATTTTTTTAAAAAATTAAAATTTTTTCATCAAAAATAAATACTAAATATTCAGATACTTAATATTAATAATACATTATAATATTATATATTAATCAATTATAAAACTTATCCCTCTAAATAAAATTTTAACTAACAAGCAAAAGATAAATAAATTCTAATAACAACTCAACTCGCAAACAAACTCTTCTATACTTTCACAACTTTACAATAAACCTTTGCATCTGTAGTTGAAAAGGTTCGAAAAAGGAAGTAAAAACTAGGAACAAGTCAAAAAATGCACACAGAGAGAGACCTACATTCAATAAAAAAGAGGCATTTATCCGAGTTAATACTCAAAATGGTCCTTGAATTTTGACCCTCGACTCAATTTAGCTTTCAAGGTTTCAATTAACTCTAATTGTACCCTTTAAATTTTGACCCGCGCCTCAATTTGGCCTTTTCGTCGTTTTCCGTCACCAGAAAGCTGACCTGACAAATTTGGTTGACACCTGGCACCATAGCAGTTAGATGACGTGGCGAAATGTTTGAAGGCATCAATTTAACTCCTAAAAAATTCAAATAAAACCTAGCAGCCCCAATTTCCTCAAATCGCAAAAGTCTCTCCAAGAATTGAGAAGGATGTTGGGGAGCAGCAGCCAAGATTCAGGCTGCTCTAGTTAAAAATAACACTAACTTTAATTTATTAAAAACGGTAATTTAGATTACAGACAATTCAATTGGAGCCTAATTCTCATATATTAAATAAATTAATCATAACCAAATATCACTATCTACAAGGGATAGAATAATAGAATGAGCATCAAATATCTAAGAGGTGAAAATTTAGGCCTTTGGTTTGTACTAATATGCTAAGTATTAGACAGTCAAGTCAAAATTCAAAATGAATTTAGTGTCAATTGAATTATGTAAAATTATAGAGACAAATTTAGAATACAAACAAAAATTAAATAATAGAATTCAAAAACAAGTCTTACATGTATTTTTATAGGAATTTATAATCTCTAAAAATTTACTCTAATTTATAATTTACATGTAGGCAACAAGTTCGGTGTCTAGAATCTAGACTTGGCGTCTTGGTCAAATTGTTGTTAGTATTCTCCTGCAACACACTTTGTGATTGACACTCTGCAAAGTGCAGGATCAATTTAGTTGTTCTTATTTCTTCTTTTTAATCATGAATAAACGTATTAGCAACAATAGGTTATTAGAACCTCGAAGCAAATTAATAAACTGACCCCAAACAAGCCTAGTCCTAATAACGCAAGTGCTAGTGGCATTAGACACACTGCCACAGTATGCAACAATTCATTCTCAAAATGTCAGAAATAGTGCATAGCTAATAGGCTTAGCTTGTATCAAAAAGGGTACACCTGAACATAAGAAGTGCAGCATCTATTTCTTACAATATGTGTTTTAAATGGGAGTACAAAAAATTATAAGATTCAGTTGAGCACAACTATATACATACAAAAAAGTTAAGCCCTAGCATACAATAACTCTACCATCATCAACAACCGTAATCAACCAAAGTCTCCCAAAGTTTCACTGATGAAAATAGAGCGAAAAAAATTGAAAAACAAACCTTATGCAATATTTTGCAAAAAATAGAGCATCGTATGTTAAGAGCAACCATTTTGTTATTAACCTGTTTTTGAAGAGATTGTGATTCTTAGGCAATTAGTCTTCACAATAGGGGGCGAAACAAGTAAGAAAAACTTCAAGTTTTAGTTACAGCAACACTCATGGTTCTTCTCTGAGGGTACGTATACGAGGGGAAGAAGAGGAAGAATAAAGGTTATTGGAAAATTTCATTTTGAAGTAGTTAACGTTTGGGTTTTGGTTTAACCCCTTTCTCATGTCACACGATGTCGTTTTTAAATAATTTGGGCCCCAAGAATTAAACGACGTCGTTTTAATAGTGCTAGGTGTCAACCAAAATTGCCAGGTCAGTTCTCCGGTGACGAAAAGTCATAGAAGGGCCAAATTGAGGCGCGGGTCACAATTTCAGGATTCAATTAGAGTCAATTGAAACCTTGAGAGCTAAATTGAGTTAGAGGTCAAATTTTAGGGGCCATTTTGAGTATTAGCATTTGTCCCCATAAAATTAAAAAAAAAACTAATACTTATATATATATTTGTTCCATAATAAATATAAATAATTTTTTTGTGTTTTATGTTAAAAAAATATTTTGTTAAACTTTACATTTAATAATAATTATATTGTTAAATTTGATTTAGTATAAAAATAAAAAATAAATAAATAAATAAACTCAAAAAATAGTGATAATTAATTTTATTATATTAGTTAATTAGTTGATAATTAAATTAAAACTTAGTTTTCTAATTAAATACAACTTAAATTATTAGTGACTTTTTAAAAAATATTTAAGATAAAAAAATATATTATCTATATATTAATATACTTTATTAATATTTATTATTAAAATGATCTTGATTATAGTAATTATTTTGGTTAAAAATTTATTTATACCATAAAGACTATAATAAGTAAATTTTATAATTAAATATGAGATAATAAAAAGTAAAATAATTGTTTAAGATTATATATAAAAAAAATATTTAGTCATGTCAAAAATAAAAAGAAAGTCATTATAAATTATTTTTTAATTATTTTAAATATTATACGGTATGTAAAATTATCTTTTTATTATTTTAAATACTATAATAAGTGATTATGTGTATATTTTTAGTTCTTATCAATATGTATAGATAGTTCTAATTTAAAATTTTAAATATATCTAAACAAATTTGGGTTGATCGAGTGATTAGTTTAGTCGTTCGTTTAAGCAAGTGTTGGGAGTTCGAATTCTGTCTCGTATGTATAGCAACTCATTGACCCTCTTAAATGAAACTCAATTTCACGATAAATTAGCCCTTAACTTGTTAGGTATCATAAAAAACAATATATATATATATATGCCTAAATTTTATTATATTTTTGCCACATGGCTAAATTTTTCTGAGTCCGCCACTGAGCACGCACACAATCACAGAAACACATATTACAGAAAAGTATGCGCAAACAAGTATGATGCATGTCTGTCCTATGCAGGTCATGAGCTCATGTGTAGGTTTACACCCTACAACCCGACATTACCTAAGAATCAATCTCAAATATAGTTTTCCGTTGTGTTCTTCTGCATACGTGTCTGTGGTTAAGAGTACCATCAGTTCGAGACCACTAGCAATCGACACAAAGCTCGATGCCATAATATACACATATGGAAAAATAGTGATCCTCTGTTCGTGGGCGTCCCCAAGATCAACACTCAACAATTCATGGGTTATCCCTGTAATCAATTATTATCAATTCGTGAGTGTTCCCGTCCTTAAACATTTGGTACCAAGGCCCAAACAACAATCGTGTTCTATATACTCTCATGTGGAAGATGGTCTTTTAGAGTCTTTTTATCTTTGGTCTCTGTTCTCCTGTGATAGAGATTCTTTAGATTTTTTTAGTTTTTGCTCTCTACTCTACTATGGCAGAGATCCTTTTAATCCTTTTCTTTCTTCTTCTTTTCTTTCTTATTATTCTCTTTTACTTTCTTACATTTCAACAATATAAATTATCTTCGCATTTTTCGTTCTCTTGTCTTTCTCTAAATATGCTATGACAGGATAATCATAAGATTCTTAGCTTAGATTTGACTTTCTAAAACTTTTAGAGAATATTACTGTTTCACTTTTTCATTAACAATTATTTAAATTAAATAATATCTTTAGTAAAAGAATAATAATTATATTATTATGAGTAACTAATATTAATAATAAAAGGTAATATCATTATTATTTTGATAATAAAAACTTGTTTATTAAAAGTCTTATCGTCAAAATTTTAGGAATTATATTTTAATTTTGAATTTTTAGAAAGATTTATATCTTCAACCAACGTATTTTACGAACATACTAAAATAATTTATTATAAAAAATATTCTCATACTTTTATAAAATATCCGTTTTACCCCTAAACTTTTACTTATTACCCAAAATACCTCCAAAATTTATATAATTACTATTTTTAACTACGATCTTTTATCAAAATACAATCTTATTCTCAAAAATAAATTGTGTTAGGGATCACATCTCCATCATAGAAAATGAACCTTCTTTTAAGTTTTCTTCAAATTTTTGGTTTGATTTTTAATCAATTTTTGAGCTTTTCAGTTACCGATTTTTCACAGAGTTTACCTAAACCTTCCAACCACCAAATCTTATCAAATTTTCATCAAAATCAACCTTATAAATAGCGCTGAAATCAACCGAAACAGTTTGGTTCTTGCTGTCTTCTTGAAGTTGAACCACAAGTCAATAAATCAACAAAACTTCACTAAAATTCAAGCACAAAATCATTCAAAATCAAACCTCAAACATTAATTTATTAATCACACATCAAGAACACATTTAATTATTACAAAATTACAAAGTCCTACCTTCGTACGATAGCCACCAAACCGAAACATCAAGGAAGCTTTCTAAACGAAAAATCGAAGAAGAAAACATCAATGTTGGCTACTCTACCTCTGGGGCTCACTCGGTCGAACCTTGCATGGAGGGACAACAACTCCACGCATTGCTCCTTCTGATGAAAAGTGGTACTTTTGTGAATAAGAGGAAGATACAAACACTTTAATCAGTTTAGATTTTTTTACGGGAATTATGAATCTCATAAAATCAAGCTTGGAAGATTCACGGTGCCATGAAATTCTTTCTCTCTCTCATGGTCTCTCTCTCTCTTGTTTGCTTTCTCGGTGATGAATGAGAAGCAAATGGGATGATGATTAATGATAAATATAAAGATGATGAGTTGTCTTTTGGGTGTCGCAGTTATAAATTGCTGAGTCAGCGATTCAAGTTATAAATATCTCTCATCGCCAGTGCTCACACTCTCTCCCACCATCGACATTTGCACTCTCTTATCGCAATGCCTCCGTTTGCGCTCCCTCTTCTGGCGCTCCCACCGTCGCGGCTCCTTTGGCGATGATTCTCTCTTGCAAGGCGCTCACTCTCTCTTACAAATCTTCCTTTGACGTTCTCTCCACTGCTGCTCCCTCTATCGGTGCCCCTTTCGTCTCCCCTGTATGCTGCACTGCGAACCCTAACCTTCCATATTCCGTTTTGCAAATCTGTATCATTCACTGTCTGTTTTGTTCGTTATCAGTGACGAAGAACGAAGAAGAATAATGAGGGCGATGGTCAACTACCTTGCGAACTGAGACAACCAAACCAAACAATGAAGGTGTGTTTTCATTTTCGATCATTTTGTGAATTATTTTTGGATGGGTGTTGGGTGTTCTGAACTTTGGGGTTTACTAATTTTTTCGAGTTTCTACTTCTTGCTTCGGTCGGATTTGCTTTCTGATTTGCATCTTTTTGTTAGGGTTTGTTAATCCTGCATTTTGCTTTATTATGGATTTGTTAAAATATTCTAAGCTATTATTTTCTTGGAGTTTAAATTCAATGGTCCCTAAGATAATCAATGCCCATATCTTGTTTAACGATTGCGTTTGTGCTGTTTGTGTGAATGCTTCTGATGAATTGGTTTTGGTTCTACTTAGTTTCCTGGCTAAAAAAAGAACAACTGGTGATCTTTTTGCAATTATTAAAGTAATTATATTCTATGCTTCTGGCTTGCTGATTATTTTCACCCTTTTATTCGGTGCTTTTTCTTCATTTATTGTATACTTAAATTTTAAGTATCTTGGGTGCAACATACAGGATAATGGAGAGATTGAACATGATGTAAATCATAGGATCCAAGCAGGTTAGTCAAAATGGCAGAGTGTATCTGGTTTTATATGCGACAAAAAAGTGCCTTTAAAACTTAAAGGTAAATTCTATCGCACCGCTATAAGACCAGTTATGCTTTATGGTACGGAGTGTTGGGCGGCCAAAGGGGAGCACGAACATAAGCTAAGTGTGGCAGAGATGAAGATATTGAGATGGATGAGTGGTCGTATGCGATTGGATAAAATAAGGAACGAAAATATAAGGGAGAGAGTTGGAGTAGCACCCATTGTGAAAAAGATGGTTGAATCGCGTCTCAGGTGGTTTGGACATGTGAGAAGAAGACCGATAGAACACCCAGTCAGGAGGGTGGATGAGATGGAAGATGGACAAGGGGCGAAAGGCAGTGGAAGACCTAAGAAGACCATCTATGAGGTGGTCAAACGAGATCTACATGTAAACGGTGTCTCTGTAGACATGATACATGATAGAGTATAATGGCGTCGTTTGATTCATGTAGCCGACCCCACCTAGTGGGACAAGGCTTTGTTGTTGTTGTTGTATTATATACTTAAATTTTAATTTCGATAAGTGTTCAATTTTTATCTTTTGTTCTATTTTTGGATGATCGGTATTATGGCTTGTAGAAGAGTCATTTCATAATGTGAGGGTGTTTGGAGACTTAAAGTTGTTCGTACCACTTTTATTTGATCGTAGTATATTACACTATTTATTGTTCTTGTAACATGTTTTAAGTAGTGTTCCATATGAAATTTAAATATACATTTTATTGTATTTCTGTTATTTTCTTCTCTAATAAATTTTATTTTATTATTGCTTTTTAAAAGTTAAAACATTGAAGGATTGTGGTACTGTTTGTTACTTTGTCATGTTTATATATTTGCATAGTTACATGAATTCAAGTTATTTTTCACAGGTTCTGAAGAAGGCTGACATATTCGTAAGAATGCTGTGGAAAGTATATTAGCAGAACATGATATTTTAATTACAGTTCAGAATCCTTTGTGGTGAGCTGATCTAACTTGCTACTTGTTTCATGATGTCTTTCAAAATGCAACCTTTTTTCTAATTTAACTTAACATAATCAGGTTCGTTTCCTCTATTGTTTCACATGTCGTGAGAACTTGTATCTTGTCATGGAGTATCTTAATAGAGATGACCTATATTCGTTATTAAGGAATTTAGGTTGCTTAGATGAAGAAGTTGTTCGCGTGTATATTGCTGAAGTGGTAATCTCTCTCTCTCTCTCTCTCTCTCTCTCTCTCTCTCTCTCAAAAAACGAGAAGAGGGAACTTTCGTTACATTGTCTAAACTTTATTCCCATGGTTAGGTTCTCACACTAGAATATTTGCATTCACTATGGGTGGTTCATCGAGACTTGAAACCTGACAATTTACTGAGTGCCCATGATGGTCAGATTAAGGTAACTAAATACACTTTTTCTACTCACTATTAATTCCCTCAATCTTGTATTTAGGCACAATATTTTTAAATAAATTAATTAAAATTGATTTTATGTAGACACAAATAAGTTGATGTTTTTGGTTAGTGTATAGCTTGTTTCGGGTGCCTAGTGTGATTTCAGATTTTTGGATTTTGTTTGGCCTATATTTATTATGGGTCATTCATTTTTTTTAGTTGGTATTAGCATATTTTAACTATTTTTAAAGTATCATTATAGCTTTTTGTTTTATGAGAATAATTTTTTCTCTATTTAAAAAGCTTATTCTCCTTTAGTCCTTTGATTGTTGGAATTTAAGAAAAAGGATTTGACATGTGCTTTTATTGGTTAATTTTTTTATTTTTTAATTTTCAATTAATTTTTTCCTTCTAGAAATTAGAAAACAAATTTTGGATTGTATAGTGTAACACCCTAATATTCAAATCCTTATGTTCGAGTCATAAGTCAATGATATTACGGTGGTACGACTCTCAGGTGGATTTTTAATAAATAAATATAGGTAATTTCGAAAGGAGTATTAATCGAGAAGCCTGAAAAGAGTAGAAATAAAATCGCGAAGACGTATCTCTCACGTTTCGACAACAAAAGATAAACCGTGAAGCCGAAAACGATATACGGACAAGGCGTAAAGGAGATTAAGAGATAGATAACAGATAGATATATATAACATAAGTAAATAGCTACTAGTCGCGACCCGCGAAGTTTAGGTCAGCTAGAGTACATTATGAAATTAGTTGACAACAATATATCCTAATCTCTCCCGAAGGAAACATGAGAGCCTCTATAGGCAAATTCAAAGAGTTCAATACATAATATAAACTTTCCAAAACAAAGGTGGAGAGATTCTAATCAAAACACAAAGTAGAGGAAATAAAGATCTTCGCCGTCTCTCAGACGACCCACAACTCACTTCTGAGCACCTGGACCTGTATCTGAAAAACAAGAGATATATACGGAATGAGAACCCCGGGCCCATGGGTTCCCAGTACGGTAAAAGTGCCAAATAAATTCAATGTACTGCAACAAAAACTCACTAAGCATCCTAAACTTCTTCACCAATTATTCATCCTAGGTTCTCGCTAATCCATGAATAGGCAATTGTCATAAGGGAGTGCTAAATTTAATTCATGTTTCACATGTTTCCCAACTCGCTGACTCTTCCACGAATCAGACTCAGAATCATAAGCAAAACCATCACCAGTTGTTCTGCCTCAATAGTTCTATATCAATACATCATCATGCAATCGCATCATCAATTCATCCCATCAAGAACAGCCCTCACACCCACCGACACCAGCATGAAGGGCCTCTCAGTTGTACAAACACAAGCAATACAGGCAAGTAATACACAAACATGATACAAGTAGAACAAGTAGCATATAGTCAGGTAACATGGCATATATGATGTAGAAATCCAAGACAAATGGCAAACCCAAACAATTCAAACATATGCAAATGATGAATGCCTGCCCTATGGCTGATGATATCATCTGTCGGTTATATAGCCAACCCGACATGTCCTGGTAGCTAACCATTGGACAGAAACACCCCTTGCGGAGCAAGTAGGTTTGAGCTACAACCCCCTTGCTACTGCCCGCTCAACCCAGAGCCAGTGAAATAATCACTACTGCCGCTACTACCCAGGCGTCGCAATCTCTGACCTGGAGCAAGTGGGACGAACCACAACCCTTGCTACTACCCAGGTATCTCAAGCATTGGCCCAGAGCAAGTGGGACGAACCACAACCCTTGCTACTGCCCAGGCATCTCAAACATATATTCATTCAATCTCAATTCATATTATCAACATTCATTGTTACCAAATCTCAAACATTAACTTGGAGCAAGTGGGACGAACCACAACCCTTGCTACTACCCAAGTATCACAAATAAACATTTATTCATAATCACCCTTCATTATTATCAATCCTCAGACAATGACCCGGAGCAAGCGGGACGAACCACGACCCTTGCTACTACCCAGGTATCACAAATACACATTTATTCAAAACCCCACGATTAAACTCGTTTATCATAATCCTCCTTTCCCGTCTCATATCCGGAGCAAGTGGACAACGCCACTGCCTACTACCCGGGGTCGCACATCACATTTCAATATTTTTTTTCATTATTATCCATTTAACATATTCATTCATTAATCATATATGCATTTATACTCAGCCATAAACAATAATGGCTTTGTCGTAACCCGGCAATAACTCAGCCATCCGGCTCATGGTCCAATCAAGAACGGGCCATTTATCAATAAATATAGCCCTCCGGCTCATGGCATACACGGTACTTCCACCGTCATCCTCCATATCTCATATAATCATCTTTGATCATCCTTGATCATAACTTTTCCCCTTGCTTCACTCGCAAGTTACCACATCCCCTAGCTCATTGCTAGGCATATCAGAATGATTTAATACATGAGAGGTGAGATCGGAGGCTTAGAAGTATGAGATTTGGCTTTTAAAACTCAAAAATCAACTTTGGCATGAAAACAGGGCCACGCGTACGCGCACTCCACGCGCACGCGTGGATGGCCACAAAACTCATCGACGCGCAAGCATCATACACGCGGACGCGCGGGTTGAAAAATAGCCAAACGACGCGCAAGCGTCAGCCACGCGTACGCGTGGGTGCTCTTGCGCCCCAGGCACAAAACTGGCACAACTCTGGCACAACTCTCGGGAAAATAGCTGGGCATTTGGTGCAGCGCATCGACGCGCCCGCGCACACCACGCGCACGCGTGGATAGTGCCTTCTTGAAGAACGACGCGTACGCGCCAAGTGCGCCTACGCGTGGAGGGTCATTCTGCTAAAAATTTTCTAAGTTAAAAGCTGCAGAATTTATAGATTCAACCCCCAATCTTCCGACGGACATAACTTTCTCATTTTAAATCATTTTTCACCCGTTCTTCAAACGGCATGGACATCCCGGACCCAATTTCATTTTTAAATAGATTTGGCACAAAACAGAGATCCGTAGTCCAAGTTATGTCCCGTCAAAGTATGCCCAAAAACCATGTTTTCATACAAAACCACTAGGTGCCATTTTCAAAACAAGTCATTTTCAACTCTTTTCAAAATCAACCAAAACATGCCAATTTCAACCCTTTTTGAAATCAATCAAAATGTACCAAAATCCACATCAAGCCATCCTCAACTCACACATTGACACTTTACCAAAAATTCCCAAAATCACATCTAACCATTTTAACACTTCTCAATCAAATGGCTAAAGGACAAACACAATATCATGTCATACATCCTTCCTCATCCCAATTTCCAATAATACCATTTCCAATCAACCATCATTATACGTAATCAATATCATACTCACTATCACGTGATTTCACCCACAAATTAACCTTAATCATTCCCCAAGCATATATCACAACATACATATCTCTAATGCATCATCATACCATCAAGGCATCAATAATCATAATCACATATATGATCACATAATATATCTCAACCGAACCAAACATACCTCGTCTACATAATTTCACCCAAAATTACCAAATTCCACACTTCAACTTCTCAAACCTTATTATTCAATAACCAACCTAATCATTCATATATTCATTATCTGAAATTCATCCAATCACTTGTGCCATCATACAATGCACACATCGACTTACCTTTCTTACCTCTTTCCGGCCTCCGGCCCAAAATTCACGGCCTCCGGCCCAATTTTCACAATTTAAATGCATAAACCACAAATCAATACTCATTATCCAGTACATCAAATTCTCAATACACCAAGCATACAAGGTCACACAATTCTCAACCCGATCATTAATTCACATTACATATCAACTATGCATATTAGCACCAACCATTTACACAATCCAAACTTAATCCTAGGGGCATCTAGCTTAGGAATTCTCATCACAACACACGGTACTTAAATGAAACTTAAACCGTACCTCTTGTAGCCAAACCAATTGAGCCTCTTCTTTGGAATTCTTCACCAACCTTAGCTCCAAGCCTTACCAAAGCTCCTCAAGCAATACCAATCTCCCAATTGTGCACCAACATCACCAAATACACTAACATAACCAATGTCACATACATACATCAACCTAGGGCTCATAAAAATGACAAATCACAAGGGTTTGAGCACTTCTTACCTCAGCCCATATGAAGTAGGGATAGAACCCACTTAGAATCCATATTGGAGTATCCCTAAATACCCAAAATCACAAGATTTCAACACTAACTACCCAAAAACATGTAACAGTGGGGAATTTCGAAAACTGGGCAGAGATAAATGAAATACTTACCACCAAACTTAGATAGAATTGTAGAGGATGAGAAGAGCAATGCGTGGCCGCAAACGGCTCGTCAATCGGAGCTCTGTAGCTCAAGTTATGGTGGTTTGAAGATCAAAGAGAGTTAGGTTTTCTCTCTTCTCTTCTCTCTTCTCAAATCAGCGCCCCAACCCTTCTTTTTTGGGTAAAATGAGCTGAAATGCTCACAACTAATGTTTATATATGTTGGGTTTTGGGCCCACTTAGGCCCGGTTCACTTATTTTTGCCCATTGGCCCAATTTTGGGCCAAAACCTTTAAGATTAGCGCTCTAAATCGCACTTTAAATATTTCTACCTTCCCTAATTATAATTCCTCATTTCTTAATCTTATTTACCCATAATCAATTTCCTCAGTTGTAGTACCAGACAGATCTCAGCTGGTACTGCCGGTCAAAATTCCACTGCGCACTTTTACGCAGAAAACTATATTTTCCGACTCGGAAAAATTCACTGAATCCAAATATCATATTTAAATTATCAAATTCCAATTGCCAAATCTTCCAACCATATTCGCTCCTATTTAACTTATTATTTACTAAATTTCGGTTAGACCGGGTATTACATATAGAGGAGCACAAGGTTGAAAGATCTTTTTCAATGTTAGTCTTTTTAAAAATATATATTTTACTTTTGTAAGTTATTTATGTTTGTCTGTAATGTTTGAGATTTTTTTATAAATGTTTAACCGTGGCCTTTCCCTTATTCTTCCTAATTTGAATTTTGCTCATAGGAGATCTTGCATATTCATGTAGATTTTTATGAGTTTTATTTCTTAACTCATGTATACTAATGTTCAACTGATCACGTGTTGAAGTTTTTCTATTCTTTTTGGTTCTTTCTATGTAGCTAACAGATTTTAGGCTTGCTAAAGTTGGTCTCATCAACAGTATGGATGATATATCTGGTCCAATAGTGAATGGGACATCCTTGCTTGGGGAGGATGAGTCTAACATATCTACATATGAGCATCAAAGGGAACTAAGGAAGAAAAGATCTGCTATAGGTACCCCTGATTATCTGAGCATCTAGTTAAGTCATGAGAAGAAGCAACATGAAGCAACAATGAAGAGCGAGAGAGCTCTTGCTTATGCCTTCAACTACCAGACTGAGAGACCTCAATTGGATTGGAATTGGTTGGAGTGTTGGCTGTGCTTAAGTTGAGATTAGACCAATTGGAATGGCACGCCAGGCTCAGTTGAATGATATGAGATAATGCAGACTAATATGGGATATGAAATTAGACATCGATTGATTTTATTTATCCTGATGTATTTTATAACTATTTTAGATATAAGAGAATGATATGGTAAATTTGGTTTGAATTCTACTAATGTAATACTAGTTTTCATTAATTAATTTTTTAAAATGATATTCACATATTTTTGTTAATATTTTTTATTGTTTATGGAGCGCATTAGAATACATGTAAAAGCACATACCATAATTTTTTTTATTTGATAAGGATATAGCCACGCTTTAAAAGCATGGCAATAGCTCCATGTATCTTTGGCTATGGGCACACTTCAAAAGCATAGCCCTATCTCTCGCTATTGCCACGCTTTAAAAGCGTAGTCTTATCTCTAGCTATTGACACGCTTTAAAACCGTAGCCATAGGGTCCTACATACGGCCACGCTTAAAAGCGTGGCAGTAGATAAAAAGCATGGCAACAAATAAAGTGTGGCCATAGGTCACCAAAAGCGTGGAGATAGAGGAACTGGCACATTAGCAGATGTGGCCCTTTCAAAAACGTGCCGGTAGCTCAAAAAGCGTGGCTAAAAGCTATCGCTACGCTTTTTCTAACTTTTTTCCATGCTTTAAAAGCGTAGCAAAATCCTAAATTTTCTTGTAGTGGCAAAGCACAAAAAGATAAGGGGAAGGGGATCTTCCTATTTGATTTTCCTAGTAGGGAAGAAAGTTTCCGACGGGGAGCCGTTCCACAAGAGGTTCCTCGAATGGGAGGATATGCAATGATTGATGATGTCAATAATATTTCCCAGGATGTTGACATCCTTGAGGGTATCAATGACAAACCTCCAATTGATCATGTCATAGTCCTTCTCTAGGTCAATCTTGATGGCAACTGTAAAATCTCAGTCAATTAATAAATAATTAACTAATAAATTAACTATGAGCCAAAGAAATTAGAAAATGAAATTTTGTAATCTATAGAAGTAAAAATATTTAAAATACAAATTAAAACACTAATTTTAAAAATTTTGGTCCCAAAGTTGGGCCAACGGACTAAATCGGTTGAACCGGGCTTGTACTGGGCCCACGACCACCCATATAACCCTAATCAGCCACTCTCCCCCTTTATTCACTAAGAAACATGCTGAGAGAGAGAGAGAGAGAGAGAGAGAGAGATTTGAAGAAGAAGCCTAACTTCCACTTTCCAATTCAATCTTTTATCAACTATAATTCTCAATTCGGAGCTCTGATCGCCGACCGTTTGCGGCCACGCGATCACTTCACTAAGATCTTCAAATCCATCTAAACAAAGTGGTAAGAGATTCAAATTTCTCACTCAGTTCTCCACTCCTTTCATTTTTGTGATTTTGGTTCATGGGTATTGAGGTGTTTTGAGCTCGGGAGAAATCAGCCAAGGTATGGTTTTAGTTTCTAGTAGTTAATATATAATATTGCGTAAAAACTTAGGCTAGTTTCCATAAGATAGGTTTGAATGCTTGGAATTGTGGGATTTGGTGGATTAAATGTGTATATATGTGATGTATCATGAGTATGATGATGAGTTGACATAAATGAAAATTTGATAACTTAGGGGTTTGGGTGATTGATAAGTATGGGACTAATATTTGATGATGTATGTGAATTCTTAGGATTAATTTTAGTTGTGAGTGGTTTGGTTTGTATTGAGAATTTTGGAAAACTAGAGGATTTGTAAATTTTTGTAAAAACCTATTTTTGACCAACTTTGGCAAGCCATAACTTGGCTTCTAGACCTTCAAATCTTGTGAAACTTGTCTTGAATAAAAAATTGGATTCGTGAAGTTTATAACATTCGAAGAACGAACTGAAAATAATTTCTAACGAAAAAGTTATGTGCGGTTGAAGTTTAGTGTGAAAAACTGATTTTCTAAACTTAACAGCTTTTTGGCAAAATTGACATGCTTGCGTACCCGACAGTGTCACGTGACGCGAGTATTGGGCTCTGCACAGACATCTCGCATACGCGGACACGCAATCTCGCGTATACAGCAGTGCCATGCGACCCGGGGATTGTTCCTTGCCTCATGAGCTCGCATACACGGACATGGTCTCGCGTACGCGGCACTGTAAATTTTCAAATTCTCCCATACGCGGGTGGTATGCGTATGCATGACCACCCTGTTTTGCCAAAGTAGTATTTTTTGAGTTTTCAACCGTTTCTCTAGCTTTCCAAACCTCTGTAACCCCTATTAAGGACCGATAGCTAGTGTTAGGTTTTAGAAGAAGAGCAAACCTATTGAAAGAGTTAGTTTTATTTTGAGGAAGAATTGTAAAGTGAATAATTGAATTAACGATGCATGGATAATATTGGATGAGATATGAATAAGGGTAATAATGATATTAATGAATTGTGACCGAAAGATCCACACGGCATATGCATTATATTATCTGAGACACAAGTTTCTCTGGATAGATGCAGTGGCTTGCCCCCACTTGCTCTAGGTTGAGACTCGATACTCTGTTGACCCTCCATTGCAAGATGTGACCAGATACTTTAACTCTCCAGATTCTCCCAATGAGATAATAAATATATATATATGCATAGATCCTTAGGGATGCGTGCACGTAGGGACTTTCCAGAGTTTGCTATCGAACATGTCGGGCTTGCCTGTATAACCGACAGATAATATCATCAGCCATAAGACAAACATGCATCATATACACTTGTATATTTTGTTTGAGTATGCATTTGTTTTGGCTTGCTATTTGCTTAACTGTAATTAACTGCTACCTGATCTATTTATTGTATCTACTTCCCATATTTTTGTTTTCCCTATTTGTCTTACTTGTGTTTGTTTCTGAGAGATCCCTCATGCGGGTGGAGGAGACGCTGAGGGTTGTTCCACTTGGTGATTTGGAGGTTTGCAGATAATAGAAAACGAAGAGTTAGATTAGAATCCTTAGATATAGTCACCATATTTTTGGTGTAGTGAGAACTCTAGGATTTGATATAGGTTGTTGGAGTTTTGGAATGTCTCTGGCTTTCCGGGACCTTATGTATTATCTATATGGGCACCTTTACTATACTGAGAACCCCCGATTCTCATTCCATATATATTTGTTATTTTTCAAAGGTAGGACGTGAGGCACCTCGCTGAGCGTACTGGAGACTTCTGGAAGTGAAGAACTACTTTTAGGCATATTTATGTTTTGTACTTAGAGCGCGCGCGCACTTACACACACACACACACACATTCTCCACTTTGTATAAACTTGTATTTTGTCCCTCCTAGAGGTTGACTCGGAGAATCAGGATTTATATTTTATCTTTTGGTATAATTTTGGGTTATATATATATACTCTGGCTAGCCTTTGCTTCGCAGGTCGAGTCGGGAGCCTGCTATATGTATCTTTTTTGGAACTTTATATTCGTATGTATATTATTCTTTCCGTACGCTGTTATCTGTCTCTTATATGCTTAACTGTTCGAGTGTGATGCGACTTTCGAGTTCTGTTTTGTTCAACTTTTCTTCAAGGCTCCTAGATAAACATCCTTTCAAATATATCTATGTACGTGTTTTTACTTTTAAAGGTCATAATACCTCACCACCTCTGATTTATGACTTAAAAAACGTAAAGCTCTGTGTGGTAGAGTGTTACAACCATAAGCTCCTTTTTAGTTTTTCTGTTCCTCATAGTGTGAATGACCTCTTGAGCAACCAGAATATTATCTGCACTAACCTTGCCAAAAACAAAACTAGATTGTGTATTAGAGATAAGGGTAGGCATGAAATCTTTTAGTATACTTGCAATAACTTTAGTCACAAATTTATAGCAAACATTACACAAACTAATAGGTCTAAAGTGACCAAAGTGTTTCGGAGCGGGAATCTTAGAATAATAGCAATAAGAGTCTTGTTAACTCCATTGATGTTGCTAGAATTACTAAAAACCGTTTTGATCCAGTCAACTAGGGGTCCTGCTAGTACATTCCAAGCTTGCTGGTAGAATTTACCTAGAAGCCCATCACTGTCCAGTGCTTTCCAGCTCCCCTTAGAGAAAATTGCCTCTTTGATATCATCATAGGAGACATCCGCAGCCATCTTATCATAATCCTTATCCTACAGTCTGGGGAACTTGTTAGAAATCACAAAATTATTAGAAACTGAATCAAAACAATAAAGCAACTTGAAGAAATGGACCCCCCAAGCTTTTAATCTATCTATATCATCAATCCATTCTCTTCCCTTAGACTTTAGAGCAGAAACTTTATTTTGCTTCATTTTCCCATTTGCTTTTTGATGAAAGTATTTTGTATTTTTATCTCCCAAAATTTATGTAGTTGCATCTTGACATCTGTTGCCAATAACTTTCTTCCTGAATTGTTATGACCTCCTATTATTTCCAAATATCCTTTTGGAGTTTCTCTAAGAAAGGGTTATTTGTAAAGGATAGCTTCTTATTGATGCCTTCCAATCTTGATAAAAGGCGATGCTTCTTCTTGAAAATGTGACCGAAAATTTTTTTATTCCATACTTTAACCTTATCCATAAAATTAGAAATATTTTGTAGGAAATCATCATGAATAATCCAGCTTTCTTTGACCATATTATCATAATCTTCATGAAGCACCCAAGGAGCAAGAAATCTAAAGGGTTTTCTCCCTTCTTTGATGTGCTAGTTGAAAATCCAATAAAATGAGAAGATGGTCAGACTTAAGCTTCGGTAAGTGTTTAATACACACATCTGAAAAATAATTTGTAAAATCTAAATTTCTAAGAAAACGATCTAGCCTTCTCCTTATATTTCCTCTACTCCAAGTAAAAGGGGGTCCAAAAAATCCTAGATCATTTATATTACAAATATTAATGCAATTGCAAAAATCTATGAGTGTCAAGAGCTAAGTTTGAAGACCCCCCGTGTCATTCATGGATAGGATCGAGTTAAAATCTCTCCCAATACACCATGGTCCCATTACAATGGCAGCAATGCTTTCCAAACTACTCCATAGTTCATTTTGACTACCAACTCTAGGGCTGCCTTACACAGCAATAAAGTTCCACAAGATGTCATCCTCCCATTTAACTTTCATGTGTACAAATTGCTTGTGTATGATCAAAGATTTTATATGCCAAAAATCCTTCATCTAGAGACACCAAATACCACCCAAGAAACCCTCCGCATCACTCACACAGCAAAAGTCAAAGCCCATCTTTTTAATAACCGACTCAGCCCTATTGTCTGACACATGAGTTTCAAGAAGAATACATGATTTAGTCTTATATTTAAACATAAGATTTTTTATAACAAAATTTTGTAAAGGCACGACAACAATTCCATACTAAGATATTCATCATTAAAAATAAAACAATAATGAAGAACTTATAAAACGTGGGAAAAGAAAAACTCCCTGTTCAGAGATAGGACACAACTAGGCTTCCATAGTCTTTAATGTCAACTCCTCTACTAAAGCATGCCCACCATGGGTAGCTCTTTCTTGACTATCATTATTAATATTCATATGTTCTCCTTTGTTGGCTTTATTTCCATCTTCTGGAGATTTATCCTTGACAAAACTCCCTTCTTTACATGACTGCCCCCTCCCATAACCTCCTCCAGGATAGAGTTGGTGTGCGGATCAAGAGAGCTATCTAGAGCTAGATGATTCCCTGTTGATGGCTCTGATAGATCGCTTTACCGAGTCTAGAAAATTGTTGCCAATATTTATGATGTTGTTTCTCATTTGTTTTACTATTGCTAGCATATTTCTGGCATGATTCAGGGATGATGAGACCTTTCTATTGCTGCTATTGCTTGCTGGACGAGTTTGGTTGTCACGAGTTTAATTTTTCCCTATTTTTTGCTATTTTCCCTTCAAATTTCTATGGTTGACATTGATTTTGGTTTGGTTTCTAAATTTTTTGTTGAAAATTGGGCTTATCTTGCAACTGCAGATTTTCAAAGCCACTTTCCTTCTTTAGTTCTGGCCAAGAGCTGTTAGAATGCAATAAATCTTTTCCATTTTTGTTACTTTCCTGAACTATACCATCGTTACTCAAGGCGTCAAAATGGGTGGCATAATTGTTGTCTTTATTTCCAACATTTATACTCCCAGATCCTTGCTTGATTCTTCTCTTATTTTTCTTCACAACCGTCCAGGGCCAAAAGGGCTCCCATCTTTCCTTATTTGATTTTCATTTATGGAATCCCCTGAATTTAAGGCTTGATTGCCTATTTGATTTTCAATGGCTATCTCTTTCAACTTCTCTCCTTAATTTTCAGCTACTCCAAGATCTTTCCTGTTTTGGTCTACGGGACCTGTTGCTACGGTTGAATCTGACCACTGTCTCCTACGCTAGCCTCCTGGTGGTTCTGGCTGGCCATCACCGCCTGAGAGAAAAAATTTTCTATCGCTTCACTGAGTATTTCCTAACAGTGATCAATTTGATGGCCATACCGCCCACAATGAAAACAAATCTGATGTAGACCTTCGTATTCTAAGAAAACGTTTTTGCCAATGCAGTAAAAGAGAGGATTAGTTGTCATGTTAAATCAATTTTCACACATATACGTGTGAATTTATCCCTAGAATGGATGGATGTTGATTCGTCCACTCTCAAAATTGTTCCAATAATTTTCCTAACTTTCCAAAGAAAATGCTAGTTGTACAGTTCAGCTGGGAGATTAGGAATTCTAATCCAAGCAGCTACCTTTTGTACCTCACTCTCGTGGGATAAAGAGTGGTCACCACTGACGTTAGAATTTTTGCTAGTAAAGAATTTTATAAAAATATAAGCGTGTTGTAAGTATAGCTTCTAAACCAACAAGAAATCATTTTCGTACAAAAGTTTTGGTTGTCACTAGTAACAAACCCACTAAAATTTATAAACTGAAGTATTCAAACCTCGGGTCGTCTTCTCAAGGAATTGCAGGGAAGTATGAATTATTATTGGTTATGAAAAATGGTGTTTTTGGGTTTCAAAAGGTTTGAACAAGGGAAATAAATTGCAGGAATTAATAAATTAATAACTAATAAAACTCTTGGCAAGGTGTGAAAATTTGGAAGTCCTATCCTAGTTATCCTTATCGATGGTGATGAGAATTAAGTTTTAATCCCACTTAGTTAACCTTTACTAGAGCAAAGGAAAGTCAAGTGGACTAATTAGTTTGATCCTTAAGTCCTAGCCAACTCCTAAGGAAAGACTAGAGTTATTAGAATTCAATTCAATTAGCAAAAATAACAATTATCAATCACGATGAGTTTGATAACTCAAGAGTCTCCAATTAATCAATTAAAGCCAAGAATATAAAAAAGCTAAAGATAAATCTGAAATACCTCAATTGCATTAATAAAAAAAATCAATCTAAACATAAAACGTTCATGAGCCAAATTGGTAACATAAGTCATATACGAATAAAAGCATTAGAATAAATAAAAATATAAAAGGAATATTGAACCTGAGAGGAAGTTGAAATCCTAAATCCTTTAAGAGGAATCCTAATCCTAAAACCTAAGAGAGAGGAGAGAACCTCTCTCTCTAAAAACTACATCTAAATTATGAAAAGTGAATAATCGAAGACTCTCTATGAATGGATGCATTCTCCCACTTTATAACCTATAATATGTGTTTTTTGGACTTGGATCTGGGCCAAAAAGGGTTTCAGAAATCGCTGGGGGCGTTTTTTGCAGTTTCTGCATGTGGCATCTGTCACGCGTCCGTGTAGGTCACGCGTTCGCGTCGCTGCCTTTTCGCGTCCTTGTCACGCGTTCGCTTCGGTCATGCGTACGCGTCATTTGCGTTCTGCTCAGGGCACGCGTCCGTATCAATCACGCGTTCGCGTCGCTGCCTTTTTCTTCAAAACTCTATTTTTGTGCTTTCCTTCCATTTTTTTATGTTTTCTTTCTGTCCTCTAAGCCATTCCTGCCTTAGGAGATCTGAAAATACTTAACACACAAATCACGGCATCGAATGGTAATAAAGGGTAATTAAAAATAAATATTTTTAAAGCATAGGAAACATATTTTTCACATATATCACATAATAGGAAGGGAAAGTAAAACCGTGCAATTTACATGAATAAATGGGTGAAGGATTGAATAAATCACTTAAATTGAGCACAAAATACATCATAAAATATGGGTTTATCAGCCACCTTTGGACTAAAAGGCAATGATATACGATCATCCATGGTCCCTCGAAGAGGGCTGCACATAATACTCCTGTGTAAAAAACAGAACCAAGAGGAAACCTTCTTCCAGATCTATCGCCGAAGTACATCCTTATTTGCCCATCTCCTATTGATCCATTGCTCTATAGCCAGTAGATTGACTCTCTTTTCGAGCGGTTTAACAATAAGCGCTTGCTTCCAAGGCCTGCACTATTCATCATATTCTTCCAAGGAGATCTCAATCTCAGGCTTTGGATTGAAGAGAGCCTTGTCCTCTTCAGTAGGAATCATTTGCTCCATGTCTGACTTGTAGTCTTCGGCCACCATTTCCACTATTTCTTTAGGATTTAACTTATCCAAACCATTATTAACCAGCCTATCCCCATAGAAAAGTTTGGTTGACTCGACTTGCTTAGGCTCAGGGTTGTAATTGCCTTATACATGACTTTGTCTTTTGTCTTCTCTTCCGGTGAAAATTTTAGTTCTTGGCTAGCTTCTACTATGTAGACTTTTTTTTATCATCAACATTCATTTTAACTTTTTTAGTACTTCTATCTTTTAGATTTTTTTTTATAATCTTTTTTGGATTTCAGGAGTGGTAGAACTCGAACTCATGGAGAGGGTCCGAAAGCATGGGGGAGAGAGATTTTAACAATTTTGTTAGCCTATTAATCATAATATAATATTTGTTCAATGTGTGTAATCTAATAAAAAGAATTTTCTTAAATAATATAAATAAATTAGATGATATCTAAAGTTGAAAATAAAATAAAATAACCTATAAAATTAAGAATCAGTTTGAATAAATAATTTAATTAAGATATTTAAAATATAAAAGTATATATTAAAAATAGTTTATAAATAAATTATTTTATATTTAATTTTTCAATTACAAAAGTATTTATTTTAAAAGAGAAGTGATAAAAATATTTATATTAGAGGAGAAGCCACTTTTTTTTTTTTACTTCTCCTTAAGCATTTTAAATAATTTTTAGAAAATTATAAATTAATTTTAAAAATTGTACTAAATATTAATACGATAACTTTTAGATATATAATACTCAATTTGATCCCTGAAATTTCAATTGTCTCTATTTAGTTTTCAAACTTTGTGAATGTGACTTAATTTAGTCCCTGGGACAATTTTTAACGCACAGACGTTAACGAAACGTTGACGTACGTAGATAGCCGGATGCCATGCTAGACATCGTAAAACGATGTCATTTTAGTTTTGACATTCAAGTAGTCTAAAAACAACATTGTAAGTGGTATTTATTGAAATCTTTCTTCCCAAAGCAAGTGATACGGTGTTGTTTTTGAGCTATTTAAGTGTTAAAACTAAAACAATGTCGTTTGCAAAGTTTGAGAATTAAATAGAGACAATTAAAATTTTAAAAAATAAATTGAGACTCATGAGTAAGTTTAAGAACAAAATTGAATACTAACTCAATTTTTTTATATTTTCAAATAATTTAAACAACAGGCTAAAAACATATCTGAGAAACAAAAAAAATCAAAAGATTGTTCTTTCATGGAGCTCGATCTCTCTCATCTGTCTCGCAATCAAGGTCGTCGTCGCGATCAGAACATAAGATGAGAAGACATCACATCCAACTCAAAACCTTAAGGTGTCAAATTAATGGGTCTCTTATCTTATAAACTCCTCACTCTTCCTTGCTTTCTTTGATGTGGAACTAACTTTCAACACTCCTCACACTTGCAACATTAACAATGGATTCCAGAGAGCGTCGCCGTATGAGGCCGTGGCAGCCAAAAATGGTGAAATTGAGGCATTTCTAAGTTCCATCGATGCACTTAAGAGGCAGGCTACATAGTCTGAAGAAAATCTAGCTTCCATTCAGGTTCTTTGTTATTTTATTTAAATAAGTTTTGATGAAATATTTTAGCAATAGCAATTGCAATTGTATAATACAATTGCTCTATGTATTTGCCATATTTTCTCTCTCAAATAATTGTGTATTGCAGCGATCGATTTTTGCCAGACAAAGCTATAGATCTTATTGTTGAAGCTGGTTCACGTGTCCGGCTGCAACATGCACAAGTATGTTGTTTGCTTACCTTAAAACTAGTTGTTCATGTAACAACTAGCATCTGTTTTGACCTAGCTGTTCATCTATTGCAACAGAGTTGATCATGAATAACATCTTAAGGATCAGGCGTCTTAACATTATTGGAAATGTTATCTTGTTCCTTGGAAAACTGTGTGTCAGCCTTGCAAGTGTTCTGTTTGCATTCCTCATGATAAGATTTTAGATGTTTTTGCTACCCCTTGTATATATGTCTTGATCATATACATTTTTGGACCATCACCATTTTGGGAGTACCAATTCTAGTTGGAACACTAGCAAGCTTGTGCTACTTTGTTTTTCGACAACATTTTGGTGTTTTCCACAACGATTCACAGAGGCGAATCAAGAGAGCTAGCGGAAGTAAATCTTTTTCATGGTCGTACTCTGCAAATATATCAGACTTGGACGAATATAATTCCGACATTGAAAAGATCTATGCTCTGTGAGGACATACATAGCATCAGATGCAATTTTTTACTGAAACTGAGGTGAAAATGTTAGAACAGTAGAATAGATTATTCACCTATTTTCAGATGAAGTTTCAGGTTGTAGTAGGCTGTTCAAATCTGTTTAATTTGCTCATATCTTGATTATTAAGATCAATAATCAGCTCTCGGATGTAGATTTTTGTATATTATATTATAAGTTGAAAATGAAAATTTTTCGATTTAGAAAACTTTTTTCCATACAAGATCGATTTGGTTTAAGCAAAAAATTAGACTTAGATAAAGAAAATATAAAAATTTTGTATGAAAAGTTTTTTGAAACCATATGTTTCTTTCATATTGGAGGTTATTTTAAATTAGTTTTTTCTTGGTATCTTCTAATTGATTCTCTCTCCGTGTCTTTTATTTTTTTTTTAAATATTCGTACATCATAGAAATCCTCCAGAAATGAACATTTAATTGTAAAAAACTTGCCAATACTTAAGCTTACATCATAATGAGTTCTTAATACATGGAACAATATTTGTGAAATGCATGTGTAAGTGTTGTACAATGTTGCAACCTGAGGCAGCAACATATGATTCTCTGATATTACGAGATCAAACCAAACAAAACGCGTACCCCACACCCATACACACATGCATCACATTGTCATTGAGTATCTAATTCCTTATCAAATATTATTTAATTATTATATATCGCAGTAAATGATAAAGAGGTCAACAAAAAGAGACCTTTTCCTGAATAAAATATGGCCTCTAGCCCTCATGGTTTTCAACAAAAACTAAAGAATACCTCAGCCAAAGCCCGAAGCTTCATCTTGATTCCAAAAACCCAAGAAATTTTTACGCGCTACTATGTGATTTACAATTTTTTCCAAATCAATAAGCAGATCCCGTTCAAAGTTTATAAATATACTGAGAGAGATCATTGGCACAATAAGGACTCAAGATATGAATGTGCAAGAACCACCTTTACACTTGGGGGCTTCTCTTTGATGATGATCTTGAGGTCGGAACATTAATTTCACTCAACTGTGGTCTCCTTGGTTCCTTTTGTTTCTGCGCTTCAACCATATTCTGCAGCCATTTACATCACAAAATACAAACTAATCAAAAGGATCACATAAATAAATATGGTTTACATCTAACTACAAAACTTGAGAGAGGCTGCAGACAGGTTGCATACCTTTTGATAATGAGGTCAAATTCTTGCGTGACTGCACCTGTGCTTTTGAATGTAGACGATGTAGATGCTGCACTTGTTGAAACTGTTGTAGTCTTGCAGCAAAATTTATCCCGTTATGTGAGTTTCCACCATCCATGGTTATGTCGCCATCCTTGGTGATTTGAGAGCCACCAGGCATTTGATGAAGAAACTGGTAGGGATTCCCTAAGGGTGTTCTCTTTAGTTGCTCGCCGTTGAAAGAATACGAAGGCACGGCTTTTAAATGAGTTTTCAGTATCTTAAAGGCGGCACTTTGCTGCATAATGACGGAAAATGAAGTGTCAATATTAGGGACTACATATGCCGCCAAGGTTTCCAAGCTGTTGTTAATGTACATATATTCCTTTAGCACAAGAAGGAAATACTGAGACTTGAGTGGACAGAAATTTGAATCATATCGTAAATAGAATTGTTCATGAAGTAGTGATGTACACCATTAAACAGGTAAACAGCAACATGCTTAATAATAAGAGAGTAAAAACAATTTTGTTACAAAAGGAGGGGGATATTAAAATCTATATCAATACCACTCTACTACACTGGATTGGCTAAAGGCCTATTAAGTATTGTACACAAAATATCAAAATGCATATCAATGTCAATCAATATACTTTCTATAGGTCTGCTTAAAAGAGAAAAAACAGAACCAAGTTATGCAATAACAATTCACAAAAGAATGATTCATCATTCCCATAAAAGCAAAGCAAATACACTAGATTAATTACAAAATTCATGAAGCTGTTTCATTTAAATATTTGGTTATAGCCAACAGAGTGGTGTGGGTCATAGACCTATGAATTTATATATATCAAAATTTACACGTGTGTTGCATCTTGCTATTCAAGCTCGCAGAAAAGTCAACCAACCTGAACCATAATTGATGCAAAATTCAAATTAGGTTCCCCTTCTAGTATTGTAGAAAGTTCACGATAGACTCTCTCAGCATTCAAGAGAACACAAAGTCGGCAAATTATCAAAGCACCTCGTCTAGAGCATTAAAAAAAATAGAATTTAATAACTAAAGATAAAAATATAAGCAAAGGGAAAGGAAAGGGAATTATCACGATAAGTTACGCTATTGCTGTTCCCGTGGGGTTATTGTTGTCACTATTGCTATGAATTAAAAGGAAAGAAAATTATCACGATAAGTTACGCAGACTCAGCTAACTGAGGTAGGGGTTTTTCTAAAAATCTATTTTATATTATAGAGTTGTTAGAAATAGATATTAATGCAAAAAGATATGTTTCTGTGATTATATTTGTCTTGTAGATGTGATGGTTTGTTAGACTGAATTAATTGTTGCTTGATTGCGTGAGTGGTGTATGGTTGTTGATAAGAAATTGGTTTGAAATGTTATTTACTTTATTATTATGAAAAGTGAATTTTCTTGGTTTTTAGAATTTATTTGGTAATGTAAATGAGTCGATTTTGTTGGAAATGATTTGAGATATGAAAATAAATTGATTCTCGAAGTAGTTTAATTTTTGAGTTAGTCTGATTTTATAAATGATCTAATATTTGAGCTGGTTTGATTTTAAAGAGTTTTATTATTGGAATTGGTTCGATTTGAAAATAATTTGATATTGGAAATAGTTGAATTTTGGAAAACGATTGAAATTTGGAAATGGTTGAGTAAAGGTTTAAGAAATGTTTGGATGGGATCCGAAAAGGGTGGCAGAAATCCGAGTTTTAGAGGAGATGATGCCGAAATTTTATAAAAGTAGAAGTTTCATTTGAAGTAGTTATTTTAAAAGGTTTAATTTTAAGCATTATATGGTTTAAGATTACTTTATTTATCAAAGGAAGAGTTATGTTTTGGATTGGAAATTGTTAGTGAACGGAATGGAAAAAAGGATGATGAGGATTTTCTTTGAAATATGATTTTGAATGAATTTAGAAATGAGTTATGGATTGATGAATGATGATGATGTTCAGAATAACTTAGACATTGATGAATGTTGAATGAATTATTTATATGGCTTATGAAATTGAATTATCTGAGACACAAGTTTCCTGGGTAAAGTACCGTGGCTTGCCACCATGTGTACCAGGTTGAAACTCGATACTCTGTTGACCCTACGACGTAAGGGTGACCGAGCACTATAAATTCCCGGGAATTTTACCCCCATTGAACAATATTGATTATTTGAGAAAAAGCTATGCATAGACTCTTGGGGATGCACGTCGAGGAACAGTCTAAGATTTTCGGACTTGTCGGGTTAGCTGGATAACCGACAGATGAGCCCATTAGCCATAGGCCAGGCATGCATCATATGCATTTGTATGCTTTGCTTGGGTTTGAACTTGTTTTGGTTTGCTTAATTGTTAAACTATTCTTAACTGCTACCTGAACTATTTGTTGTAACTGTTACCTAAACTTGTGCTTTCTTTGTCTGTTTTGCTTGTATTTGTCCTGGTGTGCTACTTTTGAGAATGAGCTTTGGTGCTGAATTAATGATTTTGTTGATTGATTTTGTGGTTGGTCCCTGATTAAGATTTTCTTATAAAAAAGAAAGGTTTTGGATTTTTGAAAGATTGAATATTGTCTCTTTGAAAAGGTTTGAAATGATTAACTCTTGGTTTTTAAAAGATTCATAAGGCAGTGATAATCACTGAGCTTGAAAATAGTTTTCTTATTAAGTATCTTCTTATGACAACTCTGAAATTCCGTGGTGAGACCATGTGGTTAGGTTCTCACCCCCTATAGCTTTACCTTTTCAGGAACCGGATGAAGAAGCTTTATGAAGAGTTATACTGCGTTTGGTTTATATGTTGTTGTACTAATTAGATTGTTTTCTTCCCTCGTCTTTGTTATTATAATTTAGTAAGAGGGATAGGAGTTGTATGTTTTATATGTATATTATATTATAAGATATTATGTAAGAAGTCTTGTATATGAATCTATGCCTGCTTGTTTTTTTTGTTAAGATAAATTATTTATTTCCAGTTTTAAAAAAAATCAGCAATACAGTGTCGAGTCACAGGCTCTTATTTTAATATTAAGTATATAAATTAGTCGTAATACTTCTTTCTATCAGAGTGGCGCAGCCGGAAGCGTGACATTCTGGTAGTGAGGGTGTTACAGATTGTAAGGTGTGACAAATACAGGCCAACATGAGTATAAAGTCTTCCAGCCAGAAAATGGATTAAAACCATTAGTGCAAAGTCCAAGCCTAACATTTCTAGATTCTTGGGCAAATAGTTCATGGGTGGCATTAAATTGTTTCCAAGCATCAGCATCAGCCGGATGTGTGATAACCGATTCATCGTGGCGTACTCCATCCACATGCCACTTCATATATTGCGCAGTAGTTTTAGACATAAACAAACGTTGAAGCCTTGGAGTAATAGGAAAATATCTCAATATTGAGTATGGCACATCCCTACTGCTATTAACTGTATCCCCTGCCTTTGACTTAAATCGTGGGTGTCCACACATGGTGCAGGCTACATAACTAGTCTTGTCACTTGTTTCTTTATAATATAGCATGCAGTGATTAGGACAAGCATCAATTTTCTCATATCCTAATCCCAATTCTTGAATCATTGTCTTTGACCAGTAGAAATCTTCTGGAAACTTCTCTGATTCTGCGAGCATGCTCTTGATTATGGCAACCATTCGATTATAACAGCTCTCAGTCATGTTGAATTCTGATTTCAAGTTCACTAGCTGGGTTATAGCTGACAATATTATATGCTTGGTGCAGCCATCCCACAAAGGTTCGTCAGCACTCCTCAGCAACTTATAAAACTTCGACGCTGATGGATTTGGATCCTCTTCTAAACTTTCCATTACATTTAAGTTATCACCTGCAGCATCAATAACCATGTCTACATATGGATTTGTATTCTCTTCTTCATGTTTTTGGGTAACATTTGTTGCGTCCTGTTCAACCCATATTTTCTCACCATGAGCAGTCTAGTTTGTATAACCCTCCATAAACCCACAATCACACAAATGCTTTTTGACCCAAAATATTTCATCCCTAATCCTGTTCTTACATTTTGTGCATGGACAAAGAATGCGACCTAAACTATCAATGACAGTCGGGTTTCTTTCTACAAAATCTACGAATTCCACAACACCTTTCTTAAATTCCTTGCTTAGATGACCAGTGCAATCTTGCCTTCGTGACATTCAACTCCTATCAGGCGCCATGATTATCTGGATTAAGCTTTCATTTTAGCTGTAATACCAATGTTTAACGTGTATATAAATGACATAGTCTCGTGTATTTTTTTCCTAAATTTCATTAACATATTTTTATTCACAATCACATTAAATAACCCCTTCTACAAGTCATAAAGTAACAAACTTAATACATTCAATTTGAAAATAAAGATATAAATCATAAAAAGATAATATACAAAGCTTGAAGGAAATTGTAATAAACAATTTGAAGCATTAGAAACACCAAAAACAATTGGGTATCATTAATCTCATGTCAAGAACTTCAAATCATGAGGTTAAAAAATATGGAGATATACTGGGTTTATTAAAATAAATATCAATTATATCTTTTAATACAATAAGAACCCAACAGATTGATAGAACGGCGTTTTTACGTAAATACGCATGGAAATAAATTTAATTCCCAAAATGCGCATGGCTGAAAATGTTTCTGCAAATGCACACCGCCAACTCGCAAGGAGCAACCACGAAATGGAAATGGTATACACATCAGGGAGGGTGTCCACGAAATGGGATCAGGGCACTGACACAAACCATTTCGTTCCTGCAACAAACAAAATGGAGCATCTCAAGCTTGGTGTCCACGAATTGGACCATTACATGCATGGCAAGCACGAAATGGAGGACTTCACTGATGGCACACACGAAATGGACCAAATCAAGTGTGTCATCCACGAGTTGGGCATTTCATGGGAGGCACACACGAAATAGCCATCCTCAAGTGTGGCAGGCACGAAAGGGGGGGGGGGCAGTCAAAGCAGCAGTGTTGCAGTTCCCGTACGAGCATGCATTGGGTGAAAGTGAGGCAATTTATTGTTGGGTTGTGAGTGTGAAGCATATAAAAGGAGGTGATGGGAGGGGAGGGGACCAAATCGAAGGTAAAAAGGAGAAGTGAAGTAGTGGGTAGCTTCGGTGAAAAAAAAGAGAAGTTTTTTAATAATTTAATTATTAAAAAAATGAGTGGAAGTGGAATTAATGTGGAGAAAAATCTTAATAGGTTGGATGAATTTCACATTTCTGCTCATTTACATGTTAAGGTGAGTTTATTTTTTTTAATTAAAAAAATAAAAAAATTTTGTTAATAATTTAAATAATTGTTTTAAACTATATAATTGTGTTTTGATCTATTTCAATTTCAGCCGGCACGTGTGTTGACTCCGCATGGCACGCTGGTCGATATTTTCTCTGTAGACGAAGCAGATCCGAGTATGGAGATTAGGAGGCAGATGCTGGAGCCGTATCTAAGAAGAGCCGGCTTCTATTATGCGTCTCTGATAAAGCGTTTTGAGTACGACAACCCAGTGATTAGCGCTCTTGTGGAGAGATGGCGTCCTGAGACCCATACATTCCACCTCCCATGGGGTGAGTGTACTATCACTTTGGAGGATGTTGCCATGCAGGTGGGGTTACCAATCGACGGTGAACCGGTCAGCGGCACTCTGAGGTCATGGAGTAAGTTCCACCAGCGAGATATTTGGCAATGGTGTGAGGAACTCCTTAGAGAAGTTCCTGACGGACATGTTGGGACCACGAAGTATAACATAAAACTGAAGTGGCTCAGGAGTAGACTGCAACAGATGCCTCTTGACTCTCCCGAAGAGGCCCTCGTACGGTATGCACGTTGTTACATTATGTATTTATTGGGTGGCGTTTTACTTCCTGACAAAGCGAACAACACGGTTCACGTACGTTATCTTCCTCTCCTGGCAAACTATGAAGCCATTAGTACATATAGTTGGGGTAGTGCCGTGCTCTGTTGGTTGTATAGAGCCATGTGCCTAGCGACTGATTATAATGTCGAGGGAATGTCTGGTTGTCATACAATGTTGATGTCTTGGATATACTTTAGGCTTCCTTTCTGGGCACCGGACGTGATGAGCCCATACACGTTTCCGTTAGCTACAACGTAATAAATTTTCTTCCATATGTTCTATATTTGTGCTTTGTGTTCTTATTTCCTCAGCGTAATTTTTTAAATGTGGTTATAAGATCATTCTGTTCTTTCGCAGGTGGGCGGGCAAGAGAGGAAAGAATGACTACGCCGAGCAACGCTTACAAAGGCACCGGCTTAGGTTGGACAATTTGAAGGTGGATGAGGTAACTATTCCTATTGCATCACTCTCGCATGATATTGTTTTGTCCCATGAAATTTAGTCTACCTGTGTAAATGACATTTGGATTTGGTAGTTTGTGTGGATGCCGTACAGGAATGCACGTATTTTGTCGAGGGTGCCTGCAGAATTTCTTGGTGCTCCGCCTGGGGATTTCTATACGGCGGTCGTGCCACTTATTCTGTTCTGCTGGATCGAGATTGTTAACATCGATAGAGTCATGCGGCAATTTGGCGGCAAACAAGGTCCACCGAACCCTCCATTAAACATAGACACCTTCCATCACCAGTCGGCTCGCAACGACGATGGATGGTGGCACATCCGCCTGCAGACATGGTTTGAAGTATGGGCAAACAGATGGACTGTATCATATCGGCTAGAGATTGATAGGGCAGATACCTTGCATCCCAGTCATGATTATTACAGGTGGTATTGCTCGAGAACAAAGAGGTTTCTGTCACCCCCAGAGGCCTTCCATGATCCCCGAGGAGATGATATTCCGCGAGGGGCTCCGGCAGAGTACGGTAGAGGCCCAGTCGTTCAGCTACCAGCAGTTCCGCAGGACAGGAGACGCCATTGTTCCCGCCGTGGAAGACATCAGGCTGTCGAAGCTGATGAGATGCAGGTCCCAGACTCTCCAGTTCCGGATCCAGGTCAGGTTAATGTTTGGACTCAGCATGATCATCCACCGGTGGAAGTGAATTTCCCTGGAGATGTCTACTGCCCGCAGCCGTTCGTCGCAGAGGACCCCTTTCAGTCATCCACGGTCCATCAGTATATGCCTTACAATAGTACCTACAAGGAGGGTGGTTCATCGCAGGGGGCGATACACAGGACCTGATTGACTATATGGATCGAGTTAGTTGGACAAACTTTTCATCTTTATTTGATGGCCTAGATCAATTCATTCCTTCTCAGGCATCACCACGCACACCCAGCAACTTAGGACTTGCACTTCGACCGTCTGATTCAGGTAGTCACCCCCTGTCGGAAGGAGGAGATCTGTTTCTGTAGGTGACACGGCCGGATCCCAGATGCGCCCGTTCGAGCCATCGTTGTTAGAGGGCCGTCGCTTATCATATGCGGGGGCTGATGATGTAGGGGAGGAGGCACAGCCAGGACGTCCCCGCCGCGACACTCAAGCACCTTCATGTGGTACAGATGGGAGGTTAGGACATGCTGGACACCATCACTAGTTCACGTTATGGTTTTAAGGTTATTTATTATCGTCCGATGGTTGTATTTTCCCTTCGTTTGTACTTTATTATGTTTTATGGTGTCGTACTTCGTGGTTGTAACTTTTTACGGTTATCTGTGTTGTGATGTTTTAAATTCGGTGTTGTTAATGTTCATGTAGTACTGGTTGCAAACGTGTGTGATCATTTGACAAGAAAAGGAAATATTGCATTCATCTCTTTAATTCTAAAACATATCACATCACACCGACTAAAGACGAGAATTTAAATAAATTGAAAATGTAACAACACTCAATCTCCGACCCAGCCCCGCCGCTAAGTGCCAGTGACATGAGGACAATGTCTCCTAGTATGCCCTGGTTGCCTGCAAATTCCACATCGCTTTCCCGGTCTAGGCTCTACGTCGTCCATCTCATTCCGAATTCTTGTCGACACAGGTCGGCCATCCATCGATCGTCGCAGGTGGGGATTAGGATGGAGAAGTTGTCCTTCGTGGGGTGGCCACACTTCCTCATCAGGCAATGGGGGAAACTCCATCTGATATACCCGGAACACATTTTCGACCCGATAGACATCATCGACATAAGACTGCCAATCAAGCCTAGCATGGGCACATGCTGCAAGCGCGTGGGCACATGGGTAGTGCAATGCCTGGAAGTAGCCGCAGTCACACCGTCTTTGCTGGAGGTATACTCTGAATCTGGATTGAGACCCTACGCCGGCTATCTCATCGACGGTGAAGATCGATGTCGCCCTGTCGTGTGATATGACAAGCATCTGCGTGATTCCCTCCCTGTTGGCAAGTATTGCCTTTTGCAAGAACTGTGAGAACATCTGGCCACATGCAACCTGTGCTTCTGCCTGCCGACCCTTCTGAACAAACAATGCATTTAAATGGTGGTACGTGGACTTCACAATCGCACACACCGGAAGGTTACGAGTTCCCTTCATCACGGAGTTGATACACTCAAAAAGGTTCGTTGTCATGTGACCATATCGGCGCCCCTCATCGCGGTGTTGGAGCCATTTCGGTGGCTCTAACCCTCTTATCCAAGCCATCATTGCCGGGGACGTGGCTGGATCCTCTGCGCTGATTAACTCTAGGTAGTACTGTGCCTGCTCTTAGGTCTTCGAGTATGCCGCGCTAACAAGATGTCTTTTGGCTTCTTTACTCTTGAAGTTTGTTGCGAAATTGGACGCAATGTGTCGGACACAGTAAACATTGTGTTCCCAGCCACAACCCTCTCGCTCCAGCGCAGCCTTTATGGCAGCATGCCTGTCAGAGATCAGTAGAACATCTGGTTGCGTAGCCACATGTCTCCTTAAGTTGGTCAGAAAGAAGTACCATGCATATGTGTTCTCCCGTTCCACTAGCACGAAAGCTATGGGAAGAATGTTGTTGTTTCCGTCCTGTGCTATTCCCATCAACAAGGTACCCGTGTACTTACCATACAGGTGTGTTCCATCAACCGAAACTAGAGGTTTGCAGTGCTTGAATGCCTCGACACACGATGGGAATGACCAGAATACTTGATGAAATATGACGCTTTCACGATCGAGGGTGTTGCCCACGTAGTATGGTCGGGTTTGTAGGTCAACAATTGTCCCTATGACGAAATGGAAAATTCGTAAGAGCATGAAAATTATTACAAAACTAGTATGCAATCCGATAGGTAGGCTTACCTGGAACAAAGGTTTGCAACGCATTGAAGTATCTCTGTAACTGGTTATAAGAATCATCCCAGTCTCCATAGATTCTCGCTATTGCCTTTTGCTTCGCTAGCCAAACCTTTTTGTAAGACACCTTGTATCCGTATGCCGACTCCACGGACCCCTGCAACACTTTTATGCAAATCGTTGCGTCTGCTTGAACCATGGGGAATATGTGCTGGCATATGACATTTGAATCCAGTTGAGCATGATCTTGCGAAGTCGCGGACGCCAAACAAGTGTGAGGCCCTTGGTATTTTCGAACTTCCCAAAATCTGGACGCCCTCGTCTTCGCAACCCTCACCATCCAGGAACATTGGTCACCAAAAAGTTTGCATCTACAAACATACCTGGTATGATTTGACTCCACTACTTTGAATTCCACACTTCGACGTATGTTGTAGTTCTTAACAGCAAGCATTGCTGCATCCTTAGTCAGGAATTTCAGGCCAACCTCTAGCTCCATTTCACCTGTCAAACCATAGTTACTGGGTATGTCCTCTGCATTTGTCGAGTTCATTGGACCAAGACTGAGGTGCAGGTAATGGTTGGGGGTGCCGCTGGAAAGAGCTCCGACCCTTGCAACATTGATCGGTTCAACAACACTTGGGATGACCCTTTCGCCCTGAACCGGTTGGGTTTCCGGAACAACCTCTGCTTCCTCTCCACTATCATTCTCAATCTCGTCTTCCTCAGATGAGTTAGCCAACCCGTCGGCCATTCCTTCCGGATATGCAACATGGACATTCGGGAAGGGACGTCGGTCAGGTATTTCTGTATTCTGGGTGGGGGCCACGAAGGCATTAAAGGACGGACTACGACTCCTACCTATGTCCAAAAATGGAATGCCTTCACCAGCACTGGAATTTCGCATTTCCTCCACGTTATTCGAACTAGATGGGCTGCCCCCCACATCTTGGAGCTTCACGCAGAGTTCCATCGAATAGATGCTTCCGATGCTTCGGTGATATGAAAACATCATCGACACGTACTGGTCAGATTTAATATGCATTTTCTGATATGTAAACGAACTTGCTACAGCAACGGGCATCCTATAAATGAGTGTACTGATCTCCTTTTTTCTAATCAGCCCAGTGTTCATCAGAATCATATTTTTAAGTTGTTGCAGACACGACTGTGGGGAAATCATTATCCAAAGTGGGTCGTCACACATAAAGGTCACTCCCTCAGCTGTATACGAAATTTCATCATTGGGATATATGACCACATAAATATATTCAGATGCCATTATGACACCCAAAAATTAGTGAAAGTAGCTCCTGTGAGAGTGGAATTTTCGGAGAAGAAAGAAGGGTAGAAGAACTGAGAGTGAGAAATGTGGGTTTACTTCTGCTGGCGAAGGGTTTTTATAGCCTAGTCGTTGTCCCAATTCGTGTGCAGTACACACAAATTTGTGACATTTCGTGTGCGGTACAGGAGACATGGATTCTGAACTCAGCCATACACCCATTTCGCTGATGCCTGCCGTGAGTTCCTCCTTCCATTTCGCTGCTGCCCTCATAGAAATGGGATATCCATTTCGTGTGTGGTTGGCATGACATGGATTGCCCATTTCGTGGGCACCATAATTGAAATGGAGTTCATTTCCATTTCACGAGCAGAGGCCACAAAATGGCAATGCGCATTTACAGAAAGATTTCCAGCCATGCGCATTTTGGGAATTAATGTTTTTTAGATGCGCATTTAGGTAAAAAAGCCTTGATAGAACTACCATAACAGCAAAAAAAGAGGGACTTTAAATTCATGATAATATGAAGCAAGACAACAAAAAAACTCAAGTTCAATCAGTAAAGAATTCAGTTAGAGAGAAAGTAAATTTAAGTGATCATTTCATTTCAGAACACCAACAAATTCAAGGTTCCAGCAACACATTCAACTTTCAACAAAAATTCAACCTTCAACAACAAAATCAAATTGCATTCAAGTTCAATCTGTAACAAATTCTTTCAGCAATGAACAAATTTAAGTAATCATTTTGGAACAGTAACCAATTCAAAGTTCTAGTAACAAATTTCAGCAACATATTTGACTTTCAACAACAAAATCAAAGTGCATTCAACTTCAATCAGTAACAAATTATTTCAGCAATAAAGACATTTAAGTGATCATTTCAGAATAGCAACAAATTCAAAGGTTTCAAAAACAAATATCAGCAACAAATTCAACTTTCAACGACATCATCAAAGTACATTGATGAATTACAGCAACACAACTAAAACAAAAAGAAAGGCAAAATTAATTGGAACTGACCAAATCGGGTTGCGTCGCAGGAAGCTGACGGCGAGGCTCAAAGTAAGACGATGAATGAAGACCCGCCCACCGGGACCTGCTACCTCTACTGCCGGCGACGACTTGCGCAAGGAAGGTGTGCTTCTGAGGACGAGAGGATGACGAGACAGAGAGCCCCGAAACCTGCTGCTTCTTCCACGGTTGGGTGTGAGACGGTGACAATGAAGAAAGTTGACCAACTGGCGGCAGCGACTGAGCTTAAGGGAGAGAGTGGCGAGAGCAAGACCCACGGAAGAGAGACGTTGAGGGTCTTTCAGATTAGGATGGGGTAGGAACGATTGAAAATTAATTTTTATGTTATTTAAATCTTAAATTTGAGATAAAGAATAACAATTTTGTAAATAATAAATTATTAATAAATAAAAAATAAAAATAAAATTTATGAGTTATTTAATTTTTTTAATGTATAGGATAATAAAATTTGAATTAATTTAAGTGTAATACTAAAATTATTACGATATTATTATAACAATCAAGATAAAAAAATTATAAATATTTTAAAATTTGTTTATTTTTTAATCTTATTTAATTTGAAGCGGATATAAAAAATTAAATTCAAAGAAGTTTTTTTCTCGTATAATTTTAATTGCTAAAAATTTTTTTTCTTTTAATTTTGTAGTTAATATCTTAAATCATCTTTAGTTTTATTATTATTTTAAATTTTTAAATTTTTATTTTTATTATTATTTTTTACCATTCTCCATACACATATCTATCGTTATTTTTTTTCATTAAGTATAAAAAAGATAGAAAAGAGTACTACATGTACTCAGTAGATAAATAAAAAGACAACAAGAATAAAAGTTATGTATAAAATAAAAAAGGTAACTGTAAGAACAAGGAAGAAAAATTAACTGATAATTATATTTTTGACCAATTTTTAAGATGCTAGTTATATTAATCTGAGACAATAATAGTTATACATGTATAAATAATGATAAGAGAAAATGATAGTGTATAATATGATGAGATGATATAATAAAAATAAAAATTAATCATTTTTAAAAATAATAAAATTAAAAAAATGATTCCGATAAGATTTTTTATGTATTAGAATTATGGATGGAAATAAAGAATGATTTCGATGTAAATTTTTTAATTTGCTTCTAATTAAACAAGATTGAGAAAATAAATAAATTTAATAATATTTATAAATAACTAATATTTATATAATATTAGTAAGTGTTTATATTCATTTTGTTATACATATAATAACAACAAAATATTTTTTTAATCTTGTTTTTCATTTAAATTTATTTATTTTATACAATTTACATGTTAAATAACCGAAGGTATTTTATTTTTTTTATAATTTATTTTTAATTATTAAAACTAAATTTATAATTTTAAAAATAAAAATACAAAATTAATTTCTTAAACTCAATAGAAAAGCGGCTGAACAGGCACGTGAGCCGCTAGTTAAAGTAGTGAGGGAATAAGGACTAACGTGTTTCCTCACAAATTAGTAGCGACATGAAATAAATGAGGAAAGTTTATCAGTTGATAAGCGGTCGCTAATTCCTCACTAAATAAGCTTTTGATTAGTGACTCAATTGAGACCAATTACTTCTAACATTTTCTCGGTTAGCTTTAGATTTGTTACGACTCTATGATGGATTTCCAACGAAATTAGCGAATAATTTGCTATAAATTAGGTATGATATAACTTTTGCTTTCCGACAATATTGTTGTTGCCAAGTCGCTTGCTAAATTAAACTTGCGACAAATATATTTCGCCCGCTAATTAGCGACTTGAAATCAGCGAATGAAGTGTGTCAGTTGTTAAACGGTCGCAAATTTCTCACTACTTAGGTCCTAGGCACTCAATATCTGTATTTCCACTTTGCTGACTAATTAGCAAGGAATACTTCCCTAGCTGAATGATTTATCCGTTGTAACGAGTTAGCGACGACTGTTTTCTGTCGCTATCCTAATTTTGAATTTTTACAATATTATGCGACAAATTAGCGAGAAACTAGTTGCTCGCTAAAAATAAAATCCGTGGTGACGAATTAGCTAGGAATTTGTCCATCGCAGAATGCATTTCAAGTCTTTGTGATGGATTAGCTAGTAACATTGTTCCTCACTAATTAGCCTTTTCGCACAAAGTTTATTTAGCGACGAACTAGCGTGTGAACTGTTTCTCGCTAATTGTGTCTCAAAACACTTGCAATGATTAGTGACAATAATATCCCTCGCTACTTTATTTTTATTCGATTGAACCCCTAAGTGACTGATTTGCTAGAACATTGTCACTCGCTAATTAATTTGTGAGAAATTAGCGAGAAAATTTTCTCCGCTTTCTTTTTAGCCACAAAAGCCAATCTGCGAGAAACAAACTTACTTGTAAATCTCTCGCTAATCAGTCGCTTTTCTCAAGTTCGGGTATTTGTGACCGCTCATTAATTTTGTTATTAGCGCGTCACTAATTCCTCGCAAGTTAGTGACGAATTAGTGACAAAAAATATTTTTCGCAAAAATTTGTTGCTAATTTGTCAAATTCTTGTAGTGGGCTACGTTGCACCAAGTAGGTGAATCAGGATACATCTGGTGTCATTTCTTCTTCCCTACATCAATTCTATTTCTGTTATTTAAGAGACAAAATGAAAATGTCTCTCAACTTGATACGAGATAAAAGTAAAAATATCTCCTAAGTTTCTTTGAGAAAGTAAAAGTAATATTCAGTAGAAAAAGAAGTTAGGATTCAACCCCCCTTCTCTTAGCCATTAATAACCATCAGAGGAAGACGGCGAGGAAGACGTGGACGCTCTCTGGAACCAGGAAGATGGCGACGCTTTTTGGAACACACAAGATGGCGATGCTTTCTGACGGGACGACGACCTTGAGAGAGAGTGAGAGAGAGAGAGAGAGAGAGAATAGGAAGAGGAGAGAAGAACACTAGAAAACCTTGAGTGGACAAAGAACACTAAAAAATCTTCAGAGAAGGTGATTGAAGAGAAGATTTCTGAAATCCAGATGAAAGAATAATCTTTTAATTTTTTTTGTTTCTCAGATATATTTTTGTTCTGTTGTTTAAATTATTTGAAAATATAAAATTAGAATGAGTTGAATTTTAAAATTGGATTGATATAAAAAAAGTATTTTTGTCTAATCAAATAAAGTAAGGATGTTTAAATTTTTTTATAAAATTAAATAAAAAATATTTTTTATTTTTATTAAATTATAAAAATATTTGAGTAAAATTAGTTATATATATATATATTAAAAAATCTGATGCTGATGTAAAAAATAAATTGTACATAATTTGTTATTATTTATTCATATTTTAAATGTATTGATACCTATAAATTTATCATTACCAATGCAAACACTTAACTTGAAGCCCATAACTTTGTTCCAGGTACTTACTTACCCCACTGTCATCGATGACCCCAATGACAACTAGAAGAAATATGAGATATGTGAGCCAAACCTCCTTAAAAGTCATTAGGTAAATAAAAACGGCTGTGAAAAAAAAGACGTTGTGACACCAAATCAACAATTGTCATTGTCTAGTTAAACAACTCAGAAAAGTATCTCAACAAATACAACAGAGACACAAAACATGACTCAAAGCAGAGATCTTGAAGAACTGATCCCTCTATAGTATGCTTTGCAAAGGGACCACATTCATCCACGCTATTGCAACATAACTTGCCAAAGAACATGCTGTCATATGGCACATGGTGAGGAATTAAGATGGGGTACTTGAAGCCATAGTTGCTGAGAAAGTGAGAAGTACTCGTTCAGAGAGAATGCAAATGTTGGACGAGTGCCACGAAGCTACAAGACTCGCCGTGAAAGCACAGTAAATTACTGATTTTTTTTTAAAATACATTATCAAATATAATAAAAAAATTATAGTTAATTTTAAACTAATTACATACATTTTATTATATATAGTTTTAAAAATTAATCTAAAAATTATACTAATCATCTATAAATATTACTTAATTTAATAACATTATTTTTTAAAAATTAATCATAACTCTTAATATTTTATTTTAATTAATCAAATGTTACTATACAACTAAAACTAACCAAATTAATAATAATTAATCGTTTGTTAACTACACTAACTAAAATTAATATTAAAAAGAAAATAATTTATATATCTAAGATCATGTAGAAATTTAACAATGTATTCTTCATAGTTAGTAAGCTGGAGTTAAATTTTGGTTATACATGCAAACCACTTGTGGAGGACATGAATACCCTAGTGCTGAGTAGGCCTGGCAGCACGGACTTTATCCACGGTACGGGTAGGGTTGGACGGCATGTGCAAAAACTTCTTGGTTATTGAACCAAATTTATAAATTTGTAAACTTCACTCATTTACTTTTATAAAACATATTTCTCATTTAATGAGATATAAATATAATTTTTAATAATCTAATGACCTCTATTTTTGTCAATCTGCGGATAGGGTCGGATATCCGTAAATTGAGTATGAATAGAATTAGGGTTGAATATTTTTTAACCCACAGATAGAATAGAATTGAGTGTTGATTAAAAACTCAATCTGTGAATAAGATTAAAGTTGGGTTCAGACCCTACTCTATCTTATCCATCGCTACCATAGTGCTGAGGCTTAATCATGTTGAGTGTACTCGTTCCTTGGAATTGAGAGAGGCAAAAACAATTCGTATCTTTTTTAACGAGTTTGCTTGGAATTGATGCCCGACCGGAAAGGGACATGCATTATGGGAAATTCTCAAGTAGTACTAAGTATACTAGAAAAGTATAAATGTCATTTAATAGGATATTTATATCTATTAATTACGTTAGGTATCTACCTGAATTAGGTACATATATAAGGGTCCACCTTACATTAATGAGATATAAGTAGAGAGACAGGCAAGTTATCTCCGTTGAAAATAATAGCAAGAGAAGTAGAGAAGTAAAAATTATAGGAGAGATAAAAAAGAAACAAAAACTAATCATTACAAGAATTGAAAAACTAATAAAGAATCTTAATTAGGACTACAGGACTACGTTCTGACCAATATATTTAAAAACAATCATATTAGATAAAAAAATTACTCTTATAAAATATATATTAAAAAAATTAAATAATATATATTTATAACTAATTTTTATGTATTTTATTTAAAAATTAAAACTAACTATTGAATATATTAATAGAAAGAACTCAGATTCAATAAATATCAAAGCTTAAAACAACAAAAAACACGCACACACTCGCTCATCCTCATACTCACTCTATAATACATATCTGCTTTATAGATATGTTCTTTCCCCCAAAATACATATATCTCATATAAATAAAATCGGACTAACTACGATTTTGGTCTTTAAAATATAGGAAAAAATATTTTTCCGTTTTTAATATTTTTTTTATATATAAAATAGTCCTTAAAATTTAACTTGGTTTTAAAATTATTCCTAAAAATTAATTTAGTTTTAAATTTTTGACGGCAGAAATAAGACAGGGGTAGATTATGGACAACTTCTTCTTCCTTTTTCCTTTTTCTTTCTTTTCTTTCCCTTTTTCTTCTTCCATCTCTCCTTTGCAGGAAGAAGATATTCTTCTTCTCTTATTTTTTTTATTTTATAATTTTTTTGTTATGAATAATTTGATCCAAAATTTTAAAATTTAAATAAAAAGAACGATTTTAAAATTTGGTTTTAAATTTTAGGGACGATTTTGTATATAAAAAAAGATTAGAAAAAAAAAATATTTCGACCTATACCTTAGAACCAAAATCATATTTAACTCAAACAAAATCTATTAATACTTTATTTGTTTGCACTAACTGCAAAAATATAATTTCACTAAAAATAATAATTAATTAATCAATTTTATATATTAAAAAAATAATAAATTACCAAATCGTTGACAAAAAAATCTCAAAAATATTAATGACAAATAAATTTTTAAAAAATTTAAAAATATGACAAAAAAATTAGATATTAAATATGTATTCTAAAAAAAAACTTTAAAAATTAGATTTTAATACAAATTTTTACAATCAGTATTAAAAAAATAAGACATTTTTATCCTTAAAATTTGATAATGTTATGGAAATTTTATCTTAAGTGAAGTTTTTTTAAAGTTTTTTGTTGTGGATTATCATATTTTTAAAAAAATAAAAAAATTAAAAATTAAATTTTGTTCCAAATTTTTTTGTGCATTTTCTAAATATTTATTTAAATATTATCACAAAAATTTAAATAAAATGGATAAACAATTTACTAAACATAAAATTTTTTTGTCACATTTTTTAAATAATTCAAGAATTATTTTTGTCAATAACATCTTTTAAATTTTTTTTTGTTAAATGACTAAATCTTTGAGATATCAAATTATAGTAATTAATTCTTAAAAATTACTATAATTTGATATCTCAAAGATTTAGTCATTTAACAAAAAAAATTTTAAAAGATGTTATTGACAAAAATAATTCTTAAAAATATCCACGTACTCCGTACTCAAGGAGAATGAGAGAAGGAGAGAGCGGGGGCGAACGGTTGAGGGTGAAACATAGTGAGGAAGATGGCCATGCCATCAGAAGAGATAAGGGGGAGAGCGTGGGTGGGTGTGTATCCGGTGTTAAGGAGGGTTCTTCTCGAGAGGGGTTAGAAAAGCCATCCAAGGTCTCTTTTAGAGATAAAGTCATTGGTGCAGAAAAATCTAAGGCCTTTGCATTAGTAGGGTCTTTATCTGGGGATGGTATCGCGACGGTGACAGGTAAGCAGGGTGATTCTCGTCCACCAAGTGTCAAATTTACCAAGGAGGCAAAGAGTTGTCTAGCTGAACCTTATAAGGAAGCCATCGTGATCAAGGTGCTGGATAAGCATTATGGCTACACGGCTCTCATGCATAAGCTTCGGATAGTATGACGCATCAAAGGAGGGTTTGATTTGTTGGATGTGGGGTTTGGATATTTTTTGGTTAAATTTGATATTGCTGCGGATCGTGAGAAAATCATTCTTGGTGGCCCGTGGTTGATAGACGGTCACTATATTGCAGTAAAGCCATGGGATGTGGATTTTAGGCCATGCGAAAAATCCTTTGGATCAACGCTGGTATGGATTCGAGTCTCGGGACTTCCAATTTGGTGCTACCAGGAACAAGCAATGCTGCGAATTGCTTCTGCAATAGGGATTCCGGTGAAAGTAGATTTGGCTACTAAGCTTGCAGAAAGAGGAAAATATGCCCGAGCTTGTGTTCAAATTAATCTTGAGTTGCCTGTAATCAAACATATTATAGTGGAGGGTGTGACTTATGAAGTGGAGTATGAGAGTTTACCGTTGATTTGTGCTACTTGTGCACGATATGGGCATGATAAAATTGTTGTGCATGGAGAAGGAGTCCTTGGAAGGAAACGGGAATTTCTTTGGTGATGAAAAAAATAATGAAGCCCTGACACTAGTGCCACACAACAATCATGAGATTCAACAAGAGGCTGAATCAGAAGCTCGTGATTTGGGTGAGAATCCTCGTAATTTGGGTGAGAAATTAGGAGTTGTTAAAGGGAAGGATGTGGTTATGAAATCATTGGCTCCTCACGTGCCTGATGGTCATGTTAATGAGGCATGCATGGATGATGGAGAGGGCTGGCAACAAGTGCTCCGTAAGGAAAAATTCACAATGGGCCAGTCATCAGGTTTGAAGGACCAAGATGGAAAGCAGCACAAGTTTGGTTCGAGAAGGGTTCCAAGACCCAATTTGCATGGTGATGGAGGTAAATCAATTGGCATTAGGATGGGGAAGCGAGAAAAACATGAAATTGCGCCATCTCTATCACGCAGAACTCCTGCACGTCGTGGAATTTCTCTACGGAAGCGTCCTCGGCCTTCCTCCTTGCAGAACTCGCCAGTTGATAAAAATGGTGGCACAATGGAGGAAACCTTAGTAGATGGAAGCATGGCAGGTGCAGTGTCAGGAGGTCCGAAGGTGGCAATTATTGAGGATCAGAGTGTGCCAGTACCGCAGGACAAACCACCTATTGAGGTTGGTAATTCTGTTTAGAGTTTTATGTTCTTATTTATTCTGTCCCTATTATTTATGGATAGTTTAAATATGATTGTTTGGAATATTAGGGGTGCTTCTAATAAGTTAGCCCATGTGCATTGCAAGGAACTTGTTAGAAAATTTAGACCTGTTTTCTTTATTGTGGTTGAAACTCACTCCCCTTTTCAGCATTTAAAATTATTTTGGGAAAGATTGGGGTATCACTCTGTTGGTATAGTAGAAGCAGAGGGGCATAAGGGAGGTATTTGGTTTCTATCCTCTATGAAGGGTGTTTGTTGTAAGTTCATTGATGCTTTTGATCAGGGTGTTACTGTTGAGGTTCACTTTGATAATTTAATTTGGAGGTGTAGTGGTATTTATGGCAGTCCTCAATTTAATAAAAAGGTTCTCCTTTGGGATTATCTTGTTGCACAATCCATGGTTTTTCAAGGACCTTGGATTGTTCTTGGTGATTTTAATGAAGTCAAATTTTCTCATGAATCTAAGGGCTGTCAGTTTTCTCATCAAAGAGCAGACATGTTTGCTACTTCATTAGGGGATAGTGGTTTGTTTGATCTGAAGACTATTGGGAGGCAGTTTTCTTGGTACAGGAGGGTGAAAAATTATGTTGACGTGGCAAAAAAGCTTGATCGAGTCTGTATAAATAATAGTTGGTTATCTATCTTTCCAGAGGCTTATGCAGAAGTTTTAAATAGGCTTCAGTCTGATCATTGCCCTATTTTGGTGCGTTGTAAAGGTCGTCCTCAGCCTAAAGGGAATCGACCTTTCCGATTTGTTGCTGCTTGGGCTACTCATCCTGGGTATAGGGATATTGTGAACTAGTCATGGTGGTCTGGTAATAGAGGAATTCATGGCAAGCTTTCGGAATTACAGAATAATTCACTAGAGTTTAACTCGAAGGTATTTGGTAACATTTTTGTTAAGAAATGTGAATTAGAGCAGCAGATTAATTATTTACAAAAGCGTTTGGAAGTGGTGGATAGTATTTATTTGCGTCAGAAAGAGCGACAGTTGCTTGATGATTATAATAATACTCTAGTGCAAGAAGAGCTCCTATGGTTCCAAAAGTCCAGAGAGCAGTGGGTAAGGTTCGGGGATAGGAATACAAGATTCTTTCATATTCAAACTCTTGCGCGAAGGAAGCATAATAAGATTCATGGCCTTTTTCTCAAGGATGGAGTGTGGGAAACTGATCCAGAGGTTCTGAGTCAAGAAGCAGAGTCTTTCTATAAAAGCTTATTCTGTCATTTGGATGATGTTGATTTGGGTTGCCTTGGTGATGTGCCTCTTCCTTCTCTAAATGAGGAAGCTTGCAATAACCTTACGGCACTAGTTACTATGGAGGAAGTCAAAGCAGCGGTTTTTCACATGAACTCTTTTAAAGCTCCGGGTCTTGATGGGTTTCAAGCTTTCTTCTTCAAAGAATATTGGGAGATCATTGGTCTTGATGTTTGGAAGATGGTTAAGCAGGCATTCTCCGGTGTTCCTCTTGATCCGAGAATGTTGGAGACTTTACTAGTTTTCATTCCAAAGGTTGAATCACCGGTATCTATGAAAGATTTCAGGCCGATTAGTCTCTGCAATGTAGTTTACAAGATCATCACGAAGGTCCTTGTTAATAGGCTTCGTCCTCATCTTGCGGAGATTGTTGGCCCGCTTCAAGGAGGATTTATTCCGGGACGAGGAACTCCTGACAACATCATTATTGCCCAAGAAGTCCTCCACTTTATGAAGAAGACTAAATCAAAGAAAGGCACACTGGCATTTAAGATTGATCTGGAGAAAGCTTATGACAGAGTTGACTGGAGATTTTTAGCTCATACCCTTAAAAGCTTTGGTTTTCCTATTCCTACACTTAATTTGATTATGAATTGTGTCACTGCTTCTTCCTTATCTATTCTTTGGAATGGGAGTCGTCTGAATGGCTTTACTCCTAGCCGAGGTCTTAGACAAGGAGACCCTATGTCACCCTATCTTTTTGTGTTGTGTATGGAGCGATTTGCATGCTTTATTAGTCATCAGGTTGATTTGGGCTTGTGGGAACCGGTTGCTATTTCTAGAGGAGGACCAAGAATATCCCACTTAATGTTTGCGGATGACTTGCTTCTATTCTGTAAAGCTACAAAGAGACAAGTGCAAAATGTGATGTTGGTTTTAGAGACTTTTTGCAAAGCATCTGGGATGAAGATTAATGTGGAGAAGTCTAAAGCGCTTTGCTCCAAGAATGTCTCTGCAACAAGGAAAGAGGTTTTCACTGGGGTATCCTCTATCAGATTTGTCCAGGACTTGGGCAAGTATCTTGGAGTTACCCTTAGCCATTCTAGGGTGACTCGTTCAGCTTTCAATGGTGTCCTGGATAAGATTCAGAGTAGGCTAGCAAGCTGGAAAGGAAGTTTACTCAATCGGGCTGGTAGACTTTGCTTGGTTAATTCTGTTGTCGCTGCTATTCCCACGTACCAGATGCAGGTCTCTATTTTTCCCAAAGGAATCATTAGTAAATTGGAGTCTATGATGAGGAATTTTCTTTGGAAAGGACAAGTTGATGGAAGAGGATTGAATCTTGTTAGTTGGAAGGTACTGGTTACTCCAAAAAAATATGGAGGTTTAGAGATTAGAGATCCTTATTGTGTAAATATTGCTCTTCTTGGGAAGCTAGTTTGGACTTTCTTCCAGCAGCCAAACAAGCTATGGGTCCAATTGTTGGATGCCAAATACCGATCATCTCTATATGACTGTTTTAGTTATCCTAAGAACAAGGACTCTCCCATTTGGAGGTGTCTTTGCAAGGCTTGGAAAGTGTTGAAGGATGGGTTTGCTTGGTGTATTGGAGATTTGAACCAGAATTTTTGGTTTTCTAGCTGGAGGAAAGAAGGACGGTTATCTAATGAGATCGATTATGTTCACATTTCTGATTCGAATCTCCGGATACAGGATATTTAGTCGGTTGGTAGGTGGCATTTGGATACTCTTTATTCTCCTTTATCTCAAAATCTGAAAGATAATATTCTTTCTTACAATCTAGATGAACAAGCAGGTCCGGAAGTGGGTTGGTATTGGAGTGGGTCTGCTGCCAAAGTCTATAACTCTCGCAATGGTTACTTGTGGTTGTGTAAGCAGCTGTTTGGTTGGGAGGAGCGGGAGAATTGGCTTTGGCTTTGGCGCCAGCTTGTTCCGGAAAAGCATACATTTTTGGCTTGGTTGTGTCTTAAGGAGGCTCTTCCTACTGCAATTTTTCGCTTTAGAAGAGGGATGTCGTCATCGGATAAGTGTCCAAGATGTCTTTCTAGCCAGGAATCGGTTTTACATTGTATTCGGGATTGTCCCAAAGCTCAGCTTGTCTGGCATAGGTTGGATATTTCTTGTCATCCTTTGGATTTGAAGAACTGGTTCTTGTATCATAGCAGAGAGCATCCGTTCAAGTTCTTTTCGGGACTTTGGTGGATATGGCGAGCAAGGAATAATGACATCTTTAATCCCGATGAAACTTGGCCTCCGGAAAAAGTGATTTGTCTGGCATTAACTTCAGAAAAGGAGCTTAGGAATATCTTTGAATTACAACGTATGTCCCTTCCCTCTACTCTAAATGGTTTTTAGAATCCCCCATCCATTGGTACTTTTAAGATTAATTGTGATGCTAGTTATTTTGGTTCGGGTGATAGTGTTGGTTTTGCTTGTGTTATTAGAGATTGTAATGGGAGCTGGCAAAGGGGGTGTTTGGGAATGATTGAGAGTAATAGTATTCTTCAAGGAGAATTGTTTGCTATTTGGAGAGGATATCTCTTAGCTTGGGATGTGGGTCAACGAGATGTTATTTGTGAGACGGATTGTGTGGAAGCATTTAATCTTGTTACTCAAGATGGTTTTGGGTTTATTGATCCACTGGTGCTCAAAATAAGAGATATTATGCATTGGAATTGGCGGGTTGACTTTCGTTTGATTATGAGAGATGCAAACACGGTGGCAGATACTATGACAAAGATGGCGATGAAGTTACAACTTTCGCATGTGGAACTTCTTTCATCTTGGGAGGAGTTTAAGAGTAGTCTTAAATGGGACTGTCCCTATATTTAGGCAATTCCTTGTTTTGTTTGTTTTGTTTTTCTTTGTTTAATTTATTTTAGTCACAAAAAAAAAAATCCTTAAAAATATCCATTTCCCAAGCGATATATGCCAATTGAGGTCCCAAGCGATATGTGCCGATTGAGATGGGGACAAATAGTTTGATTTCATAATCTGGTTCGTAGTTTTATCATGGTCACGAATTATCCTCAAAGCCATATAATTGGAGAGCCTTTTGGAAGGACTTAGGTTGACCTAATCTAGTTTCGAGAGAAGGGTTTTCTTTGGACGTCTAATGGTGAGCTTTGCATCAGGCGTACGAAAAAAAAAAGAAATTCCCATGATTCTTAATTTCTTATACTTTTTGACATCGTTTAAAAGTGAAAAAAATAGTAAAATAATAAATTAATTATTATTAAATTTATAATTTTTATTATATGTAAATTTTATTATTTTAATTTAAAAATTTAATATTTCATTTTATTACTGTATCAATTTTTTTATTTTAAAAGAATTTGATTTCAAATTTTAGAATGGTCCTGTTAGCTATAAATATTTGAAAATTTAAATGTTCCTTGCAATGACTTTTTTTCTTTTTGTGGAATCCTGATAACCATTAGAATCTAACAGACTCATAGGCCGATTCAAGCAAACAAACAATCTATCAAAGCTGAAAAACCTTTTTTTTTTTATGTTGGTGGATTGGACAACCCCAATCTTAGGTACCCTAATAGATTGGAGAACCCTCAATCCTAACCTAAATATACAATACACACCTACACACTCCTCACATATTTACTAATTTTTTTTTTCGGTTGCAGCTGGTAGGACTCGAACCCGAGACCTTTGAGATAGGGAGGGGGCGGAATGCAGTGTGAGCTATGGCTCATTGGTAAAGCTGAAAAATCTTAAATCCAAAAATTTTTAAGTTGCGTATTAGCCCGATGAAACGCATATTTTTTTTTTACTCAAGTGATGCACAAACAATTTTTGTGACCACTTGGGATGTCAATGGGGCGGGGCGGGGGCGGAGGATGCCTCCCTGCTCCCCGTCCCCGCCCCAGAATTAATCTCCGTCCCCGCTCTATTCCTCGCCATGGGGGAATAATTGTCCCCATCCCTGTTCCCCGCATTCCCCGCGTTTCCCGCAGGGTCCCATTCCCCATCTCCTTATGTTTAACATTCATATGGAAATTATAATAAAAAATATCGAAAAAACCAAAAAGCAAACTACAAAATATTATTACAAACACACAAACATATCTTATCCAAGATTATAAATCCAGAAATATAACATAGCAAATCATAGTCCATAAAATAAAATCTTGAACAATAGGGTTAGGATTTTTCAATGAGTGAAATTACTAAAAAAAACCCTTAAGTTAGAAATAAAGTAATGGTTATTAAGTAAGTTCAAAAATTCGGAGAATTATCGGGGATGGGGCGGGGATCCCCGCTCGGGTCCCCGCTCCTGTCTCGGAGAAATTTCGCTCCCCATCTCCATCCACACGGGAAAAATTCTCCACCATTAGGACCCCATTCGGGACGGTCCCCGCAGGATCCCCGCCTCCTGAAGATTTTTGACACCCCTAGTGACCACTGACTATAAATGCAGAGACGTTGTACCTACTTGGTTTATTAGGGGAGCTTCGTGCCTTAGTTACCTGTGTTAATTGTTGGAATTTTTGGCCTTTTGTGGGTTGCCTTTTTGGTAACGTTGGACTTTGAGTCTTAGATTTTTGAGTGTGGACGAAAGTTTACCGTTTTTTGTTATTGGAGATTTTGGGCTATTTTTTTTTTAGGATGAAGAGTATTTTAATGTAGGGCAAATTATGAAAAAAATACATAAACATATTTAGTTTTACAGAACTAAAAAAAATTATGAAGTGTTTAGGATTTCATAGAAATATATGATTTAGAAAAAAAATTAATACAAAATGTATTTATTAGTACCTTACTGTGCGTAATAGTTTTTAAATTTTAGGATATAAGATTTAGGTTTTATATTTGAGAAATTAGTGTTTAAGTTTAGGATTTATGATTTAGAATTTAGAGTTAGTTTAGGATTTATAGTTACAGAATTAAAAAAATATAAAGTGTTTAGGATTACATACAAATACATGCTTTAGAAGAAAATTAATAGAAAATGTATTTATTAGTACCTTACTGTGCATAATTTTTTTAGGTTTTAGGATATAGAATTTAGATTTTATATTTGAGAAACTAAGGTTTAGGATTGTTGGATTAGATAGTTTAGTAATGGTTTGAGAGTTTAGGGTTTATGATTTATGGATTAGGATTTAGGTTATAGAATAAAAAAACATATGAAATGTTTTTTTGGGGTAAACAAATATATGAGGTGTTTAGAATTACATACAAATACATATTTTAGAAGAAAATTAATAGAAAATGTGTTTATTATTATTTTACTGTACATAATATTTTTAAAATTTTTGGATTTAGGTTTGTATATTTGAGAAATTAGGGTTTAGGATTGTTGGATTAGATAGTTTAGTGATGATTTGAAGATTTAGGATTTAAAGTTTACAATTTAGAATCATGTAGTTATAGTTTAGTATTTATGATGGTATAGTTATAGTTAGCCATTAGGATTTAAAATTTAGAATTTAATGTCTAAAATTTAGAATATGAAAGAATTTATGATTTTAGATTTAAGAGATATAGTATATGATTTAGGGTTTAAAATAATGACCGAAATAGTTTGTGATTCAAAAATCTATTAATATATAATAAGAATGTAGTAGGTGATTCTTTACTTGACAAGTGGAGCGGCCAATATTCGACAAGTGTTGGCTTTCATTACATGCCACGTGGAAGCTAAAAAGTAAAGCTGTATGGAAAAAAAATTAGGATGAACTTGCGGCAAAAAAATGTCCCCTTGATATTCAAATTTTAAAGATGCCTATAAAAGGGGATTTAGTTCATGTCCATGAACAATTTTATTCACTAAAGCTTTTTGATAGTATTATATCCCAAAAAAAGTGAGTGACTTCTGGTCTATATAAAAAAAACATAGCAAAAATATGTGATATGTTAATGGATGTTAACCCAAGAAAACTTTAGTGGACCTTCAAAGTTTATGTTGTGCACTTATGGAAAGTTTCGAACAAGTTCAACGAAAACGAAATCAATGGTATGAAGATGCTTCTTCAAGATATGAAGGCAAGTTTGTGAAACCATTTTTGGATCTGCTTGAGTGATTCTTTTCTTACTTTTTTTTTGTGTTCCTAACTAACATGTAGTTTTTCTAATTTCTAAGGTGGTAGAATCCAAACTTCAATCCCAAAGCCACTGGTGAAGAAGTAGAGAGGCAATATATTGGAGTTTAACATGTACGTCATGTTTAACTTCATTGTGGTGGATAAGAAAGAAAATATCAGGACAACCACAAATAGATGGACTATAAACTTTTCACAGAGAACCACTGTTATTCTGGTATCTCATCCAAGTTTTCTCTAGAGGTATTTTCTTTTAAGCCAATTTCTGAGCTGCTGGCAGCTGAGAAGCTCGACGGTTCATTACTTATAGGTAATGCATAAACTTAAAAATTTCTATATAAACATAGGAATAACCTACATTCGCGTGAGTAATTTAATTTTGTTTGGATCTGTCTTTGTGGTTTAGATGTGATAGGTGAAGTTATTGGAAAAGAGAATCCAAGAGAATTGATTGCTAGAAAATGCAAGGAGACAAAGCGTTTGGCTGTTTTGATAGAGGACCTTGAGTAAGAGTCTCGACAACATTTTTATCTATTTTAATTAGATATGCAATTAGTGTTTAACTAAATGAATATTTTTCTGTGTTTGTTTTGCTGAAATAACAGTATTAGTTGTGTGTTGTTTGGAGACATGGTAGACAAAATTCTACCATATTTTGAAAAAGAAAGGGTAGAGCCTTTGATAGTTATAGCGCAGTGCTTTAAGCCAAGTAGATGGAATGGTATGTCTTTAATTCTTGCACTCGGTTAATGTTAGAGGCATAAACCCATAAAAAATATGTGAGTCACAATAATGTCTTTTCTCTTATAGAAAAAACATCAGTAGAAAGTCATTTTAATTATTCAAAGTTACGTATTAATGTTGATCTGGAAGAGGTTAAAGTTTTTCGTGACAGGTTAGACTAACACCCACATTGAGTCATTATGTTATTAGAAGTGAATATTTTTTTACTGGCCTGTGAATTATTTATTGACCAATTTTTTAGGAGGCTTTCTGGAAAACCTGCGAACTTGGCTATAATTAGTCAAGTGTCATTCCATAGCCTGCGTCTGGTGTTGGGGAACTAAGAAGGGGAGATGCCATTGTTAAAACTATAGAGGAAGTCCTCAACTCAACACAGGCAAGTACAATTTGTACAAGAAGTTATTTTTGAAATTTTTATCATCAGATATTAATTTTTGCATGTTATTGTGGATAGGAAGGGCCTGTATGGATTGATGGTACAATAGTTTCAATAAACTCTGGCAAGGATGATTGATTTTACAAATCATGATGAAAATGACCAAAGAAAGTAGAAACTTCTATTGGAAATAGATATGAGTGTGAAAAATGTGGACATACTCATGGAGCTGCATTAGTTAGGTGTGTTCTCTAGGTTAAATAAAAAAAAGCATGTTTTTAATTTAGTTGATTTTTTTTAATTTTATTTTTGGGTTTGAAATAGGTACAAAGTTGAGGTAATGGCATGTGATGGAACTGGGAGCATAGCATTGCTAATGTGGGATAGGAAGACAGTCTAGCTTTGTAGGAGGTAGGCTGACCAGATCAAGGATTAGGTTGTATGTTAGTTTTCGCAGTATTATTTTAATCTCCATTACCTCTTATTTATATCACAAAAAATATAGGAACTTATATCAATTAACTCATTAGGTTTTGGGTGGAGCTGGATACCCCCAACTTTGGAAACAATGATGGATAGAAAGTTACTTTTTAAGGTTAATGTTAAATCTTCAAACATTACACAATATGATCAAATTTATAAAATCATAAAAATATGTGATGATGAAGAGATTGTAAAGATGAATTACCCAAAGGAAATTCAAAACTCCGACTTTGCTGTTGTAAATGTATGTATTTTAGTACTTTCTATTTGACTATGGAAATATTCATTCAAATATGAACTATCCCATAACCTTTAAATAGCATTTTCGGGTGCCTATTTGTAGGAAAATGTGTGCAGTAACTCAATTGATGTATCAGCAGTTGTGGCCAATATGCATAACGACACTGATTTTATTCTTACTTTGGTAATTTTAAAGAATTAATTTTAAGAAACATTTTTTTTTTGAAAATTTTGATTTTCTATATTAAAGTTTCAAACTAAATTTATTTTCTCAGAATGGTTTGGAAGAGTATGTCACCAGCCTCAAAGAGGAAACCCCAGCTAAAAGAGCTCCTATGGGGATAAAACATACTTTGACTATAAATGTTGACAATGAAGACGAAGTGGGATTTTCAACCAACAAATTCAGCCGAAAAGGTGCAAAAAGACAAAAGATGCAAATTAGTGGGAGTGACAATTGATTATAATACATGATTCATAGCATGGTTGGATATCAGGATGTTCATTTGTTTTCATATTAGGAGCAAAAATCAGTTATGGTTTCAAGATGTTAAAGTTAGGGGTCTCTATATATTGAAATGAGTAGTATTTTGTTATTTGCATTGGGAGCAATGTATCAGTTTAGCCCTCAAATCAGATATGAGTTTGACATTTATTTTATATTAGGGTGAATATATTTTGGGTGTGGAATTAGTTGGCTAATGGATTTGAGGATAAATTTTATGTTATTTTCATATCTTTGCTTGACATTTATTATCCTACTGAAGTTTTTATATGTCTTTTTCATCTGCAATATATTGCAAGAGTATAGAATTAGCTATAAAATATATTGTGAAAATACCTTAAGGTGTACTGGATGGAGCATACTTGATTGTTGGATTGGTATGATGAATCAATTGAGTTACCTGCAAATAAAAAAATTAGGTGTTACTTATGAAAACTTAATCAAAGCTTATTCAAAGGAAATACAGTCAGTTCCCTTACATGATTTAGTCAATGAAAAAATATAAACCTTTTTAAGGGATTAGCCACTTCTTAAATTTTGTGTGTAGAATAATACATGGTGATAGATATTGGCACTAATCTCTATAACTGATTAGAAAATTCTAAACTCTAAATTTTTATACTTTTCAACAGGATATATTGAAATAAATTGACTCATAACAAAATGTATTAACATGAGGACTGTATCAAAACTTATACAAATGAAAGAAGGTTAGTTTTAGCAAAACTTAAATAGAGAAAAAAAGTTAATAAGATATCTATAACCACACACAGTATATTCTATTAACAAATAATCATAGAATAATAGGACTAAATAAGAGTATATTTTCAATATCAAACAATATTAATAGAGAAGTGAAGCTTGGTAGAAGTGAAAGTTGCAGAAAGTATTAAAGTTTAAAAAATCAAGGAAAATCAAGAATTTTAAAATAAATAAATTGTCAAATAAGAATATAGGGGGTTAGTGTTTTGAAATTTAGGCACTTGATTGGTCATTCAAAGTCATAATAGGTTTTAAGAATTATTAAAAAGAATCTCTTGAAGCATGGCATTAGAGATTAAAAAGCATGAAATAATGTCAAAGTTAGGATTTTATGTTCAGGGATTGCATGTTAATATAAAAAAATGAATTATACAAGGGTTTAACTACTTTTTAAATGAGTGCAAGATAAAGATAGATGTAAGCTCTAACTATTAAATAAAAAGGACAGTTATGAACTCTGAACTTTTATTCATTCCAACAAGCAAGATACCTTGAAATAATTTGAACCATATCAGAATAAAAAGTTTGAGGACTTTATCAATGTAGGTGAATGCTTTGAAATATAAAGATCCATTGTGTCATTAAAAAGGCTCATAACTTCCCATATATTGTAAACAAGATCCCTGAATAGTTGGGTTTAGAGATTTAGTGGATTGAGCTAACATCGGGATTGAAACTATATGATGAGAGGATCAGACATAGGCATTCCCTTCTAGTATAATACATGCTCTTATTAAAAAAGCAAGAAAACCAAACACATCTGAATAGCAAGCAAAAATGTCACTTTTGAGAAGTAAGCCACTTTTGACTTTAATAAATTAAGATGTATTGAATTACTTTGAATCATAGCATAAAACAAGAATACTCCACACACGCTAATGCCTTTCCAGAAGTCACTATGACCAAAATTGTTAATTGTCAATCCTAGATGCAAAAAGTATTAAAGTTAAAAAGATCAAGTAAAATAAACAATTTCAAAATAAATAAATTGTCAAGTAAGAATATAGGGGGTTAGTGTTTTGAATTTTAGGCACCTGATTGGTCATTCAAAGTGTAAGACCCAAAACTTTTGAAAAAGGGCTATCATGAGCTAATTTCAAATTCAATTAATCAAAACTTGCTTTAATTATCTTTAATAAATATAAGACCCAGAACTTTTGAAAAAGTGCTATCATGAGCTAATTTCAAATTCAATATTTTTGTAACTTTAATTTCAGAAATTTCTTTATTAAAGATAATTAAAGCAAGTTTCGATTAATTGAATTTGAAATAAATTAAGATTATTATCCAATTTTACAATTATTGAATTATTTTATATATTTAAATTATAAAGTTGGTAGTTATGAAATAATAAGAATTTTATATGATTTGGACTAAATAATTAATATTTTAAAATATTAATACTGCTATTTTGGGAAAATAAAGAATTTAATTATATTATTTCTAATTATTTTTTTGAACATTTTATTGAAAATAATTTGCAAAATTGATGAACAAATAGTATTTATATACATTATTATTGTTGGATTAAAATTTATTTCTAATTACTATATTATCCCTACTTTTATTTGAAATTACAAAACTATCCTTAAACCTAATTTTACCAAAACCTTAATTCCCAAGTTGGAAAAAACCAAACCCTAAAACCCTAACCTAGTTACCCATTTTCCCCCCAAGACCCAGCAGCAAGCAACACATAACACACTCAGAAGCAGCAGCAACGCTGCAATGAGAAAGAAAAGAAGCAGAAAGGGAGATCTGAGAGACGAAAGGTTCAGAGAGGAGGGGACGCTGTCGTCCTTGTCGCCGGAGCCTCGAGGAGCGTCGCTGTCGAAGCCACGCTGTTCGTCCCTGTCCAGTCGCGGTTCTGCCATCCATCACCCCGTTCCGTCGCCTGAGGAGAATTACGAAGACGAGAGAGAGCTCGTGCGCGAAGGGTAGCGCCGCTTTGTCTCCATCACGCCTCTATCACCGTCAAACTGCATTGCTGTTGCTAGCTCTGTCGTGACTGATCTGCCGCCGCCACTGCTAGGGTTCGTTGCCGCTACTTTTGCCACCGCCGGCAAGCACGAAGAGAGAGAGAGAGATAGGAGTTTGCATAGCAAAGAGAGCGCGACAAGGGAGCCCCGTTGAAGGTAGTCACTGCCACTGAGAAGCCATCGCTGTTGTCTCCATTTCCACCACAGGTGTCCTCGGCGCTGCCACTAGAAGGTCGTCGGAATTAGTTAGAGCTGCCGTTCTGATTTTGCTCTCTTTCGGTTGATGTCGTCGTCGCCATTCCAGCGCTGCTGCCGTTTTTGGGGTTGCCGGGAAGAGGAGCACGAGCGGGAGAGAGAAAACGGGGAGGTTGTCGCCACGAGTGTCACTGTTGGAGGAGGAGGGAACTGCGCTGCCATGCCTGGCTATCGGAAAACCTCGCTGCCATTGCCGGGAAACTCTATCGGTAAGGGTTCTAAAGTTTTGGTTTCTGTTCTTTTGGATTCCGAGAAGGTTTTTAATGCTGCGTGTTTGTTACAGTCGCCGTCACTGGGATTTTGCTCGCGACTGTCACTTGGGGTTATTGTTGGAGCTATTGCCGGGTCGATTCAGAATCACAGCTTCTTCGTTTTGTTATTTCAGTAAGTAATTATATTTTGAAAAGCCTCACGTTAGTATTCTGTTGTGTTTAGTTAATGAATCTGAGCTTTGGTAATGTGGGATTGAGTCCTGATTATTATGTATTGCAATTAGAGTCATTGTGGTTGCTGAGAAAGTGGTTTGGAGCGGAGGTTGCGGCTGCCGCAGTTGTGGGCCAAGAGAAAACGAGTTGTGATGAGTTTTAGAGTTTTTGGGTTTCGACAATTGAATTAGGGGCCTTTTAAGAAAACCACATTTTATGAATTAGAATTATTATATATGGATATTGATATGAGAAAATGTATCTTTGAGTGATTGTATAAGTCTTATGTAATTGTTGGTTGTCTTGGATGAATATGAATGCTTGATTGGCTGGCTTGTTGTTCGGTTTTGTGAAACGGACAGTTTTTGAAATGCTTCTTTAAAGTTAATTTGTAAAAGCTTGAAATCGAGTTTATCCTGTTAAGAATTGATTTGAATTTGATTTGGTGTTCTTGAAATCTGGACACGATGCATCTTTGGAAACAACTTGATTTTGAATTGATTTGGTTTTGAACCCTTTAAAGAGGGTTGCGGGATGGTTTAGTTGGGACCCGGAAAGGGTGGCAAAGTTCAAGTTTTAGGGGAGATGCTGTCGAAATTCCTATAAAATCTGAGTCTTCATTTGAAATGTTATTTGGAAAATTATGAGTTTAATGCCTTTACTATTTTACTTGGAGGATTGTGAATTTAAGACTTTTTATTAACTTTACTTGGATCAATTATGAAAGTGTTGAAGCTACGCTTTGAAAAGAATTATTGAAAAGAGAATTATGATTTCTCCTTATTCCTAAAAAAATAGTATGTCTTTGGGTGCAAGTCATTCGAAAGAGAATTATGCTTTCAGGCTGTTTTAAAGGTGAAAAAGGTTTATGTTTTTCCTTATTTAACTTAAAGACTGTCACCTGGAGGAGTTTTTGTGACTTTAAAAGAATTTGGGTTTCGATTGACAAATCTCATTTTTTTTGACATTTTAGATAACCTTTAAAGTATCCTTTGAATTCTGGTTTAGCAAAACAAAAATGATTTTTTGAGTCGTTGGAAACGCTTCAGATTTTTATCAAGGGGTTTAAATTGGTTTTGGTTCAAGGGAACGAAATGGTTTTGAAAATGTGGTTGGAGTGAGTGATTACACGACTCGGCTCAGTTTAGGTTCTATTTTTATTACTCAAATCGAGAAGCTAACGTTTTATTTGAAGACTTCAAACGAATTTGAGGAAGTGAGTTGTGTATTCCCCCTAAAGTCTTGAGACTCTACTGAGGATCTTTTGTTAACAAATTTTGTTTTAGAATGAATGATTTTGAATCTCGCGGAAATGGCTTTTGATTTGGTGTGGTTTCTGAAATATTTGGAAAGATGTTGTGGAGAGTGGCCTTATTTTAAAAGGAGAAATTTATGTTTGAGGAGAAGTGGTTAGCCACCATGTGCTCAGTAACCATATTTTAAAAAGGAGAATTTACGTTTGAGGAAAAGTGGCTTATGAGCCTAACATGATTTGAGGAATGGGGATTTTAAAGCCAAGGATGGAAAGAATTAATTTTTTATTTCAAAGTAAATTAATTGAGAAAAGTGATTTATGGCTTGGATGATGATTTTATGCTATTGATGATGTTGGATGGTGGAAGTGCTATTATGTTATGAGTCGGAATGGCTGTATATGTTAATGAATTATGGCTGATTGTGGAATATGTTATGAGCCGAAATGGCTGTATATGATAATGAATCATGGCTGACTATGAATCATGAATTTAAGCCGGATGGCTGAGATGAATGTTGATTTATGGCTGAGAATAAATGCATATATGCTGATTTATTGATATTGTGATTGTTGCACTCCACCTATCTGAGATACGAGTTTTCCTGGGTGAAAGCAGTGGCTAGCCACCACGTGCTCCAGGTGGAGACTCGATACTCTGCTGACCCTATGTCGTAAGTGTGGCCGAACACTGTGAAAGTTCCGGATGAGCTCTCCCCCGTGAATATACACCAGTGAGGGTGTTGGATGTGAATTATGATTATGATTGTGAATAACTCGAGTTGGGGATGCACGACAGAGGGACAATCCAATGGTTAGTGATGAGGGAAAATCAATTAAACACAAACTAACCGGCAAGTGTACCGGGTCGCATCAAATAGTAAAACTCACGAAAGTGAGGTCGATCCCACAGGGATTGATGGATTAAGCAACTTTAGTATGGTGATGAATTTAGTTAAGCTAATGTTGATGATTTGAGTGAAATTGGTTTGACAGAAAGTAATTTGCAAGAAATTTAAGTGCAGAAAGTAAATTGGCAGAAACTTAAAAGGCAAGAAAAGTAAATTGCTGAAACTTAAAGAGCAGAAACTTAAATTGTAAGAAATGTAAATAACTGAATCTTAAATTGCAAGAAAGTAGAATTGCAGAATTTAAATTGCAAAGAAACTCAAATTGCATGAATTCTAAAAGGGAAATGGTTGCAGGGAATCAAAACAGCAGTGGACAATATAAATTGCAGTGAAATCAAAGTGATCTAAGTTGAAGAAATTCAAAGAAAATGATTCATCAGGGATTGGAGATATCATAATCCTTCATGAATCAAATGGGTCTCAACTCCTTTCTCAATCATATGGGTAGATCTATGGCAGATTAAAATTGATTGGATCCCAATTCCTTGGTAATCCAATCTCTCTAATCATAATCAATCTTGCCAATTCCTTGATCCAATTGTCATGAGAAGAGGTTAAGTGCATATCTCTCATCCATAAGCCACACTAACTCTTAGGATCTCAATTCCTCCCGAATAGTGTTGATAAAGAGAGTAGTGAAGGATAGAGCTCCAATTCTAATGTAAGTGATTCCCCTTCCGAGGCTCACACCCATATTCAATTGAATTAAATCCCCTTCCAAAGTGAGTAATTCACAATCAAAACAGAAGATATCCTATAGCTACACAATTAAATTGAGAAGAAGAAGAATTTCATTGATTCATTGAGATTACAATAGAGCTCCTCCCCCTAATGAATTTTGGGGTTTAGTTCATCATTGCTCTAGTACAAAACAGAAAAAGAAAAAGTACAGAACATGAAGAACAGAAGGAAAATGAAATTCAGTGCAGAGTTTCCCGATCTGCTAGCCAACCTCCTAATGAAATCAAATTCTCCTCTACTTATACACTCTCCAATTCAGTCTTCTAAGTACTTGGATTGGGCTTTTTGGCCTTTGTTGATGCAGGTCAGAATGGGTCCGTATTGGTACTTCAATGCAGCTTTAGGAGAACGTAGCGTTCTCAAAGAGAGCGCAGCGCTCATTCATCGACGTGTATGCGTGATACACGCTGGCGCGTCCCTTGGTAGCGTTCACTTTGAGAACGTAGCGTTCTTGCCAAGAACGCTCCCCACGCGTACGCGTCCTTCATGCGTATGCGTGGATGTCAAATTATCAACTCCCCGCTTCCGCGCCATCCACGCGTATGCGTGCTTCTTCAAAGATGCTACACCCACGCGTACGCGTCTCTCACACGTACGCGTCGATGGCCAAAGTTGAGTTCCAGATTTTGAAATTGTCGTAGGCATTCTTTGAAAGAGAACGTAGCGTTCTTTTATAACGAACGTTAATCACACCCACGCGTACGCGTCATGCACGCGTACGCGTTGATCTTCCAAAATCCTTGTTCTACGCGTGCGCGTCCTGTACACGTACCCATCGCTAGAGAACGTAGCATTCTCCAAACGAACGTAGTGTTCCTCTGCCCTGCTTCTTTCTCTGTTTCTTCCTTGCGTCTTTTGCATCATTCATAATAATCACATAATTCTTGCATAAATCTCATGATAATGCACAAAATTAACAATGTTTGATTGAATCAAGACAAGCATGAAATTCTCACTCAAAAACTTACTTATTGCCTAAAAAATGCATGAAGCCTAATGAAAACAAGTAAAAATTGCTAATAAAACATGCACAAAATGACTTGTTATCAGTTAGCTACCAGGACTTGTCGGGTTGGCTTAATAACCGATAGATGATATCATCAGCCACTAGGACAGACATTCATCATATGCATCTATGTGACATTGTTTGGGTATACATATTGTACTTGGTTTGCCTATGTGATTAATTGTGTTTAATTGCTAATTGCTCTACTTGAAGTAACTGCTTGATTGTGCTTGATCCTTTTACTTGCGTTTGAGACTGAAAAGTTGGTTGTATTGTGGTGGATTGACTGCTGTTTGGATTGTTTGGGCCTAGGGCCGTGGTTGATTATGAGATAGGCCGATGGTTGTGTTTGGTTTTGTGTTCTTGGTTTAGAAAAGTATGAAAAACCTTCAAAAAGGCTTTTGGTTTATTTTATTGAGGAATTAACAGTTTTCTCTTTTAGAAAGGATTTTGGACTTCTGATATTAAACCTTTGGCTTTGAAAAGATGCATAAGACGGTTATTAATCACTGTAACGGTTTTACCTTCATGTATCCTATTATAATAATTCTCAAAAACCCTCTACTGAGAACCCGTTCAAGGATGATATTCTCACTCCCCTACAGGTCTTTTCTTTTTCAGGTTATGGACGACGAAGTTCGGAAGAGCTTATTTCTTTTCTTTTAGATGATATTTCTGTATTGTTTTAGTATTTATGTTTCTCTCGCCTTTAACTTTACAAGTTTTGTAAGAGGGATAGGTTTTTGATATGAGATTCTTGTAAATTAATATGTATGTATATGTATGTATTTCCTGTGAGTATGGTAATTTATATTGTGAGTATGAATGTATGTTCTTGAAAAATTCAATCTAAGTTTTAAACAGGTCATATTTTAGTATTAAAAATTATAAGAGTCGTCGTAATACCCGAACTATTAGAGTGGCGCAGTCGGAAGCGTGACATTTTGATAGTTGAGGTGTTACACAAAGTCATCATAGGTTTTAAGAATTATTAAAAGGAATCTCTTGAAGTAAGAATAATGCCAAAGTTAGGATTTTATGTCCAGGGATTGCATGTTAATATAAAAAAAAAATGAATTATAAAAGGGTTTAACCACTTTTAAATGAGTGCAAGATAATACATTGATATAGGTGTATGCTCTAATCTATTAAACAAAAAGGACAATTATGAACTCTGAGCTTTTATCCATTCCAACAAGCAAGATATCTTGAAATAATTTGAACCATATCAGAATAAAAAGTTTGAGGACTTTATCAATGGGATGAATGCTTTGAAATATAAGGATCCGTTGGGTCATTAAAAAGGCTCATAACTTCCCATATATTGTAAACAATATCCCCGAATAGTTGGGTTTAGAGATTTAGTGGATTGAGACAACATTGGGATTGAAATTATAGGATGAGAGGATTATTCGTAAGCGTCCCCTTTCAGTATAATACATGTTCTTATTAAAAAAGCAAGAAAACCAAACACGTCTTAATAGTAAGCAAAAATGTCACTTCTGAGAAGTAAGCCACTTTTGAATTTAATAAATTAAGATATATTGGTTTACTTTGAATCATAGCATAAAACAAAAATACTCCACACACGCTAATGTCTTTCTAGAAGTCATTGTGAACAAAATTGTTAATTGATAATCTTACATGCTAATAGGTGTTTGCATCAGTTAGGAAAAACAAGAACGACAGGTCTGATTTGTAACTTTTTGCCAAACTCAACATTCAATATAGGTGGTTTCATTTGACTCAGTAGTCTAAAATAAATATACACTAAACAAAATAATAAATACCTAAAAGTGAATGACTATTAATTTGTTAATTGTCAAACATATGTGATGATATGTATAACAATAAGCACATTTCGGATTTGTGGCTTTTTATCAGTCTCAACATTCAAGATATATGTAGTACTTTGACTCATATCCTAATCAAAATAAATGCCAAACACCTTAATGCATACTCAGAAATCCATATACTTTTAATTGCTAATTGTCTAACTTCACAATCTTGATATATGTGTAGTCAGGATTGACAGGAAAAAGATGTGCGCCACATTGATCAGATACCTAAAAAGTTTTAGGAGAAGTTTAGTAAAAGTAGTTCTGATAATTATTCAGGCAATTACACTCTATAGTTTAATATGTATGACTGGTAGGAACTCAAAGACAAATATAAAGATATTGGTATGAATATGTATTCAAAGTTTGTAAGCAATACCAAAAGACTTCTTAACCAAGTCTCGATATATAAAAACATATATTTAGCCTTATCAAATTAACACAAGCAAGCAAGACATTGTGAGATCTCTTATTTACTTCGATATTATGTGAACAAATTCTCACAAGAGTTTTGATCTTTGGCCAAAGGTTCATTCATACATTTTGCTTAGGACTTCTTTTAAAAAGTGAAAATAATTTTTACATGGAGTGTAAAATCTTTTCAATATAATATATCCTTATAGGCTCATTTCTATCTGATTTGTATATTGAACTTTACAAAGTTATCATGCTAAAGGCAAGAAATTTTAAAATATGGTTCCTTTGATTAGTCTTTTAACGATTAAGTCTTGGCATGACTGATGGAAATATATATAGTATCCAGGATTATACTTATTAGGATAAGGATTGGATGGATAAGTATATAGTCTATTAGGTAAAGTTATACAGCCTCCAATGCACATGAATAGAAAGATATATAGTCTTTAATACACATTTATGTATATAAAGATAGATTTCTTATTACGATAAAGATTGGACATCTTAGCAATACGATTTTGGTAGTTGTGCAAAGATTTAAAATTCTTTTGACTAATAACCTCTGGATAAAGATTGTAAACAAGAAAAAATATATGAAGTGATATGCATTATTATACAAGTAGTCAAAATGACTATGTAATCTATCACAACATATTTAAATGACAATTTTGTAACACCTATATAAAACATATATTCAATAATACAAGAGATAATGGTTTATATATATATATATATATATATATATAAAATAAAATTAAACCACTTTTTACACACCAGATTTAATAATCACACATGTCAATTAAGGGGAGTGAGTGCTAAGATATATTATATTAATCTTAGTTTAATTATTCTTAGTAGGACCTGTGTTTTTTCAGTTTATTCCATGGTTTTAAGACCCTACAAAGGAGTTTTATAATATAAAATTATACTTTAACCCAAATAATATTATACAAAAACTAAGACAAAGAGTACATGAGATAAAGATGGATATTGATATAAATAAATTCTCAATAGGTCGCATCATTTTGCATCTAAAGTTGATACATATATACAAGGATTTAAAATACTTTTGACTAATAACTCTGTATAAAGATTATAATAAATAAGTAAAAAGCTATGACGTGATATGCATTATTATCTAAGTAATCAAATCGGCAACCCATATGACATCACTTTTAAACCCATATCACATATATATTAAACCACTCATTACACAGTAGATCCAACAATCACACATGTCAATTAAGGAGATTGAGTGCTGATGTATATTATACTAATCTTAGTCTAATTATTTTTAGTAGGGCTTATAATTTTTTTCTTATAAGCTCATGGTCTTAAGACTTTGAAAGAGAATTTTATAATATAAAATTATATTTTGACTAAAGTAATATTATATATAAAATAAGACAAATGGAACATGATATAAAAATATATATATTTATATAAATTGATTTTCAATAAGTTGCATAATTTTGTACTTAAATTTGATACATGACGAGATGACTTTTTGTTAGTAGAGGACTTTCAAGGGTCTCTACTATCTCTACCTTTTGGGTCTCCTCTTCTCTTGAAATATGGCTGCGTGAAGCTGATCCATTGCGTCCCTAAGACGATCCCTTCTCTCTTGCTCCATGTCAATAGCATAGTTGGTATCATCTTGCTCTTGGATTGGTAGGCATGGATGTTCTTCCATAGAAGGTGGTGGTGCACCAGAGCTTGAGGGCTGAGTATTCGAGGTAGAGGATTAGTCCATGCGGGATATAAGTGCTTGAAGAGTAGAGGTGAGACTAGTGATAGAAGCAAGTGTGGTATGAAGCTCTGTTTGCCCTTGGTGAATAACACCAAGGGTGTTGTCATCCAGTGGAGGTTGGGATGGATAGGAGGGTTCATTATTTTGGAGAAAGGGTGCATGGTAGGAAGGTGGTTCTTCTTGGTAAGAGCATGGAGATGGTGAATATTGAGGTGGTGGCTCATGAGAGTAATTGTGTTGGAATGTGGGTGGTTCTATGTATGGTTCATTCGGCTCATAGGGTGGTTGGTATGGTGGATATGGGTTAGGGTCATATGGAGGTGAATGGTGTAAAAGGGGCTTGTGAGTATGGTGGTTCAAAGGTGTGTTTGGGAGGTAGTTCATAAGCATATGGTGGGGCTTGTTGGTAATTACAAGGGGTCCACCATATTCATCATCTTGGTACGCTCCCTGGAATGGCTCTTGACTATAGTAATTTGGTGGAGGTGGTTTGTCACGAAGGGGTCCACCATATCTATTGTCTTGGTATGCATCGTAGAATGGTCGTTGTCCATGGTACTTTGGAAAGTGTTGTTGCCGAAAGGATTGATCAGATCCTCATGTCTCCTTCCATCTTTGATTGTTTTAACCTTGATGCATGTTCCTGTTATAGCTTCCATTCCTTACAACAACATTGGAACCAAACTTAAAGCCAGAGGGGTGAGAACTCATAGTAGCTAAAGAAAATAAAAACAAAAACTAATAAAAATTAATGAAAATAAACTCCTAAAACTAGAAACACTAACAAAGAAACGAAAAAGCAAATATTTACAATAATCAATAATAAGGCACATGTTTGCAATTCCCCGACAACGGCGCCATTTTGACAAGAGGACTTTCTGTTAGTAAAGAAATTCACAAATAAAATCTCGTTGTAAGTATAGTTTCTATACCAACAAGAATCCTTTCGTACAAAAGTTTTGGTTGTCACTTAAGCAAACCCAATAAAATTTATAACCAAAGTATTTAAACATCGGGTCGTCTATCAAGGAATTGTAGGGAAGTATGATTATTATTGGTTATGGAAAAAGGTATATTTTTGGGTTTTTGAAATAGGGAATAGGAAAAATAAACTGGCAGTAATTAAAGTAAATTATCATGAAAAACCATTGCAAGATATAAGAACTGGAAATCCCATCCTAGTTATCCTTATCAGGTGTGATGAGAATTGTTTATTGCTCCCACTTAGTTAACCCTTACTAAATAAAGGAAAGTCAAGTGGACTAATCAATTTGATTCCTCAAGTCCTAGTCAACTCCTATGGAAAGACTAGCTTTAGAGGGATCCAAATCAATCAGGAAATTCCAATTTTCAATCAACAGCTGAGTTTGATAACTCAAGTGTCACCAATTACTCAACCAAAGTAAGGGGAGAGAAATCTAATTTAAATTAAAAGCATCAATAACATAAAAGTAGAAGAAATAATCATAAATCTGAAATACCTCAAATTGTATTAAATAGAAAATCAAATTCAACATAAGGATTCATAAACCAAATTGGGAAAACAAACAAACTCAAGTAATGGAATAATTAAAAGTAGAAGAGAAATTAAATTAAAGGAACATTGAACCTGGAATTGAGAAGAAATAAACCTAAAACTAAGAGAAATCCTAAATCCTAAAACCTAGAGAGTGGAGAGAGCCTCTCTCTCTAGAAAACTACATCTAAAACCTAAAATTGTGAATGTAAGTTGTGTATCAATGAATTGATTGATTCCCCTACTTTGTAGCCTCTAATATGTGTTTTTTGGGCCGAAAACTAGGTCAAAAACAGTCCAGAAATCGCCCCCAGCAATTTCTGATACATCCAGCACGTGGCACTGTCACGCGTACGTGTCGTCCACGCGTACGCGTGGATTGAGTTTTTTTCAGGTCACGCGTGTGCGTGATCCACGTGTGCGTGTCGCCTATCTTTGGGGAAGCTATGACAAATTATATATCGTTGCGAAGCCCCAGATGTTAGCTTTCCAACGCAACTGAAACTGCCTCATTTGGACCTTTGTAGCTCAAGTTATGGTCGATTTAGTACCAAGAGGTCAAGCTGGACAACTTTAGCAGTTCCTTCAGTTTCTTGTATTCCTTCCACTTTTGCATGCTTCCTTTCCATCCTCTAAGTCATTCCTGTCCTGTAATCTCTGAAATCACTTGACACACATATCAAAGCATTGAATGGTAATAAGAGAGGATTAAACATAGCAAAATTAAGGCTAGAGAAGCATGTTTTCAATCATAGCACAAAATTACGAAGGAAAATGTAAAACCATACATTTTTTATGAACAAGTGTATGAAATATTGATAAAATCCACTCAATTGAGCACAAGATAAACCGTAAAATAGCGGTTTATCAATACATATATACAAAGTATTTTTATCGGCAACTGTCATTATCAATCACCATTTGTATAAATCACATGAAACTCAAACCAGTTTGTGCTAACACGAATTCCCGTTCTATCTCGCTGAAACATTTTTGCAAAAACTTCAGAAGTTTTGTTCTCCTACTGAGTGACTCTTCACTCATGAGTGTTAATCTGCCACATCTTAGTGAGGATCTTATATGGAAGATCATTGTGAAAGCAGACCCCAAGACCGTTGGTAAGTGCAGAACCTTGAGTAAAGGCTGGAATTTTGGACTCTGCACACCAATATTTGTGAAGTAAAATTTTAGAGAAAACAAGGAACGCAACAGGAGTGTCATCATTGGGATTAGTTACCCCCCAGTGATGAAAACTCTATATGGTTCATAAGAGCTTTTGTGGACTCCGATCATTAAGTACAATTTAATGTTCCCATTGACATCAACCAGTATGGGTTTCATGCTTTAATCGGTTCTCACCATGGAAATGTTTGCTTGAGGATTTCAATGGGTGGCCTAAACTCAAGGCTACTTAACCCTCTCACCCGTAAGAGGTGATATGCACCAGACGAAGCTAGCAAGTGTTCCGGGCACGCTGTCTCGCTTTATGCATTTGGATTCTTACATGACACAATTGAGTATTAGTTTCTCCATGCTTATAAGAAGTTTTATTCTCAAAGACTCTTTCTTGGCCATTATATACATCATTTGGAAGAGATTAGACTCATATCGGGACCTTTGAGTCCAGCGTGCAGAAGCTCGGTCCCAAGTATGTTGTAAACAAAGGAATTTTCTATTGGATAGGGTGGGGATGGCCTAATTTTCTGTAGGCGGCAGTGATAAGACGACCAAGAGCATATGTTTGGATTTTCACACTAAAAATATAATTTGTCCGTTGCAAGTATAGTCCAAACCCAACAATTGATCATCAATCAAATGTTATCACAATTCAAACCAAATATAAACCGGGAGTTTGAAGTCCCGAGTCGTCTTTCCTAGGAGTTGCGAATGAAATGTTATGTCATTGGCTACGAGAGGAAATGGGGTTGGATGGCAAAAGAGCAAGAAACATAAATAGCAAGAAATTAAAGTCAAAGCAAGTAAAAGTAATGGAATTGGAAATTAAATACTAAAAAGAACTCTTGGCAAGAAGTGGGTAATTAAGGATTCCTATCCTAGTTGTGGACCACAAACATGGTAATTATGTGTGGATTAATCCTAATTAGTCAACCCTACATCGAGGATAAGTCAACTAAGCATAATTAATCTCAATCTCTAAGTCCTAAGTCAACACTAGTGGGTCACTTAGAGTCAAGGGAAACCAAATTAATTAACAACCCTCACACAATGTGAAATGGACATCCACCACTCAAGTTCACCCAATTATCCAATTTCCCAACCAAAAGTGTGAAAAACTAAGCAAAAACCTAACCAAGCATTTTGTCAAACACTTGGTGGGCATATAAAGAAAGCATGGTAAAATAACAAAAAATAATAAATGCTACAACTACCAAGCAAGGAAAGTAAAGATATCAACTCAATAAAGCAATAAATGACATGAAAACATAAATTGCATTAAATGTAAATTAAAATAACAAAAGTGTGCATAAACATAAAAGTGACAAAAATGAGAAATTAACAACATAACATAAGGAAATTAAGACAATAGAACAAAGAAATGTAGAGGAAACTAGATGAAGACAATAATTAAAACAAGAAATTACAAGGAAATTAAACTAAAAGCCCTAGGTTCTAGAGAGAAAGGGGAGCTTCTCTCTCTAGAAAATAAACTACATGACTAAAATCTAACCCTAATTGCTCCCCTCTTTCACATGGAGTGAGGCCTTCCTTCATATAGAACTCAATCAGCTTCAGAAAGTCCCAAAATTGGGCCCTATAGGCCCAAAGATCGCCCCTAGCGATTTCCATTAAGTGAGTTACGTGTTGGGACCTGTGCGTATGTGCGTACGCACAGGTGCTGATTTTCCTTCTGTGCGTAGGCACAGCCTTGTGCGCGGGCACAGGTTCTGATTTCCATTCTGTGCGTGGGCACAGAAGGTATGCGTGGGCACAGGCTGAAATGCTTTTCTCCTTTGTTTTCCTCATATTTTCTCCCAATTCCATGCTTTTCTTCCACTCTTATCAAGCCATTCCAATCTATTACACCTGAAATCACTCATCAAAACCATCAAGTCATCGAATGGAATGAAAGTGGGATAAAATTGATTAAATTAAGCACAAAATAGCATGTTTTTGCAATTAAGCTCAATTTAGGGAGAGAACACAAAAGCATGCTATTTGGATGAATAAATGTGGGTTTATGTGATGAAATTCACTCAAATCAAACCAAAATATATCGTCAAATATGGATTCATCAGGCAGCAATAGTTACTTTCAATCTTCGTTAGAGAATGTTTCACGAGGCCGAAATACCCACCCAGGTGAAATCTGATTACCACTCATTGACGCATTTCAACGACGATGTTGGCTTTGTATCCTATCATACTGTTGGTTACATAAGACAGGTCTTGGTTTGGTAATTGAAAAATGATTGGGACACCAATCTCGATTGGGAAAAGATGATCAGGGTTTCTGGATTTGGCATTCCATATACTCCAACCCTGTTTTTTGACAAGGACATATTATCAGTGCTGGAAGCTAGGAACGGCCATGGTTGTTCAAATGACTCAGAAGCAACTGATGTTATACTTTCAAGGCTTAGGTACATGGAGGGTTGAAGGTAAACTTTCGTCTACCGCACTTGGCACGAGCATGTTAATGTTAAAATGATCACACTGCATTTGGAAGGGCTATTCATGGTTTAATATCCAATTAGGATGCTTTCTGCATCCCACTACTTTGAAGCTATGGTGTTTAGTTAATTAGTTGTTGTTTAAGCTTTTATTATGTACTATGTTCCTAGGTGTAAAATAGTATTAGCTAAATTTGGGATTTTGAATGTATATTTCATTTTCTTAAAAAAACATGTTTTTGTAACAGAGTAACCCCAATTAGTTGTTGGGGCGATGAACGAAACAAGTAAGGTGTTATGCAAGAGTATTCGCATAGTGTTTTTAGTAGTTTATTTCAATTGAATAATTAATTGACCCTACAGTAGTTCCGCTGATATTAAAGAATATACAAGCCTGTAAGACCCATTTATCCGCATGTTAATGATAGCCAATGTTAAATGATACTAGGTTTAGTGTATATTATTACATATACCGTATTGTAAATGGTTGTCTGGGTTACCGTGATAAGAATTAGTATTATAAAGATAATATAAACAAAAGATTAAATTAAGAGTTCTAAATAGATATTACGGTGACATAATCTTTAGTATATTCTAATAATGCAAAGGGTAAATTGACTTAGTTCAGACTACGCAAAAAGAGTTCCAAAGCAAGTAAAAGGAGGGTAGTTAACTTGAGTTGGGGTGGGTTTTAATATGTAGCTCAAGTTAAACAGTTAGAATTATGGTGAGTAATAAACCTTTAAAACTCACTAATATAGTTTTTCGAAAACAATATCAGCTCAAGGTGACTCCAACTTACATTGATCTAATTGATATGAGACACTCATCATTGACTTAAACACTTAACTATATACTTAGTTGTAAGAAATTTATTTTCTATCATATACAAAATTAGTATCATATCCATTTTAGGGTTAGGCATAAATAGTGCAGTAAAGGAATTATTTATTATTTTAAAGAAATGAATTCAGACTATAATAAGATTAAATGTACTTGATCAGCTCTAATACTATGAATCATAGCTAACCACTTAAGTATTTGACGAAGACAACATTAACTTAATACAAAAATATAGAGATGCGGTCTAAACTAATGCATTACCTTAGGTCTACAATGCCTACAGTTGATAGGAAACATACACAAACATTGTATTGAGCTCATTTTTCAAACATACACACAGAAGAGCTTATTCCACTACAAACCACCGAGGGGTAAAATTTTCTTATTGACACAATACAGCTTAAGTAAATAACTTAGAACCTCAATATATGAAAAGTGCACCTATGTAGCTGAAGATAAATTTCATATCATAATTTTTCAGGTTTAGGATGGATACTCCAACAAAACCAGAACACAAGATGAATGGGGTTTATATTCCTCATGGGCAATATGCAGATAACACAGGATGCAGAATGCCTTTGACAGAGCTACAGTTTTATTCTAGCAGCAACACTCAAGGTATGTTTCTTAACTGTATATTTAAATTATTAAAGTAGTGATAATATACTATGATTTATCCTCAAGAGGAAGTGTCACCTTAAACAAAGTTTTCACATCTTCAAAAATATAAATGAATCTATTTTGACTTTGAGTTCGAACTATGAGTAAAACCCAAGTTTGAGGAGCTTTTCACTTATGCAGAATGTAGTCAACGTTAATTTTATTAACTATGTTTATAATATGAGTTATTCTGAAGCAGAATTGTCACTTTAAACAAAGTTTTCACATCTTGAAAGTGTAAAAAATTCTGTTTTGATTTTGAGCTGAAACTAGGAATAAAACCGAAGTGCATTAAGCTCTTCATTAATGTGAAATGTAGTAAAAATTCATTTTATTAACTATGTTTATACTACTATTCATCATCTAGAGGAAGAGTCACCTTAATAAGGATTTTCACATCTTGAAAGTGTAAACAAATATATTTTTGTTTTGAGATGAAACTAGGAGTAAAATCCAAGTGCGTTCAACTCTTCTCTTACGCAAAATATAGTAAAAATCCAATTTATTAACTATATATATAATATTATCAGTTGAAGAGAGCTGTGGCTTATTAAACAATAAGAAAAAGGTGGATGAATACTAGAATACTAAATGGACAACCCTGACAAACACAGAACTTAATAGTTTAGTAACACCTGAAACAATTCACCCCTATGAAAAGAGGGAGTCTCCACATTCAGGTAAGCATTGAAATGAATCTCTAACTCATTATGACAAAGTTTTACTCACATTGGATATGCCACTTACAAAGGGAATTTCATTCAGAATAATCAAGCATGTGAAATGCCATGGTGGTGAAATAAGATGAGTGTAAGAATAGTTACTATGTCTTATGAATGCCTTTTGCAGATATGCAAGCATTTCCACATATGATGTTAATGGATGATTCTTGCAAAGATATAGATAACAGTAAAAGAAATGCTCTCAGAATAAGAAATAAGGATGCAGAGTCTATATATTTTCATATGAATAATAGAATATATACAAGGGAGGAGTGCCAAATTTTGGGAACAAATCCATTTCAGAAGGTAATACATAAAGTGTGATTGTTTATATTAATCAGATTTTCTTAGGAACTATTTGTTCATTGTGAATGACTAACTATATAGTATATCTGCATGATCAGGTCACACAAGACATGCTAGGATGGAACGAACATTGAAGTTAGCGAAGAAAAGAAAGTGCTTAGGTATTGCTCACCAGGAAGGTAGAATTACAAGAAAACTAGCCTTAGTAAACTAGATTATCATGATCTAATCGGAAAAAATATTGGTAGAGTGTTGCATCTGAGTTCTATCGGAGATCTTAGATCAAGGGACGAGGCTAAATGATGCATATATATTTGTACCAATAAATATTCCAAAACTCCTAGGAAATAGAAATAACCTTTCAGATTGTTCATAAACTGTATACTTTTTTCATAAGATGTATAAAATTTTCTACAGTATCTCCAATGGGTGATAAAAGTGAGATCATTGAGGGATTGAGCCAACAAATTTGTCCTATTACTTCAGGTAATTAATACACAGAAATAATCTATTCATTTTAGGGTATATTTATACAAATTATATGAAAACACTTTGAATTGTGCAGGGAATATAATCAGTATGGAGGATGATGATAGAGTTTTGAGTTCAGAGGACAAGGAAAATCACATACCATATGTGGCATATGGATTAAGTATGGACCAACGAAATTTCGATGGAAGCTTGCAAGACTATTTACGGAACAATGATTCTACAACTTTGCTAGTTGGAAGTCAACAGACACTCTCCTCACTATCAAATGGTAAGTTTCTTATACTTAGACTCAGGAGAATTCAAAATATATAGTGTTTTATGTTAGTTATAAATGAATAAATTTTTTCAGCTAAGGAAGCAAGACTATCAAATGGTAAGTTTCTTATATTTAAACTCAGGATAAATCGAAAGATATAGTATTGTATGTAAGTTATAAAATAAATAATTATTTTTAGCAGAGGCGGCAAGACATGCTTGGAATGAAAGAGCAAACAGAGATGTCTATGGTGCAGAACAGCAAAACAAGGGTATGACGTAATGCAAGGCTCTTAAATACATAGCTAAATTGCATGGCAATTATTAAGTTGAATATCACAATTATTTATGAATGAGTTTTTTTCTTTGCATTTTGTAGAGCATGTGCACATAGGGGATGCATTTTATGAGTGTGAACACTGCAATGCTTTGTTTTGGTATGCTGAGAGGTCAAACAAAAACTACAATACACCAGAATCGAAATTCACATTATGTTGTAATGGAGGAAAGGTTCAACTTCCACACCTACTAGAAGCCCCTAAAGTGTTATATGAATTGTTGTTCAATAATAGCACAAATAGCAAACATTTCTGAGATAACACAAGATCTTACAATAGCATGTTTCAGTTCAAATCAATTGGTGCAAAGATTGATCGTGGCATAAATACTTCTAGAGGTCCACCGACATTTTGCCTTTTTGGGGAGAACTACCACCTAATGGGTTAGTCTAATACCACCAATAGAAAACTTCCCTAAATTTGCACAACTTTATGTTTTTGACACCCAGAATGAGGTTCAAAACTGCATGGCCGCTATCCGGTAACTAACACAACCATGAATTTATAGTGTTGGTGTGCATCATTTAAATACCACTAAAAGATGTTATAGTGAATTGTTCAAATTAATTACAATATTTGATATTATCAATTTTTTTATCCAGGGGTGAGAAGAACAAAGTAATACATGAAGACATTGTTAGATACTTGAAGAAGATGTTGGATGAGAACAATATATTAGTGAAGGCATTTCGTACGGTTAGAGAGTCAGTCGCCAAAGATGCAAATAGCACAGTAAAGCTTAGGCTATTGGGGAAATGAGGAAAAGATGGTAGAAGATACAACTTGCCATCAACTAATGAAGTTGCGACACTGATTGTTGGTGACTTTGATATTGATAAGATAGATAGGGACATTGTGGTTGAGAGAAAAAGTAAAAAATTACAAAGGATTAATCAATTTAATCCGGCTTACCTAGGATTACAGTATCCTTTGTTATTTCCCTTTTGAGAGGATGGTTACAAGGAAGATATACCACTTAATAAGCGTAATCAGAATAGTGGTAAAGGGCGTCAGAAAATTTCAATGAGAGAATTTTTTGCATACAGAATTCAAGAAAGGTCAGCAGATAGCTCTCCTCTGCTATATTCCAGGCAGCTCTTCCAACAATTTTTTGTCGATGGGTATTCAACGATTGAATCATCTCGACTAAACTATATAGGGTTAGACCAAGAGAAATTTAGATGTGAGATGTATAACGGAATAAAGGAAACAGTTCTGAGTTGGAAAACAACTCCATCATCGCGCGGCAAACATATTATATTTCCATCGTCGTTCACGGGAGGTCCGAGGTATATGATTAAGAACTACCAAGATACAAAGGCAATATGTAAGGTAGTTAGTTATCCAGATCTTTTCATTACATTCACATGCAACCCCAAGTGGCTTGAGGTCGAAGACTCTATCTAGAACAGAGAATTAAATACAGAGGACAAACCTGACATAGTTTGTAGGGCATTCAAGGCTAAACTGGATATATTGATTAAAGACATCAGAGTGAACAAAATTTTTGGTAGAGTCTCTGCAGGTAAAGTTGATATCAATAACTATTAAGACTTTTTAAGATGAGGAATTATATATCATTTTTGCATGAAACAATTTGCCGAGGTTGTGATTTTTATTAAGCTAAACTGATATGTGAATTATGGATGTTGCAGTTGTGTAGACAATTGAGTTCCAGAAACGAGGATTACCACATGCACATATACTTTTGTTCTTACACAAGGATGATAAGTTTCCGATAGCTGAGGACATTGATAAAATTATATCAGCTGGGATACCTGTTAAGGATATAGATCCTATATACTTTGAAGTAGTAGAAAAGCATATGATGCATGGACCATGTGGGTTTGTTAGGAAAGATTCACCATGCATAGAGAATAGTAAATGTACTCGTCACTTTCCTAAGAGATTCGTGGAGTACACAACCGTTGATGATGATGGGTACCCAGTATACAGACGCAGGGAGGATGGAAGAACTATCAACAAGATAGGCGTCGATCTTGATAACTGTTATGTAGTTCCGCACAATAGGCTACTGCTAATGAGATACGGTGCTCACATAATTGTGGAGTGGTGTAACCAATCAAGATCAATTAAGTATTTGTTCAAATATGTCAACAAAGGTCATGATCGTGTAACAGCTTCATTCTATAAAGTAGCGTTTGTTTTGAGGTATTGGGACAGAGATTGGGAGACTGAGACTCAGTATCATGTTTGTTGGCTTAGAGACTGATACTAAAATTTCTGTCTCTGTCTGCAAAATTTAAGTATTTCAGTACCTCCAAAAAGTGAGGACACATGATACTGAAATTTTTAGAGACGAAGACTAAAACTTTAATAACATTTTATACCTAAAATATCCTAATTTCAATTAATTAATTCTAATTTTACCCTTTGTGCAAATTAAATTAGAGCTTCATTCTTGTTTCAATTTATGTCTCCCACTTTGCACCAAACAGAATACTGAAATTATTTCAGTTTCTGTCTCTTAGTCTCTGTCTCTCAGTCTCAGTCTTTCGGTCTCTGTCTCTCCACCAAACACTACCTAAGAGTGCAACAGAGACTGCTGAACTGGATGAATATGATGAGGTCAGTATGTATTATGACTGTAGGTACATATCTCCATGTGAAGCTGTTTGGAAGATTTTTAGATTTAACATACAGTATAGGGATCCATCAATTATGAGATTAGGCTTCCACTTACCGGATGAACAGAATAAAATATTTAAAGATCATGAAAACTTAGATGATATGGTAAAAAAAGCATCTATAAAGGAGTCATTGTTCCTAGGATGGTTTTAAGCAAACAAGGACAACATAGAAGCGAGATTACTAACATAGGCATAATTACCTACAAAGTCTGTGTGGAAGGTGAATGAAAGGATGTGGTTGCCTCGAAAATCACATTCTGTTATTGGAAGGATTTTCTATGTTCCTCTAGGATTTGGTGAAAGTTATTATTTAGGATTTCTGCTCAACTATATCAAGGGAGCGACATCATATGAGAAGATCAGGCCTTTAGATGGTGTCGTGTATGCTACATTTAAAGAGGCATGTTACGCCCGCGGCCTTCTAAATGATAATAAGGAATATGTTGATGCTATAAAGGAAGCCAGTCATTGGGGATCAGGAACATATTTGAGAAAACTTTTTGTAACACTTTTATTTTCTAATTCAATGGATTCACCAGAGCATGTTTGGGAACAGACGTGGTCTATTTTATGTGATGACATACAACATAGGCAGAGAAGACTACTTGACAATCCAGGTAACTAATAAATTTTTCCTATTATTTTCCAATTTTTTCAAAACATGTAACATGCATGTTGTATTTATTCTGCTAATAAGGATGAGTTAATATTCAAGACAAGAAAGCAAATAAATAATGAAAAGGATTGTATGAGTTAAATTTTCAAAATAATAAGTATGAGTTAAAGTTCAAGATTTAAAATACTAATGTTGGATACAACTAATATCTGTTAAATTAGAGATTGAGCTAAGTTTAGAAAATTTTTCATAAGTGGCCGTTAGAAATTAGTAATGGAGATTCAAGCTACCTAATTTATAGTACTTCTATATTATTTCATCTGTGACCATCACTATTTTTTGTCAGATATTCTAGGTATTTTTATATATTGGCAATTTATTAAATTAAATAAATCACACGAACAAAAAAATGTGCGAAAAATAATTTATAATATTACAAATCATATTTAATTAGTGTCTATATATAGTTTTTTAGGCTTAAATTGCATAACCATGACTATTACATCTATATTTAACTTAACATATTCTATACTCGTTGAGTAATTGGGTAAAATGTTCTACCCTTGATCTCCTTTTAATATGTGAACTTTGTTATGCTCATAAGTTGTTGCTTTCCTATAATTCTAATGTTAGATGTGTTTCACTCTATTCATTACCATTCATTTATACATTTTTTATGCATTAATGCAAATTTAGTTCTTACGGATATCGAGTTGAAGGAATTGACGTTAATTGAGAATGAGAAATTACTTAACAACTTCAACAAGAGTCTTAGAGATTTTCCACCAATGCCAACTGCAGATAGGAGTCAAGTTAACAGTGGTTTGTATACCGATTGGTTCAACAGGTTAATTTGTGATGAGCTCCATTATGACAGAAGACAATTGGCTTCAGAGCATGCAGCTTACATCCAACAGCTAACTGATGAGCAAACATTTGTCTATCAAAAAGTCATGGAGGCAGTTCAGAGTGGAAATGGAGGCGTATTCTTTCTGTATGGTTATGGGGGTACTGGAAAAATATTTGTTTGGAAGACACTAGCATCTGCATTGAGATCAAGATCACAAGTTGTACTTACGGTTGCTTCAAGCGATATTGCATCTCTGTTATTACCAGGTGGTCGGATAGCACATTCACGGTTTGTAATCCCACTAAACTTAAATGAATTATCAACTTGCAATATAAGGCAGGGCAGCGCATTAGCTGAGTTATTAATTAAGACGAAGCTAATAATTTGGGATGAGGCCCCATGGTGAACAGATTTTATATTGAAGCTCTTGATAGAACTATGCGTGACATTTTACGATTCAAGAACCATAACAGCCTTGATCAACCATTTGGAGGGAAGACAGTTGTTTTTTGTGGGAATTTTTGATAGATTCTCCCGGTTATTCCTAAAGGATCTAGACAAGAGATTGTTAAAGCAACCATAAACTCATCATACATTTGGAATAGTTGCAAGTTGCTAACACTAACTAAAAACATAAGATTGAAGGCAACTAAATCCAACCCAATGTCATCTAATTTAAAAGATTTTGCTAACTGGATACTTAGTATTGGTGATGGCAGTCACAACACACAAGGTGATGTATTTGAGAAAATTGAAATCCCAGATGACATCGTGGTTAAACATTGGGATGACCCAATAGAGGCAACTTGTAAAGTTACTTATCCAGAATTTTTTGCGGGTTCAAATATTGATGATCAAATTCAAAACCAAACAATACTTGCTCCAACCTTGCAGATCATTGATGAATTAAACAACTATATGATGAGCTTAAATCCTAATGAAGCATAAGCATATTATAACTAAGACAAAGCATGGCCAATAGAGTCTAATAATGACTTATTAGCATCCATACATACACCTGGATTCCTAAACATGATCAGATGCTCTGGGGTTCCTAATCATGAGTTTACATTTAAGATTGGAACCCTTATAATGTTGTTAAAGAATATCGACCACTTGGCTGGTTTGTGTAATGATACAAGATTAGTTGTAACCAAGCTTGGTAAGCACATCATAGAAGCACGCAGTAGCGCTGGAAAGAACAAAGGCCAAAAGGTCTTTATTTCTAGGATGACTCTAAGCCCATCCGATCATCGAATACCATTTAAATTTCAATGCAGTCAAATTTCCTATAATGGTATCATATGCAATGACTATAAATAAGAGCCAAGGACAATCACTGTTGAAGGTTGGGTTGATACTCAAAAAACCAGTGTTTACATACAGTCAGTTGTATGTGGTAGCATCTAGGCTGACAAATAAGGAGGGGCTTAAAATATTGTTATGTCATGACGATGATAACAAAACAACAACAGACAATGTGGTATTCAAAGAAGTGTTCAAGAATGTTATTTAAATGTTGCAGCTTCATTAACAGTAGGCTCAGTTGGGTATGTGTTCTAGATACTTTGATCCAAAGTATCTTACGAATCAGGTACTTAGATTTCTTTACTTTCTCATTAGACAAATTTTTATAAAAAAGCTAAGTAACTAAACTATTTCTAACTAATCATAATAGTTATAGATCAGATAAGTTTTAGATGATAACAAAACCTTAGGATCACAAAGCAATTGAAGCAAATTTTTTAAATCATATTATTAAACACTATTATCAAGTACATCTGTATACCAAAAGTCTTATGCCGCTTAAACAAATCACATAGAATATAAGTAACTTACTTGGATTTGAGCAACAAAAGTGGATAACTTGATTGGCTTCAGTCTCCACTAAGAGAAATATTGGTTGTGAACTCAGTTTGTCAATATCATACATTAATCAATTGCGATAACTGAAAGTTGAAGATCATTGATATGATGATTAGTTGTGGATTGAGATATAAGATATAGGTTTGCTAACTGAGCCACAATTAAATTAATTTCTAAGGGTATTAATTATATTACGATCATGTATTAACTACATGAAAAGATCCATGCTTGAGGATCACCTTTAGAGGGCATTGTTCAATGTCCAAAATGTTAACGCTAGCTGGGATCTAAAAGTATTGCTGGCTGCACAACACATGTATAAAGTAATCAACAATAAATTTGTTAGAATAATGGAGCAGTTGTTATTATCATAAAGAGATCCAAAATAACTTATGAATCAGGTACGTAGATTCCTTTACTTCTCAATATATACATTTATAATCAAGCTCAGTAACCAAACTATTTCTAACTAATTATAATAGCTATAGATCAGATGAATTTTAAGATGATAACACAATCTTAGGATCATACAGAAATTGAAGCAAATTTTATCAAGTGCATCTGTATATCAAGAGTCTTATGCCACATAAACAAATCACATACAATATAAGCTACTTATGAGTATCATAGAATATAAGTAACTTACTTGGATTTGAGCAACAAGAGCGGACAACTTGATTAGTTTCAATGGAGACTAAGAGGAAAAATTGGTTTGTAACTCTGTCAATAAAAGATACATTAATTAAGTTCGAGAACTGAAAATTAAAGATAATTGATATGATGATTAGTTGTAGATTGAGATATAAGATATAGGTTTGCTAACTGAGCCACAATAAAATGAATTTGTAAGGGTATTAATTAGATTATGATCATGCATCAATTACATGAAAAGATCCATGTTTGAGGATCACCTTTGGAGAGCATTGTCCATTAGCCATTGTCCAAAATGTTAACACTAGCTGGGATCTAAAAGTATCGCTAGCTGCACAACATGTGTATAAAATAACCAAAGATACTATAATCCTAGGAAAAGGAGGAGCTATCCTCTATACAAAAATAGGAAAAGAAGGAAAAAGAGAAAACATTCTCTGTCAACAACATAACAATGCTGCCCAGTCTCAACCAAATCAGAGATGAAAAGTGAATTCTAGATTGCAATGCACCATAAACTTATAACCTATACCCTTTTTCCAAGCAACGCATATTGCATTTGCCGCTACCCCTGCCTTTTAATCCCTCTTTCTTCCAATACTAAATATTTCATACATGTTTCAATGTTTCATTCAAGGATTCATTAACAAACTTCAGAATTTTTACACTTTCATAACATTATTAAACAAACTAACAAAGCTTGGAAACTATTAGTGTTGTAGGGTTATCACCAGTTCAATAATAATAAAAGAAGAGTGAGATATACACACCACATATGATACAGAGAGAAAAATAATTTCCCTAATTATATCAGATAATGGAAAACTAGCAATTATAATATTTAAACTCACATAAAGCATTAAAATATTGCTTAAGCACCAAGATTAAATGAAGTTAAAAGATACTTTCATAGTGAAAACAAAAATTTCTATCAAGTATTTTCCTCCTTTTTCTTCTAAATTTTCAATTGGAGGGTGGGGGTACCGAATGGATTTTTTAAGAATGTATTTCCAAAGGAGCAGTGAATTTGCATAATGAGTAAACTTATTTTGTGAAAATTCAGGCATCAGCTATATTGAAGAGAGTTTGTGTAGCATTTCATACTTTTTTCCAAAAGGTTACCTAGCCTATGTGGGTCAGAGGAGAGTCAATATAGATACTATTTATAACAAGATTTACGTTGGACCAAAGTTATTCGATGGCTATAGATGGAGAAGACAAGTAGCCTTGACTGATAATATGAAAGTGAATAATTACAAAACAATCTCAATCAAAGGAGCACTCACTGGGAGTTGTAGATCTGGGAATCACATCCCAGTACAATGGTTATGCTAATAATTAGTGAATTTTCTCCCGAACCTTTGACACTACGGATTAGAAAGAAAGAAGTTTTGATGGACTGATTTTTATGCTTTTTTTTAAACTTAGCTATAATGAATGCAGCACATTGGTAGGTGGAAAGAGAGTCATTATGTTCATAGAAAAATGTTACCAAGAACATTGGATACTGTGTTTCATTTAACATATCCATATTTTAATTTATGTACCATTTAAATTCGGTTTTTTAATTTCACATACTATTTTTATATGTATCAGCGGGAGGGGAGAGGACAAATTTTACCGTTAACTGTCCCTTTTAGTATAATTTGTGGGTAGTAGGTAATTTAAACCTTTTTTATAAATAATGGCTACTATTATGGGGTATAAGTAATGGATTCTGTAATGGGACTAAAAAAACATAGTAATGTGAATCCAAAAAAAATAATGGGCCACCAATAAAATAGGCTATAAAATTTTATAGTGGATTTTTATATGTTTATATAACATTTTTTTGATACTCATATTACAAGTATTAATAACATTCAAAATGTAACCAAAGAATGTTATAATGGATTCACAAATGCCCCACACGTAGCGTGGGTTTTACTAGTATTTAATAAAAACAATATTAAACAAGAAGGAAATTTCGGTTTAGTTTAAGTTTTGTAATGAGTAGGAACTTCTTGTGCTATTGGGATGCGGTATCATTTTTGAAATAGATGGTGATATATAGTGGAGCATTAGATGATTATTTTATAGATCTTGGACGCTAAAACACGAAACAATATATGTTAAAATTTTTTGAGAAAATTGTTTAAGAAATTATTTATATAAAAGTGATCTTTGATAATTTATAATTGGAGGATAATATTTGATCTGAATAATATTTTTTATATATTGAGCGTTATGTTTAATTTTTAAAAGGCCGTTAAGTAGAGTAGCGTTTAACGAAAATAATTAATAGAATTTAAATTTAAATTTGCAATTATTTTTTTTGGGAAGCAATTTGCCAAATGTCATGATGAACTAGTTGTGTTGAATGGAGTCTAGTGCATTATAATGTTAATTAGTTTGCCTAATTACTGAGCGAACACAAATAGTGGATATTTTGATAATATGGAGTAAATATGTAAATAAATGTAAATATACCCTATAATATATCAACGTTGATAATGATGTGTATTTGGTTTTAGAAAAAAATTGTGTTTTAAATTTTTAAATTAAAAAATTAGAAAATATTAAACTAAATTTTTTATTTTAAAAATTTGAATTTGTAAATTAAAAGAAGATAGAATGGATTATGTTAACTTAATTAAATTAATGATTTTTTGTTTTATTTAAAAAAATGTTGATTTATTTGAAATCAAATAAGTAAAAAAAATGTTGTTTCTTGATATTTGGGACTGGGTGTTGCCGTCATTTAGTTTCAAATGACATTTTCAGAAAAGGTTGAAAAAAGTAGTGGAAAAAAATTAACGAGTTATAATTTAAATGACATAGTCTCCCCATACTCACTTCTAACTTAAAAAAAAATAGTAGGAAAAAGACATTGGGGTTCTCGGTGGAAAATGGAGGGATGCGGTGTTCTTCTAGTCAGTGTTGGTTCTGCATTGTCATAAGTCGTCATCACAGTGAAGGAAATCTTTCCCATAGAAGCAAATCGACAATCTTGGGGAGTATAAAGGGGTAAAGAGAGCGGTGCTGGGATTTGGTGGAAAAGTGTTAAAATTTGCTTACGTTTTGTTGAGATTTGTAATGAGGTTTTTGGTGTTTATGCAGTAAATCTCGCCATTTGTTCTGTTGTTCTGGTGGACGGTTATGGTAGTCGGCAGTAGAGTATTTCATTGGGTTTCCTGAAGAGTTAAGTTCCCTTATATTTTAAGATTCTACAATAGTTTTGTGAAGGTTGTTAAAGTTACTTTTTTAAAGTTTAACACATTTCTTTTTTAGTTTGGTTGTTAGAAAAATGCTAGGGCTTGCGATTAATTTGCATGGTTGTTGTTTATGATTTTTTTTTATATTTTTTGTATTTTTAATTTGCTTCATAATGTTTATGTATCTCTATTGTGAAATATTTTCACTGTGGTGGAAGGTTTTGCTTTAGTTTGTGTTGAGATCTGTATACACTATTACGGTGGAATAAATAATTTTTATTTTTTTTGGATGATGTATTGCTATACATTAATTCAAAATTTTTTGAATTGTTTGATGGTAGAATGTGTAATATCCTACCACACAAAATCTTACGCTATAGTCGTAAATCAAATGTGGTGAGGTGTTACGACACTTAAGAAAAAGATACATACATAATATTTGAAGAATAATAATATAACTAGAAGCTTGTGAAGGAAATATAAACAAAAATGACAAACGCCATCACACACGAAACAATAATGTAGAAAACGTAGCTTACAGAGCAAAGGAGATATATGAATATACAAGATCAGGGTACGACACATAATAATTACTAGTCTCGACCCGTGAAGATAAGGCCAGCCAGAATATTATAAATCAGAAAGTGTACAGGATAAAAGCTTGTTTCTCCAAAATAAAAATCTCTAAGAGGAATATAAAATAATATTTTCAAAAGTGGAAAAATGCGAAATACAAAATAAAAATATCAACCAAAGTCTTCTTCGCTTTGCCAAAAGAAGCTTGCACACTCAGCTAGATGCATCACGCCCTACATCTGAAAAACAAAAAATCTACGACGGGTGAGAACTCAAAGGATCCCAGTAATATAATAGTTCCAAATAAAGACTATATACAGAGACATGAACCCACTAGGCAAATTCTAATCTCCAACTTAACCGAGTTCAAGCCTAGGGTTTGTAACTAATCCCAATGAGTCAATTTGCTAAAATCCCAGTTTAGTATTTAGTTCAGTGTTCGGTTCAGTACTCAGTGTAGTGTTCAGTTCAACAGTAACAATCACAATTAATAATCAATGCAATTCAAACACAATCAAAGAGTAGTACAACAAATATTACAATTAGCAGTTGAACAAAAATATTCAAATAGGCAAGCCAAAGCAATATGCATACTCAAACAATAGCAATTAGATGCACATGATATATGTCTAGTCCAAAATGGGCCATAAGCTCACGTGTCGGTTAGTTGCCTATGCCTGACAACATCCCTGAGATAGGCATTACATATCACCATCCCTATCTCAGGAAACATCCCCTCTATGAGCTTACGTATTGTAGTCCTCATAAAAGATCATCCTTTTGGCCTCGAGTGAGCATTATGTATGACCGTCCTCACTGAGCCGTACTCATAGTCTCAAGTGGGCATTACGTATCGTCGTCTCCACTGAACTTTAATACACCATATCTTAAGTGAGCGTTACGTATCACCGTCCTCACAAGATTGGGCTTAATAATAATCACGCAAATGGGACAAAGCCTCTGTCCTTACCAATCCAATATTCATATCACATTTGATCATATCACCAACTCAATCAATTTCATAGGTTATAATGTATATTCACCCCATTAATTTATCAATTAATCATTCTCATTATCTTGTGAGCGGGACAAACCACCATTCCCACAACATTCTCATTCGGTTAACCAAGTGTTCTTCGGAAATTAATCAATTCAATTTGTCATTCTCCTTCCTGGTGTATTCAACGCTTATTAATTAGATATTCAAGTCCATACAAAGTTTATAGGGGGTTATAAACAAACTGGGAAAACTAGATAGTTCCAAATCATTATTTTGGCCAAAACATGGAAGTCGTGCATACTCACGACTCGTGCGTATGCGCAGAACTTGAATCGGGTTCTTCCAAAAATTTGACATCATCCGTACGCACGAGTCCAGGATCATGCATACGTGGCACTCGTGTGTACGCGTGAAATTACACACTGCCCATTCAGGTTTCTCAGATGATGCATGCATACGTGCAAACGCTTCTTCATGTGTATGCACGACAGGTGCGTAATCGCGGAACCTGGGTCTGCCCTATGTAACACCCTACCACACTTAATCTTATGCTTAAGTCATAAGACTAAGATAGTAAGGTATTACGAAATCTAAAAGTAAAATGAAAAACGAGATAATTTTCCTGCTAAGAAATCTAAAGATAACAAGTATAAATAGACAGAAAGTGAGAATAGAGAGTCAAGGATACAAAATAACTAGCTCCTAACTCAGCCTGCGAAACCAAGGCTGGCCTGAGAATATTTACATACATATATACATATCCCAAACCCCCCCCAATGCATAGGTAAAACCCTAGCTCTCCTTTAACCTCTAAGAGGAACAAAATAAACAGGTTATTCGGAGAGAAAGTCAAGTACATATAAACATAAACTAAACAACAAAAGAAACCCAGAAACCACTCCGCTTTAGAAGTACAGACGCCTACCGAGGAGCCTCTTGACCTGCATCTGAAAAATAACAACACAGTATGGGGTGAGAACTAGAGGTTCTCAGTATGGTAAAGGTGCCACGCACATAATATATAAGGTCCAGAAAATGCCAGAGGCAATCCTAGAACGCCGATACTCAAATTATAAAGCTTAAGGAACTAAAAATAGAAGCCATAAATGGGTGGTCATCTAAAGGTTCTCAAACCTAACTAAACTTGACTTATACTCTAAACCTTTCCACCTTTCCTCCGTTCCTCCTTCTCCGATGAGTTGCATAGATAAACAAGCAAAACAAGGCAGACACAAGTAGTTCACAAGTAATACATATTGCGATTATAACAAATAGTAGATATAATCATGTAGGCAATCCCAAATAATTCACAAGCAAGCAAATCAAACAGTATGCAAATGATGTATACCTGTCCTATGGCTGTTGATATCAACTGTCGGTTACGTAGCCAGTCCGGCATGTCCTCAAGCTCAAAACTCACCATGGGGAGAATTTCCAAGCTGACATGGGGAAGAGAACAACCCCAAGCTTAATAATATCCATGGGTGGAGACCCAAGCTGACATGGGGAGAAGAGACAACACCCTAAGCTGACATGGGAAAGACAATACCCCAAACTCAATATTATCCATGGGACAAATCCCAAGCTGATATGGGGAGACGACACCCTAAGCTGACATGGGGAAGACAACATCCCAAGCTCAATATTATCCACGGGAAACATTCCCGGCTGATATGGGAAAGACAGTACCCCAAGCTCAAAAATACTCAACCTTTAGCTTACATATGCATCTCTGGCATACTTGCGACATTATCGCACTTCCTCAATAATTCATAATCACTTAATTATGGTTCACATATATTTTATTATTCTCAAATAATTAACATCATCAATTCTCTCATACACCATTCTCAATTTTCTATTATTCTCTTAACTGCCTCATATACCACTTTGGTCATCTTATCAGTTCGGGTACCATCTCCTCCGATCATGAATAATCTTACTTCAATTCTAAGTTACCTCTCCTTCCTAACTTCATCTCCAAGTTACCCCAACTTCCTAATTCCAACTTATTACTAGGATAATCATTATAATCTAGAGCTAAAAGGGTGAAAACAGAGGTTTAAAGGTTCAAAATTAAGTTTTAAAACACAAAAACTTCTTTACTGAAAACAGGGGTCATGCGTACTCATGGGCCACGCGTACTCATGGGCCACGCGTACGCGGGGGAGTGCATTACTGAAAGGTCACGCGTACGTGTGGGCATACTTTTTCCTTCCTTGCGTATGTGAGCACCTTGCTCGTGTTGATAAACCCCATTTGTAGGGTTTATCTTGTGATGAATTTAGAGCATTTTGATAACCTTTCCTCACATTTATCCAATGAAATAGCATGGTTTTACAACTTCTCCTTTAATTGTGCTTAAGTGTGAAAACATGCTTTTAGGACTCAAAATAGCTAAATTTAATTCACCTTGATTCCTTTAGATGCCTTGATATGTTTGTTAAGTGATTTCAGATTTAGGAGGCAAAGATTGGATCAAGGGAATGAAGGAAAAGCATGTAAAAATGGAGAACTCATGAAGAAATGAAGGAATTGCAAAAGCTGTCAAGCCGACCTCTTTGCATTGGAAAGCTAACATCCGGGGCTTCGAAATGATATAAGATTTGCCATGGTTTCATTTCGCATAGGGATGCGCACGTGCACGGTACGCGTACGCATCGATGGATGCACACAATTTACTTAATGCAACTCATGGCAAGCGATTTTAGAAGCCTTGTGGGCCCAATCCAAATCATCTCTGATGCTATTTAAGCCAAGGATTGAAGGAGAATTAACATACTTTCACACATTAGTTTAGTTTAGTTTAATTTTTGGAGGAAAAATTAGTTTTAGAGAGAGAAGTGAGAGCTTCTCTTTTAATTTTCCTCTTTCATCCTTAATTGTTCTCTTGTAATTGTAGCATTCTACTTCTCTTGTAATTCCTTTGCATTGTTAGTTGTATCTTATGAACTTTCTTTTGTAGATCTACATTTCTTCTTCAATGCAATTGGTAAGTTCTTTGTTGTTTCATAATTGTTTTGATTTCCTATTGTTAACCTCTTGCTTTTGTAGTTAGATCTCTCTTTAATTCTTGCAATTCATGTTGTTTACTTTTATTGCCTTCTATGTGTTTGTTAAAATGCTTCTTTTAGTTATGAGTTTACTTTTCTATTATTTTGCCTTTCTATTGTTAATCTCTTCCTTTAATTCTTGCAATTTACTATGCTTTTCTTTTGTGCCTTCCAAGTGTTTGATGAAATGCTTGGTTGGATTTTAGAGTAGATTTTAGTGCTCTTGGCTTGGGAAGGTAACTTAGGAACTCTTGAGTTACTAATGTCTAAGTGATTGACGATTGGGATCCATTAACTCTAGATCTCACTAATTGATTTGGTGTAGAACTAGGACTTATGGACTTGGATTGACATAGCTCATTTGACTTTCCTTTATTAGTTAGAGGATGACTTAATGGGGTTGATCCTTGCCAATTCTCATGCTGTGGTTAGTGATTAGGATAGAGATCCTTGACCACCAAACCTTGCCAAGACCTTTTTGTTATTTGAATTTCATTTCCATTTACTTTTCACGTTTCTTATCCAAAAACCCCAAAATACCTCATAACCAATAACAAGACACTTCATTGTGATTCCTAGGGAGAACGACCCGAGGTTTAAATACTTCGGTTTATAGATTTTAGGGGTTGTACTTGTGACAAACAAATTTTTGTATGAAAGGATTATTGTTGGTTAGAAACTATACTTGCAACGAGAATTCATTTGTGAAATTCTAAACCATCAAAAGTCTTAATCATCACGCGTATGCGAGATGCCCAACCCAAAAATGTTGGTCGCATCGTGTGTAGATGGTCGCGTACGCAAGCTTATGCAGAACAGCAAAAATGCTGAATGCTGCAGAATTTTCAGTTTGCACTCTGAACTTCCGACGAGCATAACTTTTCCGTTTTAAATTATTTTTCTTCCGTTCTTCAAACGGCACAAACTTCACAGACCCAATTTTCATATAAAATAATTTTGAAATCATTCGGCAGTTCGGAAACCGAGTTATGGCTCGCCGAAATTTGGCCAAAAATTCACTTTTTCACAAGTAAGCTCAAACCTCCATTTTCATTAAACCAGACTAAGTTCCCATTGCCTATAAATGTATTTATAAAAAAAAGCATGTCATCACATGTCAAATAGCACTATTATCCACCCATCATTCTACAATCACTCATGGTTCAATTTTACCCACTTTCACATCTTAAGTTTCTCACCTCTTAATCAACAAAATCATCATCAATCATCATATAGCATTCTAGCTTAATTACCCACATCAATCATCATCAAACCATCATACTCAGCCTTCTCATTTATTCCATTATATATTATTATACAACTTATCAAATTCACCCATAAGAACTCATAGCCAACATAATCTCATACTCAATCATTTTCAACACAAATCATACATAGTCTTCTCCCATGGAACATCACATTCATAATTCATTATCATCACATAATCTCATCATCATTATTATTACTCAACATTTACCATCATCAATCATTCAATATACATTTCAACCCCCGAAATAACAATAATCAACACTAGTCATTAATCCTCAACCATACATGCCATACAACCTATCTTAGGGTCACCTAGCCTAAGTTTTCACAAGACATTATATATTAAATGAGAGAAACCTAAACCATACCTTAGCCAGTTCCTCCTTAAGCCAACGACACTTCAAATTTCCCCCATTCCACGAGCTTCAAGCTCCAATGCTGGAACTTCATCCCAAACCACCAATTGAGCTCCAAATTAATAATAAACACAATCTAATCCACGTAATATCACAATAATCAACATAGAGTTCACTAGTTTAATAATTCATTAGGGTTCAACAAATTCTTACCTCACGCACGAGTTAAACGGGCAAAATCCAGTGATTACCCACTACTAGAGTTCACCTAAACCATCAAAATATATAATTCTTCAATACCTAAAACCCCAAAATTTGAAACTGAATGAAGTTAGTCAAAAGTTATGTGAGATTAAATATTTGGGAGAATAATGAAGTTAGGGTTCCATGAGCCCCTTTCTCTCTTCAGTGTTCTTGCCGAATGAATGGGGTAGAAGGAGTTTTTCATTTAATATATTGGGTTGAGTGGGTTGGGCCTTGGGCCCATTTTGGGCCCAGTTCGACCGGTTCGGCCCAATCTTGGGCCAAATTCTTTGAAATTGGTGTCAAAATTCACGTTTTAATTAGCTCTATTAAACTATCAAATCCCATTTTCTAATTACTTTGATTAATAATTAATTTATTGGTTAGTTAGTTACTAATTGTTTAGGGTTTACACCCTAGTTCTGCAGAATCTGCAATTTTCAGTTTTTGATACCAATTTTTAAACCTCTAAAACTTTTGCTACAAAATTTACTTTTCCTCCGTCTTTAGACGGTTTTAAAGTATTCATTTCTAGTTTTAATTCAAGATAAGTTTTACCCAACTCCAGACTTCGAATGCCAAGTTATGCCCCGTCGAAGTTAGTCAAAAACCCAATTTTATCCAAAATTCTGCATAATTCATTTTTATCATTCTCTCAAATTTGCTTCTTTCAAAACCAATAGGCACTCTCAACACTCAATTATCAATTTTCAAATCACATCCTAGCCATTCAAGACCCAATCAACGAATTTCAATTTCCATAAATTTCAAACTCAGCATTATACCATAATAAGCTCAATGCATATCACATCATAGCATTTCACATTCAATCCTCATCAACTTACCATACCTCCAATCACAGCCTCTGGCCCAATTATCATTCAATAACATTTAATAATCAATCAAACCACAATTGGTATCCAATTTTAATCATACATGTATGTCGCTCAGCAAGACTCAATTCATCAAAATCATGCCACATCAGTTATTCCAATTCATCACTAACCTAGGGTCATCTAACCTAGATTTTTATATAACATTACATAGTCTTTACTCGAAACTAAAACTCGTATCTTCAATGACGGTGATTTCCAGTTTCTTTGAATCTCTTCTCCGATCACACCCAAGCTTCAAGTAATGCCACGTAGCCTCACCCGTTCCTCCTCTAATCAAATGGCACACCCAATACCGCACCAAATCAAACCAAGCATTCTATTCAATCTAGTTATACCAATTTTACACATTTTCAAGTTAAGTTTTTACATATAAAATGAAAAATCAAAGAGAAAGAGTTCCCTTACCTTATAGCACATAATCTTGGGTCAAAACCCCGCCCGAAGTTGAGATTGAGCTTCTTCTAAAGCATCAAGATCACAAACTTCAACACCCATAACCCAAAACGCGAATTGAACATGAAATGGAGAAATGGGATAAGGTTCTCCAGATTACTTACTGCAAAATTTGGATAGAATCGAAGAGGATGACGAGATCATCGCATGGCCACAAATGGGTCGTCGATCGGAGCTCCGATTTAAGAGAAAAGTAGATTTGAGTGGTGAAGTGAATAGTGCTAGGGTTTCATTCTCTCTTTTCTTCGTCTCTCTCTCTCTCTCTCTCTCTCTCTCTCTCTCTCTCTCTCTCTCTCTCAATGTCACACAATTTGTGATTTTGGGAAATGGGGGTAAGTCATGCCCTTAACCCCTTTAAGTGACGATTGATTTGTAATTTTTTGCCCCTTGGCCCCACTTAGGGCCAAAATCTTTAAGATATATATTCTGTTTTTTTATTCTAAATATTTTTATGGTCAATCCTATATTTTTACTTTTCTCATACGTAGTACTAGACAGACTTAAGCCTGTACAATTAATTATAATGCTGGTACACGTTTTCTTCCACAATTAATTATATTTTCGCGCTCAGATTTATTTTCTAAGTTAAATTTTCACTGGTTAATTTTGAAATTAAAAATTTTAAATTTCTTAACCCTTTTAGCTCACTTTAATTTGTTAATTAATTAATTATTATTTATCCAATTTTTACATCCTACCCACCTTAAAAGAAATTTTGTCCTCAAAATTTAGTTATTTGTAAATAGGTGGGGATAATCCTTCTTCATATCAGATTCGAACTCCCACGTGTGCTCTTTCATTCCGGATCGACTCCAAGCAACTTTCACTAACGAAACTTCCTTTCTACAGAGTCTTTTGACATTAACGTCATCAATTATGATCGGAGTGACTTGAAATGTCATATTCTCTCTCAATTGAACCGATTCTAACTCTAGCATATGGGTCACATCAGATGTGTACTTCTGAGGTTGCAAAATGTGAAATATATTGTGCAAATTTGAGATATGTGGTGGCAAAGCTATTTGGTACGCCACTGGCCCAAACCTCATCAAAATTTGAAACGGACCAATGTAACAAGGGTTTAACTTCTTCATCTTTATAACTCTACCCACTCCCGTAGTTGAAGTAACCTGCAGGAAAACATGATCGCTCTCTTCAAACTCTATAGGCTTTCGCCTCTGATCAGCATAACTTTTTTTTTATGACTCTGAGTAGTAAGAATTCCCTCTCGGATCTTCTTGACCTATTCCGTTGTCTCTGCCACTAGTTTGGGAGCTAACAAGCTTGATTCTCTAGCCTCATACTAACACAACGGAGAGCACTTTCTCCCATACAAATCCTCATACGAAGCCATTCTGATGCTTGTATGGTAACTGTTATTGTATGCAAATTCCACCAAAAGCACATAATGATTCCAACTAGCTGGTTGATCCAACACACACGCTCTCAACATATCCTCTAGAGTTTGAATCATTTTTTTCTGATTGACCATCGGTTTGAGGATGGTACGCCGTGCTCAAACACAGTTGAGTTCCAAACATCTTCTGAAAGGCTCCCCAAAATCTCAAAGTAAACTGAGGATTTTTATCTAACACTATGGTCGTAAGCATGCCATGCAATCTCACAATCTCCTTAATATACAATATCACCAGTTCCTCCAAAGAATAGTTCATACAGATTGGCAAGAAATGAGCGGACTTCATCAACTGATCCACAATTACTCACATCGCATCATAACCTACTCTAGTCCTCGGCAAGCCTGACACAAAATTCATGGAAATATCTTACCAGTTTCACTATGGAATCTCAAGGGGTTGCAATATTCCGGATGACTTTTGGTGCTCTATCTTCACTCTTTGGCATGTACGACACTTAGACACATGTGTTGCTACGTCATTTTTTATTCCTGGCCACCAGAACATCTTCTTCAAGTCATGGTACATCTTGGTTGCTCCAGGGTGAATTGAGAATTGTAAAAACCGAGAAATTAGTAAATAATTAGCAAATAAATTAATTATTTTTTTAGCAAAATAGAAAATGGAACTTTATAGTTTAAAGAGATATAGAAAATTAAAATAAGAATTTTGACACTAATTTTAAAAAATTTGGCCCAAGATCGGGCCGAACCGGTCCCAAATGGTCCCAAGGGCACACACCCAACTCCTATATAAAGGCACGCTTCAGCCTTTCTTCTTCCTTCCCATTGAATTCATGCAGCAGGGAAGTAGAAGGAAACCAAAACATGTTAAACCCTATTCCACTTCAAACTTTATCCTCCGTAACTTTCAATCTGGAGCTCCGATCGCCGCACCGATTGCGGCCACGCGACCGCAGCATCGAGCTCTACAAAATCTGGTAACTAATTTGTAAGGAACCCACTTTCTAGTTTCAATTTCTTCTTCCCCTAATTTCAAAATTCAATGTGAAAGTATGTTGAATTTTGTATGATTTGGTGTTTAAGTTCGAATTAGCTTGTGGGTTTTATCGGGTTTAGCTCACTTGAGTTGTGGGCAAGGTAAGCACCCTTAACCTCTTGGTGAATTGTTGAGTTAATGAACTCTATGTTGATATTAGTGGTAATTATGATGTTAGATTGGAAATTGGTTGTGAAGTGGAATCAATTTGAGGATATGGAAGCTCGAGATAAATTTTGGAAGCTAGGTTCGTTGGTGAGGGGCTATGGTTGATAAGCTTGTGGTGCAGGAACACTTGAGGTGTTCCAGTTTTATCGGGAAATCGGCCAAGGTATGGTTAAGATTTCTCGTACTTAATATATAATGTTTTGTAAAAGCTTAGGTTAAATAACCATAGGATAGGTGTGAATGCATGAGTATGATAATTGCCTAGCACCTTTGATGATGATTGTTGTTATGGATTGAGTATCTATTGATGATTATTGTTAATGATGAGAGTAGTGTGATGAATGATGGATTAATGATAATTGATATGTTGATAATGATGAATATGAATAGATGATGGATTTGTTGATGATTTGTTAGTAAAATTGTGAAGTCCATGTATGAGATTTATGTAAAATTGAGGTATGGTTGATTATGGTAGCATGTGAAGGATGTGTGGCTGTGATATGGTGTGCTGGTAGGTAGTTTGTAAGCATACAATGTGGTTTGATTTTGACTTTTAATGAAAATAGAGGCTGAGAACTTTTGTCAAAAACTTATTTTTGGTCAAACTTCGGCGAGCCATAAGTCGGCTTCTGGACCCCCAAATTATTTCAACCTTGTTTCATATGAAAATGGGTACGTGAAGTTTATACCGTTCGAAGAACGGATAAAAAATATTTTAAAACGAAAAAGTTATGCGAATCAGAAGTTTGGAGTGCAAAGTTGGAAATTCTACAGCATTCAGCATTTTTGCTGTTCAGCATAACTTGCGTACGGAACCACTATACACGACACAACTAACCTTTTCGGGTTTGGAATCTCGTGTACGCGAGCATGGAAAAATGTACGCCCACGCGTACGCGTCGCACACGTGTACGCGTGACCCCTGTTTCAGCAAAAATGAACTTTTGTGTTTTAGAGCCCAAATCTAAATCTCTAAACCTCTATTTTCATTCTTTTAGCCCCTAAAGATTGGTTTTAAGTGTAGTGATGAGATTAAGCTATGAAAAGGAAGGTTACTTGGAAGTGTAGGAAGGTCTAGAGTAACTGAATTAAGATGTTAATGATGAGACTGGGGATGACTGTGTATGGCCAGAATGGTCGAGAAGTGTGTGTGGCTGAAATGGTTGAGATGGCAAGGTTTGGGTGTGATCCCGCTTGAGTGTTAACTTCAAAATCTATTCGGATGGCAAGTTGAGGAAAGAGGATTCCTTCTCTTGTCGTGATGCAGAAGTGAAGAAGATGGAAAGGCACTCTCCTTCGTATTGTTTCTCCCACATTCTTCTCTGGTTGCAAGGTGGAAAGGCACATTCCTTCGATGTAGAAAGGCACTTTCCTTTGCATATCCTCTAGGGGAAGGTGGAAATGCACTCTCCTTCGTTTATAATCCTCCTGGAGATGCACAACCTAGAGACCAATGTCTGGGTTAGCTCTAGATGTGTCGGGTTCTGGCAAAGTAACCGACGTGTGAGCTCACGACCAGTAGGATAGACATACATCATATGCACTTGTATGATTTTGTTTGAATGTGCATTAATTGGATTGCCTAAGTGATTATAATATGCTAATTTTTATACTTGCTATTTGTATTACTTGCATCCTACTTGTATTTGCCATTGTCTGCTTGTTTGTCTATGTAATTTCACCGGAGATGGAGGAACGGAGGAAAGGCGGAGATATTTAGGGTTTTAGTTAAGTTTTAATTAGATCTAAGGATATGGTTAAGTTTAGAAAGCCTTAGAGAACCACCCTGATTTATGTTTTCTGTCTTAGTTTCTTTAAGCTTTATAATCTGATGAGTGTTGGTGTTCTAGGATTGCCTCTGACATTCCCAGGGACTTATATATTATGTACGTGAAACCTTTACCATGCTGAGAACCCCTGGTTCTCATTCCATGCAGATATTTGTGGTCTTCAGATGCAGGACATGCGGCACCTCGCTAGGCATCTGGAGTTCTGCGGCGAAGTGGATCATTTTGGGGCCTTACTTTTGATATATATATATATATATATATATATATATATATATATATATATATACTCTCCTCATGTGTATATTACTACTTTGCTTTTGTACCTCTTATAGGTTTTTGGAGAACTAGGGCTTTTAAACATGTTCTTTGGGCTAAAAGTGGTATATTATGTATTTAAATATTCTTCGGCCAGTCTTAGCTTCGCAGGCTGAGTTAGGAGCTTGATGTTTTGTACCTTTTGGCTCTCTATTCCTAGTTTCTGTTATCTTAAGTTTGTTAACTTTAGATTTCTTCACACGCAAGTAATCTCGTTTCCCGAGCGCTGCATTTTTATTTTGCGATTTTGCTCTACCCGTTTTTCAAAGGCTCCTAGTTAAAATCTTTTTCACTATTATTATATATAATTTTACTTTTTAGAGGATGTAATACCTCGCTACCTCTGTCTTATGACTTAAGCATAAGGCTCTTCGTGGTAGGGTGTTACACTATGGTATCAGAGCAGTTCGTTCCCGTAGAGCTTGGAGAATGGACTTACTATGCTTCTGAGCATACTCTGGCTGTGTGTACATGCTATTTAGGATGTCTGCTTGATATATATAGCATAAATATTCATGAGCATTACCTTTGGAGATTCGAAGCACTAGAGTTTAGATATTAAGACTGATCACCTTAATATTAATTGTTCGGTGTGGACAAGACCCAAATAATGTCTCGTGGGCGCGAGTGAGGTGATACAGTTGATGATAGGATGGCTGCACAGGCAATTGCTGATGGCTGTAACAACAAGCTAGAAACAGTGATAGAGGCAGTAATGGACCTGGTGATTAAAAGAAACCAAGGGATTAGAACTCGTTCAACTGGAGTAAAGTTCAATAGCGCTTAGTTAGAGGGATAAAGAGACCCAAGGAATGTTCTGACAGAGTAGACGAGCGATTAAGTTCTTAGTGGGTTATAAGCAGAGTAACACTACAGAATCATGGTGAATTTGGTGCCTCTAGAATTGTAGTGACGTGAGAAAGGAGTATTAGAATATGAGGGTGTCTTGAGGAATCGGCGTAGAAACGAGGAGTGGAAAGTGTATCAGATTTAGGTTATAACAGATTGAATTAGACTAAGAGATTGGAGAATTGATTAGTGTTAAGATAGCTAAGAAGGATTTGAGATTAATTTGACTTAGATGGAACTCTTGAAGGGTAAGGAAGTTGCATTCATTGAGAAAGAGCTAGACAAAACTAAGAATGAAATAAACGGGTATAGGTTAGGCTTGAATTTGGTCGAGTTTATAATCTTGTACATGAGAGTGAAGAATGTGAATTAGTGTTTGAATTAATGTTGGGAGAATGGAAAAATGAATGGTAAGAGGTCGGTTAAATCTGAGAGGGCGTATATGGAGATTTCATAGTGAATTTTCGAGGACGGAAATTTCTGTTAAGGGGTAGGATGTAAAACCGAGAAATTAGTAAATAATTAGAAAATAAATTAATTATTTTTTTAGAAAATTAGAAAATGGAACTTTATAGTTTAAAGAGATAGAGAAAATTAAAATAAGAATTTTGACACTAATTTTAAAGAATTTGGCCCAAGATTGAGCCGAACCGGGCGAACCGGGCCCACACACCCAACTCCTATATAAACGCAAGCTTTAGCCTTTCTTCTTCTTTCCCATTGAATTCACGCTGCAGGGAAGTAGAAGGAAACCAAAACACATGAAACCCTATTCCACTTCAAACTTTAATCCTCCGTAACTTTCAATCCGGAGCTCTGATCGCCGCACCGTTTGCGGCCATGCAACTGCAGCGTCGAGCTCTACAAAACCCGGTAACTAATCTGGTAAGGAACCCACTTTCCAGTTTCAATTTCTTCTTCCCCTAATTTCAAAATTCAATGTGAAAGTATTTTGAATTTTGTATGATTTTGGTGTTTATGTTTGAATTAGCTTGTGGGTTTTGTCGGGTTTAGCTCACTTGAGTTGTGGGCAAGGTAAGCACCCTTAACCTCTTGATGAATTGTTGAGTTAATGAACTCTATGTTGATATTAGTGGTAATTATGATGTTAGATTGGAAACTGGTTGTAAAGTGGAATCAATTTGAGGATATGGAAGCTCGAGATAAATTTTGTAAGCTAGGTTCGTTGGTGAGGGGCTGTGGTTGATAAGCTTGTGCTGCGGGAACACTTGAGGTGTTTCGGGTTTATCAAAAAATCGGCCAAGGTATGGTTTAGGTTTCTCGTATTTAATATATAATGTCATATGAAAACTTAGGCTGGATGACCCTAGGATAGGTGTAAATGCATGAGTATGATAATTGCCTAGCACCTTTGATGATGATTGTTGATATGGATTGAGTATTTGTTGATGATTATTGTTCATGATTAGAGTATGGTGATGAATGATGGATTAATGATGATTGATATGTTGATAATAATGAATATGAATAGATGATGGATTTGTTGATGATTTGTTGGTAAAATTGTGAAGTCCATGTATGAGAATTATGTAAAATTGAGGTATGGTTGATTATGGTAGGATGTGGAGGTTGTGTGGCTGTGATATGGTGTGTTGGTGGGTAGTTTGTAAGCATAGAATATGGTTTGAGTTTGATTTTTAATGAAAATAGAGGTTGAGGACTTTTGTGAAAAACTGATTTTTGGTCAAATTTTGGTAAGCCATAACTCGGCTTCTGGACCCCCAAATTATCTCAAACTTATTTCATATAAAAATTGGGTCCGTGAAGTTTATACCGTTTGAAGAACAGATGAAAAATGTTTTAAAACGAAAAAGTTATGCGCATCGGAAGTTTGGAGTGCAAAGCTAAAAATTCTGCAGCATTCAGCATTTTTGCTGTTCTGCATAACTTGCATACACAACGCGACCAACCTTTTCGGATTGAGAATCTCGTGTACGCGAGCATGGAAAAATGTACGCCCACCTGTACGCGTGGCCCACGCATACGTGTGACCCCTGTTTCAGTGAAAATGAACTTTTGTGTTTTAGAGCCCAAATCTAAATCTCTAAACCTCTATTTTCATTCTTTTAGTCCCTAAAGATCGGTTTTAAGTGTAGTGATGAGATGAAGCTATGAAAAGGAAGGTTACTTGGAAGTGAAGGAAGGTCTAGAGTAACTAAATTGAGATGTTAATGATGAGATTGGGGATGACTGTTGATGAGCGGATAATTTATACGCTTTTTGGCATTATTTTTAGTATGTTTTTAGCAGGATCTAGTTACTTTTAGAGATGTTTTCATTAGTTTTTATGTTAAATTCACATTTTTGGACTTTACTATGAGTTTGTGTGTTTTTCTGTGATTTTAGGTATTTTCTGGCTGAAATTGAGGGACTTGAGCAAAAATCAGATTCAGAGGTTGAAGAAGGACTGCTGATGTTGTTGGATTCTGACCTCCCTGCACTCAAAGTGGATTTTCTGGAGCTACAGAACTCAAAATGGTGCGCTTCTAATTGCGTTGGAAAGTAGACATCCAGGGCTTTCCATCAATATATAATAGTCCATACTTTGCTCAAGTTTAGATTACGCAAACTGGCGTTCAACACCAGCCCTCTGCCCAATTCTGGCGTCCAGCGCTAGAAACAAGCTGCAAAGTGGAGTTCAACGCCTAAACTGGCACAAAAGCTGGCGTTCAACTCCAAGAAGGACCTCTACACGTGCAACACTCAAGCTTAGCCCAAGCACACACCAAGTGGGCCCGGAAGTGGATTTATGCATCAATTACTTACTTCTGTAAACCCTAGTAGCTAGTTTATTATAAATAGGACCTCTTACTATTGTATTATTCATCTTTGATAAGTTGTATGCTATCTTAGATCACGTTTGAGGGCTGGCCTCTCGGCCATGCCTGGACCTTCATCACTTATGTATTTTCGATGGTAGAGTTTCTACACTCCATAGATTAAGGTGTGGAGCTCTGCTATTCCTCAAAGATTAATGCAAAGTACTACTGTTTTCTATTCAATTCAACTTGTTCCGCTTCTAAGATATTCATTCGCACTTCAACCTGAATGTGATGAACGTGACAATCATCATCATTCCTTATAAATGCGTGCCTGACAACCACTTCCGTTCTACATTAGATTGAATGAGTATCTCTTAGATCTCTTAATCAGAATCTTCGTGGTGTAAGCTAGAATGATGGCGGCATTCAAGAGAATCCGGAAAGTCTAAACCTTGTCTGTGGTATTCCGAGTAGGATTCAATGATTGAATGACTGTGACGAGCTTCAAACTCGCGATTGCTGGGCGTAGTGACAGACGCAAAAGGATAGTAAATCCTATTCCAGCATGATCGAGAACCGACAGATGAATAGCCGTGCCGTGACAGGGTGCGTTGACCATTTTCACTGAGAGGATAAGATGTAACCATTGACAAGGGTGATGCCTCCAGACGATTAGCCGTGCCGTGACAGGGCATTTGGATCATTTTCCCGAGAGAAGACCGAAAGTAGCCATTGACAATGGTGATGCATCACATAAAGCCAGCCATGGAAAAGAGTAAGATTGATTGGATGAAGATAGCAGGAAAGCAGAGGTTCAGAGGAACGAAAGCATCTCTATTCGCTTATCTGAAATTCTCACCAATGATTTACATAAGTATTTCTATCCCTATTTTATTAATTATTTTCGAAAACCCCATTACTATTTTATATCCGCCTGACTGAGATTTACAAGGTGACCATAGCTTGCTTCATACCAACAATCTCCGTGGGATTCGACCCTTACTCACGTAAGGTATTACTTGGACGACCCAGTGCACTTGCTGGTTAGTTGTGCGAAGTTGTGAACCATGGTATTGGCATCATGTTTTTGGTGCCATTACCAGGGAAAGAAAGAGCAATGAATTTTACATAATCAAAGTGTAATCACAATTTCTGCGCACCAAGTTTTTGGCGCCGTTGCCGGGGATTGTTCGAGTTTGGACAACTGACGGTTCATCTTGTTGCTCAGATTGGGTAACTTTCTTTTTGTTTTCTTTTCAAAAATCTTTCAAAAATTTTTCTTTTGTTTTCGAAAAAAAAATTATTTTAAAATAAAAATGTTTTCAAAAATAAATTATTCTATGGCTTCAAAACTTTCAAGAATGAATTCTAGAGTTTCATGGTAACATGTTGAATCCTATCTGGCTGAAAAGCCATACCGAAACTCCTTTGGGATTGGTCTTCAACTAATCACCTCAATGGATGTAAATCCATTCTAAAGCTTGAATGGCTATTAAACCATGTCTGACCCTTTGATTGGAGCTTTAGACTAAAGAGCACAAGATTCCTGGAATTCATATTAAAGATTTTGAAATCCTTATTTTTGTTTTTCAAATAATTTTCGAAAAAAAATACAAAAAAATTAGAAAATCATAAAAATCAAAAATATTTTTTGTGTTCTTGTTTGAGTCTTGAGTCATGTTATAAGTTTGGTGTCAATTGCATGTGCATCTTGCATTTTTCGAAAAAATCATGCATTCATAGTGTTCTTCATGATCTTCAAGTTGTTCTTGGTAAGTCTTCTTGTTTGATCTTTGCATTTGCATGTTTTGTGTCTTTTCTTGTTTTTCATATGAATTCTTGAATTCTTAGTGTCTAAGCATTAAAGAATTCTAAGTTTGGTGTCTTGCATGTTTTCCTTGCATTAAAAATTTTTCAAAAATATGTTCTTGGTGTTCATCTTGACATTCAAAGTGTTCTTGGTGTTCATCTTGACATTCATAGCATTCTTGCATGCATTCATTATTTTAATCTAAAAATTTCATGCATTGCATCATTTTTCTTGTTTTTCTCTCTCATCATTAAAAATTCAAAAACAAAAAAAAATATCTTTCCCTTTTTCTCTCTTAAAATTTCGAAAATTAGGTTTGACTTTTTCAAAAATTTTTAAAATCTAGTTGTTTTTATGAGTCAAATCAAATTTTCAATTTAAAAATCTTATCTTTTTCAAAAATAAAATCTTTTTCATTTTTCTTAGTTATTTTCGAAAATTTCAAAAATATTTTTCAAAAATATTTTTCTTAATTTTACATCATATTTTCGAAAATAACAATAACAATTAATGTTTTGATTCAAAAAATTTCAAGTTTGTTACTTGCTTGTTAAGAAAGATTCAAACTTTAAGTTCTAGAATCATATCTTATGATTTCTTGTGAATCAAGTCATTAATTGTGATTTTAAAAATCAAATCTTTTTCAAAACTAATTCCAATCATAACTTTTCATAAATATCTTCTTATCTTATCTTTTTCTAAAATTTGATTTTAAAATATCTTTTCTAACTTCTTATCTTTTCAAAATTTGTTTCAACTAACTAACTAACTTTTTGTTTGTTTCTTATCTTTTTTAGAACTACCTAACTAACTCTCTCCTCTAATTTTCGAAAATATCTTCCCTCTTTCTCAAAAATTCTTTTTAATTAACAAATTATTTTAATTTTTGATTTTCGAAAATTACTAACCTTTTTCAAAAACTATTTTCAAAAATCACTAACTCTTTTTCAAAAATTATTTTCGAAATTCTCCCTCTCTCATCTTATTCTATTTATTTATTCATCTACTAACATATCTCCCTCACCCACCAAAAATCCGAACCCTCTCTCTCTCTCTTTCTGAGTTCAGATTTTTCTCTTCTTCTTTTCTTCTACTAACAATAAGGAACCTCTTTACTGTGACATAGAGGATTCCTCTTCTTTTCTTTTTCTCTTCTCTTTCTTATGAGCAGGGACAGAGAAAAAGGCATTCTTGTTGAAGCTGATCCAGAACCTGAAAGGACTCTGAAGAGAAAACTAAGAGAAGCTAAATTACAACAATCCAGAGACAACCTTATTGAAAATTTTGAACAAGTAAAGGAGATGGCAGCCGAACCCAACAACAATAATGCAAGGAGAATGCTTGGTGACTTTACTGCACCTAATTCCAATTTACATGGAAGAAGCATCTCCATTCCTACCATTGGAGCAAACAATTTTGAGCTAAAACCTCAGCTAGTTTCTCTGATGCAGCAGAACTGTAAGTTTCATGGACTTTCATCTAAAGATCCTTTTCAGTTCTTAACTGAATTCTTGCAGATCTGTGATACTGTTAAGACTAATGGAGTAGATCCTGAAGTCTACAGGCTCATGCTTTTCCCTTTTGTTGTAAGAGACAGAGCTAGAGTGTGGTTGGACTCTCAACCCAAAGATAGCCTGAACTCTTGGGATAAGCTGGTCACGACTTTCTTAGCCAAGTTCTTTCCTCCTCAAAAGCTGAGCAAGCTTAGAGCTAATGTTCAAACCTTCAGACAGAAAGAAGGTGAATCCCTCTATGAAGCTTGGGAAAGATACAAGCAGCTGACCAAAAAGTGTCCTTCTGACATGCTTTTAGAATGGACCATCCTGGATATATTCTATGATGGTTTATCTGAGCTATCAAAGATGTCATTGGATACTTCTGCAGGTGGATCCATTCATCTAAAGAAAACACCTGCAGAAGCTCAAGAACTCATTGACATGATTGCTAATAACCAGTTCATGTACACTTCTGAGAGGAATCCTGTGAATAATGGGACGTCTATGAAGAAGGGAGTTCTTGAAATTGATACTCTGAATGCCATATTAGCTTAGAATAAAATATTGACTCAGCAAGTCAATATGATTTCTCAGAGTCTGAATGGAATGCAAGCTGCATCCAATAGTACTCAAGAGGCTTCTTATGCAGAAGAAGCTTATGATCCTGAAAACCCTGCAATAGCAGAGGTGAATTACTTAGGTGAACCTTATGGAAACACCTATAATCCATCATGGAGAAATCATCCAAATCTCTCATGGAAGGATCAAAGGCCTCAACAAGGCTTTAATAATGGTGGAAGAAACAGGTTTAACAATAATAAACCTTTTCCATCATCCACTCAGCAACAGACAGAGAACTCTGAACAAAATACTTATAATTTAGCAAATTTAGTCTCTGATCTATCTAAGGCCACTGTGAGTTTCATGAATGAAACAAGGTCTTCCATTAGAAATTTGGAAGCACAAGTGGGCCAGCTGAGTAAAAGGATCACTGAAATCCCTCCTAGTACTCTCCCAAGCAATACAGAAGAGAATCCAAAAGGAGAGTGCAAGGCCATTGATATAAGCACCATGGCCGAACCTGTAAGGGAAGGAGAGGACGTGAATCCCAAGGAGGAAGACCTCCTGGGACATCCAGTGATCAATAAGGAGCTTCTCTCTGAGGAACCAAAGGAATCTGAGACTCAACTAGAGACCATAGAGATTCCATTGAACCTCCTTATGCCCTTCATGAGCTCTGATGAGTATTCCTCTTCTGAAGAGAATGAGGATGTTACTGAAGAGCAAACTGCCAAGTTTCTTGGTGCAATCATGAAGCTGAATGCCAAATTATTTGGTATTGAAACTTGGGAAGATGAACCTCCCTTGTTCACCAATGAACTAAGTGATCTAGATCAACTGACATTGCCTTAGAAGAGACAGGATCCTGGAAAGTTCATAATACCTTGTACCATAGGCACCATGATCTTTAAGGCTCTGTGTGACCTTGGTTCAGGAATAAACCTCATGCCCCTCTCTGTAATAGAGAAACTGGGAATCTATGGGGTGCAAGCTGCTAAAATCTCATTAGAGATGGCAGACAATTCAAGAAAACAGGCTTATGGACAAGTAGAGGACGTGTTAGTAAAGGCTGAAGGCCTTTACATCCCTGCTGATTTCATAGTCCTGGATACTGGAAAGGAAGAGGATGAATCCATCATCCTAGGAAGACCTTTCCTAGCCACAGCAAGAGCTGTGATTGATGTGGACAGAGGAGAATTAATCATTCAATTGAATGAGGACAACCTTGTGTTTACAACTCAAGGATCTCTCTCTGCATCCATGGAGAGGAAGCATAAAAAGCTTCTCTCAAAGCAGAGTCAAACAAAGCCCCCACGGTCAAACTCTAAGTTTGGTGTTGGGAGGCCACAACCAAACTCTAAGTTTGGTGTTGAACTCCCATATCCAAACTCTAAGTTTAGTGTTGGAGAGTCTCAACAATGCTCTGAACATCTGTGAGGCTCCATAAGAGCCCACTGTCAAGCTATTGACATTAAAGAAGCGCTTGTTGGGAGGCAACCCAATTTTTATTTATCTAACTATATTTTCTTAGTTATATGTCTTTATAGGTTCATGATCATGTGGAGTCACAAAATAAATATAAAAATTGAAAACGGAATAAAAAACAGCAGAAGAAAAATCACACCCTGGAGGAAGCATCTGCCTGGCGTTCAACGCCAGAACAGAGCATGGTTCTGGCGCTGAACACCCAAAATGGGCAGTATCTGGGCGCTAAACGCCCAAAATGGGCATTATCTGGGCGCTGAACGCCAGAATTGCACCCTGGAGAGGAGCTGGCGCTGAACGCCCAAAACAAGCATGGTTCTGGCGTTCAACACCAGAAATGGGCAACAAATGGGCGTTGAACGCCCAAAATAGGCACCAACCTGGCGCTGAACGCCCAGAGTTGCGTGTAAGGGCATTTTACATGCCTAATTTGGTGCAAGGTTGTAAATCCTTGAACACCTCAGGATCTGTGGACTCCACAGGATCCCTACCTACCTCCACTCACTTCTTCTCACCCCTTTTTCACACAATCCCATAAACACTATTTCCCAAAACCCTTCACCAATCACCTCAATCTCTCTTCCCCATCACCTCTTCACCACTCACATCCACCCACTCTTCCCCATAAACCTACCTCATAAACTCCACCTACCTTCAAAATTCAAAATCACTTTCCCACCCACACCCACCCTATATGGCCGAAACCTCACCCCCCTCCCTTCCCTATATAAAGCCTTCCATTCTTCCTCATTTTCACACAACACAACCCTCTCTTCTCTTCTTGGCCGAAACACAACCCTTTCTCCCTCTCCTCCATTTCTTCTTCTTCTTCATCTATTCTTTCTTCTCTTGCTCGAGGGCGAGCAAAATTCTAAGTTTGGTGTGGTAAAAGCATAAGCTTTTTGTTTTTCCATTACCATTGATGGCACCTAAGACCGAAGAATCCTCTAGAAAGGGGAAAGGGAAGACAAAAGCTTCCACATCCGAGTCATGGGAGATGGAAAGATTCATCTCCAAAGCTCATCAAGACCACTTCTATGATGTTGTGGCCAAGAAGAAGGTGATCCCTGAGGTCCCTTTCAAACTCAAAAGAAATGAGTATCCGGAGATCCGACATGAAATTCAAAGAAGAGGTTGGAAAGTTCTAACAAATCCCATCTAACAAGTCGGCATCCTAATGGTTCAAGAGTTCTATGCCAATGCATGGATCACCAAGAACCATGATCAAAGTAAGAACCCGGATCCAAAGAACTATGTTACAATGGTTTGGGGGAAATACTTAGATTTTAGTCTGGAAAATGTGAGGTTGGCGTTCAACTTGCCAAACATGGAAGAGAACGCACGCCCCTACACAAGGAAAGTCAACTTTGATCAAAGGTTAGACCAAGTCCTCATGGACATATGTGTAGAAGGAGCTCAATGGAAGATTGACTCAAAAGGCAAACCGGTTCAGCTAAGAAGACTGGACCTTAAGCCTGTAGCTAGAGGATGGTTGGAGTTCATTCAATGCTCAATTATTTCCACTAGCAACCGGTCTGAAGTTACTATAGACCGGGCCATCATGATCCATAGCATCATGATTGGAGAAGAGGTGGAAGTTCATGAGATTATACCTCAAGAACTCTACAAGGTGGCTGACAAGTCCTCCACTATGGCAAGGTTAGCCTTTCCTCACCTCATTTGCCACCTATGTAATTCGGCTGGGATTGACATAGAGGGAAATATCCTCATTAAAGAGGACAAGTCCATCACTAAGAAAAAGATGGAGCAAGCAAGAAAGCCCATTCATGGAGCTCAAGAGGCGTATGAAGCTCATCACCATGAGATCCCGGAGATGCCTCAAATGCACTTTCCTCCACAAAACTATTGGGAGCAAATCAACACCTCCCTAGGAGAATTGAGTTCCAATATGGAACAACTAAGGGTGGAACATCAAGAGCACTCCATCATCCTTCATGAAATAAGAGAAGATCAAAAAGCAATGAGGGAGGAGCAACAAAGACAAGGAAGAGACATAGAAGAGCTCAAGGACATCATTGGTTCCTCAAGAAGAAAACGCCACCAATCACTAAGGTGGACTCATTCCTTGTTCTTACATTCTCTGTTTTTCGTTTTCTATGTTAAGTGCTTATCTGTGTTTGTGTCTTCATTACATGATCATTAGTAGTTAGTAATTTTGTCTTAAAGTTATGAATGTCCTATGAATCCATCACCTCTCTTAAATGAAAAATATTTTAATTCAAAAGAACAAGAAGTACATGAGTTTCGAATTTATCCTTGAACTTAGTTTAATTATATTGATGTGGTGACAATGCTTCTTGTTTTCTGAATGTATGCTTGAACAGTGCATATGTCTTTTGAAGTTGTTGTTTAAGAATGTTAAATATGTTGGCTCTTGAAAGAATGATGACAAGGAGACATGTTATTTGATAATCTGAAAAATCATAAAAATGATTCTTGAAGCAAGAAAAAGCAGCAAAGAACAAAGCTTGCAGAAAAAAAAAAGAAGAAAAAAATAGGCGAAAAAAAATAGAAAGAAAAAGAAAAAGCAAGCAAAAAAAAGTCAATAACCCTTAAAACCAAAAGGCAAGGGCAAATAAAAAGGATCCCAAGGCTTTGAGCATCAGTGGATAGGAGGGCCTAAAGGAATAAAATCCTGGCCTAAGCGGCTAAACCAAGCTGTCCCTAACCATGTGCTTGTGGCGTGAAGGTGTCAAGTGAAAACTTGAGACTGAGCGGTTAAAGTCAAGGTCCAAAGCAAAAAAAAGAGTGTGCTTAAGAACCCTGGACACCTCTAATTGGGGACTTTAGCAAAGCTGAGTCACAATCTGAAAAGGTTCACCCAATTATGTGTCTGTGGCATTTATGTATCCGGTGGTAATACTGGAAAACAAAGTGCTTAGGGCCACGGCCAAGACTCATAAAGAAGCTGTGTTCAAGAATCATCATACTGAACTAGGAGAATCAATAACACTATCTGAACTCTGAGTTCCTATAGGTGCCAATTATTCTGAACCTCAATGGATAAAGTGAGATGCCAAAACTATTCAAGAGGCAAAAAGCTAAAAGTCCCGCTCATCTGATTGGAGCTATGTTTCATTGATAGTTTGGAATTTATAGTATATTCTCTTCTTTTTATCCTATTTGATTTTCAGTTGCTTGGGGACAAGCAACAATTTAAGTTTGGTGTTGTGATGAGCGGATAATTTATACGTTTTTTGGCATTATTTTTAGTATGTTTTTAGCAGGATCTAGTTACTTTTAGGGATGTTTTCATTAGTTTTTATGTTAAATTCACATTTTTGGACTTTACTATGAGTTTGTGTATTTTTCTGTGATTTCAGGTATTTTCTGGCTAAAATTGAGGGACTTGAGCAAAAATCAGATTTAGAGGTTGAAGAAGGACTGCTGATGCTGTTGGATTTTGACCTCTTTGCACTCAAAGTGGATTTTCTGGAGCTATAGAACTCAAAATGGCGCGCTTCCAATTGCGTTGGAAAGTAGACATCCAGGGCTTTCCAGCAATATATAATAGTCCATACTTTGCCCAAGTTTAGACGACGCAAACTGGCGTTCAACGCCAGCCCTCTGCCCAATTCTGGCGTCCAGCGCCAGAAACAAGCTGCAAAGTGGAGTTCAACGCCCAAACTGGCACAAAAGCTGGCGTTCAACTTCAAGAAGGACCTCTACACGTGCAACACTCAAGCTCAGCCCAAGCACACACCAAGTGGGCCCCGGAAGTGGATTTATGCATCAATTACTTACTTCTGTAAACCCTAGTAGCTAGTTTATTATAAATAGGACCTCTTACTATTGTATTATTCATCTTTGATCAGTTGTATGCTATCTTAGATCACGTTTGAGGGCTGGCCTCTCGGCCATGCCTGGACCTTCATCACTTATGTATTTTCGACGGTAGAGTTTCTACACTCCATAGATTAAGGTGTGGAGCTCTGCTGTTCCTCAAAGATTAATGCAAAGTACTACTGTTTTCTATTCAATTCAACTTGTTCCGCTTCTAAGATATTCATTCGCACTTCAACCTGAATGTGATGAACGTGACAATCATCATCATTCCTTATGAACGCGTGCCTGACAACCACTTCCGTTCTACATTAGATTGAATGAGTATCTCTTAGATCTCTTAATCAGAATCTTCGTGATGTAAGCTAGAATGATGGCGGCATTCAAGAGAATCCGGAAAGTCTAAACCTTGTCTGTGGTATTCCGAGTAGGATTCAATGATTGAATGACTGTGACGAGCTTCAAACTCGCGATTGCTGGGCATAGTGACAGACGCAAAAGGATAGTAAATCCTATTCCAGCATGATCGAGAACCGACAGATGAATAGTCGTGCCGTGACAGGGTGCGTTGACCATTTTCACTGAGAGGATAAGATGTAACCATTGACAAGGGTGATGCCTCCAGACGATTAGCCGTGCCGTGACAGGGCATTTGGATCATTTTCCCGAGAGAAGACCGAAAGTAGCCATTAACAATGGTGATGCATCACATAAAGCCAGCCATGGAAAGGAGTAAGACTGATTGGATGAAGATAGCAGGAAAGCAAAGGTTCAGAGGAACGAAAGCATCTCTATTCGCTTATCTGAAATTCTCACCAATGATTTACATAAGTATTTCTATCCCTATTTTATTAATTATTTTCGAAAACCCCATTACTATTTTATATCCGCCTAACTGAGATTTACAAGGTGACCATAGCTTGCTTCATACCAACAATCTCCGTGGGATTCAACCCTTACTCACGTAAGGTATTACTTGGACGACCCAGTGCACTTGCTGGTTAGTTGTGCGAAGTTGTGAACCATGGTATTGGCATCATGTTTTTGGCGCCATTACCAGGGAAAGAAAGAGCAATGAACTTTACATAATCAAAGTGTAATCACAATTTCTGCGCACCAACTGTGTGTGGCCAGAATGGTTAAGATGTGTTGTGTCCGAAATGGTCGAGATAGTAAGGTCTGGGTGTGATCCCGCTTGCGTGTTAACTTGAAAATCTATTCGGATGGCAAGTTGAGGAAAGAGGATTCCCTCTCTTGTCGTGATGTGGAAGTGGGGAAGGCAGAAATGCACTATCATTCGTATTATTTCTCCCACATTCTTCTCTGGTTGTAAGGTGAAAAGGCACACTCCTTCGATGTGGAAAGGCACTCTCCTTTGTATATCCTCCAGGGAAAAGTGGAAAGGCACACTCCTTCGATGTGGAAATGCACTCTCCTTCGTTTATGATCCTCCTGGAGATGCGCAACCTAGAGACAAATGTCTGGGTTAGCTACTAGATGTGTCAGGTTCTGGCAAAGTAACCTATGCGTGAGCTCACGGCTAGTAGGATAGACATACATCATATGTACTTGTATGATTTTGTTTTATTATGCATTAATTGGGATTGCCTAAGTGATTATAATATGCTAATTGTTATACCTGCTATTCATTTTACTTGCATCCTACTTGTGTTTGCCATTGTCTGCTTGTTTGTCTGTGTAATTTCACCGGAGATGGAGGAACAGAGGAAAGGCTGAGGTATTTAGGGTTCTAGTTAAATTTTAATTAGATCTAAGGATATGGTTAAGTCTAGAAAGCCTTAGAGAACCACCCTGATTTATGTTTTCTGTCTTAGTTTCTTTAAGCCTTATAATCTTATGAGTGTCGGTGTTCTAGGATTGCCTCTGGCATTTCCAGTGCCTTGTATCTTATGTACGTGGCACCTTTACCATGCTGAATGCCCCCGGTTCTCATTCTATACGGATATTTGTGGTTTTCAGATGCAGGACAGGCGGCACCTCGCTAGGCATTTGGAGTTCTGCGGCGAAGTGAATCATTTTGGGCCCTACTTTTGATATTTTAATATATATATATGTATTAGACTCTCCTCATGTGTATATTACTACTTTGCTTTTATACCTCTTAGAGGTTTATGAAGAACTAGGGCTTTTAAACATGTTCTTTGGGGGTAAAAGTGGTATATTATGTATGTAAATATTCTCCGACCAGCCATAGTTTCGTAGGCTGAGTTAGGAGCTTGATATTTTGTACCTTTTGGCTCTCTATTTCTAGTTTTTGTTATCTTATGTTTGTTAACTTTAGATTTCTTCACACGCAAGTAATCTCGTTTCTCGAGCGCTGCGTTTTTATTTTGCGATTTTGCTTTATCCATTTTTCAAAGGCTCTTAGTTAAAATCTTTTTCACTATTATTATATATATAATTTTACTTTTTAGAGGACGTAATACCTCGCCACCTTTGTCTTATGACTAAAGCATAAGGCTCTGCATGGTATGGTGTTACAAGAATCCGCTCTAGTGAGTCTCTATCAACACTTTGTGTCCCAGATCTCCTACATTTGGTACACAAATTCTCCCTTTCTGTCTCCAAATTCTCTCTAACTTGGGTAACGTCTCCTTATTTTTCTGGTTCAATGGTCTGCAATATCTTCTGTAGCTCATGATCATCTTCTTGAGCTTTTTGAATCCCAACGTTGAAGTTGAAAGAAATATGTAATTGGTTCAAGCACATATCCCCAGTCACCTCCCTAATGCCCAACTTAAGATATGAAAACCTACTCAACAGTTCCTCTTCCTTGATCATCATCTAAAAAATACTTAAAGACTTTCTATTCAAGGCATCTATCACTACATTCACATTTTTTGGGTGATAGTTCAGCTCAAAGTCATAGTCCTTTAACAGTTCTATCCATCTCCGTTGGCGCATATTGAGTTTTTTCTGATCAAAGAAATATTTTAGGCTCTTGTGATAAAAAAAATACTTGGAATTTTACCCCATAAAGATAGTGCCTCCATAATTTTAATGTAAATACAACCGCAGCAAGTTCTAGGTCGTGAGTTGGATAATTTCCTTCGTGCGGCCTCAACTGTTGCAAAGCATATGTGACGAGCAAAAATTGAAGCTCACGAATACCAACAAGTGCACCGGATCACACAAGTAATAACACGGTGAGTGGATATCGTTTCCACGAGGATTAAAGGATTGAACAAGCAAATTTTTTATTAAAAAATCCTAATTAATGATCGAAGAGGTCAAGAGAGTATCTTGCTGAGAGCTTTGAGAATCTTGAATGTTTGGATGTCACGGATACTAAGTTTGAATGATGAATTGAGAGAAGACAGTGATGATGAGAGTCAAGGGCTTTGGAGATGCTTATGCTCTTAGGAAAACCAATCTTGTTTATTTATCTTGAAGTTTATAAAGATCTTGCACGACAAAACCTTTAGTAACTGATTTCAAATTCCTTGACTCCTCAGTTTCTCAAGCATTAATTAGACGTTAATTAATTAATTAAGAGATTAAGCACAAAAAATGATTTTAGATTCAAATAAGATTTTAGGCCTAATTATATGTCACATATTCAAGCTAATCTTGTCCAGTTAAATCTTAAAAGAAAACATAATTTTCAAAAGTTGTTCTAATTCGAATTATATGTCATTTATTCAAAATTAGAGTGATTAAAAATTATGTATGTCTCGCACACTAATTGAACCACTATTCCTAGCTGAATTCAAATAGTCATGTGAAAAAGTTTTCAATCTTTGATTCAAATATCAAATTTTCCAATAATAATAAAAGAATCTAAGAAGAATTAGCTTACCTTTCGATCAACTAATCCAAATGAAGAACGAATAAATGAATCATGAAATAGATTAATGCAAGACCTCGAAATAAAATAAACTTAGATTAATTATCAATAGAAAACATAAACAGAGCTCCTAACCCTTTGACAGAGAATTAGTTACCCATGAAGAAGTAAGAAAAATAAGAAGAAGAGAAGTAGTCCAAGGACATGATTCCCTTCTCTGTGAGCTATGCTCACTTATTTATAGCCTAAATTCTAGAATTCAAATTCAAAACTAAACTAATCTTATCCGTCAGAGAGGAAGATAAGATAACTACCCTAATCTTATTTTTCAGAGAGAAAGATAAGGTACTGACTTCAATTTCAAATTTAGAAATGAAAATTCAATTTAAATCCTAACAACCAAATCTCTTATGCTTCTGGAGAGAATCAATAAATAATCTTCTAGAGTCTTCAATCTTTTGGATGTGATTAAAACTTCTAATGATGTGGATAATTAAGTTTGGGCCTTAATTATTGAATTCTGAGAGTTGTAATTGCCTGTAAGCTGACTTGGATTGGAGACAATTGGGCAAAAGGCCCAAGAACACCTTCTAGGAAGGGTGTGTCTGCCAAGCGTGGAACCTAGGCCGCCGGGCATGGGAGAGCAAGCTAGGGAGTCCGCCGGGTATGATCTAGGGCCACCAAGCGTGGGAGATCTCTGCCGGATGTGCATGCCTTCCGCCAGGCGTGCGTGTGTTGTGTGCTGGTGTGTATGTCTTTGTTTTCCTTAGGCCACGCTTTTATATCCTTTGCGCTTTCCTTGTGAAAAAACTTGGTTTTTGCTACTTTTTTAGCCCAAAATTCTTGAAAACATAAAAATACTATTCCAACCTCAAATATTTAATTTTTTTTTATTAAATTCTATTATAAAACATAAGAAATTTAATTAAAATCTAAGAAAATAAATAAGAAAAAGAATTTAAAAATTGCTTAAGTTGACATGTCATCACAACACCAAACTTAAAATTTTACTTGTCCTCAAGTAAAAAGAAAGATAAATGGAGTTTAGCTTAATAAAAGAGATTTGAAAAGATTTTAAGATTTGAAAACAAAAAGTGGGGTTTATGATAATTATTTGTGGTTGCATTTGGCTTCTCTTATCCTTCATGAATCTTACGTACTTAGGATTAGGAGTTTTCAAAAATTGAAATTCGAATTGTATTATGAGATTTCTTTTGGATTTTTATGACTTAGAGGCAGTTACTTTTTATTTGAATTTAGAGAAAGCTCTTCGCGGTTTTTTACTCTAAGGGTTTTGTTGCAAGGCCACTTTTTGTGGGTTTTTCTTGGCACATTCACCCCACAAGCACATAACTAGGGTTTTGATCCAAACATTGATGCCAAGAGCCTCTTTGAACTTCTAAATGTTTTGTCGTAAGGCAACTCTTTAAACGGGTTTTCAATCACTAATCCCAGTCTTGTTGACCTAAGTTACCGGGTGATAAAGCACACCTCGGATTTACTGACCCAAGTTTATCCTTAAAACAAAAACACCACAGACACATAACTAGATCCTAATCATTGGTGCTCAGATTCTTGGAACTTTTGACTTTTGATCTTTCCATTTTTTTTCACTATTCCAAGGAATTAATGATCGAAATCTCATAATACTTCTTTAAATTTCTGTTCTTGAAGATTCTTCTTCTGTTTCCTCAAGATTCAAGCATTTCATATCTCTTCAAGTACAGCTATATATTCTTAAGTACCTCCATTATTATTTTTTTTTGAATAATTTACTTCAATCCCTTCATCAAGATATTCCCCATAAAAATAGTTGCTAGAGGAACAAGCGTTCAAATTTTAAGTTTAAGATGAGAATAGAAGGATAGAATATGCCATGTATGCATGGAAGAAAAAGGTAAAATAAAAGAGAAGAGCAAGTAAAACTAAAATAGAAAGGATAAAATTAAAGGGGAAAGAAACTAACTAACCACCAGTAGAGAGGATTTATCTTATTTTGATCTTATCCAAGTCTATTCAGTTATCATCATTGCTTCTTGTGCTGGTTCTTCATGATCCATGGTGTTACCAATACCAAACTTAAGGGTTTATACCAAACTTAGAGAGTTATAGAATCTTGATAATAAGTGTAAATTATGAAAAGAAGCATATGCACATGAAGAAGAAAAGAACAAGATAAAACCTAAATAACGTGGGTTTTTTTTTTCAAAATAAATGTAAAACAAGGATGACAATATATATGCAACAGAGGAAGGTGAACGGGAAGAAGAAGATGATGATGATGACTAAGACCTCTTAAACAAAAACAAGAAAGAAAATACTAACCGCAGTTGAGTTGCCTCCTAGCAAGCACTTCTTAATCGTCACTAGCTTGACGTTGAATCTCCTAGGTTGGTGGTTGGGATATTTCACAGCTTCCCCCAATGTCATATTTTATGAGCCATGTATTGTCCAATTCTTCTTTAGTTTTGGAATATGAAGGGTCTCAATGATTTCTTCATCCACAACTTCTTGGACTAGGGTATCAACCAAATCAATGGACATGCAATGCTTTACTTCTTCTTATTCACTCGGATGCTGTATGGCTTTTTAAAGACATTAAAGACCATTTGTTCTTCATGAATTCTAAGTGTAAGCTCTCCTCTTTCATCATCAACAAGTGCTCATCCGGTGAACAAGAATGGTCTTCCTAGTATGATTGAAGCATCCCCATCTTCTTCCATGTTAAGAACTATGAAATCGGCGGAAAAGATGAATTTTCCAACCTTGACCAATGTATTTTCCACTATCCCATGTAAAACTTTTATTGATCGATTGGCTAGTTATAGTGAAATCCTAGTCGATTTTATCTCCTTAATCTACAACCTCTTTACCATAGATAGGGGCATCAGATTGATGCTAGCTAAGTCTCAAAGAGCTTTGCCAATAGCGATGTCTCCAATAGTACAAAAAATTTGAAAACTTTCTGGATCCTTCAATTTTGTAGTAGTTTTCTTTGAATGATATCACTGCATTCCTTGGTGAGAATTACTTTCTCATCTTCTTGAAAAGATCTTTTCTTGGTCAACAGTTCTTTCATAAATTTGGCATAGAGACGCATTTGTTCAAGGGTCTCAGCAAACAGAATGTTGATTTGTAACTTCTTGAAGATATCTAAGAATTTTGAAAATTTTTTCTCTTGATCTTGCTTCTTAAGCCTCTGAGGGTATGAAATTCTTGATTCATAGGTTTTCACTTTATCTTTTTTTTAGTTCTGTTGATGTGGGAGCTTCCTCTAAGTTTGCCTTCCTTTATTTCTTTAGTGGGTCTTCGGTTGTCTTCTTGTTCTCCTTGGGGAGTAATTTATTGATCATTGTTCCACTTCTTAGGGAGATGTACTTACATTCTTCTCTAAGGTTTGGTATGGTGTCACTAGGAAGGAAAGTGGTGCCCCTTTCTACTAATTGCTTGGTCACCTGTCCTACTTGCACCTCTATGTTTCTTATGAGAGCTTCCTGGTTTTTGGAAATTCCCCTTGATTCTTGCATAAAGGCCTCAGTGGCTTGAGATAGTTTCTCCATCATAAGCTCAAGCAGTGATGGTTGGTCGGTTGAAATAAATTGCTGAAGTTTTTTTCCTTAGTTACTCCAGCCAAAGTTAGGATGATTCCTCCAACCAAGATTATAAGTTTTTGAAAAGGGATTGTTCTCCCCTCTTGAGAAATGTTCTATAAAGTTTACTTGCTACTTGACTGAATGATCCCTAGTGTTTAAATCATACTGTTCACTTGGATGTTCTCCTCCACACATATCACATGAAATTTGGCTTTTGATGGCTGCTACTTGATTCTGCTCGATATATTTTGTGAGTGATTGTATTTGTTTGGCCATCGCCTCACTCCGTGCTATGAGAGCATCTACGGTATCGAGTGTCATTACACTCTTTTTAGTGGCTCTTTCAGATGAATATATAAAATTGGTGGTTGCCACTGTCTCTATTAATTCCAATCATTGCTCTCAAAGTTTGAGAAACATCATCATTAAAGTTTAAAGCCATTTGGGAAAACGTGATGTGGACACCTTCTAAGCATCTCTTTGTATCTTTTCCGAACTTCATAGAGCGACTCACCCTCTTTTTAGAAGAATGAATTGATGCCATTTCTTAATTGAGTCAGCTTTTGAGGTGGAAAGTATTTAGTTAGGAATTTACTAACTAGATCCTCCCATGAAGTGATGCTTCCCAAGGGTCGGGATTGGAGCCATTATGTGGCTTTGTCCCTTAGAGAAAAGGGAAATAGTCTTAGTTGGATGGCTTTGTGACTAATTCCATTACTTTTCATAGTGTCACACAGCTGCAGAAAGTTTACTATGTGGATGTTCGGATCCTCTTGAGGATTACCTCCAAATTGATCCCTTTGTAATAGTTGGATGAGTAAAGGTTTGAGTTCAAAGTTGTTTGCTTGAACTGTGGGCCTTACTATGCTGTCTCTACAACTGTCAGAGGTGAGTGTATTGTAATCTCCACGGATCCTTCTTGCATTGTTTTGGTTGTCTGCCATTCTTTCTTCTTCTTGTCTCCTAGCTCTTTCTTTCTTTCTTAATCGGAATAGAGTTAACTCTATTTCAGGAACGAATTGGAGTGTGGAATCTCCTCCTTCTTGCAAGCAAGACAATAATGAAAGCAAGATTAAATGCACCTTGTGGAATAAAGAGGAGAAAGAAATAAGTTAAATAGGATAAGAAATTAAAAGAACGTTAAAAGAAAATATGGACAAAGAAAAAGAATGTGAAAACTAAATAAAACAAGAATTAAACCAATAACTAGAATGCAGAAAATAAGGAATTTAAAATACAATCAAAACATTTAAATTTTAAATTTTTTAATTTAAACGGAATCAGACAAAAGGCATGTGGATTGAAAAAGAAAGAAAATAAAAAAGGTAAAAATAAAAATATTAAAGATAATAAAAGAAAAGAAAAAAGAACGTGGAAGATTCAGAAAAGAAATTAAAAAGCAACTAAAAGGAAAGGGAAAAAAACATGACAAAAAGAACAGAAGAATAAAGAAAATAAAGAAAGAAGAAAAAGAATGTATAGGGAAAATAAAGAAACTAAAAGTGAAAGAAAAGACAATAAACACGATCTAAGTTAGGATTTAACTGGACGTTATGTTGTCAATCTCAATTAATCCTCGGCAACGGTGCCAAAAATTTGATGAGCGAAAATTGAAGCTCACGGATACCAGCAAGTGCACCGGATCACACAATTAATACCATGGTGAGTAGATATTGTTTCCACGAGAATTAAATGATTGAACAAGCTAATTTCTGATTAAAAAGCCTAATTAGATTAATAAAACCTTATTGATGATCGAAGAGGGCAAGAGTGTATCTTGTTGAGAGCCTTTAGAATCTTGAGAATCTGTGCTATGCTCACTTATTTATAGCCTAAATTATAGAATTCAAATTCAAAACTAAACTAATCTTATCTGTCGAAGAGGAAGATAAGATAACTGCTCTAAACTTATCTTTCGGAGAGAAAGATAAGATACTGACTTCAATTTCAAATTCAGAAATGGAAATTCAATTTAGATTGTAACAACCAAATCTCTTATGCCTTTGGAGAGAATCAATAACTAATATTCTAGAGTTTTCAATCTTATGGATGTGATTAAGACTTCTAATGATGTGGATAATTAAATTTGGACCTTAACTATTGAATCTTGAGAGTTGTAATTGCCTGTAAGCTGACTTGGATTGGAGATAATTGGGCAAAAGGCCCAAGAACACCTTCCAGGAAGGGTTTGTCCCCCAGGCGTGGAGCCTAGGCCGCCAGGTGTGGGAGAGCAAGCTAGGGAGTCCGTTGGGCGTGATCTAGGGCCGCCGAGCGTGGGAGAGCTCTGCCGGGCGTGCATGCCTTCTGCCAGGCATGCGTGTGTTATGCGTTGGCGTGTATGTCTTCGTTTTTCTTGGCCCATGCTTCTTAGGCCACGCTTCTTGGGCCACATTTTTATTTCCTTTGTGCTTTCCTTGTGAAAAAGCCTTGGTTTTTTCCTACTTTTTGAGCCCAAAATTTCTGAAAACATAAAAATACTATCCCAACTCCAAATATTTGATTACTTATTAAATTCTATTAGAAGCATAAAAAATTTAAGTAAAACCTAAGAAAATAAATAAGAAAAAGAATTTAAAAACTACTTAAGATGATATGTCATCAATATGGCACAACGTTTCGGTGCTACATGAAAATACACCCTAAACCCTTCAACGAGGCATCACAATACACTTCAAACAGTTCATAGGGTTTAGACAATACGAGTACTAGCACTGTAGTTAGCCCCTCTTTCAGAGTTTGAAAACTCTCCTCAAATTCGGGTGTCCATACGAATGGCGTATCATAGGTAAGGCAATCTAAGAGAAGCCCTTAATAAATCTTCAGTAATATCCAGCCATGCCCAAGAAACTTCTCACCTCCGTCACAGTTGTTGGTCGTCCCCATTTAGTCAATGCTTTAACTTTACCAGGATCCACTGTTATGCCTTCTCGTCTTACCACATTCCTTATGAACTTCACTTCTTCTTTCCAAAACTCACACATAGAAAGTTTTGCATAAAGTTTCCTCTCCTTCAAGATTTGTAAAACTATGTGCAAGTGCTCTTAGAGTATATCATATAATCCATGTACATGGCATGTGCATTCGTCAACCCAAAGGACATCACGGTGTATTCGTAATGACCATAACGAGTCTTGAAAGCTGTCTTAGGAATATCCTCCTCTCACCCTTATTTGATGATAACTTGACATCAGGTCAATCTTGTAGAAAATGTCGGATCCTTGCAATTAGTCCACCAAGTTATCAATTGGTAAAGGATACTTATTCTTCATCGTCACCTTATTCAATTGCTTGTAATCCCCACACAATCGCATACTACGATCCTTCTTTTTTACTAATAAGAGAGGTGCTCCCCACATAGAAATACTTGGTCGGATATATCTCTTATCCATCAGTTCCTCCAACTGAACCTCCTTAAGTTCTGCCAGCTCCAACGGCAACATTCTATACGGCGCAATTGAGATTGGTCTAGCTCCCGGTACTAATTCTATCACAAATTCTATCTCTTGACGGGGGAAAATTTAGGTATATCCTCAGAAAATACTTCGAAAAATTCATTCACTACCAGAATTTGATCTAGACTCTGTTCTTCTCCTGACGAGCTAGCGGGTAACAGCACATACCCCTGATACTCACTTTCACTACAGTGTACCATAACAGAATTCAAATAATAACTCCGAGCTATTATTGACCCATTTGACCCTTTTGACAAAAACTAAATAGAATGGTCAAAACAGTCTAGCAACACATGATGCTTCGACATCCAATCCAAACCAAAAATCAAATCAAGTCTAGTCAAAGGCAAGCATAGCAAGTCATGAACAAAATGTTGGTTTTCAATCCGGAAAGGCACTTGTTGACAACATAACTTAGTTATCACAACTTTAGAGGCTAGTGAATGCACATGCAAGTCATAAGCTAATTCGGATAATTTTAGCCCTTATTCCTCAACTTTGTCAAATAAGATGAATAAATGTGATGCTCTAGTATCATACAAAGCAGTTAAAGTTTGGTTACCAATTTCACAGTTACCTCGAATCAAAGTATTAGACCTAGCAACGTCATTTGCCATCATGGAAAAGACTCAGCCTTGTTGTTGACCTCGACCGGCATCCTGAGTTCCTCTATGTGGACAATTCTTGTAGATATGCCTCGACAATCCCCATTTGTAGCATAGACCTAACTCAACCCTGCATGACTGATTCAGATGGTATCTTCTTATAAAACTCTCGGCGGTCACCCTTCGTCATAGCAGTCTTCCTCGAACATTTTTCCACCACTCCGCTCTTGTTCACCAACTTAGAAAAGATTCGGATCTCTATAGGCACCACGACACTGATGATATCATTTCGAAGACCACCCTCATACTTAATGCATTTTCAGTCCTCAAATCAGCACAACTCCTCAAATTTGTTTGTATACCCAGCCACTGCCATAGAACCTTACTTCAATTGCATTAGTTCTAACTTCTTCGCTGTCCTTACTGAGTTCGGAAAGTACTTCTTGTAAAACTCAGTCTTGAAAGCATCCCAGGTAATAACAGCATCACTTTGCTACAACAAACGGTGAGCTCCTTGCCACCAGAACTGAGCCTTTCCTTTCAGTCGATACGTGGCAAACTCTACGTATTGAACCTCCGGCACATGCTGAGTTTGGAAAGCTCTCTCCATGGCTTAGAACCAATTATCCGCCTCAATAGGGTTGGTCGTACCCTTGAAGGCAAGAGGATTTACCTTCAAGAATGCAGCCAAGGTCATATGCCCTCCATTTCTCCCATTCGATCTATTGCCACCTCTTCCATTTCCATTCCCGGCCAGCTGTCCCAAAATCTCAGCAGTAGCCTACATGGCAACGGCCATGTTCTCCAAACCAACCATAAAGCCAACCGGATTGTTTGCCGGTCCAAGTCCCTCATTATCTCCCCGTCCTCGTCCTTGATCTTGTCCACACCCACGAGATGCCATTTGGGTCCTATTCACACCAAACAATTGATATCAAAGTGATCAGTCTCATCTCAAGTCTAGTACTTCAAAATCCCAAAAGTATGCTCGTGAACAATTATGCTATATTTATCAAGTAGATGTCCTAAATAGCACATAAACAGAACTCAGAGTATGCTCAGTACCATAATTAGTCCATTCCTTAGGCTATACAAGAACGAACTGCTCTGATAACATAATGTAATACTTTACCACACAAAGCCTTATGCTAGAGTCATAAATCAAAGGTGGTGAGGTATTACAACACCTAAAAAATATACATACATAATATTTGAAGAATAATAATATAACTAGGAGCCTGTGAAGGAAAGATAAACAAAAATGACTAGCGCCATCACACACGAAATGATAACATAGAAAATGTCGCTTACAGAGCGAAAGAGATATATGACTATACAAGATCAGGGTACAACACATAATAATCACTAGTCTCGACCCGCGAAGCCAAGGCCGACTAGAATATTACAAATCAGAAAGTGTACAAGATAAAAGCCTATTTCTCCAAAATAAAAATCTCTGAGAAGAATATACAATAATATTTTCAAAAGTGGAGAAATGCTAAATATAAAATAAATATCAACTAAAGTCTTCTTCGCTTTGCCAAAAGAATCATACATATTCAGCGAGGTGCATCGCGCGCTGCATTTGAAAAATAGAAAATTCATGACGGGTGAAAATCCGACGGTTCTCAGTAGGGTAATAGTTCCAAATAAAGACTATATAAAGAGACATGAACACACTAGGTAAATCCAAATCTCCAACTTAACTGAGTTCAAGCCTAGGGTCTATAACTAATCCCAACAAGGTCAATTTGCTAAAGTCTCAGTTCAGTATTCAGTTCAGTACTCAGTGCAGTGTTCAGTTCAGTAGTAACAATCACAATTAATAATCAATGTAATTCAAGCACAATCGAAGAGCAAGTACAGTAAATATTACAATTAGCAGTTAAACAAAAATATTCAGATAGGCAAGTGAAAGCAACATGCACATTCAAACAATAGTAATTAGACACACATGATGCATGTCTAGTCCTAAATAGGCCATGAGCTTATGTGTCGGTTGGTTGTTCGTGCCCGACAACATTCCTGAGATAGGCGTTCGTATCGTCGTCCCTATCTCATGAAACTTTCCTTCCATGAGCGTTACATATCGCCATCCTCATGGAAGATCATCCTTCCGGCCTCGAGTGAGTGTTACGTATCGCCGTCCTCACTGAGCCATACTCAGAGCCTCAAGTGGGCGTTATGTATCGCTGTCCCCACTGAGCTTTAATGCACCATATCTCAAGTGAGCATTACGTATCATCGTCCTTATGAGATTGGGCTCAATAATAATCATGCAAGCGGGACCAAGCCTCTGTCCTTGCCAATCCGATATTCATATCAATTTGATAATATCACTAACTCAATCAATTTCATAGGTTATAATATATATTCATCCCATTAATTTATCAATTAATTATTCTAATTATCTCATGAGGGGGACCAACCACCGTCCTCACCAAGGGTGGGACGAACCACCATCCCCACGATATTCTAGTTAACCAAGTGTTCATCCGAGAGTTAATCAATTCAATTTGTCATTCTTCTCCCTAGTGTATTCAACACTTATAAATTAGTTATTCAACTTCATACGGAGGTTAGAGGGTGTTATAAACAGACTGGGAAGGTTAGATAGTTCAAAATCATCATTTTGGCCAAAACATGGTAGTCATGCTTACGCACACTTCGCACGTACGCGTGGAACTTAAATTGGGTTCTTGCAAAAATGCGACATCGTGTGTACGTGGCCCATGTGCGTACGCGTGAGTCCAGGTTCATGCTTACACAGCACTCGTGCGTAAGCGCAAAACCACACAATGCCCATTCGAGTTTTTCAAATGATGCGTACGCATGATAGGTGCATATGCGTAGAACCTGGGTTTACCCCAGTTCTGCAGAATCTGCAATTTTTCAATTTTTAATACCAATTTTCAAACCTCTATAACTTTTCCTTCAAATTTTACTTTTTATCCTTTCTTAGATGGTTTTAATGTACTAATTTCTAGTTTTAATTCAAGATAAGTTTCACCAAAATTCAGATTTCAAGCGCCAAATTATGGCCCGTCGAAATTGGTCAAAAACCCAATTTTACCCAAAATTCTGCAATTCATTTTTACGATTCTCTCAAATTTGTCTCTTTCAAAACCAACATAAACCAATTCCTAGGCACCCTCAACACTCAATTATCAATTTTCAAATCACATCCTAGCCATTCAAGACCCAATCAACCAATTCCAATTTTCATAAATTTCAAACTCAGCATTATACCATAACAAACTCAATGCATATCACATCATAGCATTTCACATAGTTAATCCTCATCAACTTACCAATATTCCTCCAATCACGGCCTCCAGCTCAAATATCATTCAATAACATTTAATAATCAATCAAACCACAATTGGCATCCAATTTTAATCATACATATATATCGCTCATCAAGACTTAGTTCATCAAAATCATGCTACATCATATCACCATTCAATCATCAACCAACATTTATTATTCACACTAAACCATCAATATCAACCACATCAATTATTTCAATTCATCACTAATCTAGGGTCATCTAACCTAGGCTTTTACATAACGTTACATAGTGTTTACCCGAAACTAAAACTTGTATCTTCAATGACGGTGGTTTTCAATTCCTTTGAATATCTTCTCCAATCATAGCCAAGCTTCAAGTAATGCCACCTAGTCTCACCCGTTACACTACAAGAAAAACACCCATTTGTAGCCAAAAGTGAAAAAAAAAATTATGCCTTAGGCTACGGCTATGCATTTTGGGGGATGCCTATTCGGCCATTGCGGGCTACGCTTTTCTGCACCAAGGGCTACGCTTTTGGCATTTGGGAATAGGGTGCGCTTTTCAAGTGATGCTGTCCAAGACCAAAGACTACGCTTTTCAGCTTCCATTTTTGCCAGAATAGGCTACGCTTTTCAACGCTACTGCATCACCTGTAAAGCGTAGCCACATTGTATACCATGGCTACCTTTTTTTTTGTATACTATAGCTACTGTATATAAGTGTAGCCTTAGGTCTCGTTTTTTTTTCTCTCTCTCTATATATATATAATTTTTTTAATAATTATTAATACAACATAATAGTTAGTAATATGATTACATGTATAATAATTCTGTATTTTTATTTAAATGAGTTGAATATTATAAAATAAAAATAAATACATAATTATACTAAATAATTTCTTTAAATAATGAAAATTATCTCTAACCAAAATATATTAATTGTAAAAATTCATACATCTCACACTAAAGTAAATATAGCCATATCAAAATAACCATAATACCACTTAGAATTTACTACTAATACTCTACAAAAAAAATATATCCTAAATACATAAGTATCTTCTAATAAAAGTCATTATTCAACCATACATGTAAAGATTCTAAACAGTACTCTATCTTAGCCAATAAACCACAATAATAATCAGCTTAATCTTCATTGTTTGATCTTCATTGTTACCCTACATAATTATATAGAAAAGTAGTTAGAAAAATATTCATAATGACATTCGTAATCAACAAATTTTATTATCAGATTTAAGTAAAAGCATTTTTATTGATAACAATAATGCAATTTCAAGCGCTTTGGGATCTTTAAATGTCACAAATACAGTCTTTGATTTCCCATGTTCACTGCAAAAAAAGAGCCACAATATAATATCTTTATCATTTTGTTATTTAGATGGGAAAACTACAGGAGCTGAATTCAAGCCACATATAGTTTCAGCATAGAATACTAGTTCAAATCCTAAAACAGAACATCTTAAGTGTACCAAACTTCCACTTAACTTCTTAGCTGGCATTGAGTAAGGCCAAAATAAATTAATAAGTAAAATAAAATAGAATGATGGTTAAAGTTACACCCTACCTTATTCAGCTTTGCTTTACTCTCAATACACCACGTGATTTCTTGTCTACCTTTTGTACTTTTTCTCCCTCTCCCCCTCCCTCCAAACATCCTAACCAAAGGTCTTAAAAATTTGAGCTAACGAAAACTGAATTCAAGAAACCTTTTTTCTTCAAATTCTAAGAAAGAAAGAAACTAAAATTTAAGAATTTTCTGCACAGAAAATGAGAAAATTATGTACCTGAAGATCTCAATGTGCTCAACTTTTTCAGAGAAAGAGAGGCTACAAATTAAACTAATGTTCTAGAGTTGTTCGTCACCAAGAGGCCATGTAGGCTATTTCACAAAGCAAAGACTTCACATTACCTGTTGAAGATAGCCTGAACAAAACAATAATTATTCAAATTTAATTTAAAACACAAGAAAAGACATAATTAAATAATTTAAATTCATCAATCAATGCTCAAGTTGGTCAAGCAAAAAATAAATAAATAAACGCAAGGTTCTCGATAGCTGTATAGCATTATTTTTCATTATTCAGCAATAATTAGACTAAGCTTCAATTCAAAAACAAGAATATAATGATTATGTTAAACATCTTTCTTATTCACGTCATGAGGTGAAAACAGAATACCAGGTTATATTATGATTATGATAATGCCGCAATTGTTTAAGGAAGTAAAACTTTTGAGCAAAAGACACGTGAAAAATTATGAGGGAAAACATCAAATTGGGTAAAGGCCTATAATAAACGCATGCATGAAGGAGCTAATAACAGAATAAAAAAAAGGTGTGTGACTTTCAATATTTCTCAATATGTTCTTTATCCATGAACATAATGATAATAACAATAATAATAATAATAAAAGAAAAAAGAAGCCAAGAAGAAGAATAAGAAGAGGAACCTCAGGAAGCGGCGATGGAGTTCGCAGCTCAGAGGCTGTAAAACAGAGGAGCGGCGGCAAAGACAGCAGACGCTGGTGGTGCTGGGTGAGCAGTGAGAAGCAATTAGAAGATGATGGTAGAGCCTGGGTGGGTGAGGCGGTGAGCACTGACTTCTTGGGGGATCACACAGCTAGAACTTGCCTCAAGATTCCGTTGCTGAACCCCACACAGCTAGTATAGCATTAACAAAAACAGCATCCACTTCACCCTATCATCATAGTTATACATTTACACAATCAAACCCATAATATCCAAAATATGCATCTACAAGGCAAAACGCACAAATTACAAAAATACAATGCGTTTTAAGCCCAAAATGTTGCGAGCAAATCTCAAGTCTGCATATGAAACTGATGAAGAAAGAAGTACATACATATGAAGTGAATCCACACCATTCTATCCAATCCTAATTTTCATTTTCTTATCCTTCAATTTGAGCTGAATGCAATAATAGCACCAAAACGGAACCTGAGTCTTACTATCCCATTTCATTGTATTTCCATATAACATTGAGTTAGTAACTCTCTACTTAATCTCTAACACCAAAACAATACAACAGAACATTTATTAATTATTATCTCATTCAATAATTTCTATTACATCACGTTCTATTCCTTTTGGTTAAAGATTGTCACACTAAAATTTACAAACTTAGTCCCCAAATTGAGCTTACGGCATTACCACCAAATTCTTAAAAGTTTACAAGCTGAGTTTTACTATTCAAATTTACAAAATTTATCCTCCAAGACAAAAAATTCTTGTATTTTCTTATACTTCCTAAAAGTGAGGCCAGGAAATATTTTGTTCTTTCTCTGTCTCTATAGAAAAAAAAAACCCTAACAGTGTCTAAGCGTTCCATCAAAATCCAATCCTCAGTTTCAAATTATTGAAGTTAGTTCATATTTTACTATAACCATCATTTACATGCCAATTTTTTTCTTGAGCTTTTTGATATCTAACTGAAAAAGATTTTAACTAAGAACCCTAAAATACCACACATCTTCATCAACAACAGCATGCATGTTATCAAATCATAGTTCACAAACCTATAGTTTCACAGATTAAAACTCCCAAATTAAAACCCCTAAAATCGGAACGCTAAACCTCTGAAATTTCAGAACCAAATAGAAATCAATACATACATATTCAACGATGTGAGCACAGAGAAGACGATGATGAGAAGCACAGAGATGACAATGGTGACAGTGGCACAGCAACAGCGATGGTCAGAACAGCGACGGTCATCAGCAATTAGGGCACGGAGAAGACGATTAGGGTAGAACGGAGAAGAAGAGCGATGATCAGTGCAGTAACAGCGACAGTGAGAATGGCGAAGGTGAGGGTTGTGCGCGACAGGGTTGGCGAAAGTGAGAAGCGCAGAGATGAGGGCGAATAGGAGTGACGGTCAGTGGTGAGTGGTGATGAGTGGGTTTCTTCGCGATGGTGAGAGGATTTTTGGGCGATGGTGAGTGGTCAGTGGTGATGGTGTGTGGTGAGAGGGTTTCTTCACGATCAGTGCAGGGATGAAGGCGCTTTGGAGGTGAGTGATGTCCTTTGGAGGGAATTTACAAAAATTTCATTAAGTGTAAGTTTTCTTTCGGGAAAAAAAAAAGGAAAAAAGTTACCAAGTGTCAAGTTTTTAGCTCTAGATACATTAGGCATCATTTTTTAAGTGCACCCAAAACTTAACAAATAGGCTACCCTCTAAAAGCGTTCTCTTTGATACGAAAAGTGAACCCGTAGATATCAATCTAGGGCTACGCTTTATAAGTGATTTCTATAATACCTAAGGCTACACTTTTTAAATGATGCCACAATTGTGTATCCTTTTCTCTCATAAAAAGGCAACATAGAGAAAAGCGTAGCCTATTCATAGAATAGGCTACGCTTTTTAAATGTAGCTTAAAAAAAGTGTGGCTGAATGGGTATTTTTCTTGTAGTGGTTCCAACTCCAATCAAATGGTGCACCCAATACCGCACCAAATCAAACCAAGCATTCTACTCAATCTAGTTACACCAATTTTACACATTTTCAAGCTACGTTTTCACATATAAAATGGAAAATCAAAGGTAAAGAGTTCTCTTACCTTGTACTACGTAATCTTAGGTCAAAATTCTGTTAGAAGTTGAGATTGAGCTTCCTCTAAAGCATCAAAATCACAAACTTCAACACCCATAACCCAAAAATGCGAATTGAACATGAAATAGAGAAATGGTCTAAGGTTCTCAGGATTACTCACGGCAAAAGTTAGATAGAATCAAAGAGGGTGACGAGGTGATCGCGTGGCCACAAACATGTCATCGAGCGGAGTTCTGGTTTGAGGAAAAAGTGAATTTGTGTGGTGAAGTGAATAGTGCTAGAGTTCGATTCTCTCTTCTCTTCGTGGCTCTCTCTCTCTCTCAATGTCACACAATTGTGATTTTGTGAAATAGGGGAGGAGATAAGTCACGCCCTTAACCCCTTTAAGTGAGGGGCAATTTTATAATTTTCGCCCATTGGCCCCACCTAGGGCCAAAATCTTTAAGATAAGTGTTCCGATTTTTTTTTATTCTAAATATTTTTATGGTCAATCCTATATTTTCACTTTTTTCATACGTAGTACCGGACAGACTTAAACATGTACAATTAAGAGTTCTGCTAGGGAACCAACTAGGGTCCAGCCAACTTCTGCCAATTTTTTAAGAGATTAGATCTGGAAACCCGTCTTAACAAAGGTAAGTTGATATACATAGATGTTTCTTCTGCTAAACATTATGATATTTCTTTTTCATACTAAATAGATGTTTTTTAATGTATTTTTCAAATTTTTTGTATTACAGATGTGGATATTTCTATTTTTTAAGAATTATATGGTTTTTTTTTTAAATCTTATAGCTGGACATTTCTTTTGTTAAGCATTAGGATATTTTTTTATATTAAATGGATATTTTTTATATATTTTTACAATTGCTCAAAAATAGCCCGTGCCCCACCACTCCTTCTTCCTTGAACAACTCCTGAAACTGAACCAGATTGTACTTTCCGCAAAACTGCATCACCTCTATCGTTATCGCAAGGTCGCTCCTCCGAGTCCTGACACGAGCTTTGTTTCATCGACCACCACAATGAACTTGTCGAAGGTGGCCTCCAACAGGGAAGAGCACCACCGCGGCCTTTTACAAGGTTGAGGTCGGGTCCACCTAATCGGCGCCATCGATGACAAGATCAAGGCAAAAATTATCGTCAAGGACAGAGAGCGGGATTTCGAGAGAACGTGCCTGTTCCTTAGTGCGCTTGGGGGTAGGGACGCCGATGATGTTGGAGAGTTGACCGGTAGAAAGGAAATGACCGAGCTTGGCAACGACGAAGCGACGGTGGAGCCGATGCCAAGGCCGAGGACCATGCCGGACTTGACGTACTCGACGGCTTTGTCGGCGGCGAACTTCTTGAGGTAGTCGTCTTGCGTGAGGGCAGAGGTAGCTGGAGAGGGGCTAACAGTGAGGGAGAGAATCTGTGTGTGTTATTGTTGGGGTGTGCAGGTTAATATAGAAAAGAAGGAGAAGGTTTTTATAATTTTTAATTAGGTTTACTTAATCAGTTTCTAATTATTTAAATTTTAAATTTAAAAATTTTTAAATTAATTATTAATAATTATAATTAATTGAGTTGTTCAATTCTTGGCTAGTTACACACTTAGTTACCTATACTTTTCCGTACAATTAATTATAATGCCCGTATGCTTTTTTTCGTAATTAATTACGTTTTCGCGCTCAAATTTATTTTCTAAGTTAAATTTTTACCATTAAATTCTCAATTAAAAAATTTGAATTTCTTAATTTTTTAACGACTTTAATTTATTAATTTATCATTTATTATTTATCCGAGTTTTATAGAATGCTTTATCAGTTGCACATTTGTGTTTGAAAACTAGATAACTTATTACTGTTAAATATTGATAGATGAGGGTGAGTAATGTAATGTGACCATTGAAAAGGTGAGTAGTGTGTTAGACTTATCAGAGCCTACTGAGAAGGCTCTTGTTACATCATGTCAGTACTATAACTATGAGATTGATTATGTATTGATTGAAGGAAGACATAGCTGGTGAAAATTGATTTTCTTAGAATTGTGTATGCAGGTACAGTCCCCACTATAGTTGCGTTGTGAGAAATGTTGTGAAGTAAGGCATAGCTAGTTACGTTTTTTTTTTTTTTTTTTTGGTTAGTTGGTGCTTAGACTTTTGTGTTAGGATTCAGGTGATGCCAAACTATTTTTATTTATGTTTGGATTTCATGTGTGATGCTAGTCTTCTTGTAATGTATTACTTTTAGTATTTTTTAAAGTTGGGCTTTAGGTGATGTTACATTTTTTTTGGGTTACAGGTGGGCTTATTTCTTTTGTCATATTTTTAGGTTGAGTAAAGTATCGTTTTCGCCCTCAACGTTTGGGGTAAATCCTATTTATGTCTCTAACGTTTAAATTGTTCTATTTGTATCCCTAACGTTTGTAAAACTGATTCAATGTTATCCTGTCGTCAATTACACATCATGAGCGCTTTAATTTGAGTTTTAAAAATCTCTTCTTGAAGTTAGAATACAAATGTCTGGGATAGAATCGATGATCCACTCTGAAAAATAGCTCATCAAAAGTTGAAACTAATTCCTACAATATTTACATAATTCACTTTTCTAGGAACATAATTGAATCTAAACCCAAATAGTGGGTATAATCATAAAATCGAATGCATTTAAGTGAGACCTAATTGAGAATGAATACATCCAAATGAGAATAATTGAAAAATATAATCTGATTTGTTAATTAGGATAACATTGAATCAATTTTATAAACGTTAAGGATACAAATAGGACGATTTAAACGTTAGGGACACAAATAAGACTTACCTCAAACGTTGAGGACAAAAACGATACTTTACTTTTTTAGGTTTTAGTTGGTGTTTGGTGTTAGTTGATTTGTTATTTTCGTCGTGTTTTTTCCATAGTTCTGAAAACCGAACCGGACCGGCCGATTCAACCCAGTTAACTGGAAACCGGTCACCAAGCCGGTCCGGGTGAGCTTATAAACCGTCTGGCAGAAAATCGGTTATAGAACCAGTTGAACCGGTGGTTAACCGGTGAACCGGTAAATCGTCCGATTTTTTAGAGGGTTTCCGGTTCGAAAATAAACCTTCCTAACGGCGCCATTTTATCCTTTAAAAAAAAGGAAAAAATTGAAAAACGGCGAAACTGAAGTGAACCTTAAAGACCTAAATCAATCCCTGTAAGGCCGTAACCCATCTTCTTCAAAAACTCATCTCTCCTCTTTTCTCTGAGAATCGCGCAGCCACCAATCGCGCCGCCACTGCAGCCCGCCGTCACCGCATCCCGCAGCCACCACAGCGATGGGTTTGACCACCGCAGCTCTACCGCGTCGTTGTCATCGCGGAGCTCACCTTCTCTGTGTTCGCCGATGTCACGTCCTTTGTCGTCGTCGTTGCTCGCCGCCGGTAAGTAATACTGTGTTCCATGTTTCGCACTTTGCAGCCATCTCCTCGGCATCTGCTTCCTGCTATGTTCCATGTTTTTTATTTTCTATTATGATTTTCTGTTCAAGTGTTCATGATTTTTTTTGCTGAGGTTATTATTTGCTGAGGTTCTTAATTTATTTTTTGCTGAGGTTATTGTTTGGTGAGGTTATTTTTTTCTGTTCTGATTTTCTGTTCAAGTGTTCATGATTTTTTTTTGCTGGGTTAGTACTTGTTTGCTGAGGTTATTAATTTATTTGTTATTCTATTCATGATTTTGTTGCTGAGGTTATTGTTTGCTGGTTTAGTAAGTGTTTTCTGAGGTTATTAATTTATTTGTTATTCTATTCATGATTTGGTTGCTGAGGTTATTGTTTGCTGGTTTAGTAATTGTTTGCTGAGGTTATTGATTGCTAGTTTAGTTTTATTGTGGGGTTGGCTGAGTTAATTTTGTTCATAATTTTCTATGGGGTTTACTGATTTTACTAGGGAGTTTGTTGATTTAAGTTTTACTATGGAGTTTGTGGAGTTTGCTGAGTTTTACTAGTGTAGACGAGGTTTCTATCCACTTTGAGAGGAACAAGAGCAGGGTATTGATCAGAGTTTAGGCTTCTGAGTTTCTTGTTGAGATTCTGTGCAAAATCTGAGTCATTTCTAGCAGGAAGTTGAAATTGAGGAAGATAAGGAATCAGTGTTTGAGATGCCTTTGGAATATAGCTGTGGTGGTTTTGTTGTCAACTGAGATTGGAGCATCCATAAAGACCCTTTGCAGCCATGAAGTACCTGCTTGGAACAATGTTGGCATGGACTAAAACATATGGTTTGCCCTAGTCCAATTAGTATGGAACTTGTGGTGAATGGTTTTGTTAAATTTTGATGGATGATAGTTGATGGTGTTTTATTAAATTTTTTGAAATAATTTTATTGATGATTGATGAGCGGATAATTTATACGCTTTTTGGCATTGTTTTTAGTATGTTTTTAGTATATTTTAGTTAGTTTTTATTATGTTTTTATTAGTTTTTAAATAAAAATCACTTTTCTGGACTTTACTATGAGTTTGTGTGTTTTTCTGTAATTTCAGGTATTTTCTGGCTGAAATTGAGGGACCTGAGCAAAAATCTGATTCAGAGGCTGAAAAAGGACTGCAGATGCTGTTGGATTCTGACCTCCCTGCACTCAAAGTGGATTTTTTGGAGCTACAGAAGCCCTATTGGCGCGCTCTCAATTGCGTTGGAAAGTAGACATCCTGGGCTTTCCAGCAATATATAATAGTCCATACTTTTCTTGAGATTTGATGGCCCAAACAGGCGTTCCAAGTCAGCCAAAGAATTCTGGTGTTTAACGCCAGAACTGGCATAAAAACTGGAGTTAAACGCCCAAACTGGCACAAAAGCTGGCGTTTAACTCCAAAAAAGTCTCTACATATGAAAGCTTCAATGCTCAGCCCAAGCACACACCAAGTGGGCTCCGGAAGTGGATTTTTACACTAAACACCCTAGCTTACTCATTTTCTGTAACCCTAGGTCACCAGTTCACTATAAAAACTACTTTTAGTGATTCATCTTGTACCTCATGACACTTTATACGTTTCATATTGTATCTTCTACGACATGAGTCTCTAAACCCCATTGTTGGGGGTGAGGAGCTCTGCTGTTCTTCATGAATTAATGCAATTACTACTATTTTCCATTCTATCACGCTTGCTTCTATTCTAAGATATTCATTCGCACTTCAACCTGATGAATGTGATGATCCGTGACAATCATCATCATTCTCACCTATGAACGCATGCCTGACAACCACCTCCATTCTACCTTAGATTGAATGCATATCTCTTAGCCTCATGATTCAGATCAGAGTCTTTGTGGTATAAGCTAGAATTATTGGCAGCCATTCCTGAGATCCGGAACGTCTAAACCTTGTCTGTGGTATTATGAGTAGAATCTGGGAAGGGATGGCTGCGACGAGCTTCAAACTCGTGATTGTTGGGCATGTGACAGACGCAAAAGGATCAATAGATCCTATTCCAGCATGATCGAGAACCGACAGATGATTAGTCGTGCGGTGATAGCGCATTTGGAACGTTTTCACTGAGAGGATGGGAAGTAGCCATTGACAACGGTGATGCCCAACATAAAGCTTGCCATGGAAGGAGCCTTGAGTGCATGAAGAAGAAGATAGTAGGAAAGCAGAGATTCAGAAGACAAAGCATCTCCAAAGCCTCAACCTGTTCTTCATTACTGCATAACAAGTATTTACTTCATGTTCTTTTACTTTTTACAATTAAATTTGAGAATTATTGATATCCTGACTAAGAGTTACAAGATAACCATAGCTTGCTTCAAGCCGACAATCTCCGTGGGATCGACCCTTACTCACGTAAGGTATTACTTGGACGACCTAGTGCACTTGCTGGTTAGTTGTGCGGAGTTGCAAAAGTGTAATTGTAATTTCGTGCAACAAGGTTTTGGCGCCATTGCTGGGGATTGTTCGAGTTTGGACAACTGACGGTTATTCTTGTTGCTTAGATTATGAATATTTTATTTTTGTTGGTTTAGAGTCTTTTATTTGAGTTTAGTTTTATATTTTAAGATTGGTGTCAATTGCATGCTTTTATTTTCTTTTAATTTTTTGAATTTGCATGTTCTTAGTTCTTTCTTGATCTTTAAAAATTCTAAGTTTGGTGTCTTCTTTGTGTTTTCCTTTAAATTTTCGAAAATATGTGTTTGATTTTCTAAAAATTTTAAGTTTGGTGTTTTTGTGCTTTTATTCACTTAAAAATTTTTCAAAAATTTGTTCTTGGTGTTCATCTTGATCTTCAAAGTGTTCTTGGTGTTCATCTTGACATTCAAAGTTTTCTTGTTTGTTCTCTTTGTTTTGATCTAAAATTTCTAAGTTTAGTGTCATTTTATTGTTTTTCTCTTTCCTCATTAAAATTCAAAAATTAAAAAAATATCTTTTCCTTATTTTACTCATAAATTTCAAAATTTCGCATTAATTTAGTCAAAGATTTTTAAAATCATATCTTTTTTTTTAGTCAAGTCAATATTCTAATTTCAAAAATTGATCTTTTCAAATTTTTTTTCAAAAATCAAATATTTTTAATTTCTTCAATCATATCTTTTCAATCATATCTTTTTTATAAATTGCAATCATATCTTCTCAATCATATCTTTTCAAAATAATTTTCAATCATATCTTTTTTTTATAAATTGCAATCATATCTTCTCAATCATATCTTTTTCAAAATAATTTTCAATCATATCTTTTTGATTGCTAATTCCAAAATCTTTCTAATTAATTAATTAATTTAGTTTTCAATTTGCTTTTATTTCATTTTCCTCTAATTTTCGAAAATCATATCCAAAATTTTTCAAATCTTTTTAATTAATTAGCCCTTTTAGCATTCGAATTATTTATTTATCTTTTATTAAACTTTTATTTTATTTTTTATTTATTTTGTTTTATTTTTTTCGGTTACTTTTAATTAAAAAAAATTTCATATCAATTCCCTTTTCTCCATCATGGACATAAGTGGAAGTGGACATTCCAGAAGGACTCTAGGGTCATATGCTAACCCCATTACAGCTGCATATGGGAGCATCATCTGTATACCTCCCATCAAAGCAAGCAGCTTTGAGCTAAATCCTCAGCTCATTATCCTGGTGCAGCAAAATTGCCAGTATTCCGGTCTTCCACAGGAAGAACCTACTGAGTTTCTGGCACAGTTCTTACAAATTGCTGACACAGTACGTGATAAAGAAGTGGATCAGGATGTCTACAGATTATTATTGTTTCCATTTGCTGTAAAAGATCAAGCTAAGAGGTGGTTAAATAACCAACCCACAGCAAGCATAAAAACATGGAGACAATTAATAGACAAATTTCTGAATCAATTTTACCCTCCAAAAAGGATGACACAGCTAAGGCTGGACATCCAAGGCTTTAAACAAGAGGATCATGAATCTCTTTATAATGCCTGGGAGAGGTACAGAGGGATGCTAAGAAAATGCCCCTCTGAAATGTTTTCAGAGTGGGTACAGTTAGACATCTTCTACTATGGACTTACAGAAAAAGCTCAGATGTTTCTAGACCACTCAGCTGGTGGATCTATACACATGAGAAAAATAATTAAAGAGGCTCAAGAACTCATAGATACAGTTGCTAGAAATCAACATCTGTACTCAAACAGTGAGTCCTCCATAAAAGAAGAGGCTATGGCAGTAACTACTGATCCCAATCCTCAAGAATAGATTTTTGAACTTAATCAGCAATTACTCCTTATGACAAAACAATTAGCAGAGTTCAAAGAGATGTTCCAAGACACTAAAAATGCTAACAAGAATATAGAAGCACAATTGAATCAGACAAGACAACAGCTATCTAAACAGATAACAGAAGAATGCCAAGCTGTCCAACTAAGAAGCAGGAAGACATTGAATAACTCAGCTCAAAGTAGCAAAAAGTCAACAAAGGAACAAATGACAGAGGATGACCAAACCACTGCCCAAAATCCCTCTGAGGACATCAAGAGCCCAGAGAGGAATAACTCTGGCGTTCAAACGCCAGAAAAGGGGGAAAAGTTGGCGTTAAACGCCCATTCCTTGTCCAGTTCTGGCGTTCAAACGCCAGAAAAGGGTGGGAAGCTGGCATTAAATGCCCATCCAGCACCCAATCCTGGCGTTCAAACGCCAATGAGGGATCAGACACCTGCAAGTGCTGATAGTAACCCCTCTAAGAAGGCTTCTCCAACCACTTCTATAGGGAATAAACCTGCAGCAACTAAGGTTGAAGAATATAAAGCCAAGATGCCTTATCCTCAGAAGCTCCGCCAAGCGGAACAGGATAAACAATTTGCCCGCTTTGCAGACTATCTCAGGACTCTTGAAATAATGATCCTGTTTGCAGAGGCACTTGAGCAAATACCCTCTTATGCTAAGTTCATGAAAGAGATCTTAAGTCATAAGAAGGATTGGAGAGAAACTGAAAAAGTGTTTCTCACTGAAGAATGCGGTGCAGTCATTCTGAAAAGCTTACCAGAGAAGCTTCAAGATCCAGGGAGCTTTATGATACCATGCACAATAGAGGGTTCTTGTACTAAGACAGCTCTATGTGACCTTGGAGCAAGTATCAATCTAATACCTGCATCCACCATCAGAAAGCTTGGCTTGACTGAAGAGGTCAAACCAACCCGGATATGTCTTCAACTTGCTGATGGCTCCATTAAATACCCATCAGGCATAATTGAGGACATGATTGTCAAGGTTGGGCCATTTGCCTTTCCCACTGACTTTGTAGTGCTGGAAATGGAAGAGCACAAGAGTGCAACTCTGATTCTAGGAAGACCTTTCCTAGCAACTGGACGAACTCTTATTGATGTCAAAAAAGGGGAAGTGACCCTGAGAGTCAATGAGGATGAGTTCAAGTTAAATGTTGTCAAAGCTATGCAGCATCCAGACACGTCAAATGACTGCATGAGCGTTGATATTATTGACTCCCTGGTGGAAGAGGTCAATATGACTGAAAGTCTTGAATCAGAGCTAGAGGACATCTTTAAAGATGTTCAGCCTGATCTGGAGGAATCAGAGGAAATAAAAGAACCTCTGAAAATCTCTCAGCAAGAGGAGAAACCTCCTAAACCCGAGCTCAAACCACTACCACCATCCCTGAAATATGTATTTCTGGGAGAGGGTGACACTTTTCCAGTGATCATAAGCTCTGCTTTAAATCCACAGGAAGAGAAAACACTAATTCAAGTGCTAAGGACACACAAGATAGCTCTTGGGTGGTCCATAAGTGACCTTAAGGGCATTAGCCCAGCAAGATGCATGCACAAGATCCTATTGGAGGATGATGTTAAGCCAGTGGTTCAACCACAGAGGCGGCTAAATCCAGCCATGAAGGAAGTGGTGCAAAAAGAGGTCACTAAGTTACTAGAGGCTGGGATTATTTATCCTATTTCTGATAGCCCCTGGTGAGCCCTGTTGATGAGCGGATAATTTATACGCTTTTTGACATTGTTTTTAGTATGTTTTTAGTAGGATCTAGTTACTTTTAGGGATGTTTTTAATAGATTTTGTGTTAAATTCACATTTCTGGACTTTACTATGAGTTTGTGTATTTTTCTGTGATTTTAGGTATTTTCTGGCTGAAATTGAGGGACTTGAGCAAAAATCAGATTCAGAGGTTGAAAAAGGACGGCTGATGCTGTTGGATTCTGACCTCCCTGCACTCAAAGTGGATTTTCTGGAGCTACAGAACTCGAAATGGTGCGCTTTCAATTGTGTTGGAAAGTAGACATCCAGGGATTTTCAGCAATATATAATAGTCCATACTTTGGCCAAGAATTGACGACGTAAACTGGCGTTCAACGCCAGCTTTCTACCCAAATCTGGCGTCCAGCGCCAGAAAAGGATCCAAAACCAGAGTTGAACGCCCAAACTGGCACAAAAACTGGCGTTCAACTCCACAAATGGCCTCTGCACGTGCAACACTTAAGCTCAGCCCAAACACACACCAAGTGGGCCCCGGAAGTGGATTTATACATCAAATACTTACTCATGTAAACCCTAGTAGCTAGTTTATTATAAATAGGACCTCTTACTATTGTATTTGACATCCTGGATTGTATTTTGATCCTGTGATCACATTTTGGGGGCTGGCCATCTCGGCCATGCCTGGACCTTTCACTTATGTATTCTCAACGGTAGAGTTTCTACACTCCATAGATTAAGGTGTGGAGCTCTGCTGTTCCTCAAAGATTAATGCAAAGTACTACTGTTTTCTATTCAATTCTTCTTATTTCGCTTCTAAGATATCCATTCGCACCCAAGAACGTGATGAAGGTGATGATTATGTGTGACGCTCATCATCCTTCTCCCTTATGAACCCGTGCCTGACAAACACTTCTGTTCTACATGAATTAAGCTAGAATGAGTATCTCTTAGATCTCCTAACCAGAATCTTCGTGGCGTAAGCTAGAATGATGGCGGCATTCAAGAGAATCCGGAAAGTCTAAACCTTGTCTGTGGTATTCCGAGTAGGATTCAATGATTGAATGACTGTGACGAGCTCCTAACTCGCGATTGCAGGGCGTTAGTGATAGACGCAAAAGGATAGTAAATCCTATTCCAGCATGATCGAGAACCGACAGATGAATAGCCGTGCCGTGACAGGGTGCGTGAGCATATTATTCACTGAGAGGATAAGATGAAGCCATTGACAAGGGTGATGCCTCCAGACGATTAGCCGTGCCGTGACAGGGCATTGGATCATTTTCCCGAGAGATGACCGAAAGTAGCCATTGACAGTGGTGATGTATCACATAAATCCAGCCATGGAAAGGAGTAAGACTGACTGGATGAAGATAGCAGGAAAGCAGAGGTTCAGAGGAACGAAAGCATCTCCATTCACTTATCTGAAATTCCTATCAAAGAATTACATAAGTGTCTCTATCCCTATTTTATTAATTAATATTCGAAAACACCATTATCACTTTATATCTGCCTGACTGAGATTTACAAGGTGACCATAGCTTGCTTCATACCAACAATCTCCGTGGGATTCGACCCTTACTCACGTAAGGTATTACTTGGACGACCCAGTGCACTTGCTGGTTAGTTGTATCGAAGTTGTGACAATTATGAATTAAGATCAGAGCACCAAGCTTTGGAGCCATTACCAGGATTTGTTCGAGCCTGGAGATCACAATTTCGTGCACCAAGTTTTTGGCGCCGTTGCCGGGGATTGTTTGAGTTTGGACAACTGACGGTTCATCTTGTTGCTCAGATTAGGTAATTTTCTTTTTATTTTATTTTCAAAAAAAAAAATTTTTCAAAAATCTTTCAAAAATTTCTCATCTGTTTTCGAAAAAAAAAATTATTTGTTTTCAAAAATAAATTATTCTATGGCTTCAAAATTTTTAAGAATGAATTCTAGTGTCTCATGAAGCATGTTGAAGCCTATCTGGCTGTAAAGCCATACCCAAACTGCTTTGGGATTGGCTTTCAACTAATTACCTCAGTGGAGTCATGTCCAATTCTTTTGGATAGGGCATGTTAGGCTTGTCATGTCTGAATTACACTCATATTTTGATTAAAGCTTGGCTGGCTATTAAGCCATGCCTGACCCTTTGATTGGAGCTTTAAGACTAACATGGCAAGATTCCTGGAATTCATATTAAAAATTTTGGAATCCTTATTTTTATTTTTTTTACAATAATTTTCGAAAAAATTAAAAGAAAATACAAAAAAATTAGAAAATCATAAAAATCAAAAATATTTTTTGTGTTTCTTGTTTGAGTCTTGAGTCATGTTATAAGTTTGGTGTCAATTGCATATGCATCTTGCATTTTTTCGAAAATATCATGCATTAATAGTGTTCTTCATGATCTTCAAGTTGTTCTTGGTAAGTCTTCTTGTTTGATCTTGATGATTTTTGTTTTGTGTCTTTTATTGTTTTTCATATGCATTCTTGAATTCTTAGTGTCTAAGCATTAAAGAATTCTAAGTTTGGTGTCTTGCATGTTTTCTTTGCATTAAAATTTTTCAAATTATGTTCTTGATGTTCATCTTGACATTCATAGTGTTCTTGGTGTTCATCTTGACATTCATAGCATTCTTGCATGCATCACATGTTTTGATCTAAAAATTTCATGCATTGCATAATTTTCATGTTTTTTTATAAAAAATTTTCAAAAATCAAAAAAATATCTTTCCTTTTTTTTTTCTCTCATCAAATTCAAAATTTGGATTGACTTTTTCAAAAAAATTTTAAAATCAAGTTGTTTCTTATGAGTCAAATCAAATTTTCAATTTGAAAATCTTATCTTTTTCAAAATCTTTTTCAAATTTCAAATCTTTTTCAAAATTCATGGTTATTTTCGAAAATTCCAAAAAAATAATTTTCAAAAACCTTTTTCTTATTTTATATCATAATTTTCGAAAATAACATAATCAATTAATGTTTTGATTCAAAAATTTGAAGTTTGTTACTTGCTTGTTAAGAAAGATTTAAACTTTAAGTTCTAGAATCATATCTTGTGATTTCTTATGAATCAAGTCATTAATTGAGATTTTAAAAATCAAATCTTTTTCAAAACTAATTTCTATCATATCTTTTCAAAAATATCTTCTTATCTTATCTTTTTCAAAAGTTGATTTCAAAATATCTTCTCTAACTTCCCAACTTCTTATCTTTTCAAATTTGTTTCAACTAACTAACTAACTTTTTGTTTGTTTCTTAACTTTTTCAAAACTACCTAACTAACTCTCTCTCTCTAATTTTCGAAAATATCTTCCCTCTTTTTCAAAAATTTCTTTTTTATTAACTAATTATTTTTATTTTTTATTTAAAAAAAAATTTTCGAAAAAAATACTAACCTTTTTCAAAAACTATTTTCAAAAATCACTAACTCTTTTTCAAAAATTGTTTTCGAAAATTCACTTCCCCCTCTCATCTTCTTCTATTTGTTTATTGATATACTAACATCTTTCCTTCAACTCTCCAAAAATCCGAACCCCCTCTCTCTCTGAGTTCAGATTTTCTTCCCTTCTTTTCTTCTACTAACACAAGGATCCCTATACTGTGGTATAAAGGATCCATATTATTATTACTATTTTTTCTGTGCCATCTTCTTTATCATATGAGCAGGAGCAAGGACAAGAACATTCTTGTTAAAGCAGATCCAGAACCTGAAAGGACTCTGAAGAAAAAATTAAGAGAAGCTAAAATACAACAATCCAGAGATAACCTTTCAGAAAATTTCGAACAGGAAAAGGAGATGGCAGCCGAAAATAATAATAATATAAGGAAGATGCTTGGTGACTTCACTGCACCTAAGTCCAATTTACATGGAAGAAGCATCTCCATTCCTGCCATTGGAGCAAACAACTTTGAGCTGAAACCTCAATTAGTTTCTCTGATGCAGCAGAACTGCAAGTTTCATGGACTTCCATCTGAAGATCCCTTTCAGTTCTTAACTGAATTCTTGCAGATATGTGATACTGTTAAGACTAATGGAGTAGATCCTGAAATCTACAGGCTCATGCTTTTTCCTTTTGCTATAAGAGACAGAGCTAGATTATGGTTGGATTCTCAACCCAAAGACAGCCTGAACTCTTGGGATAAGCTGGTCACGGCTTTCTTAGCCAAGTACTTTCCTCCTCAAAAGCTGAGCAAGCTTAGAGCTGATGTTCAAACCTTCAGACAGAAAGAAGGTGAATCCCTCTATGAAGCTTGGGAAAGATACAAACAGTTGATCAAAAAGTGTCCTTCTGACATGCTTTCAGAATGGACCATCCTGGATATATTCTATGATGGTTTATCTGAGCTATCAAAGATGTCACTGGACACTTCTGCAGGTGGATCCATTCACCTAAAGAAAACGCCTGCAGAAGCTCAAGAACTCATTGACATGGTTGCTAATAACCAGTTCATGTACACTTCTGAAAGGAATCCTGTGAGTAATGGGACGCCTATGAAGAAGGGAGTTCTTAAAGTTGATACTCTGAATGCCATATTGGCTCAGAATAAAATATTGACTCAGCAAGTCAATATGATTTCTCAGAGTCTGAATGGAATGCAAGCTGCATCCAACAGTACTCAAGAGGCTTCTCCTGAAGAAGAAGCTTATGATCCTGAGAACCCTGCAATAGCAGAGGTAAATTACTTAGGTGAACCTTATGGAAACACCTATAACTCAACATGGAGAAATCATCCAAATTTCTCATGGAAGGATCAAAAGCCCCAACAAGGCTTTAATAATGGTGGAAGAAACAGGTTTAGCAATAATAAACCTTTTCCATCATCCACTCAGCAACAGACAGAGAACTCTGAACAAAATACTTCTAATTTAGCAAATCTAGTCTCTGATCTATCTAAGGCCACTGTGAGTTTCATGAATGAAACAAGGTCTTCCATTAGGAATTTGCAAGCACAAGTGGGCCAGCTGAGTAAAAGGATCACTGAAATCCCTCCCAGTACTCTCCCAAGCAATACAGAAGAGAATCCAAAAGGAGAGTGCAAGGCCATTGACATAAGCAAAATGGCCGAACCCAATGAGGGAGAGGAGGACGTGATTCCCAAGGAGGAAGACCTCCTGGGACGTCCAGTGATCAATAAGGAGCTTCCCTCTGAGGAACCAAAGGACTCTGAGGCCCATCTAGAGACCATAGAGATCCCATTGAACCTCCTTATGCCCTTCATGAGCTCTGATGAGTATTCTTCTTCTGAAGAGAATGAGGATGTTACTGAAGAGCAAACTGCCAAGTTTCTTGGTGCAATCATGAAGCTAAATGCCAAATTATTTGGCATTGATACTTGGGAAGTTGAACCTCCCTTGTTCATCAATGAACTAAGTGATATGGATCAACTGACATTGCCTCAGAAGAGACAGGATCCTGGAATGTTCATAATACCCTGTACCATAGGCACCATGATCTTTAAGGCTTTGTGTGACCTTGGTTCAGGAATAAACCTCATGCCCCTCTCTGTAATAGAGAAACTGGGAATCTATGGGGTGCAAGCTGCTAAAATCTCATTAGAGATGGCAGACAGCTCTAGAAAACAGGCTTATGGACAAGTAGAGGACGTGTTAGTAAATGTTGAAGGCCTTTACATCCCTGCTTATTTCATAGTCCTGGATACTGGAAAGGAAGAGGATGAATCCATCATCCTAGGAAGACCTTTCCTGGCCACAGCAAGAGCTGTGATTGATGTTGACAGAGGTGAAATATTCCTTCAATGGAATGAGAACTCCCTTGTGTTTAAAACTCAAGGATCTCCCTCTGCAACCATAGAGAGGAAGCAAAAAAAGCTTCTCTCCAAGCAGAGTCAACCAGAGCCCCCACAGTCAAACTCTAAGTTTGGTGTTGGAGAGTCTCAACAAAGCTCTGCACATCTATGAGGCTCCATGAGAGCCCACTGTCAAGCTATTGACATTAAAGAAGCGCTTGTTGGGAGGCAACCCAATGTTTATCTAATTCTTATTTTTATTGTTTTTCATGTTTTCTTAGGTTCATGATCATGTGGAGTCACAAAATAAACAAAAAAATCAAAAACAGAATCAAAAATAGCAGAAGAAAAATCACACCCTGGAGAAGCATCTGTCTGGCGTTCAAACGCCAGAACAGAGCATAGTTCTGGCGCTGAACGCCCAGAATGGGAGCATCCTGGCGCTGAACGCCCAGAACAAGCATGGTTCTGGCGTTCAACGCCAGAAATGGCAGCAAAGGGGCGTTGAACGCCCAAAATAGGCACCAACCTGGCGCTGAACGCCCAGAGTTGTGTGCAAGGGCATTTTGCATGCCTAAATTGGTGCAGGGATGTAAATGCCTTGACACCTCAAGATCTGTGGACCCCACAGGATCCCCACCTACCTTCACTGACTCTCTTCTCTCTTCTCAATCATCCTCTATTCCCAATAAACACTCATCCCTTCTGTCTTCCATTTACCACTCACACCCATACACCTACTTACCTTCAAAAATTCAACATCTCTTCCCCACCCAATCCCACCCATATGGCCGAATACACACAGCCATCCATCTCCTCCATATCCTCTTCTTCTTCTATTCTTTCTTCTTTTGCTCGAGGGCGAGCAACATTCTAAGTTTGGTGTGGTAAAAGCATAGCTTTTTTGTTTTTTCCATAACCATTGATGGCACCTAAGGCCAGAGAAACCTCTAGAAAGAGGAAAGGGAAGACAAAAGCTTCCATCAAGGGTCTACAGCTCAGTGGTAGAACATTTGACTGCAAATCAAGAGATCCCTGAGATACCTCAGGGGATACATTTTCTTCCACACAATTATTGGAAGCAACTAAGGGTGGAACATCAAGAGCACTCCATCATCCTTCATGAAATCAGAGAAGATCTAAAAGCAATGAAGGAGGAGCAACAAAGACAAGGAAGAGACATAGAAGAGCTCAAGGACATCATTGGTTCCTCAAGAAGGAAACGCCACCATTACTAAGGTGGATTCATTCCTTGTTCTTATTTCTTCTGTTTTTCATTTTCTATGTTATGTGCTTATCTGTGTTTGGGTCTTCATTACATGATCATTAGTAGTTAGTAACTATGTCTTAAAGTTATAAATGTCCTATGAATCCATCACCTCTCTTAAATGAAAAATGTTTTAATTCAAAAGAACAAGAAGTACATGAGTTTCGAATTTATCCTTGAACTTAGTTTAATTATATTGATGTGGTGACAATGCTTCTTGTATTCTGAATGTATGCTTGAACAGTGCATATGTCTTTTGAAGTTGTTGTTTAAGAATGTTAAATATGTTGGCTCTTGAAAGAATGATGACTAGGAGACATGTTATTTGATAATCTGAAAAATCATAAAAATGATTCTTGAAGCAAGAAAAAGCAGCAAAGAACAAAGCTTGCAGAAAAAAAAATAGGCGAAAAAAAAAATAAAATAAAATATAGAAAGAAAAAGAAAAAGCAAGCAGAAAAAGCCAAAGCTCTTAAAACCAAGAGGCAAGAGCAAAAAGCCAATAACCCTTAAAACCAAAAGGCAAGGGAAATAAAAAGGATCCCAAGGCTTTGAGCATCAGTGGATAGGAGGGCCTAAAGGAATAAAATCCTGGTCTAAGCGGCTAAACCAAGTTGTCCCTAACCATGTGCTTGTGGCGTGTAGGTGTCAAGTGAAAACTTGAGACTGAGCGGTTAAAGTCAAGGTCCAAAGCAAAAAAAAAAAAAAAAAAAAGAGAGAGTGTGCTTAAGAACCCTGGACACCTCTAATTGGGGACTTTAGCAAAGCTGAGTCACAATCTGAAAGGGTTCACCCAATTATGTGTCTGTGGCATTTATGTATCCGGTGGTAATACTGGAAAACAAAGTGCTTAGGGCCACGGCCAAGACTCATAAAGAAGCTGTGTTCAAGAATCATCATACTGAACTAAGAGAGTCAATAACACTATTCAAAATCTGAAGTTCCTATAGATGCCAATCATTCTGAACCTCAATGGATAAAGTGAGATGCCAAAACTATTCAAGAGGCAAAAAGCTATAAGTCCCGCTCATATGATTGAAGCTCTGATAGTTTGGAATTTATAGTATATTCTATTCTTTTTATCCTATTTTGATTTTCAGTTGCTTGGGGACAAGCAACAATTTAAGTTTGGTGTTGTGATGAGCGGATAATTTATACGCTTTTTGACATTGTTTTTAGTATGTTTTTAGTAGGATCTAGTTACTTTTAGGGATGTTTTTAATAGATTTTGTGTTAAATTCACATTTCTGGACTTTACTATGAGTTTGTGTGTTTTTCTGTGATTTTAGGTATTTTCTGGCTGAAATTGAGGGACTTGAGCAAAAATCAGATTCAGAGGTTGAAAAAGGACTGCTGATGCTGTTGGATTCTGACCTCCCTGCACTCAAAGTGGATTTTCTGGAGCTACAGAACTCGAAATGGTGCGCTTCCAATTGCGTTGGAAAGTAGACATCCAGGGATTTTCAGCAATATATAATAGTCCATACTTTGGCCAAGAATTGACGACGTAAACTGGCGTTCAACGCCAGCTTTCTACCCAAATCTGGCGTCCAGCGCCAGAAAAGGATCCAAAACCAGAGTTGAACGCCCAAACTGGCACAAAAACTGGCGTTCAACTCCACAAATGGCCTCTGCACGTGCAACACTTAAGCTCAGCCCAAACACACACCAAGTGGGCCCCGGAAGTGGATTTATACATCAAATACTTACTCATGTAAACCCTAGTAGCTAGTTTATTATAAATAGGACCTCTTACTATTGTATTTGACATCCTGGATTGTATTTTGATCCTGTGATCACGTTTTGGGGGCTGGCCATCTAGGCCATGCCTGGACCTTTCACTTATGTATTCTCAACGGTAGAGTTTCTACACTCCATAGATTAAGGTGTGGAGCTCTGCTGTTCCTCAAAGATTAATGCAAAGTACTACTGTTTTCTATTCAATTCTTCTTATTTCGCTTCTAAGATATCCATTCGCACCCAAGAACGTGATGAAGGTGATGATTATGTGTGACGCTCATCATCCTTCTCCCTTATGAACGCGTGCCTGACAAACACTTCTGTTCTACATGAATTAAGCTAGAATGAGTATCTCTTAGATCTCCTAACCAGAATCTTCGTGGCGTAAGCTAGAATGATGGCGGCATTCAAGAGAATCCGGAAAGTCTAAACCTTGTCTGTGGTATTCCGAGTAGGATTCAATGATTGAATGACTGTGACGAGCTCCTAACTCGCGATTGCAGGGCGTTAGTGATAGACGCAAAAGGATAGTAAATCCTATTCCAGCATGATCGAGAACCGACAGATGAATAGCCGTGCCGTGATAGGGTGCGTGAGCATATTATTCACTGAGAGGATAAGATGAAGCCATTGACAAGGGTGATGCCTCCAGACGATTAGCCGTGCCGTGACAGGGCATTGGATCATTTTCCCGAGAGATGACCGAAAGTAGCCATTGACAGTGGTGATGTATCACATAAAGCCAGCCATGGAAAGGAGTAAGACTGACTGGATGAAGATAGCAGGAAAGCAGAGGTTCAGAGGAACGAAAGCATCTCCATTCACTTATCTGAAATTCCTATCAAAGAATTACATAAGTGTCTCTATCCCTATTTTATTAATTAATATTCGAAAACACCATTATCACTTTATATCTGCCTGACTGAGATTTACAAGGTGACCATAGCTTGCTTCATACCAACAATCTCCGTGGGATTCGACCCTTACTCACGTAAGGTATTACTTGGACGACCCAGTGCACTTGCTGGTTAGTTGTATCGAAGTTGTGACAATTATGAATTAAGATCAGAGCACCAAGCTTTGGAGCCATTACCAGGATTTGTTCGAGCCTGGAGATCACAATTTCGTGCACCACCTGTCCACATTGTCCCCAAGAAGGGAGGCATGACAGTAGTTCATAATGAAAAGAATGAACTGGTTCCTACAAGAACAGTTACAGGGTGGCGTATGTGTATTGACTACAGAAGGCTCAATACAGCCACCCGAAAGGATCACTTTCCTTTACCATTCATAGACCAGATGCTAGAGAGACTAGCAGGTCATGAATATTACTGCTTTTTGGATGGCTATTCAGGCTACAACCAAATTACAGTGGATCCTCAGGACCAAGAGAAAACAGCATTCACATGTCCTTCTGGAGTATTTGCCTACAGAAGGATGCCTTTTGGTTTGTGCAATGCACCTGCAACCTTTCAGATATGCATGCTTTCTATTTTCTCTGATATGGTGGAAAAATTTCTGGAAGTCTTCATGGATGACTTTTCAGTATTTGGAGACTCATTCAGCTCCTGTCTTGACCATTTAGCACTTGTTCTGATAAGATGCTAAGAGACCAACCTAGTTTTAAACTGGGAAAAATGTCACTTCATGGTGACTGAAGAAATTGTCCTTGGGCATAAAATTTCAAACAAAGGAATAGAGGTGGATCAAGCTAAAGTGGAAGTAATTGAAAAATTACCACCACCTGCCAATGTAAAGGCAATTAGAAGCTTTCTGGGACATGAAGGATTCTATAGGAGGTTCATAAAGGATTTTTCAAAAATTGCAAAACCTCTAAGCAACTTGCTAGCTGCTGACACGCCATTTGTGTTTGACACAGAGTGTCTGCAGGCGTTTGAAACCCTGAAAACCAAGCTGGTCACAGCACCAGTCATCTCTGCACCTGACTGGACATTACCATTCGAACTAATGTGTGATGCCAGTGACCATGCCATTGGTGCAGTGTTGGGACAGAGGCATAACAAGCTTCTGCACGTCATTTACTATGCTAGTCGTGTTTTAAATGATCACAGAAGAATTACACAACCACAGAAAAAGAGTTACTTGCAGTGGTTTATGCCATTGACAAGTTTAGATCCTATTTAGTAGGTTCAAAAGTGATTGTGTATACTGACCATGCTACTCTTAAATACCTACTCACAAAGCAGGATTCAAAACCCAGGCTCATAAAATGGGTGTTGCTTCTGCAAGAGTTTGATATAGAAATAAGAGACAGAAAAGGGACAGAGAACCAGGTAGCTGATCACTTGTCCCGGATAGAACCAGTAGCAGGGGCGTCCCACCCTCCTACTGAGATCTCTGAAACCTTTCCGGATGAGCAACTCTTCACCATTCAGGAAGCACCATGGTTTGCAGACAGGAAAAGGAAGAAGCATGAAAGGCTTCTCTCAATACAGAGTCAAATAAAACCCCCACATTCAAACTCTAAGTTTGGTATTGGAAGGCCACAACCAAACTCTAAGTTTGGTGTTAAGAGGCCATCATTATGCTCTGAGTATCTGTGAGGCTCCATGAGAGCCCACTGTCAAGCTACTGACATTAAAGAAGCGCTTGTTGGGAGGCAACCCAATTTTACTTATCTATGTTAATTTCTATTTTCCATTGTTATTTTATGTTTTCTGTAGGTTGATGATCATGTGAAGTCACAAAAATAATTGAAAAAGCAAAAACAAACTGAAAAACAGAATGAAAAAATAGCACACCCTGGAGGAGAAGCCTACTGGCGTTTAAACGCCAGTAAAGGCAGCAGAATGGGCTTTAAACGCCCAGTCTGGCACCATTCTGAGCGTTTAATGCCAGAAAAGGGCAAGAAGCTGGCGTTAAACGCCAGAAATGGGCAGCAACCTGGCGTTTAACGCCAGGATTGGTAGCAAAAGGCGTTTTGCAAGCCTAATTGGTGCAGGGATGGGAAATCCTTGACACCTCAGGATCTGTGGATCCCACAGGATCCCCACCGACCCCAACTCACTCTCTCACTTCTTCACACCTTTTCATAATACTCTTCCCCAAATAACCTCCACCAATCACCTTCATTACTCCTCCAAAACTATCATACAAACCACCTACACCCACCCACTCAAATTCAAACCATCACTCCTTCCTTTTCCACATCATAACCACCTAAAACCCCCCATTGGCCGAATAATTCACACACCTCCATCTCATCCTTCTCTTCTTCTTCTCCTCCTTTCTTTATTCTTTTGCTCGAGGACGAGCAAACCTTTTAAGTTTGGTGTGGAAAAGCTCAGCTTTTTTTTGTTTTTCCATAACCATTTATGGCACCTAAGGCCGGAGAAACCTCTAGAAAGAGGAATGGAAAGGCAATTGCTTCCACCTTCGAGTCATGAGAGATGGAGAGATTCATCTCAAAGGTCCATCAACACCACTTCTATGAAGTTGTGGCCAAGACTCCACATTGAAGAGGACAAGTCCATCACTAAGAAAAGGATGGAGCAAACAAGAGAGCCCACTCATGGACCTCAACAAGAGCATGAGGAAAATCATCATCATGAAATCCCTGAGATGCCTCAAGGGATGCATTTTCCTCCACAAAACTATTTGGAGCAAATTAATACCTCTCTAGGAGAATTAAGTTCCAATAGGAGACAACTAAGGGTGAAGCACCAAGAGCATTCCATCCTCCTTCATGAAATTAGAGAAGATCAAAGAGTCATGAGAGAGGAGCAACAAAGGCAAGGAAGAGACATTGAGGAGCTCAAGCACTCCATAAGATCTTCAAGAGGAAGAACTAGCCGCCATCACTTAGGTGGACCCGTTTTTTAATCTCCTTGTTCTTTATCTTCTGTTTTTCGAATTTTTATGCTTTATGTTTATCTATGTTTGTGTCTTTATTACATGATCACTAGTGTCTTAGTGTCTATGCCTTAAAGCTATGAAAATGAATCCATCACCTCTCTTAAATGAAAAATATTTTTAATTGAAAAAGAAAAAGAAGTGCATGAATTTTGAATTTTAAAACAGATTAATTATTTTGATGTGGTGGCAATACTTTTGTTTTTCTGAATGAATGCTTGAACAGTGCATATTTTTGAATTTGTTGATTCATGAATGTTAAAATTGTTGGCTCTTGAAAGAATTATGGAAAAGGAGAAATGTTATTTGATAATCTGAAAAATCATAAAATTGATTCTTGAAGCAAGAAAAAGCAGTGAAAAGCTTGTCAAAAAAAAAGAAAAAGAAAAAGCAAGCAGAAAAAGCCAATAGCCCTTTAAACCAAAAGGCAAGGGTGAAATAAAAAAGGATCCAAGGCTTTGAGCATCAGTGGATAGGAGGGCCTACAGGAATAAAATCCTGGCCTAAGCGGCTGAACCAAGCTGTCCCTAACCATGTGCTTGTGGCGTGAAGGTGTCAAGTGAAAACTTGAGACTGAGTGGTTAAAGTCGTGGTTCAAAAGCAAAAAGAGTGTGCTTAAGAGCTCTGGACACCTCTAATTGGGGACTCTAGCATAGTTGAGTCACAATTTGAAAAGGTTCACCCAGTTATGTGTCTGTGGCATTTATGAATCCGGTGGTAATACTGAAAAACAAAATGCTTAGGGTCACGGCCAAGACTCATAAAGTAGTTGTGTTCAAGAATCAACATACTTAACTAGGAGAATCAATAACACTATCTGGATTCTGAGTTCCTATAGAAGCCAATCATTCTGAACTTCAAAGGATAAAGTGAGATGCCAAAACTATTCAGAGGCAAAAAGCTAAAAGCCCCGCTCATCTAATTAATACTGATCTTCATAGATGTTTTTGGAATTCATTGTATATTGTCTTCTTTTCATCCTATTTGATTTTTAGTTGCTTGGGGACAATCAACAATTTAAGTTTGGTGTTGTGATGAGCGGATAATTTATACGCTTTTTGGCATTGTTTTTAGTATGTTTTTAGTATATTTTAGTTAGTTTTTATTATGTTTTTATTAGTTTTTAAATAAAAATCACTTTTCTGGACTTTACTATGAGTTTGTGTGTTTTTATGTGATTTCAGGTATTTTCTGGCTGAAATTGAGGGACCTGAGCAAAAATCTGATTCAGAGGCTGAAAAAGGACTGCAGATGCTGTTGGATTCTGACCTACCTGCACTCAAAGTAGATTTTCTGGAGCTACAGAAGCCCAATTGGCGCGCTCTTAATTGCGTTGGAAAGTAGACATCTTGGGCTTTCCAGCAATATATAATAGTCTATACTTTGTCCGATATTTGATGGCCCAAACAGGCGCTCCAAGTCAGCTCAAGAATTTTGGCGTTTAACGCCAGAACTGGCATAAAAACTGGAGTTAAACGCCCAAACTGGCACAAAAGCTGGCGTTTAACTCCAAGAAAAGTCTCTACACATGAAAGCTTCAATGCTCAGCCTAAGTACATACCAAGTGGGCCCCGGAAGTAGATCTTTACACTAAACACCCTAGCTTACTCATTTTCTGTAACCCTAGGTCACCAGTTCACTATAAAAACTACTTTTAGTGATTCATCTTGTACCTCATGACACTTTACACGTTTCATATTGTATCTTCTACGGCATGAGTCTCTAAACCCCATTGTTGGGGGTGAGGAGCTCTGCTGTTCTTCATGAATTAATGCAATTACTACTATTTTCCATTCTATCACGCTTGCTTCTATTCTAAGATATTTATTCGCACTTCAACCTGATGAATGTGATGATCCGTGACAATAATCATCATTCTCACCTATGAACGCGTGCCTGACAACCACCTCCGTTCTACCTTAGATTGAATGCATATCTCTTAGCCTCAAGATTCAGATCAGAGTCTTCGTGGTATAAGCTAGAATTATTGGCGGCCATTCCTGAGATCCGAAACGTCTAAACCTTGTCTGTGGTATTCTGAGTAGGATCTGGGAAGGGATGGCTGCGACGAGCTTCAAACTCGTGATTGTTGGGCGTGTGACAGACGCAAAAGGATCAATGGATCCTATTCCAGCATGATCGAGAACCGACAGATGATTAGCCGTGCGATGACAACGCATTTGGAACGTTTTCACTGAGAGGACGGGAAGTAGCCATTGACAATGGTGATGTCCAACATAAAGCTTGCCATGGAAGGAGCCTTGAGTGCATGAAGAAGAAGATAGTAGGAAAGCAGAGATTCAGAAAACAAAGCATCTCCAAAGCCTCAACTTGTTCTTTATTACTGCATAACAAGTATTTACTTCATGTTCTTTTACTTTTTACAATTAAATCTGAGAATTATTGATATCCTAACTAAGAGTTACAAGATAACCATAGCTTGCTTCAAGCCGACAATCTCCGTGTGATCGACCCTTACTCACGTAAGGTATTACTTGGACGACCTAGTGCACTTGCTGGTTAGTTGTGCGGAGTTGCAAAAGTGTGATTGTAATTTTGTGCACCAATGATTGATTATGTTTTTTTTTAAATATTTGAAATTATATATTTAATTTTTAATAATTTTATTTAATATTTAATTAAACCGGTTAAACTCCGGTCGAACCACTAAACTAGTGAATCAGTCACTCTATCGATTCATTGACCGGTTCGGTTCTCGCAACCTTGGTCTTTTCCTGCTTTAGTTGCAATTTTTAAGCTAAAAAATAAACCTAATATTGGGGGTTATTTCTATTACTTTTTTTTGTTTAATTACTCTGTTGGGCCCTATAGTTTCACGAAATTTTCAATTAGGTCCCTATACTTTTTTTTCTTTTAATTGAGTCCTTGCACCAAATTTTTTTTAATTGGGTCCCTACACTTTTTTTTCCTTTTATTTAGGTCCCTATACTAATTCTTATTTTTTTAGTTGGGTCCCTATAAAATTAAGCCAATTATTACTAAGAGGGACTTAATTGAAAAAAAAAATTAGTTCAGGGACCCAATTAAAAAGAAAAAAAGTATAAGGACCTAATTGAAAATTTCATGAAACTATAGGACCAACAGAGTAATTAAACCTTTTTTTTTCGTCGGGCTTTAGGTCCTGTAACTAATATTACTCCTTTTGTTGGTCCTATAGGTGCTGTGATTTTATTCTTGTTTCTGGCTTCCTTTATTCGTACTATTAAATATTTTTTGTTTATGACCTGTTGACAAGATGGAGTAGTTATTTATTTATCGGAAGCTGTGCTTGTATCAAGCTTGAATTTAATATTGCTGGTTTTTTTTGAGAACCCGATTTTTCGTCGATGATCACAAAAAAAAGGTGATGAACTTGGGTAAGTTTCGATACTATGCTGTAAGGAAGGGTTGTCAGCCTGGAATTTACACAAAATGGTCTGAGGCTGAGAAGCAAGTGCATCGGTTTAGGTGTAGTGAACACAAGGGCTTTAATGACTTAGCTAAAGTTGAAGCTTATTTGTACATGGTCAGCCAGACGCAATCAAGTCCTCAGTTGATTTAAACACAGCCAATGTTGTTAGATTTGCAATGAGGAACTAGGAATCAATCAACAGTGTTCGTGCATTAGCCAGCTAGGAGGTCAAACCAGCAGCGGGGTTGGTGCATCTTTGAGTCCGTTCATCATGTGTCGATCTCACATGCCTCGCAATTTGTCCACGCAATTCGAGAGCATGCACGTAGCTCTAAAAGACAGATTTTTAATTGTTTGTAACTGCTATTTTTTTTATGATCTTTATTGATATTTCTTCGTAGGGCCTCAGAATCTCTCGGATCTATTCTTGCTGAGATTGGCCGGTATATAACTCGTCCGCCGGTGAATATTTGTAAGCTCTCCGTCAAGATGAGTTATATGTCGGCAAGGAGAGAATAAGGGGGTGGGTACCTGCGAAAGACACTCTGACGCTCAAGTCAGTAAGTGTTTAAGAGGTATAAGAATAACTCTATGAATATAGAATGTAAGACATGAAATAGAAGTTATCATGTGTTGTATATTATAACAATTCTATGAATATAGAATGTATATAGAATATATCTAGAATGTGTCTTGTGTATATAGAAATTGGTGCCTTTTATAGGTATAGAGTTGATGAATAGAGTTGATGGTATGACCATTGATCATTAAGTCAGAATAATGGTCATTAAGTCGGTAATGAAGGTGTCGGTTACAGAATGAATGATAATTATGGCCGATTTATAACTCATAATGCACAATAAAGACCGAGCTATATAAGGTGACTGATCACAGCCCCCAAGCTTTGTCTGTCGATCATATGATCCAGGCTAACCTTAGAAAATAAAATGAGTTATAACTCGGTTAAAAGATAAGCATATAATGATATGGTGAGCCCCAAGCTTAGTCGGGTTATTATATCGGCACTTATTCAAAAAATAATTGAGTGATAAGAGTCATTCAATCAAGATAGTTGTGTGGGGGATACTTTTCCACTTAAGAACAATTTTAGCATTTGATTGTATGTGAACTGAAAAGTTCAGAGATAGATATTCATTGATGGAATCGATTGTATGATCTGAGGATATAATGGTTAATTGTCTTGGAAATTTTTCCGGCCCACAACTTATTGATAAATTTCTCGCTTAAAGCAATTAGTTATTGAATATTTATAATTTATAGTGAAGGTCTGACATGAATAAGATAAATTGAGAAAATGAATAGGTATAAAGTTGCAACATATATTAAATAATATATATTATAAAAGTAAAATAGTTCAAAGTAAAAAAAAATATACCTTGAAAGTTGATAATCATAGAGAAGAAGACGACATATATGAATGACATACATGTCAAATGTGAATATCTGAATTTTGTTTTGTAGGACACGTTTTAATTTGATAATATAGCAATAAGATAATAGTCATTGAGTGATACATTTAGTATAATATTTTTAGCAGTTACAGTATGACGATGAATATTCCTCGTGCAATAATAGTAAATTTTGAATGTTTGCACGTATTCTTGTTTAACTTTTTGTATTAAACAAATAGTAACATAAAAATTAATAGCATAAAGTGAATAGTGTAACAGTTATATACAATTGATTTTTTATGGAATCCAATTTTAAGATTTGAACTCATCATTACCGTCATTTAATTGTATAAATGAAATCATTAAGCAATAAGAATATAACACATAATGAAATAAAAATGCAATTGACATGGTTGTTATATGTCATTATTCTATAGAACATATATTGAGGTTTGAATATAACTAATAAATCAGTAAATATTAGTTACACAAAATATAAATACAAAAGTATGTTGAATAAAATATATAATTTTACTTATGTAAATAGAGAACTTTGATAAAATAAGCAAAATTGATAAGTGAATTTGTGCTCGGATTGATTGAAAATCAAGTTTGTTCTCGGATTGGTTCATTGATCGATTATGAGATGTGAAATATTATGATACGTAAAAGTAGAGCAATTCGAATGCATAAAGTACATACTTTATAAAAAGTTATGATAGATTAAAATTTGATAAAAAGTATTAAATAAAATCTTAAACAAGATTGTTGAAATTGGTTCAAAAATTTTGAATGTAATTCAAGTTTTATGAACCTGAGGGGAGCAGGAATTATTTTACTCGTCCCCACAGACGACACCAATTGTTCTTGCTGAGATTGGCCGGTGTATAATTCGTCCGCCGGTGAATACTTGTAAGCTCTCCATCAAGATGAGTTATACGTTGACAAGGAGAGAACAAGGGGATGGGTACCTGCAAAAGACACTCTGACGCTCAAGTCAGTAACTGTTTAAGAGGTATAAGAATAATTCTATGAATATAGAAGGTAAGACATGAAATAGAAGTTATCATGTATTGTATATTATAATAATTCTATGAATATAGAATGTAATATAGAATATATCTAGAATGTGTCTTGTGTATATAGAAATTGGTGTCTTTTATAGGTATAGAGTTGATGAATAGAGTTGATGGTATGACCGTTGATCATTAAGTCAGAATAATAGTCTAAGTCGGTAATGAAGGTGTCGGTTACAAAATGAATGATAATTATGGCCAAGTTATAACTCATAATGTACAATAAAGACCAAGCTATAAGGTGACTGATCACAGAGGATTTCTTAATCATTGATGATAGGGAGATTCATTTTATTCGAGCTTGCTACCAGCTTCAGTTGGGACTACCAATCTTCACGGGGCGAAAAATATGTGATGACAACAGTGTACGACTTATGGGCTTCATAGTTGTTGTTCGCAAGCCAGAACATGCCATCAACTGGTCAGTCCATAGAGCTTTTTGGTTCGATGAACGACGAGCAAGACAGGATGCAGCTGATGACACGTTATCTTAAGTAGTTTTTAGGGTCCATTTTCATTTGTTTTCTTAGATTTTTAATCAAATTACCTATGTTTTCTAATGGATTTTTATAAATAATCAAATATTTAGAGTTGTGTTAGTATTATTATATTTTTAGGTATTTTTGTCTCAAAATAATAAAGGATTAAAGCCTTTTTAGCAAGAAAACATAGAATGGGCTCAAAAACGGTCCAAACGGATCCAAAAGGAAGAGAACCAGATTCCCAAGCCTTCAAGCACGGACACCCAGTAGCCCACACACACACGCCCAACAGCTGTCCACACAAGCCCGTCGTCCCTTCCTCCATCCACCAAATGCCCGGCGGCCAAAGCCTCAAGATCGGCGGCCCTTGACTCCCTGGAGGTGCAATTGGACCTATGCCCACATTTAAGAATGCAAGCCCGGCGTTCCTCAAGCCTCAACTCCTAGATGCAATACTTCAACACTTGACAAGGCCCAAAATTAGTTATCAAATCATTAGAAGCCTTAATCACATCCGAAGATTGAATATTCAATATTCAAAGAAATTAGTTATCATCAATTCCTTCTAGAAATATAAAGATTTAGTTGTTAGGATTTGTTTCTAGATTAGATTTGAATTCTTATTTTGATTTGAATTTGAAAGTAGGAACTTAGCCATCTTTTCTTTCCAAAAGATAAAATTAAGATTAGTTTTGAATTTGAATTCTAGAACTTATGATATAAATAAGTGAACCTTATTCACATAGGGGAATCATTGAATCCAAGATCGAGGATCCTTGGATCCATCGGATAACAAATCTCTCTCATTATTAGGCTTAGTTTCTTTTCTAGTATGAGTCACTAGACCTCCTCCGTTGAAGATAGGAGCTCTGTTTGATTTTAGGATTAATAATATAAGTACTTTTTTATTTTAATTCATGCTTATTTACTTTTTCAAGATTGACTTTTGTTCTTCATCAATAAGGGTTAGAACTATTGGAAAATATTCTAAATCTGTCTTGGATTTTGATTTTATATTTGGAAAAATTAATTTTGAAATTATCTTAAATCTCATCTCATAATTTTCACTTATCTAGAGCTAGTTTGAATACGTGACATATAGTTCGGCTAGTGATAGTTCTTGAGGATTGTGTGACTTAAAATCGAAACCATTCTTCACCTCTTCTCTCGATTAGTTGACCAAAGGATTGGCGATTAATTGAGTTTAGAGAAATTATATCACCAAAGACTTGGGGTTTGATTATAAATGATTTGCTATGAAAATATTTTTGCATGAATTAAATAAGAAAACATAAGCATTGTTCTTCTAGAATCAAACATCTCTGAAGCCTTCAACATTCTCATCTATTGATTTTCTCTCAACTTCAAGTATTCCCCCAATTCTCTTCTTCTGTTTCTTCTTTTCTTTAAGATCCACAATCCATCATTCAAGGTTTGATCGATCTAATTAGATATTTAATTAGACATTGCTTGTCTCAATCCGTTAATTCTCGTGGGAATGATATCCACTCATTGTGGTATTACTTGAACAATCCGGTACACTTGCCGGTATCCGTGAGCCTTAATTTTTGCTCATTAAATTTTTGGCTCCGTTGTCGGACATTAATTGATATTGACAACATACGTTCAGTTAAATCCTAACTTAGATCTTGTTTATTTTAATTTCTTTTATTTCACATTTATTTTTTCTTTTCTTTTACGTTCTTTTTACTTTCTTTTAGTTTCTTTATCTTGTTTAAATTCTTTCTTCTTTCTTTATTTCTCTTTTACTCCGCAAGATGTGTTTGATCTTTTCTTGTTTATGTGTGCAAGGAATCATGGAATCAAATTCTATGGACACAATCCTAGCAGTCAATAAACTCTTGCTCTAACAACCCACGCCTCTCACAATACAAGTAGAACAAATGTAATGTAAGTCACTGGGATATTCTTCAAAGCCAAGAAATTACTCATCTTTTCCTAAATGGAGGAATTATCCAAATTTTAATTGGGGGAGTCAAGTATAAGGATACGTTAACCCAATGCAATTCCACAATTTCCACAAACTTTCATCTCTTGAAAGTGCCATGGAAAAGCTGTCCCAAACCACTGCCTCCTTCATGCAACAAACTCAAAGCTTCATAGAAGAAATAAGAGCAAATTTTAAAAATCAAGAAGCTTCAACAAAGAATTTGAAGGTGCAAGTGGGACAAATTGTCAAGTAACTGGTAGAAGAACAAAATCCTATGTAGGAATGCGAGGCAATTAATACAAGGGGTCCATATCTTAGTAAATTAGAAGAAACTATAGAGAGCAATTTGGCTAATTTATTAAGGCAAAAAATGTCCAATAAAAAGGCTCTAACTAATTCTCCATAACAATCCAAGGAGGAAAAAGAAAAGAAGCCAGCAAACACTTGTTCAACAAAAAAGACATTCTCAAACAACACCAAAGGAATAAGTCCCACCACGTGCGTGTACAAAATCTTACTGGAAGAAAATTCTAAACTCGTAGTGCAAACACAAAAAAGGCTTAATCCAACAATAAAGAAAGTTATGAACAAAGGCGTAATAAGAATGTGAGAGGCAACCCAATTAGTAAGTATCCTTTTCTCCTCTTTTCCATTTAAGTATTTTCTTTTAATTAATTGAAAAAAAGTTTTTTTTTATTATTTAAACATCGCATAGTTGCATTTTTCTTCTTTTTGTTTCTCTGCATTATTCTTTTTCTTTTCAATTCTCCTCCTTTTGGTTTACATTGTTTTTTAAAAATTATATATATATATATATATATATATATATATATATATATATATATATATATAAAATTAGATTTTGCTTTTTTTATTGATTTTAATTTTCAAAACAAGTTTTTAAAATTTTTTTCTTTATGACTACCATTATTATTTATCTTCTAAAAAACTACCCTACATGCATGCATGCGTGTCACCCTTCTCAATATCACTCTTCCTTATCTTTGTTGGGATACTTCACATGCAAATATGCATCCACACACTATACACATTCCACATTTACTTTATTTCACGTTCATCTTCTCTTCTTTTCTACCCACCATCTCTTCACTTATACGTCCGAGCTTAGAAACTTTGGCCAAACTCTAAATTTGGTGTTAAAAATGGTTAGAAAAACTTGATTTGCATTTGTTAAGGTATTGTTTTAGGAAACTAATATCTCTCGATTCAAGAAGAGGACAACGAAGAAAATAAAAATGTGGTAAATTTGAATTATATTTTTTTTATGGTTAGTTAGATATTTCTTCTTACTTTTTCTTTTCTTTATGCATTTTACTTTAATTTCAAATTAATTTTCAAAAAAAGGGGGACGTGCAGAAATTTTTAAAAATTTATCATGCGTTATTCATCTTTTACTTTTTTCTTTCTTCTATTTTCTTTTATATTATGTTTTCTTTAAGATTTCTATCCCTGATTTCCCTTTCTTTTTTTACTATTGCATCAAAATTTTTTCTTTTGCTTGTTCCTCCAGTAATCAATTTTATGGAGGATATCTTAATGAAAAAAATTAAATAATGAATTCAAAATAAAAGTAGTGGTGCTCAAGAATATGTGGTTACATTTGATGAACTTAAGATATTTGAATCTTATGCAAACGGAAGAATATTCAGAAACAAAAATTTGAAGAAGTATTATGAGAATTCAAATCAATTAGTTGAAGCAGTAAAAAAAATCTAAAAAGATAAAAAATTTTAAAGTTATAAGGCTCTGAGCACCACTGACTATGGCTTAGTTTTGTACCTGTGATATTTGTGTTTCAAAGAGAGACTTTGGCAAGTCAATCTGATGGGTACTTTATCACCCGATAACTTGGGCCAACTAGACCGGAATTATCTATTAAAAACCCGTTTAAAGAGTCGCCTTAAGATAAAACATTTAAAGTCCAAAGAGGCTCTGGACATCGATATCTGGATCAATAAGTTTCTAGTTATATGCTTGTGGTGTAATTGTGCCAAGGAGATGCTTGGGTAATTAGATCTGTGGAGTATTTTATCACTCGGTAACTTTGGCCAACTAGCCTGGAATTATTGATTGAATGCCCATTAAGAGCTGCCTTAAGACAAAACACTCACTACAAGAATTTGACAAATTACTGATGAACTTTTATGAGAAATATTTTTTGATTAATCTATCACTAACTAGCGAAGAATTAGTGACACACTAATGACAAAATTAATGAGCGGTCACAAAATATCCAAACTTGAGACAAGCGACTAATTAGCAAGAGATTCAGGAGTAAGTTTGTTTCTCACAAATTGAGTTTTGTAACTAAAAAAAGAGCGAAAAAAATTTTCTCACTAATTTGTCACAAACTAATTAGCGAGTGACAATGTTCTAGCAAATCAATAACGTAGGGGTTTAATCGAATAAAAGTAAAGTATCGAGAGATATTGTTGTCACTATTCTGTCGCAAGTATTTGATATACAATTAGCGAAAAACAATTCACACACTAGTTGGTCATGAAATAAACTTTGTACAAAAAGGCTAATTAGTGAGTAACAATGTTCCTAGCTAATTCATCACAAAGACTTGAAATGCATTTTGCGATGGACAATTTTCTAGCTAATTTGTTACCAAAGTTTTTATTTTTAGCGAGCAACTAGTTTCTCGCCAATTTGTCGCATATTATTGTAAAATTCAAATTAGGTTAGTGACGGAAAACAATTGTTGCTAACTCGTCAGAACGGATAAATCATTCAACTAGGAAAGTATTCCTTGCTTATTAGTTGCTAAAGCAAAAATATGGATATTAAGCGCCAAGGATTTAAGTAGAGAGAAATTTGTGACCCTTTAACAACTACCACACTTTGTTCGCTAATTTCAAGTCGCTAATTAGCGAGCGAAATACATTTGTCGTTAAGTTGTCGCAATTTTAATTTAGTGAGCAACTTGGCAACTGCAATCTTATCGCAAAGCAAAAGTTATATCGTACCTATTTTGTAGAAAATTACTTGCTAATCTAGTTGGAAATCCGTTGCATAGTTATAACAAATCCAAAGCTAACCGAAAAAATTTTAGAAGTAACTGGTTGCAATTGAGTCTCTAATCAGAAGCTTATTTAGTGAGAAATTATGCTACTAATTTGTGAAGAAAGATGTTAGTCCTTATTCTGTCATTGTTTCGTGTTGCTACTAATCGCTATCCTCTATATAAATCTATGAAAAATTCATGAAAAGTTTGAAGCAACTTTTTCAAGCACGCTAATATAATTTGTCACAATTTCGTCACTAATCTAAAGCTATTTTAAACGAGAGAATAACTAAAGTCCCAAAGTCATTAATAACTTACAATATTCTACAAGTTGTCCATTTTCAAAAATTTCACAAACAACTCAAATAAAAACTTTTCCTTAAAAAAGGTTTTTTTTCCAATTAAATCATAAATTTGTCATTATTTTTAATGAGAAGTTTGCTGTTAATTTGAATTAAAGTTTAAAATTAATATAATCGAAAGACAAATTTAAAAATTCAATATTTTTAAGAAATAGGAGCATAATGTTGATCATTTTCAATCACAAAATATATAAAAATATATATAATAGATAAGATAATTAAATTGTTATATATGAGGATTTATTTGCATATGATCGTACAAGTTTTATTATTAATTAGAATTATTTTGGAATTCATTCAATAAAGATTAATCTGAGCTAGCTCTTGAATTAATTAGGATCGTCAAAATGAGAAAAATCCGTCGGACTCTAAAATCAAACTTGTAAAAATACAAGTCTATATGACTTAGCTCAATTAACCAGAAAAAATAGCTAATTAAGCTGGCCGACTCCCGAGCCAAACGGATGCCTCTTTTTTTCTTTTTAATAAGCTAGTATATTTTTTTGTGGATCCGACTTGAAATCTGACCAACCCTTAAAAAAAGTAATACGGTAAACTTAAAATATTTTTTGTGTGGCTAATATTATTTTTTTAAAAATTGCTCACCCCTAAAAAATTGGAGTTTTTTTTTTCTAATTTTCTTCACTCAGGTTCCATGTGATTGAGACCTATTAGAGCTTTTAGAAGCTTGATTGCTGCTCCAGAGTTCTAAAATTTTCAAATTGAACTTGTTATTGTTGTCTTCGTGAGGATGTTGGGAGTCTCTCAAATGTATAGGAGGTCTAGTAGATCTCAGTTACATGAAACCTAGGCGAGGAGACCAAATCTTGACAAATTAATATGCAAAATCAACATGTTGTTCACAGAAATCAGTTCAGGGTGTTCGAGTTACTATTGTAAATTTTGGAATTCAAATTGAGTCAATTGTAATTTTAGGGATTAATTTGAATTCAACCTCAAATTCCAGGGACTAAATTGAATATTAACTCAATGTTCAATAACTAAACTACATTGATACAGAAAGTAATTAATACCTATGTATAGGAATAGATTCAAGAATATATATACAATTGCTATATTTGCATTTATAATTAAATTTAATAAATAATACCAACAAATATATTAGAGTATGCGGGTCAAATATATATGAGCTATTAAATATTTTACATAGATGATTAAGATTAAATTAAAAAGCCATAAAATATTTAAAGTGGTCGTTCATTCATTATATATACAAATTCATTTTTTATTGGCAAAATAGCAACATATATATATATATCCTTACCTTTTTTATTTTTTTTATGGTATTTCTTAACTCGACAAGTTAAAAATTAATTTGTTATAGATCGGATTAAATGTAAAATAACTGTCTTCAAGTCATATAAACCCAAAAAAATTCTCATAATACAATTCGGATTTAAGTTTTTGAAAATTTTCAAATCCTAATTATGAAGATCTATGAAAGATAAGAGAAGCCGATATAACCACAAGAATTATCAAAAATTCCAGTTTCGTTTTTAAAATTAATTTTGCAAACTCTTCAATTCTTTTCACTTATGATAAACTATTTACTTTTCTTTTTTGTTTAAGGACAAACAAAATTTTAAATTTGGTGTTATAATAACACGTCATCTTAAGCAGTTTTTAGAGTGATTTTTCATTTGTTTTCTTCGGTTTTCTTAGATTTTTAATCAAATTACTTATGTTTTTTAATGAATTTTCATAACTAATCAAATATTTGGAGTTGTGTTATTATTATTATTATTATTATTATTATTATTGTGTTTTTAGGTATTTTTGTCTCAAAATAATAAAGGATTAAAGCCTTTTTAGCAAGAAAATACAAAATCAGTTCAAGGACGGTCCAGCCAAGCCCAAAAAAAGAGAGCCGAACACCGAAGCCTTCAAGCATGAATGCCTGGTAGCCCACACACACACGCCCAATAGTTGTCCACACAAGCCTGGCATCCCTTCCTCCTTCCACCAAATGCCTGGCTGACAAAGCCTCAAGCCAGGCGTCCCTCATCTTGGACACACACACCCGACCTCCCTCAATGCAAACCTGGCGGCCCTTGACTTCTACAAGGTGCAATTGGACCTACGTCCACATTTAAGGATGCAAGCCCAGCGTTCCTCAAGCCTCATCTCCCAGATGCAATATTTCAACAATTGAAAAGACCTAAATTCAGTTATTTCAAATATCTAATATCTGTTATCAAATCATTAGAAGCCTTAATCACATTCGAAGATTCAAGATTCAAGATTCAAAGATATTAGTTATCATTAATTCCTTCTAGAAATATAAAGATTTAGTTGTTAGGATTGTTTCTAAATTAGATTTGAATTCTTATTTTGATTTGAATTTGAAAGTAGAAAGTTAGCTATCTTATCTTTTCGAAAGATAAGATTAGGATTAGTTTTGAATTTGAATTTTAGAACTTAGGATATAAATAAGTGAACCTTGTTCATATAGGGGAATCATAAAATCCAGGATCGAGGATCGAGGATCGAGGATCCATCGGATCACAAATCTCTCTCATCATTAGGCTTAGTTTCTTTTCTAGTATGAGTCACTAAACATCCTTCAATGAAGATTAGGAGATCTATTTGATTAGGATTAATAATGTAAATACTTTCTTTATTTTAATTTATACTTCTTTATTTTTTTAAGATTGAGTTTTGTTCTTCATCAATAAGGATTATAACTATTGAGAAATATTCTAAATCTGTCTTGAATTCTGATTTAATATTTGAAAAAATTAATTTCAAAATTAGATTAAAACTCATCTCATAATTTTCACTTATCTAGAGCTAGTTCGAATATGTGATATATAATTCGTCTAGTGATAGTTCTTGAGGATTGTGTGGCTTAAAATAAAAAACGTTCTTTACCTCTTCTCTCGATTAGTTGACCAAGGTATTGGCGATTAATTGGGTTTAGAAAAATTAAAACACCAAGGAATTGGGGTTTGATTATAAATGATTTGCTGTGAAAAGATTTTTGTATGAATCAAATAAGAAAGGATAAGCATTGTTCTTCTAAGAATCAAACATCTCTGAAGCCTTCAACATTCTCATCTATTGATTTTCTCTCAACTTCAAGTATTCTCCCAATTCTCTTCTTCTGTTTCTTCTTTTCTTCAAGATCCACAATCCATCATTCAAGGTTTGATCGATCTGATTAGATATTTAATTAGACATTGCTTGTTTCAATCCGCCCTTGCCGCAGTGCCATCAAGCTTCTTCATTATATATATGACAAATATTAAATATATAATAACCATGAATGAATTTTTATTTTCTTATCCTTTTAAACATAAATTGACATGGATACCAAATAAATAACAATACCTAATATACAAAGATATTGATATATTGATATTCATTGTGTTATCTTTTGTTTTCTCTTGTTCATTTAAATTGAGAAAATATTTTATACTAGTGACTAATTTATTATCTATTTTTGCACCATAAATTATATTTAAAAATTGATATTTGATCAATCATTAATATATTTTTTAAAAATATGCATTTAATTTTTTATTTTTATAATTTTATATTTTTATTTAATTATGACCGAATTAATTGAATAAATCATTGACCCATCGATTGAACCAATGATCCAGTGACCCAATAATATGACCGGATTAATTACCGGTTCGGTTCTGATAAGTGATAACTATGCTTGCTAGTATATGTGAGATTTAATTTTTGCTCATCAGCGACCTTCCAAATGTTGTAGAAGGTCCTCACCATGACTGGGAGATCAATGTGTGATTATAACTACCGGATGCTCAGTCTTCTCCAGAAGGATCTTGAGGAGTTGCATCAGCAGGTGTCAACTCCTGCCCACGAACAAGTGTGTCGCCTGGAAGAGGACCGAGCACGATGTATTTGATGGTTAGGGTATAAAGGATTGTTAGGGTATGCTCATGGGAATTGTTTTGTGATTACTAGTTTGTGAGTTAATGTTTATACAATTTAGTTAGTAATTGTTTAGAGCTACTTTTCAAGCATAGAATGCCATTGGATTATCAGTTGCTATGCTTGTTTGTCTTAAGTTATCGTAGACATCTTAATTTGCTGTGATATGGTAAGATATTTTCTTCCAATGAAACTGAGCATTGAAATTGTTGTTGACTACAAAATTTAATTTAGAATGTAATGAGTGTTGTTCCATGTGATTATTTTGTTTAATGAATAACAATGTCTTTCGGCCTACATGCCCAAAAATGATGGGCCGCTAATAACAATTTTTGAGAATGTGGTCTGGGTTATGTAAAGTTTTTTCTAACATAAAATAAATAAAAAATTAAATACAAAAAAAGGTATTTAACTTTCCTATGGTTCTCTCTTTCCAAGTGTGTAGTAGTTGGTGGTGGAAGACTTATTACACGGCTTTTTTATATAAATAAGCATTGGAATCACTTTTTTTCCCAGAATACGCATGTTTCCAAAATTTTTTTGAAATACGCATGCCCATATCAGATACTTCGCCCACGAGATGGAGATGCACAGCATTTCAGAAGCGACGCCAGCGAAATGGAGGAGAGAGGAACCAGGGTCTCCAATTCGTGCCTGCCACCAAGGACTTGAGGCACCTCCAGAGCCGGCACACGAAATGGAGCTTCTCAAGCTCACCGGCCACGAAATGGCCCATTTAGTTGGCGGCGACCACGAGTTGGCGACTTCGTTTCTGGCGGGCACGAATTGGGCGGTCAAAGCGGCTGCAGCAGGAAGCTCACATGCATTGGCGTGTTCGGGTGGCAGGGTTGTATTGGAAATGGAGTCAGGAGTGTTATAAAAGGGGGGTGGAGAGAGCCTTCATGCACGGTGAAATTGAAATAGGGGTAGAAAAAAAAAGTTGAGAGTGGTAAATGAAAGCTGAGAGTGGGTGAGTTTGTGGTGGTGAGTTTTAAAAAAAAATTAAAACTAAATATGAGTGGGGGAGGGGTGAACGTGGAGGAAAACTTGAACCGGTTGGACGAACTTCACATAACGGCACATTTATTCCATAAGGTTAGTTTACTTTAAATATTTGGATTGCCGTTGTTAGGGAATGTTATAACTAATTTCGTCGATATTTAAAAATTTTATATAGTATTCGTAACTGTTGTCTTTCTTGGCTTTTTATGTTGTAGCCGACACGTGTTCTTACTCCGCATGGCACGCTGGTTGATGTTTTCATGTTAGAGGCTGAGGATCCAACCATGGCAATTAGGCGGGAGAGGCTTGAGCCTTATCTGAGACGCACCGGATTTTATCATGCCTCGCTGATCAAGCGCTTCGAGTACGACAATCCACTTATTAGTGCCTTTGTCGAACGATGGCGACCGGAAACTCGTACTTTTCATCTCCCTTGGGGAGAGTGTACCATAACCCTGGAAGATGTAGCCATGTAGTTAGGTCTACCTGTTGATGGTCAGCCTGTTAGCGGTACGTTAAGGTCATGGAGTAAGTTTCACCAAAGAGATATTTGGGAATGGTGTCATGAACTTTTAGGTGAGGTTCCCGCCGGACACGTAGGGACAACGAAGTACAACATCAAGCTGAAGTGGCTCAGAACTTGTCTTCAACAGATGCCCCTTGACCTAGATGATAATGGCCTCATGCAGTATGCACGATGTTACATACTTTACCTGTTGGGAGGCGTCCTTCTTCCAGACAAAGCCAACAACACAGTCCATGTTCGATATCTGCCTTTACTGGCTGAGTATGATGCCATAGGCACCTACAGTTGGGGCAGTGCCGTCCTCTGTTGGTTATATCGTGCTATGTGCCTAGCAACAGATTACAGTGTTGAAGGTATGGCCGGGTGTCATACGTTGCTCATGTCATAGATATACTACAGGTTACCGTTCTGGGACCCGAATGTCACCACACCCTACAGTTTTCCTTTAGCCACTAGGTATTTTATCGGTCTCCACACTTTGTGAATTTTGTCAATTATCCTTTCATGACGGAAATAGATTTTTTAATAAAGTCTGACATTGTGATACAGGTGGGCAGGGAAAAAAGGACAAAATGACTGTGCTGAGCAGCGCCTACTTAAGCACCGGTTGCGGTTGGATAATCTGCAGGTCGACGAGGTTGGTGCCCGTTGTTATTAATATTTTTTCGATAACAACTTATATGGCTGTTGTGACGGGGTTCCTTTTCTTTGCAGTTTGTTTGGCAACCGTACTTGGAGCCTTGGATTCTGTCTAGAGTTCCTGCCGAATTCCTCGGCCATCCGCATGGAGATTTCTATACCGCCGTTGTGCCACTAATATTTTTCAGGTGGATTGAGATCCTAAATGTTGATCGGGTGTTGCGACAGTTTGGGGGAAAGCAAGGACCTCCAAACCCTCCGCTTAATATAGATACCTTCCATCGACAATCGGCTCGTAATGATGACGGATGGTGGCCGGTTCGACTATCCGAGTGGTTTGAGGTATGGGCCAACCGGCGCACGGATGCATACCGGCTGCAGATTGATCGTGCAGATACATTGCGTCCCAGCCAGGATTACTATAGGTGGTACTCTCAGAGAACAAGGAGGTTTCTGTCCACCCCTGATGCATTACATGACCCGAGAGGTGACGTTGTACCCGCAGACGCATCGGCGGAGTATGGCAGAGGCCCCGTGGTTAATTTGCCTCCGGTTCCCCGAGACCATCGCCGTCGCCGTCCCCGCAGGGTCAAAGTTGAAGGTCAAGCAGAACATGCGGAGGGTGAGCAAGATTTGCCTGAACAAGACCGACCCAGTTTTGAGCCAGACATGGGACACCATATTCCATCGCATGCTCCTCCAGCCGCAGGAGACTACTACTACCCGCAACCTGTTGTATCAGCGGACCCCCCCCCAGCCATCTTCCATTCAGCAAGTTATGCCATATCAGAGTAGCTTCGAGGTTGGGGGTTCATCCCAAGGAGGTACGCAGGACTTGATAGATTCTATGGACAGAGTTGGGTGGACAAATTTCTCTTCCTTATTCTACGGGTTGGACCACTTCATTCCTCAGCAGTCATCCCCACACACGCCGACAGATCTTGCACTCGCCCTGCCTCGCTCCGACACGTACACTCAGGTTGCCTATGCGGGGATGAGATCCGCTTCTGTTGGTGACACGGCTGTTTCTCCACTTCGACCATATGACGCAATGCAGATGCCCGGACGACGTCTCTCATACACGGGGGCTGATGCTATCCCGGAGGAGGTTGAGGGACCTGCTGCTCATCCCCGCCGGGACACTCGAGCCCCCTTGTGTGGCACAGGCGGTAGATTGGGTCACGACCACCATTAGTGTTATGTTAGTTTATTTCTGTTGTTGTTTTTACATGTTAGTTTTGTTGTCTGTAATTCCTACTTGTTTTCATTCGCTGGTTCGTTAGTTATCTAAGGCGTATGTGATGTTTTGTTACTTGTTTATGTGCTATTTTGCTAGTTGTTTTAAGTATGGACTTTAACATCATTAAAATATAAACGACAATGCAAATGTAACAGAGCCAACAAAATCAACCTTCATTAAATATGATTAAGATACTACATTTGGGAACAAAATACATTAGACATGAAATGGATGAAACTTAGCTTGACGAAACATGCGGACAATTGCGCCTGGTATGTCCTGGTGTCCTGCAAAGGCCGCACCTCTTACCTGGTCCCGGCTCAACGTCGTCCATTTCATTTCGAATCCTAGTAGACATCGGACGTCCTTCCATTGAACGTCGTAAGAGGGGGTTGGGACGAAGACGGCGTCCTTCTCGAGGGGGCTACATCTCCTCATCCAGCATTGGCTGGAATTCCTTTTCGTATACCCGAAACACACTCTCAACACGGTAGACTAAATCAACGTACTGTTGCCAGTCCAATCTCGCATATGTGCAGGCAGCCAAGGCATGTGCACAGGGATAGTGTAACGCCTGGAAGAAACCACAGTCACATCTGCGGTACTGAAGGTTAACCCGGAACCGTGACTGCATCCCTACAGCAGCTATCTCATCGACCGTAAAAATAGTAGTATTCCTATCGTACGACGTCACTAACATCTGCGGAATCCCCTCACGGTTCGCTAGTATGGCTTTTTGCAAGAACTATGAGAACACCTGACCGCTTGCAATCTGCGCTTGTGCTTGCCGACCCTTGAGGACGAACAACTCATTCAGGCGATGGTAAGTAGACTTCACAATTGCACAGACTGGTAGATTTCTAGTACCCTTCAGCACGGAGTTGATACACTCAGAAAGATTGGTTGTCATGTGACCATATCGCCGGCCCTCATCAAGGTGCTGCAGCCATTTAGGTGGCTCTAACCCTTGGATCCACTCCATCATCTGCGGAGATGTAACCGGATCTTCGCTACTAATAAGCTCTAGGTAGTACTGCGACTGCTCTTGCGTTTTCGAATATGCAGCATTCACCAGGTGTCTTTTGGCTTCCTTACTCTTGAAACTGGTTGCGAAGTTGGAGGCAATATGTCGTACACAATACACATTGTGTTCCCATCCACACCCCTCACGCTCCAATGCGGCCTTTATTGCCGCATGCCTGTCGGATATAAGCAGAACTCCTGGCCGAGTTGCGACATGCCTCCTCAAATTGGTGAGGAAGAAGTACCATGAATCTGTGTTCTCTCTCTCAACTAGTGCGAAAGCCACCGGTAGAATGTTGTTATTGCCGTCCTGTGCTATGCCCATGAGAAGGGTGCCTGCGTACTTACCATACAGGTGTGTTCCATCCACTGACACCAGTGGTTTACAGTGCCTAAAAGCTTCAACACATGAAGGGAACGACCAGAAAACCGGTGGAACATGACACTCTCACGATCGAGTGTGTTTCCGACATAATAAGTCGCGTTTCGAGGTCAACAATTGTCCCTGGTGCGAAAATGCGTACTAAGTTATTACCATGTTAAGGACTCAAAGGACAGTAAATATCAAAGACCATTCGATAATAAAACGCAACTAATACCTGGGACGAAAGCCTGCAGAGCAGTGAGGTATCTACGCAGCTGGTCATACGACTCGTCCCAATCGCCATAGATCCTTGCGATTGCCTTTTGCTTCGCGTGCCAAACCTTCTTGTATGACACCTTGTAACCGTACGCTGACTCTACCGATCCTTGCAATACCTTTACACATATTGTTGCATCAGCATGCACCATGGGAAATATGTGCTGACAGATGACATTGCTGTCAAGTTGAGCGTGGTCTTGAGACATTGAACTTGCCAAGCAACTGTGAGGCCCTACGTACTTATGGATTTCCCAAAATCTAGAGGATCTCGTCTTCGCAACCCGTACCATCCAGCGACATTGATCCCCGAACTGCTTGCATCGACATACGTACCTAGTTTGGTCTGACTCTACCACCTTATATTCTGCACTCCTGAGGATGTTGTAGTTTTTGACTGCTAGCATCGCTGTTTCCCGATTAGGAAATTTTAACCCAATCTCGAGCTCCATCTCTCCTGACAAAGGGTAGTTGCTCGGTCCGTCCTCTGCGTTACTGGAATGCATTGCTCCAAGATTTAGGGACAGGTAGTGTGCTGGAGTGGTTGATGATACACCACCACCTACCGGTTCAACCCGTGTTGCCGGAACAGCATTTTCATGCAGAGGCTGCGTCTCCGGAACGGCTTCTGCCTCACCATCACTGAAATCTTCAATGTCATCCTCGTCAGACGAATCTGCAATAGCATCATCAAGAACCATATCGACCCCAAAATGTGTAGAAGGGGCGGGGCGTGCTACACGAATACCAGCACTCTGTTCCCGCGGGACGAACGCGTTGAAACTTGGACTTGAGGCCCTACTAGTATCCCGAGCCAGAACAAAATCAGCCGCCCCAACATTTCTCACACCCTCCACATTATTCGAACTGGATGAGCTTCCACCAATTTCTTGAAGATTCAGACAAAGCTCCAACGAATAGATGCTTCCTATGCTGCGATGGTAAGAAAACATCATCGACACATGCTGATCGGATTTTATTTGCATTTTTTGATAGGAAAACGAGTTGGCCACTGCAACAGGCATCTTGTAAGTCAGCTTCCTGATTTCTTTTTTTCCAACCATTCCGGTATGCATCAGAATCAGATTCTTCAACTCTTGCAACGATGTCTATGGTGGAATCATTATCCACAGTGGATCATCGCAAACGAATGTAATACCTTCTGCTGTATGAGAGATTTCACCGTTTGGATATATAATCACGTAAACGTTCTCCGAAGCCATAGAAATAGCAACTAAATCTTAAGACCAGAAATTCTTTAAGAAAGAAAGAGGGAGAAGAATTGAGAGCAACTTTTGAGAGTGAGACGAGAGTGAAGATACTGCCTTCTTTCGGGTCATCTGCGAGCCTTTATATAGCCAAATTCTGGTCTCATTTCGTGGGCGGTACACGTGAGTTCATTCCAATTCGTGGCCGCCGCCCCAGAATTTCCCCATTTCGTGGATGGCAGCCACAACATGGCTCTCGTCCCATTTCGTGGGTGGCAGCCACTAAATGGCTCTCCATTTCGTGTGCGCCAGGGTTGAGTTGGACCAAGCACCTCTCTCCTCCATTTCGCTGGCGCTGGTTGTGAAATGGTGTGCATCTCCATTTCGTGGCCGATGCTCTTGATATGGGCATGCGTATTTTAGAAATAATTTCGAGGCATGTGTATTCTCGGAAATAAAGTGTTTCCAATGATTATTTATATAAAAAAGCCCTTATTACACACTCTTTTGGTGACAAAGCTTTGTCATCTCTGAGGTATGGAGCAACTCAAAGGTGGAAGTCATTAAAGGACCACCACAGAAATACCCATGGATGGGAAGATTGAAGACAACCCAAGGTAATGAGGTTGTTGTTTCTTATTCTTACCACATGAATGCATGTATTCTTTTATTTTCAGTTTGCTTAGCCACTCTAACTTTGTCTTTTGGTTAGTCACAAATAGCCAGCGACTGTTGAAGAAGAGGACGTCAGCAGCGTCGACAACCAGATCAAGGAACTTCTGATTACTGTAAAAAAAAAAAAGATGAGGTTCTTACGCGTTATGGTGAGTGTTATGTTCCGCAAATAGTTCCATCTTTTCTTGTTTATAAGAAAGTTTCAGTTTTTATTGTTTTCTGTAACTCACATTGCGTGGATCTTGTCTTTTTTTACAAGGTCGTTATGTTACACTTGGCCTTTCTATTTTTTATTTTTTGCGACATTTTTTTTTTCGTCTTAATAGTTGGTTTGAAAAATGTGTTTATCATGCCACTTTCTGTTCGCAACATTGGCCCTCTTTGGCTCCCTTTTTCATGCCACTTTCTCATTTTACCATGTTGTACTTAAATGTTCCCTTGTTATATCGGTTTTCCTTTTATTTTTGCTTGTGGGTTACTAAGTATGTCTTTTTTGAGCCCTTGTGTCGTAGTAACTTAAATTAAAGCTTTAACTGAGCTGCTCACTCAGCACAGCAGATTACTCAACTTGTTGACCTCATGCCTGGCAAGTGCTTACTATCAAGGAAAGGGTGCTGCAGAAGCCAACAAGGGGACAACAAAACCTTCGCTGCCACGTACCAAGTCTATGGCTCAAAGTCAGAAGGATACAAAACTTGGTACAATTCATATGCAAAGCTTACATAGGTGACCCAAGCAAGATTCAGTTCTAAAGACAACTTTAAAGTCGACGTCGTTTAAGGTATAACTATTTTCAGCATTGATATTCATTTAGTTGGAATTCTATCTTTGGGGCTCTTATGATGGGCGCTTCCAATTATTTGCATGTTTGTTTTGTTGTCCAAAGAAAGCTGGACTTCAATGATGACAATAGCTCTAGTTGTGAAAAGGCCACTACCATTAAAAAGTTATCGGAGGGGTCTCTGTGGATGTACTATCAGCATACAGGCTCCGACTTGGTTGCCAAAGGTAGAAACCTTTTTTCCTCCATGGTTTTTGCTTTAGCATGCATGTTAGCATTTGCTATTTATGATTTTGCTAACCATCAATGTAAATTCTTGACCGTTAATCTATTGTAGTATCTTGGCGTTGTTTTTAGGCCGCCTCTGCAGATGCAATTCGTGGGTGTGGAGCTTGCAATTGGTACATATATATTTTTGAACTCACTAGATAGCAAGTATTGTAAGCGGGGTATTTTTCTCTAAATTTTCTGGTTGGATTTATCTCAAGAAAACTATATTAATAAAGTTTTTGAGAGGTTTAAAATACAAAATTATTCACCAAGTATTGTATCTATTATGAAAGGTGACAAGTTATGGTTAGATCAATGTACCAAAAATAAACTTAAAAAGGAACAGATGCAAAGTATTCCTTATATTTCAGCCGTTGGAAGCCTAATGTATACTCAAGTCTGTATAAGATCTGACATTGCTTTTGTTGTTGGCATGTTAGGAAGATTTCAAAGTAATTCAATGGAGAGCTACAAAGAATGTCTTAAGGTATCTTTAAGGGACCAAGGACTTCATGCTTACATATAGACGAACCGAAAATTTAAAAATTGTTGGATACTCAGATTTAAACTTGGCGGGATGTGTTGATTCTAGGAAGTCAATGTTAGAATACATCTTTATGCTTGCTGATGGAGCAGTATATTAGAAGAGTGCAAAATAATCACTTGTAGCCACTTCTACTATAGAAGCCGAGTTTATTGCTTGTTTTGAGGCTATACCACAAGGTGTTTGGTTGAAGAATTTCATCTCTAGACTTAAGATTATGGATTGTATCTCTAGGCCATTAAGAATATATTATGACAACTGCCGACCCAGAAATCTAACTTTAAAATTGAAAAAAACAACTGCCCACCCCTCCTTCCTCTCTCACTTCCACTCACGCCGTTCACCCTGTTGTCTTTCTCTCCCACCACAACACCGCCGACCACCATAACCTCCTCCCTCGAGTTTCGCTGTTCCCAGGACCCACGCAGCATCCTCTCTCGTGCATCACAGTGCCGCTGGTCGCCACAATGCCCTCTGCCTTGTGATTCACTGCGTCTAGAACCATCGCATCGTCTTGTCCCTCGTGAACGCTGCGTCCTTTCGCGCTCCTTTTTTTGAATTTTTTATTTAACTAATTTTTCAGATGTTTCTTTCCGAATAAATGGATGCTTCTTTTACAGGATTTCAGATGTTTCTTTCCATGATTTTTTATTATGTGGGTTACTGAATGTTTCTTGATGCATGAACATCCTTAGTTGTTTTTAGTTATTCTTTCTTTGAATAAAGTAAGTGATCTCCTTATTTTTATTAAGATTCTCATGCTTTTAATCAATTTTTCTTGGAGTTGCTTTCATTGAACAAAGTTAGTGATTTCTTTATTTTAATTGAGATTTTTGGTGCTTTAATTAATGCTTCTTGGAGTTGCTTTGTGCTTTGATATGTGTAGAAAATTATTGAAAATTTTTAGGCAAGAATAAAGGAGGAGAAAGTCAATCAAAGAAGCCCTTGGGAGAAGCAAGAAAAGTAGTATGCAAAAGAAAACAACCTCCCAGAAAACCAAAAATCAAAGACAAGGGCAAAGAGAATTTGTGGATGCAGTCACCCTGACCTCTTTATATTCCAACGAGCATAACCTGAACTACAGAAGTCTAAATAAGGCAGTTCTAGCGGTATTAGAAAGCTAACATTTAGAGCTTTTCAACGATATATAATAACTATAGTAAACGCTGAGACTGAGGGTGATTTAAAATCACCATTCTTTGCTGCAGAAAAAAAGTTGAGCGTAGTACCAACGTTCCACATGCCATCACCAGCATCCCAAACGCCCAACATGGCGTTCCGAATGCCAACACCAAAGCACCTTTTAGGGACTTCAAATTTAGCTCTTCAAGTGGCATTCTATACGCTATATTTGGCATTCTAAACGCCAACACTAAAGCACTTTTCAGGAACTTCAATTTTTAGCTCTTCAAGTGGCATTTTACATGTCATATGTGGCGTTCCAAACGCCAGAAAAAAACACGTCCAAAGGCTCCTTTTGTTGGCGTTCCACATGCCAAGTTTAGGAGGCATTCCAATTCTAAATGCTTTCAACTCTCCAAAGACCAGCAAGCTCAATTGAAAGCAAGCGCTCTAAACGCCTGGTCCAACATTCCAAACACCAAGGATAGGGAGTCCATTCCAAGCCTAGTTAATTGAAGTCCATAATCAGTGATCAACCAAGGCTGAGGATCCAAATACAAGGAGGAATCACCACTAGTTTATAGTTAGATTGAATTCATATAATTTGAATAGAATTTGCATTTGAATTTAAGATTGTAATTTAGGATAGAGAACCCCAAGAGAATACTGGGAGGGGGACTTTTTGCACTTTTACACACTCTCTTGTTCTGTATACTTCATACCCATTTTTATTTTCTCTCAATTATGAATCACTAATTCTCTTCTGTTAAGGTGAGGAGCTTTGTTAAATTCAATGGATTGATGTTATTGCTTCTCATTCTCTAATTCATGCATTATTGTTTCTTAAGAAAGAATTTTCATTCTTTATCACAAGAATTCAAATCTATTAAAAAATAGTTTGAATATGATTTAAATTCTATGATTAACTTGAAAAAATGATCATAGTAATTGAGCTTGAAAACTCTTTCTCATAATACTTATTATTTTAGATCTAGATCTGATAACTAACATTGAATCAATCATTTTTAGATTTTAAGAATTATGTGATTTTAAATTAGAGAATATGCTTCACCACTTTTCATAAAAAATTGATCAAGAAATAGACAATTGGTTAAGGAAAATTGAATTACCAAAAAATTAGGATTTAATTACTTATGATTTGCTAGAGATTTATCTTTGCCTGATTAAGGTAAAAGTGAGAATCATTCATCCTCAGGATTTAGCATCTTTATATCTTAACATTTTAACTCAAATTCTCAATCACCTTTTGATTGCTGCTTATTTATTCCTTATTGTTTCATTCAATCACTGTTATGTCATTTAGATCATTAGATAGTTGCTTTATTTCAATTAGATCTTTGCTTTCCGTTAGATCTTTATTTTTTAAATTGAATCATGCTAAACTCAATTTTAAATTATTTAACTAGATTATACTTGTTTAATCCGTTGATTTTCGTGAAAACGATCACCCACTCACCGTAATATTATTATTTGATATGATTCCATTTACTTGCCGATAGTTTACGAATTTTTGCATTATTTCTTTTCTAAATTTCGGAATGTTTCTTTTCGGGGGGTGCATTTCTTTTTTTTTTCTTTTTTTTTTTTTGAATATTTCTTATATAGGATTTCAAATGTTTCTTTTTAAATAAATGGATATTTTTTATGTGGGTTATTAGATATTTCTTTTCATGGAAATAACATTTTTTGAAATTTAAAATTTTTTTAAATTTAAAAAAAAAATGAAAACTCAAATACAGTCAACTTCACATGAAGTTAATAGTTGAGAGCCGTTAAATATACATAAAGTTGACTGTACTTGAATTTCTACTTTTAAAAAATTGACTCAAATTGGCTGCTACTAGTTGATTACTTAATAGTTAATAAAGTCGAAAATAATATAAACAACATTTTTCTTGTTCAATAAGTGCCTCTTATCTTCACCAACTACATCTCCAATTCACCACAATGAAATCCGCCCGCAAGTACGATGCTGTTCGAGGAATTAGTTTTTGATTAATGAAAATGAAGAGCAATTGAGAAAACTTTGATTGTGATTGAGGGTGTTCGTAGTGTAGAAATTAGTTCGATATCAGATTCAATCTTATCAATTGGTATAATGTTCCATCCATTATGGTTTTTTATTTCATTTTTGGTGTATGGCCAACGGAAACGAACCAAATTAGAGTGGATTTGTTTTTTACTCTTTAATTTCATAACTAGTATAATAACAAAATCGAACCTATAAAGAACACAATTTTCTATTTTTTAGGTTTTTTTATTTTTAATTGAATAATATTATACATTTAAAATTTTTTATGAATTAATTCCAACTAAATTAACTAATAAGATTTGGAATAATGTTAATCATAACTAATTTTTATTACCTTAGACCAACGTAATTTAGTTAAACTTAGTTAACAAAAAGACTTAAATATATAGCATTACTCTTTTTAATTTATTTAGTTTTCATTTTTTTTTTTTTTGTGCATGGATTTTGTTCGGCTTGTCTCGGTCATTTACAGTTTTACACCCTAATGTGATTAATAAGGGATGTGTGTTTTGAGTTGATTCTCCAATGGTTTCGTCAAAACAAGGTGCTGAAAGAAACAAAGTTAATTAAGGTTAATGACATCCATAGCATGCCCATGATGTAATGACAGTTACACCTGCATGCTTTTAAGGTTTGCTTCTTAGTTTCTAATTAATTTTTAATATAGTAATTTGGATGGGGCGACCATAGCTCTTGATTGTATCCAAGAGACAAAGTGGGTACACTAGTCCTAGTACGTAATAGTTTGGAAATACATTGTAATTGACCACACAATCCGTAATTTTTTTAAGAGATTATGACTATGCGAAAAAATGTTATTTGTATACTAAAATCTGTCAATATATTTGTGTATAAATATATGTGTAATTTAATTTATTTTTAATATATATTTATATTTCAATATATATTTTATACTAATAGTTTATTTTAATAATTAATTTTAGTGTATTCGTAGTATAATCCGCTATGCGTTTATTTATATAATACACTTCACGTGGCTAGGACTAAACTTCTGGATCTCCATTTTAGGCCGTGTTTCTTGTGTTTTGGTAGCAATATTGGGATGTGGTTGTATTAAATTTGGATCCTCTAAATTTTGGATTTTATTTGAAAGGGTAAAGTTTGATCTCTCACCTATAAATGTTTTCTCTCTCATATTTTTTTTTCTACCTATAAAATAAATGGTGAGAAATCACACTTTATCCTCTAAAATTCAAGATTTAGAGGATTCAAATCCGGTTGTATTAATAATACTGTAATAGTAACATGAAAAAAAAATAAAAAGAAAAAAAAGAAGGCATAATTTATTTTTCATATGGAAGATCCTATTGTGTTTTTGTTCAATATTGACATCAGTGGTGCTTTGCCAATTTGTGGGTGTAGGTTCAACACGCGGGAGGCGTGGTGAATAGGGCCCGCAACAGCGTGGCAGCACCTTGTCAATACGCAAGGGACATGCTGAGTTGGCGACGTCAGCGGCGTGACAATTTCCTAGCAACACACGGTGAGCGTGTTGCCTCTAAATTTAACAAGCGTTGCAGAGATTTTCATGCGTTTTTGAGGAGCTACAGTAACACGGTGTGGGCGTGTTGGAGGTAGTCTACATGCAGTGGACAGCTCCTTCCTCCCCTATTTCATGCTATGTAGTGTGTTAAGAGGGAAGAAATCTGAAGTGAGAAAGAAAAAGAAAAGAGTTAGTAGTGTATTAGTAGTGTGTTTAAAAAAGAGTAATTATACATAAAAAAATATTAGTTTGTATTAATAAAAAATGACACGTAATTATAAGACACTCGAAGAATATATTATCAATTATTTGGATCATCCCGTTTATGTAAATTGATAATTGACTTTTTTTGTAATTTAATTTTTAATTTTTTTTGTGTTAATATGACATAATAATATTATTTTTGTTTGTATTTAATATTACTATGTTATTTAATTGAGTTTGTAAATATTAAATTTAATAAATAATATAAGTTTTAGTATATTATTATTTTATTTTATATTTGTTAATTAGTAAACAAAGAAATAATATAAATGTAGATCCCATTAATTTTTGGAATTCTTTGTTATAAAGTGATTATTTTTTTTATAGATTTGATATATAATTTAGATGTTAATATTAATGAATATTTCTTATTTAGGAAAATGAATAAATAATATAAATTTTTAAAAAAATTGTTGAGGTATTTGTTATGATAATTATGAAGGATAACAATATTATTGTATGTTATTTTATTTTTTATTTATGACCATATTTATATTATTAAAATTAGTAAGTAAATAATATAATATGATATATTTTATTTTATTTTTTATTTATGTAAAGTAGTACCTTCAAATTATTATTACATTTTATTTTTTTATTAAATAATTATTTGTTATAATGAATAAATATATTTATTTAATGTAAAGTAGTACAATTAAATAATTTATTTTTTAAAAATTAATAGATAAATTTAATGAATAAATATATTTTTGTTGTACCAGCCTAATAGGAATTTTATGGTTCGTAAACTGAATCCGCCGAAGATGTTGAATCCGATGGTAGAAGACACTTTACGAACAACATGATTATACCATATTTTTAGAATTGGGGTGATCAGAAGATTTTACCTTTTAATATCTGCTTTGGTGTAAAGGTGGAGGCTGGAGACTCACACCTTTATATTGTCGGTGAGTGAGGTTATCGTGACATTGGAAGATGTCGCTCATATATTTGACTTACTATTGATGGATCGGTTGTGAGCGGCTGGACAGATAGTAGTGGCAAATTCGTGCAGAGCCAGAGCATCGTAATTTTTCACGAACCCATTGCGAGTAGTTCCTCCAAATCTTACATAAAGCTGGCATGGGTTCATCGTATCAGAGACGCAGAGCCATTGGACACTTTGGAGTCTATTCAGAGATATCTCAGATGCCCAATTTTCTGTTTGCTGGGTTCGATCCTATTCCCGGATAAGTCGACGGTATATGCCCATGCGAAGTATCTACCGTTGCTCTGCGATTTTGACCGGATCCACACTTACAATTGGGGGTCAGCATGTCTCGCGCATCTTTACAGGGCATTGTGTCGTGTATCACGTTATGATACTAAGGAGATGGATGACCCTCTTAATATTTTGTTTGTTTGGGCATGGGAGCGAATGTCGTGTATTGCGCCTGTACCAAGACAGTACCTTTCAGTGGCTGACGTATCGGTTGCTCAAAGATAACAGTTCCAATTTTAGTTGTGTATTCTATTGACGATGCATATTTGTTTGACGACACATTTTTTAATTTTTTCAATGTTACATGTTTCAGGTGGAGCCATTCCAAATGAACCGCTGCATGGTTATCGAAGACCACGACGACATTTATGCAGGAAATAAACTACATGAAAGAGGTAAATGTTTTTACTTTGTGTGTGTTAATATCCAACATTAATATCAGGGTTCTAATTTTCTACTAACATGTTGTAGTTTGTGTAGCAGCCGACGAAGGAGTGATCATACCCGACGAGTTCCATGGATACCTTGAGCTGTATGACACAGTTGCTCTATTATTGTCGTTCGAGTGTGTTGAATGGCACCCTGTGAATTAAGTGATGCGTCAGTTCGGGTATGCATAATCCGCCCCGGAGGTAGCAAGAGTCATTCCACCAGAAGAGCATTGCATGACTCTTCGTGGAGTGCAGCTTCATGACTAGAGAGTTTTACATGCGGGGTGGATAGCGGAATGGGACATGCGTCGTAACACTCGGTTGCGGGATGGGCACCCCCTTCCAACTTAGGACTTTAGACCATCGGCTGAGTACCATGATTGGTACGTGGGGTTGTACGGGCATCTACTGATGATGTCGGGGCAAGTTCATCAGCATCCACCTTAGGTGCCAGCACCTCAGCCTCTAGCACCTTAGCCACCAACACTTCAGCCACCATCACCTTAGGGACCACCTCAATATGCAGTGTTGAACCGTTTTCCTATTATCTCCCACAGCAACTAGACCACAGTCAATACAGTCAGCATGGCCAGTTAACCGACCACGCCGAGCCCAGCTGTTGCAGCCGACATATTCAGCACAGTTAGCATAGTCACATCGGCCAGTCCAGCGACCCCAGCCGTTGCAGCCAACATAGTCAGAACAGTCAGCACGGCCAGTCCAACGACCACGGCGAGGCTAGCCAGCACAGCCGTCAAAGTCAATCCAGTCGCTATATTCAGCCCACACAGCACATTCTGCCTGGACAGCAATGGGCTGGCTTTCGGCAGATCCCATCGTAGATTCCCGTTGATGGGGATCATCATATTCAACAATGGGTTGACACTGGTGTCGGTCATTTTGAATATTATGGTCATTTCAGCACTATCCCTACACCAGTAGAGACTGGTCGACAGGGGTCTCCTTCTGGTCGCACTTTAGGGCAAGTGTCGTGTGATTCTCGACAAAGTGGTTTCATCGCTCCGCATATAGTTTTCGACTCTACTTGTCTCAATCTGCCAGATACTGGGCCGATCACTTTTGAGCATGAGGTTGTTGAGGAGTACAACCCCGGTGCATATTCTTTGGCAGAGGTTGTGGGTCGGCCACCCCGGATTTCGGCGAGTCAGTTCAGGGTCATCCGTATAACTTACGAACAGAAAGGAATCCACCTGATAGGTTTACTCCATTGTGTTTCGGTCAGGGCATGATGGGTAAGGGACTTGATTGGATGATACGAAAGAAGTAAGCAGGGGTTTAGTAATTAAGTTTAGTTTTTAATTAATATTTTGTAAGTTTACGTTATCCAATTTTAAATTATGGTTTTGGAATTAAGTTAATGTAATTTTTAATTAACCTTTTGTAAGACCATTGTACGAAATTTGAAATTATCATCTCAAAAATTGTCAACTATAATAACTCACAGAAGTTAACATGTAACTTAATAATTCAAACAAGACGACGCACACAGACATTAATTGATAAAAATAACTGAAAAATACGAACACGACGAACCTAAAAAATATTAACTGATAAAATTAACTCTAAACATACAATACAATGACCAACAAAGATCTAGGGTCCAGCATCATCACCAACTCCACTCAGTCCAACATCATCACCAACTCCACTCGGTCCAGCACGCTGAGGACATCGACTCCGACTATGACTCTGTCTACCACAGAGACGACATATACGAGGACCATGAATTTCTCATGAATCCATTTCATTGAGGTATCTGGTCAATTTGGGACGACCTTTCGACGTTCACCGCAAGGCGGGGTTAGCAACCAATGTCAGTCCCGGATAAGTATCGCCTAATGGTACGAACTCAAATCTGTAGACCTTACAAACCTCTATCATCTTGTACACATCATTCACATACAGCTACCAGTCGAGGCACTGGTTGGCACAGCAGGAAATAAAATGTCGATATGGTAGTTGTTCCACTTGAAAGTGCCCGCAGTCACACGTCCGCCGTGCAAGATCAACTGCCAACACTTTTCCATTAGGCATTACGCACCTCAAACACCTCATTTCATCTATCAAACTGGTGCACAACTATATTCCCATCACGTTGCATATTTGCTTCTATCCGCTGTTGTGCAAAAGCAGAGAAAGTAAATCCATCCCACTTGCGATTGTGAGCCTCGGCACTCTTCCACGTAAATAGCTCGTTTAACCGATAATATGTTGCTTGGACGAGCGCCAACACAGGGAGGTTTCGGGCAACCTTCAGCACTGAATTAATGCACTCGACAAGGTTTGTCGTCATGTGGCCCATCAATGTCCCTCGTCAAATGCTAATACCCAGTTTCTAAGTCTAATGGCATCGCACCACCAGACATATGCCTCACCTCGCTCTTGCAGCCTCTTTTTGTTGATATTATACTCCTCCACCATCCTTGAATACCCAATGTTGATCACAAGTTTTTGTAAGTGCGAAAATTTGAATGCCATTAAGAAGTTGCTACTAATGTGTCTAATATAAAACATCCACCATGCTCTTGGAGGTTGTCAATCACCTCCGGAACGATTTACTGTTGCATGGATTAACTCATGTCGGTCTAAGATTATACCCACACAATCTCTTCTAACAACATGCCTTTATAAATTACTCAGTAAATAATGTCATGCATCAGTGGTCTCCCCCTCTGCTAGGGCAAAAGCAATAGGCACAATGTTCTAGTTACCATCTTGTGCAACAGCAACCAAAAGTGCACCTTTGTATTTTCTGTAAAGGTGTGTGTCGTCAACTTGAACTAGAGGCCTGCAATGCTTGAACGCTCTAATGCACGAGTTGAAACTTCAAATAATGCGGTGAAGTATCCTGACACCGTTCGTCTCCTCACTCCCGTTGTACAAGGGTCGTGTTTCTATTTGAACAATTGGGCCAGGAATCCTCCGAACCATGACCGAGAACCACCATAGCAAAGCTTGATAAGAATCTTTCCAACCACCGAAAACTTTGGCTATGGACTTCTACTTTACCAACCAAACCTTTCGGTAACTGATAGTGTAGTTGAACCTTGACTGAACTTCCGCAATTATAGATTTTACCTTAATGGATGGGTCGGTCTCAACCAATGGCCTTATAGTTTCAGCAACTATATCCGAGTCATTTGGAATGATCCTGTGAAATCGTTCTCTTGGTGCACGTGTGCCTACCGTTGTATTTGCGTATCTCCCAACAACCTTTTTCCGTATCAAGCTAGCTCGGATTAGTCAATTGCACCCACGCCCATACGTCTTACATTTTACATAGAACGTCTATGGCTCAGACTCATACACATTGTAGTCGACTCCTCTAGAGATAGTATAACTTTTAATTGCTGCAACGACCGACTTTCTAGAACTATATTCCATTCCAATCCTGAACTCTCCGTCCTCAGGATTAGCAACACCTATAGAAAGAAAAAATCATCATTCATTGATTCATCCAAAATATAAATTAAGAAAAACATATTATTCACTCATCACGTACCTATGTTTGCATATTCCGGGAACTTCGGTGTATGCATGGCGTTAAAATTCAAATTACGCATAAAAGATGAAACGTCCATCGGTTGACTAACTGCGAAAGGAACCACTACACTCTCCATTGCTGCCTCAACTCCCACATCACCATTCTCATCTTCATCGCCGGCTTCATAAGTAGCTTCGAAGTCCTCTTCGCTGTCACTATTCATTCTTTCGTTCACTGCAGCTCTATCATCCACTATATCTGAACCATTTTGAATCCCAACTGCCTCTATGTTTTCAAACTCAATATACCGCTCAATCTGTGGTTGTTGCACTTGAGTCTGCCGGTAAATATAGAACATATTCTACATACTCGCATTATTAATAATCGGCATAATATCAAACTGTATTAGTCCATCAAAGACTATAACAGGATTCCGATACAGAATACTGCTCACTCTCCTCAACATACCATTCTCCATCCTTTAACAGAGACCATTCTGAAGCTCCCTGAACGTCATGGTGCATGGAACCACAAACAAAAACAGATTCTGACACACAAACTTCACTTCCTCATGAGTATTCTGTATAATCTCACCGTTGTGATACACTACCAAGTTTGTGGTACCCTCTATCACACCAAAAATACACTCAAACAACTCTTTTTTCGCAATAAAATGGTACCGAGTTTAGCTTTATATAGAGAAAGCACCCAACGCGCACACCACGTGTTGCATTGCCATTGAATCACAAAGCGACATGTCAGCAACATGCCCCTGCGTGTTGAAGCTGCCCTCGAATCACACAATGACACATCATCAATACGACCCCACTGTTGAAGGTGCCATCGAATCACACAATCTCACGTCAGCAACATGCCCCCATGTGGTGTTAGCTCGCCCTCCACGTGCTGCATCAGCACGCCCCCACGTGTTGATGTTGCATACCTGACATGTCCACCAACATGCAAATACACCAAAAATGCCTATTTCCACTCAAAACACCAACAAACTCTCCATATTAGAAAAAAAAGCCACCAAAAAACTTTTATATTTAGTAAATAATTTGTCCATTTGATCTAAACTTTTATACCCTCATGTCCTGCATCTGAAAACCACAAAATTCGCAAGCGGTTCTCAACATGGTGACAGTGCTCAAATATCTAACATGTAATGTCCTGGGAAAGCTAAAGGCGATCCTAGAACTTCTGGATTATAATCAAAGCGTATAAACAAGTCCAGACCATAAAATCAAACACAGGTAACTAACTAAAGGTCTTCATCCTAACTATAAATCCCCATTCCGAATCCTGCAAACCTCCCAACCACCAACAACAATTGAAAAGCAAACACAAGTATATCAAATATGAGATGTACAAGTAGGAAGCAAATAAGTCAATCAAGTAATTAGCAAATAATGATGCAGTCAATTAGGCAATCCAGATAAATCACACATAATGCATATGATGCATGCCTATCCTAGTGGCTGATGAGTCTCATCTGTTGGTTATCTAGCCAACCCGACGTGTCTGGTAGCTAATCCAGCCACAGTCTCTCTGTTGCGCGTTAATACCATTAGAGGGAATACGTGCCCTGTCACCGTTAGAGGGTATATGCGCCCTGTCACCATTAGAGGGTATATGTGCCCTGTCACCAATTTACCATTAGAGGGTATCTGCGCCATGTCGCCTTCACAACCAGAGAGAAAGCATTACTAATATACTCACACCTAACCTCTCCATTTGTTATTCATTTACCGTATTCAATCATGAATTACATATACATTTATCCTCAGCCAAACATCAACATCCATCTCAGCCATCCGTATAAATTCATAATTCATTAACAGCCATAACCCAGCATCACACACAGTCATTTGGCTCATATCATTCCCGGCCATTCAGCCCATACCATACGCAGTACTCCACCATCCTCCTCCAAAATTCATATCATTATTTTTCATCATAACCCATCATAACATCCCTTTTCTTCATCCATAAGCTACCCTTTCCCCTAGCTTACTCTCATTCACTAGGCATTCTATATCAAATTAAGATTTAAGGCATGAATTTGGGGGTTTATAAGCGTGAAATAACATCTCGGAAGGTTACGAGTTTGTTGGGAATGTGAAGAGCTTGAAAACAAGAGTTTTAGAAATGGATTGGGTCGCGTGTGTATGCACAAGGGTGTGCGTGCGCACGCCCAGAAGCATTTTTAAAAGTGTGCGTACGCACAGAAAGTAAAATCTCCATGGTGGAGCGCACGCACAACGTGTGCTAGCGCCACCACCAGTGTGTCATTCCCAACGTGTGCGTGCGCACAGGCCCGTGCGCACAACTCGAAATCTTTCGTTGGTTGTGTGTGCGCACAGGACATGCTAGCGTTGCCACCAGCAGCCCTGTCTCCACGTGTGCGTACGCACAATGCTGTGCGTGCGCACAGGACCAAATTCTCGCAGAGTGTGCGCGCGCACACAAACCAGAAATCACAAATTTTACAAAAGTTGCAGAATTCATAATTTTAACCCAAACTTCTAACGATCATATCTCCTTCCACAAAATTCAATTTTCATCCAAATTTAAATCATTTGAAGCTTATGAAATTATCTTTCAATTGATACAAAAATCATCAAATTTCGAAAATAATTGCTCAAGATATGATCCGTTGAAGTTCACCAAAATTTCACTTTTACCAAAACTCATAAACTCCCCATTTTCAAAACATGCATTTACCAATCCATACAAAATCAACCAAAACTCAACCATTCCAACATCAACCATTTCCAAACCTCTTTTTAATCATCAACCCACCAATTCCACCATATTTAGCTAAGTCTCACATCATAATCAACATCCCATAACTCAATTCAATATTCATTCTTTCCTCTTCCAATTTTCAAAACAACAATCAAGTTCATCAATCACCATATATTTTCACATATCAATATCATATTCCAAAAACATGCTCATCAACAAGAGCTTCAATCTTTTCATCAATTAAATACATCAATCCATATATCCATACAACATCACATGCTTTACCAACCATTATCACCATTTACTCATATATTACACTCAATTTAAATCATCCAAACAATTACATCAACATTTTACAGTCCACCAAAATACATACATAATAATACAACTCACAACATCCATTAATCATATCAATATTTCCAAGTCTTATCCTAAGGCCACTAACCTACGTTTTCACACCACATATTACATTTTAGATACAGGAAACCGAAACCATACCTTGGCCGATTTTCGTTCCACCCAGAACACTCTCAAATTAAACTTCCAAGATTTCCAAAGCCTCACCAACAAATTTTCCCACATAAGGCTCCTTTCCAAACTTTCAAAAATCACCAATCAAGCTCCAAAACACACATATATAATGCCTAAGCCACAATATCACATAAAAACACAATAACTCAATCACAAAATCACAAAATCTCAAGTCTTAAATTTAGGGTTGAAAATCTCATCTTATCCAAGGACCAAGGGAGCTAGAACAAGCATTTCCTTCAAGTTAATTTGATCCTATAACACGAAAGAGCTCAAAATCTCAATATTTTTGCCCATGAAATCCAAAAATAAGGGCTGGGAATCGAAGGATAAAACATAGCTTACCTCCGAAATCTTGGAATGGATTTTGTAGAGCTCGACATCGCAGTCGTGTGGCTGCAAACGATGCGTCAATCGGAACTCCGGATCAAAAGTTATCAACAATTGAAATTGGAAGTGAATAGGAACAAGGATTTCATGTTCCCCCCCCCCCCCTCCCCCTTTCCCTTTCTTTGTGCATTGTGTGTGTGTTGCTTTGAAGAGGAGAGAGCTGAGCTCTCATTAATTAATGAGGCTTGGCTGGGCCCTTAGGCTCATTTGGGTCGATTTCTTTAAAATTGGTGTCGAAATTCTCATTTTAAATTTCTCTACCACATTAAACCATAAAAATCTCATTTCTCACCTTCCAAAATATATTTTAATTTATGAGTTAATTAGCCATTAATTGACCGGGTTTTACAAAGTGAGCCACATTACATTCTTTCATTATCGGAGTATATCTCTACTTACACTTGACTATTTTTTATACTTTTTAAAATTATTTAAAAGCATTTTTGTTGATAATAAAATTCGAGAGCATTTTCAGATGCATGTCAAGGTTTAGAAAATTGAACTGGTCAACGAATCGCTCTAGTTATTGGTTCATTAATTTATTGGTTCAATCGGTTTAATTGTGGTTCAATCGAAAAAAAATTATTTTATAATAAAATGATAAATAAAATATAAATAAACACACTGAAACATAACAAACTCAAAAGTCAAATAATAAAAGAAACAATCAATCATGAAATGCCAACCTCAATAGATATACAACAAAAAAAAATCACCATAGAACCATAAGTCCATAACAGAATCAAAGAAAATCAGTCACTGTAACAACAGAACCATAACAATTAACAATAAAACCACAAAATATCATAATCAAGATACAAGAACATCATCAACATCATTAACGATCCTAAACCAAACTAGAGTAATGACAACAAGAGGTACACAACCAAAAAAATTTACAACAGAACCATAAGTCCATAACAGAATCAACGAAAATCAGTCACTATAACAACAGAGCCATAACAAATTAACAATAGAACCACACAATATCAGAATCAAGATTCAAGAACATCATCAACATCATCGACAATCCGAAACCAAACAAGAGTAATGACGATAACAATTAAAATAGAAAAATGAAAAATCACAGATTAATAATCCTAAAAAGAATACCTTCTAAAGCACAGAGGTGAGGGAGAACTGGATAGCTGGAGCAAAGAAGGTTTGGAGTGTGGTGGAATAGAGATGGTACGGCAAAACAACAACTTTGCGCAATGGAGGAACAACGCGAGACGAGAGCAAGTGACAAAGTGATGGAGACGACAGTGAACGAGAATGACGGAGTGACGAAAGCAAGTGGACGGTGACTTCGAACAGTGGTGGAGACGATAGTAGTGGGGAAGGCGGTAGCTGGACGAAGCAATTGATGGAGTGATGGAGGAGCTTGATGCTGCTACTGGTAGTTGTGAGTGAGTGAGTGCTCATTGCTCAACAAAAAAAAGAAGAGGATTAAGTGTGTGTTTGGATTACAATTTGTAAACGGGAGTTTGCATATAATTGATTTTGCAAACTTGATTTTGATGAAAAGTAAATTTGTGTTAACGTGATTTATGTTTGGCAATCTTTATGTCAAAATGGATTATAGTAAAATAAATGTTGTTTGGATTATACTACTCAAAATCACTTTTAGATGAAAAATTAGGTAAAAAACACATATATGCCAAGGGGAGATTGATATTACCCAAATCAGCCAAACAAGAATCTTATTCATCAATCAACCAGAGTACATTATAATGTAATTCGAATCAACTAAATTCGAATTATATTTTTTCATAATTCGAATCAACCTAGATCAAATTATGACCAACCCAAGCGTACAAGTAGTTCGAATCAAGTAGGGTGGAATTAGACAACCATAATTCGAATTTAGTCAATTCGAATTACATGCATCACGTGACAAGAGGAAGTTCGAATTACTCCCTTTTCGTAACAAATTCTAATAAATTTTTTTAATGAATTTATTTAAATTATACTACAAAAAATATTTTATTCTATGTAAAATAATTTTAAAAAAATGGCTTAAAAATGTTTTTTAAATTATTTTGTATACAATAAAATATTTTTTGTGGTATAATTTAAATAAATTTATTAAAAAATATTCATGAGCTATTAAGAATGGGCAGAAGAATATTGTATAATCACATTAAAAATAGCTTTTAATAAGCACAAGTACTATAATTGTGTTTAGTAAAACAGCTTTTAAAAATAAAAAAAAATTATAATAAACATATTTATAACGAAGAATAATATTTTTTTTCAAATTTTAGAGACCAATAATTTAAATATTTATTTGATTTACTCTCTATATTAATATAAATAGAGTTATCATTAGTCAATAATAAAACTTGTACTGATACGTCTATTACCTATTTATATATATTGACTCACTTATACTTATACAAATCACAAAAAATGAGACACATATCTCAAGTAAAATTATATGAAGATTGTGTTAGAATTTGTGAAGGTTAGGTTGAGAAATTAGAAATATATGAGGATTCCAATAGCAATATAATGACAGGAAATATGTATGAAAAAATAAATAAAATATATTTTTTAATTATTTTATATGGAATAAAATATTTTCTTTAATTTCTAAATTATTATTGACTATGTAGAGTACTTTATTTAAAATTTGAGTACATGCATGTATTTACCTAAGTCATTAGAACATTACAAATTTTTATAGTACTCCTAACATTTTTTAAGTCATTTTTTAAAAATTATTTTGCATAGAATAAAATATTTTTTGTAGTATAATTTAAATAAATTCATTAAAAAATTTATTAAAAAATATTTATGAGCTATTAAAAATGGACAAAAGTGTATTGTATGAAATTCGAATTGATAGCTCATTAATATTTTAAAGAAGTCTCGTAATTAAATATTTTGTTAGTTTTTTTTTAATGCATGAAATAAAATATATATTTTTTAATTTTTAAATTATTATTTTTTAATAAATTTTTTTAATAAATTATTAATTTTTTTAATAAATCAGGGTGTAATTCGAATCAGGTTGATTCGAATTAATGTGTGTGCGTGTGTATAATTTGAATCAATATGATTCGAATTATACGTAGATGGAGTTTGAATTGAGTAGATTCGAACTATATAAAAATGACTATTGGTAGATTCATGAAGTAGTTTTTCATTTGGCTTATTTGTGTAAATTTTTTTTCTCTTGGTTTAATATAGTAATTTGCCCTGAAAAATTACTAAAAGAGACATCAATTAAAAAAATTACAATAAAATATAATATATAAGAATTATAATTATAAATTTTACATAGTCGAATAAAAAATAAAAAATTCCAGCCGAAACAAAAATAAAGTATAATAAAATATAAAACGAGAACTCACGTAAATAAAAAACGATAAAAATTTTAAAAAACTAACAATATATATCATATGAATAAAAGAAATACAATAAAAGATAAAAAAATTCATATGAACTATATCAAATAAGAAAAATAAAATAAACTTCATATAAGATATAAACACAGAGCATAAAAGAGACTTATGAACAAAAAATAATAAGAATATCATAAAAAAAAATTAATAACATATTTTAGAGATTAGAACATTGAAAAAAATAATATAAAAAAATCAATGATAAAAAAAAGTCAAATAAAAAAATAGGCACTCTACATATTAAACATAAAGAACAGTAAATAATAAAAAAAAATTCATATGAACTAAAAAATAATAAAAAATAAAAATATAAAAGAGAGTACTATACATTTTATAATATTAAACAAAAAAATATTTTATAATTTATTTTAGTGTCATTAGTACTCTTTAATTTAGTATTATTTTAGACTATAAATTTTTATTATTTAGGACTCTTTTGTTACTTATAATTAGTATATAATAAAAACAAAAATAAAGTGAAGTACAATAAAAATAAAAAACAAAAAAAAATTCATACAAATATAGTATATAATAATCACAACCAACAATATATATTATATAAACAAAAAAATTATAATAAAAAGTAAATAAAATTCATATAAATAAAATCAAATAAAAAAATTTTATACACAACATAAATATAGTACAATAAAGGATAGAAAAAATAATTTATATAAACAAAAAATAATAAAAATGTCATAAAAAATTATATCAACAATAGTTGTCATATAAATAAAAAAAATATAATAATAGAAAATTAAAAAAATAACATCAGAATACTAAAAAATAATATGAAAAATATTTATTATATAAATAAAAAATACAATAAAAAACATAAAAATTAAAATATGAAAGAAAGAACTAAAAATAAAAAAAAATTAAAATCTTTACTTTGGCAGTGATAAAAACAAATCTGAAAAAAACGAAGAATATATAGAGAATTACTGTCAAATTACGTGATTACGTGCATCCTTTTTATAGAAGAAATGAAGGGTACAATTGATAGATATGAAATAAATTTTTAAACTAATTCTTCCAACAGTAATTAACCTTCCCAACGTGAATGCAGAAACTTGAATTTTTATCTTCACGTAAACGTACGTTCAGAGGTAAAAGCACTTCTGGGTTAGGAATTCCAAAAAATTGCCAAACATAACAATGAAACGTTCAAGACACTCAAACGGACTTTTCTATTTTCCATCGTGAACCCAAATACACCCTTATAAGTCATTAGAATTTTTGTTTTCTCTTTTTTTTTTTTTTTTAACACAAACTAATGCCGTTTTGGTGCAAAATGTGAAAATCGACCGATCCCAATTCGATTTGATCGGGCAATTTTCGACCAATTTAACGGTCCAATAGTGATTGATTTTTAGAATAGACTATTTTAACTTCTGACCAAAACAGAATCCTCGATAATTCACAATTCAACTGAGTGATCAACTAATTTAAACCTTAATTTTTGTAGTTTATCCTAATACTTTTTTATTATCATATGGATCCTGTGCAAATTCCATATTATTCCAAGTAAAAAATAAGCTAAATTAATTTAATTATATTAAATATACATTAAAATTAATAATAAATATAAGATTTTACCGTTTAATTTTAGTGTCTAAATAATACTTTTGAAAATAGCATTTTTGTGGTTGGTGACGAAAAAGGGTGTATATATATTGCATACCATACTACTAGCCAAGAATCCGGTATCGTTAAGCACGAAGAAAGAACCATAGGCGGAAATTCCAAACCCCAGCTTCCTTCTTAAAATTACAGTCTCAACTTTCACCTTCTTCACTCCGATTCCCAGGTACGCTCTCAGATCTCATTTTCCTCACTCCAGATCTGATTTCTTTTACCCTCCCTTTATCGATTCCATGTTTTACGCTTTTCTGACGATTCTGTTAATGGAATAATATATTGTTGCGTTTTGTCTGTTTCAGGCAGCTTCAAATGGCGGCGGCGGCTTCAGCAACAGCGCCTACCTTCACCGTTGGAACCGCCTACAGAGGAACCTCCCTCCCTCAATCGAAGCCTCTCGGAGGACTTAGGTTTAACTCGCAGAACCCCCTCAAGAACTTCTGCGGCCTCAAGGCTTCATCTTCCGTCACATTGGAGTCCCAATTATCGTTCTCCGGCAAAGAAACCGTTTCCGCCCTCCGAGCATCTTTTGCATCCAAGGCACAAACCCAAGACAGGACTATCCACTACAATCTTCAGCCTCAGGCATCGTTCAGAGTCGCCGTTCTCGGTGCCGCCGGAGGAATTGGCCAGCCTCTCGCTCTGCTCATCAAGATGTCCCCGCTGGTTTCTGATTTGCACCTTTATGATATTGCCAATGTCAAGGGTGTTGCTGCTGACATCAGTCACTGCAACACGCCTTCGCAGGTCAGGGATTTCACCGGAGCTGCCGAGTTGGCTAACTGTTTGAAAGGGGTTGATGTTGTTGTTATCCCCGCCGGAGTTCCAAGGAAGCCAGGGATGACTCGCGACGACCTTTTCAACATCAATGCCGGCATTGTTAGGGACTTGGTTTCGGCTGTGGCCGATAATTGCCCAGGTGCTTTTATTCACATCATCAGTAATCCGGTGAACTCCACTGTGCCTATTGCGGCCGAGGTTCTGAAGCAGAAGGGTGTGTATGATCCTAAGAAGCTCTTTGGTGTTACTACCTTGGATGTTGTCAGGGCAAACACATTTGTTGCTCAGAGGAAGAACCTGAAGCTGATTGATGTTGATGTCCCTGTTGTTGGGGGCCATGCTGGGATTACCATACTTCCCCTGCTGTCGAAGACAAAGCCCTCTGCGAGTTTCACTGGTGAAGAGATTGAAGAGTTAACTGTTAGGATTCAGAATGCAGGAACAGAAGTTGTTGAAGCAAAGGCTGGTGCCGGATCTGCTACTCTGTCTATGGCATATGCGGCTGCTAGATTCGTTGAGTCATCCCTTCGTGCTCTCGATGGAGATGGGGACGTGTATGAGTGCTCGTTTGTACAATCAGACCTGACTGAGCTTCCATTTTTTGCTTCAAGGGTCAAACTCGGCCGGAAAGGAGTTGAGGCTTTGATTCCATCTGATCTCCAAGGGTTGACTGAATATGAACAGAAGGCTTTGGAAGCACTTAAGCCGGAACTTAAGGCCAGCATCGAAAAGGGGATTGCTTTTGCTCAGAAGCAAACGGTTGCTGCTTAAACCTTCAATTTATCAAAGCATTTAGTCTCTGTTGTCCCTTAGAATAGAAAATCAAAAGGTTGTTTCTCAAGGTATTATGGGTTTCTTTCTTTGAGCATAAATACTTCTTAGAGAAGTTAGGTTGAGGATTTTATTGTAGGATCATACTGCATTCAGGACTTGGGATGCAAAATTTTCCATACTATCAATTCTGCTTCCAGCCCTATTGGTAGATAGGGAGTGAGTTTCCATTCCTGCTACTGAATTGTGCTCTAGTTTTTTGTCAGAAATATCAAAATATATCATTGTTATCATGTAAAATTGGTACACTTGAAGCTTTAATTTCTCATTGTGTTTTTGAATAGTAAGGCTGGGAGACATATTTTAAAAAGTTATGCTTACTTTGATCAACTTGAAGGCTAGCGATCAATATTAGGTCAATTAAAATTTTTATAAGGGCTATGCTCAGAAATTTCCTGTGTACTTAGAATTTCACTCAAAACAGTAAATGTGCAGAAAATCATTTGACAATAATAATAGGACCTTTGATTTATTGCTGTTACATTTCCATAACTGTATGGACTTACTAAAAGGAAAATTGTTTGTTGAATATAGTCATTATCATTCAAAAGTTGATTAAGAGGTACTCGAAATACAACATTGGAGTTGGCAGATAATGCCAAAAGAATTGCCAGAGAGTATTGGAGACGCCTTCCTTTCTGCATGTCTAATAATAACCTCTTCTTTATGTCGACAAATCCTAGATAAACATCCTCAGTATGAACAAAATATCTCGAAAATGCCACTACCAAACCCATCAAGTGGCAAACACAAATATCCTCCTTCATGTCTGAGTGGCAAGTATCCAATATCATCATCATGTGCATCACTTAATAGGACAGTCATATACAAAGTGATCAATTCAACAGCTTGAGACAAATTCAGATGAGTCCCTTGGTTTTATAGACTAACAAGTGAACGGTGCTTAGTTCTGAATAAAGCCAACCATATCTGCATCAGAGGCAAAGCTTTGCTAAAGGTAGTGTTTGCCGTTTGGTTTCAGAAAACTTGCCTTCAGGGGAGTGCTCCATTTGAAGTATGTCTTCAGAGAAACTTCACTAAATTAGTGTTTGGTTTTTCAAACCTATGACAAGCTCAAGGGTTACCTTTACCAATAATCATTACAAGAGCAGAGCCCTCCACGGAAGTGGTGAAACCGATTATGGTCCCTAAGGACCACATCACGGTTGTAAACCCAGGAAAATGTTTTCAGGAAATTGTGGCAATCAACACATAGTCGGAGATTATTGGCCACTCTCAGTGTTGTGCCTGGTGGAGTAGCAAGAACCCCAAAAGCAACAGCCAACTTTTCACTGTGATAAGAGAGCACATAGCCCTTTTCTTTCTCATCTATCTTATGTAACTCAGATGAAGGCTCAACAACATAACCTGCAATCTTCAGCTGCTTATTGATCTCATTCAGCGTCTTATAAATCTCGCTTTTTCTTGGGTGCAAAACATCATCGACAACAAAATCATGTACTGTTCCTTTCAACTCAATTGTGCTACAACCAGGTGTTGTTTGGATTGATTTTTCTTTCATAAGTTTTCTCACTTCTGCTACCTTATCCCAGTGACCAGCTGAAGAATAAATATTCAGGAGCAAAACATAATCCCCGGCTTCTTGAGCCTTCAATTCAATCAAGTGTTCAATAACTCGTTCGCCAAGTGTAACATCGCCATAAATTCTGCAAGCTCCAAGCAAGGTCCTCCATATTGTTGAATCTGGCCTCACAGCCATTGAGGTAATCAGTTGATAGGCCTTATCAAGTAAACCAGCGCGACCGAAGAGATCAACCATGCAGCCATAATGATGAATGTTGGGAGTAATCCCAAACTCTCGACTCATTCGGTCGAAAAATGAGATTCCCTCATCAACCAATCCAGAATGACTGCAAGCAGACAGCACTCCAGTGAATGTCTGATCATCAGGCCAAATCCCCAATCTCTGCATCTCTTGAAATGCTTCAATTGCTTCTATCCCATATCCATTAGCTGCCAAACCAGAAATCATCGCACTCCATGAAACCACACTTTTATTGCAAGTTCCCTTGAATACCTCATAAGCCTTATCTAAACTACCACACCGAGAATACATAGATATCAGAGAATTAGACAAATTGAGAGCAGCACCATAACCATGTTCCATGATGTATCTATGAATTCGTTCACCGAATTCCAAGGCATTTAAATGAGCACAAGCTTGAAGAAGAAGCAAACAAGTAACATCATCAGGTTCACATTCATACTTTGAGCTCTGCATGACATCAAACAAATTCAGAGCATCCCGACTCCGTTTATTACGAATTAAGCAAGAGATCATGACGTTCCAAGCAATGGTATCCCTCTGGGGAATCTCATCAAACACCTTGCATGCATCATGACATTGCTGACACTGCGAATACAAGTCCATGAGAGAAGTGAGCAAAAGGCTATCTGATTGGTGTCCATCTTTGAAGACATTGCAATGAACCTGTGCCCCTCCAAAAAGACACAGGAACCTGATACAACACTTAATAGCAAAAGATGAAGATAATGGATCTGCAGAAACACCTCTTCTCCTCATATCTCGATACAATAAGAGACCTTTTTGGGGTGAATCGCTCATAGAAGAGGCCCTGATCATGGTATTGTAATGAGAAACAAAAGGGGAAGTAAAGCTCCGGAAGAAACGGTGGGAATAGCTATGGTCCTGCAATGGGCCAGAGAGAGCAACACGGTTCAAGAAGTGAAGAGAAACTGCAGGGTGTTCAGCAAGAGATGTGCGGAGAATATGAGCGTGTAATTGAAGAAGATGGGTCTTGTGAGAAGCAGATTTTATGGCGGAAATGACCAACTCCATGATGGGTGTTGGTTGGTCATGTTTACTTTGCTGAAAAGGAGGTAACCATAACTTCGGGGGAGGTTGCTCCCGTGGGTTGGTGGTGTGATGAAGAAGATGAATGGCAATAAAAGAAGAAAGTGAAAGAGAGAGACGTTGGAGATTTGGCGCTGCAAGGAGCCAAGCGTTGTGGAAGAACACAACTTGTTTCATTTGCGGAATCTAGCAAGATTTCAAGCTCTCAAGATTGAAGAACAGAATAGTAGAATACAAGGAACTGACTACGCCGCCAAGTAAAAAATCTAATAATTCTAAATTTCTAATAATAATATTGTTTTAAAATGACAAGAAAAAAAAAATTAAATTATTTGGCTAATTTTTTTTTTTTTTTTTTTATATGAAACCAAGTTTGGTGTAATGATGGGTTATGTAAGGTTGGGGAGTTTTACACTGTTGTGATGGCATTCAGGTGGAGGGGAGAAATCGGACGGTCTAATTTATTGCAGCTGATAGGGAACACAAATCGGACGGTTCGATTTGTGGTTCATGGAGGGCAGTGCAAAGAAATCGGACCCACCGATTTCTTGTTTGACGTTCAAATTTTATTTTTTTTGCCCAAAAAAATCGGACCCAGCGATTTCTTTGCTAGATGGAAAAAATTTTGCAGGCCTTGAAATCGAACCCAGCGATTTCTGGGTTTCCTTTTATTTTGCGCGGGCCGTTCACTAATCGGACGGTTCGATTTTATTGTGTAAAAAAATTTGAATGACCATAAAAGCGGTCGGACGGTCCGATTTGAGTTATATATATATATATACCCAACTCAATGCTGAGCAGCCAACTTCATCTTCTTCTTCTTCCGAGCTCCAAATCTTCGAAGCTCACCTCTATCTTTCTCTTCTTCTCCATTATCATGGATGATAGAGTGAGATTAAAAGTGTATTATCATGGCCAAATATTATTACAAACATCTGAAAGAGTGAAATGTATGTGTGAAAATCCATTAGATATTATAATTCCTTTCACACTGTCATATGAAGAATTAAAAGGTGTGATTTGTGAGAAGATGGATTCTCAAATATCTAAGAGAGTGTCGTGTATTCTGTATAGATATCCTATATCTGTCTTTGGTGGGTTCGTGCAATTTCAAATGAAATACGTGACAGATGAAGCGAGAATGCAAGAAATATTTTCAGTGTATTTTGGAAGTCAATCCTAAATATCGTTCATCGAACTGTATATCGAGTTCGAGCAATTTGCAGCGGACCGAGATATTGAATTGGAATATTACAATAGTGATAGTGAGGAAGAGTTTGAAAGTAACTACGAGGTCGTTGATCCGGGTGTAGACGAAGATCAAGCTGACGATGCTATGGTGGCAGATGTGGCGGATGTGGCAAATGCACTAGCAAACCAGCAGCCGTTTGTGGAGCCGACTTTCATGCGGTCGTTGGATTTGGAGGTCATGCATGCACCGGAGTTTTCTCAATATGTAAATGCAGGTACGTCATAATTTTAAATAATAATTTGTTAAATTATGATTTGTGCATATATTTTGAGTTTGATACGAATATTTAAGACAACAGTAAATAGGCGAAAATATAGCATATACTTAGTAATGGTTTAGGGTTTAATTATGAATTAAACATGTATGTTGAAAAATTTAATATTTCGCATTCTTGTGTTATTATTAATTTATTAAATATCATTTGATAATGTAGTTGATAATTATGTTAACTTTTGATTGATTTATTCTTGATTTATGGATCATAGATTTTATTAATTCGACACGTATTCATGAATTATATATTGAAATATAAAATTTGTGATGTGATTGCAGCAGAGCTTCCTGTTATGACGGATGGTGAATTTACCGTGAGAATGGAACTCAGTTCTAGGGAGGCAGTAATTAAGGCAATGAAAGATTATACCATCCGTAGAGGTGTAGATTACCGAGCGCATGAGTCAGAACCGACGACATTCTATGCTAAATGCACCCAGTATGGCGCAGGCTGTGATTGGTTGATCAGGGTGAGCAAAATGTCCAGGAAGTACTGTTGGGAGATAAGGAGGTGATGCGTGAGCATCTTTCCTATCTTTTCCTAGTGAATTTGCATTTAAATTGTTGAGTTTAATCAAGAATTAATTGTCTTTTAGCCACTATGGATGCTACTTTGAGTCTTGTGCAATTCTGTGTATTTTAGGTAGCATTCGGCTGGATTTGATGGAGTTTCTGCAGCACAAGAATTAAAGGAGATGACCAGCAAGGAGCGACGCGTACGCGCACCTGACACGTGCGCGTGATTTGGAGATTTGGATGGCGACGCATGCGCGTACCTGACGCGTACGCGTGACACGTGAAGAAGACCATCGACGCGTACGCGTGACTGACGCGTACGCGTGACATGCGCCACGTGCAGAAAACGCAGAAAACACTGGGGGCGATTTCTGGGCTGTTTTTGACCCAGTTTTCAGCCCAGAAGACACAGATTAGAGGCTGCAGAATAGAGGACTCAGGGGAACACTCCCCGTTATTTCCCAAGTTAGGCATGGATCCTACGAAGTAAGTGGTCCCCATCCATCAATTGAAGAGTTGCTGATTATTTAATTAATTCTGATTTAAACTTTATTTTTTTCTTTAAAATAGGAAAATATATTATTTTAGTTTTAGAAATTAGATTTTTTTATTAATTAGGATTAGATATAAAAGAGAAAAGAAACTTCTTTTCTGGGGATTTATTCCACATTATTCACAATTCACAGTTTAAGAGAATCCTGGTTTCCACTCTGAACCATGAGCAACTAAACCTCAACTGTTAAGGTTAGGAGCTCTGTCTATTGTATGGATTGATTCTATTGTTTTTCTATTTTAATTCATGTCCTGATTTATAATTCAAGAATTTTTTTCGTTCTTTATCTTATGAATTTGGGTGGAACGGAAGTATGACCCTCTTTCTAATTGAGTTCTTGTATAACTTGGAAAAGCTCTTTACTTGAACAACAGCTTGAAAATAATTTATCCTAAATTCTAATTATCTGGATTTAACGGGATACGTGACATATAATCCTCTTATATTTGGATAATTAGGATTTTGTGGCATAATGACTAGAATTAAACTTCACCCTCTAATTGGAATTAATTGACCAAAGAATTGGCAGTTGATGAGAGTTAGAGGAGACTAGAAAGGTCTAATGAAAGGTCTATGATACTGTGAAGACAAATGGAGTGAACCCAGAGGTGTACAAACTCATGCTCTTCCCATTTGCTCTGAGGGATGGAGCAAAGCTATGGCTAGATTCCCAATCCAAGAAGAGTTTGGATACTTGGGACAAGGTTGTTACTGAGTTTCTTACTAAATTTTTCCCACCAAAGAAGCTGACTAAGCTTAGAGTGGAGGTTTAGACCTTCAGGCAGAAGGATGGTGAAACTCTTTATGAAGCTTGGGAGAGATACAAGCTACTGACTAGGAAATGCCCTCCGGACATGTTCTCCAAATGGACCCAACTAGATATCTTTTATGAAGGTTTGGGTGAAATGTCCAAGATGTGCTTAGATAATTCTACAGGTGGTTCATTGCACAAGAAGAAGACACCAGATGAGACTATTGAGCTGATTAAATTGGTTGCAAGCAACCAATATTTATACTTATCTAACAAAAATCCTGTGAACTCTGAGGCTCCTCAGAAGAAGGGTGTTATGGAAGTAGAAGCTCTCAATGCTATTCTTGCTCAGAACAAGCTTAAGTCTCAGCAAATAAATCTACTTACTCAACAGATGGGTGGAATGCAAGTCTCAGCTATCAACACCCAAAATCCACCTCAAGAGGTCTCTTATGACATGGCAGGTAATTTTGTGCAAAATGATAATTATGATTATGCTCAACCTTCTTCTGAACAGGTCAATTACATGGGGAGTGGTCCTAGAAATCCCAACAATGATCCATATTCTAAGACCTACAATCAGGGGTGGAGAAACCACCTAAATTTTGGGTGGAGGGACCAATCTCAGAGACCTCAGAATTTCAACAATAATTCTCAGGGCGGCTTCCAACAGAACAATCATAGTAACCGCCAATTTAAGTCTCATCAACAACAAGCACCTCGGCAGGCAAATTCTAAATCCCAAAAATATTCTAATTGGGAGATGATGAGGAGTTTTATGCAGGAAATCAGAGCCTCCATTAGAAACTTAGAGGTGCAAATGGGCCAACTGAGCAAGCAAATACCTGAGAGGTCTGCAAGTATATTTTCAGGTGACACAGTGGTGAACCCAAGAGAAGATTGCAAGATTATCCAATTGAGAAGTGGTAAAGTAGCTGGCTCTGAAGCCAAGGTCAATGAGGAGTTAATTGAAAAAGAAGCTCCAGAGGAGAAGAAGGAAGAAGTAGAACACGTCCCTCCTAAGCGTGCAGACAACCCATTCCCTGATTCTCTTGACACTTATCCCACCTTACCAAAGGCTCCTGAATACAAGTCAAAAATGCCATACCCTCAGAGACTTCAGAAGGCTTCCAAAGAAAAGCAATTTTATAAATTTTTAGATGTCTTCAAGAAGCTACAGATCAACATTCCTTTTGTAGAGGCTCTTGAGCAAATGCCTTTCTATGCAAAATTTATGAAAGAATTGTTGACCCACAAGAGGAATTAGAAGGAACAAGAAACAGTGGTGTTAACCAAGGAATGTAGTGCCATTATTCAACACAACCTTCCTAAGAAGATGCCAAACCCAGGGAGCTTTGTCATTCCTTGCACCATTGGAGATGTCACCATTCAGAGAGCTTTATGTGATCTTGGAACTAGCATCAATCTAATGCCACTTTCAGTGATGAAAAAGTTTCAAATTGAGGAGGTAAAATCCACTCGTATTTCTCTTCAACTTGCTGATCTTTCTATTAAATTACCTGTGGGTGTTGTTGAGGATTTACTTGTTAAAGTAAGACCATTTATTTTTCCTGTTGATTTTGTTATATTAGACATGGAAGAGGAGGTAAAATGCTCTATTATACTTGGTAGACCCTTTTTAGCTACAGGTAGAGCTCTGATTGATGTGCAAAAGGGTGAATAAACCCTGAGGGTCAATGAAAAATAGGTGGTCCTTAATGTTTTTGAAGCTCTCAAGCACCCTAATGATTCTGAAGGGTGTATGAAATTAGATGTTATTGAACCACTTGTTCAAGAGGTACTGAAAGCTGAAGTGCTTGATGACATTCTGGATCTTATTTTTGAGTTTGAATTAGTTGAAGTTGATGATTCACCACCCCAGAAGGCTATGGTTCACACGCCTAAAGCAGAGGAGGAAGCCCCAAGCTTGAGCTCAAACATTTACCTCCTTCTCTGAAATATGTGTTCTTGGGTAAAAATAATTCCTATCCAGTGATTATTAACTCTTTCCTGAAGCCTGAAGAGGAAGAGGCGCTTATTTCAGTGCTCAGGAGCCATAAAACAGCTCTTGGGTGGACCATTAGTGACTTGAAAGGGATTAGTCCAACCAAGTGTATGCACAAGATCCTCCTTGAAGATGATGCTAAACCAGTTGTGCAACCACAAAGGAGACTCAATCAAACAATGAAAGAGGTGGTCCAAAAAGAGGTAATGAAATTATGGGAAGCAGGTATTATTTACCCTATTTCTGACAGTCCTTGGGTAAGTCCTGTATAGGTAGTTCCCAAGAAAGGAGGGTTGATAGTGATCAAGAATGAAAAGAATGAGCTTATTCCTACAAGAACAGTCACAGGTTGGAAAATGTGTATAGATTACAGGAGGCTCAACACTGCTACAAGGAAGGATCATTTCCCCCTGCCTTTCATTGATCAGATGCTTGAGAGGTTAGCTGGTCATGCTTTTTATTATTTTCTAGATGGATATTCTGGATATAACCAAATTATAGTGGACCCTCAAGATCAAGATAAGACAGCATTTACATGCCCCTTTGGAGTATTTGCCTACAAGAGAATGCCATTTGGACTTTGTATTACTCCAGCAACTTTTCAGAGGTATATGCTTTCAATTTTTTCTAACATGGTTGAAAAGTTTATTGAGGTATTTATGGATGATTTTTTTGTTTTTGGTAATTCTTTTGAATCCTGCCTTAAGCATTTATCTCTTGTCTTGAAACGGTATCAAGAATCAAACCTTGTTTTAAATTGGGAAAAATGCCATTTTATGGTTACAGAAGGCATTGTTCTTGGACATCGAATTTCAAGTAAGGGGATTGAGGTTGACAGAGCAAAGGTGGTGGTAATGTTAAGGCAGTCAGGAGTTTCTTGGGTCATGTAGGATTTTATAGGAGATTTATAAAGGACTTTTCTAAAATTGGTAAACCATTGAGCAACCTGTTGGTTGTTGATGTTCCTTTTGTCTTCGATTCTGATTGCCTACATGCTTTTGAAACTTTGAAAGCAAACCTTACCTCTACTCCCATTATAGCTCCCCCTGACTGGGATTTACCATTTGAGTTGATGTGTGATGCTAGTAACTTTGCTATAGGAGCTGTTTTAGGACAGAGGCATGGTAAGCTTATACATGTCATTTATTATGCTAGCCGTGTGTTAAATGATGCCCAAAAGAATTACACAACTACAGAAAAAAATTATTAGCTATTGTGTATGCTGTTGATAAGTTTAGGTCATATTTAATTGGTTCTAAGGTTATTGTTTATACTGATCATGCTGCTTTGAAGTACCTTCTAACCAAACAGGATTCTAAACCAAGATTAATCAGATGGGTGTTGCTCCTTCAGGAGTTTGATATTGAGATAAAAGACAGGAAAGGGTCAGAAAATCAAGTAGCTGACCATCTCTCCAGAATTGAGCCTGAAGCAAGAGTACAACCACCCACAGCTGTGACTGAGACGTTTCCGGATGAGCAATTGTTCCTCATTCAGCAGGCTCCATGGATTGCAGAAATTGCAAATTACAAGGCCATGAATTTTATTCCAAGGGAGTACAGTAGGCAACAAGTAAAGAAGCTATTGACTGATGCAAAGTACTACATTTAGGAGGAACCATACCTGTTTAAAAGGTGTTCAGATGGTATCATCCGGAGATGTATCCCGGATGAGGAAAAACAGCAGATTCTTTGGCACTGTCATGGTTCTGATTATAGAGGCCATTTTGGTGGTGAAAGAACAGCTACAAAGGTCTTTCAGAGCGGGTTCTACTGGCCGACTCTCTTCAGGCACTCAAGAGCATTTGTGAAGCACGGTGACAGATGTGAAAAAGCCACAAATCTCCCTGCCAACCATAAAATGCCACAGCAGGGGATTCTTGAGGTTGAATTATTTGATGTGTGGGGTATTGATTTCATGGGACCTTTCCCACCCTCACATTAAAACAACTATATTCTAGTGGCGGTTGATTATGTGTCCAAGTGGGTGGAAGTTGTGGCCCTACCCACCAATGATGCCAAGGTGGTAATGAGCTTTCTTCAGAGATATATTTTTAGCCGGTTTGGTGTCCCAAGGACACTCATTAGTGATGGTGGAAGCCACTTCTATAACAGACAGCTGGACTCTCTTCTGCAGAGATATGGAGTCCGTCATAAAGTGGCAACCCCCTATCACCCTCAGACAAGTGGACAGGTTGAAGTTTCCAATAGGGAACTCAAGAGGATTCTAGAGAAGACCGTAAGTGTTTCAAGAAAGGACTGGTCTAGGAAGCTTGATAATGCTCTCTGGGCATACCGAACAGCGTACAAGACTCCCATTGGCATGTCCCCTTCTCAGTTGGTCTATGGCAAAGCCTGTCACTTACCAGTTGAGCTGGAGCATAAAGCATACTAGGCAATCAGGTATTTGAATCTTGATTCAGAAGCTGCAGGAATTAAGCAAATGCTTCAGTTGAATGAGCTTGATGAATTCAGATATTCAGCTTATGAGAATGCCAATCTCTATAAGGAGAGAACCAAGTTATTACATGACAAGAAGATTGCCATCAAAGTCTTTGAGCCAGGACAGAGAGTGCTTCTGTATAATTCAAGGCTCAAACTCTTTCTCGAAAAGCTGAAATCCCGGTGGTCAGGACCGTTTGTGGTCACCAAAGCTTCACCATATGGTCATGTGAAAATACAGGAAGAGAAATCTGACAGGAAATTTACAGTGAATGGCCAAAGGTTGAAGCACTATCTTGGAGGCGAGATTGATCGCCAGAGGTCCGCTCATCTGCTGAATTAGCAGAACTGACCATCAAGCTAGTGACATTAAAGAAGCGCTTGTCAGGAGGTAACCCGATAATTTCGTATCCTTAGTTATTTTTCGTAGTAGTTGTTTTCTTATTTATTTGATTTTTATTGAGTTTTTACTGTTTTTCCTTCGTTTTATGTGTTTTCTGATCATGCATCTATTTTAGAATAGGAATCGAACACTTCGAAAAATTTTTCAAAAAAAAAAAAGAGAGAAAGAGCTGTTCGACGCGTACGTGTCATGCCTAAGTACGCAACACCAAAGAAGTGAACAGAGGGTTGAGCAGGAGTGGCGCTGGAACTATGTTTTGCGCACAAACAAGCCCACGCGTACGCGTACCTCACGTGTGCGCGTCGTTTGCGCTTTTAGCCACCCACGCGTAGACGCGTACGCGTGACCCTGAAAATCAACGTCAATGATTGTTTGAGCAGAGAATTGTGATGGCTTGGGGCTGAAACTGTGCTAGAGGCACAAACTTGGTCACGCGTGCGCGTGCATGACGCGTACGCGTCATATGAGAATTTTGGTTCCCAAGCCACGCGAACAGAGAGTTGCGCGTGCACGTGGCTGTCTTCGCGCGATTTGCACAAACCAAGGGCACGTGTACGCGTGCCTGACGCTCACGCGTCACTATGAAAATCGCGCGCCCCACGCGTACGCGTGCTATACGCGTACGCGTTGCCTGCGCCGTACAACTCCACTAGTGCGCCGCCCAGTTTTGATTTTCATTCTCTCTCCCTCACAAACCCTAATTCTCTCTTGTTCTTTTATCCTTTTCTTCTTCTTTCATCATACTATTTATTTTTATTTTCAGTTCTTCTTTGTTTGAGGACAAGCAAACCTTTAAGTTTGGTGTTGACGCTTCGCTTATGGCTTTTCTGTCTACTTTTATGGTACCAAAGGGAGGCGAATCATCTTCACTGAGGAGCATAGCCGGAAGAATAAAATGGCCACTAGAATAACTTAGGTGGTTGAATTCCTTTCATTCACTACAAAAAAATAGAACATTTGTAACAAAAAAATTGTATCAAATTTAAAATTGTTACAAAAAATAGTATTTTGTAATAATAATTTGTGATTGTTACAAAAGAATAATATTTTGTAACAATATTACAAGTTGTTATAAAATATGATAATATTTTGTAACAACCTGTTTTATTTTGTTACAAATTATGTTAGTTTTTGTAATGAGATGGTGTTTTGTTACAAAATATTGTAATATTTTGTAACAAAAAAAAAGTCGTTGCAAAAATTTAAAATATTTTGTAACAAAACATTTTTTTTATTTCAAAACCTTCTATTGTTTTGTAACAACAAATTAATTTGTCACAAAATTCAATATTGTTTGTAACAAGTTACTTAATTTATCACAAAATATAAGTATATTTTATAACAAAAAAATTATTTCAAATTGTTAAACACTTTGAGAGTAAAAGAATTGTTTTTATAATTCTTTTTAGAATAATTTTATTTTGTTTCAAAAATTAAAATATTTTACATATTGTTTATATTTATTAATTTTTAAAAATTGTAAATATTAATTTTATATTCTTTTAAAAAATTAATATATAATTTTTATTAATAATCAAATTTTTAATGTTAACTAAAAATTAATTTGTGAAATTTTAAAAAATTTAATTAAACTATAAATATAAAATCAATAATTAAATATAAAAGAAAAAAAACTAAGATACAAAAATGTAATTTAAGTAATTAAGATTCTTGTGTAATTTTTTATAATTGATTATTTCATATGATTTGAAATTAAAATTTAGTAATGGAAGCATTATATAATTTAATCTAAATAATTTTTATTATGAATAAATTATACTTTATTTTATTAAATTGAGCTCTAAGAGATTAATTTATTTGGAATGATTAAATTGATTTTTATAAATTCTTTAATTTTAAGTTAATTAATGTTTAGGTATAATTTTTATTATAATTAGTTGTTTTATATAAATTGAAATTAAAATTTTAGTAATAAAAAATAATAAAAAATTATGTCAATAATCTAAATAATTGATATTTTTGAATTTAAAATTATATTTTATAAAATGTGATTGATATGTTTATTTTAAATTTAAATTAAAAATAATTATTTAAACTCATTGATATATTGATGAATAAAATTTTATGTATTGTAAAAATAATCTTCACAATATTAAATTTAAATTTTAAATTATTATTTTATTTTAAATATTTTATAAAATTATTATATTATTTATATATATTTTATTCTATACTTAAAATTCCTAAATTAAAACCTAAATTCTAACCTAATTTCATAAAATATAAACGCATATCAAAAAGGAAAGAAAGAAAGGGGGTGGTGGGGGCGCTCCAGGGGGGAAGAACCGAATCAGAAAATAAGAGGGGGGACCGAATTAGAAAATGAGGGGAGCCGCGAGGGAAGAAGGAGGGGAAAGAGGGAGGCGGCGCAGTGGGTGTCACTGCCACTAGAGCCGCCGTCAAATCACCACGGGAGAGAAGGAGAGAGAAGCAGAACTGCGAAGAGAGAGAGATCGACGGAGACGTTCACGCTGTTCGTCCTCGTCGCTGCCATGCGTTGCCGCCGCCGCCGCTAGTTTCGCTACCGTTGAGCTCGAAGGAGAAAGGGAGAGCGACGCTGACAAAGAGATTGACGGAAGCCAGTGAAGCGCGTGAGACAAGGGAAGCCAATTCTATCATTGCCGCCGCACCCAGTTGCCGTCGGTCGAGCTCGCCGTCGCTGGAGGTGAACCGGTGTCGCGTCCTTGCGGCCAGAGCTACCAACGCCACTACTACTACTCAAATTCCGCTTCTCTTCCATTAGGGTTTGCTATCGCAGTAGTTCTTTTGAAGCTAGACTTAGTTAGAGATGAGGTCATTTTGTGCTTACAAGTAATAAATATTGCGTTATGTATTTATGTTGTCACTCTCCCTCTACGTTAATTGGTTTTCCCTTTAATATAATGCAAAATAAGATCTACTTCTGAATAGCTAATATTTGATTAGGCAATGATTATTGTTGCATGGAATGGATCTGGGAATCCAAGTGCAATTTTTAATGGTGATGTCTTCAAGAAGGTGCTGAGTGTGTTTATAACAGCAGCCATATTGAAACTTGGACAAGGTAGGGGATAGCAAATTTTACCTGAAGATATACTACTGTCTAGTTTAATTCAATAGCTAAATTCTATCATTGTTGCATGTGTTTCTGTAAAATTGCAATCTACCTTGCTACTTTAACCGCCGTTTTGGAACCATTTCTTCTGCCGCTATTAATGTCTAACATGCAAGAGTATCAATGGCCAGAGTCTTTCTAAACTTGTTTACTTTCAAGCTTTTTACATTATGAGGAGGTTGCTTATGGTTTTTCCTTTTTCTTTATCCTGATTCTGCTTTTCACTTGGGCAGCTACTCTGGATGTGATTCTCAGTTAGAAAGAGAGAGGGGGAGAACTTGAAAAGAGAGAGCTCACCACCATTTCTTCATGTTCCCTTTCCCCTATTCTGTTTCTACATTCCCAGGTCATTTACTGTATTTTTTCTTTCAATTCTATTAAATTCATTTAATTCTGTTAATTTTGCTTAGTTAGACTTAGTTAGATATGCATGTTGTAGTGGATTATAGGTTGTTAGGTAAGCTGAACATAGTTTGTAGAGGAATTAGGTCTAGAAAAATTTTGCTGTTTTGAATGTGTTTGGAATAAATTTTTGTTAATTGTTTGTTGAATGATCATGAATGTTGTTTAAATTGTTGTGAATCTGTAATTGGATGATAATGATTTTCTTCTTTTCTGAATCGAATTGTGAACTGCTGCTGTTATGTGAATTTAGTTTGTGCAATAATGATGATGAATTTAGATTGTGCACTCAACTTGTTTGTTGCTTATTTCATATGGATGAATATGTGAATTTTGTTTAATTGTTATTGTATTCATATGGATATTGATTTGATTGAGTGAATTTGGGAAATATGCTAAATTGCTGCTGAAATGCCGCCGAAATTTGTTTAAATTTGTTTCACTATTAGTTTTTTATTTAAGTTAAATCTCCTCATCTTTCTATGAAATTCAATTACACTGAAATTGAGAATTGAGACTTGTGAGTGCTCTGATTAGGCATGACTAGTAAACAAATTATGCAAAACTGCCGTGTTAAGGAAAAGGGAGAAAAACTCCATCAATAGAGACAATACAGACCTGCTTTCATTTCAGCTAAAAGCTTAGAGTATTGCTGTTTACACAACTAATTGTGATGCAATTTAACACATGCATTATGCTTTTATTTTCAGTTTTTTTGCTATGTCACCCTGATCATCATATCGGTCCTCTGGTTTTCAAATCACACCATGGTTCTCTAGGCCACTTTTTTCTCTTATTCGTATGTATTTATTTACATATTTGTTTCTTCTTTTTGCATAATTAACGATCCTTATTTTGTGTTATTCAGTGCATGGCGAACCCTTTTTTGGGAGTTATCAGAGTATGCTACAATATTACACTAAATAGGAATTACTCATTTCTATGATATTGTAGTAAATAGGTATTACTCATTTCTATATTGTCTTTGATGCTTATAGTTAATTAGTTATTAATCTATAGTACTCAGATTCATTCTTTGCCTTTATAGCAAGAGTCCTATAAACCAAGCAATATCAAAGGCTATGCTGACATAGATGATCAGCATCATCTTTAGGAGAATGAAAACCAATCCGGTGGGGGCTTATTTTTATTCTTTATTATTAACTGTATGAGTTTATCAAGGACTAAAAATATGACTTTTTTTGTTATGAATTTTTTAATTGTTATTTTGTTAATTGTTACTTTCCTTTTATGACTACATAATCTTCTTGTCTATCACTTGTTTGGCAGAATATTTTAGCTTAGGCAGATGGTGAAGAGCAAGAAATTGTAAGTACTCATTCTAGCCCAAGACCATCTAGTCATGGAACTAATAGAAGAGCTGTATCAGTTTATGTTTATTACTTTATATATACACCCATATGCAGAAAGGTATTCCTAACTATTAATTTATCATGCAACTGGCTTTGGAGTGATTTATTAAGTAGTAATATAGAGCATGTTGTTATTCTAATGCTGGACAAAATGAGTTACTAGAAGCCATGAGGTTGGGAAAGGACATGGTAAGAATTTTAGAGTTCGTATTCATTGTTGAATAATATGAGTATAGTTTTTTGTTTTTCCTGTGCATTTTTAAAGGAAAAACAAATCTTGCTTCTTAAGCTAGTGTTTTCTGGTTGGTGGTCTTTTCAGGTGTGTGACACTTATTAGAAGCTTCTCCATGACCATGAGAAAGGAGCTAATGAACATGATGGAGTTTGTAATTTGTAGTTTACATTTTGGAGATTTATAATTCCTTATTTTTCTTGTCCTATATATCTATCTAGTTCATTAGGGTTCTTCAATATGTCTTGTTAGTTTGTACTTTAAAGTTTATATGTTGAAAATTTATAAAACAATCTTAGTTAAATGAAAGATATTTGAACTATCTATGTTATTATATATTATATAAATATTGACTTGTTGAGTAAATTAGTTAATATATTAATTAATTAGAAAACTAATATAATTTGGAAAATTATGTGTAATTTGTATTTAAAAAATTATTACAAAATAAATAGTATTTTGTAACTAAAGAAAAAAATGTTACAAAATCAAGTTATATTTTATAACAATTTTATGATAGGAAAAAATATATTGTCACCAAAAATATTTTGAAGATCAAAATTTGTTATCACTTTTGTAACGACTTTTGGTTTTTTGTATTAGAAAAATTTGTTACAAAATATCACTTTGAATTGTAATAGTTCTGTTTTTTGTTACAAAAACTTTTTGTAACGGGACATACTGCAACGGTTCATTTTTTTGTTACAAAATCCTTTTGTTTCAAAATTTCGATTTTTCGTAACAATTTTTTTTGTTACAAATATTACTTTTTCTTGTAGTGATTCTATATTCCTTCCTGCTCTTACTATGTTATGTTCCATTTTTATGCTATTTTGCTTTGTTTATTGCATGATCCTTTGTTAGTTAGATTCCTAGGTTCTAGTTTAGTTCTGTTATTTTCAAAATTTTTGTTAATTGCTTTAATTCTGAAAGGTGTCTCATGTATTGCCACTGAGCTTAAAATCAAAAAGAAAGAAGAAAAGGGGATCTAATGTATGAGAAATTGAGTTTATTTTTTTAGTCTCATTTATTCAAATGTGGTGGTATTTTCTGTGACTTTGAATGCATGACATGAAAAGTACATATTTAAATTTGAATAAAAGAATGTTGATTTACAAGGAACAGGAATTTAGAGAACTATTATGAATTCTCTGCAATAAGTGAAAGATTAATCCTTGAAGCAAAAGAAACAGAAAAAGAAAAAAAAAATAAAATAAAAGCAAGGTCCAAGGCTCTGAGCATCAATGACTAAGGAGGTCAGACATGATTAAAAGCTCAAAGAGTTGTTTTCCTAGTCATATGCTTGTGGTGTGATTGTGTCAAGTAATCCTTGAGACAGAACACTAAGAGTCGAGATCAAATGCATTTAACAGAGTACGCCAAAGGCTTTGAGCACCACTGTCTGGGAGTAATTGAAAGGAAAATAAGAACGTAAAGAGAGTTCCCCAGTTAAGTGCTTGTGGTGTTTTTGTGTCAATAAAGCTTGAGACAAAACATTTAAAGTCACGGCTAGGCTCAGGGTGCAAAGCACCAAAGGAAAGAGAATCAATGAAAAATTGTTGTGTTCAAGGGTTAAATTGAGTTACAAAAGATTAGAGAATTCATAATATTATCCGGATTCTAATTCCAAATGACAGTGACATCCTTCTGATTCAAAGGAGAGGGAAATGCCAAAACTATTCAGGATTGCAGTTGTAAACACCACTGTAAGAAGAGACATGAGCATAATGGAACTCTCATTCTCATGCAAATTCACACCCTAAGTCTATATTAGTTTTGGTTGCTTGAGGACAAGCAACAATTCAAGTTTGGTGTTGTGATGCGTGAGCATCTTTCCTATCTTTTCCTAGTGAATTTGCATTTAAATTGTTGAGTTTAATCAAGAATTAATTTTCTTTTAGCCACTATAGATGCTACTTTGAGTCTTGTGCAATTCTGTGTATTTTAGGTAGCATTCGGCTGGATTTGATGGAGTTTCTACAACACAAGAATTAAAGGAGATGACCAGCGAGGAGCGATGCATACGCGCACCTGACGCGTGCGCGTGATTTGGAGATTTGCACGGCGACGCGTGCACGTACCTGACGCGTACGCGTGACATGCGAAGAAGACCATCGACGCGTATACGTGACTGACGCGTACGTGTGACATGCGCCACGTGCAGAAAACGCAGAAAATGCTGGGGGCGATTTCTGGGCTGTTTTTGACCCAGTTTTCAGCTCATAAGACACAGATTAGAGGGTGCAGAATGGAGGACTCAAGGGAATACTCCCCGTTATTTCCAAAGTTAGGCATGGATCCTACGAAGCAAGTGGTCCCCATCCATCAATTGAAGAGTTGCTGATTATTTAATTAATTCTGATTTAAACTTTATTTTTTTCTTTAAAATAGGAAAAGATATTATTTTAGTTTTAGAAATTAGATTTTTTTATTAATTAGGATTAGATATAAAAGAGAAAAGAAACTTCTTTTTTGGGGATTTATTCCACATTATTCACAATTCACAGTTTAAGAGAATCCTAGTTTCCACTCTGAACCATGAGCAACTAAACCTCAACTGTTAAGGTTAGGAGCTCTGTCTATTGTATGGATTGATTCTATTGTTTTTTCTATTTTAATTCATGTCCTGGTTTATAATTCAAGAATTATTTTCGTTCTTTATCTTATGAATTTGGGTGGAATGGAAGTATGACCCTCTTTCTAATTGAGTTCTTGTATAACTTGGAAAAGCTCTTTACTTGAACAACAGCTTGAAAACAATTTCTCCTAAATTCTAATTATCTGGACTTAACGGGATACGTGACATATAATCCTCTTATATTTGGATAATTAGAATTTTTGTGGCATAATAACTAGAATTAAACTTCACCCTCTAATTGGAATTAATTGACCAAGGAATTGGCAGTTGATGAGAGTTAGAGGAGACTAGAAAGGTCTAAGGAATTAGGGTCTAGTCACATATAGTTGGCCATGAATTAAATCTTGCATGATTAAAATAGTTAGTAAGAAAAGTTAATCCGGAAAATAGATAACTCTGAAGCCTTAACTGTTTTTCATTATATATTTCACAACCTATTTACTGCTTGCTTTATTAAATTTCTGAATTACTGTTTAATGCTTTTGAATACCAAAACACTCTTTTCTTTTTTGTCTGACTAAGCCAATCACTCAACCATTGTTGCTTGATCCATCAATCCTCGCGGGATCGACCCTTACTCACCTGAGGTATTACTTGGCGGGATCGACCCTCACTCACCTGAGGTATTAATTGGCACGACCCAGTGCACTTGCCGGTTAGTTTGTGGGTTATAAACTCTGCACCAGAAGGTACAATGGTAGTCACACTTGTACTAGGGCCACCATTTCTCAAGACCATTAGAAGCTGGATTCCAACATAATTGCAGAAGCAATAAAGCCATTAGTAGAAGTCGACCCGTCCATAAAGGTAAAATCAGTGATTGCGGAAGTACAGTCAAAGTTTAACTACACCATAAGTTATCTCAAAGCATGGTTGGCAAAATAGAAGGCAGTGGAGTCAATTTTTGGAGTTGGGGAAGCTTCGTACGAAGCTTTGCCGATATGGTTTAAGGCCATGTGTCACAACGAGCCATCCGCAGTCGTTCATTTTGAGACAATGCCTGTGTATCAGGGGGATGACTTGGTTCCTAATATTCATGTACTACACTGAGTCTTCTGGAGTTATTACCCTTGTATTAGAACATTCAGACATTGCAAGCCAATAGTGCAGATAGATGGAACTCATTTGTATGAAAAATATAAGGGTTGTTTGTTGGTTGCAGTTTCACAAGATGGCAATAACAAAATCGTGCCTATTACATTTGCGATAGTTGAGGGAGAGACATCTGATGCTTGACACTTTTTTCTTAGTAACTTGCGACAATATGTTGTGGCACGTGATGGTGTGGGTCTGATCTCCGACCTGCACGATTCCATCAGGTTAGCTATTGCTCGTAGTAACGGAGCTTGGTCTCCTCCCAGAGCATTCCACATGTTTTGTATCAGACACATAGAGTCCAACTTCTTGAGGAAGTTCAAGGCTCTGTATCTACAGAAGCTTGTCGTCAATATCGGTATGATAGTTACTATTGCAGTTATTTTTAAACCCAGTTATTATTATGAACGTTGTTTATAGTGGGTCTTCTTTTATTGACAGGATACTCGCGAATAGTTCATGAGTATGAGACGCGTTATCAGCGTTTACACGAGCTCGGTGAGGCTTATACCAACTGGTTGGAATGGATTCCACGTGAGCAGTATGCTTTAGCATTTGATGGGGGATATCGATGGGGTCACATGACCACCAATCTAGTGGAATGCATCAACTCGGTATTGAAAGGGGCTCGCAATCTTCCAGTCACTACACTTGTTAAGGTAACATTTTACAGGCTTAATGAATTGTTCACCCGAAAAAGATCTAGGACATGTGTTCTCTGAGCTTGTAACCTCCAAATTGCATGCGAATCAGCGGGCAGCGGGTAACATCCAAGTTAGTTGCTTTGACCGACAGAATGAGGTATTTGAAGTGCGTGAGTGTCCCAGTGGTGTGGAGTATGCAGTGGACCTCCGTCAACAACGGTGTGACTGCAGGAAATTCCAAGTAGACCGGCTTCTGTGTCGAAATGTGTTTGCTTGTTGTGCAAACTAGCGACTGGATTGGCAACTGTATGTTCATGATGTTTACAAAATAGACCAACCAGATAGTCATTAGCCTCATCATCAACTGCCTAGTTGCTCTCCTGAATTTGACCCATCGGAATACGACGTGGATTTCTGCTCTGTATGATCCCCCTGGCATCATCACTCCTACTCGAGTCAACAGAAAGTCTGCCTCCGGAACTACCAGAGGAAGTGCGCTGGCGAGGTCTCGTATCCGATGACAATATACCTGGAGCAATCCCACTCGATTGGGCCCTCTGGTAGGTGGGAATGTCTCTGTAACCTGGATGTGAGTAACATGGCACAGGAGCCATGAATCCAAGCAGCTGGCTAAACGAACCCTATTCACCTGATTCTTGGTGCGGGACACTCCAGTACTGTTGATGTAGTGGATATGGTGGTGTGAAATAATCCGCAGAATGCGTGTCAAGAATGTATGGTGTGAACTGCTCAGGCTCATGCTGTGCTTGTGTTTGTGGCGGTTGCAGTGGCGATGCTGGTGGCACTGGTTGTTCTTGTTAATTATCTTGATTATGAATAGGATCACCCTCCTGATTCTCTTGCGGTACTATATCTGACAGATACAAGTGGTCACCATATGTACCTTGGTACCAATGCAAGTAGATATCTAGCTGATGCTGTGAGGGCACCATGTGCTCGACAAGAACATGACTATACCTATTCGTCCAATGCATAACCTAAAATGAGTGGGTTCAAGACCAATCTTGATTCTTGAGACCTGTCAGAACTTCGCCGTGTGCTTTACCTAGATCCCGCTCTTGATGAGGAACGCCCTGAGTCAAGCCAAACTGCCTCCTCAGTTTATCAGATGCATGCCCTCAATGCATTCAAAAGATATAAGCAGAACTGTGGCACTCCAAATAGCCAAATGCTGACGAATGTCAGCAGGAATCACGTCTGGTTCGATCCGACCAATTGCATAAGCCTCCCAAACAAACTGCACACGTTATGCAAGTAAAAGAGGATTACACACCGACTAATAATACGGATAAACAAACACAACTAGTTAATTACAACAAACCTGTCCTTCTTGCAGATCATTCAGTGCTCTCCTAAAGTGAGCAAGGCTTCAAAATCTGTAAGGTCGATTCTCACAATCCTAGTTACGCCACCTGACATCAGACAATTCGTTAATTAACATTCATCAATCAAATATAAAATACACATTTTTCAAATCATTTAGTAATTAAATTTACCTATTTGCAATCGGAGACAGTCGAGGATTGCAAGGAATCAGCGCAATAAATGGCAGACGGATCCAAGCCCAGGTAAGCAAAAGGGTCAGCGGACCATCAATCTCCTTACAGTCGACACGAGTTGCCCTACACAATGCTTTATAGAGGTGTGCTAGACATGCCCAGCCCCAACTAAACTGTATGATCCCGGCAAAGTTACGGAGTAACGGCAGAAACTTCTAATGCACCCCTGCCCTAGACTTATCTCCAAATACAACGGTCCCAAACAATAACATTATGTGGCACTTCACATACCTCTGAATCTGAATATCATCAACCAACACTAAACGATCTTTCAATCCTCAAATCCGCGTTAACTTGATAAAACTTTCCCTATAGTCTGCCTTCCTAGCACTACAAAAAAAGGGTTAAAATGGCGGTTATTTTTTGAAATTACAGCGGTTAGAACTGTCATTATTACCAAAAATGGTGCCTCCAAGAAACACCGTTATTCTGGGCGTCATTTTGGTTATTACGATAGTTTTTTATAGGTTAAAATGGTGGTTCAAACCGCCATTATTTCCAAATAAAATGACACTTTCTGGTTGGTTAAAACGGCTGTTTAAACAGCCATTATTTTCAGAGTTAAAACGGCAGTTCAAACTATCATTTTTACCCTGATAGTGTTATTTTGATTGGTTAAAACGGAATTTTTGAACCGCCATTTTTACCCTGACCGCCATTTTTATAGGTTTAAAATGGCATTTCATGTTGTTTAAAATGGTAGTTACAAACCGCCCTTTTTACCGTCATTTTTACCACGTTAAACAAATAATTTTTTATTAAAATTTCATAATAACAAAAAATCATAATCCATATATAAAATATAAAAAATCAACTCTATATTAATTATTTTTTTTATTCCAAGTTTATCAAAATATTATACATTGGTCTCATCATTTAATTTTCTCTACACATCAAAACCCCACCAAAAAAAATAAAGAGCACATCACCTAATTTAAATTTAAAAGCACACACCTAACTTAATACATTTACACCAACCATGGTCAACAAAATCATAGGTACATACTCATTTTCATTGAAAATTTCAAGGCCGTGAATCTTAATTTCCAAAACTTCATTGCAAATTTGGCCCATTGAGTTGTAGAATGACAATGGATCAGATAATTGTTCCACAGATATTTTTTCCATAACCTTTCTTGTAATTTCTCTCTTTCTTGATTCAGCTTTAGTCTTTCTATGTATGACCATGCATTCCTCACTGTTGCACCTATTTACTTTAGCCTTTTCTCTTGTTGCTCATTCAATGCTGTATTTGACTGCAAATTAATTTTTCAACATAAATATACACACTCTACCGTATACAATTTCAATCATACAATACTAACAGTGATCCATCCCATAGTGATTCTACTGTATATAATTTCAATTTCATACAAAATATAAGATGTTTATAATACCTGGTTGCAATTGCTTCAAGGTTCAAGAATTTCATATGAGATGGGAGCTCCTTTACAATACTGATACCATTCTTCAACATATTCATGAAATGTTCCTCTTGGTATATGTCACCAAATTGGCTGTATATTTATCAAATTCATCAAATGCTATCACTCAAAAATTACCACAATGATATAAACAATTGCTTATTAAGTGATTTTACCTAGGGTCATTCCAAACGTTGCTGTAAAAAAACTTAGAAATAACAAGAATTGCATTGAGGAGGGATGCCACAGCAACACCATCGCAAAGGCCATGATGGAATATTAGATACCATCATGCAAAGTGTGTTTATACAACGACAAAATAACATTATAACAACTTAAAATATATCAAAATCAAACTTCCCTAAAATTAAGAGGACCAAGAATGGAATTCAGCTTGTAAACGATGGAGAAAAATACCCGCTAAATTACTTTACCTTCACAACAGACCCTAGTAGAGCATCTAGGTAACTGATTGATATGTTGAGTAGAGATTGATGTCATCTCTTTGAATTCTTGGTATCTCTTCCACATCTAGATATACATAAAGATCTCCTGGAGGACCCCTGCAACATTAAGAAGATCAAAACTGGCTCACCAATCATCTGATCAAGAAATCATAAAGGCTAAATTATTCCATTTTGATAAAGTAAACAAATTGTCAAGACTAATAAATACTTGTCCCCACCTCCATTTCTCCATAATTCAAAAAGAGATAAATTCTCACTTAAGAACATAACAAAGAGAAATGGCAGCAATGATTTTATACTCTGCTATATCTCCTTCTTTGCTTTTGGGAAACTTAAACTCATACTTCTATCCTACAGTTGGCCAATGACTTTCACGGTATCATGTTGAACATACAATAAAAGTGAGCTAACCGATGAGCGGATATTTTATACACTTTTTGGGGTTAACTTCATGTAGTTTTTAGTATGTTTTAGTTAGTTTTTAGTATATTTTTATTAGTTTCTAGGCAAAATTCATATTTCTGGACTTTACTATGAGTTTGTGTATTTTTCTGTAATTTCAGGTATTTTCTGGCTGAAATTGAGGGAGCTGAGCAAAAATCTGATTCAGGCTGAAAAAGGACTGCTGATGCTGTTGGATTCTGACCTCTCTGCACTCGGAATAGATTTTTTGGAGCTACATGAGTCCAATTGGTGCGCTCTCAATTGAATTGGAAAGTAGGCATCCAGGACTTTCCAGCAATATATAATAGTTCATACTTTGCTCAAGGATAGACGACGTAAACTGGCGTTTAACGCCAGTTCCATGTTGCATTCTGGCGTTAAACGCCAGAAACAGGTTACAAATTGGAGTTAAACGCCAGAAACAGGTTACAACCTAGCGTTTAACTCCAGAAACAGCCTAGGCACGTGTAAAGCTTAAGTCTCAGCCCCAGCACACACCAAGTGGGCCCCAGAAGTGGATTTATGCACCATCTATCTTAGTTTACTTATTTTCTGTAAACCTAGGTTACTAGTTTAGTATTTAAACAACTTTTAGAGATTTATTTTGTATCTCATGACATTTTAGATTTGAACTTTGTACTCTTTGACGGCATGAGTCTCTAAACTCCATTGTTGGGGGTGAGGAGCTCTGCTGTGTCTCAATGAATTAATGCAATTATTTCTGTTTTCTATTCAAACACGCTTGTTTCTATCTAAGATGTTCATTCGCACTTCAATATGATGGATGTGATGATTCGTGACACTCATCACCATTCTCAACCTATGAACGCATGCCTGACAACCACCTCCGTTTTACCTTCGATTGAATGAATATCTCTTGGATTTCTTAATCAAAATTTTCGTGGTATAAGCTGGAATCCATTGGCAGCATTCTTGAGAATCCGGAAAGTCTAAACCCTATTTGTGGTATTCCGAGTAGGATTCAGGGATTGAATGACTGTGACGAGCTTCAAACTCACAAGGGTTGGGCGTAGTGATAGACGCAAAAGGACCAATGGATCCTATTCCAGCATAAGTGAGAACCGACAGATGATTAGCCGTGCGGTGACAGTGCACCTGGACCATTTTCACTGAGAGGACGGATGGTAGCCATTGACAACGGTGATCCACCAACATATAGCTTTCCATAAGAGGAACCTTGCGTGCATGAAGAAGAAGACAGGGGGAAAGCAGAGATTCAGAAGACAAAGCATTTCCAAAACTCCAACATATTCTCCATTACTGCAGAACAAGTATTTATTTCATGCTCTTTTATTTCTCACAATTCAAACTGATAATTATAATTGATATCCTGACTAAGAGTTACAAGCTAACCATAGATTGCTTCAAGCCAACAATCTCCATAGGATTCGACCCTTACTCACGTAAGGTATTACTTGGACGACCCAGTACACTTGCTGGTTAGTGGTACGAGTTGTGAAAAGTGTGATTCACAATTTGTGCACCAAGTTTTTGGCGTCGTTGCTGGGGATTGTTTGAGTTTGAACAACTGACGGTGAATCTTGTTGCTTAGATTAGGAAATTTTTGTCTTTTGGGTCAGAGTCTTTTATTTTTTTTTCAAAAATTTTTCAAAAATATTATTTTTCTTTATTGATTTTTAGTTTTTCTGTAAGTTTGGTGTCAATTGCATGCTTTTCTTTGTCTTCCAATTTTTGAATTGCATGTTTTTGTTCTTCCTTGATCTTTAAGTTGTTCTTGTCAATTTTTCTTGTTTGATCTTTAGTTTTCTTGTTCTGTGTCTTTTCTTGTTTTTCTTGTGCTTTTTCAAAATATCAGTTTTCAAAAAATTCTTTTTTTAAATACCTTATTAAAACACTTTAAATTTATAGCTCAATTGGCTAGAGCATTGTGCTTATGCTCTTGGTAGTTGGCTATCTTCTTTTTAAAACTTCTTCAAATATAATTTTTCTCTGATTAAATCTTGTGCCAAACTCTAAGTTTGGTATTTTCTTGTTAATTTTTCTTTAGTTTTCGAAAATTTTACTTTAGTTTTCTAAAAATTTTAAGTTTGGTTTCTATCTTCATGTTCTTGTTGTTATTGTGAGTCTTCAAGGTGTTCTTGAGTCTTCCTTGTGTCTTGATCTTAAAATTTTTAATTTGGTATTCCTTGGTGTTTTCCCTCCAAAATTTTTGAAAACAAGGAGCATTAGATCTAAAAATTTTAAGTCCTGTGCCATTTTATTGTTTTTCTCTTTCCTCATTAAATTCAAAAATATCTTTTCTCTCTATTTTAAAGTGAATTTTCGAAAATTACTGTTAAAATTCAGATTTTTATTTCAAAATTTAAAATGTTTTTCAAAAATCATACCCAAAGTTTTTCAAATCTTCTTAATTAAGTAATTATTCTAGTCTTAAATTTTTTGTTCTTAATTTTCGAAATCTATATTTACTTTCAAACTATTTTATTCTCTTTTCTTTTATTATTTATTTATTCGTTCCCTTTTTACAAAATAAAAATAAAAATATATTCTATTTGCTATATCAATTCCCTTTTCTCCATCATGGACCTAAGTGGAAATGAACAGTCCAGAAAGACTCTGGGATCATATGCTAACCCCCACTACTTCTTCATATGGGAGTAGTATCTGTATACCTTCCATCGGAGTCAGTAGCTTTGAGCTGAATCCTCAGCTCATTATCATGGTGTAGCAAAGTTGCCAGTATTCCGGTCTTCTACAGGAAGAACCTACAGAGTTTCTGGCACAATTTTTATAAATTGCTGACACAGTATATGATAAGGAAGTAGATCAGGATGTCTACAGATTATTACTGTTTCCATTTGCTGTAAAAGACCAAGCTAAGAGGTGGTTAAATAACCAACCTAAGGCTAGCATAAGGACATGGAAACAGCTGTCAGAAAAATTCCTGAATCAATACTTCCCTCCAAAATGGATGACACAGCTAAGGCTGGACATCCAAGGCTTTAAACAAGGAGATAATGAATCTCTTTATGATGCCTGGGAGAGATACAGAGAGATGCTAAGAAAATGTCCCTCTGAAATGTTTTCAGAATGGGTGCAGTTAGACATCTTCTATTATGGGCTTACAGAGAAAGCTCAGATTTCTCTAGACCACTCAGCTGGTGGATCTATACACATGAGAAAGACAATTGAAGAAGCTCAAGAGCTCATTGATACAGTTGCCAAAAATCAACATCTGTATCTAAATAGTGAATCTTCCATGAAAGAAGAGGCTAAAACAGTAACTGCTGAACTCAATCTTGCAAAACAAATTACTGAATTCAATCAGCAATTAGATTTTCTAACAAAACAGCTGGCCGAATTCAAGGAGATACTACAAGACACAAGAATGGCTAATATGAATATGGAAGTACAGTTGAAGCAAACAGAACAGCAATTATCAAAACAAATAACAGAAGAGTGCCAAGCAGTTCAATTAAGAAGTAGAAAAACGTTAAATACCTCACTTCAAGGCAGCAGAAAGCCAAAAAAATGAACAAACTGCTATCCAAAATCCCTCTGAGGACAGTAAGAGCCCAGAGAGGAATAACTCTGGCGTTTAAACGCCAGAAACAGGCAAGGAGTTGGCGTCAAATGCCCAATGGAAGCTCAGTTCTGGCGTTCAAACGCCAGGAATAAGTAAGGAGTTGGCGTTCAACGCCAATCCAGCTTCTAATCCTGGCATTCAAATGCCAGTGAGGGATCAGACACACACAATTGCTGATAACAACCCCTCTAAAAAGGCTTCTCCAACCACCTCTGTAGGAAATAAACCTGCAGCAACTAAGGTTGAGGAATACAAAGCCAAGATGCCTTATCCTCAAAAACTCTGCCAAAAGGAGCAGGATAAGCAATTTGCTCGCTTTGCAGACTATCTCAGAACTCTTGAAATAAAGATTCTGTTTGTAGAGACACTTGAGCAAATACCCTCTTATGCCAAGTTCATGAAAGAGATCTTGAGTCATAAGAAGGATTGGAGAGAAACTGAAAAAGTTCTCCTCACTGAAGAATGCAGTGCAGTCATTCTGAAAAGCTTCCCAGAAAAGCTTAAAGATCCTGGGAGCTTTATGATACCATTCATATTAGAGGGTGATTGCACCAAGACAGCTTTATGTGATCTTGGGGCAAGCATCAACCTAATACCTGCATCCACTATCAAAAAGCTTGGTTTAACTGAAGAAGTTAAACCAACCAGGATATGTCTCCTACTTGCTGATGGCTCCATTAAATACCCATCAGGCGTAATTAAAGACATGATTGTCAGGGTCGGGCCATTCGCCTTTCCCACTGACTTTGTAGTGCTGGAAATGGAGGAGCACAAGAGTGCTACTCTCATTCTAGGAAGACCTTTCCTAGCAACTGGACGAACTCTCATTGATGTCCAAAAAGGGGAAGTAACCCTGAGAGTCAATGGGGATGAGTTTAAGTTGAATGCTGTCAAGGCTATGCAGCATCCAGACACACCAAAAGACTGCATGAAAGTTGATCTCATTGACTCTTTGGTAGAGGAGATCAACATGGCTGAGAGTCTCGAATCAGAGCTGGAAGACATCTTTAAAGATGTTCAGCCTGATCTGGAGAATTCAGAAGAATTGAAAGAGCCTCTGACACTTCCTCAGGAAGAGGAAAAACCTCCTAAACTCGAGCTCAAACCATTACCACCATCCCTGAAATATGCATTTCTGGGAGAAGGTGACACTTTTCCGGTGATCATAAGCTCTGCTTTAAATCCACAGGAAGAGGAAGCACTAATTCAAGTGCTAAGGACACATAAGACAGCTCTTGGGTGGTCCATAAGTAAACTTAAGGGCATAAGCCCAGCTAGATGTATGCACAAGATCCTATTGGAGGATGATGCTAAGCCAGTGGTTCTGTAAGACCCAGAACCTTTGAAAAGTCTTTTTATGATCAAGTCTCAAATCATATAGTTATTTATCTCCTTAATTTCAGAAATTATTTTATTAAAGATAATTAAGGCAAGTTTTGTTTTTTGAATTTGAGATGAGTTATGATTATTATCCAATTTTATAATTATTGGATTATTTTCTATATTTGAATTATAAAGTTGTTAGTTATGAAATAATAACGATTTTATATGATTTGGATTAGATAAGTAATATTTTAAATATTACTATTGCTATTTTGGAAAAATAGAGAAATTAATTATATTATTTCTAATTTTTAGATTTGGGCATTTTATTGAAAATAAAGTGTGAAGTTGATGAGCAAAAAGTATTTTTATACATTATTATTGTTGGATTAGAATTTATTTCTAATTACTATGTTATCCCTATTTTTTGTGAAATTACCAAAATGCCCTTAACCCTAATTTTTTAAAAGAATGAATGAAACCCTAAAGCCCTACTTGTTAACCCGTTGCTCCCCCATGCCCCAGCAGCCACAACACACACACACAGCTTCCTTCCTCTCTTTCCATGAAAAGGGAAGAAACAGAAGCAGAAAAATGAAATTTGAGGGAGGAGAAAGAAGGGTTCGCTGGCGTGGAGGGGGAAGGGGCTCACCGTGCCGCCAAAAGTCCTCACCGCACCTCACAACGAGCTGCGTTCCACAGCCACCCGTTGCATCCTCCCTGTGCCGTCCTTCACACCATCGCCGCCGTCGTGCCATCTACGATCAGCCTCGCCGTTGTAGCTTCTGTCAAGTCCGTTCCGCTGCTAGTGTCGCAAACCAGGCAGAGGAAGAAGGAGACTCTATCGCGTTGTCACCATGCCAGACCGCCGCGCGAGGAGCCGGGCTGTCGCTGCCTTTCCCATTGTAGAGAAGAGAGAGAGGTCGTGCGATGTTGATGGTGGGAGATGCGGGCCAGTGGCACGTGCAGGAACGCAACCCACTGCGCGGAGCTATCTCTGCCGTTACTGCCGCCGTCAGTGCTGCCGAGGCTCCAGTCATTTTTGTCGTTGAGGAGGCTCACCGGAGTTGCTGGAGGCCGCCATCGCTCTATCTGGCCCTGTGTTGAGCTGCGCCGGTAAGCCTCTGTCGCCAGAAAACATCCCTGTTACTGCGTCACCGGAGTTCTAACCGCCGAAAAAACCTCGCTGCCGCTGTGGTTGTAGTCCACCGTATGGCTGCCGGAGAAAAATGCCTTGGCCGCTGAAACCACCGCCGATAAGGGTCCTTGCAGTCGGTTCTCATTCTTCCCGTTCCTGTGTTTTTATGGTTATGACGTTGTGCAGTCGCGGTTGTCGTGGTCAGAATTCGTCTCTGCTGCCGCTTGAGGTGGCTGCAGGGCTGCCGCTGAACCGATTCATTGACCGTCACTGTTCCAGTTCAGCCGCTCCTTCTTCGTTCGGTAAGCGTTTTCGATTTGAAAGCTCTCTAGTTACTATTTTGTCATCATACACTAAGGTTTTGCCGCATCAATTGCTATGAGATTGAGTTTCTATTATTATGTGTCGCGATTAGTGTTGCTGTGGTTACCGCGGAAGTGGCTTGGAGCCAAGGTTGCGGTTGTTGATGATCTCGATTTAAGATAGGAGGTTCCTGTGACGCGTTTGGGTTATGGAATTGCGTTTTGAGGTAGGGGTGCTTTCCAAAAACTATAGTTTATTATTGGAATTATTACATATAGATACTGATGTGAGACAATGTATTTGGTGATTGTATAAGCCTTATGTGATGTTGATTGTCCTGGATGAATGTAATTATTATTTGGTTTTGATGAATGGATTGTTGTGTGGATTTGTAAAATGAAATGCTTTTGGAGTTGATTCTTTTAAAGCTTTGATATCTGAGTTTAATCCGTTGAGGATTGATTTGAATTGAGTTAATTATTTTGATGATGTGAAAAGTCGAATGCACTTTTGAATTCAGCCTGGTTTACTTTAAATGACTTGGTATTAGACAAATGATTTGTTATTGAGCCGTTTCTTTAATGTTTTGGAAATGAGTTAAATTGGTTGATATTGAGTTGATTTTGAAATGGTTTCCTTGAGATATGCCACTGAAGCGACTGTTGGATTTAGCTTGCTTTTGATTTGATTTCTGGTTTTGAGATGTTGAGAAGGAATGAGAAACGGTTTAGTTGGGACCCGAACCGGGTGGCAAAAGTCCAAGTTTTAGGGGAGATGCTGTCGAAATTTCTACAAAATCCTAGTCTTGGTTGAAAAGTTATTTAAAAGGGGTTGGATTTGAGAAGTTGTATTATTTGATTTATCAAAAGAATATTTATATTTTCAAGCTTAATTTATTTAGTGAACGTTATGCCTTGAGTTCGACTTATTTAGAAATGAACTATTTTTACCGTTTGAATCACTGAAGTAAAGAATGATGCTCTAATATTGATTTCAATATAAAAAGGAGCTTTTTGTGATTTCAAAGGAATCTAGACTTTTGATTGAGTAACTATGTTTGAGGCATTTTTGGAAGAGTTAGAAAAATGGGTTCCAAAAAGAAACCTGAAAGTGGTTTGTTCAAATGAACCGGTTCCTTTTCAAATGAGTTAATTTTTGGACCGATTGGAACTTGTGATTTTGTATGGTCGGTTTTATAATAAATTTAGTTTTATTTACTTGAACCGAGAATCCATGATTTTAAGAGTTTCAATGAATTTTAAGGAATTGATATAGGTTGACCTTCCCTAAAGACTTGGGACTCTGCCGAGAAGCTTTTGTTATAAAATCCCATTGTTGGATGGGTGGTTTTGAATACTTTGAAATAAATCCTTAACTTGCCATGGTTTTGGAAGTTTTTGGAAAGAGAATGCCGAGAGTGGCTTTGTTTTAAAAAGGGAACTCACCTTGAGTAAATTTGACTTATGAGCCTGAGATGATTTGAGAAATGAGATCTTGAAAGTCAAGGCTGAAAAGAGTTGAAATTTGATTTCAAAGTGAATTGGCTTGAGAAAAGTGATTTATGGTTTAAATGCCGGTTTTATGAATTTGATGATGTTGAATGGTGGTAGTGCTGTTTTGTTATGGGCCGGAATGGCTATGTATGATTATGAATATTGGCTGGTTTTGGATTGAACCGTGAGCCAGAATGGCTGTGTATGATATTAATTTATGGTTGATTGCCGAATGAATTATGGACCGTATGGCTGACTATGAATTTTGAATTTAAGCCGGATGGCTGAGATAGATGTTGATCCATGGCTAGGACTGAATGAATATATGCTTGAGATACCTGGGTAGTAGCAAGGGTTGTGGTTCGTCCCACTTACTCCAGGTCAGAGACTGTGACGCCTAGGTAGTAGCGGTAATAGTGGTGATTCCACTCGCTCCAGGTTGAGCTTTTAAACACCCGCCTGGGTAGTAGCCGCAGTAGTGGTTATTCCACTGGCTCTGGGTTGAGTGGGTAGTAGCAATGGGGTTGTAGCTCAAACCTACTTGCTCCGCGATGGGTGTTTCTGTCCATGGTTAGCTACCAGGACGTGTCGGGTTGGCTATATAACCGACAGATGATATCATCAGCCACTAGGGACAGGCATGCATCATATGCATCTATGTGACATTGTTTGGGTGTGCATCTTGTACTTGGTTTGCCTATGTGATTAACTGCTAATTGTTTTACTTGCTGTAACTGTTTGTTTGTGCTTGAACTCCCTATCTGTGTTTGCAACTGGGACTCTGTTGGATTGTGATGATTTGGTTGATGGTTGGATTGATTGGGCCTAGGGCCATGGTTGGATTGAGATGGACCGACGGTTAGTCTTGGTTTTGTGTTTCTGGTTTGGAATAAAATATGAAAGGCTATTTTGGTTCAGCATAGATAAACCGTTTTGAAAGGCTTTTGATGTTTTGAAAATTGAACGGTTCCTCTTTTAGAAAAGATTTCTGACTTTACTTTTAGTGTAAACTGTTGTTTTTGAAAAGAGGCATAAGACGGTTATTAACCACTGGTACGGTTTATCTTCATGTATCCTATTACAGTAATTCCCAAAAACCCTCTACTGAGAACCCTTTCGAGGATGATGTTCTCACCCCCTACATTTTTTCCCTTTCAGGATATGGGCGCTGAAGTCACGAAGAGTTTATTTATTTGTTGTTGAGATGTTCTGTATTGCTTCAGATTATTATTTTTGTACCTTCGCCTTTATCTTGATTTATTTTGTAAGAGGGGTAGGAATTGTATTAGATAATGCTTGTGATATTATTTATATCTATGTATATATATATATATATGAATGTACTTTTTATGAGTTTTTGTAAGTTGTATGGTATCTATGGATGTACGTTATCGAACGAAAGTAATTTTGGGAGCGGTATTGCGGTTTAAAGTTTTAAACAGGCTCATATTTTAGTATTAAATAGTATAAGTGTCGTCATAATGTCTGAGCTATCAGAGTTGCGCAGCCGGAAGCGTGAGCTTTGGTAGTTAGGGTGTTACATTATGGTATCAGAGCGGTCCTTCCTGTAGAGCCTGAGGAATGGACCAACTATGCTTCAATTGTATACTCTGAGCTTTTGTCATGTATTAGGTCTTGTCGGATGACGAGAATTAGAGCTTTATGCACATGACGATCTATTGATTAACGCTGTTAGTCTTGCATTGCATAATTCTTGGTATTAAGTTTGGCCGGCTTAATACTAGTGAATTATGTATATGAAAGCACTAATGGGTTATCATAGATGATATACGAGTTTTGAGTAAAGCGAATCGCGAGTTTTGAAAACGTTGGAAACTATTTCTCGAGGCTATTCAGTTGTGTGTCTTGGATTTTGTTCGGATTGACCTATTCTTTCATGTCCTAACTTGGAGTTCTTGTTTGCTAATCCTTTTGAGAAGTAGTTTGATTTTTCAATTCTATTCTTCTAATCATATGCGTTCTTGTTTCATCTTAAGTGCTTATGCTTGTTTAAAATCCTTGTTGCATCTATCTTCCTCTGTTTGAATTCTTCTTGATTCATGTATTCTTTGATATGGTTTTGAACTTGTCCTAATTCATTGTGCATTTTAACTCCGGATTCCGGGTCCATTCTTAGAGAACTTGTTGATTCGGTTTTTCTCTTATTTGACAGTGATTATAGCCAATTATGAGATTTTTATAAAACTTGCTGTTGACTAGATATACACTTATCTATATGTGGGACTTTGAAGATTTCTTATACAGTTTAACAACTATTCATTTCAAATACGTCGCCTGTACTTTTACTAGTTTACGGAACTACACTTATTTTTAACTACAATTTGACTTTCTAGTAATTTTACTATAGTTCCAATGCACATCTTCATTTGATTATGTATTTGAATATTTTTCAAAATTTTGAAAAGAAAGGATTTACCACTTTTGTCTCGGTTGAGTTTCGTTTGATAAGCTTTATTTAACTTATTTTGAATTGAGTTTGATTTAGCATACTATATGGTTTATGCCATTGTTGATCTTTTGAAAATGTTGGACTCATATCTTTCTTCTTACGAACGAACTAAAGTCTTCCTTAAGCCTTCCATCTCCATGAATGTCATGCTTGACCTTGTTTTTAACTGATCTTTTACATCTTGTGGATATTGCCATTGATCTTAGTTGTTCCTTTTGTGAATCTCATTCTTATATGAGTAAGTTTGATTCGTTTCAAAATAGTGCATCATTTATCCTCTCATTGTCTCTACCAGAGTTTTTAGTCAAAGATTTATCCTTGAGAAATTACTAATGATTGGGTTGTCTTTTCCTATGACTTTTGTATTCTTTTGAATCAATTGAAAGTTTGTTTGATGTCACATGCCTAGTGGATATTGTTTGAACTATTTTGGTTTAAGATCCTTTCTTGCAAGGCTTGACTCCTTTTTAGTACATCTTAAACTTCTTAAATGTTCTTCTGAGATGGTGATTTTAAGAACACTTTTGGAGTCTTGTTTTGAACCTTTTAAAGAAGTTTTGAATTCTCGTGTAAAAAGTTTTAAACGGAATTTGTTTTCTGTTGCTTGATTGAGATTGAAACCATTGTTCAGTTTTTGACAAAATTGTTTTAGAGTTGACATGCGCTATTTTAAATGAGGTTTTGAAAAGTTTCCTTGTTTAATGGAAACTTGTTCGTTTGTAACACACCACTTGGTTCCTTACCAATTGTAAGCAAATTTTTACCTCGGAATTTCTTTTCTAAAGAGAATTTAACTTCCTCTTTCGTCCTTGCTATAAATTTTATATACGCTTGTTTGAATATGGACTTTGATAATTTTTGAACAAGCATTTGATTTTTCTTCCGAGTCTTCTGAACTACTTTTGGTTAAGATTGTGCACCTAACTATCTTTCTAAAATAATTGAGGAAATATTTTTGCTCTCAGCTAAATCTGTGTACAGTTGTTTTTAAAATTCTACATGATCTGTTTCAACATGAAGTTGTATTACAGCAAAGCCACATTTATGCTTTTGTTGCTCTCTTGAAGAATGTTTATTACTTGACTTTCTTCTAAACTGCGAAGTGATTTTTCTACAAATTTTCGATTCTTTTATGAACAATATATTCGGAAGTATTTTTAATCATGCTCTTGAGTTCTGTGAGCTTTGTTTGGGTTTGAAATATTCTCTTCTGTAAACCTCATGCTTCCTCGACTCAGCTTGAGTTTGTTTCAAACTGATGCGCTGGTTTTCTTATTGATCCTATTGAATTTCCTTAATCCAAGAGTTATCTTTGAAGTTGTCAATTGAATTATGTCTAGCAAACTTCATTGCTTGAGCATCCATGTTTATTTGGAATTGGATACATTCTCTCAGATCTATGAGTACTATCCCTGACATTTGATTCTTCTTCCTAAATCTTGTGTCCTTCTGAGTAGACTCGAGAATTGTTTTGATATCACGTGCGACTTGTAGACGTAGTAACGCGATGCGTTAGTTCTTTAAGACGTGATATGTATATATGGAAGGTGAAGCGGTAGGTGTGTAACGTTATGATGAGTTGTGGGTGTTTTGTCTCTTGCAAATGAGCTTGCGGGTGTTAGGCTCATGATCAGCTATAAGGTTGTAAAGTGCTTGATGGAGTTGGAGAGTTGAAGCTTTGAGGTTGAGATGAGATTAGTGTGCGGATGTTGAGCACGTCGTTGTAACCTCATCCTGTTTTATAACCTTCAATGCCTTGCTTTACTACCACATGCTTGAACCATGACATCTTTTGCACTTGAGCCTATCTTGTAATGTTTGCTTTGCAACCATATTCCTACCTATGTATCCTTATGCATACGACCACCCAAGTATTTGAAAACCGTATATATATATTTATATTTTGAGATATTTTTGCTTCTTCCTTAAATGTATTCAAGGGTGAACTCATATGAAATTTCTTTCGTTTTCTAACAATTTTCGAGGGTGAAAATTTTTATAAGGTGGGTAGAATGTAAGACCCAGAACCTTTGAAAAGTCTTTTTATGATCAAGTCTCAAATCATATAGTTATTTATCTCCTTAATTTCAGAAATTATTTTATTAAAGATAATTAAGGCAAGTTTTGTTTTTTGAATTTGAGATGAGTTATGATTATTATCCAATTTTATAATTATTGGATTATTTTCTATATTTGAATTATAAAGTTGTTAGTTATGAAATAATAAGGATTTTATATGATTTGGATTAGATAAGTAATATTTTAAATATTACTATTGCTATTTTGGAAAAATAGAGAAATTAATTATATTATTTCTAATTTTTAGATTTGGGCATTTTATTGAAAATAAAGTGTGAAGTTGATGAGCAAATAGTATTTTTATACATTATTATTGTTGGATTAGAATTTATTTCTAATTACTATATTATCCCTATTTTTGTGAAATTACCAAAATGCCCTTAACCCTAATTTTTTAAAAAAAATGAATGAAACCCTAAAGCCCTACTTGGTAACCCGTTGCTCCCCCATGCCCCAGCAGCCACAACACACACACACAGCTTCCTTCCTCTCTTTCCATGAAAAGGGAAGAAACAGAAGCAGAAAAATGAAATTTGAGGGAGGAGAAAGAAGGGTTCGCTGGCGTGGAGGGGGAAGGGGGCTCACCGCGCCGCCAAACGTCCTCACCGCACCTCACAACGAGCTGCGTTCCACAGCCACCCGTTGGATCCTCCCTGTGCCGTCCTTCACACCATCGCCGCCGTCGTGCCATCTGCGATCAGCCTCGCCATTGTAATTTCTGTCAAGTCCATTCCGCTGCTGGTGTCGCAAACCAGGCAGAGGAAGAAGGAGACTCTATCGCGTTGTCACCATGCCAGACCGCTGCGCGAGGAGCCGGGCTGTCACTGCCTTTCCCGTTGTAGAGAAGAGAGAGAGGTTGCGCGATGTTGATGGTGGGAGATGCGGGCCAGTGGCACGTGCAGGAACGCAACCCACTGCGCGGAGCTATCTCCGCCGTTACTGCCGCCGTCAGTGCCGCCGAGGCTCCAGTCATTCTTGTCGTTGAGGGGGCTCACCGGAGTTGCTGGAGGCCGCCATCGCTCTATCTGGCCCTGTGTTGAGCTGTGCCGGTAAGCCTCTGTCGCCAGAAAAAATCCCTGCTGCTGCGTCACCGGAGTTCTGACCACCGAAAAAACCTCGCTGCCGCTGTGGTTGTAGTCCACCGTATGGCCGCCGGAGAAAATTGCCTTGGCCGCTGAAACCACCGCCGATAAGGGTCCTTGCAGTCGGTTCTCATTCTTCCTGTTCCTGTGTTTTTATGGTTATGACGTTGTGCAGTCGCGGTTGTCGTGGTCGGAATTCGTCTCTGCTGCCACTTGGGGTGGCTGCCGGGCTGCCGCTGAACCGATTCATAGACCGCCACTGTTCCAGTTCATCCGCTCCTTCTTTGTTCGGTAAGCATTTTCGATTTAAAAGCTCTCTAGTTACTATTCTGTCATCATACACTAAGGTTTTGCGGCATCAATTGCTATGAGATTGAGTTTCTATTGTTATGTGTCGCAATTAGTGTTGTTGTGGTTACCGCGGAAGTGGCTTGGAGCCAAGGTTGCGGTTGTTGATGATCTCGATTTAAGATAGGAGGTTCCTGTGACGCGTTTGGGTTATGGAATTGCGTTTTGAGGTAGGGGCGCTTTCCAAAAACTATAGTTTATTATTGAAATTATTACATATAGATACTGATGTGAGACAATGTATTTGGTGATTGTATAAGCCTTATGTGATGTTGATTGTCCTGGATGAATGTAATTATTATTTGGTTTTGATGAATGGATTGTTGTGTGGATTTGTAAAATGAAATGCTTTTGGAGTTGATTCTTTTAAAGCTTTGATATCTGAGTTTAATCTGTTGAGGATTGATTTGAATTGAGTTAATTATTTTGATGATGTGAAAAGTCAAATGCACTTTTGAATTCAGCCTGGTTTACTTTAAATGACTTGGTATTGGACAAATGATTTGTTATTGAGCCATTTCTTTAAAGTTTTGGAAACGAGTTAAATCGGTTGATATTGAGTTGATTTTGAAATGGTTTCCTTGAGATATGCCACTGAGGCGACTGTTGGATTTAGCTTGCTTTTGATTTGATTTCTGGTTTTGAGATGTTGAGAAGAAATAAAAAACGGTTTAGTTGGGACCCGAACCGGGTGGCAAAAGTCCAAGTTTTAGGGGAGGTGCTGTCGAAATTTCTACAAAATCCTAGTCTTGGTTGAAAAGTTATTTAAAAGGGGTTGGATTTGAGAAGTTGTATTATTTGATTTATCAAAAGAATATTTATGTTTTCAAGCTTAATTTATTTAGTGAACGTTATGCCTTGAGTTCGACTTATTTAGAAATGAACTATTTTTACCGTTTGAATCACTGAAGTAAAGAATGATGCTCTAATATTGATTTCAATATAAAAAGGAGCTTTTCGTGATTTCAAAGGAATCTAGACTTTTGATTGAGTAACTAAGTTTGAGGCATTTTTGGAAGAGTTAGAAAAATGGGTTCCAAAAAGAAACCTGAAAGTGGTTTGTTCAAATGAACCGGTTCCTTTTCAAATGAGTTGATTTTTGGACCGATTGGAACTTGTGATTTTGTATGGTCGGTTTCATAATAAATTTAGTTTTATTTACTTGAACCGAGAATCCATGATTTTAAGAGTTTCAATGAATTTTAAGGAATTGATATAGGTTGACCTTCCCTAAAGACTTGGGACTCTGCCGAGAAGCTTTTGTTATAAAATCCCATTGTTGGATGGGTGATTTTGAATACTTTGAAATAAATTTTTAACTTGCCATGGTTTTGGAAGTTTTGGAAAGAGAATGCTGAGAGTGGCTTTGTTTTAAAAAGGAAACTCACCTTGAGTAAATTTGACTTATGAGCCTGAGATGATTTGAGAAATGAGATCTTGAAAGTAAAGGCTGAAAAGAGTTGAAATTTGATTTCAAAGTGAATTGGCTTGAGAAAAGTGATTTATGGTTTAAATGCCGGTTTTATGAATTTGATGATGTTGAATGGTGGAAGTGCTGTTTTGTTATGGGCCGGAATGGCTATGTATGATTATGAATATTGGCTGGTTTTGGATTGAACTGTGAGCCGGAATGGCTGTGTATGATATTGATTTATGGTTGATTGCCAAATGAATTATGGACCGTATGGCTGACTATGAATTTTGAATTTAAGCCGGATGGCTGAGATGGATGTTGATCCATGGCTGGGACTAAATAAATATTTGCTTGAGATACCTGGGTAGTAGCAAGGGTTGTGGTTCGTCCTACTTGCTCCAGGTCAGAGACTGTGACGCCTGGGTAGTAGCGGTAGTATTGGTGATTCCACTCGCTCCAGGTTGAGCTTTTAAACACCCGCCTGAGTAGTAGCCGCAGTAGTGGTTATTCCACTGGCTCTGGGTTGAGTGGGTAGTAGCAATGGGGTTGTAGCTCAAACCTACGTGTCGGGTTGGCTATATAACTGACAGATGATATCATCAGCCACTAGGGACAGGCATGCATCATATGCATCTATGTGACATTTTTTAGGTGTGCATCTTGTACTTAGTTTGCCTATATGATTAACTGCTAATTGTTTTACTTGCTGTAACTGTTTGTTTGTGCTTGAACTCCCTATCTGTGTTTGCAACTGGGACTCTGTTGGATTGTGATGATTTGGTTGATGGTTGGATTGATTAGGCCTAGGGCCGTGGTTGGATTGAGATGGACCGACGGTTAGTCTCGATTTTGTGTTTCTGGTTTGGAATAAAATATGAAAGGCTATTTTGGTTCAGCATAGATAAACCGTTTTGAAAGGCTTTTGATGTTTTGAAAATTGAAGGGTTCCTCTTTCAGAAAAGATTTCCGACTTTACTTTTAGTGTAAACCGTTGTTTTTGAAAAGAGGCATAAGACGGTTATTAATCACTGGTACGGTTTATCTTCATGTATCCTATTTCAGTAATTCCCAAAAACCCTCTACTGAGAACCCTTTCGAGGATGATGTTCTCACCCCCTACATTTTTTCCCTTTCAGGATATGGGTGCTGAAGTCACGAAGAGTTTATTTATTTGTTGTTGAGATGTTCTGTATTGCTTCAGATTATTATTTTTGTACCCTCGCCTTTATCTTGATTTATTTTGTAAGAGAGGTAGGAATTGTATTAGATAATGCTTGTGATATTATTTATATCTATGTATATATATATATGAATGTACTTTTTATGAGTTTTTGTAAGTTGTATGGTATCTATGGATGTACGTTATCGAACGAAAGTAATTTTGGGAGCGGTATTGCGGTTTACAGTTTTAAACAGGCTCATATTTTAGTATTAAATAGTATAAGTATCGTCATAATGTCCGAGCTATCAGAGTTGCGCAGCCGGAAGCGTGAGCTTTGGTAGTTAGGGTGTTACAGGTTCAACCACAAAGGCAGCTAAATCCAGCCATGAAAGAAGTGGTGCAGAAAGAGGTCACCAAGTTACTAGAGGCTGGGATTATTTATCCTATTTCTGATAGCCCCTGGGTGAGCCCTGTCCAAGTTGTGCCCAAAAAAGGAGGCATGACAGTGGTTCATAATGAAAAAAATGAACTGGTTCCTACAAGAACAGTTACAGGGTGGCGCATGTGTATTGACTACAGAAGGCTCAATACAACCACCAGAAAGGATCACTTTTCTTTATCATTCATAGACCAGATACTACAAATACTAGCAGGTCATGATTATTACTGCTTTTTGGATGGCTATTCAGGTTACAACCAAATTGCAGTAGGTCCCCAGGATCAAGAGAAAACAGCATTCACATGTCCATCTGGGGTATTTGCTTACAGAAGGATGCCATTTGGGCCGTGTAATGCACCTGCAACCTTTCAGAGATGCATGCTCTCTATTTTCTCTGATATGGTGGAAAATTTTCTGGAAGTCTTCATGGATGACTTCTCAGTATATGGAGACTCATTCAGCTCCTGTCTTGATCACCTGACACTAGTCCTAAAAAGATGCCAAGAGACTAACCTAGTTTTAAACTGGGAAAAATGTCACTTTATGGTGACTGAAGGGATTGTCCTTGGGCACAAGATTTCGAACAAGGAAATAGAGGTGGATCAAGCTAAGGTAGAGGTAATTGAAAAATTACCACCACCTGCCAATGTTAAGGCAATCAGAAGCTTTCTGGGGCATGCAGGATTCTATAGGAGGTTTATAAAGGATTTTTCAAAAATTGCAAAATCTCTGAGCAACCTGCTAGCTGCTGACACGCCATTTGTAATTGACACAGAGTGTCTGCAGGCGTTTGAGACTCTGAAAGCTAAGCTGGTCACATCACCAGTTATTTCTGCACCAGACTGGACATTGCCATTTGAGCTAATGTGTGATGCCAGTGACCATGCCATTGGTGCAGTACTGGGGCAGAGGCATGACAAGCTTCTGCATGTCATTTATTATGCTAGCCGTGTTTTAAATGATGCCCAGAAAAATTACACAACCACAGAAAAAGAATTACTTACAGTGGTTTATGCCATTGACAAGTTTAGATCATACTTAGTATGATCAAAAGTGATTGTGTACACTGACCATGCTGCTCTTAAATATCTACTTACAAAGCAGGATGCAAAACCCAGGCTCATAAGATGGGTGTTGCTTCTGCAAGAGTTTGATATAGAAATAAGAGACAGAAAAGGGACAGAAAACCAAGTGGCTGATCATCTGTCCTGGATAGAACCAGTAGAAGGGGCGCCCTTTCCCTCTATTGAGATCTCTGAAACCTTTCCGGATGAGCATTTGTTCGCCATTCAGGAAACACCATGGTTTGCTGACATTGCAAACTATAAAGCTGCAAGGTTCATACCGAAAAAGTACAGCAGGCAACAAAAGAAAAAATTAATTACTGATGCAAAGTACTACTTGTGGGATGAACCCTATCTCTTTAAGAGATGTGCAGACGGAATAATTCATAGGTGTGTACCTAGAGAAGAAGCACAGAAGATCTTATGGCATTACCATGGGTCACAATATGGAGGCCATTTTGGAGGTGAGCGAACAGCCACCAAGGTCCTCCAATGTGGCTTCTACTGGCCTACACTCTATAGAGATTCCCGAGAGTTTGTACGTAACTGTGACAGTTACCAAAGAACTGGTAATCTGCCTCATGGTTATGCCATGCCTCAATAAAGAATCTTGGAGATTGAGTTGTTTGATGTATGGGAAATTGACTTCATGGGACCTTTCCCACCATCATACTCAAACACTTATATTCTGGTGGCAGTTGACTATGTATCAAAATGGGTAGAGGCCATTGCCACACCCACTAATGATACTAAAACAGTGCTGAAGTTCCTCCAGAAACATATCTTCAGCAGGTTTGGTGTCCCTAGAGTACTAATCAGTGATGGGGGCACTCACTTCTGCAACAAATAGCTTTACTCTGCCATGGTCCGGTATGGGATTAGCCACAAGGTGGAAACTCCATATCATCCACAGACAAATGGGCAAGCTGAAGTTTCTAACAGAGAACTAAAAAGAATCCTGGAAACGGACTGTAAGTACCCGTAGAAAGGATTGGGCAAGAAGCTTGGATGATGCTCTGTGGGCTTACAGAACAGCATTCAAGACTCCTATAGGGACCTCTCCATACCAGCTTGTGTATGGTAAGACCTGTCATCTGCCCGTGGAACTGAAACATAAGGCCTACTGGGCAACCAAATTCCTAAACTTTGATGCCAAATTAGCTGGAGAAAAAAGATTGCTCCAGCTGCATGAGCTAGAGGAATTCAGACTCACTGCTTTCGAAAATGCCAAGCTTTATAAAGAGAAATAAAAAAGGTGGCATGACAGAAGGCTGTCATCTAGAGTCTTTGAACCAGGACAAAATATTCTATTATTTAACTCTAGGCTCAGGCTATTCCCCGGAAAACTGAAATCCCGGTGGAGGGGACCATATGTGATTGCAAGTGTATCACCATATGGCTATGTGGAGCTTCAAGACATTGATTCTAATAAGAAGTTCATTGTTAATGGACAGAGAATCAAACATTATCTTGAAGGCAATGTTGAGCAAGAGTGCTCAAGGCTGAGGCTAGATTAAAAGCTCAGCAAGGTCCAGCTAAAGACAATAAAGAAGCGCTTGCTGGGAGGCAACCCAGCCATTAGCAAAACTTTTTCTGTTATTTTATTTTATTTTATTCTTTATTTTATTTATTTTTTAAATTATATAAGTTCAATATTAATAATCTTCAAGGTAAAGAATCAATTCCATAAATTCACAGGGTTACAGAAGGATTCAGAGCACAAGACAGCAAAAAGAAGCTCACTGGTGCGAAAAAAAAGCCAGTAAGAGCTGTTTTGGGCGTTAAACGCCCAAAAGGAGCATCTACTGGGCGTTTAACGCCAGTAGAGATAGCCATCTGGGCATTAAACGCCAGAAAGAAGCAGCTTCTGGGCGTTTAACGCCAGATTTACAGCATCCTGGGTGTTCAGAAAAACGCTCAGACCAAGCACCAATTGGGCGTTAAACGCCCAAAACATGCAGCAGTTGGGCGTTTAACGCTAGGATTGTGGGGAGTAGGCAATTTCGTTTTCATTTCAAATTTTTTTTCAATTTTCATGTTTCAATTCATGATTTCTTACAAATCCTAAATTTTCAAATTCCTTTTCAAAAGATATCAAATGTATCTTAATTCATAAACCCTTTTTAATCCTCTTCAAATTATATTCAAATCCTTTTCAAAACAAATCTATCTCCTTTCTTATCTTTTTCAACTTATCAATATCTTTTTCAAATCTTCACAATATCTTTTTCAAAACAAAGCTATCTTTTTCAAATATCTTTCACATTATTCATATCTTTTAAATTTTAAAGTACATCATTTTCCTATCATACTTATCTTTTACAAATCATATCTTCTATCATATCTTTTCAAAAGTTTTCGAAAACCCACCCCCCTTCCCTTTAAATCCTCGTTCGGCCTCCCCCTCTCTTCCACAATTCGAACTTGGCTCTCCCTCTATCCCTCTCCTTTCTTTTCTTTTGCTTGAGGACAAGCAAACCTCTAAGTTTGGTGTGTTTATCCGTGATCACTAAGCCAACACCCACTAAGATCATGGCTCCTAAAGGAAAACAAACCAACTCAAGAGGCAAGAAAGAAAATATTCCAAAACCACTTTGGAATCAAGGAAAGTTCTTAACCAAAGAACATTCAGACCATTACTACAGAATAATGGGTCTAAGGTCAGTGATCCCAGAAGTTAAATTTGATCTGAAAGAAGACGAATATCCGAAAATCCAAGAGCAAATTCGAAACAGGAGCTGGGAAGTCCTAGCTAATCCTGAAACAAAGGTGGGAAGAAACATGGTTCAGGAATTCTATGCTAATCTATGGCAGACGGACAGGCAAAGAATAGCGGAAACTGCATTCTATGACTATAGAACTCTGGTCAGAGGGAAGATTGTTCACACCCACCATGACAAAATAAGGGAGATTTTCAAGCTGCCTCAACTGTAAGATGACCCAGACTCCTTTAATAGGAGAATGATGAGATCAAACCTGAGCTTGGGCAAAATCCTAGAGGACATATATCTCCCTAGAGCTAAATGGACAACCAACACAAAGGGTGCCCTGAACCAACTCAAAAGAGGAGATCTCAAACCAGTCGCCAGAGGCTGGCTGGACTTCATTGGGCGCTCTATACTGCCCACTAGCAACAGCTCTAAAGTCACCATCAGAAGAGCAGTAATGATTCATTGCATTATGCTAGAAAAAGAAGTGGAAGTTCATCAGCTGATTGCTTGTGAGCTCTACAAAATTGCAAACAAGAACTCCAAAGATGCCAGATTGGCTTACCCAAGCTTGGTCTCCCTGTTATGTAAAGATGCTGGGATAAAAATGGGAGTAGATGAGTACATCCCAGTGGAGCTACCAATCACCAAAAAGTCTATGGAAGGACAACAAGTGCAGGACGACCCCATCAAGAGGAGAGCACAGGAGTTCCTCCCGGAAATCCCTCAAATTGAATACTGGGAGCGCCTAGAAGCATCTGTCACCAAGTTGCAAGAAACTGTGGATCAACTGAAGGAAGAACAGCAAAATCAAAACAGCAAGCTCTGCAAACTGCTTAGAGAACAAGAAGAGCAAGGGCGTGAACTGAAGGAACTAAAACGTCAGAAACTATCTCTTGAAGGACCAAGCACTCCACAGACCAAAGAGGCATCCACCTCCCAAATTCAAGGTTGTTGAGTTCTAATCTTAGCCTTAACTCTGTGATAATTGTTCTTATTAGAAATTTACCTTAGAAGTTATATATGAGTAGTAGTAATTAGTATCTCTATTTTGATTCTATCTCCAATTAAGCTATAATTTATTTTTCTCATCATCATTAAACATGAATAAAATAGCAGATTTTCTTTAGAATAAGGAGGCAATATTTTTTCGAGTTTTTAATAAGGAAAATTCTAATTATTTACATGTGGTGGCAATGCTTTTTGTCTTCTGAATGAATACCTGAACAGTACATGTTTTTTATGTTGAATTTGATGAATATTAAAATTATTGGCTCCTGAAAGAATGATGAACAAGAAAAATGTTATTGATAATCTGAAAAAATCATAAAATTGATTCTTGAAGCAAGAAAAGCAGTGAATACAAAAGCTTGCGCATAAAAAAAAAGCAAGCAGAAAAAGCCAATGGCCCTTAAAACCAAAAGGCAAGGGTAATAAAAAGGATCCAAGGCTTTGAGCATTAGTGGATAGGAGGGCCTAAAGGAATAAAATCCTGGCCTAAGCGGCTAAACCAAGCTGTCCCTAACCATGTGCTTGTGGCGTGAAGGTGTCAAGTGAAAACTTGAGACTGAGCGGTTAAAGTCAAGATCCAAAGCAAAAAACAGAGTGTGCTTAAGAACTCTGGACACCTCTAATTGGGGACTTTAAGCAAAGCTGAGTCACAATCTAAAAAGGTTCACCCAACTATGTGTCTGTGGCATTTATGTATCCGGTGGTAATACTGGAAAACAAAGTGCTTAGGGCCACGGCCAAGACTCATAAAGTAGCTGTGTTCAAGGATCAACATACTAAACTAGGAGAATCAATAATACTATCTGAATTCTGAGTTCCTATGGATGCCAATCATTCTGAATTTCAAAGGATAAAGTGAGATGCCAAAACTGTTCGGAAGCAAAAAGCTACTAGTCCCGCTCATCTAATTAGAATCTGAGCTTCACTCAAAACTCTGAGATATTATTGCTTCTTAATTTCTCTTTACCCTATTTTATTTGTCTAATTTCTTGGGGACAAGCAACAGTTTAAGTTTGGTGTTGTGATGAGCGGATATTTTATACGCTTTTTGGGATTAACTTCATGTAGTTTTTAGTATGTTTTAGTTAGTTTTTAGTATATTTTTATTAGTTTCTAGGCAAAATTCATATTTCTGGACTTTACTATGAGTTTGTGTAATTTTCTGTAATTTCAGGTATTTTCTGGCTGAAATTGAGGGAGCTGAGCAAAAATCTGATTCAGGCTGAAAAAGGACTGCTGATGCTGTTGGATTCTGACCTCCCTGTACTCGGAATGGATTTTTTGGAGCTACAAAAGTCCAATTGGTGTGCTCTCAATTGCGTTGGAAAGTAGACATCCAGAGCTTTCTAGCAATATATAATAGTTCATACTTTGCTCAAGGATAGATGACGTAAACTGGTGTTCAACACCAGTTCCATGTTGCATTCTGGCATTAAACGCCAGAAACAGGTTACAAATTGGAGTTAAACGCCAGAAACAGGTTACAACCTGGCGTTTAACTCCAGAAACAGCCTAGGCATGTGTAAAGCTTAAGTCTCATCTCCAGCACACACCAAGTGGGCCCCGAAAGTAGATTTTTGCACCATCTATCTTAGTTTACTCATTTTCTGTAAACCTAGGTTACTAGTTTAGTATTTAAACAACTTTTAGAGATTTATTTTGTATCTCATGACATTTTAGATCTGAACTTTGTACTCTTTGACGGCATGAGTCTCTAAACTCCATTGTTGGGGGTGAGGAGCTCTGCTGTGTCTCAATGAATTAATACAATTATTTCTGTTTTCTATTAAAACACGCTTGTTTCTATCTAAGATGTTCATTCGCACTTCAATATGATGGATGTGATGATTCGTGACACTCATCACCATTCTCAACCTATGAACGCGTGCCTGACAACCACCTCCGTTCTACCTTCGATTGAATGAATATCTCTTGAATTCCTTAATCAGAATCTTCGTGGTATAAGCTAGAATCCATTGGCAGCATTCTTGAGAATCCGGAAAGTCTAAACCTTGTCTGTGGTATTCCGAGTAGGATTCAGGGATTGAATGACTGTGACAAGCATCAAACTCACAAGGGTTGGGCGTAGTGACAGACGCAAAAGGACCAATGGATCCTATTCCAGCATAAGTGAGAACCGACAGATGATTAGCCGTGCGGTGACAGCGCACCTAGACCATTTTCACTGAGAGGACGGATGGTAGCCATTGACAACGGTGATCCACCAACATACAGCTTGCCATAGGAGGAACCTTGCGTGCATGAAGAAGAAGACAGGGAGAAAGCAGAGATTCAGAAGACAAAGCATCTCCAAAACTCCAACATATTCTCCATTACTACAGAATAAGTATTTATTTCATGCTCTTTTATTTCTCGCAATTCAAACTGATAATTATAATTGATATCCTGACTAAGAGTTACAAGCTAACCATAGATTGCTTCAAGCCAACAATCTCCGTGGGATTTGACCCTTACTCACGTAAGGTATTACTTGGACGACCCAGTGCACTTGCTGGTTAGTGGTACGAGTTGTGAAAAGTGTGATTCACAATTTGTGCACCACTAACACCTGGAGGAACTTTAACTTTGATATTTTTCTTAACTTGAATACATCCTTCACCGCTGCATTTGCATCAATATTCAGATATGATTTCACCATCACCTCCACAGGTTGAGCAAAATGAAACCTATAATACTGAAAAATGGGATTAGAAATACGTTTTCATGTACACATCATGTAAGAAAATCTGCATAAGAATAAAGAATAACTAACAAATTAATATAAACAATTGATATAAGAACATAACTAATTATTCTCAAAGGTGAAAATGAGGCAGGTATCAATGACTCAGGAGAAAATGCACATGCCAAATCAATGTAGAAACTTCTTTGGAAGACACAGGTCAATGCATCAATCATACAATACATTATTAAGGTTTTTCTTTTATTTCTTTTACTTCATATCAGGTAGCAGGGCATACAAATCAAGAAAAAAAATGATATCATCTCCCCTCAGACATATAACAAATTATTTGTGAGAACAATCCAAAAGGTGTTTGTTCAGTCCTTATCACCTGACCCCTCCCACGACTAGTTGAACATATTTTCATTTTAGAGCCAATCTTTGCTCCAATACCACTATATACTTCACATGTTTCCAAATGAGAAAGGTCAAATTCCTTTCTCTATTCTGAAAATTGCCTTTCTCTATTCATGTGATCTGAGTAAAAGTGCTGATAAAGAATTCAAATATATATATATCATTATATAATATTTTAAAAAATAACAGAAATTTGTTCAGGATTTGGACTTAGAAATAGGGATGGTCCTTGGAAACAGGCTTATTTGGGTATTGCTTAAAACTAAACGGATCTCATGTCATGCGGGAATCACGCTACTATGCTGTTAAATAAAAATTTGATATTATTTAACTTAATTATTATTAATTATGATGAAGCTATGAAAATAACTTGGTATAACTTGATATTATTTAACTTAATTATTATTTGGCTAGCTTTCAAACATGATGAAGTTTTTTTTTTCTTTTTTTCTTTTGTGTTTGTGTAAAAGAAAAGGGAAGGGTGGGAGTAATATTTTGTTACACCAAATTGGCAAAATCCCAGAAATCCTTTTGACCACTACTAATGGAGATAAAAAGAAGGGTAAAGTACTAAATTGGTCCCCTATGTTTGGGCATAATTCTGTTTTAGTCCTTAAGGTTTAAAGTGTTCTATTTGAATCCAAAAAAGTTTTATTTAGCATCAATTTAGTCCCACAGTGAGGTCAAAATTAAATAATTAACAAAATGTCTTGCATAACAACAGTACAAGAACAAAATCGATAATCTGGAGAATAAGTACAAGCTCCAGAGGCATAAAATCAACTATTGATATATCAATATATTTATTTATTATTTTTTTATAATATAAATAAAATATTTTCTATAAAACTAAAGAAAATGATAAATAAATGTATTGATGCATCAATGGTTGATTTTGTGCCTTTGGAGCTTGTACTTATTCTCCATATTATCGATTTTGTTCTTGAACTGTTGTTATGTAGGATATTTTGTTAATTATTTAATTTTGACCTCACTGTGGGACTAAATTGATGCTAAATGAAACTTTTTTGGATTCAAATAGAACACTTTAAACCTTAAGGACCAAAACAGAATTACGCCCAAACCTAGGGGACCAATTTAGTACTTTACCCTAAAAAGAATAAAGTCTTGTTAAGTAAAAAAGTTTCTAGTACAAATTTCATAATTCTTAAATTCGCAAAGAAGCAGTAAAAAAGTAACATATAGATAACAAATGATTGCATCAAGTATATTTTAAGTAACATATATATTTTAAAGAGATATTTATTACTTATTGTTCCAAACATAACCATTTAAGTCTTTTCATCTTTTAAGTACATATATCTCTCCCCTCCCTCTTCATTTGGATTTCCTAACAAAGTCAACTCTTAATAAAAAAAATGACAATTCATTTCATTTATGTTCAGATTGTATTGAAAAGGTGTTTCATATAAAAAAAATAATAATTGAATACTTCTGATAAATCATGAACCTACTAGACAGATAACAAAATTAAATGTCCACCTATATAAATATACTAGTAGTTCTTGTCTAACTAAGGCCTTACACAAAATCATAACTTACCATCATTTGGCTCTAAGACTAGTGCTTTTTTAAAGCTTTCAGTTGTAGCATCTATGTCATAGAGTGCCATATGTGCCTAGTAAGTCCAAATCCACACAGTTATCATAAAGGAAAGTGGGATAGATTTAAAAAAATATAGCAAAAAAATCTCTTCAATTTAGATATCAACCTGTCCTTGCCGGAATAATGCTTTGACATTGTTGTCTTCTCCACGCAGTGCAAACTTAGTATCGAATAATGCTCCTTTAAGATCTCCTAATTTTAATTTACATGCCTACAAAATTGTATAGCAGAAAAACAACATTAAAGAGAAGCACAAACACAACAGAGAAAAAGAAAGGGGGTGACAGGGGGAGAGAATCAGTTATATTATGCAGATTAGAAACAGGACTTGATGAAAAATGCATTAAAATGAATGCATTTTGAAGTATAGAAATAGTAACTTAAACTTACAGAACTATTTGTAAAAATTTGAGACTTAGTTTTCCTCAAGGCTATGCTTTTCTCTGCAAAATTGTAAGGATGTTACCATAAGTGGATGAAGTGGTGAGCATCTGCAGAATAATCACTATACAATTCATTCATTCATTTGTAGAAAAAACTAGCATACCTCCATTAATCCCTTCTTTCTCCCAACAAACATCTAAGTAGCTCCAATATAATATAACTACTTATAATTTTGTCAATGCGGAGCTCCAAAGAGGGATATTTCAGTTTGACTCTTCTCCAAAACACACTAAGTTGACCTATAAGTACAAAAATTGAAGTTTCAAGCTCATACTTCCTGAAAGAAGAGAAAACAATTTCATCAAATAACAGAACCTAATTTTTACTAAAAGAAATTAAACTTTTACTTTCTCAACCAAAAGGAATTAAACTTTTACCTTCTCAACCAAAAGGCAATTTATGTTAACAAAAATAAAGAGACAAACTCATAATTAAATTTTTACCTCTCCAGCCCCAAAGAAGAGGAAACTATGATTAGCTAAGTTTTTTCAGACTAATTTCAGGGCTGCGACAAGTCCAGCAAGGACCACCGACGCTGTTCCCTCCAACAAACCAGGGAATTATAAGAGATAATCATTGGTTAACAAAATAGAAGAGTTGGTCAGAGAAATTAAAAATAAGTTGTACTAGTACTAAACCATTCTTTTGTGTCCAAATTTTGAAAATATAAAAAAAATATACTTTATTTCACCCAAAATGACTATGAAATTTTTTTAATATTAAGTAGAGTGACAGTAATAGATCAGAGGATGCAAGTATACCTCTAATTTGCCAAAAAATTATAATAATCAAAATATCAGTGCAAAAAGTAAAAGCAAAAAGAGAGCATTTAACGATAATAAGGTTCTAAGTTCTAAGTCTATATATTATTCATTAAAATGAGAGAAAGTTCTTATAACAGATTGGATTGATCCATGAAACAAATGAATTGTATTTACCAAATAACCCCCACCAACTCAATCAATGAATGAATTAACACGAATTGGTTTCCTCATGGACTATATATATTGAATACCATAAAGTATAACACATAATGTAACACCCTACCATACAGAGTCTTATGCTTAAGTCATAATTCAGAGATGGCAAGGTATTAGGACCTCTAAAACAAAAATTTAGTACGTATAGTAGTATGAATGATTGATTATAACTAGGAGCCTTATAGAAAAAGGGGTAAAAAAAAATCGTAACTCGAAACGCAACACTCCAATCGATAACGTAACGAGCAAAGGATAAGCTAGCGCAAGATCATATATATAAAGAGTGTCAAAAACGAGAATATCAAGACTCAAAATCCGGCTGCGAAGATAACCGGTCCGAGCATAGCAATATATACATATAATAAAATAAGAAAAACCCCAAAGGAAACCCAAAGGGACACAAATACATAAAACATATTCTCCAAAATCTCCCATAAGAGGAGTCATCACAGTTTGTATTATTTAATGGAGATAAAAGTATCTAAACAAGATATATAACCCAAAACAGAGTCCCGAGAACAAAGGATCTTCGCTAAATCCAGAAGTCTCCAATATGCCTCAACGAGAAGCCTCGCGTCCTGCATCTGAAAACCACAAAATCTGCATGGGTGAGAACCAGAGGTCCCCAGTACGGTAACAGCTTCCACATATATAATACATAATAATAGAGAAAAGCCGAAGGCAATCCTGGAACTTCCTCCAGATAATATCAAAGCTTATAAACAAGCTAAACCGTAAGTGGCAACTGACTAAAGATTCTTCAGTCTAACTAATACTTCCCTTTCCAATTCCTTCAGACCTCCCAACCAGCAGCAGGAGTATAATATAGCAAACACAGTTATATCAGACAAGAAATTTACAAATAGGAACAGATAGGGCATTTAGACAATTAGCAAGTAATATGCAGTCAAATAGGCAATCTCAAACAATTCATGTAGTATGCTCATGATGCATGCCTGTCCCTAGTGGCTGATGATATCATCTGTCGGTTATAGAGCCAACCCGACAAGTCCTGGTAGCTAACCATTGGACTGTCCCTCTGTCGTGCATCCCCAACTCGAGTTATACTCATCATAAACTTGATCATAATCATGATCCATATCCATCACCCTCACTGGTGAATATTTATCCATCACCATCACTGGTGAATATTTACGGGGGCGAGCTCATCCGGGCCTTTCACAGTGCCCGGCCACACTTACGACATTGGGTTAACAGAGCTTCGAGTCTCAACCTGGAGCACGTGGTGGCTAGCCACTACTACTACCCAGGGAAACCCTCATCTCCAATGGTGGAAGTGCAAACATTCACAATTCATTCAACAGCATATATGCATTTATACTTAGTCATAAACATGGCTCCGCCGTCACACGGCAATAATCTAGCCATCCGGCTCACGGTTAAATCCATAACCAGTCAATTCATTAGCAAATACGGCCCTTCGGCCCATGGCACGACAAGCACTTCCACCGCCATTCTCCGCATCTCACATAATCATCTTTGATCCTCAATGATCATTCATTTTTCCCCTTGCTTCACTCGCAAGTTATCACATTCACTAGCCCTTTTTCTCATGCTAGGCATATCATAATGATTTAAGACATAAGTGGTGAGATCGGAGGCTTAGAAGTATGAAATTTGGCTTTTAAAACTCAAAAATCAACTTTGGGATGAAAACAAGGCCATGCGTACGCGCACTCCACGCGCACGCGCGGATGGCCACAAAACTCATCGACGCGCAAGCGTCATTCGCGCGGACGCGCGGGTTGAAAAATAGCCAAGCGACGCGCACGCGTCAGCCACGCATACGCGTGGGTACTCTTACGCCCCAGGCACAAAACTGGCACAACTTTGGCACAACTCTCGGGAAAATGGCTAGGCATTGGGTGCAGCACATTCGGCGCGCCCGCGCACATCACACGCACGCGTGGATGGCGCTTCCTGGAAGAACGGCACGTACGCGCCAAGTGCGCCTACGCGCGGCGGGTCATTCTGCTAAAAATTTTCTAAGTTAAAAACTGCAGAATTCACAGATTCAACCCCCAATCTTCTGACGGTCATAACTCTCTCATTTTAAATCATTTTTTACCCGTTCTTCGAACGGTATGGACATCCCGGATCAAATTTCATTTCTAAACAGATTTGGCACAAATCAGAGATCTGTAGTCCAAGTTATGTCCCATCAAAGTATGCCCAAAAACCATATTTTCATTCAAAACCACAAAGTGCCATTTTCAAAACAAGCTACTTTCAACTCTTTTCAAAATCAATCAAAACATGCCAATTTCAACCCTTCTCTTTGAAATCATTCAAAATGTACCAAAATCAACAACAAGCCATCCTCAATTCACACATTGACATTTTACCAAAATTCCCAAAACTACCTCCAACCATTTTAACACTTCTCAATCAATGGCTAAAGGACAAACACAATCTCATGTCATACATCCTTCTCATCCCAATTTCCAATAATATCAATTTCCAAATCAACCATCATTATACATGATCAACATCATACTCACCATCAATATGGTACTACCCATCAATTCAACCTCAATCATCCATCAAGCATATATCACAACATGCATTTCTCATGTATCACACAATCAAGGCATCAATATTCATAATCACATATATGAACACATCATATATCTCAACCATTCAACAACATCAACAATTCAATGTCTATCTTAGGGCCTCTAGCCTAAGTATTTCCTACCACATTACATATTAGATACGGGAAACCGAAACCATACCTTAGCCGATTTCCCACGCTCAACCGGAGCACTTCCAAACCACTTTTACTCAAGCTCTCAAGGTCTCAACACCTCCAAGAACAGATTTTGTCACACAAAACCCTCTTTCAAGCTTTTCAAAATCACCAATCAAGCTCCAATATTCACATATACACAACCTAAGCCACAATCATCATACCCATACACAACATCTCAATACCCAAACCTCATAGAACAACAAATTACACTAGGGTTGAGAATCTTACCACACCTAAGGTCCAAGGAGACAAGATTAACCTTCTCCTTCAAGAGAGTTGGGTCCTATAACATCAAAGAACCCAAAATCTCAACATTTTTGCTCATGAAACTCGAAATCAAGGGCTGGAATTTCGAACAGTAAAACGTGGCTTACCTCAAGATTGATTGTATGGGTTTTGTAGAGCTCTCCACGATGAACGCGTGGCCATAAACGAAGCGGCAATCGGAGCTCTAGATCAAAAGTTATGGTGGTTTGAAGATCAAGTGAGAGATAGAACTTGAGAGAGTGTTCTTCCCCTCCCTTACTCCATTTCAGCGTGAATATGAGTGTTGTGAGGAGAGAGAGTGCTGAAAACTAGGGTTTTGGTTTAGTTTAGTTGGGCCAAGGGCCCACTTTGGGTCCGGTTGGCCCGGTTTGGCCCATTCGGTCTAATCTTGGTCCGAATTCTATAAAATTGGTACCAAAATTCTCGTCTCAATCTCCTCTATCACATTTAGCCATAAAAATAACATTTTTGGCTTTCTAGAATAAATTCTCATTTATGGATTAATTAGCCGTTAATTAACCGGGTCTTACACATAACAAGACAAATATCACACCTTATGCGTAGTTTTTATTTTGGTAATAATCGACTCATCTTTCTAAACAAGATAAACAAAAAGAAAAGAAAAATGAAGATGATATCAACAAAAGTATGGAACAATAACATAAACCTGAAGTATTTCACTCAAAGCCTCTTCAGGTGCCATTCTAAGACCCCCTTTTCCTAAACTAATCCGCTGAGATAGCACTGCTCAGCTTCAAACAACAAGTAACTCATGAATACACATCAAAGTAAGGCAAAATCAAAGCAAGTGAACCATTTCCTCTCAAATTTACAAAGTCATATATACCTTTAAGATCTACCTTGGTATCAGCTAAAGCAGAAACGATATAAAATCTATTTTTCTTGCCCTATTTGATAAGTATACTAGTTAGGAGAGGAAAATCAAATTGTAAATAAATTAATTGTTTGCTCATGTAGGTGCAAAAAACCACAAATAAATTAATTCATATTATGCAATAAATATGCATAATAACAAGTTATCCATGTTTGCTTCAACCATTTTTTCCTCTTTAGGCCATTAACAAAATTACCACAACTCCATTCTTCGCAGCATCGAGTGCTTCATCATCATCATTATGAAATGTTTCAACGATCCCTTCCTCAGAAACCCTAGCTCCTACAGTTTTAGTAGTTGTAGTTGCTATTTCGCAAAATCTATCATATATTCTGAAATTTTGGATCAATAATTAAGAGATCGAAGGAATTAGAGTAAAATATTTTCAAGAGAACAAAGGAAAAGAGGAAGAAGAACCTACCTCGCGAGCTTGTGGGAGAAGAATCTCACAACACAGTAGCTTGATGGATGAGATTGCCGGCATAGGAGAATGCCACTGGAGGAGATTATCTCAGTAGGAGATGTCACCGGAGGAGACCGTTGCAGGAGGAGATTGTCGTTGGAGGAGAGGTCACCAGGGAAGATTGCCGCTGAGGAAGACGTCGCTGAATGAGGTCACCGTTGGAGGAGGTCGTCGCCGGAGGAAATCGGTCAAAGGAGGTCGTCGTCGGAGGAGATCGGTCAGAGAATCGTCACAGAGAAGATCACTGTGGCAGTGATTCAACGTTTCAACGAAAAATGAGAATTGGATTAGGGTTAGGATTTTTATATAGCAGTGATAATGGCATTTTAAGACCGCCAAAATCAACAAAAACCGCCATTAAATGCAACTCAATTATGGCAAGAAAAAAAACGTCATAATACCCGGATATTACGGCAGTTTTACAAAATCGCCGTAATATTAATGCCATTTTATGTGCCTTTTTTTTGTAGTGTAGATGCAACATCAAACTGATCCAAGCATTCAGCCTCTAATGCCTCATAACTACTGAGTGTCGGCTCTGTAACTGGAAGACCATTCGTCGGAAGACCAAGAATTAACGCCACGTCCTCAAGCGTCATGGCACACTCACCAACCGGAAAATGGAATGTGTGAGTATCAGGGCGCCATCTCTCGATCATAGCATTAATCAATGCTGACTGACATTGAACAACTCCAATTTGTGAAACATGATAAAAGTCGGTGTCCCGTAAATGTCCATCCACTATTTGATTGTACGGATCCGACGGCAAGTAATGGTCATATTACAACATTCGAGAACCCTAAACACAAACATAATATTAATTAGTTAACAAATTAAATTTAAGAGAATAAAATTTTCATTATCAAATAACCAGTAAAACTATTAATCCACAATCAATAAAAATACTAATAACAACACTACATTAATTAATTAACTATTATATTATATACTAATACTCAAATAACTATTCTATTCTATTCTAACAACATACATACAGTAATAAATCAATTATTAATCATTTATTAAATATTTATATTATACTCATAATAAAAATAATTAATTCAATAATTTTTATTCATAATATTTATTTTACTATCGTACGAAAGCTTAATAATAAACATTATTACTACAATAAATTCATTTATTACTAACAATTAATACTAATTAATTTATTTATTATCACATGTATAACAATCTTAATATTAGTACTATATTCTAATAATAATTAAACCATCAGACGCAGTAATAAGAATTATTATTATTATTACAATAAATTCATTAATAACAATTAATATTAATTATTTTATTTATCATATCTCTATTTTAACAACAGTTATTATTTATTATTGTAATTATCCTATTAATAACAATAATTAAATTATTATTATAATGTACGATAATCCTTCTAAAAAATATTATTACACTAATTCCTATTCTCTAACATTTTCATTATAATTTATTATTATTAATCTCTAAAATTATTTTAATTAAATTAAAATATTTAAAAATTATTACTATACTAATTTCTAACTTTATCGTTATAATAAACTACTAGTTTCTAATATTATAATTATTATTTTAATTAAAATAATTTTTTTTAAAATAAAAATTTACATAGTTAGGATAATCAAGATAATTAACAATGTGGAACTCCGAACGATTGACATCATTTATTCTTCTTTTTGGCATTGCTAAAAATGAATGGTCCAATTTTTTTTTTATTCAAAGCTGGAATTTTATCATCAATAGAGGAGAATGAATGGAATGAAGCTGGTGAGGTTAAAGGTGGATATGTTGTTTCTTTGAAAGTGAAAGGGAATAGGGCATTGAATCAGGTTTGGAGAGTATACATCTTGGTGGGATCAGTAACATACATGCATGACACGAGGCTAGGGAACAAATCGGACGGTTCGATTTGTGTACCTTCCCACCCCTAATCAGATCATCCGATTACTGTCTTCAAATCGGACCGTCCGATTTATTCATCGCAGTCGTCACACCTGCGTGAAGCACCATGAACCCCATAACCCCGTGATACTCCATCTTCGTCCTAATATAAAAAATAAAAAAGTGATTCTATTTACCATCTATTCCCTTCTATTGGTTATCATTAGTAAACGCTCCCAAAATTTAGGTAATGTTTGGTTGAAAAAAAAATGAATAAATTTTTATTTTTTTTAGATATGTTTAGATAAAAAAAATAATAATTTTATTCTTATGTTATAAAATGTATTAAAAAAATAAAGAATAATATTAAAAGTATAAAAAAAATAATTTTTTTTCTTTCTAACATCAGAGAGATAAAAAATTAATAGATTTTACCAATTTTTTTATCTATTTTTCTTTTTTTAATTAAATAATAAAAAATAATTAATTTTTTTTTTCCTTTCTTCCATTTTCTCTTTAAACAAATATATTCTTATCGTCGAGCATTAGCATTCCTCGTTGTATTGTGAAATTTACTATTTTATTTATTTCTTACCATCGATTAACATTGTGAAAATTTATCATCTTATAGCATAATTTAGAAAAGCTTTTATCCAACAACAATATTTGAGAAGATATAAAGAATATCATGCAAAATTGAAAATGGTATAACTATAAACTATAGATACTATTTTATTAAATAAAAAATACTATGTACATTCTGCCATTATATATTTGCATTCATGAAAATTTTTAAGCGGTTTTGTGATGATGTAAAAAAAATATAATTAAGAAATAGTTAACACTTAACATAAAAGTAAAGAAACCTAAATTAAGTGTATTTTCAATATTTCTCTGTGAAAATAATGAGAAGTACAAATTTTCAATTTTTAAGTGAAACTCAAAACAAATTGCAATGATTTTAAGAGAATTCTATAATTAACCGGATACGATCACTTACTGATTTTTTTTGTTATTTTGTTAAAAGAATAAAACAAAGTATATACTTAGTTTTAGACGGAAGATTCATGGCTAAGAATATAGAAATTAAACAATATAGTGAAATCATCTTATGGCGGAGGAAAAGGAAGCATCTAATAATTAACCCGAAGAAAAAAAAATATCTTATGATTAAATTTTCTTTCATGCTATTGAACTCATTTCCTTTCAAAAGATAGTTCCATGAAAATACTTAATTCATTCTAACTTGAAAGACGAAGAATGAAAAACAAAAGTGCTTCACTCAAACCAAATGCGAGAACACCACCTTTACAAAGGGCCAAAAAGAAAAAAAAACAAAACAAAACAAAACAAAACAACATACCACCACTCTCCAATTGATCATTCACCACTTGGGTGATTAAACATATAGCTAGAACACATTTGAATGTTGTGGGACAAAGAAGGCAAAGACAACACAGATTTGATGTCTCGTTCTTGATCTTCATCATCATCAAAGCTAATAAATTCAACACCACCCATTGTGTTACTCTGACTAGCTGTTCTTAATGCATTATGTCCAATAATATGATATGATGATGAAGACGAAGATTCCACGGATGAATTTGAAGAAGTACAACCCATCATGAGCTTCCTCTTCTTGTAATTAGCCTTGAAGCATGCTTGCCTAAGCCTTTTGGTATTGTCCTCAAGTTGCATATCAGGCATTTCTTCCAGAAGCTTCTTTTCCTTCTCCAATATCTCAATTGCATTCCTTAGCTTCTCTTCACTCTCTCTCCCCTCTTCCTTCCCTAGCTCCTTCAATAACCCCATCACACCCCAAAAGAAAACGTTGCACGAATCAGTATCCTTAATTACTACAATAATTAAGGATTAATAATAATAATAATGTAAACTTTTAATTAGTTTATACAATCCATTAACCCCAAAATATGTAAACAATACAAGATTATCTTTAATTTGTTACCTCAAATAATAAAAACAAAAACATAGCATCAACATCAAAACATTAGTATATATGTGTTCATAAAATGCAACAAAAAAAAAAGAATGTGTTCTTAATAGCTTTTAGAATTAGCATCTATATAAGAATAGAATAGAATAATGTGAAGAAATGAAGGGACCTGAACATTAGTGATGAGGGTTTGAAGGCTCATAAGTTTCCGATGGGGCCACCTTCGAATCCCTAACTCTCTGCATCTCTTCTTTAAAAGAGTTAAGCCCACATCAAGTTCCTTCGCTGCTTGAGTTATTGGCATGTAGAAATACTCCGATATCATCTTCCTAGATAACATTTTCGTACTGTTGCTACTTCTCTCTTCTCTACAAACTCGTTTATTCATAACCCTCCGGATGCTCTTATTTTCTTCATTGTTATTGTTGGAAAGTGATGATGATGATGATGAAATTTTTTCCGAACAATCAAAGCCGACATCCACTTCGTTCCAGACAGAAAACCCTTTCTTGATATCATAAAAGTCACAGTCTGCATATATATAAGGACAAGGTATGATACATGTAGCTAGTAGTATAAGAAATTAATAAGCAAAAAAAAAAAAAAAAAAAAAAAAAAAAAAAAAAAAAAAAAAAAACTTTAAGAAACTCATCATCGTGATATATATACCTTTAATAGTTGAAATTGGCTCGATGGAAAGAGTTTCATAAAAAGGAAGTGAAGGGTAACACTCCAACTCGTGTGCCCAACATCCCAGTGGTGGATATTCGTTAGTGTTTCCACTGAAATATAAATTGAAAATGAATAAATGCAGCACAGTGGCAAATAATTCACAAAAAGAAAAGTATATATAGTAGAGTGTTGTAACTTGTAACGATTAGTTAATCTAAATAGATTACCAGAAAGAATAATAATCATAATCATATAAGGAAAATTGGGGGGGAAGTGGGAAAGGATCATCTATTTGTTGAGGGTTGAAGAAGTTGCAAGAAGCCATGAAGATGATGATGAGGGAGAGAATTGATGAAGCGAGGAATATAGTGATTGATTAGTGAGTGAGTGATGAGGGATACGAAGAGAAAGAAGTTGGCAATATATATACGAATGATGATGATAATGATGATGATGAATGGGTGATAATGGAGGGTAATTACTTGGAGAAAGTGCGCAGCCTTCTACCAGTTAAATGGCTTTTAATGCTATTTTTGTGAGTTGTGAGAGTTACAAGGATCTTATTAATTGCATGAATATATAATTCTAATCAACCTGTGTTGATCTTAGCCATTAGATTTGGGTTCAACCTAGCTTTTATATTATTTCATTAGAGTAAATTATTAAAATAACACTCACAAAATTTATATTGCTGACAAAAAAAACCTTAAACCATACTAACAATAAATAAATTTTAAAAAAAAATAAAAATACGATAAAAAAAATTAGATATTAAATATTAAATATATATTCTAAAAAAGATTTTAGAGATCAGATTTTAATATAAATTTTTTCAATTATTATTAAAACAAATAAATTTTTTATCTTTAAAATTTAATAATTTTATGTGAAGTAAATTTTTTATAAAAAAAATTATTATGAGTTATTATGTTTTTTAAAAAAGTTTGTCTAAGATGTGTTATAAGTGCACATAATAAATTTACTACTAGTAGAAAATTTTAAATATTTTTATTTAATGAATATAAAATAAATATATTAAAAACTTAAATTTTTTATATTTTTAATAAAAATTTTTTATTTTATAATCTTAACATGTGCCTTAAAAAGTACATGATAGATAAACTTTTTTTCAAATAAAAAAATCTAAAGATAAAGTTTTGTTATGAATTTTTTTTTGTGCATTTTCTAAATATTTATTCAAAGGTTGGCATAAATATTTATTTAAAGGTTGGCATAAAAATTAAAATCAAATAGATAAGTCATTTATTAAATATAAAAATTGTTTTGTCACTTACAAAATATATAGTAATAATTGGTCATTTTTGTCGCATTTTTAAATCACTTAGAAGTTATTTTGTCGATAATATCTTTCAGTGACCTTAGTTTTTTGTCAATGGCTAAATCTTCGGGTACTAAATTGGTAGTTAACTCTATATTTATTATTAGAAGATTACTCACATACGGTATAAAGTTGATAGTTGAAAATCGTTAAATGATAATCTAGTTAAACATGGCAAATTATCTGACGATTTTTAGCTATCAACTTTATACGAAGACAACTGTATATGAATTTCTACTTTATTACTATTATTACAAAATTACTTTTTGTATACTAAAATCAGCCACCAAAATCAATCATTATGTATTTATATATAAATACATATGAAATTTAACTCATTTTTAATGTGTATTTTATATTTTAATATAGATTTTATATTTCAATGTATATTATGTATTTATGACTGATTTTAATGTACACCTAATATGATTGTTATTATTATTAAAGTTTTTTTAATTATATATCTTAAGAACACATTTTAAGTATATCAAAAAACAATTCTTAAAAGTTATTAAAAAATAAATATTTTTATATTTTTAATACATTAAATACATTAAAAACTCAAAAAAATTTATTATTTTATTTTTTTAAAGTGTGTTCTTAGGACATAATTTAACTAAATCTTTATTATTATTATTATTATTATTATTATTATTATTATTATTATTATTATTATTATTATTATTATTATTATTATTATCTCGAATAAAATAAATAATTGTTTGTTGGATAATTAAAAGTTTTACATTAATAAAGTTTCTTTTACTAGTAGTATTACTAAACAAGTAACGAAAGTGTGGAAGTGTAATAATAAAATAACTAATTAAGGTAATTCTATACATTCACTTAAATTTTGTCTAAAATCAAAATGTCATTAATCATTTTCTTAATGGGTTAATTTGTGTGTTTAATTATAATTAAATAATTATTTTGGACAGAATGAAGTGTCATTTTTTCTTATTATTCTTTTATTTATGAGATAAATAATAATATGTCTTCATTCCAGAAATTTAGTTAAGCAAACTAGACTCCTCATCTTTAAACAAGCTAAGTAGTTAGTCTTACTATTCTTATCTTTTAAAATGTTTATAAATTAATAAAAAAAAAGTTCGATGATAAATATTTCGATCTATTGTAGATAAAAAGCAAAATTATTTTTTTTTTAATTTTTTAAAGTTATTATTAAATTATTTTTTATTTAAAATTAGTAGAATAATTAAAGAAAACTATGGGCATTACTCTTACGGGATAAAGAAGGGAGAAAGGACAGAATACAAAATATATATATATATATATATATATATTCTAAATTTTAGATTTTTACTTGAGAGGGTAAAATGTGATCTCTTATTCTTAAATATTTTATCTCTTATATTTTTTCTTGATTTCACCTATGAAATATATGGTGAGAGATTATATATATATATATATATAGAGAGAGAGAGAGAGAGAAAAGTGTTTTTTAGAAATATAAAAATAAATATTTTCTATAAAAACTTTACATTTTAATTAAAGGATAAAGTATATTTTTTGCCCTTCAAGTTTGACAAAAGTTTCAAAAATACTCCTAAGTTTTATTTTGTTTCAATTTTGTCTCAAAAGTTTTCGATTTGCATCAAATATATATATTCCTACCAGCTAAATTTTCAAAAAAATTAAGACCAATCTAACAATAATGCATGAAAATTATGTTTGATTTGCTTGTGTTGATGGTTGTTCTTATGAAATTGTTGTTGAATTGGTCATAAATTTTTTGAAAAATTAGCCGTTAGGGGTATATTTGATGCAAATCGAAAACTTTTGAGACAAAATTGAAACAAAATAAAATTTAGAGGTATTTTTAAAATTTTTATCAAACTTAAAGAACAAAAAGTATACTTTATCCTTAATTAAATAATATATATTAAATATGCAAGAAAAATAAAAAAGCCTCACATTTTATATATTTAACAAATTAATATTCTCATGACAAATACCAATTAGAGGGAAAATTTTCATAAATAATATATGAATAATTAATGTGTATTTTCATTATTTATATAATAAAGGTTTAATTAAGAAATGTCCCAAAAATATATATTAAGATTATTATTGAATTTTAAATTTTTATTTTAGATAAATATATAATAAATACATTAAAAATGTAAATCTTATATATTTTTATATTTTTTCTCAATTAATAAAATCAAAAAATCCTCAACTAAACCCTATATATTTATTTGCAAGATTATTATAAAATTTTATATTTTTGTGTATTTTTAAGACTATCATCTATTATCTATTATATCTATTATATTCTTTTAATTTTACAACCAAATTATGTCACATGTTACTCTTTCATTGTAATTGAAATTAAATCTTTCCTTCCAAAATTAAAAAAGTTCTTCCCTCCTCCGTACTAATTTTACAACCAAAATATACCACATGTCACTCCCTCATTGCAATTAAAATCAAATCTTTCTCACCAAAATTAAAGAGTTCTCCCTTCCTCCCTCTTCCTTTCTCTATCTCTCTCATTCTTTCAACCACTCTATCTATTTTATATATCATTATTAATATCAATGACTAATTATTAATTTGACAATAAAAAATGTGTAACATGATATTCTTTAATTGCATTAAAATTAAAATTAAAATATTAAAATTAAAATTAAAATATACATATATTATATATGTATCATATATTACTATCTAATTTAATAATCAAATGTGTCACATGTATCATATATTACTATCAAATGTATCATATATTAAAATAATTTTTTTCAAAATTAATAAACTCCCTTCCTAAATTCTTTCATCTACTTCTCACAATTTTTCTATTTCGCTATCATTTTTACTCTATATATAATTTATATTTTATATTAGTAATTTGACAAATCAAAATATGTCATCTGATATTTTTTTATTACAATTAAAATAATTTTTTTTTCAAAATTAACAAACTCTCACTCTCACTCTCATTCTTCATCTTTATCTTTTTCTCTTTTCTCTCATTTTTTATTTTTTCTACTTTTCTGTTCTATAAAAAACAAAATTAACAAAATAATCTAATTCAAATAAAAAATATTATTATTATTATATACATTTTTTTAGTTTTTTATTTAATTTTAAATTCTCACCGCTTATCTTTCTAATCTATATTTTCATTTCTCTTCTTTCAAATATTTATTATATATAATTTGAAGAGAATACTAATATTATAATTAAAAGTTAGAATCAAGATTTTATTATTTTAAAAAAATATTAATTTTAAATTAATTTTATAACTATTAGTAAATTTTTTTATGCTGCTGTCTAATTATATTTTTATGTATATAATAGAGAGAAAAATATTATTTTTAAATAACAGATATAAAAATTAATTATTTTTATTTGTGTAACAAACTTAACACCTAATTAAATGTAAAAGTATATATGTTAAATTATTTCAAATTTTAGATAAGATATTAAAATTAATTATTAATAAAAATATTAAATTTTTTCATATAAAAATAATAAATAAAAATCTTATTATTTGATTTTTTATCTATAAATAATTTGGTTTTCTTAACCAAAAACTTTTGTCAATTTACGATTTTCTTTTATAAAAATAATTTAATTTTATAAATCTTGTGTGTCATACATAATTTATACTGTAAGAATAAAATAAACAATAATTTTAAAAAATATATATTCTTATAATATTACCGATAAAAATACTAGACTATATTTATGTGCAATAGTTGTAATGACATGCATCGGTGTTAATGTATCATTTGAAAAAAAAAAAGAAATTTGAACTTTATCATCTCGTGTGACGTGCTGTTGTAGAATTGCATTAAACAGTTGTCTCAGGAAATCCTCTTTCTCGTGTGTGCATGCTGCATTTGGAAGATTTTGATCTTTAGAAAATATTGGTGGGTTACGACCCTTTGGTCTGTTTCTCACGCTTTAGATAAGTACCATGATTATATCTATTAATCTATTAATCTCCTCTAATTTGTAGCCCAAAATGTGTAACTCTGCTACCTATGCGTAACTAGAACACATTAATTAATAATTTGGTTCAAATATACTTTTATCTTGTTCTCTATCCTTTTCACTAATTTCCTTAAAAATTATTAAGCTAACTTGATTGAATTTAATTATTAAAATAACTTACTCACGTAATATTATTGAAATAAAAAAAATAATAATTTGATTCAAATATACTTTTTATATTGTTCTTTATCTGTTTCACAATAATTATTTTAAAATAAAAAAATAGATATATAGTTTTAAGATAAACAATAAATAAACATGTTCTGATAACAACAAATAATTATATAATTAAATAAAATTACTGAAAATTTAAACTTCTGGTAATACATATACACATATATATATGAATTAAAATATTACTTTTGTTCCGAACGATTAGGATAAATATTAATATTATTCCTAACATATCTATCGTTTTATTTGTCTCCTGAATGTTTCAAATGAAACTGATGTTATTCCACCCGTAAAAATATTGTATGTAGCAAAGTGATCATATGATAGTACTACTGTAAATAACTTTAAGAAGTAGTTAAAAAATAACAATAAAATTTAGGGTCTTGCTAAGAGTATATTTTAAGAGAACTATTGATTAGAAATATTTTACTAAAAATTATTGAAAAGATAAACTTTTTTTTATATTTTTAATGTATTAAATACAATAAAAATTTAAAATTTGTTATTATTATACTCTAAAAATATATTTTTTTAGCACAAATTACCTAAATTCTAAAATTTAAACAAAAAAATAAAGAAAAATTAATTTATAAATGACTCATCAGTATGCTTCACTCCACATTATTGTGATGTTTCGGTTGATTTTTTTTGTTATGGAAGAGGTGAAGGTGTTGTGCTGGGTTATCGATGATGGAGGTGCTACACCAATTTGTGGGACAGTTTTTTGCTCAGATTTGGTATTAAGAAATCGGACCCTCTGAGTTCTTTGTTTTTAAGTTTTTGGAAGCAAATCGGAGGGTCCGTTTTGCATGGAAGGAGGATCTAAAATTCACATAAAATAAATCGGACCCTGCAATTTCTCTATAATCAAAATTTTTTTTGATGATTTACATAAAATCGGATGGTCCGTTTTCTCTGTTAATTTGCTTTTTTAATTAAGTTCAAGAAATTGTTGGATCCGAATTGTGCCTGACACCACACCAATGTTAAGCACCATTCCTCCCCATATTCAAGTCCAGCATCAGCTTTGCCTCCATAATCAAATTAAAAAGCGTGATGTTTCTATATGTGTTTGAAACCATATTTTTTTAATATTGAATTGCAGAAAAAAAATTTGAGTTTGACAAGATGTACATTATCCATTTGTGTTTTTTATGAGATTAAAAGAATGGTAAAATTAAATCATTTTTAAAATATTCAGTATACAAATAGGAAAAAAAAATAACGATGACTATTTTAATATATATTTTGGAATAAAAATGATATTTTACCTTATAAATTATATTACACTTGTTTTCTTCTTAAAATTATATAAATAAAAATAAAATAAAATAATTAAACATTCTAAATGCATGAAATAACTGTTTGTAGTAAAATCTCACTTGCGCTTATTTTAAAAGAGAAATGCTAGTTGTACAATATTAATCAGCCTTTAATCAGCCTTTAATCAGATTTAAATAATATTTAATTATTTTTTTAGTGTAACATGTTCCTATTTTGTAGATACATATCTATAATTAGATTTTAATTTAAATTTAAATTTTAAAACCCACCCACTTCATTGGTGGTTACGGTGACTTTGCTTTACTTTCGTAACAGATACAGTTTTTTAAATTTCTTATTCTAGGGGATATTCACACGCATTAGTGAATCCCAAACCAAAAATAACGCTGCCAGCTGAATTCTCCATCTCGTCTTCATTGGTGAAGACCATCACCACCTTGCAGCTGAAGCACTCTCTTATTTTGCATTGGTGAAAGGTATCATTATTTTCCACACATGTGTTTATGTAATTTGTTAAGAAATATCATGTTCAACATTTTTAATTATATTTTAATTTAAACATAAAAACACTCTGCTGATTTAATTGGAACAAGGTTGACCTTATTTAATTTTATTAATAAAGTTGTTGCAAATAAAGTATATAATCAACAATTAATTTAAAATTGTGTTGTTATTTTTCGATTATAATACATCTGATAGTATGATATTTTATATAAAATATTTTTAAAACACATCTAAAATCAGTCAACTTTAATAATACAATATAAATGTTAATAATACAATTATGAATGGTCGAATATAATTATATACATAAACTAAAATATTTTCAATTGTAGTTTCTTTTTCAATTGTAACACATCTAAAATATTAAGTTATACAAAAAATATTTTTAAAACACATTCAAAATCATAAATCTAAAATTTAAATTTAAACATTAAAAAATAATTGTAACACATCTAAAATTATGAAGTTATACAGAAAATATAAAATCATAAATCTAAAATCTAAATTTAAACATTAAAAAATAATTGTAACACATCTAAAATTATGATGTTATACAGAAAATATTTTTAAAACACATCCAAAATCATAAATCTAAAATTTAAATTTAAACGTTAAAAAGACAGCGTTGTAAATGAGCGCCGAAAAGGAGGAAGGCAGCGTTGAGGATGAGCGCGGAAGAGGATGAACGACAGCGGAGGATGACTTCTCGATGTGCACCTCTGAGTTTTCCATGTGCGCCTCTGAATTTTCGACATGGCGCAAACATGACTTCTCTGCTTCTTTGAGTGTTTTGTACGAGTTTAATTAATAATTTGATAGTTTAAGGTTTATTTTATATTTTTAAAATCAAAATTTTGAATTTTGAATAATTTGATTTTTAGATATGTATTTAAATTATAATATATTAATAATTAAATATATTAAATCTAAAACAAAAATTTAAAATTTAAATTTAAAATTTCAGTTTTTTTAGATTGTATTTTAAATGTGTATTTAATTTAAAAAAGACAATAAATCTATTCATAATTTTTAGTTGTGTTTGTTTTAATTTTTTTTAATTATTGTAATAAAAGACTGAATGTTGTACGATTTTTAAAGGATACTTAGTTGAACCGATTTTAAAAATGGAGGGAGTAATAACTAATGGATTATTAACAAGTAACAACTACTCCAGTATTTCAAAAAAATTATAGTACCATTATTCATCCATGTATTGCGATTGTTAGAATTAACTTATTGGCAATTACTAGTCAGTTATTGTTATTCTCTCGACTCAATAAGGCTTTCATTAATTGCACTTTTTTTTTTGTAATGGATTATTTCTATTCATTCTTGAATCCAATGAATGAGACGCGTCCATCTATGTAGGGTGTCAAAAATAAAAATGTAAATTCCCGAGAGTTAATCCTAATGAATTACTTTTTAATTTTCTTTTTGTGAAATTATTATTTCAAATAGGCCTGAAGAGTTTTAAGAAATATATTATTTTGGTAAAAATACATAAGTTAATTGGAAATGAGAATGATTAGTAGCTAAATAATGTTGTTCAAGCTGACCAATTAATTCACTCTACTTACTGAGCATGTATGCATGGTTGCTTCTACACGTTTACTGTTTCATTTAAGCAATAGACTACATTTGAAATAAATCACAATCATTGGCTACTCTGCCAACTTCCTATGCTCTAATTAATTATTACTATTCGAGACCAGTAGCAATCAATTAGTAGTTTCCTTTTATTTTTTTTATTGAAATTTATTTATTTGTTTGATATTTTAATTGTAGGCGAAAAAGATGAACTCATTATAATAATTAGTATTATCTCCGTGGAGAGGATGAGATGTAACGGACTCATAAAAAAGGCTAATCATTTTTCTGTTTCTATTATGAAGTGAACTTTGATGGTTAGCTTTCAATGGTGGGAGTTACTCTCAATCTATAATAGAGTAATTGATTGTTTAATTTATTTTCATTACATCTCTTTATTATCAAGAGACGTGGGCTATTAAATGCTAATACCCATTTTATACTATTATTATATTAGTGACTTTGCCAGAATGCAATGATAATCAAAGACTGAAGAGGCTGCTGATTAATGGTTCATCTATGCTTAATGCATTACCAGCGGAAACTTAATGGGCTCTTCAAAATGAAATAGTTGGAATTTAACCTTCATTTTTATTTTGGGCTACGTGTTTGAACCCATCTATAGTGCACAATTTGTAGCCAGCCCAAATTCTAATGGGCTCCAATGTAGGTCAACATAGGCCCAAATTTGGGAAGCCATTACAAGTTTGCAACCATACTCTAACATTGAATAAAGACACCCCCCCCCCCCCCCCCCACTTCTAAAAAAAAATCCATGCATGAAGTACGAAATACGAAGACGATAAACAAAGGCAAAATACCTAAAATGAAATTGAACCATATCACTCTCACACATCAGCGGTTTATAAGTCAACCACATACCACTTACAAGTAGCTCGTAGCTTACTTTTGAATTCCAACTAAAATATCAAACAAATTATAGCATTGTCACAAAAAAAAAAAAAAATTATAGCATTGCTACTCTGTTTTCCCTATGAAGTACATTGTGTATTTATGTTTGGTATTCACTCTGAAATAACATTCATGTCTGCAATTTACCTTGCTCCAGTTGTCAAATCTAAAAAAATAACTAGAATTTTTCAAAGAAAAATGATACTGTTCCAATTTGCCAGCCATTCAAAAGGTCTACTAGCATTGGGAATATGATACAAATGGAAGTTGACAGTAACAAAAACCAAAATTTGGTTGAACTTGGGTAAAGTAAGGCATCAGTTTAGAAAGGAATATGAGTATCAAATGTAATAGAGAGTAAAAAATCTGGGTAGTGCAGTTTTACAGTTAAGAGGAAGTATGGAAGAAGTTGGTGAAGTATGCACAACACAGCGAAGAGTGAAGATCTCTGAGAAATCAGTTTCCTGATCCGGCAGCGGCAGGCCCTCCCTGTTTGGAGTACTTACTTCTGCTGCGTAAATAGGTGTCCACTCCAGGTTGCGGAAGCATCTCATCCGGCAATGGAAGAATAGTATCCACACATTTGCGGAAGCAAAAATCTTCCACAGATTCATCCTCCCTGATGAGGAAGAAGCACCTGCCCATCCACGTGGGGTGCATGCGCACTTGGAAGGAGCGGACTCCCCCGCCTATCTTCCGAACAGCATGCTTGTCTCCCTTCTTCACCAATTCCAGCAACATTTCATGTTCATACTGCCACACAATCATTTTATGCCAATTCAATCACAGATAACTCAATCAAGATTATAATAAATATGCATAGACATTAATAATCCATTTTGTTCTTATCATTGGGGCTAATTAAGAAAAGAGGAATTGGGAATTGAACCTTGTTGACGTTGAGATTAAGGGGCCAGGTATGAAGAAAGTTGTAGAAGTAATCGTACATGTCCACCGAAGAATCGAAGGTCCTGTAACTCAGTTTCACTGGACCGGTTGGTATATCCTTGTTCGCCTCCTCCTTCTTCTTTTTCTTCTCCTTCTTGTCTTCACTTTGTTCATCAACTTTGGCTTTCCCCTTTCTGTCATCTACCTTCTGCTTCTTGGAATCAGTAGGTTTGTCGTCACCTGACTGGACCTTATCATCTTCCTCGAGACCACGACTCTGTTTAGACTTGTCGTCCGCTTTGTCCTCTGGTTTGGGGCTGTCCACGTCCATTTCTTCAGCGGAGGAGGAGGAGGAGGAGGAGGATGTGTTTTTCTCCGGGAGCTGTTCTTCCGGTGCGGTGGTTTCCGCCATGGTTGAGGGTTCTGGTTCTTGAGGTTTAAGCTAAACCCTAACTAAATTTCTTGCAGTTTTCTTGTTTTCTTTATTTCAGACACATTGAAAAAAGTCAAGGCTCTAACTCTTCACTCTTCAAGTGATTTTCCTACTACTACAAGACTCTAGCTTTTTGGTCATTCATACAGACTCTATCAGCTTGTTGCGGATAATACGGCCCCGTTTGGCCCATTTCAAATTACCTAGGCCCAATGATAAACACCAGAATTTCTACCTTAACCAACAAGAATTTTTGCTCCATCTATTCATTTCATATTGTATCATCACATCAGTAATAATGTTAGGAAGAGAGAGGAGTTAACTGAAAGAATGTGAATTTTTTAAATTTGATTTTAAATAATAAAAATGATTTATATGTTTTATATGTAAATAAAAGCTCTTTTTTACTGCAACTCTCCTTTACCGCACTTACCAAAATTCTTTAACACACATTTTCTTTTGACGTTACAAACATTTTAATTCTACACAAGATTAGAACAAAATATTCTATGAAAAAATCTACGGGTTAGCATTTTTATTTAGATTTGGCCAGCGTTTAATCAGGAAAAAAAATAATGAGGTACACTATTAAAAATACTAATAATAATTAATTAATGATTACAAATCACAAAATTTACTGATTCCTTAGTACTTTTCATATTTTATTTCTGGTACCTACTTTTTTAGAGGTCTTCCCCCCTCCCCCCTTTCTTTCTCCTTTTGTTCAAGGTGTTGAAATCATAGAAGAAAAAGGAAAAAAATTGTGGATGATTTTTGAGACAAAAAAATTACTGAATTGAAAAATTATTTTGGGAATGAAGTCATAAATGTTGATTTTCATTAAAAATGTCATATTGTTATTAAAATAATGTGAACCAATGTACATGTTATTCGGCAAGAATATAAATGCATACTTATTTGTATGATTAACTACTTGTTGGGATTTTGATATAAAGTTTTACATTCTACTTTTCTTTTTTTTTCTTTTTTTTTTTCTTTTTTTTATGAACTTTAAATACTACTATATATTATATAAACTTTTCTTCATGAAATGACTTGCTTAACCCTGTCTCCCCTACTCCCCTTCTGGTTATGCCATTACCAATCGCGGGTAACCCCCGGCCGTTAGTGGTTTAAGAAAGGCTCTAACCTAATAAGATAAAAACGATTATCCTTATGACCAAACAGTGATAGTTTTACGATCCTGACCAACAACTTGTTGGGAGTAGGGGCATCCAAGATTGCCAACCCAGACATTATAACTGAACGTCCTGCCTACTTGTAGGCTTAGGGTAGTCCTTGAATTCTTCTTTTATTGGCTTGGGACATGACATAATCACCAAACTTTAGTACCTATTAACACTGGTTAAGTGGTTATAGATTATAGTTATAATCCAGAGTTGTGAAATTTCTTCTGTGAGTTCTGTCTATATAATATATCACTACTCTAATTATTTGTACAGGTACTAAAGTATGTCTATTCATGATCAAGTAAGGCTAGCAATGGGTAGGGTAGGGTAGGGTTTGGACTCTACTCTAATCCTACTCGCGGGTTAAAAATTTTATTAAAACTCTATCCTACCTTATTCTATTGGTGGGTTGAAAATCTCTCAACCCTAACTCTACCCTATCCGGAGAAATATCAAATTTTTTCAAGGTACAAAGATTGAATATAAAAATATTTATTAAAATTTTTATATTTAATAACTGATTTTTTATGTTAATATTTTTTATTTTTAGTATGCTTAATAGTTAATATCGAGTAAAAATATACTTGAAAACTTTATGCATCCTTTGTAAATTTAATGATAGTAGGCTAAATTAGTAAACGAATATTATAAAAAGGGAGGAAGCAATATCAATTTCAAAAAATAAAAAAAAAATGTTTCTTCCACACTTGGCATTCCAATTGTGTTGCAGTAAAAATATTACTGTATAAGTCTATAGTTAAAATTTGGCCAGTACTTAACTAGCCAAAAGAAAGTAAGCAATCTTATATTATTAAATGTAATTTCACACTATTAAAAATATTAGTGATGATTAATTGATGACTACAAATTATAAAATTTATTGGCTCTTAGCATTCCTCCCGTAAATATTAATAGATATTATTATAAACCTATAAATCTATAGTTTTTTATTTATTAAATATATAGAATAATAATAATAAAATATTATTCCTAAAATATATTTGTTTTACACATAATCTATTTTATTAGACAAATATTTGTTGTGTTGATCAATATATAAATTATATTATTTGCAACTAGGGATAATGTATTTATTCTGAATAAATAAATAAGGTTAAAATAGTTAGGTAAGCGACAAAGGATATTTGTTTGAATACTGAGTTATTTCTAATCAATCATACATATACCTATTATCTGCATTGGGCTTAAGATCGAGAAGTACCTACCTAAGGCATATATATATTAGGCTGTTGATGATTTGAAATTGTGACAGTGAGTAGTAACTGAATCCATGGCCGCCTTTTGCTATTTTAAGCCAAGCTGCAGAATGAATAATGGCGTTATTGTAACATTCATCATTCATTCTGCAGCAGGCTGCAGTGATTATTATTATTGCGATGGTGCAATTATTGTGATATGATATGATAGAATTTGATGTCCGTACGAAACATAAATAATGGTGTTAAGGGGAATTGGCAACGGACAAAGTTGGCCTCAAACACTCCAAGCTCCAAACAGTGAAAATTAAAGACACTACGCCTTCAACATATATATAGGCCAATCCCCTCCCTATGTAAAAAACAGCCTAAGGCCCCATCAGATTCCTTATGTAATAAACAGTATAACACAGCAAACTTCACTGTTTATTTCATGTGCTACATCACGCATTCATCACCAGGCCACCATCACATGATATTGTCCTCATTCCTACATACAATTCAATTTCTTAGCTTTCTCATCAAATTCATTATCAATTATCACATCATCACTCGGTTAAATGCATAATCTCTGTATTCCAAGTTTTTCCTTTGAACTTTGATCAATACTATGCGTAAAGGAATATGCTATCGTCCTCAAACTATTTTTTTTTTAAAAATTTAAATTGGTAGAGAAAGACATATGAATAATTATAACAGTAGTATTAGAAGACTAGCGCATTTTATGATTTATAGTCATTAATTAGTCATCATTAATATTTCTAATATAGTGGAATTACACATTTTTTTTAATAGTTAAATATTGACTAGATTTTAATGAAAGCGCTGGTCTCTGAAATTTGATATAATTCTAATTCTAACACTTTTTTACGCAAGAACTTCTTTTATATTTATATAAATTTTTGTATAAGCATTTTTTTTTTGTGTTTGTTTTATATTAAATTTTTTTTCTGAGGTCATCAATAAAGATCTGTGATAGAAATTCGAATATTATGTCATAAATTATTCTTTTTAAAAAAATTAAATTGATAAAAGAAGACACAGACGATTATATTTTTAATATTATTATCAATATTATTTAAAGTCAATTTCATCGTTTGTTTCTTATCATTTCACTAAGTAGTTAAATATATTTACACATTTAATTATGTATTATCACACCAGCAAAAAAATAAATTGTGATTAAATAATTATGAATAAATATCTAAAATCATGCGAAGAGCATGTATAATAGTTATCTCTCTAAAAAGTAAAAATATTAAAAATACAAATCAATAGATACATAATAAATTAAATTACATTGATACCAATAACTCATCAAGTTTAACCAAAGTCAACTATATGAAATCAAATTGATACAATAATCAATTTCATATGGAGGTCGGGGAGCTGTCATTTATCTTGATATAAACAATATAAAAAAAGGGTACCACTTGACTCAATAATCACTTAGCTTGTGGTTGTCATTATTGTTTCTTCTATTATGGAAATATATACATATATAAGAGACATAATATAGTGGAGATAGAAGCATATATATATATGGTATAGCCTATAAAGCAAATAAAATCCAGATAGGGGATTTGTATGCTTTTCATGAGATTCATTGGCATGAGAATATTCGTGGTCAGATTGAATTATTAATTAATTTAGAAGGGATATTGCATTAAAAATATAATTATGATGAGTTAGCTAGGTAGGGGAAGGAGGCAAAAGAAAGACATGCACTCTTATCAAACCCTATCCGAGACAAATAAAAGCATAGACATACAATTATATATTTGAAAGCCAGCCATATATCGCCAACCATGTTCTTATACTTAATTATGGGCTCACATGCATTGTTCTTGTTGATTTAATCATCCTTTCTATCTTCCCACGCATTCTTCACGGTCCCTACAATATATACCAATCCCAAGCTTCTATAGTGACTAAGTGATTGCCTATGTCTCCCATATATTTTGTCTACATCAAATAATATTTTCAAATTAGGTTCAATATGCCAGATCATCATATATATTAATATATTAATATTATATGTATACTAAAAAATTAATCACTAAATAAAATATTATATATTTATGTATGTAATATATATACAGTCTCACACACTTTTAATATAGTTGGCTGGTTGGTTAAAATAAAGTAACTTGAAATTTTTTTTTCCAGAAAATATGTGAATTTGAGTCTTATAAATAAAAGTGATGTGGGTAACTTAGACTGAGTATTTACACCTTTATTATTCGGTAGAGTAGAATAGTGTACTGATACGGTTAAAGTTAGAGTAGTGTATTGATACTGGTACTGTTAAAATTAGAGTAGTTAAATTCAGTCAACTGCATAAACTAATTCTAATTATGTAAGTAGACTACTAATATATATTTATACACTAATCAATTAAGAGCCTTTGATAAAAAAAATGTCAAGTAACCAACATTTTTTTATATTTGTCTTATATTTAAATTAATATAAACTAATATTTTATTTTGTCAATAAAAAATTGACCATATAACTTTTTTCTTTTGTTCTAACACGCATTATAGAATAAATAGTACATATAATAATATATACACATATAATAATGTTTTGTTTTATATCTATCTACAGATTCGATACGCTTTCTCACGAGTATAAATCTGATTATTAACCAAATTTTAAGCAAATATTTCATTAGTGATTAATATATATTTAACTGAAAATAAGTTTCCATGAATTCCTTCATTTTTTTTCTGGAACATTAATTCATGTACCTAACTAAAATTGAAGGTTGATCCAATAATATTGAAGATATGATTGAATAGAACCTAGCGTGAAGATGCACCAAGAATGGAGAAGCATGCATATGTATAGATTTTGGTTGGTTAGGCAGTGTGTAATTGCTTTTGTGGTCCAAATTGTTAACTAAACCATACACACTACTTTTGTGATGAGTCTCAAGGTATATGCATATGCAACAGTACTGGTGCTAGTACGTGCGTGCTTATCATATAACTCAGTCTTTACTCTTTGGAGTTCAGAAATCACATATAAAAGTTATAGGCCGCATGCAATTATATACTATATACAATAGAAACAATTGAACCATCAAAAGAATAGAATCATTCTAATAATACTATACACATTATAATTGAACAAGTACTCTGTACTCTCTAACTTTTACCATTCCTAACCATGCATACATGTGTATATATATATTTGTTTCTTTCTTTTCAGCTGATCCATGATCAATGGCAGTGTAAATTGTTCATATCATCACTGTTCATATCATCTTTAGCACTGTAAGCAATTTTTCTATCATTCTAATAGATCAATACAAGAAAAATCGCAAATAGCTTACTCAGTAGTAAACAATAATATAAGAAAGTTTTTAATGCTATATCATGTCAAAAAAAATTTTTGGGTCAAAAAGAATAAAATTCTAAATTTTTAGGTTATATAACCATGTTATGTGTACATGTTATCAAAATCAACTATTAGAGTAAAATACACATTAAAATATAAAATATATATTAAAAATAAATTAAATTAAACATCTATAAATATATAATGACTAATTTTAGTATTTAATTTTGGTGTGCAAATAATTTTTTTACATATTATTATGATACTACTTCTTTTAAAAATTTAAACACATAAAAAAAAGACACATAAATAATCATATCTCATCTCTGATAGATTAATAATTTCAATACAATTAAAATCTTTTTTTTTTTCTGATAACTAGATAGACATTGTGCTATCTCATAATGTAATGTAACAACTTTTTTTGTCTGCGAAGTTAAAAAATTGATGAAGGTAGAAAACTAGGAATTGTTATTCTAGAGTACTTAGAAATGAGAATGAATATAGTTTTACAAGTAGATTCAGGTTTAAATGAGATATCCGTAATTCTACTTCTGCACATCAAAAGTGCCAAACAAATAGATAAATACAATAAGAAAGAAATGGGTATACAAAGCATTTGGTTAGAGTAAGGTTAGAGCCTTGTGTGCTTTATCCTCTATCATTTTCACCATTCACTCTAATTTTGACATATAAATAGTTAGATATTCACATAAATTTTTTTTTATGTAAAAATGTTAACTAAAATATTGAAATATATATTATATTAAACCAAATTATATAATAATACTCGGCTAAAATTTGTCTTCATAAGAGTGGTTACTAATAAGAGTTTTAGATCTGAACATATAGGTCTCTGCTACAATTAATTAATATGAAAGCAGGACCGGTTAACTATGATACCAAGACAAATATACATACATATATAAGAAAATTTAAAGCTTGAATTAATGTGTAGATCTATTTTAGCCATACCCTAAATTGTCTACTTTATTTGGGAATTGGGATAAAGGATCAAGTTGTTGATCGATCGTTTTCTCATAACTTAAAGTCTCTGATATTGAGTCAATGATTAATAACTGCTTTAAAAGTTAAGTCTCTGCAGCAAAACAATAACGCAAAGTTATGATTCACTTCACTAATTACTCTGGTAATGTTAATTATTTGTTTCATCAGAAATTCAAATTTGCGTGCCATTGATTTTTAATTTGTTCTTACTTTAGGACAAAAGCGTGAATAGAATTACAAAATGATGGCTACTTAAAGTAACATTTCCCCTAAGAATCTAGGATCCCCACCATATATATTTAATTTGTTTTATCATAATAATAGTCCTGCCTAAAAATAAGTCCACACTTTTGTATTAAAATTTCAACATACAACAAAGCAAAATGGAACTCTACACATTGATGAGCCCCATCAATAAATCAAACCCCTCTTTAACAATAACAAAACAAGAATCCCCACAATTGAATAATAATAATAATAATAAAACTAGATAATTGAAGCAGTAGCAGTTTCTAAGTAGAATTGAAGTATCCATGTCTGTTAAGAAAGAAAGAAAGGAGGTAGCAGCTACCTGGATGGTGCAGCTAGTTCCTTTCTTCTATGGAAGTTTCTATGGCAGCCACAAGCGGCGCAGGTAAGAGCCCCGGTGGTTCCCTCGGCGGCGCTAGCCATGAACTCTCTGCAACCATCCACGGCATATCCTCCGCTATTGGCAGCATGATTCTTCAAACACTCTCCGTACTTAACAACATTATTATTATTATTGTTATTATTATCCGAAGCAGAAGCATCTCTTCTCACCATCACCACTTGCCGCTTTTTCATGCTTGATTGCCCCAACAAGTTGAATTCTTTCTAGATTAGGGCAGAGCCTTGAAAACAATAACAGACATATATGTCGGTGGTTATTAGTGGACGAAGGATAACCCTAACCCTAGCTAGATCTTATAAATGGAAATTAAGGAGTAGAGGGGGGTAAAAGGGGGCAACTTTAAAGGTTAAAGCACTGCCTCTGTGGCTCAGATTCAGAGATCAAAAAATTGGAACGTGATTGATTGTTTATGTTTATGTGTATATCAAGAATCAGTAGCCATGTTTGTACCGACCTTTTCGTGCTCATGTATTTCGACACGAGGAACCATTACTGTGCTTTATGCACACCTATATACATACCTTTGTTTAGCTACTCACGGAATAGGAGCATTTTTTTTCTTTTTTTTATTATTTTTATTTAATGTCTCCAACGTCAGAAATTTATTTAATAATTTTCATTTTTTTTTAATACAGATTTGTCCACTTCAAAAATTAAGCTGTCACTTTATTCTTAATTAATTCAATTTAAAAGACAATAATGATATGGTCTCTTTTATTTATTTTAATTTAAACTTCAAGACTATTTGACTATTTGATTAGTCCGATATTAGTAGGACTCGACTAACTTAATTTGACTCATTGTCGTCTTCAAAAAGAGAACTACTTGTTGATTATTGTAGTCCACAATATTTATGATGAGTATCATAATTTTTAAACTTTATCAAAAAAGGGTATAAATAATGTTTATGAAATAAATAAAAGAAACTCTAGCTTAATGTTCTATATAAGAGAGGAAAAGGTAATATTTTAATATTGCATTTTAATTGCTATTTATTAAAACACATGATGGTTTGATATTCTTTTGATTGTTGGGTATAATGGCATAGAAATAAAGAGGTCGAAATGGACTTGCACAAAGATGATCATGTTATGTATGTGTTTCTTTTGAATTGAAAGTGATAAATAATAAGTCATAAGTAAAGGCAAGTGTGTGTGTGTGTGAGTACAGCTATGTGGCTCCCTCTGATTGAGAAACGGACAAAACTTAAAATGGGAAGTGAAGGAGGGAATGCTTGTCCTTATAGCCCTCCAATTGTCTTCCAGAATTGATAGCTCACCTATCCCTCCCAAACCAAGCAGCTAATACAATCAGATATCAAATTTTCGGAGAATTGTTACCACCAAAATTAATTCATACAGTGTAAAAGTTAATTTTTCGATGTGAAATTCTTTCTTAAGTATTTATCCTGTAAGATTCTTAATATAATATCTCTCTTTAAAAGTTCGTGTATGTTCTAGTAATTTTATTCTGTGGCACTTCACTCAATAGCACTTTATTACTCGACTTTTTTGTCGGTCAAAACCTTCTACATGCAGTTTCTCAGCAAAAGCATTAATGTAATAACTAATGAGCTATAAAATCTTAAAAAAAATCATCACTACAAAAATCAATTTATATGGTAAAAGAGCTCAAAGATATTATAAGAATCTTTTTTATGTATTGGTCATTAGACGTGAGATTCTTTTTTAGATATTGGTCTCACGAGACTCATGATAGCTAGCTCTTCGCAAAATTCAAATACAAAAACATATATATTAGACAATAATTAATTATTATTCACTACATATATCCTTTTATTTTTATGTCTAACCATATATTCCTTTTGTTTTATAATAATTGGTCGAATACATATAAAATATAAAATGAAGGTAAAATAAGGGATGTATGTCAACATCTGATTGAGAAGGAGGAGTCTTGTCTTGTGTCATTTTTCTCATAATGTGCACATGTTAGTACCCCATTTGTGGGTTTGTCCTTTCTATACTTCTTTTAATTTAGTTTGGATATGGAGGTGGTGGAGGCTACGATCATGCCCTCCTTGGTCATATGTCACGATTCATTCATGATGCATACGCCATATATATATATAATTCAAGAATCCTCACCTTTCAAATCAATTACATATATATGTCTGTATTCCCATAACTTTTTTCCAGCCATTCTTCTGCCCAATAAGATCCTCATCTGATCTTCATTATTCGATCAGATCTTATTCTATATATGTTTGTGCAAAGCCGGCTACATCTTTATTATTTGTTTTGTTATATTTTGCTGTTCCTCATAAATTTCCAAAGGCATGTTGAAAACTGATGAAAATTAAACTAATAATGTTTCAATTTGAAGAGTCTGTGATTGTTCTTGGATTGCTTCAAAGAGAGAAGGGGTTGTCATTCACGTTATATTAAGACTTAAGAGTGTTGGATTGATGAATGGTATAGTCTTGTAATTATCAGAATCATACAAGAGTTGTCGTGTGTGACACAGTTTCAAGGGCCATGACATTCTGTCTTTGAAGTATCAAATTAGACCCACTCCAATATACTAAAATTAAGTGTTAAAGTGACCAATATTTTCTTTTATAACTTTTTTTTTTTGTGTCCCACAATATTATTGTGTCTGACAGGTCAATGATTAATTTGTCTAGGTTTAAATTTCATTTAAAATTTATTGCTGATCAATGAATTACTGTATTTATATATATATAAATAAAGTGAAATTCGAATCTCCAACACTTATTTAAACAAATGAATAAACTGACCATTCAATTAATAGAAGTTGATTTCTTTTATAATTGTTTTACATTTGAATTAATACTAATTTAACTCGTCATTTTCTTTCATGGTGCTAAGAATAGAATTAAATTGAATTAGTCGGTTTGATTGAATTAATCAAAAATTAATCACCAGACATATCCGATTCAAGGTAAAAAAAATTAATTGTTAGTTGACTAACTAAATAGAAGAAAATGATAAAGAACTGATAAATCAATTCAACCAACCCAATTTTTTAGTAATTAATTAATTTAAAATTATAAAATATAAAAATTATTTTAAAAAATATATATATTTTATATATAAATATATTATTTTATTATATTTAATATTTATTTTAATTTAATTAAATTTCAGTTAAATATTTAAACTTTGAACCTCTAATTTCATTAATTTAATACTCGATTATTGGATTTTGAGAATTTTTTCACTAAAAATATCTGCACTCTAAGCTTTTCCATCATATAATATATTTTGGAGTAAATTAAATATTAGAAGTAGAATATATTATATATTATATATAGCCAGAAGGACTAAAAGTCAAAAAGATAAGTTTGAAACGGTCAATATGAATATATAACAACATAAATCAATAAGAATATTTTATCGGATAAATCAATATTATTTTGGGATTTTATCGGTTAATCATTTAGCCTTATAATATTAACAAATTTAAACATTTTAAGATTAAATTAAATCCATTATTTTACAATAAGTAAAAGTCAGAATGACGTACATGCATAACTCTTAAATGAGTGAAAATGCATATAACTAAAAAAATTGAGGGTTTGCAAATTGCAATCTAGAATATAGATTAGGCAGCAATGAGAATGTGAATAGCCTTGAAATATTACGGTGCATGTGTGTGGATGATGTAATACTAATATATATGTATGTCGTTTTATGGCAAAGGTGAAGTAAAGTGATGGAAGTGTGTGTGGCTGTTACATTCCATTGTGCATTATTCCATGTGTGTAGGGGTCACTTTTCCCCCCACTTTAATTTAATTTAATTTGTTCTTCCATCTTCTATAAACATAAGAATATCTGAACTCTGGTGTGCTTTAAAACTGGCATGAATGATGAATAATTTCATCATGTTGGAAGTGCCAATCAATACCATGTGATACTCTTTCTTTTTGAAAAAACAAAATTGGGGAGTTGTAAAAAGAAATGATAGCAACAACTGGATGGGGAGTTTGGGATGTTAGTGGAAGGCCCAATTCCCAAATGGAATTTGGTGTGTGTGGGGTGCATGGTCATCATTGTCAAGGCCCAATAGAATTTGTTTATTATACCCAACGAATCCTCTCTATTAGGGGGTGCCTTTCACCACCCAAAACAAAGAGGTTAAATTATAAGATTTTAAATCTTAAATTATAAATTATAAATTTTAATCTTAAATTTTAAATTTTTAAAATAACTAAAAAATTAATTAATATTAACTATTTGAAAGTTGATTTATTATGCTTCTTTTTGTGATTAATATCTACTCATCTCTTTTCTTGGTGTATGGCAAAATTTGTACAAGGGAGTGAGGGACCTAAACACAAAGAATTCTTTTTCCCTCAAAACATTTTCAATTAGATTTTTTATTTTTACAAAATAATTAAGAAGTATTTTTGTTTAATATACAAATTATTAATTAAAAGTTTCTTTAGTTTTTTTGTTTCTATTTTTCTTTGAGTTACTTATTACTATTTATATACTTTTAAAATATTTGTATCCAATCATAATTGTTAAAATCGAATCGAATCCATTTATTCAACCGAAAAATCAATAAATCGAATTTTAAATCCAACTGGTACAATTTAAAAAAAAAATCTATCAAAATTAAATAGAATAGATTAAAATCACAAGTTAATAAAATTTTTTTTAATTAGATTTAAATTTAAATCCTCTTACATATACAGCAGTTTAATTATCAGGACAAATTAAAAAATTTTTTAACTATCTTTTTAATTATCAGCAGTTTAATTTTTTCAAACTAATTTTTATTATATTTATCTTTTTTTATAATAATAATATATATAAATTAAATTATATTTTAAATTTATATTTATTAATTATAATTTAAATAATTTAATTAATAATTTACTGATTACACTAGTAAATCAATAAACTAATAACTTCATCACTAGTTTAGTTCTCAAGCTATGAAGCCAATAGACTTTTTTTTTTGCTTTTAATATCCAAGCTGGCCGACACAGAAAACTCACATTGGAAACTGCACAGGGGACCACTTTCTGGAGAATATCTCACTTTGATTGGAAGCAGGAAAAAAGTACGATCTACCTCTCTTCTATCTCTGCAGATTGAAACAACACTAATGCCGATTCACACATTGTTGTCACAATGTGAAAAATAAATGTAATAGGGCTAAATCAAAGAATATGTATCCAAGTGGAGGAAGGGGTCGATATTTTCAATCTGTTTTGTGAACCAAAATGGGTGTAGGACTATTCAAAGGGGTCCAATTGAATCCCCTATAGTTAATGTTCCTTCATCTAAAATCAGGACAACATGCAACGTAGGCCACTAAGGAATTAATATGACATTATAAGAGATTATTTATTTTATTAATTTGGTTAGCATAATGTTGTGGTGGGTATGTGAGGGAACAATGAATTCGAAGTTTCATTCATTCAGTATTTAATTTAAGCTAAGGGTCCCTACCCTCTCAACAAAGAAAACATTACGAGGACACTCTGCTATAAGTGCTCTTGACCCATTAGGCTTTTGTGCCACAAGATTTACTTAATCAAATGTCTGGTTAGAAGGGCAATGCAAAAGGGATAGGTCTTAGATATCCACATGTATCTACATGTCCTATTTTATTGACATGTGATTTATCTATCTAAACCAAAAGAACTTACTAGTACATTTTTATTTCCCCCATGAACTGGAATCTTCTTTTTTTTTTTTTTAAGCAAGTAACATTTACTTTTAATTTTCATCTTGAATTATAAAATTAATTTTAATATACTGACAATAAAAATATTTTATATAATTATATAATTATATTTATTTTTTTAAATTATTATTATTATTATATAATTAATATAAAAAATAATTATTTTTTTGATATAATATTATATAATTTGATACATATATAAAACTGTTTTATAATGCATTAAAAAGAAAATTTTGAATTATATATGTTCTATTTTTGTGTTATTTTCTATCCGATTAGAAACATTCTTTATTACTTCTGCTTCTAATCATTGGGCGTCTGTTTTAATCTTTTTTGAGACCATAAGTTGACTTTATAAACTAGTTTCTAACACACACAACTATTTTCATTTTAATTTGAGAGGAGAGTTTAAAGGTTTATAATTAATATATATTGTATGGTCGGGTGTCGTGTAGGGGTCCTTGTGAGGAAATTTCTTAGATACATTATATTGGTTAGTTGGGCTAATAGATGAAAACGTGGGTCCATATACATATTGTGATATTGATTAACCTTAACATTCTTGTTACTTGTATACCAAAAAAAAAAAAAAAATTGATAACTAAATTTTGGAGAATTTATATTTTAGATATATTAGTCTCTTATAATTAAATTTAAAAATTTTAATTTAAACTAATTTATTTACGTCTATTATTTTAGAAGATTTTATTAGTATTTATTCTTTTTTAAGAACTAATTTATTCAAAATATAAATTTTTAAGAATTTATTTATTATTTTATTTAAAAAAACATTCTTGTTACTTGATCTTTCGGTTATCGTCTTTATTTCTTATGATTTGCCACATAATAGGTTTATTGATTCATTCCTATTATTATATAAAGTTGTCTTGCTCATAATTTGCATTATTAGTCCGATCCTAGGCCAATTTGCATATGTAACTATCATATAATTAATTAGTGTTTATCTATTCTTTTTTATTTTCTTTCCATTTAACAGGGTTATTAACGTAGTGCAGATAGGTATTCTCTAACTCTATGGTATACTAGTTTTAAGATCCGTGCTAAGTATGGGAACATTGCATCAGCCAACTTGAATATCACAGTAATGACTGAAGGGGAGAAAATAAATTGACAAAGACTTTCCTGTACACAATATTAAGAGTATGATTTGATGCGGTTCCATTGGAATCAATAATCAAGATCTTGAGACCAGACATACTGTTGACTCGGAAAAGTGCAACACAAAGCTGATCATGTGTGAAAACGGGCCTTGAAAGATACACACCAACAGTTGAGAGTGTCTGTCCTTGGGACTTGTTTATTGCCATTGCAAAACAAAGCATAATTGGAAACTGCCTTCGGATAAACCTGATAAGTAAGGTTTCATTGTTGGGGATCATGTTCATCCTTGGAATTAAAACAACCTTACAAACGTTTCGCCCTGCTAAGATGACGCATTCAATAACATGATCACCAAGTCGCCTAACTTGCATCCATGTGCCGTTGCACAATCCATTAGATTGGTCAATATTGCGAAGAAGCATGACTGGCACACCAATCTTAAGCACTAACTTGTGTTGTGGAATACCAGAACAATTCAATGCATTCAAAGACTCTGTGCTCATTGTGTACAATTCGGATTCTAAGTGACCGTCTTCATTCAACAGTGTATCAGAACTCAAATAAACCCGTTCATTGCCAAGAAGCAAAGACATGACATGATTGTTAACTTCGGTCACCACATCAAGTGTTGGTGCTAATATACTCTTGTCCTTAAAGTAGTCGGCGCTGGAAATATGAAGTAAGATATCTGGATAAACAAACAACACCAAGTCGTGAAGAGATGGGGACTCAAAATTAAATAGCAACTTCTCCGGTATCCTAATCACCGACTCACCATCGGAACTGTCTCCCAATAACCCGTCACCTAAGTTAAGGATCCAGTCAGCAAACTTCTTTAACTCAACATCGCGGATATCCTGTGAACAGCCACGCAACCTCATGTTTTCGGTCAACCTCAACACCTGGTAGGAGTGCCACAAATACGACGAATTAATACACGCGTGAACAATATCCTCCCGAGAACCACAAGGAATCACATACAATATCTGACAGAAATCACCTCCAAGAACACAACTTTTCCACCAAAAGGAGCATTAGGCTTAAACGCATTGCTAAAACGAAGAATATCCTTGAAGCACTTGTCGAGTGCTTCGTAGCAGTATTTGTTTAGCATAGGTGCCTCGTCCCATATGATTAATTTTGCAGCTGAAATAAGACGTGCCAACGATGTGTCTTGTTTTATGTTACAGACAGAATCTTGGTTGACACTAAGCGGAACTTTAAACCATGAATGGGCAGTTCTGACACTTGGTAACAATAACGATGCAATGCCGCTGGATGCAATGTTGAGGACAATTTGACCTTTCGACCTTATGGAAGCAGAAAGCGCATTCCAAAGAAAAGTCTTCCCAGTTCCACCATATCTATAAACAAAAAAAAAATCCACCCATGGTACTGCTAACTGCGTTGGAGATTGTGTCGTATGCAACACGCTGTGGACGATTCAAGTGGGAAACCAGATCGGCTGAAATGGTTGCTAGATCAGTTCTATTGAAATTGAGCTCATCAAAGAATACTGTGTCATAAGGTTCAATAGAATCCAATGGATCTGGAAATGACATATCAGCAAATTCTTTTAAGGTCTGACCATTTGTTTGCAACAACTGTTCAACTTGGGCGAGCATGGAAGATTTCAGTTCAAGAACGGAGATATCAACACCTAAAGCCACATGTGAAAAAATTCAGGGCGTCAGAAAATGTTTTTTTATTGTTATATAAGTTAATTCTTAAGAAATATAACTAAACTTGGTTAAAGCAAAGAGGATTTATAACGATGAAGTGTTAATGTTGCAGAACTGAGAGACAAATGCATAAAGAAATTCAGAAAGAACTTGGAATCTGCCTGTAGTCAGAAATCATGTTTTCTGCACAATGTTGCCAACACTGCTCCCAAACAACTTGGGGGCAAGCAATATTGTTCGACATTAAAAGCATTGCAAACAATCTCCTGATATAAGAAGGTGACGCCCAAGAGCTAGCTTCATTAATAGCATCAATGAATTCCTTGTCATCTTGCAATAACCCGAGGGCATAACAGGCTTCTTTGTATGTGTCGTATATAACACCTTTTACTGATCAGATATCTGCAAAAGATTCACACCCCTTTTGGTAATTCAACAACAGACGAAGATAATACTCCTTTCCATGGGACTGAGGAATATGGGTAAGACGACCGATGACATGACCCTGTTTCCGAGGCTTCCATATATGTCCCTGCTTATTCCAAACAAAATATGTTGGCATATCCACGAAAGTGAGGTTATGGGCAATATCAAATTCCTTGTTAGCTCTCATCCATCCAATAAACATACTATCTTTTGCAGCAGCATTGTCTATGACATTTTCAATTAGCTGATGATCTTGGTGTAGCACATGCTGTTCATTTGGCAGATGGAATGGCAGGCGAATGATGCTAGGTTGTTTGAATTGAATCTCGAAACCGAACAGCCTCCAAAAAGCCTCACACGCAGAGATATAACGACAATCATAGTAATTTTGAATTTCATCCACGAAGACAGCCGAATCATCTGCATCATGGGATAAAAAAAACGAAGCGGTTACACGGTCGTTACCTTTGTGAACATACTTAAACAAATACTTTATAGCAGATGTTTGGCAAGTATACTCAACATTTATGTGACAACCATACTTGAGAATTAACATTGCATTGTAGGGAACAATGAATCGATTGTCAAGATCGACATTTTTCTTACGGATGAAACGGCCGTTATCCGGGCGTTTATACTTCGGGAAGCTTGCATTGACTATAACTGTTGTCTCACGGAAGGCGAGTGGATAAAATTTGGAACACTTTTCGTTCACCATGCATGGGCTGCTAGTATTAACCACTTGACATGGTCCATGAACTATGAACTTCTGAACTAATTTGTGGAGCTTCGGTTGAACGTGTTCGTCAGGAATCTCAGCTGAGATATGTTGATCAATATGGGTGGAGGATTGTGGATTTTGATTTGGTTGAATAAACAACAAAATGTGATAGTGGGGAAGGCCACGCTTTTGAAATTCAACTATATAGACAACTAAAATGCAGGAAATAAAACAAAAGCACACTAAGTTAGGGGCCAAACAACAAAAGGAGAAAACCAATCGAACAGTACCAATTTGGAAAAAACAAAATAAATAATGCTTACTTTCTTTTGGCTTTCTAAATATGGATCCATTTTTTAAAGTCTTTTAGTAATTTGTTTAGCTTGATCTTAAAGACACTACATATGATGTCTGGCCTGTCACTTGGCTTTAGAGCGTAACTGGCAACACAATCTTTAACCTCGTTCCACTCAGGGTTGCATGTGATTGTAATTAAATAACTCGGATAGCTGACATACCTACATATGGAAAAAGCATCTTTGCAATTGTTATACCTGTATCGAGGACCACCAACAAATGAAGATGGCAAGAAAACCCGTTTGCCAGTTTTAGCAGCTTGAGTTTCACCCTGAATAAGACACTCATGAAGCCCTTGCAATTGATGGGAGCGAAACTTGTTCTGGTGGTGCCTATGATACTGCAATCTTTCAGCCTCTACCATGGTGTAACTATCCACTAAAAACTGCTGGAACAAACTTCTTGATATTAGAATAACTTGCGACTCATGAGATCTCATCTGAAGGCGATAAGAAAAAAATTCCCTCATGCTAATGGTTTCCTTTTTATATATATTTTGATTAGATATTTCTTCAGAAATTAAAATGTCGTTCCTGAAACCATCTTCTTCGTATGGAAATAGCAAGAGGTATTGAAGAGCTAGATACTGAGGGTGATTAACATCAATTCGTTTCAACAGGTTTGAATGTGTTTCGATAATAACATCTCTTGCAAGGTTTTCTTGATCGAAATCACCGAAAATAAAGGCTGCAACTTCAGATGTTGATGGTAGATTGTATCTTCTACTGTTGGTATCCCTCTTCTTAATAAGACGAACTCGAAGTGGAGTCGTTGAATCCTGAGCAAATCTTTCAGCAGCATACCGAAACACCTTAGCAAGTGAATTATGGGAATCAAGCATGTCTCTGAGGTCAGTAACAATTTTTTATCAATCAAAGTTTGCTAGTTAACGTGCCTACAAAAAAAGGGAAAAAAAGTACAACAAACATAACAACCCATGTGAGCATGTCATAAACAGCGAACAAACCAAAATTTGAGCAAAAAGGTTCAAACGGGATTTAAAAAAAAAACAACTCACCTAATTGCATCAATTCGGTTTTAAACCTCATTCTCAGTATCATAAAAATATAACTGTGCAAACTTTGGCTTGCAAGATGGGTGTGGCATCAAACTCCCAATGGAATGATAATTCTGGCCATTGATAACAAACACGGGAGGGGCGCTCCCTTGTTAATTGTGTACAGTATCTTTCCCGCCATGGATGTGAACGAAAACATATCGATGAAAGACCTAATATGTTTCTGATAGTGCATAGATACTTCATCACAACCATCCAACAGCAACATCAATAGTGGAGGTGGTACTGGCAACAAAGGCAAAGTAACTTTGCCACTCATGCAACAAAGACCAAACATCATAGTGTTATTCGGACCAATTTTCGAAAGGCACTCCTCAGTCTACATATTGGCCCCACAGAAAAAACATTTTTGTCGAGGAAGCCGAATTGACCAAACATCTACCCAATCAAATAATTGAGGAGATATCAAATGAGCAAAGTTATGCATGCATGACACAAGACGGGGAAAAAATAAGAGGAGTGCAATGATGTGAAAGGATCCATGCATAATCCACTAAAAAAGGTAAGAAAACAAAGCAGTTTAACTTGGATTTTTTTTCAGTTTTGCCTAATATATTAATATTTTGAGGGATGCACATGACGTCTGTTGTTGAGCCAGCACAATAAAAGTAACCATAGCATTGACCCAGACATAATATGGTTAAAAGTACCGACCTTGTTCAGTAGTGGACGCAACAAATACATGCACTCCCGAAGCGGTGGCGTGGGGCAAATGAGCATGACTCAGCTGAGATAAAGATAAGTGGGAGCCATACCTGCGAGTTTTCATGCCAATGAGTAAGCAGTAATTGATAGACGATAGAGCCAAATTAAATAAGTCCAATATCCGTGCGAAACAACCCCAGCCGAAAAGCAGTCAACCCACATGCATATGGATACAAACAAACAAATTGTTTCGATGTACATCTACACTAACACCGAACCCTCTGATGAGGGGGGGTTTTGAGGAAGTTGAACCAAGTAATCCCACCGAGCACGTCGAACAAAGTAAAACTGCAGAACATAGCTGACATTTGATGTCTTTTGGCATGCTTCGGATTGCCCCTCGTGTGAGATATGTTGCACGAAGATGAGCCTGTGACATAAGGACATTGGTAAATGCGATCAACGATGCCAACATAGAACCGATAGCGATACGCTTAGCGGTCATTAATAGATAGCGAAGAAGATAAAAGACCAAGGTGACATCACCTGCAAGGGTATCAGCCGGTGCTGTCAGGACGACCGGTGGAGGCAGTGTCGTTCGGGGCAGGACGTGAGTTTGAATGTTTGGATTCTCTGCGAGGAAACATTAAACATAAGGAAAAATAAACCGAGCAAGGAATTATAAATGAATCTGTACAAAATCAACAACAGATACTTCCAGATAGAAGACACTAAAAGAGGCAGGATCTTCCGGGCCATTAAAAGACAATCGTTTATATGCATAAACACAGTGGCGCATTATGCAGTAAGAAAAAAACTGATATCAGATGAGAAGGAGAAGTCGCGAATGAACTATTTTCCCGATAGTCTGAACGGAGATAAGGTTGCAATTGGCCCCTTTGCTTGCTAAGAGAAGCCTTGCGGCGCTGCCTCGTGAGCTTGGCATGATCGTCCATCTGCACACGCCACCGGAAGCGAGCAGGGAAAGGGTGACCAACAGGGCGAAGCAGGGAAAAAAGATTGAAGATTGGAGACGAACAGGTCAATCAGGTCAGCGGTTCGGGCCAGTCAATCATGTATGGCGACTAAGCCTGCACGCAGAGGACGAAGTCAGCAAAGGCAGCAGGGGAGTGAGAACCAAATGTTAGAACAGGTTTACAGTAACGGTTGAACCTGGTCAAAGCAAACGTTAGGCTGGATAGCAGTGGTCGTTGCACATGACTTATTGATTGGGCTTTTTTTTGTTAACTTTTGGGGTAAAGGGACCTGAATTCTTGGTGGGTTGACATCATGATTGAAGGCCCAAATATAAAACCCGGAGCATTGGTCGATATAAATTGATTTGGGTTGAATTTAAGTGTTTGACGGGCAGGGTTGTGGGCTACAGGGGTATCTTTAAAAAAAATTTGCATGACTTATGAGGAATTGTATTCGATTAGCGAATAAAGAGCAACCGGGTTATTTTCCATTGTGTGGATGGCGAAGATAAAATGTTATATAGCAAAGAGCAATGACAAAGCAGATCTGGGATGCTAAAGCGACAAAATAGACGATAAGGTTGGAAAATAACAGTAGACATATTGCGTATAAAATGGAAAACCATATCAAACAAAGAAAGCATTACTGAAAGAAGTCCGTCCAAATAACACGATGCATATGGCAGATGAAATTTTCTCTGCGACTGTTACCTGGGAGCAAGCACAGTTCAACTGAAACAAAGAAAAACTTGACCAATACATTAAAAAGGGAGAAATTTGGAAGAATTATGCGAAATGTTAATCAAGATAGACAGATCGAACGGATCATGGGTCAAATTGAGAGATGTTTATAGGATCACGGTATAGGGAAGCCTAAATTCTTAATGACAGAATTGAGTTTCCTTAGGATCACGGAATAGCTAGTCTTCATTCTTAATGAGATAGTTGATGTAACTTTTTTTTGCAGCCATAATATATGGAGCAAGATGGCAAATAGAAGACTGTGATAGCAATAGTAGCAACGAATTACAACGGTGTGACGATGAGCAAGAGCACTCAACCGGTCTCCTTTAATAACGCACATCGGGAAAACTAGTTCTAAAAGAACACGCCGCTGCACAAATATGAGGCGCTAACACCGGACCGGCAGCTAATTGAATTTTAATCGCAGTGGATAAAGCTCTGTTTCACAAGGATAAAAACCCTCCGAGACAACACGATTCATGAAAAATGCGACCATGTATAACACACAATAGATGTCAACTATTAATATTATAGGCCAACACGGCTCAAGCAGCGATAACGTTAAACAGATAGCTAGTCTGAGTTGATATGAGTTAGTTTTCCACGAATTGTGGTGAAAGTTCATACAGAGACCCGAAAGCATTACTCTAAATAAGATTAAATAAAACACAATAAAACATAATAAAAAGCAATAGACACGCTTCCATCAAGCGAAAGGTGTAGTGGCATCATACAAGGAACGAAAAAATAAAAGGGCAAAGCTCTTTATTCAACGCCAAGGATTGAGAACTATCTTTATTTAATAGAGCTTCATATTGTAGCAAGATACGATGGACTCAAATGTCCATGCCACTTGGATCAGTATGCTCCTTAGTGATATTCTTGTCAAATGTAGGAAGCAGATTTCTTGATGCTGTGGATGGAACATGGGAGGAGCCGCCGTCAATAGATTTGACACAAATCCATTTCATAGGAGTGTGGGTGACCATGGATGCATCCTCAACGGCACATGGAGTAGCATCCCTTGAGTTTAAGGGGGTGGTCGAGACAACAACCCCGCCGATCTCGTCCAGATCATCGGAAACGCGGACGGAAGCTGCAAGAGTTGCTGCTAGCTTCTGCGATCCAGGCTAAGAGGGAAAAACGGTCAGCAATTAAATGGTTGACGAAACCCATTAAAGTGAAAAGAATGTTTTTCACGGGAAATCACGAACAGAAGATCAAATAAATCGGACATGCTAACCAGATTGACGCAATTTTGAGAAGCAAAAGCGGTGATAATTTCAGGATCAGAACATATCCTGGAAACCATGATCACGCATGATTGAAATTTGGTTATGCTGTCCAGCCTAGCGGTCAGCTTGAATAGGAGAGTCTTTCCCACAAGTGCATTTAGTTCTTGAGGAAACTCATCCATGCCATAACCATTCACTTGAAATAATAATAACTTTATTCCTTAACAGGCAACATAATAAGGAATTCTAAGAAAAAAAGATGCAGGGCATCCACCTTAGTGACCGCTTCGCAGCGGAGGTCAGCGGCAGGGAAACCGAGGAACTTAGAGGCAACATTTTCAAACAGCACAAAAGTTGCTGTATTTGTATCATCAAGGACACGCACTTGAATACAGAACCTGTGATGACACAGTTGTCACAAGGATATAGTGAGTATAACAGAACATGGTTATGAGTAGGCTAACGCAACACACTACTCGTTAAATGCACCTGATGCCAAATACAACCCTTTGATTCAGAAACTATAATGTTAATCATGAAAAAATGGAAGCAGTCGTTTCTTTATGCCACACGACAGAGAAATGCAATTCACGAGTTAGTTCCACGACGGACCTTGGAAGAAAAGAAGTCGCGTAAACATGGCATTTAGTGCAATAAAATTGGTCTGTTAGTGCCTCAAGACCTTGGGTGCAACGCTTGCATGCCTTTATACCACCGTGCATGATTCTTATCTACGTCAACGATAGTACCACAGGTGACATAGGATGATTTCTACAGCCAAAAAATGGGAATAAATAATGAAAAGTATATGCAGAAGGATGTGGTTGAAATGACTCCATATATGGTTGTTTCGGTGTGTAAAACTTGCACCAAATATAATAAAGTATTGGTCATATAGGCCAACTAAGGACATAGAAGATAAGGTTCATTTTTTTTAGATACGCACGAAGTCAAATAAACACACCTTGATGGTATCCTTGATATGAGAAATTGATGCATATCGTGTAAACGTGAAAATCTTCAAATGGAAAGGGCCTGACTACACACCCAATGACCTTTAAGTTGGTTGTCTGCTTGTGGCCAAGTCCAATGAGCCTTCAGGAACAAATAAGGTTAACAAAGTAAGATGCCAAATCAGTCTAATTTGCTTGAAGGGTTTTAAAACCGAAGCGAACAAAATGAAATGCTGTGTAAAGGAGATGTACTTTTGACAGAACTTCTTAACCACCTCAAGATCAGCATTCACCAGTATCTTTGTTTTGAAGTTTGTGTTGGTGATAGTCATAACTCCTAAAACAAATCTGGTAATTGGATAAGTAGTAGGTTATAGAGAAAAACAAAAACTCTCACAAGATAGGATATGAAACATAAACCGTGGTGCTATTAATAATTACGTGGTAGCAGGATGTCTATTGGAGTAAAACTTGACACATGAAAAAATAAAAAGCCATGGCACACACAGTGGATTGAATAAATATTTGCTGATATAAAAAAGGTTACCATTGAAGAACTTCATCTTTGCAAATTGGAGCACTATTATATATTTAGTAGACTTGTTAGCGTTAAGAAGGGAGCCAAATTCAGAAGCATAATTCTCCCATAATGTACATGATAGCTTCTCACTCCCACTTGGGATCCACACGCAATACAATCATGATTGACATACAACAATGAAATAAAGATGTGCAATATCAGCGATACGCATAATTTGGGCAGTTACATGTATAACTATCTGTAGGTGATAGCATAGAGAGAAAAGGAAACCTGAGATCATCGAGTTCGATCTTCATGTAGTGCGATTTTTGGGCCTTTTTTTCAAAGAGAATCAAATCACTCTTTGCACACAGGACACCAATGAAATCTAGTCAATATACAAAAAATGGCACATGGTCAGGCAAACCAAAACTTGGAGCAGCAGCACAGAATATTAGATGGTTCGGTAAATTGTATGCGGACTTGTTACACGACATAACTGTCGTTGACAAAGCCAATAGATATATGTACATACCAATAAGGAATATGTCATCTCTGACAGAAGATATAATACCCTTGGTGGGTATAAACTCAAAAGACTCAACAGGGATATTTGTATCCTCCACACAAGAAACCATGGTGTCTCTCTTAAAATATGATCCTCATGTCATGCTTAGTAGGTTTGAATTTCAACGTATTGGCGTCGGCTGTAAAATTAGAAATCACATATACCTTCCCCTCCTCAATAATTGGCTGAAAAAGACGGTGGTGATATGAACGTATCAAATAATGAATCCGAGATCCCTGAAAAAGAAGAGGAAAATATAGATAGTTAGAAGAAGACCAGCTGAAAGACTAAATGTAAAAGCAACAACGTAATGAACATAGAAAAAACTAATATAAACACACACCTCTTCGTCGATAACAACTAACTCCATGGAAGGATTCGAATTCCTTTTTTCATATGAGGGTACCTTCCGCAGACCTAAAATCCTGACTTTAATACTCTAGTTCTTGTCAGAAATGGGTGAGATGTCTTTAACGTCATCAAAAGTCGGTTCGATACACGCGATGTCCACCATGATACAACTTGCATCAAGATAATAACACAACAACCTTATATAACATTGGTCAACCTGTAACAGATATCAAGTAATCAACTGAAGGCGCTGGTCGTCAATTTAAAGTAATATTAAACATAGAAAAACATGTGTTATAATCTGAATATGATAAATAAATAAACTAAATATCAATTAAATAGGCGTCATCTTATGGTAAAAAGAAGGAGATTAATATAATAATATGAATAAGTATATGTATGGCTTACTATGCATTAATATGCATATACATGTTTACATGTACATACGTTAAACGTAATAGATATCAATTTTCGTATATGTATATGTTGAAGGTAATATATATTAAAACATATATGCAAGTAAATAGGTGAAGAAACATACGAACAAATTTTAAAAAAGAGTAAATAAAGAAAAAAAACATACATACATTTAAATATATTCGAGATATGATTAGATTAGGGAAATAAAGCGGTAAAATCTGAAACGTAAAATGTAAATATAAAATCTAAAATCTTAAATCTAAGATCTAAGATGTTTAATTAAACGACGGTAAAAAATATACATAAAGATAAGGAGGACGTATTAAAGCAGAGGTTATTGCAAGTTAAAGCACACGGTACTACAAACGTGTGTATCGCAGCAAGAAACACACAAGGCACAAGCAAATTAGAATGATAAACTGACCAGTATAAGAGTATAAGAGTAATAGATGAAGAAGTTGTGGCTAGTTCATGCATGGCTGTGGATTATTTATAGGGATGGAGGGAAAGGCATTAAAGAAAGGGCATCTACCCTATCATGAGGGAGCTGGCCTAACACATTGTTTGATCACGAGAACAAAGTAGTTGCACCATTGGAAGAAATCGTTGGGAACCTGGCTTATGGGTAATTTGATTTTTATAATTTACTTTGACTGCACAAAAGCGTCCTTGCTTTGACAAATATTAACATTACATATAACAAAATTGTAACACGATAAATATGATAAATGATAAATAGGTATGATAAATAAATGATAAATAAATGACAATAAATGATAGATATATAGATAACATAGATAGATATATAGATACATAGATATAGATAACATAGATATAACATAGATATAGATATAAAACCTAAATTATAAAGAAATAAATACATAGATATATATGACTGTATATCAGTTGAAAATGTATAAATAGAAAATGCAAGATTAGATAAGCAATAGACAAAATATAATATAAGTAATATAAGTCATGAGTAAAATAGAAATTAGGAAATAATATATATATATATATATATATATATATATATATATATATATATAATTTTTTTCTTTTTTTTTTTTGAAAACATAAATGTAGATATGATATAAAATAAGATTTTCTGATTTATGATTTATAATTGGTTGAGAAAGGAGGCTCATCTAGAATTCGGTAAGAGTATTAATTTTTTTTTTGGTCAAGGGTAGAGTACTTTAAATGACTGCATGAATTAAGTTATGAAGGTAGTCATACTGCCAAGTAAAGATGGGGAGCTGGGTTTGAATTGGGAGGGTTATCAGGTTTGGGTTGCTTGGAGGGCGAAGCCCAAGACCAGCAAAAAAAAAGGTTGTGGCATGTGGCCGACGCAACCGGTGCACAGGAAAAAAGGATGACCCAATAAACGGAACACTCAACCACGTGCAGAAATCCATAAAATCATCAGGAGTGAATTTCAAGTTGCTTAAAGTTTGAGGATGAACAAAAAATTCATGTATAATAAAACAGGACCTCGGTACCTTACAATTGAGGAGTATAATGCATTCAGGTATGAAACAGCAGCAGTGGCCTTGTCCTCAGTAGCAGCGGCGTTTCTTTTCATCGTCGATCACCCAAGCAGCACCTCCCGTCTTCATCCATTGTTGCCGAATGAGTGCCACAACAGCAGCAATAGTTTCATTCATCACCTCATGAACAACCACAGGGAACGTGGGAATCTCCTTCAACAGATCAGCTGTTTATAAGCCTTCCAATCTCGAACACAATGTTGAATAGAGGAGTGAGCAGCGTTGTTTATGACGAGGTTCAATAATCAGTAATCACAGAAACATGCAATGGTGAGAGGGAGAGACGCATAAGTCGTTAGGATGCTTAATTCAAATAGTTAGCAGATTCTTAGTTTTGGGTAATGTGGGTTATGGGGGGTGACCAATTCGGGTTGGGTAGTCGTGTTGTAGGCCGGACTGAGTCGGACTATCTTGAGACGCAAGAAAAAAAAAGTGAATTGAGTGCACTACGAGTTTTGGTCACCTGCAATTGAAAGAATAGAATTCTCAATAAACCAACGTAATCTGGGTGGAATACAACAACATAAATGTAGCTTATAAATGAACGATTAAGATCTGTGCCAACCAAAAGCCAATGTTGAATAACAGGGAATAAGTTTCCCCCTTTTGGTTGTAGTCATGGTAGAAAATTGTCTTTAAATTCTACAAACATGTGACTGGTTATGTAATAATTATAAATAAAGTTAATTTAAAAAGAAATTGGGATTTTAAGATGGATGAGAACAATTTTTGCAAGTATGCCAAAAGACATCTTTGTTGATGAACCGGGCGTCAATGTTGATAAACTAAGATCCTAATTGGGATCAGAAATACCAAGGACAAATGTCCATAGCTGATGTATGATACATAGTCTTTTGGATAAGTAAACAAAATATCAAATACATAATACACGACAATGTACACGCTAGTTCTTTAATGAAAAAATCGTTAGCCTTATGATGCTCCCTGATCGAAGCATGTGGTGGTGGCAAAAATGCTTCCATCTCTTTCTAAAATAGCACTCTCGGGAGCGACTGGGCTTGGATCGAACATCAACCTTGTAAGAAACTCCAGACTCATCTACAACCTCGACTTGGACAAGCTTAATCTGAAAAGCCCGCTCGACGAAACTGATCGGCAGAGTCTAGAAAGAAGGCAACAAAAAGTATTTCAAAGGAGATGAAATTGAGTTGCTTAAAAAACCACATTGAGGTGAAGCAAAAAAACATGAAGACAACAATAGCAGGATACACAGTTTGTGTTTAACGATTATACGATGCAACACTACCTTATAATGCCGCTACCTAAACCTCAAGTGCGAGAGGAAATCAGACACGAAAAGAAAGAGGCATGCAAGAATAGCTCACTAGAATATATTCGGTCGCTTGATATTTTGATATCTTTTTGTTAACAACAGTGGCATCCCGGATTGGCATCAATCTGGGCAGAATTTCTGGGTACATAACTGAATAATGACCCAGCATGGAACTAAGAGCACGATAATCAAAATACGAAATGGCAAGAGGATTCCATGAGGCTATAAACAAATCCAGAAATACACAAAGGGCTAGGTTGTTTTCCACGCTAGATGCTAGCTGGATTGTGTACGTATCGCCGTTGGGTTCCAGAGGAGAGCCCAGATTTAAGTGAAACTCATCGCAGAGCAACAAATCCTCGTCGTGGCCAACCGTGCAGGCAGAGTTACACGAAAAAGCACAGATTTCACCAAGGGTTTTTTTGACATAACACAGGTCATGTTCTGACAGTGGATCCTCCACAGAACGTGCATGCGTGTGTTTCACATGAAGGATAAAAAAGACTGTGATTCCAACATAACACAAGAAAAGCCAACAGCTCGACTTGATGTCGTATGCATGCGTTAGCTGCCGTAAATCGCCAACACTTAGACATAGAAAAGGAGTCTTTCGAACTGTCACAGTGAATATGTTACCGGACATATCAATAAATTTAACCTCATTGGATATTTCATCACAAAATTGGTGAAAAACATTGCACGAAAGAGCGACGACGGCTTGAAAAATAAGTAACGGTTGGTTACGACAAATGCTTGATCCTTAATGAAACGATAACCTGGTGGAGCAGAAGTTAATGTGAAGTTTGAGGGAAAAATGCACCAAAAAAGGCTCGACCGAAAAAACCATACATTTACTCCCAGTGTTCGATGCACAGATATTCAACATGTCTCCTGATATATTAAAGCAACAGAATGATTATGCCCCCATAATAGGCAACCCATGGGTATCATCAATAACCAAAGATGGAGATGAAAATGCCATGAACAACTGAAAGATAGTATTAAGCAAAATCTCAAATAGACAAATGGTTCCCACGAGGTAACCAACAAGAAAACATTGTGGGTAGAGTACGATGTAGTAGAATAGGAAATTTGTGTAACAATTCAGAACAATAGGAAAAGTTTTGTTTTACAATCGAACCACATGATAAGACAGTGCCTAATCGGGAGTTATTACAGTAATTGCAACCACAATACATAAGATAAAGGTGGGAGAACTCACGGTGTAAACAAAAAGATCCACATCTGGGCAGAAGAGGTCAGCAAGCGAAAAAGATAAGAAGAAAAAATCCACCGCGCACACCAGTTAGCCTATATTTCTTCGTGGGTTAAAGGGACTGAGGAGTTGAGGGTGGAAAAGTCAAAAGAAAACAGGGCCTTTATTAACTGATAGCAGTGGTTAAGAGGTTGCAATTATTATTTATGATTGTTAAGTTAGACGTTGAACACAATGTATACATACGTTGAATACAATAAAATACATACACACATACATTGAATACAATAAAAAATGGAAGAGAAAACACGACAGAAATTTAGTTGCAAAAACAAAGGAAACTAACATTAAAATCAAGGCAAAAAAGGTTTCACTGAAACCACAGGTAAAGCTACTACACAATTAGATGAACCCAAAGTAAAACATAACAAATCCCAAAAAAAAAAAAAAACAAAAATTAGAATAATGAGAAAGTTTGAAATAAAAAATTATCAATTAATAGTAGGCTTAGGGGCTAAAAGACAGTGGCATGTTATGAATATGAAAATAATATAAAATTTTTTGAAAACACAAAGCAATAAAATAAAACTACTGGAAGGTAACCCATACGTTTAGAGTCATGAATGTTAGTATATATTTAATAAATTTAATAGATTAGAGTGTTAAATATTACTATAAATTTAATAATATATGAAATATGAATTCAATACACATTGACTGTTATTTAATATGAACAAATACATAAAAATACAAAATTAAATATAAAAGCGATGACTGAAGGTAATTGAAAGGACGGTAAGCAGTCAATAATATATAAATATATATTATATATATACTTATATAGTTATATTCTTAGCTCCAAAAAGAGTAATACAATAGTAATAAATATAATTATTATGAGTAATTATTAATGTAATAAATATACGAATAGATATAAATTAAATTGAATGCAAGACATTATGATAACTGTATAAGATTAAGATAAATGTATAAGAAATCACAAACTTATAGCAGTATAAATAAATAACGATCATTTGAAAAAAAACACGTATATCCATATGGAAATGATTTGTTATATATATATATATATATATATATATATATATATATATATATATATATGTATGTTCATAAATTTCTATTTCCATACGTGGACATGTATATATATAGATTTGATTTCTATTTATATAAGTGGACATGCATATATAGATTTGATTTTACTGAAATAAACGTAAATAAGTAAATAAGTCAATATAAATATAAACTGATAGTTATAAGGAAATATATATATATATATATATATATATATATATGCATAAATAAGTTGACATCCATTACTAATTACTAATGCGGCAAGATACATCATTGGGATAGATTGCTAGTTGTGGCATACATCATAAGTATCCATACGGGTAAATAAACTTATACTGTGCAGACACCACTAAATATGGAGCTAAGGAGAAAAAAAAAACGTCACCATGGAGAAGTAACATTTCTTGTATGACAAAATGAGTTAAGGCAAATGATAAAGACACTAAGCATGCTAGGTGGCATGACTGATTTCCAGCAACCGCGGAATGAACTTCAGCGGGGGATCCACTCAGAGAAGCTGCCGGGGTTGCCTCTTAAACAAAAAACTATGTAACCAAAGGGATTAGAGCATACCCAAACAAAAAAGAAAAGCAATAATGACATGTAGACTGACCATTGCAATTGTCGATTGGCATTTAAAAAAATGGGGCGCTCACCTGGCATAATCGATTCACTCCGTGCGGCTACCAGTGAAAGAATGTCGGCGCGCATAATCTGACTTGTACGGGAAGCAGTGGATGCACAATAAATGGGACACCCAAGCGTGTTTGCCTGATAATCAGGACTCCCATTTCTATTGTGCAGTTTAGGCGACGGTGGAGGAGTATATGGGAGAGCAAATGGTGGGATGACGTCACCAGTGCGAAACACATCACGAGAGACGGCGCCAGCGTGTTGATCCATATTAATCAGCCTCGGAATCGTGGGGATACTACTGCTTTGTGACCTTGGATAAATAATCTGGGTTCCATCAAGATTTCTTATAGAAATGCATAGAGTTCCATCACCTTGGTAGTATGCGCTAACCAAGCCCCGTGCCTGATATTATAGGCGGCAACCATGGAACGAAAACCATCGGAGAAAAAGGCGCTGTGCCCCACCTTGTCTAATATCACGCGATACTCATTTTTATGGTTGTCTTTGAACATCATAAAATCACCTAGTTCGTGGCAAAAAAGCACGATAAAAAGGTCCGGAAACTGGAACTCGTCTCTAAGAAACACATAGAAAGAACACAAAGCAAATAAACATCAGTTAACGTGCATGAAATGTGTATATATATATATGTATTTTAATATTTATGTGAGCACATAAATTTAGTCACAATTGATAAGATATTTAGAGAATATTTATGGGTATATGTACAAACATATTTTTTCACGCATATAATTATATTGATAGATATTCTCTATTGAAGATGCATATATATAAAGGATGTGGGATGATGCGGGGTATATATAGTAGATTTAATATAGTAAATAATATATAATATGTAATGTATAATATAACACGAAGCTCACAATGAATGAAACAGCAAGACATAACTGCAGTATAAATGAAAAAGGCACTGGAACCTAGGGAAGCATGAGCCCCATCAGCATATTTCGTAATGAAAATAAGAGATCAGACTAAGGCAGTTGTAATAGGTACGGCGATAGGGTCCAGTGCGAGAAATAGAAGCCTATAGAAATCCGGGTTTGGATCCCCATTCTTATTAGTCTCAGCAGGTGGACAAATACACAAGCTGTACAAAATGTGAGGAAACATATAAGTATTTTTCGTACGGAATAGATTCTTCCATAGTTTGGTAAAAGAATAAGCCAAAGATGTTAAAAAATAGTAAGATTATACGTATGTGCATGCACAAAAAATGTTCAAGAAGTTGAACTCTATTAACTCACCCATGGTCCACCAATGCGAAAAAAAAAAACTTGTAGATCATAGAAGAAAGTGACGGCATGATAAAGTTTAATAAAAAAGTCTTGATAACAAGGGAATGGTGGAGAATGGCGGGGCAGGGTGTGGAATATCGGGGCTGGAAAAACGATAGTTCTTACTTTGTTATTTAATAGCTGTAGGTAACGTGGATAGTGATTGTTATTTATAGTAAAAACCTAAGGAAGGAGCATAAAATGATTTTAAAAATATTGCATCAAACCACCCAATATCCAACCGAGAATAGCATATAATCAAATGATTAAATAAAATTAAGCAGTCATGTGAATAGGTAAATAAGTGGGCCCACCGATCCTGATAGATGAGTTATTATTGCCTAAATATAAAAGCAAATAACATTTAATACATTAATAAGATGCTAACACAAGAGGGTTCATTAATAAAAAAATAATAATACGAACAGTAGGACAAATAAAAAAAAATGTAAATCATTGACATAGGGGCCAGAGTTTATCACCTTTGCTCGCTTGCGATAAGGGTAAATTGAGGGATGACTATGTAGTACCCTCTGGCTCGTAGGAAAAATTTGAAGGGAAAAACGATCCCACTCTTTGGAGAAAGGGTAAGAGAAATTAAAGTACATACAGGTCGTCATTAAATGCCATTGAATAAATACCAAAACTAAGGAACCCAAATAGATGAGCTCGAATCAAGGCGGTGGAAATCAAGATCTAACATGGCCAAAGGGGTAACAACAAATAATGAAACAAAAAAAATTATAGTTAAATAATCTGATATTAAATATTCAGCAGGGAGAAGAAGTGTAGCTTTACTTATTGCTGGTAGGAAAAGGTCTTTTCACCAGGAACCTATAGGTTTGAACAAATTGCAGCATTAAGAAAGGGAAACAGGTCAACAAAATTAAGGGCATTTAATGGTCCCTGCGGTTGAGCTGGGAAAAATGGCAGAAAACCTAGTTCCGGGAGAAACATGATACATGAATGGAAAAATGAGGCAATATAGACAAACACTGTAGGTGGGAGCTGTGACACGATAGTAGTACGGAATACAGCTTTGGAGGGCTGGTGCTGTTGGGGAGAAGGCACAGATGATGCAACCTAATGAACGGGGATCATGATTTAAAGCGATTAAATATATATATATATATATATATATGTCAAGGTTCTGTATTTCGTTCTCATTGTCGATGATATATGAGGCCCCAGCCTTTTTTTTTTAAATTTAATCAGATTGGACTTCTTTAGCCAAATGCGGAACAACATTGTGTTGGAACAAAAGCCCATAAAATTAGGAAACTTTGTAAAATAACATACTGAGACCCAAACCCTTTTCATATTAATCATCATGGGCTTCTTTTTCCATGCGGCTCAAAACATAGCATGGATAGTTAAATATTCAAATCAGAGTCGCTAATGCTTTGCTGACAACGCGTTGTAAGCTGAAGCCTATTTGATCCAACATTGATTAAGGAAATTTGAAGAGTAGTTCCGACGAAAACTAACTGAAATTACGAATGGCAAAATGGTAACTTTAAATAATTAGCACACCAACTAAGCACTTAAATAAAAAATATTAAGAGAAGATCGTTATATCGTTGACCAAATCCGTTATTAACCAAATTATAACGGAATCTTGCAACTTGCTAACATAGACTATAAGGAAATAGTGTTTATATGTCAACAAATGAGTATTGGAAAATTATGATGGACAAATTTGAATTAACAAAAGTACTCAAAATAATTTAACATTAATTAAGGGGTTTATGAAAACATATACTGTTAAAGTCAGCACTGCCAAGACTCCGTTGTTTTTGCTTCCCTCTCATTTTGCAGTTGCATTATTTTGCTGTCTGATTCAATAAAATAAATTTTAAAACGCTGTAAGAATTATGGAGAGTTGATGGAACTCAATTTTAGAGGGCTTTGGAAGTTTTATATGAAATGAAAAGATTGGGATTGTGCCTAAACAGTATGACATTCTCAGCTCTGTTAACAGCAAGTGGGAAGTAAGTGATCTGATACGACTTTTGGGCCCAATAAAAGATTAATTTAGGCCATTTGTTGATCGGTTTTCCATGTTGCCCACCTCTCCTAGAAACGATGATATGGAAGCAGCTCAAGTGTTTCTTTCTCAAGCCAAAATGGAGGGTGTTGCCCTTAATGTCAACATGTGTCGACGCATAATTGGTGAGTCATCGTGAGTTGGTAGTTTTTAATTCTGACCATGTATCATGTAGTTCTTCGACGTAAACATTGCCCACTTCTTTAAAAACAATAGATGGCATCTGGCTTTGTTACTCAACCCTTTTTGTCTCTTCTATGGGAGGAGGGATTAGGAGGAAGAATTCTTGTGAGTACCAAGTTATGAATGGCGAGGATTTTGTCTCATGAGTGTCTGTCTTCTGAGTACCAAGTTACGAATGGCGAGGATTTTTACTCACGAGGATATTTATTAAACATAAGTCATAGTCTAAAGTGAATTATTATGACCACAGCAAGGAGGACTGGTTGATAAAAATCCCACAATAAACAAATAACGCATTACAACAACGTAAAGGTAGATAAAAAAAGACTAAAAAGATTCTAACGTCACACGAATAGGCAAAGACATAACAAAACAGGGTGCTGCATGAAAACGAAGACCCAATTTCAGCTGCCCACACCAATTGGCGACTTCATTAACATAATGGTAAGGGAAAGTCATCTAAATCATATCACAAAATATTACATGACATTGATCACACACATAGGGAAAAGCCGACAACATTCTTGATGGAAACAACGCCTCCCCATCTCATGCGACCAACAAATCTAACAACTCTATCACCGAGACCAATAGCGCGAAATTGCGTCTCTGACACAGCAGCATGAAATGATGGATTAAAGAGATCAAAGCCACAGATGAAATGACTAATTCCAAGGAGGTTGAGACCGAGCAAACCACAAGGAGTTTCCGTAATGTACCAATAAAGGGAGATCGACCCAACTCCCTTCGACCAAACGTTCCAATGTTGATGGCAATCAGGTGCACCCCAAACCTAATGGCGGACCGCTCATAGCTCACGAAGTCCACACCGTTTTCGTGACCGATTAACACAGGATGCTCAACACACATATTTGCACCTATATCAATTTCGCTCTATATACAATCAAGAGTTGCATACCTAACCATGGAAACGGGTTTCTTCCGAAACATCCCTTCACTATTGATCCAAAAAACACACTGATTGAAAACTGCATACCTGTTGCGCAATCTGTCAACCATAGCCGGTGTTCAACCACAAGGGGTCCAATGACCCGATTCAGACTAAAAAACGTTTATGTTGTACCCTGCAAATGCCAGGTGACATTTGGTGAGGCTTACAATCCTATAGTCATCGCAACCATGTAGGCCCACAAAGGCATACGCAGAGCAGTCATCGCGATGGTTAAAGTGGTAGCAATCAGACCCTGAATCAGTGATGGGAGACCTCCAAGAACTAAATGGGTTCCATATAACCAACGAACTGGAATGCCCATCGATAGAAAATCTGGCAGACACCTTTCCCATGGCTGACCCAACCAACGAAAATCACTTCCAGTCAAACGGAGCAGTCAGCGGAACCTCCACCTGAGTATCAAATATGTAAAGAGACAGGTGGCCACAATCAATATCCTTGAGGGGATTATCCAAATGGAGGACCACCCCCTCTCCTCCTTTGGCTGTCAAATGCGTCACCATGTGATGCTACTGGCTCAATCTATTGAACCAGTCACATGACATGCATCTGCCTCTTCCAATTGTCTTTCCGTCAAATAGAGGAAAGATCTTCAAAATCAGCTCTGTTGGAAGCACCAGAATGTTGGAGCTGGTTAGCCCCCAGCAGAGACCACCGTGTTGGTGAACGGCATGATCTGGTGTGGCCGAGGATGATGAGCCTCCAGATGCGGTGCTAGAGTCCATGTGAACCGTGGATTAGCTGTAACACACACAGGCTGGTTTGAGAGAGATAAACGGACAGGAATGGGAAAATGATGGAAATGTGGTCCGCTGTGGCAGGCCAATGCCATAACATCTTCTTAAATAGAAGGGGGCTGGAAATAAAACTAACAGTGAACTATAAAACTAATAGTGAACTATCGGTTTCTATATCTAAATCTTAATATATAATAAAATATAAAATATAAAATATAATATGTAATATGTAATATATAAATAAAATATTTTAATATATAGGAATATATAAATATATAATATAGACTAATAGATAATAAAATATATATATGTAAATATAATATATATATAAATTATAAATAAATAAAAATAGATAATAAATTCATATTAATATTAAACAAAGGAATAAAATAGATATAAATGATATAATCAATTATATAATAATTATAATTATATTAACATATAATGTCAATGATATACTATAAACTTTATAATATAAATAAACTATAAACTATATAAACTATAAATTATAAATTATAAACAAACTATAAGTTAGGAAGCATTAACTATAACTATTAACCATTAACTATAACTATTAACATTTGACTATTTAACTTTGTAAAGATATTGACCATTTACTCTAGCCTATTTATTTAATGTAGTCTCTTTGTTGACTTTAATATCCATGGCACAAACTGGTCTCTTTATTGATTATTGATTAATTATTTAATTGATTAATTATTTTCAGCCATAATCAGCCAAAACTTTCCATAATTTACTTCATTTATACCATTTAATAACAGTTTTATTTTTTTTCCACTCTCTTATCATTCTACTTATCACCGTTCTTATCAAATCTGTTTATTAATGATATTAATTACTAAATTATATCCCTTTTTATTAGGCACTATTGTAATCAATACTTAATATTCTTTTTTATAATTTGATTTTTATATTTAAAAATACAATAAAGATTAATAATGATTATATTTAAAAACGGTAATTATAATATCAATTACATTAAATAATTGCATTTGATTCTTTGTCCATTATGATATTTATCATCAATTATTGGAGATATGAAACATGAAACCTATCCTAATATATACTTTATGTTAATTCAATCATAGTCATTCAAAAATCACAAGAATAACACCATTGCAAGCACAATAGTGTATAAGCCAAGAAATTTTGCAAAAAATTATTTTTATCATTGTAATTTGTATGGCAATTGATTTCGACCTTAATACAGTACCTATGGCAGAAGGTGCTGAAGAATTTGAACAACAGATGGACTCACCCAATGAAATTGTTGCCAGTCAATCAAGTTCTGAAAATATGGAAAACTACACTAATTCTGATGAGGTATGATAATAACCCAGATTATCTTTTGTGTATTTTTTAGCATTTTAGTTATATACATAACATTCTTGATTATTATTTGTTTGCTATTTATGTGAAAGAAAAAATAAATTTGGCACCGACAAATGATACATGATCACTCATGTTATATATATATATCCCCCTTCACTTTAGCATCATCACAAACAAAAATAAATCGTTATAAATAAACTGAATTTTTTACTTTTCAAATAGAACCGTGCAAGTCTGTACTTTATATATAAACTGGACAGATGGGTTCTATTGGTTACACCAAAACTTCATATACCTACTCAAATTTCTTTCCATTAGCCCATTCTTAATAACTAATCTATAATAAGTATTTCATTAAATCGGTCTTCTTTCATTTTTTCAATTACTTTTTTATATTTAAATTTATGCAGATAAAATATTATTAATGTAAAAATATATTTGACGTGATGACAATGTATAGTACATACCATTATTAATAATTTTCTCTTTTAGCATCATCACAAAATAATATAACCAAGACTATCATATATCATCACGCTGTTCGTACACATAGCATTCAATGATATTCTAATTAACTTAGAATTTCATTCAATTCTCAAATTTTAAATTTTAGATTTAATTTCATCCTCTTGTCTGTTTTTTAAGTTAAATGAGAGATAAATCATAGAAATAAGTATTTTGATGACAAATTATTTTTTTATAATATTTAATTTTAAATCACTTAAAATACAATAGAGAATGTAAATAAAAAAATAAAAAATATATGTAAATAAAAAATATAATTACATGAAGTTAACATCCACGTTAACATACATAATAAAACGAAATTATCACCTAAAATTACAGTATTGTGTTTAATTTGTTATACTCGATAATGAAATTAGCCACTTTTGTATAGTTAACTATTGGGTAGAGTTTCATTTGTTTTTTTTTCTTTCTTTGTTTTTTTTCCAGGTCATAAACCAAGCCATTGGTGAAGAGCAGCTAGATCCCGAGGAGGGAATGTGTTTAGGCACATTAGAATATGCGCGTGCATATTATTACCGATATGCGGCTAGGACTGGATTTGTCGTCAAAATAAGAACCACTGGCTGGGAGACGAGAAACGATCAGAGGGTGGTTGTTAATCAGGCTTTGCATTGTAACAGAGATGGATACCGCACATCCCGTGTAAAGACACCCAAGAAAAGGAAAACGGTGGCCTCAACCAACTGCAAAGCCCGTTGCTATTTGGCATTAGATAAAATGATAGGGCAGTGGAGGATTTCTCGAGTAGAGTTATCCCACTCACACCCGCTTAATCCGAAGCTATCTGTAATGTTCTCAGCAAACCGTCAGCTAAGTATGCATGTGAAGGACCTGATACAGCAAAATGACAAAGCTGGCATTAGACCGAGTAAGACGTACCAGGCACTAGCAAATGCCGTCGGTGGCCCTGCCAACCTCTCCTTTACAGAGAAGGATGTTAGAAATTACATTAGTCATCACTTACGCATTTCCGGGGATGAGACAGATCCAAAAGAGTTACTTAAGCACTTCTCACGGATGAAGGAGCTCAATTCGAACTTTTTCTTTGAAATAGATGTGGACGAAAACCATAGCATTAGAAATGTGTTTTGGGCCGATGCTCGGTGTAGAGCTGCATGGGAATATTTTGGTGATGTTGTGACGTTTGACACTACTTACAAGACTAATAGGTACGAAATTATTATTTTTCTGTTGGACTTAATTAGACTTTTTTCCATGAAAGGCATTTGTAGTTTCCACCTACATTACATGTTTTTATATTTCCATTGTTTAGGTACGACATTCCATTTGGGTCTTTCGTAGGTGTCAACCACCATGGGATGTCTACACTTCTTGGGTGCGCATTATTGCGGAATGAGGACACTCGTACATTCGAATGGCTTTTTCGTACTTGGTTGAAGTGCATGGGTAAGGCCCCCATATGTGTTATAACAGATCAGTCGCTGCAGATGCGTTCTGCATTAGAAACCACATTACCACACACACGCCATAGATGGTGCATATGGCATATCCTAAACAAGATACCAAACAAGCTGGTAGGTTACCGTCATTTCGATCAGCTTATCACATGCATTAAGAGGATTGTGTTTGGATCCAAATCTAAGGACTCATTTGAGAGAGATTGGCACGATTTCATTGAAGAGTATGACCTCCACAATTCTAAGTGGCTAAATGGTAATATAATCTTCCGGTTCATTGAGGCCTATGTGTGGCTTTTTTATAGATGTTATTTTATAGTCAATATGGATGTTGCACTTATGGGTTAACTTATGCTATTTGTTTTTTTTTGTATTTTTTCCCTATTCATTTGCAGATATGTTTGCTGACCGACACATGTGGGTGTCAGTATTTTTCAAGGACGAATTCTGGGCTGGCATGAGGAGCACACAGCGTAGTGAGAGCATGCATTCAGTTTTCGATAAGTACTTAAACAGTAAGAGCTCTTTGTTGCAATTTGTTCGCCAATACCAAAACTGTGTTATAGACAAGGAGCAAAAGGAGCTTGAGTGTGACGCTGCTGATTTAAGGGGTATTATCCCTTGTGTTTCTAGCTCACCAATAGAGAAGCAGTTCCAGAGAGAATATACAAACTCCATGTTTCGAGACGTTCAAGATCAATTTATAAAAAAAGCCGATTGTGACATCTCCTCAGTCAACCATCATGGCACAAGTATAGTTTGTGAAGTTGACCAACAAAAGATGGTGTTTGACATGTCAGTGTATAGCAGATACCAAGTCGTGTATTGCTCGCAGTCATTAGACGTTCAATATGATTGCTTTATGTTCCAATCGAATGGTATTCTATGCTGCCACAGTCTTGCTGTTCTCCTAGATTTTCGTGTGACAGCAGTGTCCTCACAATACATTCTATCCCGATGGAGTAAGAATGTTAGTCGGAGACACACATACATCAGGAGTAGCATTGACATGGACTGTTTTGATGAAAGCATGACCATTTTTAGGGAATTGTGTTCTGATTTTTACAACGTTGCTCAGGATTTCGTGGCTACTCCGGAGGTTGCTGCTATATTACGTGATGCCATGGACAGTGCTCGGCAGAAGCTCAAAGAACACAAGGAATCCGAGCATCAAGCTGCACATGTACCAAGTGCGGTTTACTCACATACGCGTGATGAGTGTCCCGTTAGTATGGATGAGCTTCATGGCCCACGTCGTGTTCCTACGCGAGGTCGTCCAACGTCCACCAGACTTGGAGCAGATCTAGAAAAATCTATTAAAAAGAGGGTACGCAAACACAAGAACACTAACAATCACAACAAGGTAAATATGAGATGTACCCCCTTTTTCACGTCATTTGTTTATTTTAAGTGGGTTGAATGGATTATAAGTGATGATGTTATTTTTTAATATGATTTGTGTGTTAATGGACCTAATGGTAATGCACAACCATCTCCTACCAATGTGGCATCTTCCTACAAAGATACGCAATGGGCTTATTCAGAAATGACAGAGAATTTGGCTACGCATTCTGGCTCCTTCATATCACTATTTAATTTATTCCACAGGAAGCATTTTTGGAGGATTCGAAGTTTAACAACACTACAAATCATAAGCATTAGAGTTTAGCAACTACTTTGTACTTTGTCCATGCTTCAATGTTATTTTACGTTATCATGATTTTGTTGTTTTATTGGATTTATTTTACATATTTTAATATACTCAACTTTTATTTTACCTTGCTACAGCTTCATCTACCATTATTAAACAAAATACAATAACAGACTTGGGCAACTAAATTTCAACTTTTTAATTCTTTTACTCTTTCTCACCGTTATTATTTGTTACTAATATTTTATCTTAATAAATGTTTAGTTGTTAATTTGATCATTATGATAATGTAGTGCAATACATGAATTTTAAAATTGAATATCAAAGGTATCCGTACACAATAAGGTCTTTTTTTCATTATTTAAAAAATTAGACATCAAAAAGGCATATCCAAACATGTATTTTATTTACCTCTAATAACATCCTTTAATTTATTAGAATAACAACCACTTACCTACAATAACATCCTTTAATTTATTAGAATAACAACCATGATCGAGCATTTGTTGCTTGGGCATAGATATTATTACCTGGCTGTTAAGCATGGGTAATTGTAAAGTCCATAAATTTTTAGCAGATATTCGAAATAAAGTTCAAACTTCAATCAACGTGATCTCGATTTTAGCAAAAAAAAGCCAAACACGTGTAAAAAAATAATCTAACAATTTAAAAATAATTTTTTTTATTACATAATTATTAAACGGGATATTGAATCCTCTTTTTTTTTGTTCAGTCCAAATCCAAATCCAGTCACAAATATTTCATGATAAAAATGACGTAAATCCTGCAACCATATCAACCGTAAATACACACAGCAACTCTAGTCCTAATTAATTGTTTGTGTATATATTTACACTGCTGTCCAATATAGGTAATCCATTAATAAAGATGCACCCGGTTTTGGTTTATATCCGATAACATCCATCTGTATTCCATGATAACATCCATTAAATTTTGAAAACACATTAACAAAAAACGCACACCGACCAACTCCAAACTCAATTTATGGCTTATAGTTCTATTTAACCTTCTTGTCCCGTTCTGCCCTTCGAACCAGTGATCTTGTCCGTGGGTTCGTCCAAGGATCTTCAAGATTTTTCTTCTTTCCCCTATCCTCTAAATGACGACATGGTACATTGAGTACACCATTTATCTCACTCCTAGAGATGTTGTCTTTGCAAAGAAGAATGTCAGTTACAATTTCTTTCCGAATTTGTTGCAGCTGGGCATGTGATCACAAACAGATGTATTTGTGTTTGGTATAGAACACTCTAAAGACTCAACTATAAATCCAGCCAGCATAAGTAGAATTCATCCAAGAAGAGTTATTTATCAATTATTAAATACGCAAATAAGCATCAGTATATATTTTGGACTTCACTAATCGTATTCCAAATAGGCATGTTCAATTCATCCTCTGCCAAGCTCTTTGGATCCCACATTTCCATCCATTTAATGACATATATGCCACAGTCCCACCTATGCAACACAAATGACAAAAAGTCGTGCCAACATATTAAAATTTGTGTGGGTTGATTTTTTAAAGCTTTCTTCGTTTTCATCTCGAGACTTACCCATTTGGCTGTTTTTGGAGCCTTGTTTCATAGCAACACTCATAGCCCTCAGCTGTGAATACTATATTCGGGTCTACAGTTGATGCCAACTCTTGGAGAAGAAAGCCATTCGACAAGCCAAACAGAAAAAATTAGGGAGGAAAATATAAAAAAGAAAAAAAACATGGAAGGCCACACCTAACATCCGAAAAAATATGCATCATCAAATCTATTCTCACTTACTACATATTTATCTATTTTGTCTCGGCACTCTGAGTGTGGGCCACTGTGCATAGAGTCTAACACCCATAAGTTATCAGTCTTCCGGTGGAGTACATATAGCCACCAGTGATCATCTCGACACACGGGAACAAACCACTTCATCGTTGAATAAAGCATGTTAGCATATAGTTATTTTTTTCATATTCTTGTAATAAAAAATAGATTTTGTGTGTGGATAAGTACGTAAATTACTGACATAATCAACTTTTTTCGCCTTCCTTACATCGAACCAGTGCTGCCCGCGGCCTATGAATCTGCTAAGAACAGGGACAAAACCAGTGTTCATCCCGGCACATCGTTCAATGTTATCATCAGTCAATATTATGGCCTGTAAACCTATTTTGCATTAGTTAAACACCTAACGTAATAATTTAGAGTATCCTTCACCGAGGCAATTATGGTATTAATTAATATTAAGTGGGTAAGGACAGATTGCACTAACCATTAGTCTCGGTGGAATACAGTAAAAATCTGTGTAAAACCTTGCATTGCTCGAAGTATTGAACATGGCACAACAGTAATCAACCACCTGGATAGAGTAAACGTATTACATTTTATGGCACTTTAATGCAGAACACATACACAGCAATTGATTACAGTTTTTTTTGTTTGCTCTTACCGTATCGCTTACTCTTCTACGCCATCCCAGTGATTGAAGGTTTGCTCGCTGCAGCTGAACATCATCACTCCCATTGCGAATCCACGCGAGCGTGAGATTCTTTGCACCCCTCCGATCTGTCACCCACTTGTATATCCTGTTCATGTCATCACCTATAGGCCTTGCAGCATCCCCAGATGGCATCAGTGTGTCCACCACAGCTTTTGTTTTTCTTATGTTTTCTGGTGCTTTAGGTTCCGGAGTCGCGTTTCGATCATTTGTTATCGGATATACGGGTGGTGAGTCCGGTATGTGCAACTGAGTGATGCCAAGCGAGAATGACGGGATTGGAAAGTCAACTTGAGGTGGGTCCTCTGGTGCAACATACACTACCATTGCAAGTTCTCCGGGTTCCCTGCACAGTCATTAACAATTAAGTGCTCTTAACCGAGTGCTCTTAACAATTAAGTGCTCTTATCTGAGCCAAAACTAAAATAAAAAAAGTTGTGTAACCAGTATAAGATTATATGGATAACATCTATTATTGATTAGACATTCCACCTCATAAGAAGGAAAGAGTCAGAGGTAAAAGATTCATGCACCGAATATAATTTTCAATAATTCGTATTATTGTTAAATTCATCTAACTTGCCTTTGCTTTGCAGGTCTTTCATCGACATTATCATCTGTTTCGTTTCCAACAGGTGTGTCAGGCATTGTCTCATCCTCTTTGGGCATTTCAGCACATGTCTTCCTCATACTCACAGTATTCCCCCTAATGGACCTGTTTTTGGACACTTAAATAAATTAGAAGTTGAGCCGCTAGTAAATGATAATAACAAAAGGCACATGATACACATCTGATGTAATCAAGTCAATCTAGTATGCTTAAATGCGTAAATGATGTTAATTCTAAAGCTTACCCAAAGCTTATTCGTGCAGAATAAAGTAAAGAATGAATAGTAACATCCACAATGCCAACAAGTTAGCAGCCATAATGACAGACAGATAACATCTGGTATGAGGCATACATAACATCCGAAATGAAATGATAAAATATTAGCTATTCAAACTCTTATTCAAGATAAATATACCAGTTACAGCCCCTAATGTTGTCATCCTTCTCAAATAAGCACAATATTATACGTAGGTAAAATATATTAAAATTACTATAGAGATGGTAAAATTTTATATGCAAACAAATGTAATGATAAATTATGTCAACGCAGTTGCCAAAAATTAGAAAAAAATTATACTAGTATACTATTATAATGAGGCAGGTTAAAGCATTAAAACTCCATGCGATAACTGAAAATTCAGTAACTTGCCTTTCCTTTGAAGGCTCGTCCTTAAAATTATCATCTGTTGCAATTACGACAGGCATGACGGCCATTGTATCCTCCCTGTAGGCGTTTCCATACTCTTGTTCGTACACATTTTATCCCCTCCAATGCATCCGTGTTGTGAACCTTGGCTACATTTTCTGTTTACATAAATTGGAAGATGAACAACTATAAGTGATAATTAAAAAGGTCACCTAGCACAAATATAATCCGACCAAGTAAATCTAGTACACCCAAGTATAGTATAGAATGGACAATAACATCCATTATTCCAATCAATTAACATCCGTAAGGCCACACGGATAACATCAAGTGTCAAATATAGATAACACCCAAACTAATAAGACAAGAATTAGCTCTTCAAAATACTATTTAAAGTAACTAGTATTGGCATTACTTAACGGGAGAGGACACAAAGTCATCAAGTTTATTATATTATAGAATGAAAGCTAAAACACAAGAAGATGTATTTACATGTGTAAGGTCTATTGCCATGCTCAAAATAAATATCTCCAACAGTTTTTAAAAGATAGATTTACTAACTACAGCATCAACATCACACTTCTAAAATTAGATAAATAATTAATTACTCTATACATGGTAGAGGATTTTTATACTATAATAATATTAAAAAGACGCAGGTTAGAGCAATAAAGGTTTATAACAAAACTAAAAAATCATGGAATTGCCTTTTTTCTTTTGAAGGTTGTTGATCAAATTCAGCAGATGATGCATGAGCAGCCGGTATGTCGGTCTGGTTTTCATCTACCGTGGTAGCTTCTTTACGAGTCTTTCTACTAGACTTTCTTTTTTTCCTAATGCTTCCTCTCTTTGATACACGGTTGGGCTTGTTCGGTAATCCGGACATCTTCCCAATTAAATTTAGAAGCCCCTACAGTGGACAACATATAAGTTTTATTTAAGTAAGAGATTAAAAGCAGTGATCCAATTAACATATCTTTCACACTTATCACTATTAAAAGATTATATATGCCTCACCGAGTGAGATGTGCTTTCCTCTTCATCCTTCTTCTTCAGATCAACAAGCGACCAGTCTCTGATCCACGGTTCTCTCCCATTATATCTTTCTAAATCTCCATGCTTGTTAGCATGGAGATATATAATCTGAAAGTTATAGTAATTGCTATAAACAATGTATACTTTAAAATAACAAACAACAAATTAAAGGTTAGGGATACACGGCTCACCAGTAATGCGAACATACATCCATCCACTGTCTTCTTTCCTACATCCTGAAACCTCAGAACTCCCTCAATTAAAAAATCATAAATGTACCTCGCCCAGTACATTTTCCTTGGGTTCGATACATCAATGGAAGCCCGTATATGTATGTCTGAAACAGTAGCCTTTGGCAAGGGAAAGAAGAAACACTTTGCTATCAACATGATGAATTGTCTCCGGAAGTTCATTCTATCGACATCGGACTGCATCGAGCATGTGATAACATCCCTTTTCAAATCCGCTTGTGTCTTTCCTGTGAAGCTGTTAACAAGTCGGTGCTCTACTGCTGTTTCTGGACTTTTGAAACTATTCCTTGCGAAGCACAAAATTGAGTCAATGCAATCCAAATCTTTAATGGCTAATTTAACCGAAAACATATACTCAACGAAAGTACTGTGGATATTTTTTTTTTCTTTTCCCCCTATTTTATTTGAAGGTTGCTTACCATGATTTGGTAGTCCAAAACACCGCGCAATTGATTCAATCGATATAGGAATTTTTCTTGTTCCAACGACTAAAGACTTCTCATCGCGACTATATGATGATGCTAATGCAACCATCATATCTTGGTTGACAGTCCATTCAGGCACATATTGCAGCCAGCCAAGTCCCATGTTCTGCACCTCCATTATTTTCTCTCTGCCCGCGTCTGAGTCTAATTGCTTCATAACTGAAGCCACACAACATGGCGAGCACCTAGATACCAGTGTTTTCTACACAAACATACATAGTTAGCACAAAATGACAACGAAGGAGAATGTCGGCTTTAACATTTAATATTAGAAAACAATATACCAAGTTTACAGTTAATTCACCGCTAATCATTCAAGCTACCTTTTTTGGTCCACCAGTTTTTTTCCGAGATCCTCTTTCGGGATTGTTATTCTTAGGTGTCTCTTTTTTGCTCCTAGTACGAGCCATACCTACTTTTTGTTTTTTGAACACCTGTTCACAAACAATTGCTATATATACTCAAATAACTCACTTAAATTAATAATTAACATACCAACATGTTTATCAATACCATAGATACGCTAACATACCAAGTACGAAAATTGCATAGACAATGTTATTATTCATTTATGATTTCTTTTATTTACATGGGTGAAAAAATTGCCACGAGTGGTTGCATTGAATTGAGTGTTTTCAAATCTCAAAGACTCTGCATTGGGTCACTCTCGTACGTAGTAACTAGCACATGCAACAACCATGTTCATGTCCGTGAATTGTTATTATTATCAAAATAAAAATTATACATTGAAAAATTAAAATAAAGTGTGGAATTGATATATATATATATATATATATATATATATATATATATATATAATAGTAATAAGAAGAGGAAACAATAATGCAATTGTTTTCATACTAAAAAAAAAGGATAAAGCATATATCTCTCTCAAAGGCAACTGAATGGAACTTTACAAGGAATTTAGTTAAGTCTATTTTATTTATTTCTAATTTTTGATTTATGTGTATGAAACATTTGCTATGGAAAGCCAAGTTGGTTTTACGAAAGCGCTATATGAATGAAACTAATTAAATGAAACTAATTAACATATCAACATGTTTATCAATAGCATAGATACGCTAATAACTTTGATTAGTTCAATATAAAAATCATGATTACTTACTATGTGTCCATGATTGTCATTATCACTTCACTAAAGTAACTAATCAAAATTCAGTGAATTAATTTGTTTAACTACATACCATTAATTAAATGGTCATATATGTATGTATGTTCAGTATTAACATACACTAATAAAGATAAAGCACTTCACACTAAGAACTTTCATGCAAAATTCTAACTCAACCTTTTATAAAATTAAAGCAATTCACACTAAAAAAAATAAAGGCATAATATCTCAATTGCACCATATCTAGAAGGATTTTTTTTCTTCACATGAAGTACAAAAAAAAAATTTGCCAATAACTTTAAGTACTCCCAACGTACTCCCACTCCAGCCCAACATGGCATCTTTGCAAGTTTGTCCCTTTTCCCAAATCCAGTAAAGTGAGATTAAGAACAAAATTTCATCATTAACAACGAGTCCAACCACGAGCAACAACTGATAATGGAGCCCCAATATGCCAATTATTCGAAACACAATTAATAGAGAGATAAAACTATATAACATACCTATAGGACTCGGAGACAACGGTATGCGATGCTCAGCTTTTCAAGTGGCTTTTCAAGTGAAGACTTTCGAAATAGGGAGACAACTTGAACGAAATGTCTGTTTCATATTTGTCACATTATTAATTACTTGAAATAAAGCACAACACCAAGTATGAAAAATAGCAATTCAAACCACATAACATATAAAAAAACAATCAAGGAGCCATAACACATCAGACAAAAATAATGTATACTTATCACAGTTTGACTTAGCCTGGGTCATATTGGCTGATCTTGATGCTTACTTACAACGCACCCAAACAAGTTAATAGCATTTTTTTCAGTTGTTCAAGAAAAAATATTCATAGAAAAGGGGGAATTGAAATACTGCTGGAAAGGCTTTTAATAAAGAGATTGTCATATTGGATAACATCCATGACGAACACACCAAATTCCATTGAAGAGTTACGACAGAAATTTTATATGGTGTCTTGCCATATCCATAATGAATTAAGAGGAAATACTTTCTCCCAAAATAAAAACCAAAAATTACAAAACTCAACCTAACACACAGTATCAAGATTCCAGAGTAATATATATTGTACCATATAATCAGAACATATCACTCGCATTGCAAAACGAGTATATTATTGCATAATTACAGAGTTACTTCCCAATCCCAATTAACAAAGATTCCAGAGAGGGAAATAAGAATTATTTATTTAGTGAGTTGCAATAGATAGTAAAAGCATTCAAATAATCAAAGTCCAAAGCCCATAAAGAGAAAATGAGCGAGGGAGATAAGGGTTTTACTTACCATGGAAAACGTGTGTGAATGCAAATTTGGTGTAGCTAAGAGTTTGAGAGTGAGATCTGGGTATTGCGTTGAAGCCGTTGGGTGCCAGAATCGGAAGAAATAGGGATTAGAGGGAAATGCGTATCAGCGTGTTATTGAAGAAGAGAAGCGCCGGAAGACAATAAAAAAAAGCCCCTTTGTTGCTACCTTCCCTTCAACCCTATGCCCAAAACACAATCTTTTTGCAGCTATTCCCTTTTCCCTTTTCCCAAAACCCATGAAAATAAGATAAAAATCAAAACTTTCATCCTTAACATCAACTCCAACCACATGCAACAACATATAATGTACTCTCCATATGCCAATAAACGGAAAAATGAAACTAAATAACATACCAACATGAATCAGATACAATGCTATGGCATGCTCCGATAAGGAAGTTGCTGGGTTTCTCCTTTCTGCATCTTTTCATTTTTCTGGTTTCTGGGGTTGTCGATGGAATGAAATGGGGGAGAAAAATCTTGATATCTCACTATATGTAGTTTCTTCGTGTTTTCGGATGTTAACTCACTGGATTGAAATTGCATTTTATTTGAATTAAATGTTGATAGAGATTTTTAGGGATTTGATTGAGATGAAACAAAAATTAATTTTGGGAATGGAATTAATTACTCTAGGAATGAAGAAGGAGAAATTGTGATAAGTATGTTATCGATAAGCAAGTGGAATACACTCTCTTATCATGAGACTGACATTTAGTTTCTACTATATCTATACTATACTCTATTTTTTGGCTACGAAGCACTCCCCTTAATATCCAGTTGCAACAACTTACCATCCCAACCATGTTTGTAATTAATATCAGCAGTCAAACAGGACTTTGAGTAAAATCTCTATGGGACGTGTTCACATAACCCCCGTTGTGTGAAAGGGAGAATTGAAAACCTGTACACATGATGCATGGGTCGTAGATGGAATGGGGTGTTGACACGTGTTGAAAGGAAGTAAAGCTGAAACCGGATTTTAACATATTAACTAAGGATATGAACTATTTTAAATATCTTGATACCTTTAAAGTCAAAATTCAAATCGTTTCTAATTCTTTTTTTTTTTAATTTAACATGATCTTTAAAGTTATATTTAATATTAAAATAATTTTTTTGATAATTAAAAAAAAACTTACTCCTGTTGTTCATCATCTTTTTCATCTTTCATTATTTTTCTTCATTTTCATCTTCATCTTTATCTTCTTCCATCACTTCCTTTATATTCTTCATTATTTTCTTTCATCTTCATCTTTTTCTATCACTTTCTTTCCACCTTCATCTCCTATTTTTGCCCCTTCTAATACTTTAAAAACAAGAACTAAAAATTCTTAAATACAATTAGCAACACTCAGCTCTAACTACAACCATAAATTCCTAAATACAATTAACAAAACTCAATATACAATTACAAGAATTAAAAATCCCGAAATTCATATCCAATTACAAGAATAAAAAATTCATAAATCCAATTACCAAGAACAATCAAATACAATTTAGTAACTTATTACCGATAATAGAAAAAGTGGGCGACGTCGGAGGCGGAGATGCTGTTGGTGGAGGCAGAGGCGCCGCTGGACTGTTGGAAGTGAGTTTGTCATCACGGGTGGAAGCGGAAGCGACGGAGACATTGTTGGTGGAGGCAGAAGCGCCGCTGGACTACTGAAAGCAAGTAGATTGTCACGGATGGAGGCAGAGCAACGACGCGAGTGGAGGAGGAGAAGCGACACAGGTAGAGGCGACAGCAACGAAAACATTGTTGGTGGAGGCAGTGGCGCCACTGGAGGCGAGCAGATTGTCACGAGAGGAGGCAGAGGCACAGGTGTGAGAGGAAGAAAGAGGTCAAGCTGCTCGTTGATCACGGAGAGTCCGTGAGTCAAAGAGTGAATGCTGTGACGATGATGACGGGATAAAAGGAGTAAGATGATAGAGTAGAAGGAGGCAGATATATTTTCTTAATTATTAAATTTTATGAAGGATAAATTTATCGAAAAGGGTGATTTTAATACTAAATGTAATGTTAGAGACCAAAACAGTACTTGTCCCATATAATAACTAATAATATTTTGAAGCTTATTTTCAATAAAAAAAATTTAAGTGGTTAGTATTTTTTTAATTTTTGTATTATTTTTAAATTAATACTTGTCAATTCTTTATTGTGATCTCTAACATTATGCTATTTTAAATTTATTTAATAAAGGCTGATCACTGCAAGAAAAATATTGAGTACCGTCGAATTTACTATCGAATACATCAAATAAATCCGACGAAAACCATGTTACCGTCCAATTTACCATTGAAAAGATCAGCCGGTATAAACCTTGCAGGTATATGTTTACCGTCGGATTTACTATGTCCAACGGTAATTTCCATCGGATTTTCTGACGAAATATAATAAAACAAAAACAGATCATTCGTCGACGTTACCGTCGGAATAATCCGACAGTAACATTTGGCGCCACTTCGTATGATTTCCCTTTATATTACCGGTGGATTTTATCCAATGCTGATATCGATGGAAATGTTGTTTAAACTTTTTTAAAAAAATAATGGTACCATTGGAATATTCCAACGGTAGTATTTTTTTAAAATTTAAATGATCTTTTCCTGTCCAATTCCAAGTGTATCCTGATAATAATTAACATTTGAAATAGTGCTTCAAACCTGATGTGAAGTATGACAAATTAAAGTACAAATACCGAATAATGGTAACTGAAATATCTAAAACAATGCTAACTATATTACATTCACAAAACTATGTTTACATTCACTAAAACATATATTACGAATACACAAAGTTTCTTAAAGTAATACATATCACAAAACTATGTTTACATTAACCCTAATCAGATGCATTATCTTCTTCTTCTGGTTCACTATACTTGTATTCCGATGTAGTTTCCTGATTATCATCAAACTCGTCTTCCTCTCGTCGCCATCGACCCTGTCTTCTTCTTGAAGATCATCGTCCTCTGCTGGAAGTGTGTCGGCATTTAGTCCAAGGCAATGATGTCATCATCCATAATAGCATACCGAAGGGAGATTGGCTCACCGGTATCAACCACCATTTTCGAAAGAGTTTGGTCATCAATCTGGTAAGGTTCCTGACCCTCTATCATATCATCAGACTCAATGCGGCCTCTTGACTTAGTCTTAACAACAACCACCCAATTAGACTTGCATGAACACGGATAAGGCAAATAGTATACCTAACGTGTATTTTGAGGTAGAATAAAAGGATGGTAGTGCCTATATTTTCTGGTTACATTTACTTTAGTGATATCATAATCCTTGTTCTTTCGTGTTCTTTGTTGCGAACTTGGATCATACCATTCACATTTAAACATACACACACCTTGTATGTAGCGTGATAGAAATACTGTAATTCAATTATATTTTGCAACACACCAAACCAATCAGAATGGACCCTGCCTAAATCCCCACGAATCCAAACTCCGATGTTATCTATTTTCTTTTCAATCGACCATTGTAAGGTATGGAACCAATTGTAGATCGAGTAGCTAGTTGTGTCAGTTAGCTATCACGTATTCTCGGAAGCAACGTGAAAAATTGGTCAATGATGTGTCCAAATTTGCCTCTCGAAATAACCTGTATGATAGAATAGGACAACAAAATTTTAATTAGATTAGGAAGCTAGTATGTTAATGATTGCAATATTTATGAAGACTTATAAAACTCACATGAGGTAGGGTAAAACTTGGTTACAGTTAAGTAACACATGCAAATATGCGGTGTCGATCTCCTTCTGCTCTAACCAGTAGTCACTACCCGCACCCGTTGTAGCTCCTTCCGACAAAAAGATTGGATATGTTGTTCCACTTGATGAGGATTCTTCCCTCTCATCATTCCTTGCAACCCTTGTTCTACTTGACTCAACATGAGACTGGAATAGAAGGAGCAAAATGCGGAAGTTTCCTTGGCCAGAAATGCTTTGCAGATGCTTCCCTCAATCCGAGCTCTGTTATTCACGGTGCGCTTGAATGAACTAATCGTCCTCTTAAATGGGTACATCTATCGAAGTTGGACCAGTCGCCATAGCATTTCTTCGTATGGTAGGTGGACTGTTAAATGTTCCATGACATAAAAAAAAGATGGAGGGAATATCCTCTCTAACTTACAAAGTATGATGGAAATGTTCTTGTCCATCACTGTGAGGTCATTCTTGCTCAGTTTTGTAGCACATAACTCCCTGAAGAACTCACTTATTTCTATCAGGGGTTTCTAGATGTTGGTTGGAAGTTCTCTGAACACGACCAGAAGCAAAGACTCAATGATTACATGACAATCATGACTCTTCAACCCAGCAAGTCTACCTTGAGACATGTTTGCACACTTGCCCAAGTTAGAAGCGTAACCATCAGAAAACCTTAATCATCTAATCCACTTACAAATATTTTGCCTCTGCTTCTTCGTTAGAGAGTACGCCACCTTTGGTTTAGCCCACCGTCCATTATCAAGTCTCTTTAAGTTCAGATCTGGTCGCCTGCATATGTCCATCAAGTATAAACTAGCCTTATCATTGTCCTTTGTTCGCTCATCGTCCATTACTATGTGCATGATGTTATCAAGTACGTTTTTTAACATGCATCACATCAAGACAATGTCGAACCAAGTTGTCTTTCCAATAAGGCAACTCCCAAAATATACTCTGTTTAGTCCAATTATGCTCCATGCCATATCTCGGATGTCTCACCTCTACACCGTTATCGACGATCTTTAGGATTCTTCTAACACACTGCCAAACTTGCCTACCACCTAACCTCCTGAGTGCCTCTTCTGTTCAACCTTATTCTTTTTGAAAGAGTCCTTATTGCACTGAAAATGATGATCTATGTCAAGAAATCTTCGATGGCAATCAAACCACGAATTCTTACAGTCATTCGTCAACCAAAATGCCTTTGTATCCTCCATACAAACAGGACATGCATTCTGCCCTACGTGGACCAACCGGACAACATGCTGTATACAGGAAAGTCATTCGTGGTCCATATTAACACATCTCACAGTTGAAAGTTTCTCTTCGTCGAAATATCATACGTTTGTACACTATGGATCCAAAACTCCTGTAACTCGTCCACCAAGGGCTGCAAGAAGATATCTATTTTGCCTTTTGGATTGATGGGACCAGGTATGATGCAAGTTAGGAACAATTACGGGTCCTTCAAACACATTTTGGGACTCAGGTTATAAGGTGTCACGAATACGAGCTAACAAGAGTACGCGTTACCGAAATTGGAATTGGGTGCGAATCCGGCAGAGCACAAAGCTAGTCTAACATGCCTGGGCTCACTCGCAAATGTAGGATAGATCCGGTCAAAGTGCTTCCAACCTTCTCCGTGTGACGGATGCGTCATGATCCCATCATCTCTCTTGTTGTTACTATGCCAGGTCATGTGCAGAGCCGAACTCATCGATGCATATAATCGTTTCAACCTCGGGATTAAGGAAAAGTAGTGCATCCGTTTCATAGGAATTCTCTTCAACCGACATTTACCAATTTGTTCTCTCTCAATTTGAAACCTCGGTGATCTACAAAATCTGCATTCGTTAAGGTCTGCATCTATCTTGTAGTACATCATACAACCATTCAAAGAACAATCAATTTTCACTGCATTTAGACCCAATTTTGAAACTAGCTTCTTTGCTTTGTAGTGGTTTTGGGGGATGCCAGATGACTCTATAGGTACCAGTTCGCTGCAAAGGGTGGCCTACATATCAAAAGACTCTTGGATATGATTTAACTTTGAGTTCATACTCATCATTCTAACACAAGCAGACAACTTCGAATGAACGGACCCATCGTACAAAGGTTTTGCAGCAACTTCTAACAGATGATAAAATCTCTTCGCTTCCGAGTTAGGCTCTTCTTCAGGCTCTTTCAATTCATTAAAACCTATGGCATCATACACCATCTTGTTGTTTCTCCCTTGGTTAGTTTCCCAAGTCATTTCATCCATGTTTAGGTCTCTCACCACCTGAACCCTCGTTGATTGACAGCCGGACCTATTCAAATTAAAGGCAGACCGGTTAATTCCCTGCTCGTCCACTTCTTCGTGTTCCGTCCACATCCAATACCCATCCTTGAACCTGTTACGACAGAGGTGAAGCATTATGTCTGTAGGTCCTAACCACTTAGTTAGTCGATACTTTTGACACGGACACGTAGAAACACCTTCGGACATAAACGGTTCCATGATGAAAACATGCACGACAAATGCGTCAACCCCCTCAAAGAATTTGGGTTTTACACCCTCTAGCCATCGTTATCCCTCTCATACATCCATAAATAATGACTTGGAATCATATCAAAACACACACCCTAGACCACAACGAACAATAACAATTATTTAAGTTTTTACGAAAATTGGCAGAGTGTCCCCTGTAATTAAAAGCTCCTGCTGCATACAATTATCATTTTATGACAAACCAAACACATTTTAAATAATTTAAATGATAATTTGGCAGAACTTCTGCTTAATTCAGCGACATCCATAAAATAAATACAATAATTTTCATATAGAAAACAATTGCAGGCATAAATCATTAACATGCAGACATTCAATACCTAACCGTTCTAAAGCGCAACCCCTTATAACTTCACAATTTTTCAGCAAACAAGGGTTTTGAGAAGGTGCCACTATGCGATCGTCTCCCACTTTCATTCTAAAACTCTATCCAAGGAAAAGTAAGTCCAACATAAAATTGAAATAATTCAAAAATCAACCTGAAATATTACTGCACAGACAACAAAAAAAGGAAACTCCAATTGAGCTTAGAGAAAATAGCACCATCTTAATAAAAAGGATTACTTATTAAATTCACAAGTTGGAACTAATTCGAAAACTAACTTAAAAGAATAGGTAAAACTCATTACTCTAATTAATTAAAACCTAATTCTTAATTCAACCAAACTAATAAGAGGCATCACAAATTTAATTTTTACTTACATTAAAGTAACACAACAACTCCTAATAACATACTTCATTAAGCAAATTTAATCACTGTTTTAGCAACAACTCTAACAAAATGCTAAACTCACAAGGAAAATAAATTTAAAAGAATAGGTAAAACTTATTACTCTAATTAATTAAAACTTAATTCTTAATTCAATCAAATTAACAAGATTTAACAACAACTCTAACAAAATTTTAAACTCACAAAATAAGATGAAAAAATACAATAACCATACCAACAAACTAATCTGATGATAGTAGTGGTGGCTCGTGGTGACAGAGGTAGCGGTAACGGTGATGTGAACAACAACTGTGGCTGAGGATGAGATGGGGACGGCATCAACATCAGCAGATTCGACGAGCACATGCAACGGCGGTAACAGCGAGTGCTCCAAGCGTGGTGGCGATGCCGGCGGGAAGATCCGGCAGTGGCTACGGTGACTGTTGCTATCAGAGGAGTGACCAAACGAGGAGAGAGAGAGCAGCAAGGAGAGAGAGAGAGAGAGAGAGAGAGAGAGAGAGAGAGAGAGAGAGAGAGAGAGAGAATGGCGTCAGACATGTGAGGGGGAAGGGCTTCACGTTTGAATTTAGCCCCAATTTCTTTACGTGTCCAAAACGCAGCGTTTCACTAAACAATGGCACCGTCGGATTACTCTGACCCTAAATCCGACGATACTGAGCACACTAAAAAATATTTTTTTTCTCTCCAAATATTACTATCGGCGTTAACGTCGGAATGTGTTTTGACGATAATATTTTAGGGTTACAAATTTATTGTCTAATCCGATGGTACATCTGATGAAAATCTCGCTGCTATCTTTTGACGATAAATCCGACAGTAACTCTGACGGTACTCAGCATTTTTCTTGTAGTGAACTCTGATTAAAGTCTTTTATTCATTATTAAAAGTATTATTTCTATACCAAAAAAATCAATTATCAAATTAATTACTATATATATATATAAACTCATTTTTAATATATTTAATATAAATTTATATGAATAATTAATTTAGTAACTAATTATATATATATATATATTTCTTTACTAATTACCAACAATAATGTGTCTTTTTTGCTTACCAACATATGACCTAAACATGTACGGCTTACCAATATATAATATTTGTTTTTAGTGCCAATTAGGTTCTTATTCTGTTACTCTAGCTGAATTATATGGGGAAATATAATATGATCTTTATCTAAAAATATAAAGGATAGAGGTATAGGTGACATGTAATATTTTTAATCTTTTGAAGTTATAATGTGTAGTTATATAATATTGTATTTTTTATTTTTATTTTTATTTTTCATTGTGAATGTATGCATTTATGCAAAGATTGCATGTGTAATAAATTAGTTAATACTAATTTTAAATAAGACCAATTTTTCAAAAAAAAAAAGTATAGGTAATTATTGAAATAGATTTTTCAACTGTGTTAAAATTCATGATATGCATAAAATCCCAACACCAAGCTAAAAAAATCGAGTTTTAAAAATATAAAATGGTCAAATCTAGCAATACAAATTTTGTAAAATTAATTAACTTATTTGGATATTATTAACTAACCTCATAAATATTCATCTACTAACTACTAATTCTCAACTACTTATTATTACTTTAATATGCCCCCTCAAATTCAAGTATCAGAACTTGAGTTTGAAACTTATTGAAAAACAACATAATAAAATAGAATTGTTGAAAGAAAAATACAGATATAATTACTGGAAGAATGACAAATTGAAAGAGAGAACGCAGTTCAGAATGCAGAGGAAGACGTGTGCAGCACGGTGACACAGAGGAGGAAGGAAGACGCGTGCGGCGGGATGACGCAGAGGAGGACACATGCGGCGAGGTGATGCAGAGGAAGAAAGAAGACGCGTGCAACGCGGTGACGTAGAGGAGGACGCATGCGGCGCAATGACAACACGGGAACCCGAGGAGGCCAAATGAACTACTGAAGATTGAATTTGGAAAGATGATGGAGTGGAGGCGCGTCTGGTGGAAGATGGAGGTGAGCTAGAGAGAGAGATTGTGAAAAGAAGAAGAAAGGGAGAGAAGGTAGCCACGACAGCCCTGGGATTGTTGGGAGCAAACAGGAAAGTAGAGAGAGAGATATGGCTTTGTGATTTTTGTTCGGTCAGAGGAAGAAGAAGAAGAAAAAAAGGAGGGATTATCTCGCGGTGGAGGTTGCTTGGTGAAGCTTGATAATGAAGGTGATGTTTGAGAGAGAGGAGCAGCTGTTGCTTTGATGGAATAAATATGAGTTTAATGGAAAAACACTCACACTGTAGTTTTTCATCGGAAAAAATATTTCATATTCTCTTCAAGGAGGATACCATGACTCTGATACCATAACAAGAAAATAGATATAGAATTAAAGGAAATGATAAATATGTATTGAAGTTATTGTTACATAATACAAGAGTCACGCTATTTATAGGGATATTACCAACTAATCTTATAAATATTCATCTACTAACTACTAACTCTCATCTATTTATCAATACTTTAAGAGAAAATTTCACTCCCCTATCCTAAGAGATGCTAAAATGACACTACTCCCCTCCCCTCTATTTGTAAAATGTACATTCCTCTCCCTTATAACTTTTAAAAAACTTTCTCTTTAATCCATTTTAATTTTTTTGTCTTAACTAATGTTAACTTTATCAATTTTTCAAGAAAAATAAGTTTTTTATAAAAATATCCTTTAGCAAAAATTTATATTTTTGTCATTAAATTTTGCTTACTAAAATACCCTTTAATAAATTATTTTTTATTGATTGAATTGTATTTTTACCAAAACATTTAAAAAAAATTGATAATTAAATTAATTTTTTCTAAGATACCCTTCAATAACTTTTTTAATTATTAAATTGTGATTTTACCAAAATTTTTGTTAACAATTATAGTTATGTTTTATTATTAATTTTTCGATAAAAATATTATTTTAATATTAAATAAAAAAATCTTGGTAAGATTATTTTTTGATATCAATATATATTAATTGTTATACATATTGACAGTGGTAAGATTTTTTATTTATTTAATGTTAAAATAATATATATTGATATCAGAAAATTAATAGTAAAATATAAAAATAATTGTTAAAAAAATTTTGATAAAATCACAATTTAATAATTAAAAAATTATTGAAGAAAATCTTAGAAAAAATAATTTAATTATTAATTTTTTTAAAAAATATTTTAATAAAAATATAATTTAATCAATAAAAAAATAATTTATTAAAGAATATTTTGGTAAGCAAAATTTAATGACAAAAAAATAAAAATTTTTGTTAAAGGGTATTTTGTAAAAAATAATTTATTTTTCTTAAAAAATGGATAAAGTTAACATTAGTTAACACAAAAAATTTAAAATAGATTAAATAGGAGATTTTTTAAAAGTTATAAAAGAGAGGAATGTATATTTTACAAATAGAGAAGAGGAGAGTGTCATTTTAGCATCTCTCAAGAGAGGGGAGTGAAATTTTCTCTTATTTTAATAATAATATCAAAAAATTTTAAGAATTAAAACGATATGTTAACTATTACATCCAACACAATTCATACTGCTTTTGCACGCCATTATAGTTCTGTTAGTAAAGATTAGAGCATCCAACTTACTCACACGTATCGGGATGGTAATAGTTGTGCGCTGATAAAGTGGTTAATAATGTTGGTCACCATTAGATCCCTTTGTTTAAGTTATTTCTTTAACTTTTTATAAAAAGAGTTTAATTAACATGTGCTTTTAAGGCATACGATAAGATTATTACTAGTAACAAATTTTAAATTTTTTTAATAAATACAAAATTAATTCATTAAAATTTAAATTTTTATATTTCTAATAAAAATTTTCTCAATTATTAATCTTAACATGTACTCTTATAATACAAAATAGATAAATTTAAATGAGTACTTTTAGATGTAATAAGCAAATAACCACGAATATCACATATATGAAATTCAAAATTATTATATTCATTCCAAAAGTTGACTATTATGTATTTGTGTATAAACATGTATTGTTTAACTTATTTTCAATATGTATTTTATATTTCAACGTGTATTTTATATCATTAACTAATTTGGTAGTTAATTTTTAGTGTACATATAATATAATTGTATAAAATAATTATAAATGTTAAATTAAAAAAATAATTTTATATTGTTATCTTCCAAATATTATTCTATTTTTTATTGTTCTTAGATTTCTCTCTTTAATTTTTTATGCTGATATATAGAAAGGGCATGGTTGCTCTCAGTATACTCGCTGTTTATTTTGTTTCATTTGAATATGTCACTACTAAAAAAATACCATATTAGATGCGCATTTTTCTGTGAATTTTGATCGAAATTTGCAATTAATTTTGTTTCTTACAATTTTTGCTGCAAATTTAAATCCGCGTCATACGGGCTTGGGATAACTGTTGCTGCGAAAACCTTGTGAAATTCGCAGCTAATTTTGTGAAAAAATAAAAATGTTTTGTCCAATTTTGTTGCAATTTTAGCTGCGAATTTTTTTGCATGAATGAAATTTGCAGCAAAATTTGCAAGTAATTATTACAACAAACTCCACTACTAGCAAAATTTGTAACAAAAATCGCAACTAACTTTTGTAGCAAATTTTGCAGATAATTGATCTGCAACCAAATGTGCAGGTAATCGTTACAGCAAACTTCGCAAGTATTAAAATCCGCAACAAAAATCACAGCTAACTTTTGTAGAAAATTTTATAAATAATTAATTTGTGACAAAATTTGTAGCTAATTTTTGTAGCAAATCCTTGAAGTAATGATATTCACAACAAAAATCACAACTAACTTTTGTAGCAAATTTCGTAGATAATTAATCATTTAAGAAATATAAATATTCTGTGACAAATACAACTATTTAAATATAAAAGAAGCATGAATGATTAACATTCAACTAAATAAATGACTAAAATAATGTCAGAATCATTTTGCCAATCAATTCTGCTAGGTAACCAACAAGGGTTTAGCCAACAACAAGCCAACAAGTATTTTTGAACTGAATTCTATACTAATTAATTGTCATTAATTAGTGATTATTTAAATTTTATTTTTTAAAAAAATACAAAATTAATGATTATTAATTATCTCTTCTTACTCTAATTCACATTTTATCATTTATTACGCAAACCCTAATTTCTCTTTCCAAAAAAATTTTTGAAACTCCAAAAAAAAGACACCAAAACATAAGATAAAGAATCATCAAAATTCTAAGAAAAATACATACAAAACATAGGAAAAAGAATCATAAAAAACTAATAAAAAGAAAGATATGAAATTTAGGAAAAAGAAACATAAAATACTAGTTAAAAGAATCATTCAAAACCAAATAGGAGGAGGAGAAGAAGAGCCGCAGGGTGGCCAGCGATGATGTCCTGGATGGCGTTGCGTGGACGGTGGGGGACTCGTGGTGGTGCGTAGCAAGGAAGAAGCCATGGAGACCGCACATCGCGAGTGGAGGAGTCACCATGGATCGAAGTAGTTGATCGCACGTCGCGAATAGGAGCCCGGTGGCGGCTGCGTCACGACAAATAGAGAGTCGTGGGGTGCAGATTTTGCACTATCGATGGATAGAGGCCGCGACGGATGGGACGCTGGTTCTTGCGGCGGGCCAGCAGCGTGACTAAGTAGTGCACACACTACCAACCGGCGAGACTTGGGGCGCACCACAAAGGTAACGATGCCATTGCTATGGAGGCGATACCTACGGTACACTCGAGCAGCAGCGATCAAAGCTTTTGGGGAGAACAATACCAACATAATGACATTAAGAAAGTTGATCACAATGATGAGGGGGTTTAATTGCACCGAACCCTATATTTTCAAATTATGTTATTAATACAGAAAATTCTGATTGAATTAAATAGAAAATTAATTATTAAATAGAGTTGTTTAAAAAGTTAGCTTGTTTATGTTGTCTATTTATACTTTTTTTTTGCAATAAACTCAAACTAACATGTGTAAATCTAATAGTAAGTATCAAAGTCTCAAACATCATCTATTTAGATTGACATTAAGCTGAGATGAACAACATACTATCCAAAAAAAATAAAATATAAATATATAAATACCATATTTCTAAGCATCATCATCCTGATAATACAACATACACCCGTTTATGCAACAATCAATCTTTTGGCTAGTAAGACCTAATCCCGACACTAACTTTTTGGTATTGTAAAAATCAAAAGGGATCACATTTGAAATGAGGGAAAATATCCTTCATCAATTTTGACATGGCATCAAAATATCCAACAGGAATATTGTAGTCAGACTTAACTCATCATCATGACAGTAGCAAACAAAACTGTGTATCTCACATCCAGGCCATAATGGTTGCTAAAATGACTTCGACATATCATAAAACCTTGAGGCATTTATTTTTGGAGGTTCCTATGTATTTGTTTCACATGCATCTGCCTACTCTTCAAGCCTGCAGTATTAAAAATCATTCCCTCGCATCTATTAACATGCTCACAATCGCCACACACATGCTCTAAACCAGTATCCATTTCAAAGTTCAAACTAACTTCAGGTGATTGTTCTCCATGAGAAGTCCAATACTAATATCTAGGTGTAAAACCTTTTCTCAAGAGATGAACTTTGGTGTGCGAAATCGTGATCATTCCTTCCTTGGTAACGGCGCTAAAAACTCAATACGCACGTTCATGTTCTTAATTCTGTTTCACAACTTCGTACAACTAACCAGCAAGTGCACTGGGTCGTCCAAGTAATAAACCTTACGTGAGTAAGGGTCGATCCCACGGAGATTGTTGGCTTGAAGCAAGCTATGGTCACCTTATAAATCTCAGTCAGGCAGATTCAACTGATTTTATGAATTGATAAGTAAAAGATAAATAAAATATAAAATAGGATAGTGGTACTTATGTAATTCATTGGTGAGAATTTCAGATAAGCGTATAGAGATGCTTTCGTCCCTCTGAACCTCTGCTTTCCTGCTGTCTTCATCCAATCCTTCCTACTCCTTTCCATGGCAAGCTGTATGTTAGGCATCACCGTTGTCAATGGCCACCTGTCCTCTCAGTGAAAATGGTCCAATGCGTTGTCACTGCATGGCTAATCATCTGTCGATTCTCGATCATACTAGAATAGGATCCATTGATCCTTTTGCGTTTGTCACTACGCCCAGCACTCGCGAGTTTGAAGCTCGTCACAGTCATTCAATCCCTGAATCCTACTCAGAATACCACAGACAAGGTTTAGACTTTCCGGATTCTCAAGAATGACTGTCCATGGATTCTAACTTATACCACGAAGACACTAATAACTCGGACTCGGTCCCCTGTATTAGATATCCAAGAGATATCCATTCAATCTAAGGTAGAACGGAAGTGGTTGTCAGGCACGCGCTCATAAGTTGAGAATGATGATGACTGTCACGATCATCACATTCATCATATTGAAGTGCGAATGAATATCTTAGAAGCTGAATAAGTTGAATTGAATAGAAAAACAGTAGTACTTTGCATTAATCTTTGAGAAACAGCAGAGCTCCACACCTTAATCTATGGTGTGTAGAAACTCTACCGTTGAAAATACACAAGTGATAAATGTTCAGGCATGGCCGAATGGCCAGCCCTCACAAAAGTATAAGATATCATAAAACTAGTCAAAGATGATCCAAAGATATAAACATAATAGTAAAAAGTCCTATTTATACTAAACTAGTTACTAGGGTTTGTAGAATTGAGTAAATGATGCAGAAATCCACTTCTGGGGCCCACTTGGTGTGTGCTTGGGCTGAGCATTGAGCTTTACACGTGTAGAGGCTTCTCTTGGAGTTGAACGCCAGTTTGTAGCCTGTTTCTGGCGTTGAACTCCACTTTGCAACCTGTTTCTGGCGTTTGACTCCAGAATGCAGCATGGAACTGGCGTTGAACGCCAGTTTACGTCGTCTATTATATATTGCTGGAAAGCCCTGGATGTCTACTTTCCAACGCAATTGAGAGCGCGCCATTTGGAGTTCTGTAGCTCTAGAAAATCCATTCCGAGTGCAGAGAGGTCAGAATCCAATAGCATCAGCAGTCTTTTTTCAGCCTGAATTAGATTTTTGCTCAAGTCCCTCAATTTCAGCCAGAAATTACCTGAAATCATAGAAAATCACACAAACTCATAGTAAAGTCCAGAAATGTGATTTTTAATTAAAAACTAATAAAAATACAATGAAAATTAATTAAATCATACTAAAAACATACTAAAAATAATGCCAAAAAGCGTATAAATTATCCGCTCATCACAACACCAAACTTAAATTGTTGCTTGTCCCCAAGCAACTGAAAATCAAATAGGATAAAAAGAAGAGAATATACTATAAATTCCAAAATATCAATGAAACTTAGCTCCAATAAGATGAGCGGGACTTGTAGCTTTTTGCCTCTTGAATAGTTTTGGCATCTCACTTTATCCATTGAAGTTCAGAATGATTGGCATCTATAGGAACTCAGAGTTCAGATAGTGTTATTGATTCTCCTAGTTTAGTATGTTGATTCTTGAACACAGCTACTTTATGAGTCTTGGCCGTGGCCCTAAGCACTTTGTTTTCCAGTATTACCACTGGATACATAAATGCCACAGACATATAACTGGGTGAACCTTTTCAGATTGTGACTCAGCTTTGCTAAAGTCCCCAATTAGAGGTGTCCAGGGTTCTTAAGCACACTCTTCTTTTGCTTTAGACCTCGACTTTAACCGCTCAGTCTCAAGTTTTCACTTGACACCTTCACGCCACAAGCACATGGTTAGGGACAGCTTGGTTTAGACGCTTAGGCCAGGATTTTATTCCTTTAGGCCCTCCTATCCACTGATGCTCAAAGCCTTGGATCCTTTTTATTACCCTTGCCTTTTGGTTTTAAGGGCTATTGGCTTTTTGCTCTTACCTTTTGGTTTTAAGAGCTTTTGGCTTTTTCTGCTTGCTTTTTTTTTTTTGCAAGCTTTTGTATTCACTGCTTTTTCTTGCTTCAAGAATCATTTTTATGATTTTTCAGATTATCAAATAACATGTCTCCTTTTTCCTTATTCTTCAAGAGCCAACATATTTAACATTCATAAACATCAACTTCAAAAGACATATGCACTGTTCAAGCATTCATTCATAAAACAAAAAGTATTGCCACCACATCAAAATAATTAACTAGTTTCAAGGATGAATTCGAAACCATGTACTTCTTGTTCTTTTGTTTTTAGAACTTTTTTTTCTTTTAAGAGAGGTTATGGATTCATATTCATAACTTTAAGGCATAGACACTTAGACACTAGTGATCATATAGTAAAGACACAAACATAAATAAAACATAAAGCATGGAAACCAAAAACAGAAAATAAATAGACAAGGAGATTAAGGAATGAGTCCACCTTAGTGAGGGTGGCGTCTTCCTCTTCTTGAAGAACCAATGGTGATTTTGAGCTCCTCTATGTCTCTTCCTTGTCTTTGTTCCTCCTCCCTCATAGCTCTTTGATCTTCTCTAATTTCATGGAGGATGATGGAATGCTCTTGGTGTTCCACCCTTAGTTGTCCCATATTGGAACTTAATTCCCCTAGGGAGGTGTTGATTTGCTCCCAATAGTTCTGTGGAGGAAAGTGCATCCCCTGAGGCATCTCAGGAATTTCATGGTGGGGAATTTCCTCATGCTCTTGCTGAGGTCCATGATCTCTTGTTTTGCAGTCAAATGCTCTACTACTGAGCTATGGACCCTTGAGATGAATCTCTTCATCTCCCATGACTCAGAGGTGGAAGCTTTTGTCTTCCCTTTCCTCTTTCTAGAGGTTTCTCTGGCCTTAGGTGCCATAAATGGTTATGGAAAAATAAAAAGTAATGCTTTTACCACACCAAACTTAAAATGTTTGCTCGTCCCCGAGCAAAAGAAGAAAGAAGTGAATAGAAGAAGAAGAGAATGGAGGAGATGGAGGGAGGTGAGTGGTTCGGCCATGTGTGGGTGGGTTTGGGAGGGGAGAGTGTTGAAGAGGTGATGGGAAAGAGAGAATGAGGTAATTGGTGAAGGGTATTTGTGGAAGAGAGTTATGAAAAGGTGTGAAGAGGAGAGAAGAAGTGGTGGGGATACTGTGGGGTCCACAGATCCTGAGGTGTTTGAGGATTTCTCATCCTTGCACCTATTAGGCGTGTAAACGCCCTTTGTAGGCAATCCTGGCGTTTAACGCCAGAATGCAGCATGTTTCTGGCATTAAACGCCACTTCCATGCTTGTTTTGGGCATTCAACGCCAGTCTATAGCATGTTTTTGGCGTTGAACGCCAGTGTGGTGCATGTTTCTGGCGTTAAACGCCAGTCTGATGCTTGTTTCTGGCGTTTAACGCCAGCTTTCCTCTGGGTGCAATCCTGGCGTTTAAACACCAGACTGCTGCTTGTTTCTGGCGTTTAACGCCTGTTTCATGCTCTGTTCTGGCGTTAAATGCCAGCCAGATGCTCCTTACTGGCGTTTAAACGCCAGTAAGCCCTTCCTCCAGGGTGTGCTGTTTTCAATGCTGTTTTTCATTCTGTTTTTGATTTTTCAGTAGTTTTTGTGACTCCACATGATCATCACCTAATAAAACATGAAATAACAAAGAGAAAATAAAATAAAAATGATTAAATAACATTGGGTTGCCTCCCAACAAGCGCTTCTTTAATGTCAATAGCTTGACAGTGAGCTCTCATGGAGCCTCACAGATAATCAGAGCAAGGTTGGAACCTCCCAACACCAAACTTAGAGTTTGACTGTGGGGGCTTTGGTTGACTCTGCATTGAGAGAAGCTTTTCATGCTTCCTCTCCATGGTTACAGAAGGAGATCCTTGAGTTTTAAACACAAGGTAGTCCTCATTCAGTTAAAGGACCAACTCTCCTCTGTCCACATCAATCACAGCTCTTGCTATGGCTAGGAAGGGTCTTTCAAGGATGATGGATTCATCCTCATCCTTCCCAGTGTCTAGGATTATGAAATCAGCAGGGATGTAAAGGCCTTCAACCTTTACTAACACGTCCTCTACTAGTTCATAAGCCTGTTTTCTTGAGTTGTCTGCCATCTCTAATGAGATTCTGGCAGCTTGCACCTCAAATATTCCCAGTTTCTCCATTACGGAGAGGGGCATGAGGTTTATCCCTGACCCAAGGTCACATAGAGCCTTCTCAAAGGTCATGGTGCCTATGGTACAAGGTATTAAGAACTTTCCAGGATTCTGTTTCTTCTGAGGCAATCTCAGTTGATCCAGATCACTCAGTTCATTGGTGAACAAGGGATGTTCATCTTCCCAAGTCTCATTACCAAATAATTTGGCATTCAGCTTCATGATTGCACCAAGGTACTTGGTAACTTGCTCTTCAGTAACATCCTCATTCTCTTCAGAAGAAGAATATTCATCAGAGCTCATGAATGGCATAAGGAGGTTTAATGGAATCTCTATGGTCTCCAGATGAGCCTCAAAGTCCTTTGGTTCCTCAGAGGGAAACTCCTTATTGATCTCTAGACGTCCCAGGAGGTCTTCTTCACTAGGGTTCACGTCCTCTCCCTCCTTTGTAGGTTCGGCCATGATGATCAATTCAATGGCCTTGCACTCTCCTTTTGGGTTTTCTTCTGTATTGCTTGGGAGAGTACTAGGAGGGGTTTCAGTGATCCTTTTACTCAGCTGGCCCACTTGTGCTTCCAAATTTCTAATTGAGGACCTTGTTTCATTCATGAAACTTAGAGTGGCCTTAGATAGATCAGAGACTATGTTTGCCAAGCTAGATGGGGTCTGCTCAGAACTCTCTGTCTTTTGCTGAGTGGATGATGGAAAAGGCTTGCTATTGCTAAACCTGTTTCTTCCACCATTATTAAAGCCTTGTTGAGGCTTTTGTTGATCCTTCCATGAGAGATTTGGGTGATTTCTCCATGAGGGATTATAGGTGTTTCCATAGGGTTCACCCATGTAATTCACCTCTGCTATTGCAGGGTTCTCAGGATCATAAGCTTCTTCCTCAGAAGATGCCTCTTGAGTACTGTTGGATGCAGCTTGCATTCCATTCAGACTCTGAGAAATCATATTGACTTGCTAAGTCAATATTTTGTTCTGAGCCAATATGGCATTCAGAGTATCAATTTCAAGAACTCCCTTCTTCTGAGGCTTCCTATTACTTACAGGATTCTTCTCAGAAGTGTACATGAACTGGTTCTTAGCAACCATGTCAATGAGTTCTTGAGCTTCTGCAGGTGTTTTCTTTAGGTGAATGGATCCACCTGCAGAATGGTCCAATGACATTGATAGTTCAGATAGACTATCATAGAATATATCCAGAATGGTCCATTCTGAAAGCATGTCAGAAGGACACTTTTTGGTCAGTTGCTTATATCTCTCCCAAGCTTCATAGAGGGATTCACCTTCTTTTTGTCTGAAGGTTTGAACATCCACTCTAAGCTTACTAAGCTTTTGAGGAGGAAAGAACTTGGCTAAGAAAGCCGTGACCAGCTTATCCCAAGAGTTCAGGCTATCCTTAGGTTAAGAATCCAACCATATTCTAGCTCTGTCTCTTACAGCAAATGGGAAAAGCATAAGCCTGTAGACCTCGGGATCAACCCCATTGGTCTTAACAGTATCACAGATCTGCAAGAATTCAATTAGGAACTGAAAAGGATCTTCTGATGGAAGTCCATGAAACTTGCAGTTCTATTGCATCAGAGAAACTAATTGAGGTTTAAGTTCAAAATTGTTTGCTCCAATGGCAGGGATTGAGATGCTTCTTCCATGTAAATTGGAATTAGGTGCAGTGAAGTCCCCAAGCATCCTCCTTGCATTGTTATTATTTTCGGCCATATCTTCTTCTTTTTCGAAAATTTCTATCAGATTTTCTCCAGAGAGTTGTGCTTTAGCTTCCCTTAGCTTCCTCTTCAGAGTCCTTTCAGGTTCAGGATCAGCTTCAACAAGAATGTTCTTATCCTTGTTCCTGCTCATATGAAAAAGAAGAAGAACGCAGAAAAGAAACTATGGAATCCTCTATGTCACAGTATAGAGCTTCCTTTATGTGAGTAGAAGAAAGTAAGAATAGAAGAAGGAAAAGATGAGAATCCAAACACAGGGATGAGGATAGAAGTGTTAATGGATGAATAAATAAATAGAAGGAGATTAGAGATGAGAGAAGAATTCAAAAATTTAACAAAATAAAATAAAAATATTTTAAATTTAAATTTAAAATTGGAAAATTAAAATTGAAATTAAATTAAATTAAAATTAAAACAATTAGTTAATTAAAACAAAATTTTGAAAAAAGAGGGAAGGGATTTTCGAAAATTAAAGGTAGAGAGTTAGTTGGGCAGTTTTGAAAAAGATATGATTGATTAAAAAAGATTTGAAATTTGTTTTTGAAAAAGATATGATTGAAATTGAAAAAGATATGATTGAAACAAAAAGATAAGATTGATTGAAAAAGATTTGAAAATCAATTTTAAAAAGATAAGAGGTTAGGGGAGAAGTTAGAAAGAATTTTGAAATTGATTTTGAAAAAGATGTGATTGAAACTTAATTTGAAAAAGATTTGAAAAAGAAATTTAAAAAGATTTGATTTTGAAAATTAAAGTTGATTACTTGACTAACAAGAAACTAAAAAGATATGATTCTAGAGTTTAAAGATTGAACCTTTCTTACTAGGCAAGTAACAAACTTAATATTTTTTTGAATCAATCACATTAATTGTTAGTAAAGATTTGAAATTATGAAACAAAATAAGAAAAAGATTTTTTTTAAAATCATTTTGGAATTTTCGAAAATTATGAAAGAAAAAATGAAAAAGATTTGATTTTTGAAAAAGATAGAATTTTTAAATTAAAAATTTGATTTGACTCATAAGAAATAACTAAATTTTAAAAATTTTTGAAAAAGTCAACTCAAATTTTCGAATTTGATGAGAAGAAAAAGGGAAAGATATTTTTTTTATTTTTGAATTTTTAATGATAAAAGAGAAAAACATCAAAAAGACTCAAAACATGAAAATTATGAATCAAAACAAGAAAAATATGCAAGAACACTTTGAATGCAAAGATGAACACTAAGAACACTTGAATGTCAAGATGAACACCAAGAACTTATTTTTGAAAAATTTTCAAGAAAAGAAAATATGCAAGACACCAAACTTAAAAATTTTTATTCTTTAGACATTAATAATTCAAGAATGCATATGAAAAACAAGGAAAGATACAAAACAAGAAAATATGAAGATCAAACAAGAAGACTGGCCAAGAACAACTTGAAGATCATGAAGAATGTAATGCATGAAATTTTCGAAAATAAAATTTTTTTTAGAAAATAAAAAAAATGCAATTGACACCAAACTTAAAACTTGACTCTAGACTCAAACAAGAAACACAAAAAATATTTTTTATTTTATGATTTTATAATTTGTTTGGATTTTTTTTTCGAAAATTGTTTTGGAAAAACGAAAAAGAAGAAATATTTTTTTGTATTTTTCGAAATTAAAAGAGTAAAAACAAAAAGGTTAAAATTAAAATAAAATTACCTAATCTGAGCAACAAGATGAACCGTCAGTTGTCCAAACTCGAACAATCCCCGGCAACGGCGCCAAAAACTTGGTGTGCGAAATCGTGATCATTCCTTCCTTGGTAACGGCGCTAAAAACTCAATACGCACGTTCATGTTCTTAATTCTGTTTCACAACTTCGTATAACTAACCAGCAAGTGCACTGGGTCATCCAAGTAATAAACCTTACGTGAGTAAGGGTCGATCCCACAGAGATTGTCAGCTTGAAGCAAGCTATGGTCACCTTATAAATCTCAGTCACGCAGATTCAACTGATTTTATGAATTGATAAGTAAAAGATAAATAAAATATAAAATAGGATAGTGGTACTTATGTAATTCATTGGTGAGAATTTCAGATAAGCGTATAGAGATGCTTTCGTCCCTCTGAACCTCTGCTTTCCTGCTGTCTTCATCCAATCCTTCCTACTCCTTTCCATGGCAAGCTGAATGTTAGGCATCACCGTTGTCAATGGCCACCTGTCCTCTCAGTGAAAATGGTCCAATGCGCTGTCACTGCATGGCTAATCATCTGTCGATTCTCGATCATACTGGAATAGGATCCATTGATCCTTTTGCGTTTGTCACTACGCCCAGCACTCGCGAGTTTGAAACTCGTCACAGTCATTCAATCCCTGAATCCTACTCAGAATACCACAGACAAGGTTTAGACTTTTCGGATTCTCAAGAATGGCTGTCCATGGGTTCTAACTTATACCACGAAGACACTAATAACTCGGACTCGGTCACCTGTATTAGATATCCAAGAGATATCCATTCAATCTAAGGTAGAACGGAAGTGGTTGTCAGGCACGCACTCATAAGTTGAGAATGATGATGACTGTCACGATCATCACATCCATCATATTGAAGTGCGAATGAATATCTTAGAAGTGGAATAAGTTGAATTGAATAGAAAAACAGTAGTACTTTGCATTAATCTTTGAGGAACAGCAGAGCTCCACACCTTAATCTATGGTGTGTAGAAACTCTACCGTTGAAAATACACAAGTGATAAATGTTCAGGCATGGCCGAATGGCCAGCCCTCACAAAAGTCTAAGATATCATAAAACTAATCAAAGATGATCCAAAGATATAAACATAATAGTAAAAAGTCCTATTTATACTAAACTAGTTACTAGGGTTTGCAGAATTGAGTAAATAATGTAGAAATCCACTTCTGGGACCCACTTGGTGTGTGCTTGGACTGAGCATTGAGCTTTACACGTGTAGAGGCTTCTCTTGGAGTTGAACGCCAGTTTGTAGCCTGTTTCTGGCGTTGAACTCCACTTTGCAACCTGTTTCTGGCGTTTGACTCCAGAATGTAGCATGGAACTGGCGTTGAACGCCAGTTTACGTCATCTATCCTTATTCAAAGTATGGACTATTAAATATTGTTGGAAAGCCCTGGATGTCTACTTTCCAACGCAATTAAGAGCGCGCCATTTGGAGTTTTGTAGCTCTAGAAAATCCATTCCGAGTGCAGATAGGTCAGAATCCAACAGCATCAGCAGTTCTTTTTCAGCCTGAATTAGATTTTTGCTCAAGTCCCTCAATTTCAGCCAGAAATTATCTGAAATCACAGAAAAACTCACAAACTCATAGTAAAGTCTAGAAATGTGATTTTTAATTAAAAACTAATAAAAATACAATGAAAATTAATTAAATCATACTAAAAACATACTAAAAACAATGCCAAAAAGCGTATAAATTATCCGCTCATCAAACTTCTACAACACTGGGCTCATGATACTGTTGATTTTTGCATTTAAGACAAGAACACCTACTCTCTCTCTCTCTCTCTCTCTCTCTCGCTGTGTGTGTGTGTGTGTGTGTGTGTGTGTGTGTGTGTGTGTGTGTGTGTGTGTGTGTGTGTGTGTGTGTGTGTGTGTCACAAGAAAAAGTTACAAATTCGCATAAGTCTATCAGCAAGTCATCTATGTATCCATCTTTGTTCGGAAGAATCTTATTGTTGTACATCCATCTACGATGGTCTAAAATTTTTATTTGCCTCCTAATCAAGTTAATTAGCAAAATAAGGCATTGAGTGGGCTAGGGTTTAGTTTGGCCAAAAAAACATATTGTAATTAAGGAATTAGAAAATCACAACTAAGGTGGTGGTTCAAGGATCTCAAGCATAGAAAAACAAATAATAAGATTAAAGGAGGCAAGAACTAGATAGACAAAGGATTAAAGAAAATTTACCAGGACTACATATGACTGCACGTGGGAGTAAAACATCAAAACTAGATCTTGCAATTTGTGGGCTCTTTCACACTTGTTTGCTACTCTTCAATATTTTTGTAGATGGAAAAATGATTTATTAGATCCAACCCAATAAATCTATGCTGAACACCAGGGGAAATCAAATATTGTTACTCTCATTGCATTAAATTATGTGGAAATAATGCAACTATATAATACTTCTTTCGATTATTATATTAGAGCAAGATAATTTCAAAGCAACAAGTAACTCATGAATACACATCAAAGTAAAGCAAAAACTAAGCAAGTAAGGCCGAAGCGGCAAACTAGAGGCAAATCAGGGGCGAGGAGCGAGCAGCGATGGCGAGGAGGAAGGAGCTTGCAACAACCGCAACAGAGAAGTAAGGTTTTGATAAAGTGGGTGAAGAAATTGTCAAATCATCGTTCCTTACCACGAGGTTGAGGGTGATAAAGAGGGTTTTGATAGAGTGGGTTTCTTACCGTGAGTTTCAATTTTTTTAAAAATATTAGGTGTGAGAATATTAGTTGAGTAAATGAAAATTTTGGTGTCAAACTTTTATCATGTTAAAAAAGATTTTTAATTAATTTATAAAATATTTTATGAAATTTGCAGAAAAATTTGCAGAAAATAAAATTTTCAACTAATTCTACAATATAATTTTTGCAACTAAAATCATAGGAATGAAATTTTCAGTAAAATTTGTCAGAATGAAATTCACAGCTAATTCTACGACAAAATTTTTGCAACTAAACCTACAACAATGAAATTCACAGCAAAAATTTGTGAGTAATGAAAGTCATAGCAAATTCTGCAACAAAATTTCTGCAACTAAAATCACAATAATGAAATTTGCGGCAAAATTTGCGAAAAATAAAATTTGCAACTAAACCTGTAACAAAGAAATCTATAGCAAAATTTGTAGGTAATGAAAGTCGCAGGAAATTCTGTACCAATATTTTTGCAACAAAATCTGCAGCAATATAATTTGTAACAAAATTCACAAGAAAGTTTATTCGAAGCTAAATGCACAACAATTTTCTCGCAGCTAAATTCGCAAGAAATAAATTCGCAACAAAATTCACATAAAACTAAAATTTGCAACTAAAAATTCGCAACAAAAGTTTGCCATTAAATCTGCAAATTTTGTTGCTAGGAATTTTGCTGCAAATATGACATGACTCAAACTTGTTGCCAAATTACCTACAGATTTTGCTGCGAATATTTATTCGCGAATTTTTTGTAGCAACAATTTGCAAGTAATATTTATCGATAAAATGATCCCTGAATGATTGTCAAATTTAACAAATGTGACCATCCATCGTTTGATTCCATTTTCATTGACGGAAAACGCTAAGTTGGCCAACAAATTTGATAAAATCCTTAATTTACCAATAGTCACAAATCAGAATCCCATCCTCTCCCAACCTTTCCCTCTCTCCCCAATTACCACTGCCACCAACCTCTCACCCTATCCCAATTCTATCATCCGCTCTAACTTCTTACCATACAACTTCATCATCATCTTGTTCTTCATCAATAATATCAAGAACAGATTTTTTACAGACAAGAAATAAAAAAGACAGATCTAGAAGAAAAGAAAGATTGAGATTCTTTGAGACCATGAGAAACAAATTACTAAAAAAGAACATCGCAGTGCCCTAAGCTTCTTCCATGGCGGCTGCTACTGCTAATTCTCCACCGCACCGTAACAATGATCATCCTTATGCCATTGTCTTCGTGCTTCTCTTGGGGTTCTCTTTGTTTCTATCGCATCATGTTCTCTAAGGTTGGGATCTGGTATTTGTGTTCTTCTTCTTCTTCTTCGTTATGGTGGTAGTGTTCTTGGAGGTGGAGGTCTTCTTTGTTGACGAAGGAGATGCTCTAGTGCGGTTCGGCTAAGCTTCACCAGGCTATTCTATGGTGCTATTTTCATTTTTTTCTTATTGATTGTTTCTTTAATAATGTGTTTTGCTTTAATTATATTTGATTTTCATTGTTTCTATTTTTCTTTTCAGCTACGTTGTTGTTACTTCCATTTTTCTTCTTCCCCACTTCCCTGTGGGCGTATTGGGCCAAGGGGGTTGTGTTTATGGAAACACAAAGGACCACTTGATATCTGAAAAGAATGGTTGGCTCACTTGAAATTTATTTAAAACCAAAGACTAGATGCAACTTCCCATTTATGAAAGTTCTTCAGTTGCTCAAAAATGTCTCATCCCGATCTGAGAGACAAAAACCTCAAACAACACATAAGCAAAGTTAAAACAAGAATTCATAACTGAGTATATTAGCCAAAGATTTGGTAAATATATCATCCAGTTGTTCCCCCTGATTTAACAAATTGAATGTTAATATTCCCCTTTTAAACATGTTCATTATTGAGTGAAATCGCACTTCAATATATTTTGTTCTTGAGTGCAAAACGGGATTTTTGAAAATATTAATGGCACTCATGTTATTACAAAATAAAAGAATATTATCCGCATTTAATTTGTAATCACCTAACTAAGTTTTCAACCATAATAATTGAGAACAACACGATGAAGCAGCAATATATTCGGCTTCAGTAGTGGAGAGTGCCACTATGGGCTGTTTCTTGCTTGACCAATGACGATAGCCAAATTGCATAGGTTAGGAATTTTCCATCAAAATAGAATTGGCGTTGTAAGTATAGTCATAACCCGAAAATTGACCATCAATCAAAAGAAAAGTCACAATCAACACAATAATAAACCGAGAGTATTTCGACTCCTGGGTCGTCTTCCCTAGGAGTTGCAATTAAGTGTCATGTTATTGGCTATGAGAGAAATGGGGATTGGATGACAAGAAAATGTAAATGACAATAAAATAAACAAGCATGCAATTAATTAAATGGAAAGCAAGTAAAGAAAGAAAAAAAAGGAAAATTAAATACTAAAAAGGACTCTTGGCAAGAAGTGGGTAGTTAGGGTTTGCTATCCTAGTTGTGGACCACAAGCATGGTAATTGTGTGTGGATTAATCCCAATTAGTCAACCCTACATCAAGGATAAGTCAACTAGGCATAATTACCTCAATCCCTAAGTCCTAAGTTAACACTAGTGGGTTACTTAGAGTCAAGGAAAACTAAATTAATTAACAATCCTCACACAATGTGGAATGGACATCCACCACTCAAGTTCACCCAAACACCCAATTTCTCAACTAAGAGTGGGATAAACTAGACTAAACCAACCCAAGCATTTTATCAAACACTTGGGAGGCATGAAAATAAAGCATGGTAAAATAATAAGAATAAATGCTACATCTACCAAGCAAGAAAAGTAAAGATAGCAACTCAATAAAGCAATAAATGACATGAAAACATAAATTGTATTAAATGTAAATTAAAATAACAAAGGTGTGCATAGACATGAAAGGCAAGGAAAATAAGAAATTAACAAGATAACATAAGGAAATTAAGACAATAAAATAAAGAAAGGTAGAAGAAACTAGATGACAACAAGAATTAAAAAGAGAAATTACATAGAAATTAAACTAAAAACCCTAGGTTCTAGAGAGAAGGGGGAGCTTCTCTCTCTAGAAAATGAACTACATGACTAAAATCAAACCCTAATTGCTCTCCCCCCCCCCTTTCACATGGAAATAGGCCCTCTTTGATATAGCACTCAATTAGCTTTAGAAGGTCCAAAACTGGGCTCTGGAGGCCCAGAAATCGCCCCCAGCGATTTTCATTAAGTGAGTCACGCGCTGGGACCTGTGCGTACACACACACCTGATATTTTCCTCATGTTTTCTCCCAATTCCATACTTTTCTTCCACTCTTATCAAGCCATTCCAACCTATTACACCTAAAATCACTCATCAAAACCATCAAGGCATCGAATTGAATGAAAGTGGGATAAAATTGATTAAATTTAAGCACAAAATAATATGTTTTCGCAATTAAGCTCAATTTAGGGAGAGAACACAAAAGCATGCTATTTGGATGAATAAATGTGGGTTTATGTGATGAAATCCACTCAAATCAAACCAAAATATATCGTCAAATATGGATTCATCAATTCCCCCACACTTAAACAATAGCATGTCCTCATCCTAATCACAATCAAAGGAGAAGGGTAAAGGGGAAAACAATTTATTCAATGTACTAACTACATGCATGCAACTATGCAAAATGCTATCTATCTATATGTATAATATGATGTCCTATGAAGTTTGGCACAAAACAAACAAGAGAATCTCAATCAATCCAAAATTAGTCTTAGGGCCAAGGTAAGAAAACATAGCAATATGATCCATGTCCAAAGATTTGGTTTGAAATTTTTAAAATTAAGTTCAACAACTTACAAGAAGATACAAGATAAGCGATGGAACATAGAATTGAACAATTGAAACCCTCACCGGATGTGTTTACACTCTAATTGCTCAGTGTGTAGGGTTCGATCACTCAATCCTCCTTTAATCATATTTTTCTAAGATTTTCAAGTCATCTAACAATCAACTAATATTTGATAAATGAATGCAAATATCATGAGGACTTTTGTGGGTTGTAATGGGGCTTCGGTAAAGGTAGGATTAATATGGTTAAGTGGACTAGCAAATTGGACCTTTGATTAGCTCAAGTATCCCACCTAATCCTATATTAACCTATTTACACTCAAGAAACAACCTAACTTTCCATTCTTTTCCTTTTCTCACATTCACTCATGCATCTTCTTTCTAATTCACACATATATGCATCCTTTATTTACATCCTTATTGTCATTTCTTTTTCTTTTCTTTTTTTTCTTATTTTTTTTTTATATACACCAAAATTTTTTTTTCTTTTATAATAAAAGAGAGATGCATATGTTTCAAGTAATGAATACATGAGTGTTTACCCATTTTCCAAAATTTTTCTCAATGAATACCCAAAGAAAACTAACTACCAATGTTTCCCACAAATTTTCCCACATTTGAATAATACACACTCCTCAAACCCAAGCTAATCAAAGATACAATTCATGATCACAATGGTTTTTCACTTAGGGAAAATGGTGTGCTTAAAATTAGAACAAAGGGGAATTAAAAGCTCAAAAGTGGTTTTCAAAGGTAGATGTAAGAGTTGACCATATGGATTAGTGAGTTCAACATCAAAAATGGCCTCAATCATACTAAATACATACAAAACAACAAATATAGGACCTAAAGATTAAAGCAAATCTAAGATCACAATCATAAAAGAGTATAACACACAAGAACAAAATTTTGTGGTTGAAAATGTGCAACCATCCATTAAAGATCAAATCTCACCAGGTAATTTTTTTGTTCAAGATCTTTTCTATGTTCCACAAAAAGATACTTCAAGCAACTTCAAAAACACGTTTCAAATCTAATCAATGGAACGCCCTAGAAGGGATTTCTTGAAAATTCTTTGTTGTTTTACAAACTTATTTACTATTCTAGGTAATATGCAAATTTTACTACTATAAAGCTATAAGCAAACTAAGATATATACAAGCATACTAAGAAAAATGAAATGTCATGCAACACTAAACAAATATTCACAAAGAAATAACTACTAAAAACTAGAAAATAATGCAAAGTGTTGAGAAAGAGAGTTTTACGCCCCAAAATTGTGGATCCTCCCCCACACTTAAACGTTGCACGGTCCTCCATGCATGCACTCAATCTGGGGGTGAAGAGATGTGAGGTTCCACCTTCAGCTGGTGGGCACTGGGACTCCGGGTTGCGGTATAAACACATAAATAACAATTGAGGAAAAGTAAGATGTGTGGCATGATGAAAGACAATGGGTGTTCTAAATGTGCACAGTTTAGAAAACACGCATTGGCCGGATAAAATGGTAACCACAAAAGTAAAAGAAATAGCATATTCCCCAATCAAGTATTCCTAGGTTGCAAGTAGAGAAAAATAAGAGATAGGACACAAACAAACCTAGGTGACTACAACTAAAGTGCATTGAATATATAAGACATTGGTTATTCAAGTTGTGCAAGTGAAAGCGCAAGGTGAATAGAAAATGGCACAATCAACAATAACCAATCCACTGAAGAAAAGCAAATTACTTGTTCATCATGACACATAATGCAATAGTCACATAATAAAGGTACTTGTTGCAAAAAGTAACAAGCTAGATAAGAATCAAGTTAAGTCACTCAAACAAATGCAAAGTATTAAAAAGAAACAAGTACCGGACATGTGATGAATTTGATATGAAAATCATGATGAACAAGTAATTACAACTCAATTCACTAAAGTAAAAGTGCACAATTCAAGATGCTACACAAGGATAAAGTCTAACACATATTGTCGCGACAACATATGAATCAAACTCACAATTCAATTAGGCAATCAAGCAAATGCTTACTGCTTAGTGCACATATTCATCAACAATTAAACCAAGACTTAAGTAAGAAGCAACCCATTCAACATCAATCAAATACTTGCAACTTATTTAATCATAAACACTTAAACTAAAACTAATATAATCACTAAAACAAAAATGAGATGCAATGAAAACTAACAAGAAAAAGTAGAAAATGGGGCAAAAGTAAGAGAAGAGAGGGGTGGAAGAGAAAAGAAGAGAAGGAGTAGAGAGAAGAGAAGAAGAGAAGTATAGTGGTGAGAAAACAGGGGCGTGCATACGCACAGGTACGTGTGCATACGCACACTAGGTGAAAATGGAGTTATGCGTGCGCACAGCAGCGTGCGGGCGCTGCAAACAGAAAGGAATTTGGTGTCTGTGCGCGCGCACAAGAGATGTGTGCGGGCACACAAGAGGGAAAAGAAGGGGTGTTCTCACGCACAAGGGGTGCATGTGCTGCGAGCAGAGGGGTTGCTGAGGGTTGTGCGTGCGCACAAAGCTGTGCGCACGCACAGGTAGGGTTTTTTTTGGATGAGGATCATGTGTGCGTGCGCACACAGGTCCGTGCGCTCACACATGAACAAAATTGGACAGGGATTCATGTGCAAGGCTGTGCCAGCGCTGTGAACAGAAGGCAAAAATCATGCGTGTGCGTGCGCACAGGTTGGTGCGCGCGCGCACATCGCTGAAAATAGAAGTTGTGTGCGCATGCACAAGTGGGTGCGTACACACAGATGCTCTGTTTTTCAAAAATTTTTCTTTCAAATACTAAGGCACCAAGCCTTTGCTCAACCAAAATTAAACCCCAAAACATGCAAGAACCCATATATTCATGATCCAAACCAAAATTAACCTAACAAAACTCAAAATTAAACTAATTCTAAGCTAACCAATCAAACAAAAGTATGCAATTAAGGCAAATTATAAACAAAGAAAAGGGTTGAAACAATGTTACCATAGTAGGGTGTCTCCCACTTAGCACTTTGGTTTAATGTCCTTAAGTTGGACTTATGGAGAGCTCTAATGGAGACTTGTGCTTATACTCATCTTGGAGCTTCCTCAATGTTTGAATCTCCAAAATTTCCAATTGATTGTACCAATGCTTGGATGGAGTGTCCAACAAGCTATGAGCTCCCAACAAGAAAAACAAAAAGTAAACAAGATAAATATATTCACAATATCAACCAAAAAGCAATATATCCACATATCAACATATTCACAATAACAAAAATTAAGCAAGCAACATATGTACAATCACCAAAAATAAGCTATTCACAATATGCACAATAGCCACTAACATAACACCATTGCAACTCCTCGGCAACGGCGCCAATTTTGACGATAGCCAAATTGCATAGGTTAGGAATTTTCCATCAAAATAGAATTGGCGTTGTAAGTATAGTCATAACCCAACAATTGACCATCAATCAAAAGAATAGTCACAATCAACACAATAATAAACCGAGAGTATTTTGACTCCCAGGTCGTCTTCCCTAGGAGTTGCAATTAAGTGTCATGTTATTGGCTATGAGAGAAATGGGGATTGGATGACAAGAAAATGTAAATGACAATAAAATAAACAAGCATGCAATTAATTAAATGGAAAGCAAGTAAAGAAAGCAATAAAAGGGAAATTAAATGCTAAAAAGGACTCTTGGGAAGAAGTGGGTAGTTAGGGCTTGCTATCCTAGTTGTGGACCACAAGCATGGTAATTGTGTGTGGATTAATCCCAATTAGTCAACCTTACATCGAGGATAAGTCAACCAGGCATAATTAATCTCAATCCCTAAGTCCTAAGTTAACACTAGTGGGTCACTTAGAGTCAAGGAAAACCAAATTAACTAACAATCCTCACACAATGTGGAATGGACATCCACCACTCAAGTTCACCCAAACACCCAATTTCTCAACCAAGAGTGGGATAAACTAGACTAAACCAACCTAAGTATTTTATCAAACACTTGAGAGGCATAAAAATAAAGCATGGTAAAATAACAAGAAAAAATAAATGCTACATCTACCAAGTAAGAAAAGTAAAGATAGCAACTCAATAAAGTAATAAATGACATGAAAACATAAACTGCATTAAATGTAAATTAAAATAACAAGGGTGTGCATAGACATAAAAGGCAAGAAAAATGAAAAATTAACAAGATAACATAAGGAAATTAAGACAATAAAATAAAGAAAGGTAGAAGAAACTAGATGAAAACAAGAATTAAAAAGAGAAATTACATAGAAATTAAACTAAAAATCCTAGGTTCTAGAGAGAAGGGGGAGCTTCTCTCTCTAGAAAATGAACTACATGACTAAAATCTAACCCTAATTACTCCCCCTTTCACATGGAAAGAGGCCCTCTTTGATATAGCACTTAATCAGCTTCAGAAGGTCCAAAACTGGGCTCTGGAGGCCTAGAAATCGCCCCCAGTGATTTCCATTAAGTGAGTCACGCGCTGGAACCTGTGTATACGCACAGGTGTGTGCGTACGCACACATGCTGATTTTCCTTCTGTCTGTGGGCACAGGCTGAAATATTTTTCTCCTTTGTTTTCCTAATGTTTTCTCCCAATTCAATGCTTTTCTTCCACTCTTATCAAGCTATTCCAACCTATTACACCTGAAATCACTCATCAAAACCATCAAGCATCGAATGGAATGAAAGTGGGATAAAATTGATTAAATTAAGCACAAAATAGCAAGTTTTCTCAATTAAGCAAAATTTAGGGAGAGAACACAAAAGCATGCTATTTGGATGAATAAATGTGGGTTTATGTGATAAAATCCACTCAAATCAAACCAAAATATATCGTCAAATATGGATTCATCAACCAAACATTCAGAGACCTGCCAAAAAAATAGTAAATACCAGAAGTACTTCTCCTATCAACTCTATCTCCAGCAAAATCTGTATCAGAATAACCAACTATAGAAAAATCATCAGACCTAGGATATCATAAACCAAATTTGGATGTATCATGAACATATCTAATGATTCTTTTAACTATAGAAAGTTGTGACTATTTAGGTTGTGATTGGAATCTTAAACAAACTCCAACACTTTGCACAATATCAGGTCTAGAAGAAGTAAAATACATAAAAGAACCTACCATACCTCTATATCTTATTTCATCAACATCTTTCTCAGTTATATCCTTTTCCAACCTTGAATTCAAATATATTGGAGTGCCCAAAGGCTTGGCATTCTCCATTCCGAATTTCTTAACTAATTTCTTGGCATACTTCTCTTGATCAATAAAAATACAATTTGAAGTTTGTTTTCTTTGAAGCTTGATAAACCACTATTTTGCGGTTTATTTTGTATTGAATTGAGTGGATTTTATCAATTATTCATACACTTATTCATATAAATTTCATGGTTTTACAAATCCTTCCCAATTTTATGCTATGATTGAAAACATATTTTTTTGGCCTTAAATTTGCTAATTTTAATCCTCTCTCATTAGCATTCGATGTCGTGATATATTTGTTAAGTGTTTTCAAGGTTTATAGGGCAGGAATGGCTTAGAGGATAGAAAGGAAGCATGCAAAAGTAGAAGGAACACAAGAAATTGAGAATTTCAGATGCTGGTAGACGACGCGTATGCGTGACTAGTGCAACAGACATACGACGCGCACGCGTGGCTGACGCCTACGCGTGGCCAGGTGCAAGGTTAAACGACGTGTACGCGTGACTGATGCGTACGCGTGACTAGTGTCACGTGCCTCAATAAAGCGAATTCGCTGGGAGCGATTTTTGGGCTGCTTTTGACCTAGTTTCAGGTCCGAAAATACAGATTAAAGGCTGCAGAGTGAAGCTGGAAGGGGGATCATTCACTTTTCATTCATTCATACTTTAGGTTTTAGATGTAGGTTTCTAGAGAGAGGCCCCCTCCTCTCTCTAGGTTTTAGGATTTTTAGTCTTGTTCCTTCTCAAATTCAGATTTCTACCTTACTTTAATTTAGTTTTCTTCTACTTTTATTTGTTCTAGTACTTTACTTATCTACTTCTATCATTGACTCCTTTATGTTGCCAATTGAGTTTATGAATTTTACTTGTTTCCTTTAATCCATATTAATGCAAGTTATGTTTTCATGTTTAGGATTGCTTTGTTCTTCATTTGTTATTATTGATTCCTTGCAATTGTTGGTCTTAGATTTTACATTCTCTTATTACTTCTCTACGCTTTTAATTTGTGCCTTCCAATTGTTTGATAAAATGCTTGCTTGGATTTTAAATTAGATTTTTGTATTCTTAGCTTGGATTGAGTATTTAGAGACTCTTGAGTTATCAAAAGTCTTTTGTTGAATGGTAATTGGAGATTGCTGGTTAGCTTGAACTTCACCAAAGCTAGTCTCTCACTATGAGTTGACTAGGACTTGTGAACTCAAGTTGATTGTATGCACTTGACCTTCCTCCATTGGTTAGAGGTTAACTAAGTGAAGGCAATTTACATTTACCATCACAATTGACGATGATAATGAGGATAAGACTTCTAATTCTCCTTCCTTGCTAAGAGCTTTCTTAGTTATTAATTTATTTTCTCGCCATTTTACTTTCTTGTTTCTTATTACAAAACCCAAAAATATGCTTTTTCATAACCAATAATAAATACACTTCCCTACAATTCCTTGAGAGACGACCCGAGGTTTAAATACTTTGGTTAATTTTATTGGGTTTGCTTAAGTGACAAACAATTTAAACTTTGATTGAGGTTTAATTGTCAGTTTAGAACTATACTTGCAACGCGATGTTTTTATAAAAATTTTTACCGACATTTTTCCTCCCATCAAAGCCCAAGGAAAAAATGAAGTTCACACATCATACTCATGTCAAATTCACTAGTCATGAGTTTACTAAAATCATCACAAAGCAACTCATCGGCTGAACCAAAAATTATTTTATCAACATAAATTTGCACTAGCATGAAAGAATCATTAGAATTCTTAATGAAGAGAGTAGTGTTGGTGGTGCCTCTATGAAAATTATTTTTCAAAAGGAAAGAATTAAGTCTTTCATTACCAAGATCTTGGAGCTTGTCTTAAACCATAAAGTGCTTTAGAAAGCTTAAAAACATGGTTTGGAAATTCTTTATTTTCAAATCCAGGAGGCTGAGCCATATACACTTCTCTATCAATAATACTTTTCAAAAATGCACATTTCACATCCATTTGAAAAAGTCTAAAGCCACAATAGGCAGAATATGCAAGGAGAAGCTTTATTGCTTCTATTCAGGTCACTGGTGCAAAGGATTCATCAAAATATATTCCTTCCTCTTGATCATATCCTTGAACCACCAATCTTGCTTTGTTCCTAGCTATGCTTCCATCTTCACCCAATTTGTTCCTAAAAATCTACTTAGTAGCCATCACTTTCTTTCAAATTGGATATAGAACAAGTGTCCACACTTGATTCTCTCAAACTATTGTAGCTCTTCTTTCATGACTTTGACCCAAGAAGGATTACCAAGAGCTTCATTAACATTTCAGGGCTCTATTTGAGAAAGAAAGGCCAAATTATTTTTCTCCAACACCCTTCTTGAAGTGGATCTTGTGGTGACACCTTGGGAAGAATCCCCAATGATGAACTCTTAAGGATAGCTCTTTAGAAATCTCCATTCACGAGGTCTTGGTGATTTAGGAACAAATTCAAACAGATTTAGTTCAATGGTGCTGGTATTCCAAGGAATTTCACCAGTTGTAGGAGAAAGATGAGATTGTTTCCTGCAGAATTTTCTGCAGCAGCTGATTCAGGATCAGGTTGCCCAGTTCCACCTTTTTCTTGATTTTGGGCTTCACTTCTATTGCTTTTCACTTGATTGCCTGCATCACAGTCTTTCAACACACTTGAAACAATATTAGAATCACAAAATATAATATGTATGGACTCCTCAATTATTCTAGCATCTTGATGATAGGCTTTGCTAGTTGTGAAATAATTAACAAAGATACATTCATAAGATTTTGGATCAAATTTTTTCTAGATTTTTTTTGTATGTTTAAAATAAAGCATTTGCATCCAAAAATATGAAAGTAATTCAAATTTAGTGGATTTCCTTTCCAAAGTTCATAAGGGATTTTTTTCAAAAATTTTCTTATGATTGTTCGATTCAAGATGTAGCATGCCATGTTTATGGCTTCAGCCCAAAGGAATTTAGGAACTTTATTTTCACACAACATGGCCCTAGCCATTTCTTGAAAACTTATATTTCTTCTTTTCACAATACCATTTTGTTGGGGTATTCTTGGATAAGAGAAATTATGTGAAATTTCAAGTTCATCAAAAAAGGATTCAAAAAGTTAATTTTCAAACTCTTTACCATGATCACTTCTAATAGAAGCAATCTTTAAATCCTTTTCATTTTGAATTCTTTTGCAAAACACTTGAAAGGTAGAGAATGCATCATTTTTATGTGTAAGAAATAGAATCTAACAAAATCTTGTATAATCATCCACAATTACTAAGCAATAGTGTTTACCATATAGACTTTGAGTTCTAGTTGGACCAAAGAAGTCAATATATAGCAATTCAAAAGGTCTTTTAGTAAAAATGTCTTCCTTTGGTTTGATAGAATTCTTTGTTTGTTTTCCATTTAACAAGCATCACAAGTGATATATTTGTCAAACTTGATTTTAGGAAGACCTTTCACTAAATCCCTTTTAACAAGCTTGTTAATTTAAAATATGCTAGCATGGTCCAATCTTTTGTGCCATAGCCATTTTTCAGATTCTTTTGAATGAAAATAAGCTATATTTTAACTCTTAAGTTCATCTAAAGTGAAGCCATACATGTTACCACAATGTTTTGCCACAAACAACACTTCATCAAATTTTTCATTCAAAACAAGACATTCTATCTAATCTTTTAAAAATTACCAAGTAACCCAAATCACATAGTTGGCTAATACTCAAAAGATTGTGTTCCAATCCATCACTCAAGAAAACATTATCAATGAAAGTGGAGAGACCTTTACTAACTTTTTTAATTGCAATGGTTTTTTCTTTACCATCATCATCAAAAGTCACAAATCCTCCATCATACTTGTTGAGTTTGACAAAAAAAATATTGACTTTTCCGTGATGTACCTAGAGCATCCGCTGTCCAAGTACCATATGTCTTTCTTCTTCTTGGATGCTAGGCAAATATGTATACATTCTTAAGTAATATTAGGTATCCAAACTAACTTAATTGGATCTTTTGAAGTTAATCCATCTTGGTTATCCAAGAGCATTGAAATCACAAACAATCTTGTATGTTTTGTTTCCCACTACTCTTTTGACAATGAAGCATTGAAAGAAAGAATGACCATGTTTATTGCAAGTTGAACAATGATTTCTAAATGCATGATGTTAAAAATGATTAAAGGTTTTGAATTTTATGATTTTTGGGTTAAGTGCATCTCTTTTGATAAACCTATTTCTAGCATCAGCACCTCTTTTAGCCATATAGCTCAAATTAGAATTTTTGACACAAATTTAGTTCTTGAAGATGAGGCTTTTTTGTCAAAGTATGATTTTTCAAAAGCAACATCATTGTTAGCAAAATAACCCATACCATAATTTTTTGACAATTGTTTGGTCTTTGATGATGATGTATCTTTATCAAAAAATAGTTTTCCAAAACTAGCATTAGTTTTAGTGAAGTAACCTAAGCCAGAATTTTTAAATGAGGGTTTATTTCTTGAGGATGATGTCTCAGTTTTAGTGAATGATTTTTCAAAAACTGCGTCATCTTTTGTCACATAACCCAAACCAGATTTTTCAAACAATGGTCTTTGATTAGTAAGTAATTTGTCCAAGTTGCTGGAATTTTGTGCAAATTTTGCTAAATCATTTTTCAACCCTTTAACCATTTCATTTAATCTTTTGTTTTCAGCAATGAGTTCTTGAGAAGGATCAACCACATGCTTTCCTTTAAATTTTTCAATTTCAAATTTTAAAAATCTGTTTTCTTCAACAAGATCAATAGCATATTCGATTTCCTTCACTTTTTCTTTCAAAAAATCATTTTCTGCTTTCAAAGTTTCATTTTCAGACTTGTATTTATTGTATTTATTCAGCAATTTTTCAAAGTGATGAGTGAGATCATCAATAATAACATGTAAATCTTCAATGGACAAGTCAAAGTAATTTACCTTATCTAACTGATCATGACTAGCCAACAGATTTGTGCTTCGTATTCGGAGTCTTTATCCTCATCAGAACCCTTGAATCCATAAGTACTTTCTTCTTTTCTTTCTTTGCCTTGTCTTCTTTCTTAAGCTTAGAACAGTTGAACTTAAAGTGTCCTACCTCCTTGCAGTGATGGCAAATGACTTTGCTAAGATCTTTCTTTTGCTCCTTTGAACTTGATCCTTTGCACTTGCCTTTACTCCTCATTAGCCTTCTTATTCTTCTAGCAAAAAATACAAGTTCATCATCTGAAAAACTATTATTGGAGTCATCATCCAATGATTCAACTTTTGATTTTAGGGCTACTCCTTTCCTTTTTGTGTCTTGACTGGTGTGTGTGGTTTCATATGCTAGAAGTTGCCTCTCAACTCATCATAGGTTAAAGGACTCAGGTTGTTGCTCTCGGCTACCACAGTGGCTTTGGTTTCCCACTCTTTTGATAAGCTTCTAAGAAATTTTCTCACAAGTGTTTGTTTAATGTGGGTCATACCCATAGCATCCAACTGTTTATGATGATTGAGAACCTCTCAAACATCTGATCAATAGTTTCTCCATCCTTCATGGAAAATATTTCATACTCTTTTCGCAGTATATCAATACTTATTTCTTTGATTTGTTTGGTACCTTCGTGTGTGACTTGGAGTTTATCCCAAATCTCTTTAGCCGTCTTGCATCTAGATACCTTCTGATACTCCTCGAAGCTGATAGCACAATGCATCGAGTTGATGACTTTGGTATTTAACTCCACCTTCTTCTTGTCTTTATCATTCCATTTAGCTTCTTTAATTGGAATCACTACTCCTTCAGCCCTTGTCTTGGTAGAAACTTGAGAACCATTTACAATGATCTTCCATATATTGTAGTCAATGGATTGAATAAAGATCTGCATCCTTTTCTTCCATTAGGCATAGTTCTTCCCATTAAAGAAAGGATGCCTATTGTTTGACTGACCCTCTGTTAGAGTGTAGGTCACAGTGTTTGCACCCAAGTTGTTAGTCATTTGACCTTTTGATGAGCGGATAATTTATACGCTTTTTGGCATTGTTTTTAGTATGTTTTTAGTAGGATCTAGTTACTTTTAGGGGTGTTTTCATTAGTTTTTATGTTAAATTCACATTTCTGGACTTTACTATGAGTTTGTGTTTTTCTGTGATTTCAGGTATTTTCTGGCTGAAATTGAGGGACTTGAGCAAAAATCAGATTCAGAGGTTGAAAAAGGACTGCTGATGCTGTTGGATTCTGACCTCCCTGCACTCAAAGTGGATTTTCTGGAGCTACAGAACTCGAAATGGCGCGCTTCCAATTGCGTTGGAAAGTAGACATCCAGGGCTTTCCAGCAATATATAATAGTCTATACTTTGGCCAAGAATAGATGACGTAAACTGGTGTTCAACGCCAGCCTTCTGCCCAAATCTGGCGTCCAGCGCCAAAAAAGGATCCAAAACCAGAGTTGAACGCCCAAACTGGCACAGAAACTGGCGTTCAACTCCACAAATGGCCTCTGCACGTGCTACACTTAAGCTCAGCCCAAACACACACCAAGTGGGCCCAGGAAGTGGATTTATGCATCAATTACTCACTCATGTAAACCCTAGTGACTAGTTTATTATAAATAGGACCTCTTACTATTGTATTAGACGTCTTTTTGACCATCTTTGAATGCATTGTTCTTAGACCATAGGGGCTGGCCACACGGCCATGCCTGGACCTTCACTTATGTATTTTCATACGGTAGAGTTTCTACACTCCATAGATTAAGGTGTGGAGCTCTGCTGTTCCTCAAAGATTAATGCAAAGTACTACTGTTTTCTATTCAATTCTTCTTATTTCTCTTCTAAGATATCCATTCGCACCCAAGAACGTGATGAAGGTGATGATTATGTGTGACGTTCATCATCCTTCCCCCTTATGAACGCGTGTCTGACAAACACTTCCGTTCTACATGAATTAAGCTAGAATGAGTATCTCTTAGATCTCCTAACCAGAATCTTCGTGGCGTAAGCTAGAATGATGGCGGCATTCAAGAGAATCCGGAAGGTCTAAACCTTGTCTGTGGTATTCTGAGTAGGATTCAATGATTGAATGACTGTGACGAGCTTCAAACTCGCGAGTGCTGGGCGTTAGTGACAGACGCAAAAGGAGGGTGAATCCTATTCCAGCATGATCGGGAACCGACAGATGAATAGCCGTGCCGTGACAGGGTGCGTGAGCATATTATTCACTGAGAGGAGGGGATGTAGCCACTGACAACGGTGATGCCCTTGCATAAAGCCAGCCATGGAAAGGAGTAAGACTGATTGGATGAAGATAGCAGGAAAGCAGAGGTTCAGAGGAACGAAAAGCATCTCCATTCGCTTATCTGAAATTCCTACCAATGATTTACATAAGTATCTCTATCCCTATTTTATTATATAATATTCGAAAACACCATTATCACTTTATATCTGCCTGACTGAGATTTACAAGGTGACCATAGCTTGCTTCATACCAACAATCTCCGTGGGATTCGACCCTTACTCACGTAAGGTATTACTTGGACGACCCAGTGCACTTGCTGGTTAGTTGTATCGAAGTTGTGACAATTATGTATTGAGATCAGAGCACCAAGTTGCTCACGTTGCCGGGGATTGTTTGAGCCTGGACATCACAATTTCGTGCACCAAGTTTTTGGCGCCGTTGCCGGGGATTGTTCGAGTTTGGACAACTGACGGTTCATCTTGTTGCTCAGATTAGGTAATTTTCTTTTTGTTTTGTTTTCAAAAAAAAAAAATTTTCTTTCAAAAATATTTTCAAAAATCTCTCATCTGTTTTCGAAAAAAAAAAATAAAAATGTTTTCAAAAATTTATTCAAAATTTTTAAGAATGAATTCTAGTGTTTCATGAAGCATGTGAAGCCTGGCTGGCTGTAAAGCCATGTCTAAATTCATTTGGACTGAGGCTTGCAATTTGTTATCAAGAGCAAATTAGTTGTTGCTCATCCACCTGCTGCTGATCCATGATCACCTGCTGAAGCTTGGCTGGCCATTGGCCATGTCTAGTGTTTTGGACTAGAGCTTTCTTTGAAAGCTTGGCTGGCTAGTGAGCCATGTCTAATTCCTGGACTGAAGCTTTAGACTAACATGGCAAGATTCCTGGAATTCATATTAAAAATTTTTGGAATCCTTATTTTTCCTTTTAATATGCGAAAAATATAAAAGAAAAATCCAAAAAAATTAGAAAATCATAAAAATCAAAAATATTTTGTGTTTCTTGTTTGAGTCTTGAGTCATATCATAAGTTTGGTGTCACTTGCATATGCATCTTGCATTTTTTCGAAAATATCATGCATTCATAGTGTTCTTCATGATCTTCAAGTTGTTCTTGGTAAGTCTTCTTGTTTGATCTTGATGATTTTTTGTTTTGTGTCTTTTCATGTTTATCATATGCATTCTTGAATTCTTAGTGTCTAAGCATTAAAGAATTCTAAGTTTGGTGTCTTGCATGTTTTCTTTGCATTAAAAATTTTTCAAAAATATGTTATTGATGTTCATCATGACATTCAAAGTGTTCTTGGTGTTCATCTTGACATTCATAGCATTCTTGCACGCATTCATTGTTTTGATCTAAAAAAAAAAATTCATGCATTGCATATTTTTCATGTTTTTTCATAAAAATTTCAAAAATCAAAAAAAATATCTTTCCCTTTTTCTCTCATCAAATTCGAAAATTGAGTTGACTTTTTCAAAAACTTTTAAAAAATCAAGTTGTTTCTTATGAGTCAAATCAAATTTTCAATTTGAAAATCTTATCTTTTTCAAAATCTTTTTCAAAAATCAAATCTTTTTCAAAATTCTTAGTTATTTTCGAAAATTCCAAAAATATTTTTCAAAAATCTTTTTCTTATTTTTATACCAAATTTTCGAAAATAACATAATCAATTAATGTTTTGATTCAAAAATTTGAAGTTTGTTACTTGCTTGTTAAGAAAGATTCAAACTTTAAGTTCTAGAATCATATCTTGTGATTTCTTATGAATCAAGTCATTAATTGAGATTTTAAAAATCAAATCTTTTTCAAAATTAGTTTCAAAAATATCTTCTTATCTTATCTTTTTCAAAAATATGTTTTCAAAATATCTTTTCTAACTTCCTAACCTCTTATCTTTTCAAATTTGTTTCAACTAACTAACTAACTTTTTGTTTGTTTCTTAACTTTTTCAAAACTACCTAACTAACTCTCTCTCTCTAATTTTCGAAAATATCTTCCCTCTTTTTCAAAAATTTCTTTTTTATTAACTAATTATTTTTATTTTTTATTTTTGATTTCAAAAAAAAAATTTACTAACATTTTTCAAAAACCATTTTTCAAAAATCACTAACTCTTTTTCAAAATAATTTTCGAAAATTATCCCTCCCCCATCCTATTCTATTTATTCATTCATATCCTAACATCTCATCTCACATCTCTTCCATCCGTACAGTTGTGTTTCTTCCTTTACATCACATTCTTTGTCTCCCCCTCTTTTCTTCCACTCACAAAGGGATCCCTATACTGTGGTATAAAGGATCCATATTATTATTACTATTTTTTCTGTGCCATCTTCTTTGTCATATGAGCAGGAGCAAGGACAAGAACATTCTTGTTAAAGCAGATCCAGAACCTGAAAGGACTCTGAAGAAAAAATTAAGAGAAGCTAAAATACAACAATCCAGAGATAACCTTTCAGAAATTTTCGAACAGGAAAAGGAGATGGCAGCTGAAAATAATAATAATATAAGGAAGATGCTTGGTGACTTTACTGCACCAAATTCCAATTTACATGGAAGAAGCATCTCCATTCCTGCCATTGGAGCAAACAACTTTGAGCTGAAACCTCAATTAGTTTCTCTGATGCAGCAGAACTGCAAGTTTCATGGACTTCCATCTGAAGATCCTTTTCAGTTCTTGACTGAATTCTTGCAGATATGTGATACTGTTAAGACTAATGGAGTAGATCCTGAAGTCTACAGGCTCATGCTTTTCCCTTTTGCTGTAAGAGACAGAGCTAGATTATGGTTGGATTCTCAACCCAAAGACAGCCTGAACTCTTGGGATAAGCTGGTCACGGCTTTCTTAGCCAAGTACTTTCCTCCTCAAAAGCTGAGCAAGCTTAGAGCTGATGTTCAAACCTTCAGACAGAAAGAAGGTGAATCCCTCTATGAAGCTTGGGAAAGATACAAACAGTTGACCAAAAAGTGTCCTTCTGACATGCTTTCAGAATGGACCATCCTGGATATATTCTATGATGGTTTATCTGAGCTATCAAAGATGTCACTGGACACTTCTGCAGGTGGATCCATTCACCTAAAGAAAACGCCTGCAGAAGCTCAAGAACTCATTGACATGGTTGCTAATAACCAGTTCATGTACACTTCTGAAAGGAATCCTGTGAGTAATGGGACGCCTATAAAGAAGGGAGTTCTTGAAGTTGATACTCTGAATGCCATACTGGCTCAGAACAAAATATTGACTCAGCAAGTCAATATGATCTCTCAGAGTCTGAATGGAATGCAAGCTGCATCCAACAGTACTCAAGAGGCTTCTTATGAAGAAGAAGCTTATGATCCTGAGAACCCTGCAATAGCAGAGGTAAATTACTTAGGTGAACCTTATGGAAACACCTATAACTCAACATGGAGAAATCATCCAAATTTCTCATGGAAGGATCAAAAGCCCCAACAAGGCTTTAATAATGGTGGAAGAAACAGGTTTAGCAATAGCAAGCCTTTTCCATCATCAACTCAGCAACAGACAGAGAACTCTGAACAAAATGCCTCTAATTTAGCAAATCTAGTCTCTGATCTATCTAAGGCCACTGTAAGTTTCATGAATGAAACAAGGTCTTCCATTAGAAATCTGGAAGCACAAGTGGGCCAGCTGAGTAAAAGGATCACTGAAATCCCTCCTAATACTCTCCCAAGCAATACAGAAGAGAACCCAAAAGGAGAGTGCAAGGCCATTGACATAAGCGCCATGGCCGAACCTGTGAAGAGAGGAGATGACGTGAATCCCAAGGAGGAAGACCTCCAGGGACGTCCAGTGATCAATAAGGAGCTTCCCTCTGGGGAACCAAAGGATTCTGAGGCTCATCTAGAGACCATAGAGATTCCATTGAACCTCCTTATACCCTTCATGAGCTCTGATGAGTATTCCTCTTCAGAAGAGAATGAGGATGTTACTGAAGAGCAAACTGCCAAGTTTCTTGGTGCAATCATGAAGCTGAATGCCAAATTATTTGGCATTGATACTTGGGAAGTTGAACCTCCCTTGTTCATCAATGAACTAAGTGATCTGGATCAACTGACATTGCCTCAGAAGAGACAGGATCCTGGAAAGTTCATAATACCCTGTACCATAGGCACCATGATCTTTAAGGCTCTGTGTGACCTTGGTTCAGGAATAAACCTCATGCCCCTCTCTGTAATAGAGAAACTGGGAATCTATGGGGTGCAAGCTGCTAAAATCTCACTGGAGATGGCAGACAGCTCAAGAAAACAGGCTTATGGACAAGTAGAAGATGTATTAGTAAAGGTTGAGGGCCTTTACATTCCTGCTGATTTCATAGTCCTGGATACTGGAAAGGAAGAGGATGAATCCATCATCCTAGGAAGACCTTTCCTGGCCACAGCAAGAGCTATGATTGATGTTGACAGAGGTAAAATAGTCCTTCAATGGAATGAGAACTCCCTTGTATTCAAAACTCAAGGATCTCCCTCTGCAACCATGGAGAGGAAGCTTGAAAAGCTTCTCTCAAAGCAGAGTCAACCAGAACACCCACAATCAAACTCTAAGTTTGGTGTTGGGAGGCCACAATCAAACTCTAAGTTTGGTGTTGAACTCCCATATCCAAACTCTAAGTTTGGTGTTGGAGAGTCTCAACAAAGCTCTGCACATCTGTGAGGCTCCATGAGAGCCCACTGTCAAGCTATTGACATTAAAGAAGCGCTTGTTGGGAGGCAACCCAATGTTTATCTAATTCTTATTTTTATTGTTTTTCATGTTTTCTTAGGTTCATGATCATGTGGAGTCACAAAATAAATATAAAAATTGAAAATGGAATCAAAAACAGCAGAAGAAAAATCACACCCTGGAGGAGCATCTATCTGGCGTTCAGCGCCAGAACAGAGCATGGTTCTGGCGCTGAACGCCCAAAATGGGCAGCTTCTGGGCGCTGAACGCCAGAACAGGCATGGTTCTGGCGTTCAACGCCAGAAATGGCACACAAATGGGCGTTGAACGCCCAAAATGGCCACCAACCTGGCGCTGAACGCCCAGAGTTGGGTACAAAGGCATTTTTACATGCCTAATGGGTGCAGGGATGTAAATCCTTGAACACCTCAGGATCTGTGGACCCCACAGGATCCCCACCTACCTCCACTCACTTCTTCTCACCACTCTCTTTCACACAACCCCATAAACACTCTTCCCTAAAAACCCCTCACCAATCACCTCAATCTCTCTTCCCCACTAAACCTTCACCACTCACATCCACCCACTCTTCCCAATAAACCTACCTCATAAACTCCACCTACCTTCAAAACTCAAAACCAATTTCCCACCCAAACCCACCCATATGGCCGAACCTTAACCCCCCCCCCTCCCTTCCCTATATAAAGACCTCCATTCTTCATCAAATTCACACAACACACCCCTCTACACTCCTCTTGGCCGAAACCACATCTCCCTCTCCCTCTCCATATTTCTTCTTCTTCTTCTTCTCTTCTTTTGTTTATTGCTCGAGGGCGAGCAATATTCTAAGTTTGGTGTGGTAAAAGCATAGCTTTTTTTGTTTTTCCATTACCATTGATGGCATCTAAGACCGGAGAATCCTCTAGAAGAGGGAAAGGGAAGACAAAAGCTTCCACATCCGAGTCATGGGAGATGGAAAGGTTCATCTCCAAAGCCCATCAAGACCACTTCTATGATGTTGTGGCCAAGAAGAAGGTGATCCCTGAGGTCCCTTTTAAACTCAAAAGAAATGAGTATCCGGAGATCCGACATGAAATTCAAAGAAGAGGTTGGGAAGTTCTAACAAATCCCATCCAACAAGTCGGCATCCTAATGGTTCAAGAGTTCTATGCCAATGCATGGATCACCAAGAACCATGATCAAAGTAAGAACCCGGATCCAAAGAACTATGTTACAATGGTTCGGGGGAAATACTTAGATTTTAGTCCGGAGAATGTGAGGTTGGCGTTCAACTTGCCATACATGGAAGAGAACGCACGCCCCTACACAAGGAGAGTCAACTTTGATCAGAGGTTGGACCAAGTCCTTATGGACATATGTGTAGAAGGAGCTCAATGGAAGATTGACTCCAAAGGCAAGCCGGTTCAACTAAGAAGATTGGACCTCAAGCCTATAGCTAGAGGATGGTTGGAGTTTATTCAATGCTCAATCATTCCCACTAGCAACCGGTCTGAAGTTACTATAGACCGGGCCATCATGATCCATAGCATCATGATTGGAGAAGAGGTGGAAGTTCATGAGATTATACCTCAAGAACTCTACAAGGTGGCTGACAAGTCCTCCACTATGGCAAGGTTAGCCTTTCTTCACCTCATTTGCCACCTATGCAATTCAACTGGGATTGACATAGAGGGAGATATCCTCATCAAAGAGGACAAGCCCATCACTAAGAAAAAGATGGAGCAAGCAAGAGAGCCCAGTCATGAAGCTCAAGAGGCGCAGGAAGCTCATCACCATGAGATTCTGGAAATGCCTCAAATGCACTTTCCTCCACAAAACTATTGGGAGCACATCAACACCTCCCTAGAAGAATTGAGTTCCAATATGGGACAACTAAGGGTGGAACATCAAGAGCACTCCATCATGCTTCATGAAATAAGAGAAGATCAAAAAGCAATGAGGGAGGAGCAACAAAGACAAGGAAGAGACATAGAAGAGCTCAAGGACATCATTGGTTCCTCAAGAAGGAAACGCCACCATCACTAAGGTGGATTCATTCCTTGTTCTTATTTCCTCTGTTTTTCGTTTTCTATGTTATGTGCTTATCTATGTTTGTGTCTTCATTACATGATCATTAGTAGTTAGTAACTTTGTCTTAAAGATATGAATGTCCTATGAATCCATCACCTCTCTTAAAAGAAAAATGTTTTAATTCAAAAGAACAAGAAGTACATGAGTTTCGAATTTATCCTTGAACTTAGCTTAATTATATTGATGTGGTGACAATGCTTCTTGTTTTCTGAATGTATGCTTGAACAGTGCATATGTCTTTTGAAGTTGCTGTTTAAGAATGTTAAATATGTTGGCTCTTGAAAGAATGATGACTAGGAGACATGTTATTTGATAATCTGAAAAATCATAAAAATGATTCTTGAAGCAAGAAAAAGCAGCAAAGAACAAAGCTTGCAGAAAAAAAAAATAAAAAAAAAATTTAGAAAGAAAAAGAAAAAGCAAGCAGAAAAAGCCAATAACCCTTAAAACCAAAAGGCAAGGGCAAATAAAAAGGATCCCAAGGCTTTGAGCATCAGTGGATAGGAGGGCCTAAAGGAATAAAATCCTGGTCTAAGTGGCTAAACCAAGCTGTCCCTAACCATGTGCTTGTGGCGTGTAGGTGTCAAGTGAAAACTTGAGACTGAGCGGTTAAAGTCAAGGTCCAAAGCAAAAAAAAGAGTGTGCTTAAGAACCCTGGACACCTCTAATTGGGGACTTTAGCAAAGCTGAGTCACAATCTGAAAAGGTTCACCCAATTATGTGTCTGTGGCATTTATGTATCCGGTGATAATACTGGAAAACAAAGGGCTTAGGGCCACGGCCAAGACTCATAAAGAAGCTGTGTTCAAGAATCATCATACTGAACTAGGAGAGTCAATAACACTATTCGAAATCTGAAGTTCATATAGATGCCAATCATTCTAAACTTCAATGGATAAAGTGAGATGCCAAAACTATTCAAGAGGCAAAAAGCTATAAGTCCCGCTCATATGATTGAAGCTTTGCTTCATTGATAGTTTGGAATTTATAGTATATTCTCTTCTTTTTATCCTATTTGATTTTCAGTTGCTTGGGGACAAGCAACAATTTAAGTTTGGTGTTGTGATGAGCGGATAATTTATACGCTTTTTTGCATTGTTTTTAGTATGTTTTTAGTAGGATCTAGTTACTTTTAGGGGTGTTTTCATTAGTTTTTATGTTAAATTCACATTTCTGGACTTTACTATGAGTTTGTGTGTTTTTCTGTGATTTCAGGTATTTTCTGGCTGAAATTGAGGGACTTGAGCAAAAATCAGATTCAGAGGTTGAAAAAGGACTGCTGATGCTGTTGGATTCTGACCTCCCTGCACTCAAAGTGGATTTTCTGGAGCTACAGAACTTGAAATGGCGCGCTTTCAATTGCGTTGGAAAGTAGACATCCAGGACTTTCCAGAAATATATAATAGTCCATACTTTGACCAAAAATAGATGACGTAAACTGGCGTTCAACGCCAGCCTTCTGCCCAAATCTGGCGTCCAGCGCCAGAAAAGGATCCAAAACCAGAGTTGAACGCCCAAACTGGCACAGAAACTGGCGTTCAACTCCACAAATGGCCTCTGCACGTGCTACACTTAAGCTCAGCCCAAACACACACCAAGTGGGCCCAGGAAGTGGATTTATGCATCAATTACTCACTCATGTAAACCCTAGTGACTAGTTTATTATAAATAGGACCTCTTACTATTGTATTAGACGTCTTTTTGACCATCTTTGAACGCATTGTTCTTAGACCATAGGGGCTGGCCACACGGTCATGCCTGGACCTTCACTTATGTATTTTCATACGGTAGAGTTTCTACACTCCATAGATTAAGGTGTGGAGCTCTGCTGTTCCTCAAAGATTAATGCAAAGTACTACTGTTTTCTATTCAATTCTTCTTATTTCTCTTCTAAGATATCCATTCGCACCCAAGAACGTGATGAAGGTGATGATTATGTGTGACGCTCATCATCCTTCCCCCTTATGAACGCGTGTCTGACAAACACTTCCGTTCTACATGAATTAAGCTAGAATGAGTATCTCTTAGATCTCCTAACCAGAATCTTCGTGGCGTAAGCTAGAATGATGGCGGCATTCAAGAGAATCCGGAAGGTCTAAACCTTGTCTGTGGTATTCTGAGTAGGATTCAATGATTGAATGACTGTGACGAGCTTCAAACTCGCGAGTGCTGGGCGTTAGTGACAGACGCAAAAGGAGGGTGAATCCTATTCCAGCATGATCGGGAACTGACAGATGAATAGCCGTGCCGTGACAGGGTGCGTGAGCATATTATTCACTGAGAGGAGGGGATGTAGCCACTGACAACGGTGATGCCCTTGCATAAAGCCAGCCATGGAAAGGAGTAAGACTGATTGGATGAAGATAGCAGGAAAGCAGAGGTTCAGAGGAACGAAAAGCATCTCCATTCGCTTATCTGAAATTCCTACCAATGATTTACATAAGTATCTCTATCCCTATTTTATTATATAATATTCGAAAACACCATTATCACTTTATATCTGCCTGACTGAGATTTACAAGGTGACCATAGCTTGCTTCATACCAACAATCTCCGTGGGATTCGACCCTTACTCACGTAAGGTATTACTTGGACGACCCAGTGCACTTGCTGGTTAGTTGTATCGAAGTTGTGACAATTATGTATTGAGATCAGAGCACCAAGTTGCTCATGTTGTCGGGGATTGTTTGAGCCTGGACATCACAATTTTGTGCACCACCTTTCCTCCAAGATGTGAAGCTTGATTCATGAGACCTAGATCTTGATACCAATTAAAGGTTTTTGATGGCCTAGAGAAGGGGGTTAAATCTGTGGCCTTCTTTTAAACTTGATTAATTTTTCCTCAAACCAAAAAAATAAAACTTGGCTTCTGTTCTGTCTGCGAGATGGATTATGCAGGAGAAATTTTATTTTGTCTCATAAATTGTGAAAAATAGAATCAGTGCAGGGAAGAAGAATATGACACAATCATATATCTTGGTTCAGTTGCTTTATACAATGCAACCTATATCCAGTTTCCACCACAACGTTGGTGGAATTTCACTATCATTTCAAGTATTACATACACCAATTTCCAAGGACTCAATATAATCCTATCAGGGACAAATCAAGTTTCAACATAAACTTGACTTAGCTAGGCAACATCCTAGACTCTCAATGCACTAAGTTCTTACCCAACTTAGCAAGGGATATATCAGATACAAGATGCAAAATAGAAATACAATCAAAAGAGGCAAGAAATAAATTTTGGCTTTTTTTTCAAGTTTTTCTCTATACCTTTTCTCTTAATGGCTTTTTTTAATGCCTTATTTATATGCCTTTTACCACTGAATATAAACAAAGAAAGATACAACATACAAACAGAATACTCAATGATAAACCATGAAGGAGATGATGTTGAATAGCTCAAACTCTATATGCTGAACCTAGATTCTGAACTCTCAAATGTAGCTATTCATCTTGACAGAATGCTCCCTTTAGTGTAGGTGCAATGCTTCCAAGACTTCAAACCAAGATTTGTGAGGTTTCTCTCTTCTCTTCTCACGGATTCTCTCTCTTTGAGCAGAAATAAAGATTATTTTTCTTTTTGTATGAGCTCTGTTTCCTTAGCTAGGGTTTGCTTCCCAAGTCAACTCCTTGAATCTTGAACCAGCTGAGATCTTCCTTTTTTTTTCTTTTCTCAGATCAGAAAATCAGGGATTTGAATTTAGAAATAAGCAATATAGTGAAGGATGAGCAGTGGCAGCTTCATTGATCTTGGATTCCTCAATGGATTTTCCAAATCTAAACCCTTAATCTTATGCTTTGACTCCAAGAAATAATATTAGCCATTGACTCACATAAGAGAAAAGTAACCACCACTTTTTTCACATTGTCTGAAATGGTTGTGCAGATGGAAGAAGAAAACAGCAAGCAATTGACTTGCATATAAATGAAAACTATATTTAACCTTTGATTTTGCTTAACTTGTTTGTGTTGATATTGATTTGACATAGCCTCCTTGATTAGCTTTTCTGTCTTCTTTGGCTCTTGGTAAGAGAAAATTGAACTCTCTTTTCTTCTCTGAGCATTACTCGAAACAACATAGCTTTAGCTAAGGGTTGCTTCTCGTTTTCTTGAATGTCAATGGACTGGGTTATGGATTCATCTCCATTTAGCAGCCTTGGTCCAAGAAACGATGGCTCATATGCTAGGTTTTCTTTGATTGAGTTGATTAATGATATTTAGGCCTGCAACACTAAACAACTTCATCAAATCCTACTTGAGCTTTTAACCAACCATCAACATGTTTTGTCATCATCAATTATTGTTATTATTTATTAAACTCAAAATATATTTTGGATGGATTGTTGAGTGACAATTTGCTTTAATCTATAGGTGTTGTTGTTCCTAAGGACGAAGAGTTTAGAATCAGAATAGAATATAGTTCTAGACAGTCGATCGTCGCAGCAATTAGGAGTTCCACTATCTCTAGAAGAGTCGATTATATTGTGTGTGAGTCTGAGCCACAGACATTCTATGCAAAATGCAAGATGTTTGGTTGCGGGTGCGATTGGCTTATTCGAGCCAGCTTGATTCAAAAAAAATATTATTAGAAGATACAGTGATACACAATGGGAGGCACACGTGCCCATGGGAACGATTTCACCGGATTATTCCAAGTTAGACTCAGACACGGTTGCGAAGGCTAAGAAACCATTGGTTGAAATTGACCCATCCCTAAAGGTGAAATATATAATTGTGGAAGTCCAACCCAAGTTCAACTACACATCAATTATCGAAAGGCTTGGTTGACAAAACAGAAGTCGATCAAAAAAATCTTCGATGGTTAGGAAGAATCTTACCAAGCTTTGTCATTGTGGTGAACAATATAATGGTTCAAAGATGCCTGGCTCAGTTGTCCAAATAGAAACACAACTCCTATATAATAGGAGTAAAAACATGGATGATATCAGAATACTTCGCCAGATTCTGGAGTTTTAATTCCTACATTAGACCGTTTCAACATTACAAGTCTCTAGTTTAGGTTGACGACAGCACACGCCAAAGGTGCCCTTTTGGTTGCAATTGCACAAGATGGAAACCAAAATATTGTGTCGATTGCTTTTGTCATTATGGAGGGGGAGACCACTGATGCATGGTACTTTTTCCTCAGTAATTTACAAAGACATGTTGTTAGGAGAAACTGTGTGGGGATAATCTTTGATTGTCATGAGTGAATAAGGGCAACAGTAAATCGTAGCAACGGTGATTGGGAACCTCCAAAATCATGGTGGATATTTTGTATTAGGCACATCGGTAGCAACTTCTTAAGGGCATTCAAGACCATGTACTTGCATAAGCTTGTTGTCAATATAGATTTTTTATGCTATTATTATTTCTACTTATGATGTGTTAGTGGTGCCTAATACGATAATGTATTGTGTGATTTGCAAGCTATTCAAGGACATTAGAAGAGTATAATATCAACTATAAGAAGTTGGAAGAGTGAGGCGAGGCACATGCCCAGTGGTGTGACAACATCGAACTTCGCTAGTGAGTATTGGCATTTGACGAGGGACATCAATGGTGTCACATGACGACAAACCTATTTGAGTGCATAAATTCAGTGTTGAAGGGTTCCCAAAATGTTCATGTGTTTGCACTCGTCCGAACAACATTTTATCAGTTGAACAAGCTATTTACGCAAAAGAATGTCGAGGCTCATGAGTGCAAGTGTGCTGGATTTACTTACTCTGAATTTGTCACTCAGCGGATAGAAGCAAATATGCAATGTGCAGAAAATATAATTGAATGTACACCGGTTTGATAGACAAAATGAGGTGTTTGAGGTGCGCAAAATGCCCAGTGAAAAAGTGTTAACGGTTAATCTTGTGTGATGGATGTGTGACTGTGGACACTTTTAAGTGGAGCAACTGACTTGTCGCCATGTTATTGCTTGTTGTGCTAACCAACACTTCGATTAGCAAGTGTATGTCAATAACATGTACAAGATATCAGAGATTCATAAGGTTTACATATTTGAGTTTGTTTCGTTGAGCAACATGGAGGCATGAACTACTTACCTAGGACTGATGATGGTCGCTAATCCTACCTTAAGGCGAGTGACAAAAGGTCATAATGGACCCGCTATCTTATTGAAATGGATTCATAGAAAATGTGTGGTCCTTGAATATGTTGTCTTTGTGGAAGACAGGGTCATAGTCGTAGTCGATGTCCTTAGCGTACTGAACCGAGTGGAGATACCGAGATTGGTGGCAATGGTGGTGCGTAAGTTCCTTTAGGTTGTTATATTTAAATTAATGTATTTGTATTTTCAAATTAATTTTATAAATTAATGTATTTAAAACTTTGTGTTAATTTTATGAATTAATGTATTTAAATTTATCTATTAATTTTATGAATTAATGTAATTGAAAGTTTCTGTTAATTTTATGAATTAACGTATTCGAATTAATAAGTTAAGTTTTGAATTTTTTTAATATTAATTTAAAGTTAATATCAGAAATAACAACTAAATACAACTTTTTTGTAAATAAATTAATTTTATTATTAATATAAAAATCTGATATAAAGAACATATACGAAAAAAAAAAAACTAAAAACCTTTTTATTTTTTCTTTTCTAGCCACTTCAACTCTTTTTTTTCATCAACTTTCCAATAGGTGATGGAATAAATTTATCAGGTGAATTAATTTCCGTTCATAAGTTATACGGATGACCTATATCAAAAATATTGATCTCTGTCGTACCCATTTCACCTGCCTCTTTTGGAGAAGACGTACCAAGATTGTATTCATCAACATCCTCTTCTAACGCATTTTTCAAGTCAAACTTAATTGACCTACGTGAAAATATCGGCACACGAGCTATGTCGATTAAAAGATGTAGAGTGATGTTACCACTCCTTCTAAAATCAACTAATGTACAACCTGAGGTGTGGTTAGAAGTAGTATGTCTTCGTTATCGATCGATGCCCGACGTTCATAGGTTACAATAATATAATATTATAATAAAAATTATCCATAAAAGTAAAAATTCGAAATATACAATTTTTATTATTTGCAAAATATAATAAAAATTTTAAAAATATAATTATTTATTAGTTATAATAATAGAAAATTATAATAACATAATGAACATTACAATTATTTAACTTATAATAATATAATATTATAATTACAACTTTTTTTAAAAAAATAATATGTGAAACTATTTTTAATTTCTTAGAGAATATATTATTATTAAAATATTATTATTTATTAGTTATAATCATATGAAATTAAAATAAAATAATATTGTTAAATACAAATATTTAAGTTAAAATAATATTATATTATAATAAAAATTATCCAAAAAATAAAAATCTAAAATATATTATTTTTATTATTTTCAAAAAATAATTAATGTTTAAAAAATACTAATTATTTATAAATTACACTAATAGTAAATTATAATAATATAATAAACATTACAACTATTTAACTTATAATAATATAATATTATAATTAAAACTATTTTAAAATAACAATATCCAAAATTATTTTTATTTTCTTGCATAAAATATAATTATTAAAATATTAAAATTATTATTAATTATAATAATTACAAATTAAAATAATATTACTAAATAATATTAACAAAATAAACGATAACAAACTAATTATAAATGGTAACACTAAAATAATATTAACCAAATAATAAGCTCTAAATAAGTGAAAATAATAAAATATAAATTTTTAAGTACATACTTATAATTTTTTTATGTGTAAAATTCACTCTAAATACACTAAATATTCTCTAAGTCTCTATTTTTTTTTTTGCAAAAGTCGCACAACAATATATTTCTTCCTTCAAATCCTCTAGAGGCTCTCATATTTTTTGTCTATTTCATTCCTTCATATCATTCTCTTTCTCTTACTCTTTCTATTCTTTCATTCTCTATTTTACTGATTGAAGAGAGTTTCATTTATGTCAAATTTAACAACGAAATCTCTTGTTGTGTCGTCTATTTTCAGAGCATGTATTGTCTTCTGCATGCAAGCAATTGCAGCACGCAGTTTCCACACATATTACCAACACGCGACTTATATGTAGAAAAAATAGTTAAACTATTCTAAAAAACTTGAGCATAATTTTTGAAAAAATTACTCTAAACGTAGCAACACGTCTCCTACGTGTTGCGTTAGGGAGCGCCACGCCATCTGAACGAGATTAACACGCGATTTGCGTGTTGTGTCAGAATTTTCACCTACAATTCTAAACATCATAAAATATTCTAAATGTTAATATTCTAAAAATGCATCGCTTACTTTATTTTCTATATAAAAAATAATTTTTGAAGATGATAACATCATTTTGTAACTACCCTTCTATGCAGAACAACATTCTGTAACTACCCTTTATACCAACTTTGCTAACATTCTCTTTGTATGTATCTTTAATTTAATAATTAACTATTTATATACAATAGGTAAAAAAGTACTTTTAGCTTTTAAAATAAATTACTAATAAGTGGATTTGGAAATGCACTCTAGACTGTGAAATATATATGTGGACTCAATGCAAATTGATTAACTTGAATAAACAGCGGATTATACTATACCATGCATAGCGCAAGTTGCTAAATTGTAAGGTTACAAGTTATTGCCTTATTGGCTACACTATGCATGTTTCTATCTTCTAATTGTTTCATCACCGACCATAATTAGCTTCTTTGTTGTTTAATTTTAATTTTTCCTATTCTGTTATTGTTACTCTCTTAGCTTATAGTTATCGGGTTAAGCCTTTATATAGTTCGTAATTAAGTGGAATGAATGGATTTTATAGAATAAAAGATCGAAGTCTTTGAAGAAATCAATAGAACCTGGAAAAGTTGTGGCGACTGGTGTGGCTTCATTATTATTTGTTGATAACAATACTAGAGACAACAATAATACACGTTGATACTATAGATGATAAATTTTTTTTGGTCAATATTAACTAATATTTTAAAAAGATTTTTATTTTTATTATCTTAAATTATAAATTTTAAATTTTTAAATTTTTTGAATTTTAAATTTTAGAAGTTTCATATATTTTTTTAAAAATATACATTAAAATATAAATAAAAATAAACTATTAAAAAAGAAGGCAACATTTTAGATATTTCTTATACATAAATTTTGGATGTTTAAATTTTAAAAGTTTTATGTGTTTTTTTTTTTTTTTTTTTGAGAATGTACATTAAAAAATAAATGAAAACAAATAATATCTTTAAATTTTATATGTTTAAATTTTAGATGTTTCAGATTTTTTTATGATTTTGGATATTTTGTTTCATTAGATTTTGAATGTTCTTTTTAATAATTTTGAAATTTTTTTTGTTAATTTTTGAATTTTTTTTTAATAATTTTAAATGTTTCTACTTCCTTTTTATTCATCGTCTTGTTATAAAATTTGTTGATTTGTTGAAATGTTAGTTGGAGAGAGTGTTGATTAACTGAATTTTTTTATACGTGTATATATATTTTAACAAAAATGTTAGAGAGCTAATAAAATTTATTATTTTTTACTAACAGTTATCAATATTAAAAATGTGAATTAAAAATATGTTGTTAAATTAATAAAATAAAAAATTAGACTGATAACTAAAAAAATTGACTAAAAATAATAAATTATATTAGTTCTTTAACTTTTCTCTATTTAAAATGTTCATCAAGTAGTTATAAGAATCTAAATTAAATTTGGAGAGATTCAAATTAATAAATTTAATTAAAAAATCCATAAAAAGGCCAAACATCACATTTTAAAGCAAAGTACGAAGACATCCGATCTTAATTAATATGTGACCCCGACATTTACTTAAGCAGATGAGTGGGCTGACCACTCGACCAATTCAAATTGGTTACTTACATGACACACTTGAAATCATCATAATTAACAAAGTCTTATTTTTTATAATAACAATTAATTTCTACATACTTTTTTGTTCCCTCTAAATACTTTAATATTAACATATCAAAGATTCTAAAAGGAGTTCAAGAAAATAACATCTAACTATCATTATTCAGATGGATTCTTTGTTATGGAATGCGTTGCTTCTGTTCTCATCAGTAACACAGTGCAGTAACCCTAAAAGGAGGCAATAAAATAGATTATTAGGTTTTTTTATTTATTATTAATTTTCATGATCCAACTTCACTAAATTTTAAGATGGATGGAAGGATCGATCCATTCTTTAAGTAGTCCTCCATCAAAGTTAAAGGATTAGTAACAAATAAGCTTGATAAAATTCTAATAAAATTCTTGGTATGAACTAACCCTAGCTAGCTAGACAATTTGTAATAACCGAAACAACTTTGAAACAATAATTAAATTAATTAAGGTCAAATAATACACATACATAAACTGAACTCTTAATTATTAATTAACAGATACACTCATAATAATAATGAACAATTCTTGATATATGGGAGCGAAGCTAATTAGGGAAGTTACTCTTGACACCTAAACATAGTTCCATTTACACAAAGAGTTCAGCAACACTTGAAATTGGAAGAAAAGAAACCATAACAAAAGGAACCCTAATTAATTCCTAGTTTGAACCTTGTTTGTTTCTTTGTTTTTCTAGAACAAACCTGAAGTACTTTCCTCCAATGACATGTTCATAAGATCTTCATGGCACTGAGCAGCACCATCATCAAAGAGCCACTTCTCGAGCAACGTTAGAGGCACCTGTTGCTGCGCCTCTGATGAGGACAAGTACTTTGGTTTCCTTTCATCGTCGGATTTGAAGCTCAAGAGAGAATCAAAGCCATGATCTGCTTCGCTGTTATTAGAACTAAATGAATTTCCCGAATTTGTGGTCATTTCAGCACACAAGTTCGGGGATTTCATCCAATTCTCCAGCAACTTGGATATGTTTTCATAGCTTGAGGCGTACGAAGAAGAAGAAGAAGCAGCCTGGCTTGTTCTTGTGACAAATGTGGAAGCATCATAAGATGATGACGACTCAGATAAGACATTGTTGTTATTATTGGAGGATTTGCTGAGGGACAAGGCTTCAGACAGGGCTTGTTTGGCCATGTGAATATCTGTCTGAAGCCTTCTCTCCCACTGTCCCTTTGGCTGGGATCTTGAAGAGTTTCCATCTTGGTAGTCGCCGCCGTCTTCGGCCGCTCCGCTTTGATTCTTGGCGAGCTTCTTCTTGAGATGCGTGTTCCAGTAATTCTTAATATCATTGTCCGTTCTTTGTGGAAGGTAGGATGCTATAGCAGCCCATCTGCAGCCATTATATAATTTATATATAACCAGCTCATCATTTCACAAAGTTAGTAAATTAATTAAATGAACATAAAATATTTGACTTGTTTTAGATAATTAATATAAAAAAAATTATTAGCAAATTAGAGATCCAGAATACCTATTCCCTAAAAGGGCTTGGAGGTGGATAATCATCTTCTCCTCATGGTCGGTGAAGTTACCTCTTTTGATACCTGGTCGAAGATAATTAGTCCATCTAAGCCTGCAGCTCTTACTGCATCTCATCAACCCTAGAAAATTAAACATAAAACAAATTAATTAATTAAAAATAATTACTAGCTAGTTAATTAATTACATTACCTGTATTGGTGGGAACGGATCTCCAATTGGAAGGTCCATGTTCTTGGATATAAGAGACTAAGATGATGTCTTCCTCAGGAGTCCAAGGCCCTTTCTTGATCCCAATTTTCTCACAGCAAGGTGGCCTCCCCATTACCCTATCTTTACTTTATGAACTTACTTTGAGATCCAAATGAAGATTTGTATGGTGTTAAAGAGTAGTAGTGGGTAGGGTATGTGGTTTTGTAAATTATTACTACATGATGAGGAATAGAGGAATTGAGAAGGCTAGGTTAGTTTCCTTCTTTGGAATGAAGAGACAAAGCATTCACAATTGGACTTGTCTTCGAAAATACGTTTGTATATATGTATATATAAATATAGAAACAAACCTCGGTTTTAATTTGAGACCATAGGTTAAAGCGGTTACGTTGCCACCGCTCCATTTACTCTTACCTTCCAAATATCACCTAAGTGTCACAACTCACAACTAAACTTTTCACTCATATGCCTATTTTCATCATTTAAACACATTGTAATTTTCTTTATACACGTATCTTATTATTGTTATTATTGTTATACCAATATATATACGTGATTCCTTTAATATGAATTATTAATATTTACTATGTACAAAAACATTCTTATTAATTAGTTCGTATTTTTCCGATAATTATAAAAATAGTTGACTCCCACAGGGAAAAAAAATTACATCAAACTTTAGAATATTCTTTCTTATGAGTAGTCAAACATAGAGCCCAATGTTTACTTTGTTTGATAAATCTTTTTTTTTTTTTTGTAAATTCTGATTACAATCAATAACTAATTAACAAAATGCTTTAATTTTTGTCATTAATTGCTAAAAGTATAACTTGAACTGAGAAGCAAGGTAACATTATGTAGGAGTCATTGTTACACTAATTATTTTAGATTTTTATTTCCCACACACCAAGTGGTTTTCTTTATTGCTCTTTTATATTTTTAGTTATTATATGTGGTTGAAATATGCAAGATCTTTTTCTACTATATATAAGTGTGTTTTTTTTTCCTCTTTATTATCCTTAAATTTGAGTAGTTATGTTTTTATGTCATCTAGCTAATTATTAGATTTTGTATAGAGATTGTTATTTTCGGAAGTAATTAGCCCTCTGACCTTGTGATATGTGACTGATTGATAATGATCTTGCTCCAATGTGCGTGTGTTTGTTTGTTTTTTAATTAATGTGTGGCTCTAAAGTCGTTCATAATTATTATAATTATTATTATTATCTGATCCTACCCTCACTACTACTACTCGTTAAAAATATAGAGGCAGTTGGTTTGGTTTAAGACTTTAGGTTTCAAACGTTGTTGCCTTTTTCAAAGTAAATTCTTAATCAAGCTTTAATCTCTGGTAATTGCCATCATAAATTCATAATATATAATAGGTAGCTATCGTCTTTATTCGGAGCAGCGGTGTAATGCTAATGTGAAGTAGAAGAGATTATTAATCACCTTTATTCTTCACTTGTCGTCATCATCATTATGCATGGTTGCTATAGATTATGTTTAAATATTAGAAGGATATAATTAGAAGAACAAATTAGTACTGTGGTCATTATTCATTAAAATAATCTCTATCAATCATTTGCTGGCTGCAACATATATCTAAGATATATATATAGCAGCTCTTAAGAATTAATGAATTTCACACTATACCATCTATCTTAATCACAGTATCGTCTTAATTAAGTCTTAACATATATTCTTAAATACCCAAAGGCTGAAGCAACATATAATAAAGAAAGTAGTGTTTTAAAACCTACCGCAGCATATGGAATTCACAATAATCATACATTCTAACTGCCATATATATATACTTGATGAAAGCATATATTTCGCCGTTATTGATGATAACCGTCTTTTAAAATTTTAGTACGTACATACTACATACATACATTAAAAAAATATTGAAGTTATGCATATTATTTTGATAAAATATTTTATTTAATACTTCATTCTCAGTTGTGATTATAAACATAAATTTAAAAAATATTTTGTATAAATTAAAATATGAAAATACAATTATCTTATTATTCTTATTCTATTTTATTTCCACTTATTCTAGTAAATGATTACTAATAATGGAAAAAATTAATTAATGTTGCTTAATCTTTTCAAATATACAATTATTTATAATTAAATGAAATTTTAAAAATAAAAAATAACTATTTAAATTTGAGAAAATAAATACAAAATAATAATTATTACAGTTTGAGAGGATTCATTATACTAAAGGAACTAAAAGTAGTAGTACATATTTATTATTAAAAGTAAAAGGTAAACTACTAAAATTATGCATTCGAGTTTTGGAAACATTGACAAAAATAATTCTTACTTTTGACCATAACAAAATTATTCTTAAAAAATTATAAAATACAATAAAAATAATTAAAATAATAATTTTTTTAATAAGTAATAAATTATTTTTGTATTTGGAAAACTATTTATGTATTTAATCTAAAATTTTATTAAAATATTTAGATAACTATTTAAAAATTACATACAAAAAATCAGATAAAAATTTGACCTCTAATTTTTTTTTTAATTTTAAAAAATATTCTTGGCTATTGATAAAAAATCATCAAAAAGAATATACTTAACATAAAATTATTAAATTTTAAATTTATAACTGTCTTATTTTTTAGTAATGCTTAAAAAAATTATATCAAAATTTAATGTATAAACTATTTTTTGAGAATATATATTTAATGATAAATACTTTTGTCGTATTTTAAAATATTTTGAGGACATTTTTATCGTTAATAAAGTAGAGATCATTTTTGTTAATATTCTCATCAGAATTGACTCTAAATAAAAGTAAAAATATTAATTTTAAAAAACAGTTATTACTGGGAAGAGGTAACAACTAACTGCATCAACTTTATATGAAAATATGAAATCAAAGGAGAGGAGAGATCAGAGTAGGTGTATTGTGAAGCAAACAAATCTTAATCGTCTTGCAAGACCAAATCGATATCTGACTAGGTAATACTTCAATAATAATCTTCTTCTTCTTCTTCTTCTTCTTCTTCTTCTTCTTATTATTATTATTATTATTATTATTATTATTATTATTATTATTATTATTATTATGTTAAAAATGACGTGACACACCTAGTGGCTGCAACTACGATTGAGACCAATGTTTTGTATTTAATAATTTAATTGGGTTTGAAAATTGGATGTTGTGGCATATGCAAATGAATGAATTGGGAGGAGTTATTAGGCAACAATGAGCTGTTTGCATGGTCCCATATATATATACCTAAACTTATTAGTTTCTACCTCAATGTAAACCAACCATTATTTTTGAAAGAACCAACTATATAGATATATTAGGTTCCTCATTTTTTGTAAATCTAAACGAAAGCATAGTTTAAATCAAACCCAGCCGTAGGTTCGAACTTCCTCTTTCTGCTCGTTTCAATACTCAATATATTATAGGCTCTCCATCATAATTTTTACCCTATCAATAACAAACATTAGGAAGATAAAAATTCAGAGCATGTAGTTAAATAGTGTATAGTTATTTAGACTAATTAGATACTTTAGTATATCGAATATAAGTAAAATTGTTTAATTTGTGGAAGAGATTGAAAATGATAAAAGATTAAATAACATCTTTAATCCTAATTTTATTTAAATTGACATTAATTTGATAACCGAAACAAGTTCAGTTGATGTAGTTTCTATGGAGTTTTATATCGTGGAACCAATACCTAAAAAAGAATCTAACATCAATGAGCCAACACTTGCAAAAAAAAAAAAAAAAAGTTCATAAGACCTTGTGCTTTTTTACCATAATAGCTAGTTTTTGTGATGATGGTTTTTGAAGTCTATTATAATTTCTTAGGCTACTCTTTTTCCCAATGCTTTAAGTTCGATTCTCATTAGCTTGTAAACCATAAATAATAAATAACAAATAAATTGTTGACATCAATTCAATTCAAAAAGAAAAAAATGGAATCAATTTAAGTCTATGCTTATCAATTGATGGATTAGCTAAATTAGAAAAAAAAAATTGTAGTTAAGGACCAAATTGATGTTAACCGTGAAAAGAAAGTACTCACTGTATAATAAATTATAGAGACAAATGTAAATAAACACTATAATGTTCATTAGTAAAAAGATTGGGTACATATCTTCAATATTATTGTAGTTAATGTAAAATATTTTTTAGAATTCCACGAAAGAACAGTTGCTCTTACATGAATATTTATAACTAATTTAAGGATCAAATTACATCTGTAATGTGTTTTATCATCCAAAGATTAATTTGTTACCCCTTATACATTGAACAACGGAAAGAAGGGGAAAACAACGGAGAATTAAAAGTAATTTTGCATGATAATGAAGTCAATGTGTCAACAAAATAAATAGCGAACAAAGTTGGAATTTTCTTTTTTCTTTTTTAAGTTGAAACGGCGTGGTAGACTGGTAGCCAAGCCGATGGAAAAGAAATTACAAGCAAATTAAAAGAAATTACATATATACGCAGAATCCTTATCTAGACACAAATGACAAATCTAATATTATTAAGTGCACCCACTAACTTTATCTAAGATACACTTAATCATTTATAGGTATTGCCAACTTAAATGTTTGTGTGATTAACAATGATATACTAAACTTGTGAGTCTACAAGAATTTTCCCATAGGAAAGGGGAAAAGTTACAGAACCTCAATATATTATTAAGGGGAAAAAAGTGTCAAAGTTTAAACTTTAAACAGCAGAGACAATGTATTCTTCCAAGAACTTAAAAAGCTCTTGTGCAACTATAGCAGGATACTCCTCTTGTGGAAGAAGTGCACCTGGAACCTCCACAAACTTGCTCACCCCTTTGGCTCCCTTAAGAGCTTCCATCTCAGCCTTTGACCTCTTTGGAGCTCCTTTGGCTGATACAACCAAGACCGGTGTCTTTCCTTCCAACCCCGCAAAGAGTTCGAGGAACTCTTCACGAGATGTTACGGGGTCCAATTCCCCAGTCAAGAAAGCAGCCGGCAAGTATCGTGCTCCTTTTCGTTTTGTCAATGCGTATCTGCTTTCCACAATTCCTGGAGTCACGTTATCCGGGTTTTCATAGACATGGGATTTGTACTGTGATTGGATTGATTTCTCGTTGCTGACAAGCATGTTATACATCATCCAGCCAACTGCAGGAGCCTTTAATGTGCCTCTTAGAAGACCATATCTGTAAAGTTTATTAGAGAAAGAGCAGAGAAACCAGTTATATTATTCATATTAGTGTTCCTTTGGCCAAATCAGACAACATTATTTTGATTTTTAGTTAATATTTAAGATAATCAGGTTAAATCTGCTTCCCTTTAAGTAGTGACCAGAAAGCAATGCAGAGTAACAAAAATATGATCATCACCGGAAAAAGAAGTGCAACAGAAACATTACCTTGTTTCCATGCTGGAATCTCGACCAAACACAATAGGAAGGGGTCCAGCCCAAGTTGGTGCAACTGCAGCTACAGCTTTGGGCTTCACCAAACCCTTTTTTGCCGCACGGACCACTATTGATGCAGCATGCCCTCCTCCGAATATTATCAAATCGTTCTCTAGTTTAACGGACAATGTTAGTCGTAAGCAGTCTAAGCACTAATCAATACAATCCAGGATTGGTTGGACATATCAAACTGCTTAAGGAAAGAAATATACATCCTTGAGGAAATAATGCAAACTGAAGACAATGGATAAACATAAGGCATACATTGCTCCAACAATTCACAAGAAGAATCATCATTTGTGATAGGCATAAATATTCAAGAATACAATGGAAGAAATATATCCACCAATTGGGTCTAGCTATCCTTTATTTAGTGTCTAAAGGCCTTTCCATTTTCCTAAGAAATATCCAAAAGCACCATAAAGAAGTACCTTAGCAAAAATTCATAGTGGAAGTTACTAAGTTTGTAAATACTACTCAAACTTCCAAACTAAACCCCACACAGAATCAGATATACAAATGAAAATTGCTATGGAACAAGAATTTAAAGTATGAAAAATGAAAAGAGAAAGATAAACAGCAATTGCAACCTAACCATCCCATGAAGATAAAAAGAATGATTAAACAAATATACTTCAAAGCTATATAAATCTTAGTCTAATTTAATACAAAATAAGATGGCCTCCCCCAGTACCTGGTTTTATTGGACCAGTGGGTGAATTGATGAAATCAACCAGAAATCTTTCCAATACATCGGCATTGTAATCAATCTTCGGCCGATCCGAATAGCCGAGACCAGGCCAATCAACTATGGTTGCACGCCAATTGATATTGCCGTTACGCTGAACAATGTCACCAGCTACTAATCTCCATTCCTCAACAGTGCTGACATCAGAAATAGTCGGCATCAGCAAGATATTCTGGGAAGGCTCCTCAGCCTCCTTCGCATGTTCCTCATAATAGATGTTTATAGAATTGTCATTGAATTTCCATTGCCAATTACTAGTCTGATCAAGAATAAAAAAAGGGTACAAATCATGAGTCACAGTCACACAAATTCTCTGAAGTTTGGCATGCACAAGCACAATAAAATAAATAAAAATAAATCCAAATTTCAATTTTTAACACAGATCACATAAGTAAAATAAACAGTTTAAGGAATAAAGGGTTAGAAGAGCCAGTTATTAATTTATTATTACCTTCAAAGGTGAGGGTTTTGGGTTGGCGGAGACGTTGGAATAATCAAGAGTGGTTGAAGCGCGAACCTTGAGGAAAGTGAGAGAGTGAAAGGAAAAGGGTCTGCGGATTTTGGAGTAAAGATTGAAGCTTTGAGGTGAAAAAGGCTTGAATGTTGCAGAGAGCGCCATTGTTAGATTACAGGGGAAGAGCTTCGAGTCCAACAAGGAGGCACTGCTGGAACACGGTGGAGATATTTTTTTCTTTTGGTGGAGAAAAATTCTGACAACTGCAATGACACGTCATCAACTTTGTATGCTTGGTGTAACTATTGGGTGTCTCACTGTCTCACACTCTCTTTCAAATATTTCAGTTAACCCCCCTTTGATTCTCCAAATATGACTTGGCCCCAGTCCATTCGGATGCAACTTGGCAAGGCTCTAAGACCATCTCCAACAGAAAATTTATCATTTTTTTTTTTTTTTTGGTGACTGAAATAAATTAAACAAAGAAAAACAAAAGAAACAAAACAAGGAACTGCTTAAATAGAGGGACAGTCCCGTTTAAGACTACTCTTAAACTCCTTCCAAGGTGAAAGAAGCTCCACATGCGAAAGTTGTAACTTCATCGCCATCTTTGCCATAGTATCTGCCACCGTGTTTGCATCTCTCATAATCAAACGAAAGTCAACACGCCAATTCCAATGCATGATATCTCTTATTTTGAGCACCAGTGGATCAATAAACCCAAAACCATCTTGAGTAACAAGATTAAATGCTTCCACACAATCCGTCTCACAAATAACATCTCGTTGACCCACATCCCAAGCTAAGAGATATCCTCTCCAAATAGCAAACAATTCTCCTTGAAGAATACTATTACTCTCAATCATTCCCAAACACCCCCTTTGCCAGCTCCCATTACAATCTCTAATAACACAAGCAAAACCAACACTATCACCCGAACCAAAATAACTAGCATCACAATTAATCTTAAAAGTACCAATGGATGGGGGATTCCAAAAACCATTTAGAGTAGAGGGAAGGGACATACGTTGTAATTCAAAAATATTTCTAAGCTCCTTTTCTGAAGTTAATGCCAGACAAATGACTTTTTCCGGAGGCCAAGTTTCATGGGGATTAAAGATGTCGTTATTCCTTGCTCGCCATATCCACCAAAGTCCCGAAAAGAACTTGAACGGGTGCTCTCTGCTATGATACAAGAACCAGTTCTTCAAATCCAAAGGATGACAAGGAATATCCAACCTTTGCCAGACAAGCTGAGCTTTTGGACAATTCCGAATACAATGTATAACCGATTCCTGGCTAGAAAGACATCTTGGACACCTATCCGATGACGACATCCCTCTTCTAAAGCGAAAACTTGCAGTAGGAAGAGCCTCCTTAAGACACAACCAAGCCAAAAACTTATGCTTTTCCGGAACAAGCTGACGCCAAAGCCAAAGCCAATTCTCCCTCTCCTCCCAACCAAACAGCTGCTTACACAACCACAAGTAACCATTGCGTGAGTCATAGACTTTGGCAGCAGACCCACTCCAATACCAACCCACTTCCGGACCTGCTTGTTCATCTGGATTGTAAGAGAGAATATTATCTTTCAGATTTTGAGATAAAGGAGAATAAAGAGTATCCAAATGCCACCTACCAACCGACCAAATATCCTGTATCCGGAGATTCGAATCAGAAATGTGGACATAATCCATCTCATTAGATAACCGTCCTTCTCTCCTCCAGCTAGAAAACCAAAAATTCTGGTTCAAATCTCCAATACACCAAGCAAACCCATCCTTCAACACTTTCCAAGCCTTGCAAAGACACCTCCAAATGGGAGAGTCCTTGTTCTTAGGATAACTAAAACAGTCATATAGAGATGATCGGTATTTGGCATCCAATAATTGGACCCATAGCTTGTTTGGCTGCTGGAAAAAAGTCCAAACTAGCTTCCCAAGAAGAGCAATATTTACACAATAAGGATCTCTAATCCCCAAACCTCCATATTTTTTTGGAGTAACCAGTACCTTCCAACTAACAAGATTCAATCCTCTTCCATCAACTTGTCCTTTCCAAAGAAATTTCCTCATCATAGACTCCAATTTACTAATGATTCCTTTGGGAAAAATAGAGACCTGCATCTGGTACGTGGGAATAGCAGCGGCAACAGAATTAACCAAGCAGAGTCTACCAGCCCGATTGAGTAAACTCCCTTTCCAGCTTGCTAGCCTACTCCGAATCTTATCCAGGACACCATTGAAAGCTGAACGAGTCACTCTAGAATGGCTAAGGGTAACTCCAAGATACTTGCCCAAATCCTGGACAAATCTGATAGAGGATACCCCAGTGAAAACCTCTTTCCTTGTTGCAGAGACATTCTTGGAGCAAAGCGCTTTAGACTTCTCCACATTAATCTTCATCCCAGATGCTTTGCAAAAAGTCTCTAAAACCAACATCACATTTTGCACTTGTCTCTTTGTAGCTTTACAGAATAGAAGCAAGTCATCCGCAAACATTAAATGGGATATTCTTGGTCCCCCTCTAGAAATAGCAACCGGCTCCCACAAGCCCAAATCAACCTGATGACTAATAAAGCATGCCAGTCGCTCCATACACAACACAAAAAGATAGGGTGACATAGGGTCTCCTTGTCTAAGACCTCGACTAGGAGTAAAGCCATTCAGACGACTCCCATTCCAAAGAATAGATAAGGAAGAAGCAGTGACACAATTCATAATCAAATTAAGTGTAGGAATAGGAAAACCAAAGCTCTTAAGGGTATGAGCTAAAAACCTCCAGTCAACTCTGTCATAAGCTTTCTCCAGATCAATCTTAAAGGCCAGTGTGCCTTTCTTTGATTTAGTCTTCTTCATAAAGTGGAGGACTTCTTGAGCAATAATGATGTTGTCAGGAGTTCCTCGTCCCGGAATAAATCCTCCTTGAAGCGGGCCAACAATCTCCGCAAGATGAGGACGAAGCCTATTAACAAGGACCTTCGTGATGATCTTGTAAACTACATTGCAGAGACTAATCGGCCTGAAATCTTTCATAGATACCGGTGATTCAACCTTTGGAATGAGAACCAGTAAAGTCTCCAACATTCTCGGATCAAGAGTAACACCGGAGAATGCCTGCTTAACCATCTTCCAAACATCAAGACCAATGATCTCCCAATATTCTTTGAAGAAGAAAGCTTGAAACCCATCCGGACCTGGAGCTTTAAAAGAGTTCATGTGAAAAACAGCTGTTTTGACTTCCTCCATAGTAACTGGTGCCGTAAGATTATTGCAAGCTTCCTCATTCAGAGAAGGAAGAGGCACATCACCAAGGCAACCCAAATCAACATCATCCAAATGACAGAATAAGCTTTTATAGAAAGACTCTGCTTCTTGACTCAGAACTTCTGGATCAGTTTCCCACACTCCATCCTTGAGAAAAAGGCCATGAATCTTATTATGCTTCCTTCGCGCAAGAGTTTGAATATGAAAGAATCTTGTATTCCTATCCCCGAACCTTACCCACTGCTCTCTGGACTTTTGGAACCATAGGAGCTCTTCTTGCACTAGAGTATTATTATAATCATCAAGCAACTGTTGCTCTTTCTGACGCAAATAAATACTATCCACCACTTCCAAACGCTTTTGTAAAGAATTAATCTGCTGCTCTAATTCACATTTCTTAACAAAAATGTTACCAAATACCTTCGAGTTAAACTCTAGTGAATTCTTCTGTACTTCTGAAAGCTTGCCATGAATTCCTCTATTACCAGACCACCATGACTGGTTCACAATATCTTTATACCCAGGATGAGTAGCCCAAGCAGCAACAAATCGGAAAGGTCGATTCCCTTTAGGCTGAGGACGACCTTTACAACGCACCAGAATAGGGCAATGATCAGACTGAAGCCTATTTAAAACTTCTGCATAAGCCTCTGGAAAGATAGATAACCAACTACTATTTATACAGACTCGATCAAGCTTTTTTGCCACGTCAACATAATTTTTCACCCTCCTGTACCAAGAAAACTGCCTCCCGATAGTCTTCAGATCAAACAAACCACTATCCCCTAATGAAGTAGCAAACATGTCTGCTCTTTGATGAGAAAATTGACAGCCCTTAGATTCATGAGAAAATTTGACTTCATTAAAATCACCAAGAACAATCCAAGGTCCTTGAAAAACCATGGATTGTGCAACAAGATAATCCCAAAGGAGAACCCTTTTATTAAATTGAGGACTGCCATAAATACCACTACACCTCCAAATTAAATTATCAAAGTGAACCTCAACAATAACACCCTGATCAAAAGCATCAATGAACTTACAACAAACACCCTTCATAGAGGATAGAAACCAAATACCTCCCTTATGCCCCTGTGCCTCTACTATACCAACAGAGTGATACCCCAACCTTTCCCAAAATAATTTTAAATGCTGAAAAGGGGAGTGAGTTTCAACCACAATAAAGAAAACAGGTCTAAATTTCCTAACAAGTTCCTTACAATGCACCCGGGCTAACTTATTAGAAGCACCCCTAATATTCCAAACAATCATATTTAAACTATCCATAAATAATAGGGACAGAATAAATAAGAACATAAACTCTAAACAGAATCACCAACCTCAATAGGTGGTTTGTCCTGCGGTACTGGCACACTCTGATCCTCAATAATTGCCACCTTTGGACCCCCTGACACTGCACTTGCCATGCTTCCATCTACTAAGGTTTCCTCCGTTGTGCCACCATTTTTATCAACTGGCGAGTTCTGCAAGGAGGAAGGCCGAGGACGCTTCCGTAGAGAAATTCCACGACGTGCAGGAGTTCTGCGCGATGGAGATGGCGCAATTTCATGTTTTTCTTGCTTCCCCATCCTAATGCCAGTTGATTTGCCTCCATCACCATGCAAATTGGGCCTTGGAACCCTTCTCGAACCAAACTTGTGCTGCTTTCCATCTTGGTCCTTCAAACCTGATGACTGGCCCATTGTAAATTTTTTCTTACGCAGCACTTGTTGCCAGCCCTCTCCATCATCCATGCATGCCTCATTAACAAGACCATCAGGCACGTGAGGAGCCAATGATTCCGTAACCACATCCTTCCCTTTAACAACTCCTAATTTCTCACCCAAATCACGAGCTTCTGATTCAGCTTCTTTTTGAATCTCATGATTGTTGTGTGGCACTAGTGTTGGGGCTTCATTATTTTTTCCATCACCAAAGGAATTTATGTTTCCTTCCAAGGACTCCTTCTCCATGCACAACGATTTATCATGCCCATACCGTGCACAAGTAGCACAAATCAACTGTAAACTCTCGTACTCCACTTCATAAGTCACACCCTCCACTATAATATGTTTGATTACAGGCAACTCAAGATTAATTTGAACACAAGCTCGGGCATATTTTCCTCTTTCTGCGAGCTTAGTAGCCAAATCTACTTTCACCGGAATCCCAATTGCAGAAGCAATTCGCAGCATTGCTTGTTCCTGGTAGCACCAAATTGGAAGTCCCGAGACTCGAATCCATACCAGCGTTGATCCAAAGGATTTTTCGCATGGCCTAAAATCCACATCCCATGGCTTTACTGCAACATAGTGACCGTCTATCAACCACGGGCCACCAAGAATGACTTTCTCACGATCCCCAGCAATATCAAATTTAACCAAAAAATATCCAAATCCCACATCCAACAAATCAAACCCTCCTTTGATGCGCCATACTATCCGGAGCTTATGCATGAGAGCCGTGTAGCCATAATACTTATCCAACACCTTGATCACGATGGCTTCCTTATAAGGTTCAGCTAGACAGCTCTTTGCCTCCTTGGTAAAACTGACACTTGGTGGACGAGAATCACCCTGCTTACCTGTCACCATTGCGATACCATCCCCAGATAAAGACCCTACTAATGCAAAGGCCTTAGACTTTTCTGCACCAATGACTTTATCTCTAAAAGAGACCTTGGATGGCTTTCCTAACCCCTCTCGAGAAGAACCCTCCTTAACACCGGATACACACCCACCCACGCTCTCCCCCTTATCTCTTCCGATGGCATGGCCATCTTCTTCACCGTGTTTCACCCTCAACCGCTCGCCCCCGCTTTCTCCTTCTCTCATTCTCTTTGAGTACGGAGTACGTACTCTTTCTCTGCTAGGTTTTTCTTTATCATTTTAATTAGTCTTTATTTATGACCTACTTGCTTTAAAAATTAATTTTACATTAATTTTTGTATTTATAACAGTAAATAGGAATTCAAAGCATCTTTCTCTTCTTAATTAAAAGAAATTAACTTTAGTCCTTATTATGGACTTACTTAATTAATTAATTAAAATACTTAAAATTAATATAATTAATTTTTTTAATAATATTTTAAATTTATAAATTTAAAAATAATTCACTATTAAAAGATATTAATATTAAATAAATTCATACATAACAATAATACACAATATATAATTCGAAATTACACTAATTTGTAAAATTACTTAATACAAAGAAAAATATAATTAAACTCTATAGTTGACCACAAGCATTGTGAAATTGCCATGTGTTCAATCAAGTCCTATTTCAGTTGTCTATGCTGCTGCCTATTTCGAAGTTGGACATTTCTTTAGAGAAATTGATGGTATGGTGCAAAATCTTCCTCTCCCAGCTGAGATTGTGATAAGCCATTTTTCGACATCATTATACTCTAAGTCTTGAGCAAAATTTCCTGCATAAGTGTCTCTTTCATCCTCAACAATCATATTATGCAATATAATACGAGCTCTCATTATGTTGGCAAGCTTCTTCTTTTCCCAAAAGCGAGCAGGACCACGTATAATTGCAAAGCGTGCTTGCAACACTCCGAATGGATATGCTCTAGTTGTATCTGGGTTTGTCTGCCAACGATGTATCTGGGTTTGATGAGGATGAGTATGCTCCAGTTGCATTAACATTGGTTCTCTTTGAGCCTCCACTCTGTATAGGTAGTTGGCGTCTCCATTTTTGCTCCAAACGAAACATGTTCTAATGCCTCTCAAACGTGAATTTTTTACCATAATTTGTGAAATAAAGTTTATAGGCCAACTCCTTTATGTCATCAGCATTCGAACTACTCCTTATGTTTCGACTAGCTTGATCGTAGCAACCAGCAAATTGTGCAACAGCCTTGTTGATCTTATACCATTGTTTCTTACATGCAACTACCCCCTTGTCATGTCGGAGCAAAATTCTACACAGTAGCTGTGAATTCGACTCCAAAATATTTCCCCCTTTTGATCGGTACCAACTATAAGGTCAGTTAAAATATTTAACCATGCACTGATTAGCATCTCATCCTCTTTCCAATGCCAATGTTGAATACTATCTTGCCTCCGATCTTCAATATCATCATCATTGAGGTCGATAGCATCTAATCCACGAGGGTTTGCAAAATCTGAATATTCTGAATTTGGACTAGATTGTATCGGAGTCTGAAAGGATGGGTTAGAAGAGCCACCAACACCAAATGAGTTATATCTTGATGCACTGAATTGAGTTGAAAACGGCATATATGTTGGAGTAACATTTTTCACATAGGGGTTAAATATGGATGAAAATGGAAAATGTGGTGTTTGTGAATTTTTATTTTGTGGTTAGAATATAGGAAATTGGTTATTGTAAGGAGTTTGAAAATTGAAATTAGGAAGATTTTGTAGATTTGGATTTTGAAACATATTTGGTAGTGTGAAGTTTTGATTTGGAGCTTGAGAATTTGAGGTTTGAGATTGTTGGTTATTTGGAGTTTGAGAAAAATTTTGTAAAAAATTGAAAAAAGAGTTGAGTTAGTTTGGATCCATTTTTTCGGACAAAAAATAATATTAGCAGAACTTTGATTTCGTAAACTCGAAAGAAGATGAAGAAAAGTAGAAGAAAGTGTGAGAATAGAAGTATATGTAAGTGGTATTTATAGAGTAATAAGATATTAATTTATTAATAATAACGGTAATATAGTAACGGCTAGTTTCCAACGGCTAATTTTGCAACGGCTAGTTTTGTAACGGCTAATTATAATAATGTGATTAGCATTTCAAATTTTAAAAATAAAAAATTATTTAATAAATTAATTATGATTTAATTATTTAATTATGTAAGTGATAGCATTTTAATTATTTAATCTAATTAATTATTATATAAAAAATTAATATAAATTATTAATTAAATAGAGATATAATTATTTAATATAATTTTATAATTATTACTAATTTAATTATTATTTAATTATTTAATTATTTTAAATTTTGTATAATTATTTATTTTTAATAATAACTTGCCAAGTGGCAAGTTATTATTGGTTACAACGAGTTCCTCTGAGTAGAGACTCTCTATTCTTGAACAATGTGCTGGGACTCAATAATGATATGCTCCAACGGTAGGTTCCCCAAAATGTCAGAAAAAGTTGAATGGGAACCAGCCGTTGGAGGTGGTGTAAGACCATCTCCAGCAGGGACTTCATCCTAGTCTCTATTTATCTCCAGCAGGGACTTCATCCTAGTCCCTATTTATGGCCCACCTGTCATAAAAAGTAACTCCACATCAGTTTTTGCGTCATAAACAGTAAATAGGAACTCAAAATATCTCTCTCTTCTCCATTAGGAGGAACTAACTTTAGTCCCCGATGTGGTTCCACTTAATTAATTCATTAATTAAAATACTTAAAATTTTTCAATAATATTTTAAATTTATAAATTTAAAAATAATTCACTATTAAAAGATATTAATATTAAATAAATTCATACATAACAATAATACACAATATATAATTTGAGATTACACTAATTTATAAAATTACTTAATACAAAGAAAAACATAATTAAGCTCTATAGTTGACGACAAGAATTATGAAATTGTCATATGTGTTCAATCAAGTCCTCTTTCAGTGGTCTATACTGCTGCCTATTTTGAAGTTGGGCATTTCTTTGGAGAAATTGACAGTATGGTGCAAAATCTTTCTCTCCCAACGGAGGTTGTGATAAGCCATTTTCGACATCATCATACTCTAAGCCTGGAGCAAAATTTCCTGCATAAGTGTCTCTTTCATCCTCAACAATCATATTATGCAATATAATACAAGCTCTTATTATGTTGGCAAGCTTCTTCTTTTCCCAAAAAAAGCAGGACCACGTATAATTGCAAAGTGTGCTTGCAACACTCTGAATTGGTATGCTCCAGTTGTATCTGAATTTGTTTGCCAACGGTGTATCTGGGTTTGATGAGGATGAGTATGCTCCAGTTGCACTAACCTTGGTTCTCTTTGAGCCTCCACTCTGTGTAGGTAGTTGGCTTCTCTATTTTTGCTCCAAAAAAAACATGTTCCAATGCCTCTCAAACGTGAATTTTTTACCATAATTTGTGGAATAAAGTTTATAGGCCAACTCCTTTATGTCATCAACATTCGAACCACTCCTTATGTTTCGACTAGCTTGATCGTAGCAACCAACAAATTGTGCAACTTCCTTGTTGATCATATACCATCGTTTCTTACATACAACTACCCCCTTGTCAAGTCGGAGCAAAATTTTACACAGTAGCTGTGATTCGACTCCAAAATATTTTCTCCTTTTGATCGGTACTAACTATAGGGTCAATTGAAACATTTAACCATGCATTGATCAGCATATCATCCTCTTTCCAATGCCAGTGTTGAATACTATCTTGCCTCCGATCTTCAATATCATCATCATTGAGGTCGATAGAATCTAATCCACGAGGGTTTGTAAAATCTGAATATTGCGAATTTGGACTAGATTGTATCGGAATTTAAGAGTATGGGTTAGAAGAGCCACCAACACCAGATGAGTTATGTCTTGATGCACTGAATTGAGTTGGAAACGGAAGAGATGTTGGAGTAACATTTTCGACAAAGGGGAATGAAAATGGAGAATGCGGTGTTTGTGAATTTTGATTTTGTGGTTGGAATATAGGAAATTAATTATTGTAAGGAGTTTGAAAATTGAAATTAGGAAGATTTTGTGGATTTGGATTTTGAAACATATTTGGTAGTGTGAAGTTTTGATTTAGAACTTGAGAGTTTGAGGTTTGAGATTGTTGGGTATTTGGAGTTTGAGAAAAGTTTTGTAAATAATTGGAAAAAGAGTTGAGTTCGTTTGGATCCATTTTTTCGAACAAAAAATAATATCAGCAGAACTTTGATTTCGTAAACTTGGAAGAAGATGAAGAAGAGTAGAAGAAAGTATGAGAATAGAAGTATATGTAAGTGGTATATATAGAGTAATAAGATATTAATTTATTAATAATAACGGTAACATAGTAACGGCTAGTTTCCAACGGCTAATTTTGCAATGGCTAGTTTTGCAACGGCTAATTTTAAAAATGTGGTTAGCATTTTTAATTTTAAAAATAAAAATTATTTAATAAACTAATTATGATTTTATTATTTAATTATGTAAGAGTTAGCATTTTAATTATTTAATCTAATTAATTATTATAATTATTAACAAATTAATTATAATTTAATTATTTAATTAATTATTATTTAAAAAATTAATATAAATTATTAATTAAATAGAGATATAATTATTTAATATAATTATTAATTATAATTATTACTAATTTAATTATTTAATATAATTTTTAATTATTTTAAATTTTATATAATTATTTATTTTAGTGGCAAATTATTATCGGTTACAATGAGTCCCTCTGAGTAGGGACTCTCTGTTCTTGAACAACGTGTTGGGACTCAATAATGATATGCTCCAATGGTAGGTTCCCCTAAATGTCAGAAAAAGTTGAATGGGAATCACCCATTCAACTTTTTCCTGACACTTTGAGAAACTTACCGTTGGAGAAGCAGAAAAACAAGTTTCCTCACGGAGATCAAGGTAGATGAGTCCCTGCTCAGAGGGACTCAAGGAGAACCAATGGTAACTTGCCACCTTTTAAATAAATAATTATAATTTTATTTAATTAATAATTTATAATAATTATTTAAATAATAATTAATTAAGTAATTAAATTATAATTAATTTATTAATAATTATAATAATTAATTAGATTAAATAATTAAAATTTTTAATTAATAATTTGTATTAATTATTTATATCATAATTAATATTAAATATTATTTATAATTATATTATTATATTAAACTAGCCGTTGTAAGATTTCGCACCATACCATCAATTTCTCCAAAGAAATGCCCAACTTCGAAATAGGCAGCAGCATAGACAATTGAAAGAGGACTTGATTGAACACATATGGCAATTTCACAATGCTTGTCGTCAACTATAAAGCTTAATTATGTTTTTCTTTGTATTAAGTAATTTTACAAATTAGTGTAACCCCGAATTATATATTGTGTATTATTATTATATATGAATTTATTTAATATTAATATCTTTTAATAGTGAATTATTTTTAAATTTATAAATTTAAATTACATTATTGAAAAAAATTAATTACATTAAATTCAAGTATTTTAATTAATTAGTTAAGTGGGACCACAATAGGGACTAAAGTTAGTTCCTCCTAATGGAGAAGAGAGAGATGCTTTGAGTTCCTAACTTCCTATTTACTGTTCATGACGCAAAAGCTGATGTGGAGTTATTTTTTATGACAGGTGGGCCATAAACACGGACTGTGATGAGTTCCCTACTGGAGATGGTCTAAGTAACTCCACATCAGCTTTGGCGTCAAAAACAGTAAATAGAAACTCAAAGCATCTCTCTCTTCTCCATTAGGAGGAACTAACTTTAGTCCTCGTTGTGGTCCCACTTAATTAATTAATTAAAATACTTAAAATTAATGTAGTTAATTTTTCAATAATATTTTAAATTTATAAATTTAAAAATAATTCGCTATTAAAAGATATTAATATTAAATAAATTCATACATAACAATAACACATAAAATATAATTTGGGATTTCACTAATTTGTAAAATTATTTAATACAAAGAAAAACGTAATGAAGCTCTATAGTTGACGACAAACATTGTGAGATTGCCATATATGTTCAATCAAGTCCTCTTTCAGTTGTCTATGCTGCTGCCTATTTCGAAGTTGGGCATTTTTTTGGAGAAATTGATGGTATGGAACAAAATCTTCCTCTCCCAGCTGAGGTTGTGAAAAGCAACTTTCGTCATCATCATACTCTAAGCCTTGAGAAAAATTTTCTGCATAAGTGTCTCTTTCATCCTCAACAATCATATTATGCAATATAATACAAGCTCTCATTATGTTGGGATGCTTCTTCTTTTTCCAAAAGCGAGCTGGACCACGTATAATTGCAAAGCGTATTTGCAACACTCCGAATGGGTATGCTCCAGTTGTATCTGGGTTTGTCTGCCAACGGTGTATCTGGGTTTGATGAGGATGAGTATGCTCCAGTTGCACTAACTTTGGTTCTCTTTGAGCCTCCACTCTGTGTAAGTAGTTGGCTTCTCCATTTTTTCTCCAAACGAAATATGTTCCAATGCCTCTCAAACGTGAATTTTTTACCATAATTTGTGGAATAAAGTTTATAGGCCAACCTCCTTTATGTCATCAGCATTCGAACCACTCCTTATGTTTTGACTAGCTTGATCGTAGCAACCAGCAAATTGTGCAACAGCCTTGTTGATCTTATACCATCGTTTCTTACATGCAACTACCCCCTTGTCATGTCGGAGCAAAATTCTACACAGTAGCTGAAAATTCGACTCCAAAATATTTCCCCCTTTTGATCGGTACCAACTATAGAGTCAGTTGAAATATTTAACCATGCACTGATCAGCATCTCATCCTCTTTCCAATGCCAGTGTTGAATACTATCTTGCCTCCTATCTTCAATATCATCATCATTGAGGTCGATAGCATCTAATCCATGAGGGTTTGCAAAATCTGAATATTGCGAATTTGGACTCGATTGTATCAGAGTCTGAGAGGATGGGTTAGAAGAGCCACCAACACCAGATGAGTTATGCCTTGATGCACTGAATTGAGTTGGAAACGGCAGTAATGTTGGAGTAACATTTCCGACAGAGGGGTTAAATATGGATGAAAATGAAAAATGTGGTGTTTGTGAAGTTTGATTTTGTGGTTGGAATATAGGAAATTGATTATTGTAAAGAGCTTGAAAATTGAAATTAGGAAGATTTTGTGAATTTAGATTTTGAAACATATTTGGAACTTGGAAGTGTGAAATTTTGATTTGGACCTTGAGAGTTTGAGGTTTGAGATTGTTGTGTATTTGGAATTTGAGAAAAGTTTTTTAAATAATTGAAAAAAGAGTTGAGCTGGTTTGGATCCATTTTTTTGAACAAAAAATAATATCAGCAGAACTTTTATTTCGTAAACTCGGAAGAAGATGAAGAAGAGTAGAAGAAAGTGTGAGAATAGAAGTATATGTAAGTTGTATATATAGAGTAATAAGATATTAATTTATTAATAATAACGGTAACATAGTAGCGGCTAGTTTCTAACGGCTAATTTTGCAACGACTAGTTTTGCAATAGCTAATTATAATAATGTGGTTAGCATTTTAAATTTTAAAAATAAAAATTATTTAATAAACTAATTATGATTTAATTATTTAATTATGTAAGTGTTAGCATTTTAATTATTTAATCTAATTAATTATTATAATTATTTTTTAAATAATTAATAAAAATTATTAATTAAATAGAGATATAATTATTTAATATAATGATTATAATTAATAACAAATTAATTATAATTTAATTATTTGATTAATTATTATTTAATTAAATTAAAATATAATTATTTAATTAATTATTGTAAGGAGCTTGAAAATTGAAATTAAGAAGATTTTGTGGATTTGAATTTTGAAACATATTTGGTAGTGTGAAGTTTTGATTTGGAACTTGAGAGTTTGAGGTTTGAGATTGTTGGGTATTTGGAGTTTGAGAAAAGTTTTGTAAATAATTGAAAATAGAGTTGAGTTGGTTTGGATCTATTTTTTCGAACAAAAAATAATATCAGCAGATCTTTGATTTCATAAACTTGGAAGAAGACGAAGAAGAGTAGAAGAAAGTGTGAGAATAGAAGTGTATATAAGTGGTATATATAGAGTAATAAGATATTAATTTATTAATAATAACGGTAACATAGTAACGGCTAGTTTTCAACAGCTAATTTTGCAACGGCTAATTTTGCAACGGCTAATTTTAATAATGTGGTTAGCATTTTAAATTTTAAAAATAAAAAGTATTTAATCAACTAATTATGATTTAATTATTTAAATATGTAAGTGTTAGCATTTTAATTATTTAATCTAATTAATTATTATAATTAATTAACAAATTAATTATAATTTAATTATTTAATTAATTATTATTTAATTAAATAGAGATATAATTATTTAATTAAATAGAGATATAATTATTTAATTACTTTAAATTTTATATAATTATTTATTTTTAATAATAACTTGCCAAGTGACAAGTTATTATTGGTTACAATGAGTCCCTATGAGTAGGACTCTCTATTCTTGAACAACATGGTGGGACTCAATAATGATATGCTCCAATGGTAGGTTCTCCAAAAAATGTCAGAAAAAGTTGAATGGAACCAGCCATTGGAGGGGTTCTAAGACCATCTCCAACAGGGAACTCATCTCAGTCCCTATTTAGACTTATCTGTCATAAAAAGTAACTCCACATCAGCTTTTGCGTCATAAACAGTAAATAGAAACTCAAAGCATCTCTCTCTTCTCCATTAGGAGGAGCTAACTTTAGTTTCCGTTGTGGTCCCACTTAATTAATTAATTAAATACTTAAAATTAATGTAATTAATTTTTTAATAATATTTTAAATTTATAAATTTAAAAATAATTCACTATTAAAATATATTAATATTAAATAAATTCATACATAACAATAATACACAATATATAATTCGGGATTACACTAATTTGTAAAATTACTTAATACAAAGAAAAACATAATTAAGCTCTATAGTTGATGACAAGTAGTGTGAAATTGCCATATGTGTTCAATCAAGTCCTCTTTCAGTTGTATAGGCTCCTGCCTATTTCGAAGTTGGGCATTTCTTTGGAGAAATTGATGGTATGGTGCAAAATCTTCCTCTCCCAGCTGAGGTTGTGATAAGCCATTTTCGATATCATTATACTCTAAGTCTTGAGCAAAATTTCCTACATAAGTGTCTCTTTCATCCTCAACAATCATATTATGCAATATAATACGAGCTCTCATTATGTTGGCAAGATTCTTCTTTTTCCAAAAGCGAGCAGGATCACGTATAATTGCACGCAACACTCCGAATGGGTATACTCCAATTGTATCTGGGTTCGTCTACCAACAGTGTATCTGGGATTGATGAGGATGAGTATGCTCCAGTTTCACTAACCTTGGTTCTCTTTGAGCCTCCACTCTTTGTAGGTAGTTGGCTTCTCCAATTTTGCTCCAAACGAAGCATGTTTCAATGCCTCTCAAACGTGAATTTTTTACCATAATTTGTGAAATAAAGTTTATAGGCGAACTCCTTTATGTCATCAGCATTCGAACCACTCCTTATGTTTCGACTACCTTGATCGTAGCAACCATCAAATTGTGCAACAGCCTTGTTGATCTTATACCATCGTTTCTTACATTCAACTAACTCCCCTTGTCATGTCGGAGCAAAATTCTACATAATAGCTGTGAATTCGACTCCAAAATATTTCTCCCTTTTGATCGGTACCAACTATAGGGTCTGTTGAAACATTTAACCATGCACTAATAAGCATCTCATCCTCTTTCCAATGCCAGTGTTGAATACTATCTTGCCTCCGATCTTCAATATCATCATCATTGAGGTCGATAGCATCTAATTCACGAGGTTTTGCAAAATCTGAATATTGTGAATTTGGACTAGATTGTATCGGAGTCTGAGAGAATGTGTTAGAAGAGCCACCAAAACTAGATGAGTTATGTCTTGATGCAATTGAGTTGGAAACGGCAGAGATGTTGGAGTAACATTTCCGACAGAGGGGTTAAATATGGATGAAAATGGAAAATGTGGTGTTTGTGAATTTTGATTTTGTGGTTGGAATATAGGAAATTGATTATTGTAAGGAGCTTGAAAATTGAAATTAGGAAGATTTTGTGGATTTAAATTTTGAAACATATTTGGTAGTGTGAAGTTTTGATTTGGAACTTGAGAACTTGAGGTTTGAGATTGTTGGGTATTTGGAGTTTGAGAAAAGTTTTGTAAATAATTGAAAAAAGAGTTGAGTTAGTTTGGATCCATTTTTTCGAATAAAAAATAATATCAGCAGAACTTTGATTTCGTAAACTTGGAAGAAGATGAAGAAGAGTAGAAGAAAGTGTGAGAATAGAAGTGTATGTAAGTGGTATATATAGAGTAATAAGATATTAATTTATTAATAATAACGGTAACATAATAACGGCTAGTTTCCAACGGCTAATTTTGCAACAGCTAGTTTTGTAACGGCTAATTTTAATAGTGTGGTTAACATTTTAAATTTTAAGAATAAAAATTATTTAATAAACTAATTATGATTTAATTATTTAATTATGTAAGTGTTAACATTTTAATTATTTAATCTAATTAATTATTATAATTATTAATTAAATAGAGATATAATTATTTAATATAATTATTCAATTATTTTAAATTTTATATAATTATTTATTTTTAATAATAACTTGTCAAGTGACAAATTATTATTGGTTACAGTGAATCTCTCTAAATAGGATTCTCTATTCTTGAACAACGTGCTGAGCTGAAACTCAATAATGATATGTTTTAAGGGTAGGTTCTCCAAAATGTCAGAAGGTAGATTTTCCAAAATATCACAAGTTGGAGGTGCTCTAATGTTGTAGAATAACTCTACTTGCATGCATTTATTTGAAAATTAATTCTTTTGACTTTTGGTGCCTCTTTAAGCAAATTTTCAACTGCCAAGGTTTATTGAATTGAATGTTGAATAGGGCACCTCATTTTTATCCTTGACCTTGATTAGGGAACAGCCATTTCATTTCTCTCGGGAGAAACTGAAATAAGTTGTTTTTTTCTGTCCTCTTTCTTTTCTAATACACAATGTCAATTTATCTAATAAACAATTGTTAACAGAAGACAAAAATCAAAGGCGGAAGAAAATTTGTAATTAAGGCTGAAATCCTGAGTTGAATCAATTCAACTTTAATACACAGGTCGATAGTGTTTTTTTATGAGTGTCATTATAAGCTCTTCTGCTGCATTGAATGCCACTGAGTCGATAACGTTTTATTTCTTTCACTTTAGTTACCACTGTATTGCTCCAATGACTGAGAGAATTGAGCACTAACATTGCCACCAAATAACGTGCAATGTTAAATTAACCACTTGAATTTTGATGGGTGGTAACCTCTGTTCACGAACTCTATCCGCAAACCACCACTTCGGTATTGTTGTGATCAGACTTTAGCTTTGCTATACTTCTAAACAGTCCTCGTTTAACTCAATTTAAACTTGGTTAACACTTGACAGAATAGCTGAATGCTTCTCTTGAAGCCTATCTGATTATCATGATTCAGATATGTCCAATGTTGTTATGGCATCAGCATTGAGTCATCTAGTTCTGTCAATTCGGTGAGAGCAATCAAGGTAGACTTAAAAAATCACTTTTATCACCACTCACCAATAATCTCTGCAAGAACAAAAACCATCTTTGAATGAGTGGAAGCGGCTTCTATCTCTCACAATGATTTCTACCTCATAAACTTTAGAAATCAGCTTCATGTAAGTATGGCAGTCCCCACAAACCCTCAGGTTCTTCACTATTCTTAAAACCCTTCCCTTAGGAACTTTTGCTATTCCAAAAGCTGCAGCAAGCTTCTCGCTGTGCTTAGACACCGAATCCTCTTTTTCCTCCTCTTCAATATCATGCAAGACACTCCTTACTTGTGGCGCATAGCCTACTTCTGCTCTGAGTCTCAGCATGATTTCCCTCAATTTACTATGAGCCTCTTCTGTAACCTCGTTCGGCTTTTCACCTGCCACAAAACCATATATGACTTTGTCAATTTCAATCATGCTCCAACCAGGTGTTTTTTTCATGCTCCTTTCAGTCATTGTTCTTCTTATGCTGGCAACATCCTTCCATTTCCCTGCTACAGCATAAACATTGGAGAGCAGTACATGGTCACCAGAGTTGTTTGGATCCATCTCAGCAAGCCTTGCTTTCACAAGCTCTGCCAACTCGATATTACCATGAATGCTGCAAGCCCCTAGGAGAGTCCTCCAAATGATAGCGTTGGGTGAAATTGGCATTTGACATACAAATTCATAGGCTTTCTGCAACTGAGCGGCTCGACCATACAGATCAACCATACAACCATAATGCTCAACAGCAGGTACAATACCATACATATTCTTCATCTTGGAAAAATAAGCACAACCTTGGTCAACCAAGCCGCTATGGCTACAAGCATATAGAAGAGAGATGAAGGTAATACCATCTGGCCTAACTCCAGAGTCTTCCATCTCATGGAAAAGCCGTATTGCCTCTTCTCCATGACCCTGCATTGCAAGGCCTGCTATCATTGACGTCCATGTCACAATGTTCCTCGCCATCGGCACATTTTCAAACACTAACCTAGCCATGGCCACATTCCCACATTTGGAGTAGGTATCTATGAGAGCATTATTCACCGAAACAATGTGAAGAAACCCAGCTTTCTCCATACACCCATGTAAAATCTTCCCAAACGCAAACGCCCCGGCTTGAGCGCAAGCAGACAACACCCCAGTAAGGCTCACCTCATTCGGCCTGATCCCCTCTCGCAGCATCTCCCTGAAAAACCCAAAAGCTTCATCAAAATAACCATTGTGGGCAAACCCAACAATCATGGTGCTCCAAGAAACACCATCCTTCAGAGTCATCTCAGAATAAACTCTACTTGCCAACTCAAGCTCCCCTGCTTTGGTGTAACCAGCAAGCATCACATTCCAAGAGGTCAAATTCCTAATAGGCATCTGTTCAAACGCACCTTGCGCGCCACAGATATCCCCACACCTGAAACAAGCAGTGACAACAGCATTCCAAGTTACAACATTTGGGTCTGGCATTTCCTCGAACACCTTCCTTGCAGAGCAAGAATCACCGCATTCGCCATACATACTAATCAATGTCGTCCCAACAAAAACATGGGTATGAAAGCAATGACGTAGAGCTTGACAATGCAACTGAACACCAGCTCTGAGGTCTCCGCAGTTAGCGAGTCCTTTGAGCGCAAAAGCGAAAGTGAAGCTATCGGGAATAAGGGTGTCGTGGCGGCGCATTTGGAGGAAGGGGTGAATGGCATGGTGAGGGATTTCTGAGAGAGCGAGTGCGCGAATGAGGGTGTTGTACATGAAGGTGTCAGGGTTAGGGAAGTGGTGGAAGAGACGGCGAGCGTAGTGGAGAGCATCGGATACGGAAACTGCGCAGTGGAGAAGAAACTTCCCGAAGACGATTGGGTCGTCGTGGAAGCCGGTTGTGTAGATTTGAGCGTGGACTTGCTTGGTGGTCCTCACGGTGCAGCACTTGCTCAGCAATGAAACCCACCGCTGTTCCGAGATATTCATCACTTCTTCTTCTTCTTCATTCCTCTGCTTTCATCCTGAGTTCACCGATCGGGGCTTATGCCCGCCACATTTAAAAATGACTTCATTCCTCTGTTTTCAACTTGTAATTTTTGTGTAATTTGGCTAGTGCTGAAATCAAAATAACCCCTCTTCGCTGAAATTTCAAGGAAAAGATTAAAGAGTGAGTTAATTCAGCCATTAATTTAAAAATTAGCAAAAATTATAAAGGCTATTGAAACAGAGTAAAATCAATTTTAAGGTCTATGATGCCGGGACACGGTACAAATATGGGAACTGAAATGATACGAAATATGTAATACACAAATTTTAAAATTTTATAAGATACAAGAATAATATATATATAAAATATAAAGTATTGTTTAGATAAATTTTAAAAATATTTTAATATTTATTAATATTAAAATATAAAATAATTCAAAAATTAATTTATTTATAAAAATTAAAATAATGATGTGTAATTATATTATGCTATTGTGTAATTCATAAATATAGAATTGTTAAAGTCAATAACATGTAAAATGTAGGTTACGTTTTCACTTAATTGAAATTTAAAAAGCTGCATGTAACTGCAAAACACAACTTGAGTTTGGCAGGGGAGGAGAAGGAAGCCTTAAAACATGTCTCTATTCCATGTATGCTAACATGTCCGGAAATTTTGACTATCCTCGAAACTCCAAAATGCAACATGCATGGGTTTGTTAGGGTGCACAGACAAAACGCAATCTGCGATTGGCAGCCTCCCCATCTGCATGTGTGACACATGTAAAGGAGAGTGGTGGAGCCGACCTTTAAAAGTAAAACACAGGCCATGAATGTTTTACCATTTTCCTTTCATTTTACTTGCTGTGAGTGAGAGTTTTGAAAGTAAAAGGGTTGGATTGAGAGTGAAAAGAAATAAGTTTGTGAGGAAGAAGAATCACATAAAGTTTGGGGTTTCATTTTATGAAAAAGAAAAAATGGTTCATAATTTTATTTTACCTAAAGAACACATTATTAAATATCTAAATCATTCTCAATGGGTAAATGATTTTTTTTTTAATTTTATGATGAATAAATAAATTTTTGTTCTTTATTTATATATTTTAACTAATAAATTTATTGTTAATTTTATTATTATTATTATTATTATTATTATTAGTAGTAGTAGTAGTAATAGCAGTAGTAGTAGTAGTGACATTATTATTATTGTTATTATTATTATGCTTAACTCTCGAAAAAAAAATTGTTATCACGATTAGTATAATAGAATATTGTTGAGGATGATAATAATAAATGATTATTATTATTTTGTAATAAAAATAAATAGTACTGTTTAATAAATAAATATTTATTATTTTTTAATAACTTATTAATATTTTTTAATAATAAATGATACTGTTTAATAATAGAATATCATTTAAGATAATAATAATAATAATAAATTGTTATTATTTTTTAATAATAAATAATATTATTTAATAATTTTTTATTATTTTTTAAAAATTGTTTAATAAATAAATAAATAAATTATTTTTAATAATAATAAATAAATATCGTTTAATAATATTGCTGTTATTATTTTTTGAATAAACTATTAACTGATATTATTTAGAATTTAAATAATTATTATTTTTCTTTTTGCAAGCTATCAGGAATTTGTTGTCTAGAAAACTCGATCCGCCAGATACCTTTAACGAGATAGCTGCAGTATCACTGGCGTTTACTGGGTTTCAACATGTTTCGCGAGTAGGCAAAATAAGAGGCCATTCTACAACTGCTGAGTGCATTGGTGGAATGGTGGAGGCCGAAAACTCACACGTTTCACCTTCCAGTTGGGGAAGTGACGGTGATGCTGGAAGACGTTACGTATATACTTTGCCTCCTGGTTAATGGGGAGCCCGTGACGGGTAGAATAGACAGCACTCACCAGTTTTTTATGGAGAACTGCATTGCTTGTTTTGGTCGGGAGCCAGGTCCGCAGGATCACGTCTTGGGTAAGGTGAATCTTGCATGGGTTCGGCGGTGCAGAGACACCGAACCGTGTGACACGCATTGAGCAGTATGTCTGGGCTCACATTTTCTGCGTGTTTGGAATGGTTGTGTTTCCGAATAAGTCCACACTTCATTGAGCTCGAAGTTTCTGCCTCTGCTTCGCGATTTTCACCGAAGTCCAGCTTACAGTTGGGGGGCAGCCAATCTGGCACATCTATACAGATCGTTGTGTCGTGCATCACGATACAACTGTAAAGAGATGGATGACCCCCTCATACTGCTTTTTGTTTGGGCGTGGGAGCGTATGCCGCTCCTGACACCTATATCCCGCGATCAGCTCGGCAATGTTGGTATTCCACTTGCGCGACGGTATTGTGTTTTATTGTACTTATTGTTATTGTTATTGTTGTTGTTGTTATTGTTGTTTTTGTTGTTGTTTAGGTGGAGTCATTGGTGTCGACATACAAAATATATACGGAGGCCTACTACGCATTTTAGGCGAGGACTCGATGACATGGGAGTTGACAGTGTAAGTTTTAACTATTAATGTCCAATATTTTTATTCAGAAGAATAATTTTCCTAATCAGCCTCTTGGTAACTAATTTGCAGTTTATATGGCGGCCGTATATGGGAGTGGGGGTTCCGGATGACCTCGCTGCCCATTTGTTTTTGTGCTCCACGCAGTCGCCGCTAGTGTCATTCGAGTGCATAGAGTGGCACCCGACAGACCGAGTTAGACGACAGTTCGGGATGCAATAGCTTCCACCAAGCCCGGCATCAGGCCCGACATTTGACCTTGGTCGTGATCATTGCAAGCGTTTGACAGGAACACAGAACCATGAATGGGGAGAAATTTACAGTCAACGGGTTAATAGGTATAGATCTGACTGCTATAACACATGGTAATTAGGCAAGGAGATTATTGACTTTCATCCTCTCCCAGTGTACTACATGTGGTACACACAGTAGTACGGGATTCACCTACAATTGTCAGATAGAGTTGTAGGTGAAGAGGTTGGCACGAATGAACCAAAGCCATAACAGGAAGAACTAGCTGGTCCTCAGAGCAAGTCCCGCCTCATGAGCAGCAGTTTCCGATATTATTAATAATTATTATTATTAATTTTTACCGTTTTAAATTATTATTAATTATTATTGTTTAGGTTTATCTATTATCATTAATTACTATTAATTGTAATTAATTGTTAACTAGGTTCCGATATATGAGCACCACTATTAAGTCCAGGCATAAGAGCACCAGTATCAGATGCCGATATATGAGCAACAGTTTCAGGATCCGGCATATACCCAGCAGTTTCAGGCACCGGCCTACGGCCAACAGCAACAAGAGTGGTCGGCATATGAGCAGCAGGCACCATACATACTGGAACCACAGCCATATGAGGCACCTGAGCCCTACATACCACAGCTGGTAATTCCAGTCGATGGTCACTTTAGTCCGTTGGGTGGATCTGACACCCTCAGCTTGTCTTAGGTCATGAGAGATACAGATTATCTATTTCCAACGCCACCGCAGGAAAGGTCTGCTCCATCTCAGCAGTCTGGTGGTCATCGCGCCACATCAGGTCATGCCAGTGACTTTGACTTTGATCGATCGACAGGTCATATAGATCCGCCCGGTCCTTCCGCACCACCGCGTACCCAGTTGTTTGATTTGAATGAGTACCCACAACAGGAAGAGGGAGATTTGGGACATGACTTGCAGCACTGGTATGATCTTGGTGGAGCGAGTGCTTCAGGGATGAGTGGTTCCGATTTGTATGACACTGGTGGTGCGAGTACGCCAGATTTTGGTGGTCCTGACGTTGGCATTGGTCTGAATATCGGTGTGTCTCAGGGTCATCCGTATAACTTACGGATACAGACTGCGCCTCCGGACAAATACACCCCATTCTTGTATTCGAAGAAGGCGCCGGGGAAGTAGTCTGTTGTAGTTGATCTTGTATTCAGTGTTGTATGCAGAGTTGTATTCAGTGTTGTATCTTATATTCAGTGTTAAGATTATCATATTGCACTTTTGTAACGAAATGTTTATTTATTAAAAAGTTACATAATGAGGTTAAAAACTTTATTTATTATAAATTGTTAACTAGGTTAACATAAATGACGAAGTTACATAAAAAGTAACATATAATTGTGAAGTAGGTCATAACAAAGTTACATTGAAAAGCTTAACCACTAATGACCTCCAGCGGAGCTTGGACCTACGCACTGAGGACATCGGCTGCGGCTATGTCCCTCGCGTTCACATACAGTACACCGGTGAGGACCATGCATATCCCGCGAATCCATCTCATTCAAGTATCGGGTTGACTTCGGTCTTCCTTTTGTCGCGCGCCTTAATGTCCAGTTGGCGATCACCTTCGCTCCTTCATATCTATCCCACGTAGATGGGTCACCCATCAGAACAAACTCGCCTCTGTACACGTTGCAAATTTCAGACATCTTGTACACATCGTGCACATATACTTTCCAATCAAGATGCTGGTTAGCGCAACATGCAAGAACGTGGTGACATGGGAGTTGCTCGACCTGGAAATGGCCACAGTCGTAGTGTCGTTGTGCAAGGTTAACAGTGTAAACAGAACCATCTTGCATTTTGCGAACCTCAAACATCTCATTCCGCCTATCGAACTGGTTGACCACAATGTTTCCTGCACGTCGAAAGCTTTCTTCAACCCTCTTTGTTGCAAATTCTGAATACATGAATCCATTGCGGACACACTCATGAGCCTCGGCGCTCTTCCGAGTAAACAATTCATTCAGCCGATAGAAAGTAGACCTAACAATGGCAGTCACAGGAAGGTTGCGTGCACCCTTTAGGACAAAATTTATGCACTCTACCAAGTTTGTCGTCATATGTCCCCAACGTGACCCCCATCGAATGCCAATATCCATCTCTCAACACCGATGTCATCGCACCATTGAGTATATGCCTCACCCCGCTCTTTAAGCCTCTGGTAGTTTTTGTTGTACTCCTGTTCCGTCCTAGAATAACCTGTTCAATAATTCATTTAATTGTAAGTAGAAACCACAAAATTACTATGAATAGGACCATAACAGCGAAATGAAATACTTGTGTTAACCACTAGTTTATGCAAATACGGAGCCTTGAACCTCCTTAAGAAGTTGGACCTGATGTGCCTCATGCAGTACATGTGCCACGCTCTTGGTGGTGACCATGCACCGTTACTACGATTTACTGCAGCGACGATAGAGGTATGGCGGTCAGAAATAATGCCCACACCAGCAATGGTAACAACATATCTCCACAATTGGTCAGGAAAAACTCCCACGCATCTGCCATCTCACCCTCGACTATCGCAAATGCAATGGGAACAATGTTTTAATTCCCATCTTATGCAACCGCAACCAGAAGTGCACCTTTATATTTACCGTACAGGTGCGTACCATCAACTTGCACCAGTGTCTTGCAGTGTTTGAATGCTACAATACATGGATAGAAGCTCCAAATAATGCGGTGCAATACTCTTACACCTTGAACCTCCTCACTCTCATGGTAAACGGGGAGCGTTTTAATTTGCACACGAGACTTTGGCATCTTCACAGTCATTGCTTTCAACCATATTGGCAAAGTCTGGTAAGAAACTTCCCAATCACCGAAAATTTTTGTGACAGATTTCTGCTTTGCCAACCAAGCCTTACAGTAACTTACAGTGTAGTTCAACCTGGATTGAACTTCAGCAATAATAGACTTCACCTTTATCGACGGGTCTGCTTCGACCAATGGCCTAATAGCCTCTGCAATTGTGTCTGAGTCCAACTTGGCATAATCTTGTGAAATTGTGCCCATGGTGCACGTGTGTTTGCCATTGTATCTTCTGATCTCCCAACAAGATTTTTTTCAAATCAAGCTAACTCCGATAAGCCAATCACAACCTGCACCATAACCCTTGCATTTTGCATAGAATGCCTACGGCTCAGACTCATACACAGTATAATCAACTCCTCTAGAGATAGTGTAGTTTTTGATTGCAGATATCACGGACTCTCTCAAACCAAATTCCATTCTGACACTAAACTCACCATCTTCCGACGCAGCGTTGCCTTCACCTACGACATGGTCAGTCAGGCAAGGCAAATAAAAGGCAAATAAAATAAACACCGTAGGTAACTTGAATTAATAATCATAACATACTCATGTTCGCATACTCAGAAAATTTCGGGGCATGCATGACTTTGAGATCTAGAGTCCGCATAAAAGACGAAACACCAAACGGGTGCTGGCTTACAATTGCATCCGCTTCATTCTGCACCGCTGGATTGCCTGTCAAGTCTCCGTCATCGTTTTCGTCATCGACTTCATAGTTGGCTTCGAACTCCTCTTCACTGTCATTATTATCTTCTTCCCAATCTATATCCCTAAACTCATCAACATTGACCTCCTCGCCAACCGCGCCCAACCCCGACTACTGTTCGAACTCAACGTACAGCTCTATCATCGGCACGTGAAATCGGATTTGTTGATAAATACATAACATCTACTGCATACTGCCATCATCAATGATGGACATCATTTGAAACTGTATCAACCCACTAAATACTTGTACAGGATTCCTGTATAAAATGTTGCTCACCCTTTTCTAAATGTGGCTTTGAATGTTATTACAAAACCCATTTTGCAACTCTACAAAACTCATGGTACATGGAATAGTAAATAGCAACGGACATTCACAAACAAAAGTCACTCCTTCATGTGTGTTTGGTATAACCTCACCGTTATAATACACTCGCAAATTCGTAATATTTTCCATAACTTCAACATCACCTAATCCGACTTCTTCGACACACCTAACTGCCAAAAAAACTAAGAACTACGACAAATGTGCAAGAAAGAAAAAAAATTTTACTACCCATAGCTAAACGCATGCTACATTTGGGCTTAAAAGGAATAAAAAAAATTCGAAAACCTTGGAAAAAAACAAAACGCAGGCTGCGTTTGTTTATTTTCCTGAACAAAAAAAATAAGAAAAGGAATAAAACGTAACCTACATTTTGGATTGACACCATAACAGTGCAAATTTTGTCCATACGTCCATTTCATTGCACAACACCAACACCTTTTCCATAACCAAAAAAATCAACCAAAATAATTTTTAATTATTTTTAATGTTTTTTAATTATTAAAAATATTAAAAATATTTTTTATTTTAATAAATAATAATATATATTATTTCTAAACTCATTTCAAGAATACATATTAAGAATAAGGTTAGACACACTTATATGTGATAGTATTTAGGTGTGTCCAAATGTATTCGAAAAAAAATATATTTTATTAAAACATAGTTGGACACCACAGACACACGTGTCAGACAAATGTTGATGAGTATTGTGTTCGAAATGTGTCCAATACGCGGACACAGCAATTCAGTATATTGTCCGTGCTTTATAAATTTAGATTTTTTACACATAAAAAAATTAATTTAGGTTTAAATTTTAAGAATTCTTAAATTTTAATATTTAAGATTTAAAATATAAGATTTAAAATTTAGTATTTAAGATACTTGGTTAATAGCGGTAAATGACCAGCCTACAGAGGCGGTTTTGTGGCCGGCAGTGGTAATGATGATGAATGGCAAACAGTGAAAAGTGAAGTTGTAGTGTTAGAACTTGGAAAAATGAGAAAGAAGTGGGAAGGAATAAGATAATAATTAAAAAAATAAAATAAAATAGCGAATCAATGGATTTGGCTGATGACATTGACCGATCCTTTGCTGGTTCTTAAATTCTAATTTAAAAAATGTTAGATGATTAATATAATTTATTTTTTTTATTCGTAGTTAGTTATTAACTAATATTTTTGCTTTAATAGAAATATAATTTTTTTAAAATTATATAAACTTTATCTTGATATTATAGATTATGACTGAAAAAATTTATAAAATCACACTATTTTTATAAAAAAAAAAAAAAGTTATAAGATGCTAATATGATATTGTATCAAGAGATAGAGAAAACTAAATAGAAATTAAAGAAAATAGAATAGAGATTTCTAGAATTAGAGCCAAGAGAGGAATTAGAGTTTCTAATTATATCATATTTATCCACATTATTATATTATATTCTTATTTATAGCATAAGTAATATTTTTACTCGTAATAATATTATGGGAATATAAATCTTTTAAAATTACATAGGTCTTGACATTACAGATTATGTACAAAAAATTTATAGCATTAAACTACTTTTACAAAAAAGTCGTAACGTAAGAGACAAAAGTTTCCATCTGCTAAGAAGACTAGGGTCTCTGTAGATAAAAAGTAAATAATAAGTTTTTTAGTTATTATTTTCATATGAAAGAGTTTAATTTTTTACTAATAATTGATTTTAACATCATTATCTAAAATTTGAAAGAATTTAACGTATATACTTTTATATTTGATTACGTATTAAGTCTGTTACACAAATAGAAATAATTAATTTTTATGCTTGTTATTTAAAAATAATATTTTTATATATATATAAAAATATTATTAGATATTAGCATAAAAAATTTATATTGATAGTTATAAAATTAACTCAAATTTATTCTTTTCTAAAAATAATTGAATCTTGATTCTAACTTTTAATCACAATATTAATATTTTCTATAAATTATATGCAATAAAAATTGAAGAAAAAAAAGTGAAAATATATATTAGAAAGTAAACAGTAAAAGTTTAAAACTAAATAAAAAATACGCATATAATAATATTTTTTATTTAAATTATATTATGTTATTAATTTTTTTTTTTTTGTAGAATAGAAAGGAAGAGATATAGAGAATGAGAGAAAAGAGAGAGAGAAAGATAAAGCAGAAGAATAAGAAAGAGAGTTTGTTAATTTTGGAAGCTAAGAAAGAATTTTATTTTAATTATAATGAAAAATATCTGGTGACACATTTTAATTTGTCAAATTACTAATATAAAATATAAATTATAAATTATATATACAAGGCCAGATGTATTCAGCAGGTAGTGGGGGCAACTGCCCATAGTGAAATTGAAAAAATTAATGAGTAGTTCTTAGTGAAATATCTAATTTGCCCCCACCCTCCTAATTCCTAATCCTTCTCCTTCTCTCCTTTTTTAATTTTGTTCCTCTGCTCCAGCCTCCGCTTCCAGACTCCAGTCCTCCAGAGTTACTGCCGTCTGCTGCCACTCCGCCAGTTTCTCTGTTGCTGTCCCGTTCAGCCTTTCTCCTGTGTCGGCTCCGTCGGTTTCTCCTTGCATCGCCGCGTGCCCATGTCTAGTTTTGCCGCTGCGTTCCTTCGGCGTCTGGTTCTGTCTTTTTCTTCTTCTTCCTCTTCCTCTTCAGTCTTCACAGCTTCACTCCTCGGTCTTCAGCAGTTCAGCCTTTGTCCTGCTGCCGTTGGGTGCCGCACAGCTGCTAGGTTCTGCCTCGTGGAGTTCAGGGTTCTGCAGTTCAGTCTTGGACTCTTCACTCTTGCCTCTTGGCACATACATTCATGATTTTTAATTGCTTTTTGTTGATTGCCTCTTGGGTTCTGCAATTCAGTTTTGTCTATGTAATTGCTTTTGGTTTCCTTAATCTGTTTGTTAATTGTTTTGTGTATTGACTTATTTTAAATTAGGAATTTAGGATATTATTAGTTCATTAGTGCCATTGCAATTTGGAAATCAATTTGAATGACACATGTTTGTCAATTTTGTATTTATAATTTTATACTGTATTTTAAAATTTGTGTAGAATTGTGAATTATTTATATTAGTCAATTAACTTAGATTTATAATTTATCCTATTACTAATGGAGAAATATTTCAAAAGAATGTCATTGTTGGGGTTAGATCCCAAAACAATTCGTCAACCTCTTCTAACAAAAGGAGATTTTTAGAATTCGAAGTAGAGAGTCTTATAGCAGATCCATGACAACGACCAAAGATTTCAAGCTATCATCCAAATGACAGAGACAAAGTTAGGTGTGCATATTTGCAAAAAGGTCCTTATCAACCAAGGACTCATGATTTTTCACAAACTGCTTGTGGTTCTTCTTTTCTAAGATTTAATCCAAATTGGTTTGATGACTATGGCAACTGGTTAGAGTATAATATATCAAAAGATGTCTTTTGTCTCTGTTGTTATCTTATAAAATCTGAGATTGAAGGTGGTGATGCTTTTGTAACTAATGGCTTTTTAAATTGAAAAAAAAAAGAGAGACTACAAATTCATGTTGAAATTTATGATAGTACTCATAATCAAACTTGGAGAAAATGTGAAGCACTTGTGAAGCCAAAACAACACATCAGTGCTGCTATTGAAAAACAATCTTATCAAGCTAAAAAGAATTATCAAATTCACTTGACAGCCACAATTGATTGTATTAGATTTATTTTGCGACAAGGATTGGCCTTTCGTGGTAACAATGAGACAGATGATTTTATTAATCAATGAAATTTTTTGGAACTTCTAAACTTTCTTGCGCAACATAATGAAGAGATTGATCGTGCTTTCAAAAATGCTCGTGGAAATCTTAAACTAAGAGCACCCTCAATTCAAAAAGATATTGTAAGAGTTGCTGCAAGTGAAACGACAAAAGTTATTATTAATGATCTTTGGGATGAATTTTTTGCTGTTTTGATTGATAAAACCCGCGACATTTCTATTAAGGATCAAATGTCAGTTTGTTTAAGGTATGTGAACAAAGAAGGGCAAGTTAGGGAGCATTTTCTTGGTCTTGTTCATATTTCTAATACCAATGCTCTATCTCTAAAATTAGCATTGGAGTCATTATTAGAAACATATAATTTAAGTTTATCAAGAATATATGGACAAGGATATGATGGTGCAAGTAATATGCAAGGAGAATTTAATGGTTTGAAAACTTTGATATTGAAAAAAAAAATCCTTATGCTTTCTATGTGCATTATTTTAACCACCAACTTCAGTTAGCTCTTGTAATGGTTGCAAAAAAACAAGTTGCAATCGCTTTGCTTTTTAATTTGTTAACCAATTTGTGCAATGTTGTTAGAGCTTCGTGTAAACGAAGATATATGCTTCGTGATAGTCAGATGATTAAGACAATTGAAGCATTACAAAGTGAAAAAATTTCTAGTAGACGTGGTTTGAATCAAGAAATGGCTTTAAAAAGAGTTAGAGACACTAGATAGAGTTCACATTATGGAACTATACTTAGATTAATTTCTTTGTTTCCTTCCGTGGTCAATGTTCTTGAATGTGTTGAGGAAGATGAAAATAATTCAGAACAAAGAGCTGAAGCATGTCATTTATTGAATGTCATTCAATCCTTTGAATTCATTTTTAACTTTCCCTTGATGAAAAATATCTTGGGAGTTACTAATGAGTTATCTCAAGCGTTACAAAGGAATGATCAAGACATTGTATATGCTATGACATTGGTTAAAGTGTCTAAGTAACGGTTGCAAAATATAAGAGATGATGGTTAGTCCCTCTTACTTGATGAAATCTCATTGTTTTGTGACAAACATAATATTACTGTTCCAAAAATAGATGATATATTTGTATCACAAGGAAGATCAAGACGCAAAGTTCAAAAGATCTCAAATTTGCATCATTTTCAAGTTGAGATATTCTATCAAGTAGTTGATAGACAACTTCAAGAACTTAACAATCGTTTTACAGAGGTGAATACTGAATTGCTTCTTTGTATAGCTTGTTTGAATCCAAGACACTCACTTTTTGTGTTTGATAAGGAGAAGTTGATCCAATTAGCTCAATTCTATCCATTAGAATTTTCTTCCACTCAACTTTTGGCACTTGATAGTCAACATGAGAACTTCATATTAGATGTGCGTTCTGATGATCAATTCTCAAACTTAAATGGGATTGGTGCTCTTTCTGAGAAATTGGTTGAGACTCAAAAAAATATTGTTTATCCATTAGTGTTTCTTCTTTTAATGTTAGCTTTAGTTTTGCCCGTAGCAACTACATCAATTGAAAGAACTTTTTCTACTTTGAACATCATAAAGACCCGGCTTCGTAACCGTATGGGAGATGAATTTTTAAATGATTGTTTAGTCACATATATAGAAAGAGAGATATTTGATTGTATTGACAATGAAAAGATTATTCAATCTTTTTAAAATATGAAACCCAGAAAAATAAAATTTAAATTATTTGTTATTCTTTTAAATTATTATTTTATTATTTTAATTTGTTAGTTAAATAATTTGAGAAGTAATCATATTTTATAATATCATAGTACAATTATAAAAATTATTATTATACTATATATATATATATATATATATTGTCTCCACGGACAAAATTTTCTGGATTTGTCACTGTATATATAGAGTGGGAAGAATAGAGAGAAATAGAAAAAAATAGAGAAGTAGATAAGAAAATGTAAGAAGGAGATTTACTCATTTTTTAGGGAAATATTTTCTCTAAATTTTAATAAGAGAGTGTTACGTGACACATTTTAGTTATTAAATTAGTTAGTAATATATAAATATAATATATAATATAGCTATATTTTAATTTTAATATTTAATTTTAATTTTAATTTAATTTGAATGCAATTAAAGAATGCCATGTTGTATATTTTGATTATCAAATTTGTAATTAATCATTGATAATGATATATAAAAGAGATAGAGTGAGTGAAGAAATGAGAGAGATAGAAAAAGGAAGAGAGATGAGGGAAGAACTCTTTAATTTTGAAGGGAGAGATTTGATTTCAACTGCAATGACGAAGTGACATGTGGCACATTTTGGTTGTAAAATTAGTAATATATATAATATATAATAGATAATAGATATAATAAATTTTTTAAGTGAGTTATAGGCCCAATACTAATCATATCATTGCCCTCCCCTTTAAAACAACTTTGTCCTCAAGAGGTTGCGGAAAATAAAAATCCTAATTAAAATTGTAAATGTAAATTACAATTAATAAAAGAAATCATGAATTCTAAAATATTTTTATGCTACTACTCAAAAAATAAAAATTTACCACCAGAATTCAATTATTTAAAAATGTTTAGACCCATTAAAATATCAAAATATTTCTCTTTGGAAGTTAGCCTGATAACTGATCCACCTTGCAAAAATCGAATTTGGATTGAGCACACCAACTTGAGGCCCAACCCATGAGAAGGAGGCAATACCTTCCCCTCTTTTTCATTCCTGAAGGTGAAGATCAGAAAGGGACCAACCATCGCAGCTCCAACCCGCATACCACCGGTTGTCGCAAGCTTGCATGGAGGAATCGGCGATTTGTGCCACTTTTGGTCTCCTCCGGTGCACCTGATACTGCTGTCCAGCTCCCGTTCCCCCTTTGTCTTCTTTCTCTGTGGTTCTCTGTGGCGTTATTTCTGCCTCTTGTCGAAGTCGTTGCTCGCTACTACAAGTCATCGTCGTCTCATCCTCCACTGCGATCCCACGGGAAGATAGCTAATGTGAGTGGTGGTGGATTAGCCATAATCGGAGAGACTTAATAGAATCCACAAGCTTGGAGATCTCCGCCTCTTATGGTGGTTGTGATGGCATGAGCACTCACCATTATTACTGGAGCACCACGAACTTCTTTCTTCCACTTTGTGAAAGCGCCAACCTTGGCGCTGCTCCTGGCATCGTCATGGTCGCTGAATCTCCATAGATCGTGACCATTCTCATCCCTTCTCATCATGGAGGCACCATCCTCAGTGCCTATTGCAAATCTATGGTGCTGCCTTGCATCGTCGTCTGTGACAATCGTCCACAGTTTTGACGCCTCCCATGATAGAAACCACCATTCTCCCTCCCCTCTCGCTTCGCAATCTGTCCTCAAATCTCCTTTTCGTGCCATCATAGATTCGAACCACGATTGATCTTCATTCCACACAGTATCGCTATCACTAGGTTCGTTTGTAACTTCCTCATTATTCTTGTTCATAATTTCTGGAACTACTTTATAATTGTTTGCTTAGGGAAGTGCTGGATTTGTTGTGGTTGGAAACTCTGGATCTATGGCTAAATTGCTGTGTGATTGATATATGAATTTGGACATTGTTTCTTCTAAATTAATTTTGTTATCTAAAATGTTGTTTGCTGTAATATCTTGTAATACTGGTTAAAAATCTGGTTGGTAACAATGCAGAAATGCTAGCTCAAAGGTAGGCCAATCTGCTACTAGATTACATTGTTGCCAGAGCATGAACCACGACAGATCGCGGTCGATCAGTCCCCTAGTGACCTCCTAAAAACATTGAGCCTCTGAAGTTTCTCTGGCATTCTACAGCTTCCAAGTACAAAGAATCTACCAATAGCCGTTAGCACCATCGAACATTGAAAGAGCATCATGCCAAGGAATGTGACTTGAATCCAAACCACCATGGAAAGCGGCGATCGCCGCCAACATGGTGTTTAGTGAAAGCACCATTTGATACGACATTGTATCAAGAGATAGAGAGCTAGATAGAAATCAAAGAGAATAGAATAGAAATTCCTAGAATTAGGACCAAGAAGGGAATTAAAGTTTTCAATTATATCATGGATATCCACATTATTACATCATATTCTTATTTATAGCATAATTTTTTAAGTGAGCTATATGTCCAATACTAATCCTAACATTCATGTGAAAACCAGGGTCTCAGTACATTAAAAAAATCAAATAATAAGCTTTTTAGATGTTAGTTTTATGTGAAAGAATTTAAATTTTTTACTAATTAATATTAGGGTAAGTATATTTTTTGTATTTAAAATTTGTCAAAAGTTTTAAAAAAACTCCTAAGTTTTATTTTGTTTCAAATTTGTTCTAAAATTTTTCGATTTACATCAAATATATCTCTTAAAGCTAAATTTTTAAAAAAATTAGGACTAATCTAACAATAATGCATGACAATTATCTCTGATATGCTTGTGTTGATGGTTATTCTTATAAAATTGTTGCTGAAGTAGTCCTAAGCTTTTTGAAAAATTAGCCGTCAGGGGTATAGATGATGCAAATCGAAAAATTTGGGGACAAAATTGAAACAAAATAAAACTTAGGGGTATTTTTGAAACTTGTAACAAACTTAAAAGACAAAAAATATACTTTATCCTTAATTTTAACATTCATTATTTAAAATTTGAAAGAATTTAATATGTATACTTTTACATTTAATTAGGTGTTAAGTTTATTACACAAATAAAAATAATTAATTTTCATCCTTATAATTTAAAAATAATATTTTTTTCTCTGTATATATAAAATATAATTACATATTAGTATAAAAAATTTATATTAATAGTTATGAAATTAATTTAAAAATTTTTTTTTGAAATAATTGAATCTTAATTCTAATTATTAATTACAACATTAGTATTCTCTCCAAATTATATGTAATGAATATTTGAAGGAAGATAGGTAAAAATATAGATTAGAAAGATAAGCGGTGAAAATTTAGAACTAAATTAAAAACAAATAAAAAGTGCAAATAATAATAATAATAATAATAATAATAATAATAATAATAATAATAATAATAATAATAATAATAATAATAATAATAATAATAATAATAACTTTTTATGTGAATAATATTACGAGATATTTTTTAATTATATTTAATTATAAATTTAAAATATTTTTATAATTTTATGAATTTATTTGAATTATTTTATTAAATTTTTTTTAGAACAAAAAGATAGAGAGATAGAGAATGAGAGAGAAAGATGAAGAAGAAGAAGGAGAGAAAAAATTTGTTAATTTTAGAAGAAAAAATTTTATTTTAATTATAATGAAAGAATATCTCATGATATATTTTGGTTTGTCAAATTAATAATATAAAATATAAATTATAAGTGGAAAATTTTGTGGTGCTGAAAGAAAGATTCATCTACACATGCTAAAACCTATGTGTCATGGTCTGGAGAAAAATGCGTGTCCCTTGGATGTGATCGTTTGGTGTGAGCTATGGCAATTGCAGCAGTGGAACCCAATCCTTTTCAGAATTTGTCTCACAATGAGCATGATGATAGATATTTATATGATCATCAAGACACATTAATTAATTAAATTTACAAAAATAATTTGTTTTGAAATGTAATATTTTATTTTATTTTTTGTGGACATATAATGCTCGGCTAGACTTTGGACGTTGGATTTGTAGTGGGTTGTGTGAACCCGATGGGTATGATCATAGCCTTTGAAAAATGCATGCACATTACACAACCAAAACAAGTAGGAAAAAATTATGGGACAAAAATAGATTTTTTTATTTAAATTAAATAAATATAAAATTTACAAAAATACATCAAGTACAACGTAATTACATAAATATATATTTGACCACATCTCAAATACTAAGAGGAGTTCTAAAAATTGAACACATCTTGAATACTGAGACTCCACTTTATAGCAAAAGAGTTAAATAAAGTCTCAGTGTCCAAGGTACATGCACAAATAGAATGTAGATTCAGTACCGAAACATATGCACAATGCGTGAATTGGTGGCTCAGTACCCAAGTTATTCATTTTAATTTAAATAATTTTAAATTTTAAAATTATGAAAATATTTCATCTAAAATTTAGATGATTATAATTTAAATTAATAATTTAATTTAATTCAATAAAAATAAATATACTTGTATTGTTATTATTATTAATGTATAGGATTATTATTATTAATGTAATAACCATATTTTAATATTTATTTTTATATATTTAAAAATTATATTTGAGAATTATTTATTTAGTTTCATAATAAATAATATTTTTAAATTTGAATAATTTATTAATTAGTTTGTACTTATTATACTATATATTCAATAATTTATTGAAAAAAATATTAATATAATGAATAAAAAATTTAAAAAGATATTATTTAAAGAATAGAGACAAATAAATCCCTAACCAATTTTAATTTAGAGACAATTAGGCGCATGTCCATTCCTGAACCTGACACGTCAGCGTTTTCCGTTCAGAGTTGACGGAAAAACACCCACAAGACCTCGTTGTGTCACGGAAGTAGAGGACAGGGATCGAAGTGGGTCGTTTTTATTATGAGGGATCGTATTGTCATTATGAAAAATGGACATGGATCGGGTTGGTAGTTCACTCTAATTTAAATGAGATAGTTTCTAAAAAAATAATGTGATGGCATTTTTAAATTACGTAACTTAATCGTTACGGTTTAAATGTACAGTTTTAAATTACGTTTAAATGGGCGATTTTAAATTACGTAACTTGAGTTAAAACCGTCCATTAAAACCGTCTAACACCTATATTAATTGAAATGTTCCTATATTAATTTGAAACGTTCTCCTATACAAGAATAAATTGTTATAAATATTATTTATGATTATTTTAAAAGAGTACTATATTTAATAAAATTATTATCTCTTAGGTATTATCGTGTGATATTATTAGAGTAATTTTATATTGTATTTTACCATACCAAGATAGAAGATGGCGTTATTAGACTAAGTATGCACGTAGAGGGGAGCCAATTTATTTTTATATGTTCATGACTTAATTTAATAATATTATTTTTTTAAAATTAATTTTACAGTAGTACAACAATACAAGTATATTTATTTTTATTGAATTAAATTAAATTATTAATTTAAATTATAATCATCTAAATTTTAGATGAAATATTTTCATAATTTTAAATTTTAAAATTATTTGAATTAAAATAAATAATCTGAGTACTGAGCCACCAATTCGCGTATTGTGCATATGTTCGGTGTTGAGTCTACATTCTATTTGTGCATGTATCTTGGATACTAAGATCCCATTTAACTCTTTTGCCACAAAGTGGAGTCTCAGTATTTGAAATGGGTTCAATTTTTAAAATTTATCTTAGTATCTGAGATATGATCAAATATGTATTTATGTAATTACGTTGTATTTGATATTTATTTAATTTAAATAAAAAAATTTCATTTCTATCCCATAATTTTTTCCTACTTGTTTTGGTTATGTACTGTGCATGCATTTTTCGAAGGCCATGATCATACCCATCGGATTTTCATCACTTCACACTATGGTTCAGAAAACTGGACCAGGCTGGCCAGTCGCATCGGTTCAACCAGGAACCGGCAATACAAGTGGTTTGGTCCTCCTCCTATAACCGCTCGGGAGAAAACCGGTAAAAAATCGTCGAACCGGCCGATTGGATCAGACCGATAACCGGCCGGTTCCCCTAAAACGACGCCGTTTTTTAATTTGTTTTATATAAAAAAAAAAAAAAAGAAAACCCGATCCACTCGTGAACCCCCCTTCCCCCATTCATTCATCTCACTCCATCGTCATCGAACCCTAGCCCTCTGAAGCAAAGGAACCTCGAACCCTAGCCCTCCATCGTCACCGTTGTTCTGAGATCGTCAGCGCCGCCGCCGTCCCTAGGTCCTCAGCACCGCCACTTCTTCCTCTTCCCCGTGTCCGGAACCCAGTAACTCGGCAGGTCCTCTTCGTCTTCGTTGGCTTCTCAAACTCAGGTGAGTGCTCCTCGTCTTCATCATCTCTGAACTTCTTCTTCAATTTTTGTTCCATATTTCCTCAATTCTTCTTGGGTCTTGGCTTGAAGTTTGGTTCTTCAATTCTTCTTCTTCGGTCTTTGGTCTTCGGCCTTCGATCTTCTTTGTATGTATGGTTTTGATTGCTGTGGAAATTGTATGTATGGATTGGTTGCTAATATTGGAAACTTACTCTGTTATGTCATTTCTATCAACCAGAGTCCAGAACACCTAATATTACTGTTTTAGTATTTTGCTGTTTTGTAAATGTTACTCTGTTTTAGTCCAGAACACCTAATATGCTGGAAACTTACTCTGTTATGTAACTGTTACTCTATTTTAGTGTTTTGTTGTTTTGTTAATGCTGGAAACTTACTCTATTTTGCAGTATTGTTGAATGTTGTAGGCAGAATTTAGACATAGTCTTGAAAATTTAATATCTGTTTTTAATTGTGTTGTGGCTCCTGCTTTAGGTTAAGAACATGGTTAATCATTGTGTTGTGGCTCCTATTTTTAATTGCTGATGGCTCTTAACTTGTTATTTTTCATTGTGTTGTGGCTGTTTTTAATTTCATATCTGTTTTATTAATTTCAGTTATGGATAATAGTATTAATCAAGAAGCAATGGTTGTTAACAATGCTTCTGTGAATAATAACTTGTCTATCGATCCTCCTATTTCGAATGATGCTGCTAATCCTAATCCCCGTAGTGCTAACGATAGTCAGTCACAAGGTTCTTCTAACCTACGGAGAAAAATAGATTTAGCTTGGAAATATGTTGCTCTACAAATAGTGAATGGAAAACCACAATATCAATGTTTATTTTGTCTACAAGTTTTCAATGGAGGTGGAATTCACAGGATGAAGAAACATCTAGCAAAGATTACTGGAGACGTGAAAAAATATCCTAAAGTTCCATATGATATGGAAAAACAGATGGAAAGTTTGTTGAAAGAAATTCAGACCAACAAAAACAAAAGAAAAGTAATTTTTAGTGAAGAGGGTGGTGATGAGCTAGAGGATGCAATTGATGAGGCAATAGCTCAAGAAGAACAGCAGCGTACTTCGAGTCAGCAAGGAGTTGGAGGTGATCCAAAGAAAAAAGTCAAAGTCACTCCTCCTATGTTTGCACCAAGAACAACTCCAGGAGCTCAACCAAGTATTAAAAGTGTTTTGCAAAATAAAGAGGCGATACACGAGGTTGATAAACGGTTTGCTTGGTGGCTTTTGGATTGTAAAATTTCATTTAATGCTGTGATGTCGCTATTTTTCCAAGATATGTTGGATGGTGTTGTTGGTATTGGACCTGGTTACAAGGTTCACTTGTTGGCTGATCTTAAAAGAGAATGTCAAATGCTAGTTGATAGTCATAGGAGTGCATGGAAGAAAACTGGATGTACCCTCATGGCTGATGGTTGGACAGATCAAAGACAAAGAACGTTAATCAATTTCTTGGTGTATTGTTCTAAAGGTTTGTGCTTTGTGAAATCAATAGATGCTTCCAATATCGTAAAAAAATGCTTCACACTTGTGTAATTTGTTTTCTGAGGTGATTGAATGGATTGGCCCTAATGATATTGGGCATGTTGTGGCTGACAATGCAGCCAATTATGTTGCTACTGGTAGGCTTATCAATAGAAAATATGATAATATCTATTAGTCACCATGTGCTGCTCATTGCCTTAATCTTATTTTAAAAGATATAAGCAGCATGGCGCATATTTCTAACCTTGCAACTCGTGCTTCAAAGATCACAGTATTTGTGTACAATCATATGATTTTCTTATCTTGGCTAAGAAAAAGACCTCATTGGAGAGAAATTGTACGTCCTGGTGCAACCCGTTTTGCAACTGTGTTTATCACATTGAAGAGCATCTTTGACTGTAAAAAGGATTTGCAAGCATTAGTTGTAGATTCAATTTTCACTGATCACAAATTTTCATTGATCCTGTTACCTTGTATTGCAAGTGTAACAATTTGGATTCAGTTCAGGCAATGAAAGAAATATATTTATATAGAGATCGGAAGGAAAGTTTTGATAGACCAGAAGCTATTCGAGCTGCATCTGAACTTAAGCCTGGTAAGAATATGGCTGAATATTTGTTTAATTAATAGTAACTTGTTTTATGCTCCTATGATCTTAATTGATAACTTCTAATATGTTATGATTTTATAATTGGTAGATGAATGGTGGAGGTTATTCGGAGGCTCTGCTCCATGTTTACAAAAGATAGCTGTTCGCATTCTTAGCCAAGCATCTGCTTTGTCTGGATGTGAGAGAAATTGGAGTCTTTTTGACCAGATTCATACAAAAAGAAGAAATAGATTGGAGCATGATAGACTGAATGACATTATTTATGTTACCTATAATTTGCGTCTTAAATCCTGGTAATATATGTTTCATGAAATATCATATTGTTTCATATGTAATCTTTAGCATAACAAATTTGTAAATTATTAAATCTTCATATATTGTATTTAACTTTTTAGGAAGGAAAAAGAAAAAAGAAAGCAAAAGACACAATATGATCCAATTGATTATGAAAGCATCAGTCTAGTTGACTTTTGGGTGACTGAAGAGGTTGTAGAGAAAGAGTCTGATCTTCCTAGTAATGTGGATGACTTATTGTGTGAGTATAGTATATTTATTTTCTAATGATTATTAGAATGTTGTTAGTTTATAATATAATAATATGTGTATTTTATTAGGTGAAATTGATGCTGATTTATATCAAAGTGGCGGTGGTAGTAGTGGTCTTTATGCTGCATCTCTTGATTCTTCTGCTCAAGAGGGTGGGAATGAAGGTGAAGATCATCCCACTGGAGCAGATTTGCAACAAGTTCTTGCGAATTTTGATTATTGATAAATCATGATGTTGGGATTCAATATTTAGATATGCTTTTTTACTATTTAACTTTTGAGTTTGGATTTTGATAAGATAATATATATTTTGTTGATGATATTTTATGTAGTATTTTAAATTTTGAAGATATTTTAAGATTTATATTAGACTATAATTATATTTTAGGATGTTTATTTATAATTTATTTATTATTCTATTCTAAAATAGTTTTTTCGGTTGAACCACCGGTTAGACCGGTTAGACTAGTGAACCAATAAACCAGTGACTAGAGCGGTTTGATGACCGATCCGGATTTCAAAACCTTGCTTCACACAACCCACTACAAATCCAACGTCCAAGGCCAGCCGATCATTAAGATATGTGCACAAAAAATAAAATAAAATATTACATTCCAAAACAAATTACTTTTGTAAATTAAATTAATTAGCGATTCTTGATAATCATCTTAACATCTATCATCATGTTCATTGTGAGACAAATTCTGAAAAAGATTGGGCCCACTGCTGCAATTGCCAGCACCAACTGCAATGGCTCACACCAGACGATCACATATAAGGGACACACGTTTTCCTCCAGACCATGACACATAGACTTCAGCATGTGTAGATGAATCTTTCTTTCAGCACCATAGAATTTCCCATTATAAGTTATATATAGAGTGAAAATGGTAGAGAGAAATAGAGAAGGAGAAAAAGATATATAAGACTATTGAGGAAGAAAATTTATTAATTTTAGAGAAAAATATTTTATCTCAATTTTAATGAAAGAGTGTCATGTATCATATTTTGATTATTAAATTAGTAATATAATTTAACTATATTTTAATTTTAATATTTTAAATTTAATTTAATTTTAATTATAATTAGAGAAAATCATGTATATTTTGATTGTCAAATTTATAATTAATCATTGATAATGATACATAAGAAAGATAGAATTAGTAAAGGGATGAGAATGATAACGAAAGATAGATAAAAAGATGAGAAGAGAACTCTTTAATTTTAAAATGAAAGATTTGATTTTAATTACAATAAAAAAGTGACATGTGACATATTTTAGTTGTAATTTCTAAAATTAGCAAAGTATAATAAATATTTAAAAAATATAAATTAAAAGTATATTATTAAATTGCTAGACTAAAGAAATTGAACTAACTGCTAAAAGTATTAACAAAAAGCAATCAACTCTATTGGTCTGAGTTTTTCTCTTTTAATTAATCCAATTTGAATTTCTAAATTTCTAAAAATTTTGATTTGTGATGCGTGTTAGCAAAAATTGAGTTGACTCGTTAAATTACCAAAGTGCAAAGGTTGCTTAAAATTGTGTTATGGAGGAAAAGGAGAGTAAAATAAAGTTCAGAGGATTTTGTATGAGAATGATGATCTCTTTGCGAAGAATGATATAATTTAACTTATTATGAACTTGTTTGGAAATCCTTTAATATAAGAAAAAAATTATATTTTCTTTAAAAAAAAAATTTATTTTTATTTAAAATTCAATTTTATAATTTAAAATGACTATAATATATCAATAGAATATATAATTCAAATTTAAAAAGTGTGTGAATGAATTTAGAATTTAGATTTTTTTTTGTCTGATTTACAAATTAAGAAAAAATGAGAATTAAAAATTCTCAAAACAAATTCAAATCATTTAATTTTAATTATTCCAAAACAAAAAAAAAAAATCAACTTTTGAATAAATTCTAATTCTTAGCATTCCAAGTTCTATACAAGGGCGATGAGACTTCTTTTTTTCTTTCCCACCGACAAATTAAACAAGAAAAATTGCTAAAATCAGAAAACAACATATACCAATCAAATAAAAGATATAACCAGATGCAATTTCTTCTCAATATCCTTTCAACCATTATCTTCTGTAGAATACAAATTCATGTAACCTTACTAGCAGAGCTATCTTTAAAGTTTAAACTATACCTAATTCTTGTAATTATTTTTTTTACCAAAGATAGGGAGACTTGAATCTGTAATTTCTTAAGTGAGTATAGAAAAACTATACCATTTGAATTATAACTCATTCGCTACCTAATTCTTATAATAGTAGGTAAATAGATGCACCTTTTAATGAATTTTGTAATAATATAACATGAAGAACTGAAGACAACTTTCGTCATGGCATTAAATTTAAATATCCTTTTTTTTTTTTGTTTCTTGAGTTATTACAAAACAATTAGATTTCTGATTTCTCTGTACATGTTATATTCTCTCACACTCACACACTCGTGGCCAAAATTTGGTTTAAGTGACACTCCAAGCAGAAGACACATCATACTTTGTGCCCCTTCAATTTCTTGCTATGAAAGTTGGTGATGTGCTTGACATGAATAATCACGTTTTCATGTCTAGATTCCTTGATATTCCCGGTTCCTCTTTTTGTTTTTCTTTCCCAAATGTAAAGAAGATTTTCCACCATGAAACTTCCTACCATTTTGGCAGGATTCTTCTAGTAGAATCAGCAATTTTCTTAAGTAACAGCTGCTGACGTGGCCCTTCGATCATGAGACTTCACTGTTGGAAGCGTTTTCTTAAGTATCTTCCTATCTCTAATGCCATCAAATAGTAGTTCATAGGAATGGTAAGTTATGTGGCCTTTCTTCAACAAATCTTCTACAACAATCTTGGGTGCTGCAACCACCTTTTTATCAGCTTCAAAGATTGTATTTACAATATCCGGGACGATACCCTTTCCGATCATAAGGTTGATGATACCAACTGCTTCATGAAGCTTGTCCTCCATGCAAAGACAATTTAGAACTCGTCCAAATGTAATTAGCGATGGAATAAACCCCTTTTCAATATTTTCCACTAGAAGATTATACCCTTGTGTAACATTTGCAGTTTTGCAAAAGCCATCAATCATGACCCTATAGGTATAGTTATCTGGTTCACAGCCATTTCGCTTCATCTCAGAGAAGAGCTTTACTGCCATTTTCATGTTGAGCTGTTCAGAAAACGCACAAAGTACAATGTTATATGTTGCTGTTGTATGATAAACATTGTATTGTTTTTCCATCCTTCTAAATAAGCTGTAAGCACCATCAAGATCCCCAATCTTACAGAAACCAGTGATCAATGTGCCAAAACTAACCACATCAGGTGCCAAACCCTTGCTTCTCATATCCCCGAGCAAATCCAAAGCTTCATTTACTTTCTTATCTTTACAAAGGCATTCAATGATAATGTTGTATGTAATTATGTTTGGAGCGGATCCCTTCTCCGCCATAGCCTTGAAGATCTCCATTACTTCATCACTTTTCGCAGCCTTGCAAAGCCCATTCAACAAAGTATTGTATGTGATAACATCAGGAGTCACACCTTGGCTCCACATTCTATTTACCATCTCAATTGCAGTGTCTAACTTCTGCTGTTTACAGTAGCCATCAATCAAAGTATTGAAGGTAAAAATGTCAGGTAGGCATCCTTTGGCAATAGCATCATTGACAAGATCATTGGCATCAGATACACAACCCATCTTGCACAGTCCATTTATGACTAAATTGTAAGTCCACATATTAGGGTGAGAGCCATTTTCTGCCATCTCCTTCATCAACTGCAAAGCTGGCAAAATCAGACCCAACTGAGACAACCCTTTAATCATGGTATTGTAAACAACAATGCTTGGCCTCAAACCCTTCTCAATTCCATGCTTAAAAATAGCCATGGCTTGATCAGGATCACCATCCTGGCACAATCCATTGATCAAGGAACAATAAGTAAACTCATCAGGCTGGAAGCCCTTAAAAACTGCATCCTTCAGAATCCTATTAGCATCTTGCACCTTCCCAGTCTTGCAGTATCCATTAATAATAGTATTATAGGTGAAACCATCAGGCTCAAACCCACAATTAACCATCTTATGCAAGTATCCCTCAGCTTTGACAACCTGAGAATTCCTACAAAGCCCACAAATCAAAGTGTTATATGTGACAACATCAGGACTCAAACCTTCTCTCGCCACAACACCAAGCAACCTAACAGCACCATCAATATGACCTCCATTACAAAGCCCTTGAATAAATATATTAAAAGTAAACAAATTGGGATTAACCCCTCTCTTTAAAACCTTGCTCAGAAGCCTTTCACTCTCTCCCACAATCCCCTTTTTACAGAGCCTATGAGCAAGCTTGTTAAAAGTTGTAACATCAGGAAACAAAAGTCTCTCGAGCATTTCATCAAACACCTCACGCGCATCATCAAAACACCCGGATTCATAAAACCCTTCAACAACGTTACAATACGCCACTGCATTCGAATTACACCCCATGAAATGCATGTTCTTAAGAAGCCTAAGAGCAGCATGGGGTCTCCTAGTTCTACAAAACGACTTGATCCTCACGGTGTAGGTGCACACATCGGAACAAACCCCTCTATCCTTCATCCTCATGTAAACCTTATGCGCTTGGTTGTGGTACCCGTGCTCAACCAGAATGTTCATGATAGCGTTGTAGGAGTGTACGGAAGGGTCGCAGTTGAAGAGGTCCATGTGCTCGAACGTGTCAACAGCTTCCTGAACTTTCCCTCTTCTTCCGTAGCTCCTCATGGCTTCGACATACGCTCCTTCTAGAATCGCGTTGTCGAGGTTGGTTCTCATCTCCGAGAGAATGTTCTCCATGTTCTCGAACTCGCCGTGGAGACCAAGCTTCTGAACCATGCATTTGTATGTTAAAAGCGTATGCTTGAACCCTTCCTCGGTTTTCACCGAGTTGAACATTTCCAATGCCCTAAGAGGGTTCTTTTGGGATTTTATTACCGCAGCGACATGTTTCGGAAGAAGAACACGATTCATTCCACAAAAAAGAAACTATAAACATAGTCTTCAGAACCGAACTGGTGATCGAATCGGTCAGACTCCTGATTCACTAGTTTATTGGTTCAACCGATAGATCACTAATTGAACCGATAAAATCGGTCCTACATAAATAAAAAATATAAAATAATTAATTAACAAGTATTAAACGTAAATTAATATAAAATACATGACAACAATCAATTATCAATTTCTAAAAATACCTAAAAAGAAATTTTCAATTAGCATTAAACCTACATTAAAACAATTAAATAAAAATAACAATAAAAATTAAACCTACATTAAATCAGTATCAATCAAGTATTTAACCTACATTAAAACAGCAATAATCAAGTATTAAAATAGTAACAATCAACCGCAACAATTAAGTATTCTATACAAATTTCAATTAGCATCAAATTTTTATTTTAAACTTACATTAAAACAACAGCAACAATTTATACACAAATTCTAATTGCTTTTAAATTTGTTATCAAGTGTCATTCTATACCAAGGTTCTGAAAACCGGACCGATTATCGAACCGCTTTAGATACTGGTTTACTGGTTCATTGGTTTACCGGTTCAACCGTGGTTCAACTAGAAAAATCGTTTTATAATAAACACCTGGTTCTAATAAAAATTCAATGAATAAAGCAACTGGTTATAAACACTCTTCTGCTGCATTTTTTTACTTCAAAGGGGGATCATAAACTACTAGTTCTATGAATAAACAAACTACAATGATATGCAATGCCAAAAATAGGCCAATGATGAAATAATAAAGGGCTTCACTCTTCAATTCTATATTCAAGTTTGTAGGGGACCAGAATCAACAGAGTAATACCGTTGGAATAGTCTTCCTTCTTAATTCTCATATACCTCAAAGAATTTCCTACAAAATGAAAATTGAACACAACACACAGGCTTAAAACAAAAACAGAACAACACTCAGAAATCAATCACCTCTTCCAAACACAGCCTTAAAACAAAACAGAACAACATTCAGAGTATGAGCATTGATCACCAAAAATTGATTTCTGAAACAAAACAAACACAGCAAAACCAGCAGAACAACATTCAAAGTTTGAGCATTGATCACAAAAAAATTATTCCAGAAACTAAACAAACACAGCAAAACCAGCAGCACATCACTAATCATAATCAATAATCAAAAGACATTCAATAATCAATTATCTCACAAGACCTTCAATAATCAATAATCAGCAAAATCACAACACACAAAACAGCAACACAGGAGAACCAGCGCTAATCAGTAATCAAATAATCATTCAATAAAAAATTTAAAACACAAAACATTCAAATAATCATTGAACAGGGCATAAAAAAAACGCAGAAGTGAGCAGTGAACAGACCTTCGAAGTCTGGGGCTCTGGGCAGAGTACGTTGCCGCGACTGACGACGCCGACCACACGACAGCGAGCAGGACGGCGAGCAGATGAAGACGACGCATGGGCCGAGCTTGCGGAAGAAGGGAGCAGGGGTTGGAGACGGGGAGAACAGGACGAAGAGAGAAGACCTGCGTGCGACGGACGGCGGCAGTGGCTAGACGGATGGACGGACGGACGGCGGCAGAGGCTAGGGTTTTCAACTTTTTCTTTGGTTGAGGACTTGAGGTTGAGTTCTGAGTTCTGGAGAAGGAGAGAAGGGGATTGGCTTAGCGCCACTGATTGTAGACAAGACGAAGAGAGAAGCCCATGCTGCGTGCGACGGACGGCGGCAGCGGCGAACTCCTTGCGGCGGTGGAGGAGGCTAGGGTTTCTCTTTGGTTGAGGGAGAGGGAGAGGGAGACGCGTGCGGCGCGGTGACGCAGAGGGAGACGCGTGCGGCGCGGTGACGGGAACCTGTGAGAGGAGAGAAATCAAGCTGAGGCGAGGCGACGACGCAGCGACAAAGGTGGCTGAGGCGACGAGGAGGCAGAGGAGCCGGCAATCGTGAGTGTGAGAGAGAGAAAGTGCCTCTGCAGCTCTGCGGAGGCTGAGTGAGGATGTGAGATTGAGAAAGAGTAAGGTTCACTTCACTGGCTTCAGGGAGGGAGAGGAACTGAGGGTTAGGTTAGAGTTTTCTTTGCATAGGTTGAAGGGAAGAAGATGAAGAAGAAAGAGTAGAGGAGTTTGGTGTTTATCTGCTAGTTCACAGCACAGTTCTCGGACAGAACTGGTCGGTTCGACCGGTCTAACCATAAACCGGAAGTAATTATGGTCTGACTAACCTCATAAAATCGTTGAGCAAAAAATTAATGGTGAATCGCAAAATTGCTCGGTCGGATCAAATCGGAACTCGGCCGGTTTTCATTTTTCAACTAAAAAATTAAAAAAGAAGCCTCCTTTTCTGTGTCTCTCAACTTCCCTCTCTCAAAAAAACCTAGCCTCCAACGTTACTTTCTTCTTCAAGCTGGCCATCGCTGTTGTACTACCGCCGTTGCCGTAGTTGCAATCTGCACTGCGTCCATGATTGTTGAAACACATTTGCTGGCCACGCTTTACCGTCAGTTTTGAGCTTCTGCGTCTGTTCTAAGCTTCTACGGCCTCTGTATCACCGTGCTTCCGTCGCGGTGCTCCCTCCTCGTCGCTTGGTCGAGCTTGCCTCGAGCCCTCGTTTCTGCTCCAGCCCGTTGTATCGCCACAGTTCAACTTCTGTTTTGGCTGAACTTCCGCCGTTGTTCAGCCCTCACCTGAGCTCCCTTTCTCTCATCTGAAATCTTGAATCTCTGTTTTGTTCATTTTTTTTGTAAGTAATTTCTTGCTTATCTCTTTTTTTAGTTTTCTTAGGTTTCTTGAATCAATATAATTTAGTTTGTTCATTCATTATCAATAATTTAATCGCAGACTGATTTTTATTACTGAAAATTAGTAATGAACATTATTGGATATTATTGAGATGTTCTTGTTATGCGTAATGATTTTCTTCGGTTTTTCTATTATGAGTAATTTAGATTATTTTATTTTATAGTAATATGGAAATGTTTTTGTTGTTCAAATGTATTCTTTTATTTACTTGTTCAGTGTTGTATTTATTATTGTTGCTGATTATTGCTGTTTGTTCTTGAGGGTTTTGATTGTTGATATTTGTTTACGGTTGTATTTGTTTTTGTTCCGTTCGTGTGCAGCCGAGGTATGAAGATTCCTTCCGCTAATGTTCAGCTTCGATGGAGAGTTATACATCGTTCTAGGTGAAGGATGAAACACCTCGGTGAAATGAAACACCACGGCAGGAGCACCTGCAAAAAGCACTCCGACGCTCAAGTTAGAATAAGGTGTTGAGAAAGCAATGTAAAGAAGAAATAAAGTGGATTGTGTGACCTATCCTTCACCGAGCTTATTGGCTCGTTTAGATAGATGAGTAAAGTGTTAGCTTTCTTTTGTTTGTTCCGATCTTTTAGTAATATTGTGGGTGCCGTTATTATTGGTAACGGACTGTAGATAATGTTTGACTAATTTGAAATTGCAACCGAGTTGCGTAATTGAGCTCTTCTGCTAATTTCTCCGAATTGTCTGGTCAGTTTCGATTTGATCTTATTTTCGAGTTTATAGGGTACACGTCATAGCCCCGAAGCTTGTCTTGCTTTGTAAAGAAAAGCAATAGGCAAGCTTTTAATATTTCTGCCTTGGATTTTTTGTTGGCTTTGGCCGAGGTGTTGGAAAATGAACAGTTTTGCATTTAATGTTTTCTTAGTTTTCCGCGCCTATTGAATTGATTGGTTGGCAGACGTGGCGGCGTTTCGGTGTGTCCTTGACCATTGGATGCGAAGTAATAATGGGTTGAATGAATGGCTTGGATCTTCGAAATGGTTTTTTAGGAACATGTATTGCCTATATAAGTGGAACTACGCTATTGTATTACCTATATAAGTTGAGGTGCAAGTTGAGCTTTTTGTAAGTTATACCTCGGCTTAATGCATGACCCTTTGTATCCCCCAAGCTTAATGATGCACCAAGGTTTATCAAGCTTGGGTTTTCTAAAAGTCGCTTTTAAATGGGAAAATAAAATAAAGTAAAAAGAAAGCACAAAAAGTTTTATATGACATTTTTACCTTGTGAAACGTGTTACAATTAATACCTTCTCTTTTCTTTCAACCTTCTTTCACCGTTTGGATTTTTGATGCTCGAACGGTTATTACTTGCGTTACCCACTAAGTTAGTAGGCTTGTAATAATACCTTGTTGCTGTTTTGTCTTTGGGAATTGACGTTGTGATTTTTCAAATTTCTGTCTCAAGTTGAATCCAGTATGACTTCCAAAGGTTAGTGTCTTCTTCTTTGCTTTTTCCGTTTTTACAATGGTGAAAGGGATGGAGAAAGAAAAAGAGAGAGAAAAATAGAAAGTGGTTGAAGTAAGAAAAGAGAATCCGTATCATTGGGTACATGAGGATGTGAGGACTCGTTCTTCGTCGTATGTGGACGCCGAGTCTCTTCGTGAACTTAAGGGTTTGAAACTTGTTAAAAATTGTTTCGGTGTGGCTGTCGAGCTTCTTTACTGTTCTGGTGAGGATAGGGTTTGTGAGAGGAGGGGAGATTGGCAATATTTCTATATGTACACTCCTTGTCTTACTGAACTGCGCGTGAGATTTCCTTTTTCTGGTTTCGAGTGCGATGTTCTTACCCAACTCAACTGTGCGCCTTCGCAGTTACACCCTAATTCTTGGGCGTTTCTGCGTGCTTTTCAGTGTCTCATGGATTTTCTTTTGTTTCCTCGTTTTTTATTTGTCTTTTTCTCGTTGTTTCAATCCAAAAGGGTGCGGAAAAGGTTATAGGTGTTTCTGAGTAGCTTTCCTGGTCGTTCTCTTTTCCTGCTATACAAATCTTCCTTCAAAAATTTTAACCCCCTGTTTGTTAAGGTGCGATCTGTAGAGACCGAGTACCCTTTTTATCTTGATGACGAACTTATAGAAAAGTTTCCCCTTTACTGGTGCTCCAAGCCAATTCAAATTCTTGAGGCTACTGAGTGGAGCGAAGAGGAGGACTGTCCTTTAGATTTTTTGATAGAGAGCTTTGCTACTGGGGAATGTTTGTCAATTTCTAAACTTCTACATTTTCATGATATTGGTGACAAAGAGGGTTTGAAAGCTTATATAGGTAATACTGATTTGTATTCTTCCTTGCAGATTTTGTATTTTCTGACTTTGTGTTGTACCTGTAGGTGGACGAGTGCCCCTCCTTGATCCTTCTCGGCTTCAATCTTTCCTCAAGAAGAAAAAAGAGAAAGATGCGGGTGGTTTTGGAGTTCTAAAGGAGGGTGGAGGGGATGCTGCTTACTCTACTGCCCAGCCTGCGTCGTCATTTAAAAAAAAAGGGATGATACCGAGAAGTCTCTGGAAGTTCTATCAGAAGGTGATAAGGAAGATGTTGGTGGTAATGAATCTGCCTTTGATAGGCAAAAGAGGCTCCATGGTTTCATTCCTGATACGAATCCGCATTCACTATGGAGCAATCAATTTCCCTTTGCCAAACTTTCTGATAGGGTTTCCCAATATCTTGGCGACATGCTTATGACCTGCCGAATTGGCATGGAGGGGATGGGAAAATTTATCCAGGTCAACTGTATATTTTTGGTATATATGTTTTGCTTGTTGTTGTGTTTTTATTTTTTATTTTTTGTTATCTCATTGTTGTCTTTTACTACAGATTGTTGCTTCACATTTGATGTGTGTAGGTCGCACGACCGAACTGCTAGGGGTTGAGCAGCAGGTGGCCATGGATAAAATTGTTGAGTTAGTGTGGTCGTCAAAGGAGAAAGACGACGTCATTATTGATGTGACGGCAAAAATGAAAAATTCTAAAGAGGAGATTATCCGACTTCAGGATCAAGTTCGGCTTCTTCAGGCAGAGATCAAAGAAAATGTTAAGACTAAAGGGGAGCAAACTTCCAGGATTCATGAGTTGGAAGAGGAGGGGATGGAGATGTTTACCTCCGGATTTGATCGTGCCGTTAGTCAGTTCGCCGTGCTGGCTCCCGAGTTTGATTGCGGTCAGCTTGATGTGACCAAGATTGTTATTGGTGGCAAGCTGGTTGTAGATGGAACTGTGGAGGATCATGATGAGAACATTCCTCCTTCTTGATTTGATATATTATGAGTTGTTTTTTTTTGTTAATACTTCTGTTGCCGATTTTAGATCGGATCGCTATTGTCTTTTGCTCTGACTACGTTAAGTTAGGTTGTGATGGTAATCAGTGGCTAAGAAAAGGGGAGATTGAATCTTAGCCCCGCTTTGTTGAGTATTAATTGCTGCCTTTTCAAAGAAACTTTAGGAGATATTTCTATTTTTGTCTCATAACTAGTCAAGGGACATTTTCTTTTTGTCTCGTAACCAGTTACGAGATATTTTTCATTTTTGTCTCCTACGCAACAGAAACAGAATAGGAGTAGAAGAGAAAGAGAGAATCACACCCAGAAGTATCCTAGTTCAGCTACTAAGTGCAATGCAGAATACATCCAGTCTCCATCACAACTGTGATGGAATTTCACTATAATCATCAGATTACATGCACCAATTCTTCCCTAGGAACTACCCATTCCTATCTGGGACAAATCGACTTGGACACCTACCAAGCTTTAAACTGCAAAGTGCTAACCCAATTTGCAAGAGAATCCCCACAAGATCATGAAACACAACATACAGATGTACAAAGAAACTCTTAGACATCTATGGCTTTTTCTTTAATTTTGCTCACTGCCTTTTCTTCTCTCACTGGCTTTTTTTTACAAACCTCACTCTGTTTGCCTTTTACCATGAGACTCAGACAGACAAAACTAAAGAAAAGAAAATAAAATGAAACTCATTGAAGGAGAAGAACTCTGTTAGCTTCGGGTAGCTATGAGAACTCTGTGCTTACTCTCCTTGCTTCAACCCTTGGCCGTTCACCCTTATTATAGAAGGGGAAGCTTCCAAGGTTAAAACCTGTTCAACCAAGTCACCAACATCTTCTCCAACACACAGCCGGTTCGGACAAAGAGAAGAGAGAGGTAAAATAGAAATCAAATCAACATGCATGTACCTCTCTCAACCCTTTTCATCAAACTTCTTCAATCTGAGCCTTTGATCTTGATTTTGGCTCCAAGAAAGAACACTGACCCTTGATGAACCTCTGATCTTTGACAGCTCCTTCTTTTTCATATTTGCTTCTTCCTCTTCATAGTTCCAGTAGCTACCTTCTCTCTTGGATGAACAAAAATGAAAATGAGCTTTACCCACTGAGATCTTCTTCTCTGATCGAGATGGATCTTGTCTATTCTTGGCATGAAGATCTTGAAGCTTCTTCTTGAAATCTTGCCTTCAATGGCAAAGATCTTAGCCAAACCATGCTTCGGATCTTTCTTCTTCAGAAACCATCATCAACCTAGCCTTTTTCTTCTTCATAGCTTCACTGTTTTCTCTGATAACTTGTTCACTCTTCTTTCCTGAGTGAAGTGACAACCGAAACAACAAAGAGAGAAAAAAGAGAGAAGAAACAAAGCATTTAATGTAAAATTAAATGAAATTGAATTGTGGACTTCGGTTACCTATGTGAGCATTTAATCAAATTGAATTTTGTGTTCCAGTACCCAATGCATACATTCAATTTAATTAAAATTTGAATTCCACCATCAAAAGAGAGTGGGTAACCGAACCACTTCTATTTCCATTCCTTCTTTCTTCAATTTCAGACCAAAGGCTTTGTTGTTCTATCAAAAAGATTGTTTTGTGCTGCACATTGGTTTCCTGGCCCAATTAGCTTTTGATTCAAAATGGATTTTCACAAGGTTGTTCATCATTGATCCAATTTGGGCTTGATCAAATTCTGGCCCAATGCTAAAACTGCACACTAACCAAAATCCATTAGCTAAACAATTTGAGAATAATAATTTTATAAATTTTCTAATTCATATATTAATAATAATGCTTAATCATCACAAAGAATTCAAGTTTTCCAAAATCAACAATCTCCCCCTTGATGACAAACATTATTAAAAATGAATTGAAAAGGATTAGGATTAGAGAATTTCCTTTGATGATTTGACGAAATTCTTCCCTTTTCAATTGATCAAATTGCTCCCGCTTAATGTGTGCATTTATCCAATGGAAGCAATACCTGTAAACATGCTTAAATAGTTCCAAACAAATATTTTATGTTTTCAAAACATGGAACTTAAAGAAGCATAAACCATATTTATCAAGAGCCTGATTTTGAGTAAAAATATTTTTATAAACATAATCAAGGCTTCCAGTTGTTATGCTGCTAAAAAAATCTTCTTACAAAAATATGAAACAGAGTATGTCAGAGTACATTCAGAGTACATATCAATAAATGATCAAGACTCAACATACTGCTTAAAGCAACATATTCAAAGCATAAAAAAAATTTGCCAACAAAGCAACAAATCATATGAAGTAATAAAACACATAGCAAGCAATAAAATATAATGTTCAGCCACTAAAACAGAGTATCAAAAAAATGGCATGAGACAATAATCAAAAGGGCTCAAAAACAGAGCACAAGAATTGGCAGTCCCAATTCTATTTTTCAATTCAGCCCCTTTTTAATTTTCCTCCCCCTTTTGTCATCAAGGAGGGAACCTGCAAAAAAAAAAAATAGCAATGCAATGCATATTATTGATATTAAAACACAAACAGAGTATCAAAGTTATTGAATACAGTCATCCAACATAAAATAGTTCAAGAGAAACTAAGTCCAAAAACTAACAAAAGAAAAATTGTCCAAGTTCATAAGCAGTAGTGAGCGAATCTTTAAGCATCAGAAAGATTGATATCAGAATCAAGATGATCGTCTTCCCCTTCAGAATGAGCCATGTCCTTCTCCAAGCTTTTAATCAGCCGATTAACCCTTTCATGGCATTTAGTACATGCCTTCTCATTTTTCATAGGCTTGCTTTCGAGCCTCTTTATATGATCTGACCATCATACTAGACATGTTGGAGAACTCATTCAGAACATCCTTGATAGTTTCAGAAATCCGAGCAGATTCCGAAGGAAGACTTTCACTTTCACTATTAGAAAACATTGATGCCGTTGAACTCTTGCCCTTTTTACCTTTAACAAAATCGGGAACCCCTCCTCCTTTAATTGTGGAAACCCTATTCTCAACCGGCTCATTGTTCAAATCCACATTAAAGTACTCAAAGATGCATGTTAGAAACATTCCATATGGCAGATTTGCTTTCTTGTCGCTGCGGACACAGTCACATATATGTCTCACCATAAGATATACAAATGAAATGGATGCAGAATTTAGAATAGCAAAAAGCACAAGAGTGTCACAAACCGTAACCCTTTGGTAAGAACCGCTTTGAGGCATCAAAATATGATTAATGATACGATGAAGCAAGGCTCGCACAAGTCCGAGAGCCTTGTGGGTCAAAGTTGTGCCATCAAGAGCAGAGAAATTTTCACAAACCCGAAGTCAGGGCTACTTGAAGGGAAACCCCAACATGGGTGTCCTATTTACCAGACATGTAAGTCCTGGCTCCTTCATCTTGGTACCCCAAGGCAGCACTTACAGTATCTCTATTTAAAGTGAGGTGAACCTTTTTAACATATAATTGTAATGCACTATCATGAAACATCATATTAGCATAAAATTCTTGAACCAAGTTCGGATAATCTGGTTTTCAAATTTTGAAAAGAGGAGCCCATTTGAGATCATCAAAAAATGTAGTGAAATCAATTTCTTTTTCACAAAGATTTTCCAGATTTACTACATAAGAAGCACAAAGGTGACGATTCACCAAAGCTTGAGAGTGAAACTCAAAAGCAGCACAAGATATGAAACGGGCAGGATCAAAGTGGGAGTGGCTTTTACCATATTTGCTTTTGAAGTCTAATGAGTCCAAGTTTGAGGGTTCTCTGGTGTCATGAAGGACTGGCCTTTTTGAACTTTGAGACCGACGTAAGGGATGAGGAGTGGAACGCCTGAGGTGGTGGTGACGGTTGTGAAGATGGAAGTGGTGATTCTTCTTCCTCTTCAGGGACTTGATTCTTTTCCTTTGTATTCCTCTTAGATAAAGCAGCTTCCTGCCTTGATGTCGCCCTTGCATGGGTTCCTTTACGTGCCATGGAATCTGTTGAGTGAGAGGAAGGTGAAGGGGATGAGTGGGAGTGAATGTGAATGTGTGTGTATGATTGAGGATCTTTGGAAGATGAAGGATTTTTATAATGGGGGTTCAGCTACTTCTTTATCATGATGAAGGAAGTGAAGTGGAGAGGAAGAAGTTGAAGAGAGGCCGAAGAGTGTGGAAGGTGGAGAGAGGTTAGACCACAATAAATGCTTAGTGGAGAGAATCTCATTTAAGGCCCCTAGCATTAATGAAAAACGGTTTTGATAAAGAAATTTAAAATAAAAACAAATAACTGAAAAGACCTTTCCTTGAAAAGAGGGAGAAGATATGAGAAAAAGATTTGATTTGACAAAAACTTTCTTTTTGAAGATATGATGTGAAGGGAAAAAAATAAAAAAATAATTTTATTAAAAGCATGATGCAAAAAAAATTAATTAATGAGCCAGTATCATGGAATGGGCTTCAAAGGAGGTTGATTGGGCTTGAGTCTAAGGTACCAAAGTTCAGTCTCCCCCTATTTAATGGCTCATTCATCATGTGCCAAGATTTGTCTCCATGCTGCCTACGAGACAAAAACAAACAGAGGCATGAAAATCACATTTTTTTCAACAGAACTCAAATCCATCATTCCCAAACTGTTTCTTAATGAACAGAATCTATCTTCACATAGTGGTTTAGTGAAGATGTCAGCAAGTTGCTCTTCAGATTTTACAAATTGGATATCAATAGTACCCTTTTGCACATGTTCCCTAATAAAGTGATATCGAACCTCAATGTACTTGGTTCTAGAGTGCAGTACATGATTTTTTTGAAATGTTTATTGCACTCATGTTATCACAAAACAGAGGTATACTATTGATTTTCAATTTGTAATCTTCCAATTAAGTTTTTAACCAAATTAATTGAGAGTAACATGCAGCGGCTGATATAATTTAGCTTCAGCCATGGACACATTCCGGAAGTGCTTCTTCTATCCACTCGATCTCCCGTATAATCTGCATCACAAAACCTACTACACAAAATTCATTAGATTTTGGATACCACAAGCCAAGATCACAAGTGCCCTTAATGTATCTAATGATTCTTTTAACGGCCGAAAGACGGGATTCTTTTGGGTGAGATTGAAACCTAGAGCACACACCCACACTTTGAACAATATCTGGTCTAGAGGATGTAAGATACATGAGGGATCCTATCATTTCTCTATACTTTGTTTCATCCACATCTTTTTCATTTTCATCCTTGTCAAGTTTTGTGTTTGGATGCATAGGAGTTCCCATTGGTTTGGAATTTTCAAGACCAAATTTTTTGATTAACTCTTTGGCATATTTACCTTGGTGAATAAAAATTTCACTAGGAGTTTGTTTAATTTCAAGACCAAGAAAGAAGGTTAATTCTCCCATTAAACTCATTTCAAACTCACTAGTCATAAGTTTTCCAAACTCTTCACACAAGGATTCATTAGCCGAACCAAACACAATGTCATCCACATAAAATTGAACAAGAAAGATATCATCATTAGACTTTTTTATAAACAAAGTAATATCGGTGGTACCCCTTTGAAAATTGTTTTCTAACAAGAAGGCACTAAGCCTTTCATACCAAGCTCTTGGAGCTTGCCTAAGGCCATAAAGAGCCTTTGAGAGTTTAAAAACATGATTTGGAAACTCTTTGCTTTCAAAACCGGGGGGTTGAGACACAAATACTTCCCTATTTATAAAACCATTAAGAAAAGTACATTTGACATCCATTTGGAACATTTTAAAACTCTTGTGGGCAACATAGGCAAGAAGTAACCTAATTGCTTCCATTATTGCTACCGGGACAAATGACTCATCAAAATCAATTCCTTCCTCTTGATCGTAACCTTGGGCCAATAGTCTAGCCTTGTTACGAACCACACTACCATCCTCACAAAATTTATTTTTGAAAATCCATTTTGTATCGGTTACCTTTTTACCATTTGGATTTGGTACAAGGGTCCATACCTCATTCTTTTCAAATTGTGCTAGCTCTTCTTTCATGGCTTTAACGTATGAGGGATCTTCAAGAGCTTGCTTCACATTGTGAGGTTCCAATTGGGACAAGAAGGCAACATTGCTTGGTTTCACTTGCTTCTTGCTTGAGGATCTAGTGGTTATGCCTTGAGAAGGATCACCAATGATGAATTCATGAGGGTAACCCTTCAAAAACTTCCATTCTCGTGGCCTTTGAAGAAAGGTTCTGCCTTGTTGAGTTTTAGTAGACAACTCTGTTATGGATTCTCTGGCTTGTTCAGGAGACAAAACAAAAATATCTCCTTCATTCTGACGAGACATTTCTGGACAGACAGATTCAACAGCTGGGACAGACTTGGAATTTTCTTGACTGGCTTCTTGGTTCACATTAGTTTCACAACTTGCATCATCATCTAACCCAGCACTTGGAATAGAGTTAGAATCACAAAAAGATACATGTATGGATTCCTCTATTGTTCTATGTTCTTTGAGATAAATCCTAAAAGCTTTGCTAGTGGTGGAGTATCCAATAAACATTCCTTCATAGGATTTTGGATCAAATTTTTCAAGGTTTTCTTTATTGTTAAGTACAAAACATTTGCATCCAAAAATGTAGAAGTACTTAAGATTAGGCAGGGTTCCTTTCCAAAGCTCATATGGAGTTTTCTTTAAACCTTTTCTAATGATGGTTCTATTAAGAATATAGCAAGCTATGTTTACAGCTTCTGTCCACAAAAATTTTGGTACATCATTTTCACAAAGCATTGCCCTAGCCATTTCTTGAAGGCTTCTATTCCTTCTTTCAACTACCCCATTTTGTTGAGGAGTTCTAGGACATGAAAAGTTATGAGCAATACCAAAATCATCACAAAATTTTTCAAAATCTTGATTTTCAAACTCTTTTCCATGATCACTTCTCAAGTGGGCAATTTTTAAATCTTTTTCATTTTGGATCTTTTTACAAAGAGAAGAAAAATCATGAAATGTATCATTCTTGTGAGCTAGGAAAAGAACCCAACCGAATCTAGAGTAATCATCCACCACCACCAAACCATAGTATTTACCACCCAAACTTTGAGTTCTAGTTGGATAAAAAAGATCAATATGCAACATTTCTAACGGCCTCTTAGTGGAAATTTCATCTTTTGGTTTAAAAGAAGATCTTACTTGTTTGCCTAGTCGACAAGCATCACAAGTAATATCCTTATCAAATTTAATATTAGGAATTCCTCTAACCAAGTTTTTCTTAACAAGCTTAGAAATTTGGTACATGCTTGCATGACCCAATTTCTTATGCCAAAGCCATTTTTCATATTCAAGAGAAGTAAAACATGTTACTTTTTGATCTTTTAAATCCTCTAGAGTTAATTCATACACATTATTACATCTTTTTGCTTCAAACAAAATTTCACCAGATTTTTCACAAATAACCAAGCAATCCAATTTTCTAAAAATAACCTCATAACCAAGATATCACAATTGGCTAATGCTTAGTAGATTGTGCTTTAATCCATCAACAAGCAAAACATCATTAATGAAAGAAGAGAAATTCTTACCCACTTTACCTATGGCTACTATTTTTCCTTTTCCATTATCACCGAAAGTAATGAAGTCTCCATCATACTCATCAAACTTGATGAAGAATATTGACTTTCCGGTCATATGCCTAGAGCACCCACTATCCATATACCACATGTTGTCTTTTCTCTTGGATGCTAGACAAACCTACAAAACAAGCCTAAGTGACCTTAGGTATCCAAATATTTTTGGATCTTTTGATGTCAAACCATCTTTTTTGTCCCAAGCCATTATAATCACAAACAATTTTGTAAACTTTATCTCCAACCATCCTTTCTCTTATGAAACCCTGAATAGGAAAATGTCCATTTCGATTGCATAATCTACAGAATTTGTAAGTTGCTAGTTTTCTTAAGCTTGTTGGGTTTTGAAACCTTATGTCATCCAAAGAGGCTGCCATGTTGGTAAAAGAAGGATTTTCAATGAATTTTTCAGATTTGTGAAAACCCAAACCAGCTTTATCATAAAGAGATTTTTGACTTGCCAAGAATTTATTTAAATTTTCAGAACTTTGAGTAAAGTTGGCTAAGTCCTCTTTAAGTCCTTTTATCTCTTTATGCAACCACTCATTTTCCTCAAAATAGCTTAGATTTGCAGTCACAGAATGATGAAATTCACAGCTCTTAAGTTCAGCTTTTAACTGTTTGTTTTCTTCAACAAGATCAACAACATTTTCTGCTTCCCTTAATTTATCTTTAAGAAAGCCATTTTCTGCTTTTAGTATTTCTATTTGGGACTCAAGATCTTGGTTTTCATTTAAGAAATATTTAATCTTTTTAGAAAGATGATCAATCATAAGATGAAGGTCTTCAGTTGAAGGATCAAGAAATACTACCTACTCTATGTGATCGGCCATGAGACAGGTTTGAGACTTAGTTTTTGATTCTTCATCTTCATCAGAGTCATTTTCCAAGTTTTCCCAAGATGCCATGAGACCTTTCTTCTTTTCTCTTTTCGGCTTGTCTTCCTTCTTCAGTTTTGGACAATCAGACTTGAAATGCCCAGCTTCTTTACAGTTGTAACAGATCACTTTGCTGAGATCCCTCTTTGGCTTCCTTGAGCTGCCTCCTTTGTTTCGTTCCTTCAGCTTCACTATTTTCCTGAATTTTTTAGCAAACAAAACAAATTCATTTTCAGATGAGTTATCACTAGATTCATCATCCAGTGGTTCAGTAACAAATTTGAGAGCAATTCCTTTCTTTTTTATATCTTTTTTCAAATATGTATTTTCAAAGGCAAGTAAATTTCCTCTCAAATCATCATACGTCATAGTATCAATGTTACTACTTTCAGCTATCACTATTGCTTTAGTTTCCCACTCTTTTATGAGATATCTCAATATTCTCCTCACAAGCACAGATTCGGAATATGTGATCCCCATAGCATCCAAGCTAGTCATGATGACGTTGAATCTTTCAAACAGTTCATCTATCGTCTCTCATTCCTTCATTGAGAATATTTTATATTCTCTATTCAGCATGTCTATTTTGGATCTCTTAACTTGAGTTGTGCCTTCATGAGTGATTTAAAGTTTGTCCCAAATTTTCTTTGCTGTTGTGCATCTTGATACTCGTTGGTATTCCTCGAAGCTGACTGCACAGTTGAGCAAGTTGACTGCTTTGGCATTGAGCTCTACTTTCTTTCTGTCTTCTTCATACCAATCGGCTTCACCTTTGAGTGTAACCACACCATCAGCTCCTGTAGTGGTTGGAAATCGTGGACCCTCCAGGATTATCTTTCAAAGTCTGTAATCTACTGATTGAACAAATATCTTCATTCTTTTCTTCCAGTAACTGTAGTTCTTTCCATTAAAGAATAGAAGTCTGTTGTTTGACTGCTCTTCTGTCAAAGTGTATGCCACCAGATTTGAGCCACAGTTAGCCGCCATCAGGATCTTTTCTCCATGCTGCAAAGCTTAATCTCTTTGAGACCAAGCTCTGATACCAATTGATGGTAATCAGTGGCTAAGAGAAGGGGGGTTGAATCTTAGCCCCACTTTGCTGAGTATTAATTGCTGCCTTTTCAACGAAACTTTAGGAGATATTTCTGTTTTTGTCTCATAACTAGTCAAGAGACATTTTCTTTTTGTCTCGTAACCAGTTAGGAGATATTTTTCATTTTTGTCTCCTATGCAACAGAAACAGAATAGGAGTAGAAGAGAAAGAGAGAATCACACCCAAAAGTATCCTAGTTCAGCTACTAAGTGCAATGTAGCCTACATCTAGTCTCCATCACAACTGTGACAGAATTTCACTATAATCATTAGATTACATGTACCAATTCTTTCCTAGGAACTACCCATTCCTATTTGGGATAAATCCAGATTCTATCCCCAAATCTGAACTTGACTTGGACACCTACCAAGCTTTCAACCGCAAATTGCTAATCCAACTTGCAAGGGAATCCCACAAGATCATGAAACACAACAAACAGATGTACAAAGAAACTATTAGACATCTATGTTTTTTTTTTAATTTTGGTCACTGCCTTTTTTCCTCTCACTGTATTTTTCTTATAAACCTCACTCTATTTTCCTTTTACCATGAGACTCAGACAGACAAAACTAAAGAAAAGAAAACAAAATAAAACTCATTAAAGGAGAAGAACTCTGTTAGCTTCGGGTAGCTATGAGAACTCTGTGCTTACTCTCCTTGCTTCAACCCTTGGCCGTTCACCTTTATTATAAAAGGGGAAGCTTCCAAGGTTGAAATCAGTTCAACCAAGCTACCAACATCTTCTCCAACACACAGCCAGTTCGGACAGAGAGAAGAGAGAGGGAAAACTGAAATCAAATCAACATGCATGTACCTTTCTCAACCCTTTTCATCAAGCTTCTTCAATCTGAGCCTTTGATCTTGACTTTGGCTCCAAGAAAGAACACTGATCCTTGATGAACCTCTGATCTTTGACAGCTCCTTCTTTTCTATATTTGCTTCTTCCTCTTCATAGCTCCAGTAGCTACCTTCTCTCTTGGATGAATAAAAATAGAAATGAGCTTTACCCACTGAGATCTTCTTCTCTGACTGAGATGGATTTTGTCTATTCTTGGCATGAAGATCTTGAAGCTTCTTCTTGAAATCTTGCCTTCAATGGCAAAGATCTTAGCCACACCATGCTTCGGATCTTCCTTATTCAAAAACCATCATCAACCTAGCCTTTTTCTTCTTCATAGCTTCACTGTTTTCTTTGTACTTCTCTTTTATCTGATAACTTGTTCACTCTTCTTTCCTGAGTGAAGTGACAACCGAAACAACAAAGAGAGAGAAGAGAGGGAAGAAACAAAGCATTCAATGTAAAATTAAATGAAATTGAATTGTGGACTTCGGTTACCTATGTGAGCATTTAATTAAATTGAATTTTGTGTTCCAGTAACCAATACATGCATTCAATTTAATTAAAATTTGAATTCCACCATCAAAAGAGAATGGGTAACCGAACCACTTCTCTTTCCATCCCTTCTTTCTTCAATTTTGGACCAAAGGCTTTGTTGTTCTATCAAAAAGATTGTTTTGGGCTACACATTGGTTTCCTAGCCCAATTAGCTTTTGATTCAAAATAGATTTTCACAAGGCTGTTCATTATTGATCTAATATGGGCTTGATCAAATTCTGGCCCAATGCTAAAACTGCACACTAACCAAAATCCATTAGCTAAACAATTTGAGAATAATAATTTTATAATTTTTCTAATTAATATATTAATAATAATGTTTGATCATCACAAAGAATTCAAGTTTTTTAAGCTCAACAGGTTGAACGTTGGATATTTTGATATTTAGAAGTATGCAAGTTTGACTACTGTTTATTTGCATTTGCGCAATTGTTTGAAAGTAGAATAGGAATAAGAGATCGTTTATTCATACGTCAGTAAACTCTCTGTCCTTGTAATAATTGAAAATTGACATATTGGGTGTCTGGCCTCATTAAAACCCTCCTTAGGTAAAATCTGTATTTGGGAAAAAACCACTAAGGGAGAAAAAAGAGTACCTTCATCTGCTGATTGAAAAGTTTACAATCTATACAACTTTAGTGAAGAAATATTCTAGTTTCCCAATAATGAGTCGCCTTTTGGTATTTGTAGCTGGTAAGCCCCCATTCCGAGTACTTTTGTAACTAGGAATGGTCCTTCCCAGTTTGCTGCGAGTTTTCCATGTGATGGAGGTCGTCTTGCTTCCTCTGTTCTTCTGAGGACGAAGTCTCCTTCATTGAATGTTCTGGGTACCACTTTCTTGTTATGTTGTCTTTCAATAAGTTGCTTCATTGCTCTTTGTTTTATAGCTACAATTTCTCTATCTTCCTCCGTGAGGTCTAGTTCGGCTTTCCTTGTGTCAATATTGTGGCTTTGGCTGTATAGCTCAGCCCTTAAGGTAGTGATGCCGACCTTAATTGGTATTAGTGCCTCCGTTCCATATACCAATTTGAATGGAGTCTCGCCTGTAGTGGTTTGTATTGTCATGTTATAGCTCCACAATATTTCTGGGATCAAGTCTGCCCATTCACCTTTCGCATCGATGAGCCTTTTTCATTGCCTGCAAGATTACTCGGTTAGCAGCTTCGGCCTACCCATTTGTTTGTGGGTACTCGACCGAGCTAAAATGATGTTGTATGTTAAAGTTTTTCAAGAATGATGCAAGTTTACTATTTTCAATTTGCCTACCGTTATCCGATATTATTTCTTTAGGTATTCCAAATCTACATATGATATTTTTCCATATGAAAGACTGTACCTTTTCGGCTGTTATTCTTGCTAATGGCTATGCTTTTATCCATTTTGAGAAATAATCTATTGAAACTAAAAGAAATTGTACCTGTCCTGGTGCTTTTGGGAATGGACCGAGGATATCGAGTCCCCATCTATAGAAAGGCCAGCTTACCTCCATGTTGTGTAACACTTCGGCAGGCTTCATTGAAATAGCGGCATGCTTTTGATAGTTGTCACATGTTTTTACCTTTGCTATGCAGTCCATTTTCAGTGTTGGCCAGTAATATCCTGTTCGGACAATTTTGGCCGCCAGTGCTCGTCCTCCTATATGGTTACCACACACACCCTCGTGGACCTCGGTCATGACTTCGTTGCCTTCGTCCTTGCCGAGGCATTTTAGTAGTGGTTGTGAGAAACCACGTCTGTATATTTCTCCTGCCACAGTTGTATAAAAACTTGCTTTTCATCTAAAAGATTTGAGGATTAGTCTCATTTCTGGGAATGGTCTCTGTACTAATATACTCAAGAAAAGGCATTCTCGAGTCATTTGTATGAGTGTTGTTCATTATGCACAGTGATTCGATACTAGGATTTTCTAGTGTAAGTTGTGCTAGTGCCGATGTGTGTGTGTTTGCTTTAGTAGCGGCGAGTTTGGACAATATATCTACTCTAGTGTTCTTCTCTCTATGCACATGCAATATAATAAATTCATCAAACTTTGAAATAAGATCTTTTGCTATGAGCCAATACCGCTCTAACAGAAGATCTTTTACTTGGAAGTCTCCTTTGATTTGCTGAACTACCAACAGGGAATCACAGTATACTGTTAGGCAGTGTACATGGAAACTGAGGGTGAGCTTTAGACTTGCTATGAGCGCCTCATACTCGGCTTGGTTGTTGCTCGCCGAGAAGTGGAATTGAAGTAATTGTTCGGCCATTACTGTTTCTCCTTCCTTTAGTACTATCCCAGCTCTGCTCTCCTCGCGGTTTGATGCTCCATCCACCTGTAACTTCCAAACCTATTCGTCATGTTGCTCATTGGCGGTAAGTTCAGAAACAAAGTCTGCCAAGATCTGTGATTTCAGAGTTGGTCTTGATTGAAACTGAATATCAAACTCAGAAAGTTCGATGGACCATTTGGTCAGCCGTCCTGCCAATTCTGGCTTTGTCAGTATCTACCATAATGGTTGGTTCATCCTTATGACTATTGTGTGGATCTGGAAGTATTGCCTTAGCCTCCTTGCTATTGTTACCAATGCTAGGGCCAATTTTTCTATTCTGGGATACTTTTTTTCAGTTAGTTGCATGACTCTACTAACGAAGTAACTGGTTTTTGTGCCTTTCCTGTCTCGATAACAAGAACTGAACTTACAGAATGATTAGAAATAGATAAGTACAAATACAAAGGTTTGCCGATATCTGGACTTTGTAGTACTGATAAACCCCATATTTAGGGTTTATCTTGTGTTGAATTTAGCGGGTTTTATCATCTTTTCCCACATTTATTCAATGAAATAGCATGGTTTTGTAAATTCTCCTTTAATTGTGCGTAAGAGTGAAAACATGCTTTTTAGACCCTTAATTGTTTAATCTTAATTCACCTTGATTCCATTAGATGCCTTGATATGTTTGTTAAGTGATTTCAGATTTAGGAGGCAAAGATTGGATCAAGGGAATGAAGGAAAAGCATGTAAAAAAATGGAGAACTCATGAAGAAATGAAGGAATTGCAAAAGCTGTCAAGCCGACCTCTTCGCACTTAATTGACCATAACTTGAGCTACAGAGGTTCAAATGATGCGGTTTCAGTTGCGTTGGAAAGCTAACATCCGGAGCTTCGAAACGATATAAGATTTGCCATAGTTGCATCATGTTTAGGGGGCACGCACGCACCGATTTTCACGTGAATCATTAAAAGCAAATTAGTGGCCAGCGAATTCAAAAGCCTTGTGGGCCCAATCCAACTCATTTCTAATGCTATTTGACCCAAGAATTGAAGAGGGATGAGACATCTAGTCATTAGTTAGGTTTTATTTTAGTTTTTCACATGCTTTTAGTTAGTTTTAGAGAGAGAAGCTCTCTCTTCTCTCTAGAATTAGGAGTAGGTTAGATCTAGATTAGGGACTCTTAGATCTAGTTTAATTTCATACTTTGATTTACTTTTCTCTTTGCAATTCTTCTTCTTCTACCTTTCCTCTTTCTAATTTTGTATTTCATTCTTGTGATTCTCTACTTTTATGTTGATGCACTTTTGTTTCTTCTATTTTCCTTTAATGCAATTTATGATTCATGTTCCTTTATTGTTCATTTGATTTGTTGTTGTTTAATTCCTTGCAATTGAGTAGTGTAGATTTACTTTCCTTACAATTTTACTATGCTTTCCTTTTATGCCTTCCAAGTGTTTGATAAAATACTTGTTTGGGTTTTAGAGTAGAATTTTATGTTCTTAGCTTGGGAAGGTAACTTAGGAACTCTTGAGTTACTAATGTCCAAGTGATTGATGATTGGGAGCCATTAACGCTAGATCTCACTAATTGATTTGGTGGAGAACTAGGACTTATGGTCTTGGATTGACATAGCTCACTTAACTTTCCTTTATTAGTTAGAGGATGACTTAGTGGGGTTGGTCCTTGCCAATTCTCATGTTGTGGTTAGTGATTAGGATAAAGATCCTTGACCACCAAACCTTGCCAAGGTCTTTTTAGTTATTAGCTTATTTTCATTGCCATTTACATTTCATGTCTCTTATCCCAAAACCCCAAAACATACTCCATAACCAATAACAAGAACACTTTATTGCAATTCCTAGGGAGAACGACCCGAGGTTCCAATACTTCGGTTTATAAAATTTAGGGGTTTGTTTTAGTGACAAACACAATTTTTGTATGAAAGGACTTATGTTGGTTTAGAAACTATACTTTACAACGAGATTTCATTAGTGAAATTCTAAAACCATCAAAAGTCCAATCATCAAGTACTGGTGGTGAGGATAGGATAGCCTTAAGCTCGGAAAATGCTGTTTGACATTCTTTGGTCCATTCAAACTTTTTATTCTTGGAGATCGTCTGGAAGAAGTGGTATAATCGGTTTCATACTGCGGGCAGAAATCGTGATAGTGCGGCTACCCTTCCTGCTAACTGTTGTACTTCTTTGATTGATTTCGAACTTGCCATGTTGAGTATTGCCTCACATTTTTTGGGGTTCACCTCAATCCCGAGTGAAGTCAGCATAAACCCGAGGAATTTTCCTCTTTGTACCCCAAAAGGACATTTCTTTGGATTGAGTCTCATATTATATGCTCGGATCTATTTGAATATTTCCTCTAGGTTGTCACAGTGTGATCCTTCTGATGGAGTCTTGGCCACCATGTCATCTACATAGATCTCCATATTCTAACCTATTTGCTGATGGAATACCTTGTCCATTAGTCTTTGATATGTTGCACCTGCATTCTTTAGGCCAAATGGCATTACCTTATAACAAAAATTCCCATGTTCTGTTATGAAAGCTGTTTTGCTTTGGTCTTTTGGATGCATAAGAATCTGGTTATAACCAGAGTATGCATCCATGAAGCTTCAGCTTTTAAACCCAGAAGCATTATCTACTAGTTTGTCAATACAAGGCAATGGGTAAGTATCTTTTGGACATGCCTTGTTAAGATTTGTAAAGTCGACGCACATGCGCCATTTACCTGAGTTCTTTCTTACCATTACCACATTTGAGAGCCATGTGGTGAAGCGGATCTCTTTGATGAAGCCAGCATTAAGGAGCTTCATTGTCTCTTCCAGGGCTGCCTTCTCCTTTTCCGCTCTGAGGTTTCTTTTCTTCTGAGCCATGGGTCGGATTGTTCTGTCGATGGCGAATTTGTGGCAAATGACGCTCGGGTCTATCCATGGCATGTCTGATGGGGTCCAAGCGAACAAGTTGGCATTGTCTTGTAGTACCTTTATTAATTTTGATTTTTCCTCTCCTTCAAGAGCTCGGCCAATATACGTAAACTGTTCTACCTTTGAGGTCAGAGGAACCCTTTGGAGTTCATCTACTGGTTGAGGTCTTTCCTGGGGATCTTCCCGAGGATTGAGTTCTACTAGTGATAGTACTTCGTTTATGCTGTGGACGGCCTACATTTCTTGTTGAGGTTTTCCTCCTGTGTTGGCCCCTTTTAGGCTTGCATTGTAACATTACCGAGCTTGTTGTTGATCTGAGTGTATTGTTGCTATCCTGCCATCTGATGGGAGGAAAAATGCCGGTTAAGAATTCCTGAAAAATATTTTCTAAAACAGCGTTGCAAGTACAGTCTTGACCGATGAAATTTTCACTATCAATTTAAATTATGTCACAATTAATAATAAATAACCGTGAGTAGAATCCCGAGTCGTTTCCCTCAGAGTTGACACGAGATGCAAATTATTGGTTAGGATTTTTCTGAATATTTTCTGAATTTGAGAACGGAGAAATAAATGGCTAGGAATTAAAGCAATGAATGAATAATAAGAGGTGATATGTATTTAAAATAAAAGGCCTTGGTTAGGGGAGAGAATTGGAGTTTCTATCCTTGTTGTCTTTCCCAAGTATAATAGTAAAGGTTCATTGCTCCCACTTAGTTATCCTCTAACAGTTGAAGGAAAGTCAAGTGGCTATCACTAACTCTGACTCACAAGTCCTAGTCACTTCATGGGGAAGGACTAGAGTTGGTGAAAATCAAGTTAGCCAGCAATCCCCAATTACAGATTAATACTTGAGTATCACAATTCAAGGGTTTCCAGTTACCCAACCCCCAACCAAGTTGGGAGTTTTACTCCATTAACATGAATGCCATTTTCATAAACACATAATAGGAGTAAATAAAAGACATGATAATTATGAAAAATTAATTAAATCAAAATTGGCACGAACAATAATTAACATGAATCAACCAAGTAATAAAAATAAATATAAAAATACTCCAATGCATTAATAAGATTCAAAAGTGACAAGATCAAACATGAATTCAATAATCAAATGGAAAAGAGTAAATAAGGAAATTTAAGAAGAAACTAGGAACAAAATGATGAGGAATGAAGATAGCCTTAGCTCTCTCAAAATCCAATTCGAAGATAAAACTAAGAATGTCAAAACCATAGAGAGAAGTAGGAGTTTCTCTCACTAGAATTCAAAAACCAATAAAAAACTAAAGTGAAAGTGAAAGTGTAGTCAGTCTCAGCTCCATCCCTGCCTCTAGTCTGTGTTTTCAGGCTTGAATCTGGGTTCAAATCAGCCCAGAAATTGCCCCCAACGAGTTCTGTTAAGTGCAGCACGTGACGCTCTGTCACGCGTACGCGTCGGCCACGCGTACACGTTGCTTAACGACGCTCCTAGTCACGCGCACGCGTCAGCCATGCATGCGCGTCGCTCCTCGCTTCTCAACTCTTCAATTTCTTTTGTTCCTTCCACTTTAACCTGCTTCATCTTTCTCCTTTAAGCCATTCATGCCCTATAAACCTGAAAACACTTAACAAACACATCACGGTTTCGAATGGTAATAGAGGAGGATTAAAAATTAATAATTTTAAGGCTTAGGAAGCATGTTTTCAATCATAGCACGAAATTAGGAAGGAAGCTTAAAAACATGCAATTTACATGAATAAGTGTGAGAATAGTTGATAAAACTCACTCAATTCAGTCCAAAATATATCATAAAATAATGGTATATCACCATCTTGTACCTGAAACTTAACACATAGATGTAAAGTAGATACCACTGCTCTGAATGTGTTCAGAGCAGGTCTTTTTTTAAGGATAATATTGTAAAGACTGGGGCAGTCAACTATAAGGTATTGGACATCAATGGTCCTTGATAATGGGGTATTTTCCATTGTCGTTTTTAACCATATGTAGCCTTTTATTGGGACCATTTCCCCAGAGAACCCAACCAGTTCTCTGGATGAAGGTTGCATAGTTTTTTTAGATACTTTTATTTTTTGGAAAGTAGAATAAAATAGGACATCAGCGCTACTACCTAGGTCCAGGAGGACCTTTCTTACCAACAACTCTCCTGTTTGGATGGAAATCACTACTGGGTCGTCGAGGTTTGGGCCTGGTGAGGATAGGTCGGCCTGGATGAAAGTTATTTTGGGTTCTATTGTATCCACCTTTCTTTGGGGTACTGTTTCTTCAATTGCCAGCATTGCCCGGTAACTTCGTTTTTGTGCCGCATTTGTCTCACCTCCCCCAGCGAATCCTCCGGATATGCAGTGTATGACCCCCTTTGGTGGATTGGGGTTGGACCATCTACTGTAATCTTTTTCTTCCGAGGTTCTTTGACGCTCTTCTCGGTCCCGAGTGCTTTCCCTATTTCTTCGTCCTTCGACATACTTGTCTAGGAGACCTTGTCGGGCTAATCTCTCTAACAAGTCCTTGGCAATTATGCATTCATCTGTTATGTGTCCATACTTCTGGTGGAAAGCACAGTGTTTGCTTTTGTCTACAAATCGCTGATCCTGGTAACTTCCTGCTCGGCCAGGGGACTTTATTATTTTGGCATTGAGAATCTCTTTGATTATTTTTTCTTTCTTTGTATTGAATCTGGTATAAGTATCGAATTTTGGTGTGAGCTTGAAAGATTTCTTTGATTCCTTGCTTGGTAATTTGAAAGCCTTTTCCTCTTCTCTTCTGGGCGGTTGTCTATCCGTTTTCTGAGCTTCACGGAGTTCTTCAACCTCCATTTGACCTGCAGCCCTTTCTCGGAACTCTTCCAATGTCTTTGGTTTGGTTACCGCAATTGTCTCCCGGAACTTGCCAGGTCTGAGGCGGGTTTTAAGGGCGTGTAGGTGGACTGACGGGTCTAAGTCTGGAATCTCCATGGTTGCTTCAGTGAATCGAGTCATGTAGTCCTTTAGGCTTTCGTGTTGTCCTTGTCTGATTGTGCCTAGGTAGTCTGATCCGTGCACATATATTCTTGATGCGGCAAAGTAATCGATGAAAGATCTCGCTAGCTCCTCAAAAGAAGAAATTGAACCTGCAGACAACTTGGAAAATCAGAGTAATGCAACACCATCAAGATAAGTTGGAAAAGCTCGACAAATCACAGGTTCATTGTTAGTGCCATTAAAAAACATCATAGATTGAAATTTCTTAACATGAGCATGGGGATCACCAAACCCCTTGTATAACTCAAGGGCGGTGGGTAACACAAGGTTTTTTGGCATCTGAAACTTGGTGATCTCTTCGGAGAAAGGGTTGTCTAAGGTCAGCTTTTCCTTTGGCGGGCTGATGTTCAGAGAGTCTGTATTGCCCTGAGCCGAGCTTTTGGAGTTTCCTTCCTCATGCTTTCTAGCATTATTGGTGGAAGACAGCTCGGCTTTTCTCCGAACTTCTGCCTGAAGCTCAGCATTCTAATCTAGGAGCTCTGCTTGTGTGGGTTGTTGGATCCCATTATCGGCCATGCTTGAGGATCGGAAATCTTGCAAAAAAAAGTAAAAAGCCAGGCAAAGAAAATAGTAGGGTTAGATAAATTCTGGCACCATGGTGGGCGCCAAATGTTCTGTTTATGTGCAGCCGAGGTATGAAGATTCCTTCCGCTGACGTTCAGCTTCGATGGAGAGTTATACGTCGTTCTAGGTGAAGGATGAAACACCTCGGCGAAATGAAACACCACGGCGGGAGCACCTGCAAAAAGCACTCCTACGCTCAAGTTAGAATAAGGTGTTAAGAAAGCAATGCAAAGAAGAAATAAAGTGGATTGTGTGACCTGTCCTTCACCGAGCTTATTGGCTCATTTATATAGATGAGTGAAGTGTTAGCTTTCTTTTGTTTGTTCCGATCTTTTAGTAATATTGTGAGTGCCGTTATTATTGGTAACGGACTGCAGATAATGTTTGACTAATTTAAAACTGCAACCGAGTTGCGTAATTGAGCTCTTCTGCTAATTTTTTTGAATTGTCTGGTCAGTTTCGATTTGATCTCATTTCCGAGTTTATAGGGTACACGTCGATTTTTATTGTTCTTGTTCTTGATTGTTGCTATTTTTTATAGTGTTGTTTATTTGCTGTGTTGCTATTTTTCATATTTTTGAATTCTTATGCTGTGTGTAGTTTAATTTTTATATTATTTGTATTGTACTTTGATTATTTAATTGAAGAATTGCTCCTAACAAAGTTAATAAGAGTAATAGAAAAATTATTATTTGGGAGTATGTGATCCAATGAAGTAGTTAAAGGTTCTTGAATATGACTCTTGTCTTTTAATTTTGATGATTAATAACAAATTTTAATATTTATCTTTAATATTTGGATAATTATTTAGTTTGTATTTAAAAAAAATTATAACATTTTAGATGATATAATACTTTTAATTTAGATACCATTTTAAAATTTATATTAGAATATAATTATGTTTTATAATTTTAATGTATTTATTTATATTTTATTATAAAATAATTATTTCGACCGACGCATTGAATTGGTTGGATTAATAAATTAATAAATCATTAAGTAAAGTAGTTCGATGAAGATCTGGTTTTCAGAATCTTGGTTCATAGTGTGATTGCCACGTCATAAAAAAAGTGGGGTCCTCGAGTGGGTCTTGGATTGTTCACGTGGCAAGATCATAATGGGTGCTTAACTGCTTATATAAATTATGTAAGGACTGCGATGTAGGGAATCATTATTTTGCGATTTTGGGAGAGAGATAAAGAGGAATGGGATCGGCGGGGGAGTGGCTTGAGAAGGCGCTGGTGGAATTGTGTTCGAAGATAGAGACGGGGTTGGGTTTGGGTTTGGATGAAGAGATTATAAAGGGACTTGTTTCTTACTGTGACCTTGCTGAGCCTCGCGATGCTAAGGAGTACCTTGATGTAAGTTATCTCTTCCTTTCAGCTGGAATATATATATATATATATATATATATATATATATATATATATATATATATATATATATATATATATATATATACTTCGAATTATGTTTTACGGGATTTAGGGTTCAATTGCTATGAATTAATTTTGTTTGAGAATCTAACTTACTTTCTAGTTTATTTTATGTTTACTTTATACTGCAGAAGGATTAGGATGCTGTGTAATACCAATTTTGGGCTCTTCTGATGTTTCTTTGATTGATTATGTGTAAATTTTGATTACATTAAATTGTGATTAAAAATTCGTGATGAGATTAGGTCTGCATCTGCTGAATGCATTTCTCTTATATTGGTCAACAATGAACGTCATGATTTAGCTTGTAATTTGAGATCTAATAGTTGGATTCAAGAACCTTGTTTCATAACTGAGCTTTACAAATCAGTCACAAATCTATGACATAAGGCTTTCATGTACAAAAATAAACTTTATGGCACCTTAATATTTGGTCGTAGAGTAGGTTTGCAAAAGAGATTATCTTTTTATGAGTGGGTGGTGTCTTTTAGTGTCTCACTTGAGTAGAAGATTTAACTCTGAATTACTTTATCTTTATTCTCCTCTGCAGAATATAATTGGTCAGGAAGCCGGGAAGCCTGTGATTGAAGAATATTTAAGACGGAGGGGTCACTTAGAACTCACAACCAAATCCAATGTTCCAACTGCCCAATTGCATGCCTATGTCAAACCTTCAGTTGAGGCATCTGCAGGTGGAAGTAAGAAATCATCGAGAGCACCAAAAGCAGTTACAGTCCAAAGAAGTAATGCCGAACCCATCAAGAATGCAGTTCCCAGCAATCAGAAAAATCAGGTTCCAACTTCAGGCGGTGAATCGAGTACATCACAGAAAGGAAACCAAGGGAATTCCAAAAAGAAGAAGGCTGGGAAAGCCATTTCGCTTGCCGAGGCAGCCAAAGGGTCAATTGTGTTTCAGCAGGGAAGACCGTGCTCTTGTCAAGCTCGTCGTCACAGGCTGGTCAGCAATTGCTTATCATGTGGCAAAATAGTTTGTGAACAAGAAGGAGAGGGGCCTTGCCATTTCTGCGGCGCACTTGTGTTGAAAGAGGGCAGCTCGTACGCTGGTCTGGAAGAAACATTGCCCCCTTTATCGAATACCGAAGCTGCTGCTGAAGCTTATGCAAAGAGGCTTGTCGAATATGATCGAAATGCAGCAGCTCGTACAACTGTTATCGATGACCAAAGTGACTATTATGAGATTGATGGAAACAGTTGGTTGTCAAAGGAGGTACTGTATTTTACTACTTGTATGCAACTTGCAATGATGTATACATCTGGTAGTCTGATAAAATTTTTTCTTCTTTTTCTTCAGGAGAAAGAGATGTTGAAGAAGAAACAAGAGGAGATGGAAGAAGCTGAACGAGCCAAACGGAATAAAGTGGTTGTGACTTTTGATCTGGTTGGACGCAAGGTTAGTATTTTGCCATGTCTTCCTGCTTAAAAGTTTACTAATTGGATTCACTGCGGGATGACATGAATTATCCTATGTCCTTTGAGTATGACTAGAAATAGATACCTTTCACCATGATATTTTTTCCTGTTATTTAAATATGTATCTCAAGTTATCCTGCTTTTTCCATTTCTCTGAGGTTTCACATATTATTTGTTATGTTGTTTACTGAATGAAAGTCTTGAAGATGACATTAAATACTCATGAAACAAGCTTTGTTGTTTTTGCTATAACTACAATTATTGGTATGTAGTTTAGCCTAAACTGTAAAGTACCTAGGATACATGTTTTCTTCTCTGCCTTTCTTTAATGGCCCTTATAGCAAATTAGCAACAAGTTCATGTATTCTTTTGTAAAGTGATTACCTTTGGAAGTTCTTATAAAATTGATTCTGACACAAAATAGAAAATTTTCACTTCTCGCTGCAAAGAAAAGATCTGTTATGAAACATGCACTTGATATACTTGTTTTCTGCGAACAGAGTTTAAAGGGGTCTGCTTTTTGTAGGTTCTTCTGAATGAAGATGAAGTTTCAGAACTAGAGTCTGACAATAGAATACTACGTCCACCAAATGAAAAGGAAGTGAACCGTATCAGACCAAATCCAAGTCTTAGAATACAGCCCATTTTTGTAGACCTAGGATTCACTAAGAAGCTTACAAAAGATAGGCAAACAAACAAAGGCGTAAGCAACAGTTTGTGCCTGGAGATTACTGGGAGGGTGCAACATGAAAGCAATGACATGAAGTATTTTATGATGGACAACCAATTGGCAGCAGCAGCTTCAAGTGAAAAATTTTGGAAAGCATCTTCTGCAAATGGAGTATACGATGGTGATGATGGTGAATGTTTTAGGAGTAACCAATGAACTGAATTATATGTAGCTTTTGCATACTTGAGTCTAAGCCTTTTGGATTCTACGAAGGAAAGGAAGTAAATGAAGATGAGAATTTTAGGCAGATCTTTTAATACCACCAGGATGGCACTATCAATCTATACGTGTTATCCGTTTCTATTTTAGATTTTGCGGTGTGACTGTTTTAGTGAAGTAAATTTGCATGACTAGCGTACACCGTGATTAGCAATGAAATCAGAAGGGCCAGTGGTGTTTGAACAACTGAAAAAACAGTGCAACAGATTGTTAGATGTTTTGTTGTTCTGTTTAATGCTAGCCTAAATTATTTATTAAGAACGCTTGTTAAAGGTACTATAATGGTAAGTTTTCAACCAAATTTACTAATTATTTCACATGCATATTTCCTTTCCTTTCTGATAAACTAAGGTTTTTGAACACGTATCAATACATTTCATTGCTACTATCCCCAACAGCAAACAGTTGCAATAAGTAATTTAAAAGTACGACATATTTACTGTAAAAGCAATCTATATTAGCTTAATCAAGTACAAAATGGACATTTTTTTCCCAAGAATAATTGAAGTGTCTTAACCAACATAATGAAGTATATGAAACAAGATAATATAAAATTTTCCTGCTGAAGCTAAGTTTTTATGTATCTGGTTTTCTAGTCATTCAGAGTTATGAGTGAGATGTGAGCAATTTTGTGCTAATCTGCTCCTGTTTCCTGTTGCATCTTTCATGTGAGAGGCCAGCCAAGTATTTCCAGTGTGTATAAATTGGCAAGGGAAGACATTAATGAATGCGAAGATCCCGGAGCTGTGGGAAGATGCAAATCCACTGGGGCAGTTCCTCTAAATTGTTACATGAGATATGGTTACTGTTTGCACTGAGGCTAGGCAGTTAAGGAACTGGCAATCAAGGTTGTCCCTCATTTCTCTAATAAGCAACTCTTGCAGAGCAGCATCATGAGGAAGATGCTGCATATGCTGTAGGCTTGGTATTCCCACAACTTGCCGGTTTCTCAAGACAAGTCAAATTGCGCATCCATTACAAGACAATTATTTTAATAAACTCAAAATATATTCATTAAAAAAATTATTAATTATTATGTTTTAAATGAATAAATGTTTTTTAATATATCAAAATAAAAGTTATTGATTACAAACCTCAACTTAATAATATTGTTATTTAAGTGGTGAACAATATTTTTACTTACAATATTAAAATATATAAAACCGTGTATTCCTTATAAGAAGACTTGGTTACAAGGCTCTATTATCTCACATGTGACTCCGTCACAAGTATCACTAGTCATCATTGGGACAAGCTTTGCCAAGTTTTGTCAAGCTGCTCCCTACATAAGGAAAGAAGGGTTAGGTATCGAATAACCATTCCACAAATGAGAATATTTTTATCTCTTTATGAAATAGCATCTGTATGCTATAATCCACCTTGAAACTATTTTCTCTTGTTATGTTTTCATTGTTTTGGTTCATTATACTTTTTATATTAGTTTAGCCATACATATTTATTGATAAAGAACATAAACGTGGCTTCTTCAATGTTAGTTCTTGTATTCATATTTTGTTTTTATATTATAATTACAGTATTTATTAAAGAATAATAATTTAAATATTTGTCATATTCAATTCACAATATTCTTATTTTATTAATTTTATTCATAATTGTACTATTGTATTGTAACTTGTTGATTTTTATTAATATATGCGATATTTTAACGTAGTTTTAAAAAGAAAATCATTGAAAAATATTTATACGAAAGATATAATATACGTTTAATAATTATTTAAGAATATCTATACAACAAACATAAAATATACATATAAAATAAATTATTCAAGAATATTTATACAATAAAATAGAATGTATATAAATTAAACAAATTAATAAAAAAATAAACTTAAAAATTCTAACAAAAAATCCTCTAAAATAAAAAAATTATAAAATAATGAAATAAAGAATTAATTACTATTAAAAATTTATCATTTTTATCGTACATAAATTCCTCAATTTTATTTTAAAGATAATAATTAGACTTGGTTTTACTATTTTAACAACATTTTTCAATTCAAAAAGCTTAATCCTTTTAAAATTGGATGAGGGAAGAAAACGAAGTGAAGGGTTGTGACTGGTGAAGAGTTGAACCGCCAAGTCAACTAACCCAACGGAATGCATACAAGAAGCAGGCGCAACAGTTGAGTGTCGCAACCAACAAACTAATCCCCATTATACGATACATATTTCCACTTCCATTTACATACGTATATGATCTGCAGTTCGGAGAAAACAAAGAATCATCATGTTAACAAAGGGCAAAGTACAAGGAGGAGACACCATTAAAAAGAATTGTTCATTAACTTCAGTTTTGATTGTAGTTGGATTGTGCGGTTTCTTCTACGTAGTTGGTTTATGGCAACGAAGCGGTTTTGGAAAGGGAGATAGAATAGCCATTGGAGTTATCAAAAGAACAGAGTGCATTACTCTCTCTGATCTCATGTATGACACTCCCAACAATCACAATGATGGTGATCATATCAAGGAATACAACTACAAGCCGTGTGATGCAAGCTTCATCGATCACACGCCGTGTCACCGTCGCAGCGGCGAAAGCCAAGAAAGGCACTGCCCTGCTCAGCAAGAAAAGTTGAAGTGCCTCATTCCTGCTCCTAAAGGGTATGCAACACCGTACCAGTGGCCCAAGAATAGAGGAGGAACACGGTTTCCTCAAGAACTTGATGCATACATTGATGAACTTTCATCTGTTATACCCTTCCACACGGGAATGATTAGAACTGCATTGGATACTGAGTGTAGGGTAAGTCTTGTTTTTCATGAGTTTAATTATTGCTTTCTACCTTCTTGACTTGGAATATTTTTTTATGGATGTTAGGTTGCTAGTTTTGGTGCATACATGTTTAAGAAAAATGTAATTACTATGTCAATTGGAGGACATGAATCTCAAGTGCAATACGCAATGGAAAGAGGTGTTCCTGCTATCATTGGCGTTCTTGCAACCATGAAGCTGCCTTTCCCTTCAGGATCTTTTGACATGGCACATTGTTCTCACTGTCTCATTCCATGGGACACAGAAGGTGATGATAAACTATGATATGATGCTCCTTATTTACTTACTATTCACTGGTTCCTTGACAAGATCTGAAATTTTGGAACTTATTGTTGCACAGATGGAATGTACATGATGGAGGTTGACCGAGTTCTCAGGCCTGGTGGTTACTGGATACTTTCCGGTCCACCTATCAATTGGAAGAATAACTACCAAGAATTGCAGCGTTCCCAACTGGAACTTGAGAAGGAGCAAAGGAACATTGAAGATATTGCCAAACTTCTTTGCTGGGAAAAGAAATATGAAAAGGGTGACATTGCCATATGGAGAAAAAGATTAAATTGCAGCCAACAAGACACTCCACCCACGGCGGCAGCAGTATGCAAATCCACCCATGCTGATCATGTCTGGTAACTTGCTTCACTTCAACCTCATGAGCAGTTGAGAAACATTGTTTCAATGTAATAGATATATAATCATTTGTGTATTTTTTCTATCAGTTTAAACTTTTGAAATAAGTAATTTTTTGATATGGTATCACAGTTTCTATGATCTCTAGAATTTGATCTTTATTGATCCTGATAGATATATAATTATTCATATATCTCCTCCTATCTGCTCAGACTTTTTTGGGATAAGTAGCTTCATGTATAATAGTACAACATATACATCACTGTCTACTAGGTACAAGAAGATGGAAAAGTGTGTAACTCCTAGCCCCGGACCAAGCCGTTCATGGAAACCATTCCCAGAGAGGCTCAACGCCATTCCATCAAGAGTAAGCAGAGAATATGTGGAGGTATACAAGGAGGACAACCGATTGTGGAAGAAGCATGTAAATGCTTACAAGAGGGTCAACAAAATCATTGACTCAGGAAGGTATCGCAACATCATGGACATGAATGCTGGTCTGGGAAGTTTTGCTGCAGCTCTGAATTCAACCAAATTGTGGGTTATGAATGTTGTGCCTACCATTTCTCAAAAAGCTTCTCTTGATGTTATCTTGGAGCGTGGATTGATCGGCATTTATCATGATTGGTAAATTCTTAGACATGCTTTCCTTTGTGTTCATCTGTTTGTTAAGAAGCACAACATTTTCATAAACCTTAATTTGTGTAATTCTGCCTCTACAAGGTGTGAAGCATTTTCCACATATCCAAGAACATATGATCTGATCCACGCAAATGGTGTTTTCAGTTTGTACAAGAATGTGTAAGTTGGTTAATGTTGTTTCTGTTATTTCATTAACAATCACATGAATGTGTAACTGAAATGAAATTGATTTATGCAGATGTAGTGCAGAAGAGATGCTACTGGAGATGGACCGGATTCTGCGGCCGGAAGGAGCAGTGATATTGAGAGATGAAGAGAATGTGTTGAGGAAGGTTCAGAGAATAGTGAGGGGAATGAGATGGAAGACCAAAATGGTGGATCACGAGGATGGTCCACTTGAGCAAGAGAAGCTTTTGTTTGCTGTCAAGCAGTATTGGGTTGAAGGTGACACCAACATCACCACCACATGAAAATATCATAGGGCATGTCTTGTATTTCAAAGAGAATATTTTACTTGACTTGGATTATTTTCCCTCCATTCATAATTATGGTCAAAGGCATCGCCTTTACCTCAATTATACTAAACAACATAAAAAAAAAAAAAATCATTTATTAGAAATTTATTACGAGTTACGAATTTCATACTTAGATAATATATGAATCTAAAATAGACATTGTTTATTTATCTTAATTTAATTTTATATGAATATCTTTTATTCCTAATTTATAGGATTAACTAGTATATGTTCCCGTGTCCTGCACGGGATAATACATAAAATTATATAAAAAATTTTTATTAAAATTTAAATGAAAAATATCTATAGTAATTATTATTATTATAAATATTTTACAATTTAAAAATATTAAAAATAATTAATATTTGTTTTAATCAATTTGGATTGGGTGAATGGTCATCTCATTTGTCCGTTTAAGCAAGTATTTAGAGTTCGAATCTCACCTTGTGTGTATAACAATCCATTAGTTAGCGACAGACCCTTAATAAATAGAGCATCAGTATGTAGTGGATTAGTCATCGACTTGCCGAGTTAGGAAATTTGTAGAAGTAAATTGTATTTGTCTTTAAAATAGATTAATTTTCCATTAATGGCAATATTTATGGACTTTTGTTTTGTTGAAATTTACTTGGGACAATTTTATTTGTTAGTATCATATTTATTCTTGAAGTCAAAATAATATGATCAGCATTGTTACTTGTTAAAACTTCACATTTTATGAAATGATTTCTAAATTTTCAAATTCATAACATAGTGTACCGAAACACTATCGTTGAGTATTAGTTAGTGTGAAGAGAAACCAATAACAACTTTTATTATTCAATATATAATTTATTCTATTAAAAAATAAATTAATATTTTCTAAACTTCTAAATACATTTTTTTCTAATTTCTTACACTATTTTATTTGACAATATTTACCATTAAAAGATAGCAAACGACCATACTATTTTATAATATATATATATATATATATATATAAGGGAAGTTCTATGGTGGCATTGGTTTTGGTGGCTAAATGTGGCATAAGTTTGACCAACAAGTAAAATATTGACATACGACAAAAAAATTAAATCTAAAATAAAAATATCTCTTGTAATTTTTTATGATTATTTTTATCAAAATAATTTCTTATAATTATTTTCATAATTATAAAAAATAATTTTAAAAAAATAACACCAAAATAATTTTATAATTATATTTATTTTTTTAATTATATTTATAATTAATTTTTTTATTATTATTATTTTTATTTTTTAAAAATAATTTTTATAATTATTTTTACTAAAATAATTTTTTATTATTATTCTTATTTTTTAATTATTTTTATTATTATTATTTTTAGTAATTTCTAAAAATAACACTAAAATTATTTTTTAATTACTTTTGTTATTATTTTTATTTCTAAAAAATAATTTTTTATAATTATTTTTTTATAATTTCGAAAAACTAACACTAAAATGATATTCTCCCTCTTGGTGTTAGTTTAAAAATAATCATAAAAAATTATAAGAGAAAGAATATTATTTTGGTTTTAGTTTTCCAAAATTACAAAAACAAATTAATTATAAAAAATTTTATTTTGATAAAAAATAATAATAAAAATAATTAAAAAATAATTTTGATATTATTTTTAGAAATTATTAAATATAATGATAATAAAAATAATTAAAAAATAAAAATAATTATAAAAAAATTATTTTAGCAAAAAAATTATAAAAATAATTACAAAAAATTATTTTTTAAAAATAAAAACAATAATAAAATAATAATTAAAAATATAATTAAAAAATTATTTTAATATTTTTTAAATTATTTTTATAATTACAAAAAAATTATAAAAATTTATTTTGATAAAAGTAATTATAAATTATTTTAGTTTTAGATTTAATTTTTTTGATATGTGTCAATATTTTACTTGTTGGTCAAATTTATGCCACCCTTGGCCACCAAAACCAATACCACCATAGAACTTCCCTATATATAATGTACAAAGTAATTTCTTATCTTGAAATTAATTTTGGTTAGTGAGATAAAATTTAAAATATTTTTTATTTTCTTACTCAAATTTAAATTTAAATTTAGAATTCATTAACAACTCATTTTTTTAATTTTAATAAAAAATAAATTGGTTCGATACAAAATATTGAGTATTTAATAATTTAAATCATTTAAATTTTAATTACCAAAAATTGAATTAAAAATTAATTATAAACTTAATAATCAATAATATATATTATATTATATTATTACGTAAATAATAATATCTAGTGTATTAATTCTTTATTTTTTTGATATAATTAATGTATAATTTATTGAGGATTGATTTATTATCCAAAATTTTTTTCATAAGCTTTGTAATAAATAATGATCTTATTTTTTATTATTATTTAAAAAATTCTTCATAATTTTTTAATTATGTAATTAACTTAATTCATAACCTTTATTATTGCTTTTATACTAAAAAATATCAATTTATATTATTTACATATTTTTCACTACTAATAAATAAATAAGTATTTTCACTATTATACTTATTGTCCTAGATAATGACTTAAATTATTTGTTTTGTATGTTAAATAATATTTTATAGGGTAAAGTACTAAATTAGTCCCCTACGTTTGGACGTAATCCTGTTTTGGTCCTTAAGGTTTAAAGTGTCCTATTTGAATCCAAAAAAGTTTCATTTAGCTTCAATTTAGTCCCACCGTAAGGTCAAAGATAAATAATTAACAAAATGTTCTACATGACAGCAGTATAAGAACAAGGTCGATAATTTGGAGAATAAGTAGAAGCTCCAGAAGCACAAAATCAATCGTGGATGAATCAATACATGCATTTAACATTTTTTTTAGTTTTATAGAAAATATTTTATTTTAATTATAAGAAAAATGATAAATAAATGTATTGATGCATCACGGTTGATTTTGTACCTCTGGAGCTTGTACTTATTCTCTAGATTATCGACCTTGTTCTTATACTGCTGTCATGTATGACATTTCGTTAATTATTTATCTTTGACTTCCGGTGGGACTAAATTGAAGCTAAATGAAACTTTTTGGGATTCAAATAGGACACTTTAAACCTTAAGGACCAAAACAGAATTATGCCCAAACGTAAGGGACCAATTTAGTACTTTACCCTATTTTATATATTAAATTTATTAAATATTAAGATGAAAAAATTGTTCAATAAATTATATAAATAGTCATTACAGAAAAAAAAATATATATATATCATATATAATAATCCTTGATATATATAATGTCATGTATATATTAAGATGATCTATTTTAATTATGTGAGTAATTATTGTTATTTTCACTTTTTCGTTACATTAGAAAATAATATTTAAAACTAAAAAAGAGATAGTTATTTCTTTTTAATTTGAATTAAAAAATATCTTATAAATATATCCAACTTTTATATATACTAAATGTTATAATATTAAATAGTATAGTATTTACTATAATAATGACTTAAAATATTAATCCAAGATATATTTGGGTCTAATAAGACCTCAATGCAAGCAAGATCAACTAAAATTCATTGTTAGGGTTCCAAATCCGACTTAGGTTCATTACCTTAAATGCCCAACGTAGATGAAATCTACGCGTCCCCTCTTAAATCGGCTTAGATTGGATCCCGTTGCTAGTTAGATACTTAGATATGGTAATGAATACTTAGGGGAACGTGAGAAGCCCCCTTCCCATCCCTCACTCCTATTTAAAAAAAATGCCCCGTTCCTTCTCTGTCATTGCAAGTTCCTGTTTAATTACTCCTTAGGGAACGCAGATCTCCTCGGGTATCTACGAATATTTTTTGAAAACTTTTGAAAAAAAATTAACACAAAAAGACATAATATAATAATTATAAAATAATCGATTCAATATAATTTAACACAATTTATAACATATTCGTTATGAAAAATAACATTTCAAAAGGAGAAAACATAAAAATATATTTCAACATAATAACATAACATAATTTTTTGGGACAATATTGAGCGACGTAGTGACGGACTTGAGAGGCAGAGAAAGTGAGTTAGAGAGAGAGGATCGAGACTGAGAATGAGTCTGGAAGAAAAAGGAAGAATTTGAATTAGAGGCAGAAATTAATGTTACTAAATTCAAGAAATAGATTTATGTATATATAAATTAGGATAAATTAATAATTTTATATTTACGTATATTTAATAGGTTTTATGGGGCAGGTACTTATGTCCATGTCCCTATTAGGGTGACAAACAGAAAAGTCCGCCATTTCTTGCCAAAAACCCGTCATCTGGTGGGCTAGCCTGCCTCGCCTTGCTTAGTAAGGCGGTCCTGAAAATATCTCAGTTTCCTATTTTATTCATAAAATTATTATTTTAATGACTAATAAATTAATCAAATTAAGTAATTAGTACACACAATAAATTTGGTTTAATAAATTAAAAGAAATAAATTAAAAATACTAACAAAATATTAAAATAAATAAATTAAAAAATATTATCAAATCAAATTGATATAAATTATAATAAATTATATGATATTTAAATATCTAATCAAATCAATTAGTTGATATAGTTATTTTATCGTAATAATTTGTATTTAATGCGTTAAAAGAAATAAATCGAAAAACACTCTCAGAAGCATGCCACGTCAGCTCCATCATTAAGTGCAGAAATCCGATTTTTATATAATAAAATAGATAGTCTCTTAAGAAAATATCATATGAGATAAATTAATCTTTTCATTAATTTTTTTGATGATGTGTCGTTGATAATCGTTAATGTGTAAATTCAAATTCTTATCTACAATTTTGGTCTTTTGCATTAAGTCTAATAGAGCATTTTTAAAGTATTACTTTTAATATTTTAAAAAAATAAATTAATTTAAAATTAAAATTTGTATTAAAATTAATAGATAAAATAAAATAAATCTCACCTTAGAGAGATGATATGTTAGTATCACTTTAATAGAGAACCAATAAAATTTTTTTATTTGTATAATTATCTTAATAAAATAATTAAAAATAATATAAAATTCTAATTGAATCGAGACACAATATTAGAATGACAAATCTCACTTTTAGTTTCTATTCCGAGAATTACCTGGAACGTTGATTTGGGTATGAATGTGAGGTTCAGACTCTTTATGAGGCAGCGTCCAACTTGTTGCGCTGAGGTGCCACCATCCGAGTTCCTCGTGAGGAGGTGGGGGATGGTACCTACAAGAGACTCCAATGTTTAAATTAGCAAAGATTTTAAGTAGGGTTTTAGTAGAATAGAGCGTGTGTATACTTGAGGGGGGTGTCAGTGTATTTATAATAGAATTTGATGACCACATTTTTTGGAGTAGTTCCACTTCCACCTTTAATTGATGGATAACCGTTTCTTTTATTTTTGGGAGTTCGTTGGAATCTATTTTTTAGGAGAGACAGAGATAGCAGCAGAGATTTGGGGAGGCAGTTACTTATTTAGATAAGTAACGCTGGACTTTGTCGCCGTGTCCGACCTCTTAAAGAGGTCGGGTAAATGGTAGAAGCTACTCTTTTTGGATGGGCCTTTTTGTCCTTGTTGAGCCTAGCTCTATGTTTTGGGCCAGGGTATGAACAGTGTCCCTGCTTAAGTCCGAGCTTTCATGGGGTCGTGCTCAAGCATTTCGTGGCTTCATTTTTCATTGTCAGGTACGCAACCTTCAAGAGGTCAGGTACTCGACGTGTTTTGAAATTTTGAACGTTACCACTTTAAATGAGGGGTGAACGTTACGTGGCAGTTCCCTTGCAATCCGCGCATGGCTTTAAAGAGGGATGTGAAATGACTGTTTTGCCCCTTCTCTCTTATATAATACTTCGCGCTCTCCTTCTTCTCCCTTTTCCATTTCTGAAAACGCCCCTTTTGCTTCCTTCATTGCAAAAAACTCCTTCAATTTCTTTCTTTGTTTCTTGTTTCGTAACCATTTTTCAATTTCAAGATTTTCTCTATCTTGATTCGTTTGAAGAGTTCTTGGAGCTTTCGAAGAGGATCGTTCGTGATTTTGCTGCTTGACGTGCCTTTCCGTTTTTCAAATTTCATCAAGGTTAGTGTTTTTATCCACTTTTGCTTATTGTCTCGATTGTTCTGCATTCATGACACTATTCTGAATGGTCCCCTGAATAGTAATGTTGGTGATGAATTTTGTTTTTACGTTATCGATAATGACGTCTTGAGATTTTGATAGCTTGTTTAACTGTTGTTGCTTTGTTTATTGCTAAAAACCCTTTTGAAACTATTTTGCCGTCTGGGATCACTGTTATGAACTTTGGCTATGTCTCTGGAATTTTTGAGAAATTGTTGCCTTTTGTAGAATGCTATCGTGTTGTCCCCTAATGGCATTGCTTTTGCTAGTGTAGGAGTGACACCATTTCTAAAAAATCTTTTGAAATTGTATATTTGTTTTATTTTGCTTTACCCGATTTCTTTTGATTGATGTCCAAGCTCTTTAGTGAGGACTTCTTTTTGTTGCATTTGTAGGTATAGCTTTATGTCTCGATCCATTATTCACAACATGTCAACAAAAGTCCCTCCTTCCCTTTTAGCTTGGGAAGATACTTCTGTCCTTACCATTGTTCTTGTAGTCGATAGAGAATATGCCGAGACCTTCTGTAGACATCATAGGCTCTGTGAGAATCGGGAGGATTAGCGAAACTATGAAATAGTAGTGGCCGATCCCTAGGAGAGGGTATGTTTTCCCCCTTAGATAAGTCGGAGCGTCCCTTTTTCTATGCTTATGATTGTTTTTTCTCGAAACTAGATGTTAGGCTTCCTTTCTCTGATTTTGAGAGTAATGTTCTTTGGACTTGTAATATTGCCCCTTCCCAACTTCATTTTAATTCTTGGGCCTTTCTCAAAATATACCAACTCCTGTGTCGGGAGCCTGATGTCCTACCTTTTCTCAAGGTCTTCTTTTACCTCTTTGTTCTGACCAAGCCCTTTGGTTCAAAATAGCTAGCTTGGTTCCTTCCGTGCCATTTAGGGTAGGAAATTTTTTTTATTTTTGATGAGTCCTTCCACGACTTCAAAATTATTTTTTCAAGGTCCGAGCGGTAGAGAGTGCCTGACCTTTCTTTTTGGATGAGAATAATGAACACTGTTTCCCGTTATACTGGGAGAAAAAATCCGTGATAGCTAAGTATAGTGTAGATGCCTTAGACAAGCTTGAGAAGACCGTAGTTGACTTGTTTCAAGAGTGTTAGGGTCGAGCTCCTCACTTGGACACCAAAAAATTCTCAGGGGACCCCGGTCAACTTCGGTCCAAGCTAGGTAGTTTTCTTACCTTTAGCTTTTGATTTTTTGTTGTGATTTGTGTTAGTAATTAATGTACTTTTACTTTTGTTTTGCAAAAAAAAAATGGCTCCAAAATCTGCTGCGATGAAGACAATACAGGCCACAGGAAGAACGTTGTGGCTCGTGGTATTCAGCAGAAAGAAGCCGGGGGTTCCTCTGTCTGATCTAATCCCAAGAAGTTAGACTCGGGTCCTTCAGCTCTAAAGGAAGTTATCCCCGTTCTAGCTTCTCGGTTAATTTCTCCCGATTCTCCTTCAGGGAGTGCTGGGGACCATCCTTCTCCTTCATCCTTGGAACCTCCTCCCAAAAGGCAAAAGACTGTTGAAGCGGGAAGTATTTACGATAAGGGTTTTGATGGGCTTGCCTGGAGTGAGAGAAATATTCTCTCTCATAGCCGTATCAGTATAGACGATGTGGCTATTCAAAACCACCTTCAACACATGGCCCGACATGGAATTTAGATGGTGGGTGTGTGTACTGCTCTGGCTAAGGAGTTAGAAAAGACTCCTATCAGCATCACACATAGTTCTTTGGTAGCTGCCCGAGTTGAAGTGGAGAGGCTAAAGGAGATCAAGTAGGAGCTGGAGGAAGAGAGGGATGGACTAACGTCCGATTTGGAAAAAAATCAGCTAAAGTGAGGAAGGCTGAGGCATCCTTGGCCATGGCGGAGGGGTTGAAGAAGAAGGCCGAGGAGAGCTACACCCAAGTTTTTGGGAAGAAGCTCGACCTCCAAGAGGAGTTGAATAAAACAAAGGAAAGATATGCCATACTTAAAGAGTTTCTGGTTGAGGGGATGGACGAGATGTTTGCCAACCTGAAGGCCCAATTTCAAGTTCTTGCCCCAGAGGCCGATCTTTCCTTGTTTAGCCAAGATAACATTGTGGTGGATGGAAAGATCGTCCCGGCCCCTGAAAACAACGAGGAGGAGCTTTCACCCGACCCAAAGTCTTCGGGTGTAGGGGTCGGTCAAGCCTCTGAGACTCTCGAGGCCCTCCCCGAGGTTGTCAATGCCGAGCTCCCTCTTTCGCCACCTGGTGCCATCCCGGCCGTGCCGGTCTCTGAATACGCCTTGACTCATTCTACTTGAGGCAAGGATGTCATCATTGGGAATGACCTTAATCCTTCGTTGGGGGATTCTTAGAAGTTTCAGTGTGTTGAATGGCCCAATGTGTGAGTCCTTTTTTGATGGACAAATTCTATTTGCAGTATTTTGGTAGTTATATGAATAATTTATTTCGTGGTAGTTGTATTTTAAACAACTTTATGGCATTCGTGCAACTTTAATAATTAAAGAGCCTCTTTTCATCTTAATAATGATTTTAGGTCTTTAAGTAATTGTTTGAATTAGCTCTTAGATAGTTGCTCAGTTGGAGGTTATACCTTGACAACTTTTTAAATGTCATTTCTTTGCTAGTTGATGTCGGTGAGTTTGTTATATTAATTTCCTTTCATAAGTTCCGACTTTGTGTAATCAGACTTCATTAAGTTACTTTTACACTTTGTTTTTGTTCCGCCTTAGTCTTGAGGTCGGTTTTCACGAGTTGTTTGTATAACTTCTTACATTAATTTGTACCTCGTCACTTCATCTTGTTAACCCTTTTAGGTTGGGCAATAATTTTTGCGGTTTGTCGAGCTTAAATTAATGCATTTTTATAGGAAACTTTTGAAGAAGAAATGGATCTATCATTGATAAATGAAAAATTTCTTTACATAAATTTGCTACTAAGAGTTTTGACTACCCTTAACACTTGTTATGGTGCCTCGTTAAAACCCCCTTCAGAAAAAACCCTTATCGGGAAAAAATCTTTGAGGTTGGAAAAATGAGTACACTAGGGAACAAGGTGTGCTACCTAACTGTAGTAATTTTTTTGTTACACACGTGTCACGACTTCGGGAGTTCCCTTCCTTGTAGGTCAGACACTTTGTAGAAACCTTTTTCTAAGACTTCGACAATCAGCTAGCTTCCCTTTGCCCGACTTCTAAACTTCGATGTCATTTCTGATCAGTATGAGGTTGTATGTGGCAAAGCTTCCTTTCTGATCTGAGCTCGCTCTCGGACTTCTGGGAGGAGGTCGAGCTCTTTCTTTTGTGCTTAGGTATTGGCCCCATTCATTGTAGAATATAACCCTAGATGACTCTTAAGTAATTTCTATGGGAATCATGGCCTCCATTTCGTAAGCAGGTCAGAAAGGTGACTCCTCGGTTATGGAATGAGGGATTGTCCGATATGTCCATAAGACTTGGGGGAGCTCTTCTGCCCTGCTCCCTTTGCGTCTTGTAGTCAGCGCTTCAACGCGGTCAATATGACTTTGTTTGCAGCTTCAGCTTGTCCATTAGCCTGAGGATGCTCTACCGATGTGAATTGGTGCTTTATCTTGTGATCGATCACCATATTTCTAAAGATTGAGTTGGTAAACTGGGTTCTATTTTTCATGGTGATGGAGTGGGGAACTCTAAACCTTGTGACAATATTTTTGTAGAGGAACTTCCGACATCTCTAGGCAGTGATAGTCGCTAATGGTTCCGCTTTAATCCACTTAGTAAAATAGTCAATTCCTGCTATGAGGTATTTGACTTGTCCCGAAACTTGAGAAAATGGTCCAAGGAGATCAAGACCCCACTTTGCAAATGGCTATGGTGAGGTAACGCTAATAAGCTCTTCAGGAGGCGCAACATGGAAGTTGGCATGCTTCTGACAAGGCGGGCGCTTTTTAATGAACTCGGCTACTTCTCTTTATAAGGTCGGCCAAAAGAAGCTGGCTCGGATCACCTTCTTGGCTAGTGATCGGGCTCTCAAGTGGTTCTCACATATGCCGTTGTGTACTTCTTTCAGGACCTTCTTTATATTGGATGTCGGGACATACTTTAGGAGAGGTGTTGATATTCCTCTTTTGTATAGAACATTGTGGACCAGGGTATAATTTTGTGCTTCCCTTACGAGTCTTCGAGCTTTTTCCTTTTCATTTTCAAGAAGGACATCAAATTTAAAATAGTTGACTATGGGGTCATCCATCCTAAATTTTGATTGGATATGACCATTATGTTCGAGTTGTCATCTCCCTTTGATATTGACGGTGCGTGGAGTGTTTCCTAGATTAGGCATCTATTATTGCCCCCTGACTTGGTGCTGGCGAGATTAGATAGGGCGTCTGCTTGGGCATTTGACTCCCAATTATGTGTCGGACCTCTACTTTCGAGAATTGTGCTAGCTGTTCCCATGCTTCATCTAAATATTTCTTCATGTTGGGGTCTTTGACTTGGTAAGTGCCATTAATTTCTGAAGTTACCACTTGAGAATCACTAAACACTATCAATTTTTGTGCTCCCACTTTTTTAGCTAGCTTCAAGCCAGCCAGCAAGGCTTCATACTCTGCTTGGTTGTTAGAAGCAGGAAACTCGAATATTAAAGAAAGTTCTATCCGAGTTCCTTGCTCATTTTCGAAGATAACACCTACTCTACTTCCAGCTTTATTGGATGACCCATCTACGTATAGATTCTATGTTGTTGGGCTTCCCTGGCTTTCTGTGTATTCGACTACGAATTTGACTAAATATTGAGATTTGATTGCTATCCAAGCTTTATACTTCAAATTGAACTCGGACAGTTTTATAGCCCACTACAGCATCCTTCCTGCTAGGTCCGTCTTCTGTAAAATATGTTTCATTGGTTGGTTAGTATGGACCTTTATTGTGTGAGCTTGGAAGTAAGGTCGGAGCCTTCGAGAGGTAAGGATAAGAGCATATGCAAACTTTTCTATCTTTGGATAGTTTAGCTTTACTCCTTGTAGGGCTTTGCTGACAAAGTAGATAGGTTGCTGCCTGTTTTCATCTTCTCGGATCAAGGCTGAGGCTATAGCTTGGGCCACTACTGCCAGGTAGAAAACGAGCTTTTCTCCCGTAACCGGTCGGGTAAGTATGGGTGGTTGGCCCAGGAATGGTTTAAATCCTTGAAAAGCTTGTTCACACTCCTGGGACCATTCAAATTGCTTCCCCTTTCTAAGGATTGAATATAAGGGTAGGGACTTCAATACCGACCCTACCAAGAATCTGAATAGTGCTGCTAGCCTTCCATTTAGCTGCTGGACTTCCTTGAGACAAGTTGGGCTCTTCATCTAGTATGGCTGAGAACTTGTTCGGGTTTACTTTTATGCCCCTTTGGGTGAGCATGAAACCTAAGAACTTTCCCGCTTTCACTGTGAAGGTACATTTGGAGGGGTTTAGTCTCATTTCATACTTTCTGATTATGGAGAATACCTCAAAGAGGTCAGACAAGAGGTCTAAGCTGTCTTTAGTTTTGACGAACATGTCATCCATATAACTTCCATGAGTTTCCCTAGGTGAGGAGAAAACACCTTGTTTGTCATTTGCTGGTATGTGGCTCCAGCATTCTTTAAACTAAAAGACATTACTACATAATAATAGTTAGCCTTTGGAGTGATGAAAGAGGTCTTTTCTTGGTCCGGTTTATACATCAGGATTTGATTGTATCCCGAATAGGCGTCCATAAAGGACAGATACCGATAACCTGAGGCTAAGTCGACTAGAGCTCAATGCTCGGGAGAAGGTATGGATCCTTAGGGCAAGCTTTGTTGAGGTATATGTAATCTACACACATTCTCCACTTTCTATTCTGCTTCTTCACTAGGACCATGTTAGCCAGTCGTAATGATACTTTACCTCTCTTATGAATCCTGCTTCTAATAAGTCTTGCACTTGCTCTTCCATGACTTGTGTCCTTTCGGGCCTGAGTTTCCGACGCTTTTGTTGAATAGGTCTCGAACCCGGGGTAAAAGGTGAGCTTATGAGACATCAAGTCGGGATCTATACCAGGCATGTCGGAGGCTTTCCAAGTGAAGAGGTCGGAATTTCTTCTTAGGAGGTCAATGAGCTGTTCTTTTAGACCTCCTTCTAGGTTATCCCCTATATTTGTAGTTTTTTTCAGGGTGATCTCCAATCTGCACTTCTTCCACTTTCTCTCCAAGTTGGGGGCGCAGTTCTTCCCGAGTTTGAACACCTCCAAGATCGATAGTGTTGACTTTTTTTCCCCCTTGGCTGCCCTTTAAATTAAGGCTTTCATTGTAGCATTTTTGTTCCAACTTTTCATCTCCCTTTATGGTGATAATTCCTTCTGTAGTAGGAAACTTCATGCAAAGATGAGGTGTGGAGACAACTGCTACAAGTCGGTTCAAATTTGTCTGACCTATTAGGGCGTTATATGCTGAAGTGATGTCAACGACGATGTAGTCGATGTTTAACGTCTTTGACTTTGTTCTCTTTCCAAAAGAAGTGTACAGGGAAATAAACCCAAGAGGTCAGATCGACGTGTCCCCCAGTCCGAAGAGGTTATTTGGGTACACCTTTAGATCCTTCTCTCCCAATCCAAGTTTGTCAAAGGCAAGTTTAAACAATATATCGGCCAAACTGCCTTGATCCACTAGGGTTCTATAGAGGTTTGTGTTGGTGAGGATTATTGTTATCACTATTGGGTTGTTATCTCCAGGCGTTACCCCTTGAGCATCTTCTTTAGTGAACGAAATGGTTGGAAAGTCGGGAGTTTTTTCATCCTTCTCGACTTGATACACCTCTTTTAGTTGCCTTTTTCGTGATGATTTCGAGATTTCTCCTCCAGCAAATCCTCAATTTATCATGTGTATGTGTCGTTCTGGAGTTTGAGGTGGACGTTCTTGCCGACGTCCTTCTTCATCTCTCTTTCTTTTCCTTTGGTCATCCGACCTATCAACTAAGTACCTGTCTAGCCGACCTTCCCTGGCTAGCTTTTCTATGACATTCTTTAAGTCATAACACTCATTAGTAGAATGTCCATAAAACTTGTGGTACTCGTAGTATTCTGTCTGACTTTTTGCCTTTTTATGTTTGATTGGACGAGGAGGTGAAACTCGGTGTGACAGATCCTCCTGTAAACGTCTACAAGAGAAACTCAGGGTGGTTTATAATTATGATACCTTCGAGCTTTTTTCGAGTTGTACTCCTCTTTTTTCTTGGCTTCTTTCTCCTTTTCTCGAGGTAGATAGGGCAGGCTGGGCCATGGAAGGGGATCTCTTAATCGTGAATTCTCTTCTATGTTGTTATATTTCTCTGCTCATTCTTGTACTTTGTACAAGAAAGCCAGGTGTCGCTTGGATATGAACTGAGAGAACGGTCCTTCTTTAAGACCATTAACTAGTCCTGTTATAATTGCTTCAGTAGGTAAGTTTTGTATTTCCAAGCATGCTTTGTTGAATCTTTTCATGTAATCCCGGAGTGTTTCTCTAACTTCTTATTTAACTCCTAGCAAGCTTGGGGCTTGTTTCACCTTGTTTTTCTGAATTGAGAATCTAGTAAGAAACTTCATTGCCAAGTCGTCAAAACAAGTTACTGACCTGGGAGGTAAGTTATCAAACCATTTCATTGAGGCTTTGGTCAAGGTTGTCAGAAAGGCTTTGCAACGAGTAGCATCAGAGGCGTCGGCTAGGTACATCTGACTTTTGAAATTACTAAGATGATGCCTCGGGTCAGTCATTCCGTCATAGGGATCCATGTCGGGGGTTTAAAAATTGCTTGGTACTCTAGCCCGCATGATCTCTTCAACGAATGAATCTTCACCTCCCAAGGGCTTTCTTCCCCAATCTACGTGATTGCTCTGTCTTCGGAGGACAGATTCCAATCTTAAGAGCTTTTTTTCCAGCTCTTTTCGTCGTCGTACCTCCCTTCGCAATTTCTGTTTTGCTTCCCGTTGTTGTTCAGCTTCTAACTCAAGTTGCTCCAATCGTCCACGGTGTCCGTGGACTAAATCCAGTATCTCCGTTGGATGGGGAGTTTTTTCGTCTTTTGGCGGATGGACCTCTGATTGGATCCACTTTGGTTGAGGGTTTCTCAAAGTCCCTTCTCAATGGGGAATGTGTGTCCTTTCCCGAGAAGGAGGTATGGCAAGTGTGAGATCATCGCGGTGGGGCTCTGGTTCTGATTTAGATGTAGTGTGACAGTTTTCGTATTGATCATCCACCATTATCAAGGGTTGAATTCCAGGTCCCTGGCAACAGCGCCAATATTCTGAGGGTTACCTGAAATGTTGATTTGGACCAGAACGTGAGGTCTAGACTCTTTATGAGGCAGCGTCCGACTTGTTCTTGCACCGAGGTGCCGCCGTCCGAGTTCCTCGTGAGGAAGTGGGGAATGGTACCTGCAAGAGACTCCGATACTTAAGTTAGCATGGGCTTTAAGCAGGGTTTTAGTAGAATAGAGTGTGTGTATACCTGAGGGAGTGTCAGTGTATTTATAGTAGAGTTTGATGACCACATTTTTTGGAGTAGCTCCACTTTTAATTAATGGATAACCGTTCCCTTTATCTTTGCGAGTTTGTTGGGATCTATCTTTTAGGAGAGATAGAGATAGTAGGATAGATTCGAGAAAGTAGTTACTTATTTGGATAAGTAATGCCAGTCCTTATTGCCGTGTCCAACCTCTTAAAGAGGTCGGGTAAATGGTAGAGGATACCCTTTTTGGGTGGGCCTTTTTGTCCTTGTTGAGCCTGGCTCTATGTTTTAGGCCAGGATATGAACAGTTTCAAATCACTATCTATGATATATAATCCCACAAATATTGATATGTTATCTTGTAAAACCCAAAATAAATTTGAACTTAAAACTAATATTGGAGATGCTCTTAACATTAGAGAAGTACCGGTTTCAGCCCCTACTTATTATTTGTGTCTTTGAGGCCAGAATTTTATAAATATTAATTGAATCTTGCTATACATCCAAGTCTTTTTCGCAATCAAATCCAACTAAGTTGGTCCAAACCCAATAAAAATTAGTTTAATTAGTGAGAGCATGTCTACACACTCTAACTTCCCAGCCACTAACGTTGTGTTCCTCCTCTTCTTCCTCATCCTCCTCCCCCTCCTCCTCATTCTTCTTTGTGTGTTTCCTCCTCATCGTTATTCTTTTATTGTTTGCTATTGTTGTTGCATTTTTTTTTCTTTTCCTCCTCTTCTTTCTGGTCATTTTGTAGCATTATGTGTTTCTTCTTCTTCTTTGTTTGATTTTTTCTTGTTTTTATTCTTGTTAAGAGGATAAAACAAGAAAAAATATGAGAAGGTAAAACAAGAAGGGGGAGATAAACAAGAAAAGAAGAAGAAAAAGATGATGATGATGATGATGATGAAGAGGAGGAGTTTTGAGTTGTGCAAAATTTATCAAAAAATAACACCAAAATTTTTTAATCGTGACATAAAAATTTCTCAATTTTGACACCAAAATTTATTAATTGTGACACAAGTTCTCGTTAAGAGGGTGAAACAAGAATTATGAGAATGTGAAAGAGGAAAGAGGAGGAGGAGGAGGTGATAATGATGATGATGAATAGGAGGAGGAGGAGGAAGAATGGAAGTTTTGAATTATGCAGAATATATCAGAAAAATAACACTGAAATAATTTAACCGTGACACAGAAATTTCTTAATTTTGACACCGAAATTTTGCTACAAGAACATAGAAATATTTTCTTTAATGCTGCATTTTTTTGGCTTTTTATTATTATTCTTACTTCTTCTTTTAAGAATATTGCTTCTCATATTAGTCTTGAATGAACTTGTTTGTACTGTATTGCAATCATATTTAATTGAATGAATGTATGTTCATACTTATTATATTGGACTGAATTCTTGCCAGAAGCAAAAATAGCAATGAAATGTGTTTAAATTGACACTGAAATTTAAATAAAATAATACAGAATGTAGAAAGTAAATTGTATATTAAAAGATCACATTAACTCTATAAAATGAAATAAGATAGCACTGAAATTACTTAAAATTGACACCAGGAATTTAGTGACATGATACAAAAAAATATTGAATCTTGAAGGTTCTTTGTGGCCTAGAGAAGGGGAGGTTGAATCTATGGCCCTCCTTTTGAACTTGATTAACTGAACCTCAAACCAGAAAGTGAAACTGTGCCTCTATTTTGATTGTGTGATTGATTATGCAGGAGACAATTTTATTTTGTCTCATAACAATCGAAAACAGAAACAAAGCAGGGAAGAAGAAAATGATACAACCATATATCCTGATTTAGCTACCTTGTGTAATGTAGCTTACATCTAGTCTTTACCACAACAGTGGTAGAATTTTCACTATCTTTTCAAGTATTACATACACCAATCCCTAAGGATTTAACCTAATCCTATTAGGTACAAATCAAACTTCTTTCTAAGCTTGACTTGGCTAGGTTCACTCCCTAGACTTACAACACACTAAGTACTCACCCAACTTAGCAAAGGATACATCTTAGATACAAGATACAAAACAGAAATACAATAAAAAATAGATATGACATAAATCTTGGCTTTTCTCTCCAAGTACTCTCTCTTTGATTTTTCTCTCAATGACTTTTTCTTAATGCCTCTCTTAGTCTCTTATATGCCTTTTTCCATTGAACCAAAACAAAGAAAGATAAAACATAAAAACTAAATATTCAATAATAAACCATGAAGGAGATGATGTTGAACAACTCGAACTCTATAAGCATAACCCAACTTTTGAACTCTCAAACGTTGCCTTTCATCATGGTTGAATGCTCTCTCTAGTGTTGGTACATTTTTCTCAAGACTTCAAACTTTGAGTAGTAAGTGATGAAGCTTCAAAATTAGATTTTGGATTTTCTCTCCTTTAGCAAACTAAAGTTAATTTTTCCTTTTTGTATGGAGTAAGGTTGCCAAGGTTAGAGTTTGCTGAACTGAGTCAACACATTGAATCTTGAACCGGCTAAAGTTTTTCCCTTCTTTTCATAAATCAGACCAGAAAATTAGGGATTAAGATCAGAGTTAAGCAGCATAGAAGAAAGATGAGTAGCAGCAGCTTCATTGATTTGGGTTCCTCAATGAGTTTGCCAAATTCAAACCCTTAATCTTGTGCTTTGACCCCAAGTTTCAATATCAATGATTGATTTACTGGAGAAGAAAGTAGCCTCCCTTTTTGCTTATTGCCCGAAATGCATGTGTAGAGGGAAGGTGAAATCAACAAGTAATTGACTTATATGTTAATGGAAACTTTTTATCTTTTTCTTTTGATTATGCTTGACTTGAGCATATTGATTTTGGCTCCATTTTGATTTGACATAGCCTCCAAGATTTTGCTTTCTCCCTTTTTTCTTTGATGTTAGATAAAAAAGATGAACCCTTTTTTTCTTCTCTGTACTTTGCTCGAAACAACAAAGCTCCACCTGCCTCACATTGGGTTTTTTTTCCTTTCATAAAGCAAGTGAACTGGGTTGTGGGCATGGTTCCAATCAGCAGCCTTGGTTGCACATAGTTCTTCTTATTGGGTTGCTAATTCTCTTTGTTTAGGCTACACAATAAAAGAGTAACTTGGGTCTGCAACACTTAATACATACATCAAACACACAAATTCGATTTTTAACCCAACCAAATATAATGTTCGTCATCATCATTTATTTTATTGTTTACTAAACTCAAAAATGTCTAGTCTAGAGGATGTAAGATACATAAGAGAACCTATCATTCTTTTATACCTAGTTTCATCAACATCTTTCCCAATTTTATCCTTTTCTAACCATGAGTTTAGATGCATTGGAGTGTCCATGAGCTTGGCATTCTCCAATCTGAATTTCTTAACTAGTTTTATGGCATACTTCTCTTGATGAACAAAAATATCATTTGAAGTTTGTTTAATTTGAAGTCCAAAAAAAAAAGTTAAATTCACCCATCATATTCATGTCAAATTCACTTGTCATGAGTTTGCTAAAATCAGCATAAAGGGACTCATCGGCTGAACCAAAAATTATATCATCAACATAAATTTACACTAGGATGAAAAAATCATTAGAATTTTTAATGAAGAGAGTAATGTCGGTGGTGCCTCTTTGAAAATAATTTTTTAAAAGAAAAGAAATAATTCTTTCATACCAAGCTCTTGAAGCTTATCTTAAACCATAAAGTACTTTTGAAAGTTTAAAAACATGGTTTGAAAATTCTTTATTTTCAAAATCAGGAGGCTGTGTTACATACACTTCTCTATCTATGATACCATTCAAAAATGTACATTTCACATCCATTTGAAATATTTTAAAAGCACAATGGGCAACATATGCAAGGAGAAGCCTTATAGTTTCTATTCGGGCCACTGGTGCAAAGGATTCATCAAAATCTATTCCTTCCTCTTGATCATATTCTTGAGCCACCAATCTTGCCTTGTTCCTAGCTATGCTTCCGTCTTCACTCAATTTGTTCCTAAAGATCCAGTTAGTACCTGTCATTTTCTTTCCAATTGGATATGGTATAATTGTCCACACTTGATTTTTCTCAAATTATTATAGCTCTTCTTCTATGGCTTTAACCCAAGAAGTATCACGAAGAGCTTCATTTACATTTTGGAGCTCAATTTGAGAAAGAAATGCCAAATTATTTTGAATCGTTTCTCTTCTAGAAGAGGATCTAGTGGTGACACTTTGTGACGTGTCCCCAATGATAAACTCTTGTGGATAGTTCTTTAGAAATCTCCACTATCAGGATCTTGGAAATTTAGGAATAGATTTGATGCACCACTATTTCGTGGTGCATTCTATGCTGAATTTAGGAGATTTTATCACCCTTTTCTCACACTTATTCAATGAAATAGCATGGTTTTATAAATTCTCCTTAATTTGTGCTTAAGTGTGAAAACATGCTTTTTAGGCCCATAATTGGTTAATTTTAATTCACCTTTGATTCCACTAGATGCCTTGATGTGTGTGTTAGTGATTTCAGGTTAAAAAGGCTAGGAATGGATCAAAGAAAGGAAGAGGAAAGCATGCAAATTGGAGAAATCATGGGAAATCAAGGATTTGGGATGCATTCATCGACGCGCATGCGTAGTAGACGCGCACGCGTGAATTTGAAGTCGCATGGCGACGCGTACGCGTACATGACGCGTACGCGTGGACAGCAAATTGCCAAGCGATGTGTACGCGTGACCCACACGTACGCGTTGACGCTCGCACGTGACCTCATTAAAGTGAAAACGCTGGGGGCGATTTCTGGCATTCCCAGGCCCAAATCCAACTCATTCTCTGAGCCTATTACATGCAAAAATCAAGAGGAGTCAAGGGGGGAGAACACATAGTTGAGTTTACATAATGTTTTAGTTAGTTTCTAGAGAGAGAATATCTCTCTTCTCTCTAGAATTAGGTTAGATGTAGATTAGAATTTTTTAGATCTAGGTTTAATTCTTGCTTTGATCTACTTTTTCTTTACAAATTCTTGTTCTTCTACTCTTGCTTTCCTAGTTTAGCATTTTAATCTTTGTAATTGTTTACTTTGTTGTTGATGCACTCTTGTTTCTCTTATTTTCCTTTAATGCAATTTATGTTTGATTTCCTTTATTGTTGATTTGAATTGTTGTCATTACTTTCCTTGTAATTGGTAGTTGTAGATCTATATTCCTTGCAATTTTATCTTACTTTCATTTTATGCCTTCCAAGTGGTTGATTAAATGCTTGGAAGGATGTTAGAGTAGATTTTTCTCCTCTTGGCTTTCGTTGAGTAATTGGAGACTCTTGAGTTATCAAACTCTTTTGTTGATTGATGATTGGAAATTGCTAATTGATTTGAATGACACTAACTCTAGTCTTTCCTTAGGATTTGACTAGGACTTGTGGACTCAAATTGATTATCTCTACTTGACTTTCCTTCATAGTTAGAGGTTGACTAAGTGGAACAATGGACAATTCTCATCACAATTGATGATGATAATGAGGATAGGACTTCTAATTCTCATTCCTTGCCAAGAGCTTTCTTAGTTATTAGTTTACCTCTTTTGTTATTTACATTTCATGTCCCTTATTCAAAACCCCAAAATATGCATGCCATAACCAATAACAAGAACACTTCCCTGCAATTCCTTTGAGAGACGACCCGAGGTTTGAATACTTCGGTTATTTTTATTGGGGTTTGTACTTGTGACAAACAATTTTTTGCATGAGAGGATTATTTGTTGGTTTAGAAACTATACTTGCAACGAGATTTCATTTGTGAAATTCTATACCGACAAAAATCCCTTCATCAAAATGGTGTCGTTGCCGGGGAATTACAAATGTGCGCTTGTTATTGATTATTGTATATATATGAATATTGTGAATATGTTTGCCTTTTGCTCCTTTGTTAGTCTTTGGTAGTTGTAGGAGTTTGTTCTCTTTATTTATTACTTAGTTTTTATTTTTATTTTCCCTTGCTACTATGAATTCTCATCCTTTTGGCTATGAGTTTGGTTACAACTATGTTGTAGGACATGGAAATTTCAATGAAAATGTATATCAAGGATGGAACAATCAAAGGTGGGAGGAGCCTCAAGCATATGCTCAATCTTCATGGCAACAACCTCCACCGGTTTCGTATAGGTATAATTCCACTCCCTTGTAGTTACCAACAAGCCCCACTATGTGCCTATGAATCTTATCCTCAACATATCCCTCAACCATACTCACAAGCTCCTTTTTACCAAATACCTTCATATGACCCTCATCTATCATATAACCAATCACCCTTACCTCATCCTTGTGACCATTACGTAAGAAAATCCATAGAGCCACGATAATTCCAACATCAATACTCCCAAGAATCACAAATTTTATACACACCATCTCCATATTTTCACCAAGAAGAATCACCTTCCTATCATGAACCCTTTCTCCAAAATAATGAACCCTTCTATCCACCCCTAGCCCCAATGGATGATTCTCTCACTTTGCTACTTCAAGCACAAAGAGAAATGCAAAGGGAGGTACTAGAATCCACAGCCGCCTTGATTGAGGTAGTAAACCGATTAGCCTCCCAATGTTTGAGCACTCAAGAAACTCCCATGGCCACATGTGGAGAATCAATTGAAGAGCATAGCATGAAGGAGAGATTAGAAACTCCGGTGGAGACTAAAGAGTGGGATTTTGTATTGGAACAATTGGAGGAAGCAATGATTGTTGAAGATGAGGAAGAAGTGGTTGAAGATTTAGGAGATATTGAAAGTCCATGGAAATGTAGAATCATGGAACCTCCCTCCAAGAAGCTTGAATTTGATGTTGAGGAGGGTGTACAACCTCCGAAGTAAATCATATATGGAGACTTTGAAGAGGTTTATCAAGAGATAGATTCCATCATTGGTGAATTCTTATCTACAATTGAATCCTCTCCCATTGGACTTGAAATGGAGATTAAAGAAGAAGCACAACCTCCCATACCCTTGGTAAGCAATGAAAAAGAGATCGAATTAGAAGAAAGCTACCAAGATGAAGAGGTTGAAATTGGAGAAGCTTACCTAAAGGTGGAAGTAATCAAAGAAGAATGTAAGGGAGTGGAGCTTGTAAGGACAATGGAAACACCTCTCCCCAGGCCATCACCATCCATTTTTTCATTCAAGTGGGTAAATCTCTCATCTCTAAGCTTAATTAGTCCACTTGAATATGGTTTGCTTGAGACGGATGGGCAACTTAGAGCTCTTTGTGGCTTTAAGAGCAAAAGAGAGATGGTTAGTGGTTGGTATTATAAATCAAAATCCATGATGGTTGCATGCTCAAGGCTTAAAAGCAAGGGTTGGTGTAGAGCTAGATTGCTTGGGTCTAGAAGGATGTTTGGTCGCTTAATTGAGAATTCATCTTGCTTAGCACCCGGATGGTCTAATGAGAATCAACTTGAAGACGGGTGTCAAAACAAAGTGAGATCTCGGATCGCACAAGGAGAATCAATTTTGGGAGCTCATGGTTTGTGAAGAACTCCATCAAAGCTTGGAGCTATTGATTTTGAATGATGGAGCTTATTGGAGATCCAAGCATTGGTGGATGTTCAAGGATGGATTCAAGCACAAGTCACCTTGATGAGGAGCTCCCCATGAGTCCAGCTTAAGGACAATAAATAAAAGTTCTAGGTGGGAGACACCCCACTATGGTAAAATCTTTTCATTTTTTCTCTTTTGTACATGTTGGTAAGAATAGTTTAATTTCATGTTTTGATTGGTTTATTGAGTTTAGTTGGTAGTTTGGTATGTTAAATAAGGTTTTATGGTGTTTTGGTAGTTGTTTGGAGGCCTAAAATGCTTGGTTTGGTGCAAAAACATGGAAAAATTTTGAAAAATAGAGCACCAACCTACGCGTATGCATCACCCACGCGTAGGCGTGACCCAAGCATTTTCGAACATCCACGCATACGCGTGGATTCAAAAATTCCACCTACCAGCCAAAATCCAGAGAGTTGTGCCCACTTGAGGCCAACTTTGTGCGCGAGGCACAAACCTGCCCACGCGTACGCGTCGCTCCCATTTCACCACCCCACGCGCACGCGTCACTGCACGCGCACCCGTGGATCCCCTGTTTCACTAGTCTTCTTTCTTCTCTTCTTTCCATTTCTTTCCTTCTTCTCTCTTCTCTTCTCTTCTTCCCTTCTCTTACCCATCATCCAACACTACCGAACACCATTTATAACCATTCCTTTTTTATGATTAGTTGTTTAGTTAGTTAGAATTTCATTTAATTTTTTGTTTTCATTATAAGTGTTGGATTGTTAATCTTGTCTACTATCTCTTGCTGCTGATTATTGATGAGATGTTAGTTTAACATCATTGTTGTTAATTGTCATTGTTGGACTCTCTTGTTGAGGTTACAAATTGTTACTTAGTTTGAGTTTTTCATGCTTAACTTTTGTGAACACCAAGTACATGTGACATTGCATTTAAGCTTTTCAAGTTTTTTGAATTGCATGATTTGGCCACCATGTGATTTGAATTATTTTCTTTGAAAAGGCAATTTCTTGATGGATGTTATGCATTTATCTTAATGCGTTATATTTCTTAAACATATGCATCCATAAGTTTTTGGCTTGAATGCTTCCATGCTTCTTTATTGATTGTTTGGTTGTCATATCCCACAAGTTAAGAGCATCTCAAGCACATTAGGATAAGTGAAGTGCATGTTCCTTTTTGTATAACTGTGACATAGCTTTTTATGTTAGTATGTGTGTTCTAAACCGTGCGCAACTTAGAATGTACACTTACTTTTATCCATGTCACACTAATTCACTCACTCAATTCTAGTGATTTACCTCATTCCAACAATGTATGCTTCCTTGCTTTTGCATTTACTTTTCTTACTATCCTACCTTCTATTTTTAGGATGAGCCACTATAAGCTAAAACGGAAGCGGAACAAAGAACATGCAGCAACCGATTGATCTACCAGCTGAAGGTAGCAACTCGGAAAGTCACCGTACTCCTTTGTTCATCTTTGAATGCACCGAGGACGGGGCAAACTTTTAAGTGTGGGGAGGTCGTCCGACCAGTCGGTATTTTTGGGTGACAAATTTCTAAGCCCAACATTTTTGCATTTCATTTTTAATCTTTTATGATTTTTAGTTGCATTTTCTTTTTTTTGCATATATATACACAATAAGCTTAGTCAAAATAATGAAATTTTTCAAGAATTTATCTATAGGGCACCCCCAATTGATTTGAGTAAAAATTTTTCATTGAACTTGCTTGAATTATATATTGTGGAACATGATTTTTGAGCTAAGAACATAAGCATGTGAGTTTTGAGCCTAATTGTGTGGTTACATCTTATAACCACTTATTTTCCTTCGTGTGTGTATTATTCTTTTTCTATGATTGTAATCCTTGATTTGTTTGATTATTTATGTCCATTATTTTGTGTATACATGTATTTATATAATTGAGGCCCTCATTTCATTTAGCTCACTTACCCAAATAGCCTTACCTTTTATCTTCCATTGTTAGCCAACTTTGAGCATATGATTAACCCACATGTTCTTAATTTTAGCACATTACAAGCCTTGAAGCGAAAAATAATAAATGTCCTTAATTTAGATCTTTGATTAGCTTAGGCTAGTGAGTGTGTATCATTCAAGTGTGGGGAAACTTGGGACATTGGTTGAGAAAAATGTGTGTTTTGTATTTTTATTGAAAATAGTGGGAATTGGGTACATACTCATGTGTTAATTAATAGTAAAACCATATGCATTAATACTCTTGTATATACTTTATTGGAAAAAGAAAAAAAATGAGAAAATAAAAAAAAAGAAAAAAAATAGAAAAAGAAAGAAAAAGAAAAGTAATAAAAAGAGGACAAAATGCCCCAAAGTGAAGCTCAATAATAATCAATGCATATGAGTTGTGATCGAAAAGAGAATGCATGAGTATGTGAAAAAGTGAAGAATGGGTAGTTAGGTTAGCTTTGAAATTGTATAGGTTGTCATAGGTTAGGTGGGAAGTTTAAGCTTATAAAAGATTCAAATTTCAAGTCCACTTGACCATATGCATCCTTACCTTGACCCTAGCCCCATTACAACCTATGAAAAGACCTCATGATAATTGTATGCATACATGAAATAATTGTTGATTGTTCGATGAAAAACAAATCTTGGAAAGCATGATTAAGAGAGAATTGAGTGAATCAACCCCTATACACTTGAGTGATTCGAGCGGATACACATCCGATGCACCACTATTTTGTGGTGCATTCTATGCTGAATTTAGGGGATTTTATCACCCTTTTCTCACACTTATTCAATGAAATAGAATGGTTTTATAAATTCTCCTTAATTTGTGCTTAAGTGTGAAAATATGCTTTTTAGGCCCTTAATTGGTTAATTTTAATTCACTTTTGATTCCACTAGATGCCTTGATGTGTATGTTAGTGATTTCAGGTTAAAAAGGCTAGGAATGGATCAAAGGAAGGAAGAGGAAAGCATGCAAAGTGGAAAAATCATGAAAAATCAAGGATTTGTGATGCATTCATCGACGCGTATGTGTAACAGACGCGCACGCGTGAATTTGAAGTCGCATGGCGACGCTGATGAGCGGATAATTTATACGCTTTTTGGCATTATTTTTACATAGTTTTTAGTATGTTTTAGTTAATTTTTATCATATTTTTAGTAGTTTTTATTTAAAAATCACATTCCTGGACTTTACTATGAGTTTGTATATTTTTCTGTGATTTCAGGTATTTTCTGGCTGAAATTGAGGGACCTGAGCAAAAATCTGATTCAGAGGCTGAAAAAGGATTGCAGATGCTGTTGGATTCTGACCTCCCTACACTCGAAATGAATTTTCTGGAGCTACAAAAGCCCAATTGGTACGCTCTCAATTGCGTTGGAAAGTAGACATCCTGGGCTTTCCAGAAATATATAATAGTCCATACTTTGCCCGAGATTTAATAACGCAAACTGGCGTTTAAACGCCAACTTTCTACCCTATTCTGGCGTTAAATGCCAGAACTGGCATAAAAGCTGGAGTTAAACGCCCAAACTGGCAACAAAGCTGGCGTTTAACTTCAAGAAAAGTCTCTACATGTGAAAGCTTCAATGCTCAGCCCAAGCACACACCAAGTGGACCCGGAAGTGAATTTCTGCATTAATTACTTATTTCTGTAAACGCTAGGCTACTAGTTTATTATAAATAGGACCTTTCACTATTGTATTTTCATCTTTTGATCATCTTTGATCTTCGGATCATCTCTGGAACATATTATGTAGTTTTTATGTTCTGAGACCTCCATGGGAGGCTGGCCACTCGGCCATGTCTACCCTATTTTCACTTATGTATTTTCAAGGTGGAGTTTCTACACCCCATAGATCAAGGTGTCGAGCTCTGCTGTTCTTCATAAATTAATGCAATTACTATTGTTTTTCTATTCAATTCACGCCTACTTCTTCTCTAAGATAACCATTCGCACTTTAACATGATGAATGTGATGAACTAGTGACACTCATCACCATTCTCACCTATGAACGCGTGCCTGACAACCACTTCTGTTCTACATGAAAACGAGCTTGAATGCATATCTCTTGGGTTTCTAATCTAAGATTAGAACCTTCGTGGTAGAGGCTAGAATTATTGACGGTCATTCCTGAGATCCGGAAAGTCTAAACCTTGTCTGTGGTATTCCAAGTAGGATCTGGGATGGGAAGACTGTCATGAGCTTCAAACTCACGAGTGTTGGGCGTAGTGACAGACGTAAAAGGATCAATGGATCCTATTCCAACATGAGTGAGAACCGACAGATGATTATCCGTGCGGTGACAGCGCATTTGGACCATTTTCACTGAGAGGACAGACGGTAGCCATTGACAATGGTGATCCCCCAACATACAGCTTGCCATGGAAGGGAGTATGAATGATTGGATGAAGGCAATAGGAAAGCAAAGGTTCAGAAGGAACAAAGCATCTTCATATGGTTATCTGAAATCCCACCAATGAATTATATAAGTGCTTCTATCTTATTTTCTGTTTTAATTATATTTCAATTATCAAATTCCCATAACCATTTGAATATGCCTGACTGAGATTTACAAGGATGACCATAGCTTGCTTCAAGCCGACAATCTCCGTGGGATCGACCCTTACTCACGTAAGGTATTACTTGAACGACCCAGTGCACTTGCTGGTCAGCTGCACGGAGTTGTGTGAAAAGTGTGCGATCATGATTCCGTGTACCAAGTTTTTGGTGCCGTTGCCGGGGATTGTTCGAGTTTGGACAACTGACGGTTCATCTTGTTGCTCAGATTAGGTAATTTTATTTTAATTTTAAGCTTTTTGTTTTTATTATTTTTTATTTTTGAAAAAATTTCAAAAAAATAAATTATTCTATGTCTTCAGAATTTTTAAGAATGAATTCTAGAGTTTCGTGATGATTTGTTGAAGTCTGGCTGGTTGTGAAACCATGTCTAAAATTTTGGACCAAGGTTTCAACTTATCATCACAAGAGCTTGTTGATCTCTATCAATCTTGCTGTTGAATGTAATGATCTGCTAAAGCTTGGCTGGCCATTGGCCATGTCTAGTGTTTTGGACCGGAGCTTTCACTGAAAGCTTGGCTGGCTAGTAAGCCATGTCTAATTCCTGGACCAGAGTTTTAGACTAACATTGCATGATTCCTGGTATTCTCATTAAAAATTTTGAATTCCTTATTTTCTCTTTTTCCAATTAATTTTCGAAAAATTACAAAAAATAAATAAAATCATAAAAATAAAAAATAATGTGTGTTTCTTATTTGAGTCTAGTGTCTATTTCTAAGTTTGGTGTCCTACATATTTTTTATTTTCTTGCATTTTTCGAATATATGCATTATGTTCTTCAATGATATTCAAGTCGTTCTTGATGATTTTTATTGGGTCTGATCTTTAAATTCTCTTGTTTTGTATCTTTTGTTGTTTTTCATATGCATTTTTAATTTGTTAGTGTCTCCAATATGAAAATTTCTAAGTTTGGTGTCTTGCATGCATTGTTTATCTTATCTTGGTTCTCCATGATTAGTTTTATTTTGTTGTTTTTCATCATTAAAAATTCAAAAAAAAAAAATCAAAATTTTGTCTTTTCAAGTCAATAATATAGAGAATTGAAGATTCAGAACATTCAGCAGAGGAATTACAGAGAAAAGCTGGGCGTTCAAAACGCCCAGTGAAAAAGGAAAACTGGCGTTTAAACGCCAGCCAGGGTACCTGGCTGGGCGTTAAACGCCCAAAAGGGTAGTATTTTGGGCGTTAAACGCCAGAATGGATACCATTCTGGGCGTTTAACGCCAGGACAACAAGGGAGGTAAGTTAGTTTTTAATTCAAATCTTTTTTCAAATTTTCATAATTTTTCAAAATCAAATCTTTTCCGAATCATATTTTTTTATCATATCTTTTTCAAAATCAAATCCTTTCCATTTTTCTCTCACTATTTTCGAAAATCCTTGCTACCAAGTAATGATTTGATTCAAAAATTTCAAGTTTGTTACTTCTTTGTTAAGAAAGGTTCAATATTTGAATTTTAGAATCATATCTTTTAAATTTCTTGTTAGCCAAGTCATTACTTTTAAAAATCAAATCTTTTTAAATTGTTTTTCAATCATATCTTCTCAATCACATCTTTTTCAAAATAATTTTCAATCATATCTTTTTTATTGCTGATTTCAACATCTTTTTCAAAACCACTTAACCACTTTCTCACTTTTAATTTTCGAAAACCATCAACCATTTTTTTAAATTTTCTTTTAATTAATTTAAATTTTTTTAATTTTGTTTTCGAAAATTCTTCTCCCTCCTCACTTTTTTCTATTTAAGACTAACACTTCTCCTCTTTTAGCAATTCAGACTCACTCCCTCTCTATAAGTTCGAATTCTCCTCTCTACCTCATCCTTCTATCCTTCTTTTTCTCTGACACCTCAAGGAATCTCTATACTGTGACATAGAGGATTCCATACTTTCTTGTTCTCTTCTCTTTCATATGAGCAGGAACAAAGACAAAGGCATTCTTGTTAAAGCTGATCCTGAACCTGAAAGGACCTTGAAGAGAAAGATAAGAGAAGCTAAAGCACAACTCTCTAGAGAAGACCTAACAGAAATTTTCGAAAAGGAAGCAGACAAAACAAACATGGCCGAACCCAACAATAATGGTGGAGATGCAAGGAAGATGCTTGGTGACTTTATTGTACCCTCTTCTGACTTCTGTGGAAGGAGCATCTCAATTCCTACAATTGGAGCAAATAACTTTGAGCTTAAGCCTCAATTAGTTTCTCTAATGCAGCAGAATTGCAAGTATCATGGACTTCCATTGGAAGATCCTCATCAATTTTTAGCTGAATTCTTACAAATCTGTGATACTGTTAAGACCCATGGGGTTGACCCTGAGGTCTACAGACTTATGCTCTTCCCTTTTGCTGTAAGAGACAGAGCTAGGACATGGTTGGACTCACAACCTAAAGAAAGCCTGAACTCTTGGGAAAAGCTGGTCAATGCCTTCTTGGCAAAGTTCTTTCCACCTCAAAAATTGAGTAAGCTTAGAGTGAAAGTCCAAACCTTCAGACAGAAGGAAGGCGAATCCCTCTATGAAGCTTGGGAAAGATACAAGCAGTTGATCAGAAGGTGCCCTTCTGGCATGCTTTTAGAATGGAGCATCATATGCATATTCTATGATGGTCTGTCTAAACTATCCAAGATGTCATTGGACAATTCTGCAGGTGGATCTCTTCATCTGAAGAAGACGCCTGAAGAAGCCCAGGAACTCATTGAAATGGTTGCAAATAACCAGTTCATGTACATTTCTAAAAGAAATCCTGTGAATAATGGGACAACTCAGAAGAAAGGAGTTCTGGAGATTGATACTCTGAATGCCATATTGGCTCAGAATAAAATATTGACTCATCAAGTCAATATGATTTCTCAGAGTCTGTCTGGAATGCAAGCTGCATCAGGCAGTACTAAGGAGGCTTCTTCTGAAGAAGAAGCCTATGGCCCTGAGAATCCTGTAGTGGCAGAGGTGAATTACATGGGAGAATCCTATGGAAACACCTACAATCCTTCATGGAGAAATCATCCTAATCTCTCATGGAAGGATCAACAGAAGCCTAATCAAGGCTTCCATAATAACAATGGTGAAAGAAATAGGTTTGACAATAGCAAACCTTTTCCATCATCTTCTCAGCAACAGATAGAGAATTCTAAGTAGAGCCACTCTGACTTAGCAACTGTAGTATCTGATCTATCTAAGACCACTCTAAGTTTTATGACTGAAGCAATGTCCTCCATTAGAAATTTAAAGGCACAAGTGGGTCAGCTGAGTAAGAAAGTTACTGAACTCCCTCCCAGTACTCTCCCAAGTAATACAGAAGAAAATCCAAAAAGAGAGTGCAAGGCCATAAACATGTCCCACACGGCTGAACCTGTAGAGAAGGGAGAGGCAGTCATTTCCGTAAACCCTAGGATACTAGTTTATTATAAATAGGACCTTTCACTATTGTATTTTCATCTTTTGATCATCTTTGATCTTCGGATCATCTCTGGAACACATTATGTAGTTTTTATGTTCTGAGACCTCCATGGGAGGCTGGCCACTCGGCCATGTCTACCCTATTTTCACTTATGTATTTTCAAGGTGGAGTTTCTACACCCCATAGATCAAGGTGTGGAGCTCTGCTGTTCTTCATGAATTAATGCAATTACTATTGTTTTTCTATTCAATTCACGCCTACTTCTTCTCTAAGATATCCATTCGCACTTCAACATGATGAATGTGATGAACTAGTGACACTCATCACCATTCTCACCTATGAACGCGTGCCTGACAACCACTTCTGTTCTACATGAAAACGAGCTTGAATGCATATCTCTTGGGTTTCTAATCTAAGATTAGAACCTTCGTGGTAGAGGCTAGAATTATTGACGGTCATTCTTGAGATCCGAAAAGTCTAAACCTTGTCTGTGGTATTCCAAGTAGGATCTGAGATGGGATGACTGTGATGAGCTTCAAACTCGCGAGTGTTGGGCGTAGTGACAGACGCAAAAGGATCAATGAATCCTATTCTAACATGAGTGAGAACCGACAGATGATTAGCCGTACGGTGACAGCACATTTGGACCATTTTCACTGAGAGAACAGACGGTAGCCATTGACAATGGTGATCCCCCAACATACAGCTTGCCATGGAAGGGAGTATGAATGATTGGATGAAGGCAATAGGAAAGCAGAGGTTCAGAAGGAACAAAGCATCTTCATACGCTTACTGAAATCCCATCAATGAATTACATAAGTGCTTCTATCTTATTTTCTGTTTTAATTATATTTCAATTATCAAATTCTCATAACCATTTGAATCTGCCTGACTGAGATTTACAAGGATGACCATAGCTTGCTTCAAGCCGACAATCTCCGTGGGATCGACCCTTAGTCACGTAAGGTATTACTTGGACGACCCAGTGCACTTGCTGGTCAGCTGCACGGAGTTGTGTGAAAAGTGTGCGATCACGATTCCGTGTACCAGATGCGTACGCGTGACCCACGCGTATGCGTTGATGCTCGCACGTGACCTCATTAAAGTGAAAATGTTGGGGGCGATTTCTGGGCTTCCCAGGCCCAAATCCAACTCATTCTCTGAGCCTATTACATGCAGAAATCAAGAGAAGTCAAAGGGGGGGGGGACACATAGTTGAGTTTACATCATGTTTTAGTTAGTTTCTAGAGAGAGAAGCTCTCGCTTCTCTCTAGAATTAGGTTAGATGTAGATTAGGATTTCTTAGATCTAGGTTTAATTCTTGCTTTGATATACTTTTCCTTTACAAATTCTTGTTCTTCTACTCTTGCTTTCCTAGTTTAGCATTTTAATCCTTGTAATTGTTTACTTTGTTGTTGATGCACTCTTGTTTCTCTTATTTTTCTTTAATGCAATTTATGTTTGATTTTCTTTATTGTTGATTTGAATTGTTGTCATTACTTTCCTTGCAATTGGTAGTTGTAGATCTATATTCCTTGCAATTTTATCTTACTTTCATTTTATGCCTTCCAAGTATTTGATTAAATGCTTGGAAGGATGTTAGAGTAGATTTTTCTCCTCTTGACTTTCGTTGAGTAATTGGAGACTCTTGAGTTATCAAACTCTTTTGTTGATTAATGATTGGAAATTGCTAATTGATTTGAATGACACTAACTCTAGTCTTTCTTTAGGATTTGACTAGGATTTATGGACTCAAATTGATTATCTCTACTTGACTTTCCTTCATAGTTAGAGGTTGACTAAGTAGAACAATGGACAATTCTCATCACAATTGATGATGATAATGAGGATAGGAATTCTAATTCTCATTCCTTGCCAAGAGCTTTCTTAGTTATTAGTTTACCTCTTTTGTTATTTACATTTCATGTCCCTTATTCAAAACCCCAAAATATGCATCCCATAACCAATAACAAGAACACTTCCCTGCAATTCCTTTGAGAGACGACCCGAGATTTGAATACTTCGGTTATTTTTATTGGAGTTTGTACTTGTGACAAACAATTTTTTGCATGAGAGGATTATTTGTTGGTTTAGAAACTATACTTGCAACGAGATTTCATTTGTGGAATTCTATACCGACAAAAATCCCTTCATCAAGATTCGGACAAGTTTGGTTCAATGGTGCTGGTGTTCCCAAAAATTTCAGCACTTTCAGGAGATAAAATAAGATTGTCTCCTGCAGAATTATCTGCAGCAGCAGATTCAAGAACAGGTTGTCTAGATTCACCTTTTTGTTGATTTTGGGCTTCACTTCTGTTGCCCTTCACTTGATTGCCTACATCACAGTCTTCCAGAACATTTGGAACAGAATTAGAATCACAAAATGCAATGTGTATGATTTCCTCAACGGTCCTAGAGTCTTTGTGGAATACTCTAAAGGCCTTGCTAGAAGTTGAGTATCCAACAAAAATACATTCATATGATTTTAGACCAAACTTTTTCAAATTATCTTTTGTATTTAACATAAAGTACTTGCATCCAAAGACATGAAAGTATTTAAGATTTAGAGGAGTTCCTTTCCGAAACTCATAAGGGGTTTAGTGCATGAAATCACAATCACATTTTTGCAATTCCGCACAACTAACCAGCAAGTGCACTGGGTCGTCCAAGTAATACCTTACGTGAGTAAGGGTCGATCCCACGGAGATTGTCGGCTTGAAGCAAGCTATGGTTATCTTGTAACTCTTAGTCAGGATATCAATAATTCTCAGATTTAATTGTAAAAAGTAAAAGAACATGAAATAAATACTTGTTTTGCAGTAATGGAGAATAGGTTGAGGTTTTGGAGATGCTCTATCTTCTGAATCTCTGCTTTCCTATTGTCTTCTTCTTCATGCACGCAAGGCTCCTTCCATGGTAAGCTATATGTTGGTGGATCACCGTTGTCAATGGCTACCATCCGTCCTCTCAGTGAAAATGGTCCAAATGCGCTGTCACCGCACGGCTAATCATCTGTCGGTTCTCACTCATGTTGGAATAGGATCCATTGATCCTTTTGCGTCTGTCACTATGCTCAGCACTCGTGAGTTTGAAGCTCGTCACAGTCATCCCTTCTCAGATCCTACTCGGAATACCACAGACAAGGTTTAGACTTTCCGGATCTCAGGAATGGCCGCCAATAATTCTAGCCTATACCACGAAGGTTCCAATCTTAGATTAGAAACCCAAGAGATACACATTCAAGCTTGATTGCATGTAGAACAGAGGTGGTTGTCAGGCACGCGTTCATAGGTGAGAATGATGATGAGTGTCATGGATCATCACATTCATCAGGTTGAAGTGCGAATGAATATCTTAGAATAGAAACAAGCGTGATTGAATGGAAAACAGTAGTAATTGCATTAATCCATCAAAACACAGCAGAGCTCCTCACCCCTAACCATGGGGTTTAGAGACTCATGCCGTAGAGAATACAATATGAAACGTGTAAAGTGTCATGAGGTACAAGATGAATCACTAAAAGTAGTTTTTATAATAAACTAGTGACCTAGGGTTACAGAAAATGAGTAAGCTAGAATAGTTAGTGTAAAAATCCACTTCCGGGGCCCACTTGGTGTGTGCTTGGGCTGAGCATTGAAGCTTTCACGTGTAGAGACCTTTCTTGGAGTTAAATTCTAGCTTTTGTGCTAGTTTGGGCGTTTAACTCCAGCTTTCATGCCAGTTCTGGCGTTTTGACGCCAGAATTTCTATGCTGACTTGAAACGCCGGTTTGGGCCATTAAATCTCAGGCAAAGTATGGACTATTATATATTGCTGGAAAGCCCAGAATGTCTACTTTCTAACGCAATTGAAAGCACGCCAATTGGGCTACTGTAGCTCCAGAAAATCTAATTCGAGTGCAGGGAGGTCAGAATCCAACAGCATCTGTAGTCCTTTTTCAGCCTCTGAATCAGATTTTTGCTCAGGTCCCTCAATTTCAGCCAGAAAATACCTGAAATCACAGAAAAATACACAAATTCATAGTAAAGTCTAGAAATGTGATTTTTGAATAAAAACTAATAAAAACATAATAAAAACTAACTAAAATATACTAAAAACATACTAAAAACAATGCCAAAAAGCGTATAAATTATCCGCTCATCAGGGTTCTTCAAAATTTTCTAATAATTGTTCTATTTAGAATGTAACATGCTGTGCTCACAAATTCAGCCCAAAGGAATTTGGGTACATCAATTTCACAAATCATTGCTCTAGTAATTTCTTGAAGGCTTCCAATTCTTCTTTTCACAACACTATTTTGTTGAGGTGTTCTAGAACAAGAAAAATTATGTGATATACCTAATTCATCACAAAATGATTCAAAATGTTAATTTTCAAATTTTTTACTATATCACTTCTAATAGAAGAAATTGTTAAATCTTTTTCATTTTGAACCCTTTTGCAGAAAATACTGAAAGCTGAAAAAGCATCATTCTTGTGAGCTAGAAAGAAAACTCAACCAAATCTAAGTGTAGTCATTGATGCGTGAGCATCTTAAGTACTTTTTATTAGTATTTTTTATAGAAAAGTTGTGACTTTTTCTTAATAACTATATGATTTTTAAGATTTTTCTATTAGTACTTGATTTCCTTAGTTTCATGATTCTTGTAAAAAATGTTAGGAAAAGATAAGCAAAAGAACAAGGAGGAACCAAGAATTGAAGACAAGTACAAAGAGAATTCGTGGATGCTGTCAACCCTGACCTCTTCACACTTCAATGCACATAAGTTGAGTTATAGAGGTCCCAGTGACGCAGTTCTAGCAGCATTAGAAAGCCAACTTCTAGAGCTTTCCGACAATATATAATAGTCTATACTTTTTCTCTGGTATCACGGCGCTAAACACCGCGACATGGGCGTTTAGCACCAAACCGCATCCAGCAGCAATTCTTCTTGGGACTCTCGGCGCTAAACGCCACTCTTCCGGCATTTAGCGCTCGACAAGCAGTAAGAAAGTGCAGAATTGCGTAAAAAGAGGTGCCAAATGCCATCAAGGTGGCGCCGAATGTCTACAACAGCCCCGAACCCGAGAAATCTTCGTAATTAATAAAGATTTGAAGACATCAAGCTTAAATTACAAGGAAGATCACTAGTTAGTCAAAGAGTCATTAAGAAAAAATTTGATTTAATTAGATTTGATTTTATTTTGATATAGTTTGAATTTGAATGATTAGATTTGATTTTGTTTTAATTTAATTTGAATTTGACTTCTAGGTTTAGTCTTAGAGGTTTTACTATAAAAGGGGAATTCCTTCCTCCCCAAAGACGCACAACTCTCCCTCCTCTCCATTCTCTCTTCCGTCTTTCATTCTTCATTAATTTTAAATTTTACATTAGATTAGAATTTGGAATTTTCTGCACTGTGGACAACTAGTCCTCCATTGTTAAGGTTAAGAGCTCTATTTACTTTGATGGATTAATAATTATTTGTTCTTCTACTATTGATTAATGTTTTGATTATTGTTTAAGAATTGGTTTCGTTCTTCATCCTAAGAATTAGTGATTATTAGAAAATAACTCTAATTCAACTTGAATTCTATTTGAGTCTTGAAAAATTTATATCATTAGAATTACAGCTTAAAACCAATCTCTCATAATTTTTAATTGTCTGGACTTAATGTAGTACGTGACATATAACTGCATTATGCTTTTGAGTTCTTAGGGTTGTGTGGTTTATAAATCAGAATTTGAACTTCACCCTCTAATGTAATTGAGTGATCAAGGGATTGACGATTGGTTGCATTAGAGGAGATTGAATTGCCTAGGAATAGGAATTTAATCACTTGGGGTTTGCCATAAACATAATCTTTGCATGATCAAGGTAGTTAGCATTGAATATTAATCCATAAATTTAAATATCTCTGACACCTTAACTATCTTTATCATATTATTTTCTTAACCACCTTTTAGTTTTTTTTTTATTTAATTCACTGTTTTTATGTTATTTATTACTTTAAATTTTGATTGTCTGACTAGAATAATCAATTGATTATTGTTTGCTTAATCCGTTAACCCTCATGGGATTAATACTCACTCACCTGAGTTTATTATTTGGTACGACTCGCTGCACTTGCCGTTAAGTTGTGGATTATAAATTTCGCACCAGTCATCAAGTACAACTAAGCCATAGTGTTTGTCTCCTAGACTTTAAGTTCTAGTAGGACCAAAAAGATCAATGTGTAGTAACTTCAAAGGTCTTTTAGTTGAGATATCTTCCTTTAACTTGAAAGAACTTTTGGATTGTTTACCCATTTGATAAGCATCACAAGTGATGTCTTTGTCAAATTTAATTTCAGGAAGACCTCTAACTAATTCCTTTTGTAGAACCTTAGAGATTTGAAACATGCTTGCATGTCCCAGTCTCTTATGCCAAAACTATTTTTTGGAATCTATGGAGGTGAAGCAAGCTACATTTTGATCTCTAAGATCCTCTAAAGTGAGACCATTCACGTTATCGCACCTTTTTGCAAAAAAAAAAAAAATATCACAAGAAACTTCATTTATGACCAACCATTTAGCCTTTTTGAAAGTAACCCAGTATCCCAAATCACACAATTGATTAATACTAAGAAGATTGCGTTTCAATCCATCAACCAAGAAAATATTGTTTATGAAAGTAGAGAAATCATTACCCACTTTTCCAACAGCAATAATCTTACCATTTCCATCATCACCGAAAGTCATAAAGCCTCCGTCATACTTTTTGATTTCAATGAAGAATGTCGACTTTCCAATCATGTGCCTTGAGCATACACTATTTAGATACCACATGTCTTTTTTCTTCTTAGATGCAAGGCAAATCTTCACAAAACTTTAAGTGATCTTAGATATCTAAATATGCATTGAAGTCATTTACCACTTTATATACTTTGTTTTCTACTTTTTTTTCAATAATGAAACATTGATAGGATGAATGATCATTCTTTTGTAATATAATGATTTTTTTTTGCAGATTTTAAAGTGATTTAAAGTTTGGAAATTTCTAATTCTTGAAGTTGATGCTTCGGTTTAAACAAGTGATTTTTCAAGAACTGCATCACTTTCATTAAAGTAGCCAAACCAGATTTTTCAAATGAGGGTTTGTTTCTTGAGGTTAATGCCTTGGTTTTAACAAATGGTTTTTCAAAATCGGTCATTTTTGGTAACATAATCCAAACTAGATTTTTCAAACAATGGTCTTTGATTAGCTAGCAATTTGTCCAAGTTACTGAAACTTTGTGTAAATTGTGCTAAATCTTGATTTAAACCTCTAATCACTTCATGTAATCTATCATTTTCTGCAATAAGATCAAGTGAAGCATTGACCGAACATTTGCCTTTAAACTTTTCAATTTCAGACTTAAGAAATCTATTTTCTTCAATTAACTCAGAGGCATTTTCCATTTCTTTCACCTTTTCTTTAAGAAAATCATTTTCTGCTCTTAGGGCATTGTTTTCATCTGTGTATTTATCATATTTTTCCAAAATGTTTCTAACATGGATAGTTAAATCATCAATCATTAAATGTAAATCTTCATTGGATAAATCAAAATAGTTTACCTCTTCCAATTTTTCATTGTCAGCCATGAAGCACACTTGCGCATCGCAATCAGGTTCTTCTTCTTCATCAGAGTCATTCTCAAGGTCTTCTCATGTTTGACAAAATGCTTGAATTAGTTTAAGAGTAGATTTTTGCAGTCTTGGCTTGGAATTAGAAACTTAGGTGTCCTTGAGTCACTAATATCCAATTTGGATTGGTAATCTTGGTATGAAAGACCTAAGTCTTCATCCCATTTTCCCAAAGTATATGCGTTAACACCAACATCAGAATAGCCTAGGGCTTCACTGATAGTTTCACTGTTCAAATTTAATTCATGCCCTTTAACGTATAAGTGAACATTTTCATTGTGATAGGTCATGTTAGCATAGAATTCACAGACAAGGTCAGGGTAAACATGCTTTTTGATATTAAAAAGATTATTCCAGTCTAGAAATACAATATTTTTTACAAAGTCCAGTCCTTTCTTTTCTAAAGCAGGAAGATCAGCGAGATAAGAAGGGCACAGAGGATGATGAACAACAACTACCCTATAAAACTCAAAGTTCATTACCGATGAAAAATGAAGAGGGTTGTAATGTGAGTAAGGTAAGTTTGCAAAGTGAGATTTGAAAGCAAATGGGTCATTATCAGAGGGTTCTTTGACTAAGCAAAGAAGGATACGATGGTTACCTCTCAGAGTTAAGCAGCAGAAGAAAGGTGAGTAGCAGCAGCTTCATTGATTTAGATTCCTCAATGAGTTTGCCAAATCCAAATCCTTAATTTTATGCTTTGGCCTCAAGTTTCAATATCAACTATTGATTTATAGAAGAAGAAAATAGCCTCCACTTTCTACTTGTTGCCTGAAATGCATCTGCAGAGGGAAGGTGAAATCAACAAGTAATTGACTTGCATGTTAATGAAAATTTTTTATCTTTTTCTTCTGATTATGCTTAACTTGAGCATATTGATTTTGGCTCCATTTTGATTTGGCATAGCCTCCAAAATTTTGTTTTTTCCTTTCCTTCTTTGATGTTAGATCGAAAAGATGAATCCCTCTTTTCTTCTCTGTGCTTTACCCAAAATAACAAAGTTTCATCTGCATCACATTGGTTTTCTTTTCTCTTCATGAAGCAAGTGAACTGGGTTGTGGGCTTGGTTCCAATCAGCAGGCTTGGTTGCACATAGTTTTTCTTATTGGGCTATTGGTTCTCTTTTTTTGGGCTGTACAATAAAAGAGTGACTTAGGCCTGCAACACTTAATACATACATCAAACACACAAATTGAATTTGTAACCCAACCAAATATAATGTTTGTCATCATCATTTATTTTATTATTTAGTAAACTCAACAAATATTTCGAAAAAATATTACACATTCAATTAATTGAATGATTATCTCATATATATAAAAAATAGCACTGAAATATTTTTATTCTAACACTAAAATTCTAACTAAAAGATATGGTAAAACTAAAAACTTATTTCATGAAGACTTGAGTTGTAAATTTTCACAAATTTTAATAGAAACGAGAATAAGTAGAAAAATATATTGATAACACAGCGAAATTAAGTAGAACAAGTGTAAAAATTCGAAAGAGAATGAACAGTGTCATTTACATATACGAAGAAGATGACGTATCTGATATATAAAACAACACATAAATTTTCAAAGAATAACATTAAAACGTCCTCACTCTAACACCGAAATGTCTTAAATCTAATACCGAAAATTTTAACTAAATTATGGTATGAATTGCATATTTACAAATTTTTATAGAAAAAATAAGTGAAAAATATGTAGATAACGTAGTAAAATTAACTAGAACATGTGCAAAAATTCGAAAGAGAATGAACAATATTATTTATTTATAAGAAGGATGAGATAATGATGATGATAACATTGATGACGATAACGATAACAATGATGATGATGATGATGATGATGATGGAGGAGGAGGAGGAGGAAAGGAAGGAGGAGAAGAAATTCAATTGAAAAAAGAAAGAGGAGGAGGAAAAGAAAGGAGGTGAAAAAATTCATTTGAGAAAAGAATGAAGGAGGAGGAGGACGAGCCGATGGTAGTGGTGGTGGTGACGACGACGACAACAAAAGAGAAAAATGAGGGAAAAGGAGAAAAAGAATACTATGCATCAGCAACAGGGGTGTGAGGAGGAGGATGAGGAGGAGGAAGAAGAAGAAGAAGAAGAAGAAGAAGACGATGACAAAGACAACGATAGAGAGAGTGCGCGGATGTGAAACACATTATAACAACTTAGTTGGACTTGGTTAAATATTTTACTTGGTTGTAAAATTTTGTTGATATTGATTACGTACTTTTATTCTTATAATTTTTTTTTATTCTTCTTTAATAGTTTCTTAAAATTTTTCAACAAAAATTTTAGTAATATTTGTTATGTTCAAAAAATAATCAAAATTCAACTATAAGTGGTGTTGTTGATTGTTATTGTTATTATTAATTTTTTCGTATATTATTAAATTTTAATAGTGAATTATTTTTTAGTTTACCAATTTTAATAATATTATTACATATATGAATTTAATTTTTTTTACAAACCAAATTCCAATTAACAAACTATAATACGTTATAAAAGAAATTAATAACTTTATTTTGATTAATTAAATAAAAAATTATAATAGAGTCTAAAATTTATCTCTATAATTGAAGAAGGAATAATAACACTTTTAACTCAAAATTCTCCATACAAAAAAAAAACTCAAAATTAATGTGGAGTACTAGAGTTTTTTTTTTTTTTTTTTTTTTTTGTGAACAAAGAATGAAAGCAGAAAAAACAAAAAAACATAAATAATGAAAGCTTAACTAAAACCTTTCAGAATAGGAGAACCACAATAATCAAAAGCTAATAAATGACTAATATCAGGTGGAGCAGACTCATAGGTGTAGAGACCGAGCGGGAGGCTCTGGCTCTTTTTTGCCAAATGATAAGCAACAAAATTTTTCTCACAAGGAGTATGGGACCATCAAATGCTGGGAATATAGGTAGAGAAGAGATTGATGTCTTCCATCAGAGGATGTAGGGATGGGTAGCAGGATAACCTTAATTTATGAACTTTAGCGCAACTAACTAGTTAGATTCTACCATGATTCTATGATAACTATTGGATGTGGTAAGTTGGAGGCCATAGATAATCCCCACAGCTCCGCATGCATTATGGAACAACTTCCTAAATTACACGAGAAACCTTTCTCAAAACCTCCTAAATGATTCCTAAAAATCTCACCGCATGCAACATTGTTGGCCAGGCTCATGAAAAAACCATTTGCTTGAGTTTAACGTTGTTCTCTTGAGAAGGTCTCCAACAGATGTAGCGACACTTTTCCTGAGGGCGCTTATGAAGGCTATTCTTTAATAGGTGCTGGACTTCAACAATCCTAGTGGTGATTTGTTCAACCACAACTCTAGGCGGGGTTTGCGCACCATAAAATATCAGCTCATTTCTATGGAACTAAATAGAGGAGATAGCCATGCTAAAGGATAGTTGCCAGTTCTCATTCTAGGAGAAGTCTATCAGATTATTCTCACTATTAATTTCAGAACTTACCTAAAGAGCGTGGGGCTCTAGGCTCCTAGATTTAGGATCCAATTATAATTCCAAAACTATCTTTGAACCATCGCCAATCCTCTATATATAATGTTGTTGGATATTCTCCCAAGCATTGCAGATTCCATTTTAGAGAATTGAGCTATTTCTTCTTCAAACAACTGTGGGTATTATATCATTACTCGCACCATATTTAGCTCTAATAACCTTTGACCATATAAGGCGTCTTTCTTTTCTACGAGTCCCCAGCCATTTTTCATCATAAGAGCATGATTTATTTTGCTTGACTGACGAATGCCAAGGCCCCCAAACTTTTTGGGCTTGCTGACTTTGTCTCAATTGAACAAGTGAATCTTTTTTGTTTGGTTGGCGTCGCCCCAAATAAAGTTTCTGTATTTACGGTCAATAGCATCACAAGTAGCAGTAAGAAGTAAAGCATTTTTAATAGTATATAAAGGAATATATAATAAAATAGATTTCACCAAAATGGTTCTCCCAGCTAAGGAGAAGGATGATGATTTCCACGAATTCAGCCTTGAGTTGAGCTTGTACTGATGATGTCATTGAATATTTGCTTTGTTATCTTAGAGTGTAATAGTAGAACTCCCAAATATTTTCCAAGATTATCTATTCTAGCAAATTAGAGGGCTTCACTTATTTTAGTTCTAACATTGTTTCCAACATTCTTGGAGAAAAATATCTGTGTCTTCTCCAAACAGAAGGCTTCAAGGCATTTGTTAACAACATTAGCCATGTCTGCTTCTGCAAAAGAGATGAGATTACCCGTGAAAAAAAGGTGGGAGATCTAAGGGTCATCCTTCTTAATACGAATCGGTTTCCAAAAACCATGCTCCATTGCTATATTAATGAACTGAGAGAGACACTCAATACACAACACAAAGATGTAGGAAGAGATAGGATCCCCTTGGCAAATGTCCCTTGAAGGAGTGAATTCCTCCAGCTTTTCTCCATTCCAAAAAACTCTCATTTTTGGCGTGAAAATGCATGACATGATGAGATCAATGATTTGAGAAGGAAAACCAATATCCAACAAGATATTCTGAATAAAACTCCATTTAAGTCTGTCGTAGGCTCTCTCTAAGTCAATTTTGATGACCATCCAGCCTTTCTAGTCTTTTTTGTTTCTCATAGAGTGGATGACTTCTTGGGTGATGATGATGTTATTTGAGTTGTGTTGTTGATAAACCACTATTTTATGGTTTATATTGTGCTTAATTGTGCGGTTTTATCAAATCTTTACCCACTTATTCATATGATTAGCATGCATTTATAATTCCTTCCTAAAAATACTTCATGGTTGAAAACTTGCTTCCTAGAGACTTTTAATTTTGTATTTTTAATTCTCCTTTATTCTATTTGATGCTGTGATCTGTGTGTTAAGTGTTTTAGGCTTTATAGGGCATGAATGACTTGGAGATTAGAAAGGAAGCTTGCAAAAATGGAAGGAACACAAGAAATTGAGGAGATGATCAGCCAGAAGTGACGCGGACGCATGGCTCATGCGACCGCGCGACATAGAGGAAATTGCAGTGACGCTGACACATGGCTCACGCGATCGCGGGGATTGGAAAATGCACAAGTGACGCGAAGCCGTGGACGACACGCACGCGTGGCAAGGCAAAACGCTGGATGACGCGAACGCCTGAATGACGCGATCGCGTGACATGCGCGATCTGCAGAATCTGCAGAATTCGCTGGGGGCGATTTTGGGCCCTGTTTTGACCCAGTTTTTGGCCCAGAAAAGCATATTAGTGCCGGGGAACATGCAGAGACCAAAGACAACATTCATTCCGCATAGTTTTAGTTTTAGATTTAAATTTACTCCTCCTCTAGGTTTTCTCTCTACACATTCATAGTTCTTAGGATTTTTATTTTATTGCTTTTTGGATTGGGACATTGAGAAGAGTTATTACCTCCGTCAAGACTTCGTCATTCTAGTTTGTTTCCTTACCTGTCACTTACTCTTTCATGTCCTGTATTTACTCAGAATTACTCTTGGATTATTTCTAGAATTTATTTATACAAGAACTATTTTTATTTTTATTTTTAATTGATCCTTTTGATTATTATTTATCATGTCTTTCAGTATTTCTCTTCCTTATTTTGTGAAATTTACATTCATAATGAGCGAGTAGTTCCATAACTTGATTGGGAGATGATTGAAAGGAGAACCTTGAGTTGGAATACTCAAGAGAAAAATTGTAATTGGGTTTATTGTTGGATCGCCCTCTAGTCACTGACACTAGTCCTTCCCAAGGGAGAGGATTAGGACTTGTGAATAGAAATTTCCTTCCAACTTGCTTGACTTTCCTCTACCTAGTAAAGGATAACTAAGAAGAACAACCTTCAATTATCATTTTAATCTTGAGAGAACTCCATCAAGGATATGGCTTCCAACTAATCTACTCCCAGTCAAGGTTTTTATTTAAATTATATAATTTCTCTGATTTAATTTCCTGTTTATCAACTCAAACCATTTTAGAAAACATCTGATTAATAAAATAGCACACCTTTCTACAACTTGTTGGGAGACGACCTGGGATTCATACTCCCAGTATTTTAATTTTAATTTTGTGACAACCCCTTCTAAATTGATAAGTGGATTTTCGGCTGGTTAAGAACTGTACTTGTAACGTATCTCTTATAATAATTTCTTAACTCGCCAATTTCCGCCATGTCAGTTGTCCAGGGACAAAACTGCACTAGGTAGGCCTTACAAGCTTCTCCATAACTACCCTCAACCGGTTAGCAAGAATCTTGGTTACCACTTTATAAGACATGTTACAGAGGCTTATCGGGTGCAACTATTTCAGACAAGTCACCGACTCAACTTTTGGGATGAGCATAATGAGAGTTTTATTTATCTCCTTAACTTTAGATGAATTTTAAAAGATGTTGCCAATAAAAGCAGAGAGGTCATTTGCCACTTTATCCCATTGGCTTTGGTAAAAAATGACTTGTAGACCGTCTCTTTTAGGGGCTTTAAACCCACCCATATAAGAAATAGCACTTTTAATTTTCAAATGAGATATATTCTTACTAATATTGATAAGGTTCTTTTGACAGAAGATAGGAAAAGTCCCATGAAGCACAAAATCAGAATAAGGGGCCATATTATTGTAGAGATCGGAGAATAAATCAAAAGGCATATTCTCAACAGTAGTAGTAGGGTCACTGATAGCGTTACCGGCATCATTAAAGAGAATTAATTTTATTTTCCTTCTCCTAATTAAGGTAGATACATGAAAAAATTATGTTACGATCCCCGAAGTCGATCTACTTGCTTCTTGATTTTTGGTACCACAAAATTTCTTCCTAAGCTAAAATATCCTAGTACTCCTTCCAGAGTTGCACTTGGAGATCTTCTAGATGAAAAAATTTCTGCTCTGATCCAGTCTATTAGTTATATTTTGGAGCCTCTTGAGAATCTTCCTTGTCTTCTTCAGACTATTGCCAAACACATTTACATTCAAATCTCTAAGAGAATTTTTGGAGGATACACCATCAGACCAAGAAGTCTCCATTCTCCAAGAATTATTAACAATATTTTTGAAGTCTATATGAGTGAGCCAAGAAAATAAAAGTTGAAATGGTCTCCTGCCCCTACTAACAATAGAGAGAGTAGAGAATTGAAGACAAATAAGAGTGTGGTCTGACTTGAGAGATGGTAGATGTTTAACCCGTGCCTCTAGAAATTGAATCTGTCAATCCAGATTGCTGATCCCACGATCTAATCTTTCCACCAAGTTGCCCCTTTTCCAGATAAAGGGCCAGCCATCATATCGTAAGTCAATCAAGCCATAAGTAAATACATCGTTTTAAAATTTCGAGCAGACACCAATAAATTTTCTAACATATCTACCGTGCCTCTCATGTTAATGAAGAATGAAATTAAAATTCCTTAAAAGGCACCAGGGATGATTAATGTTCTCCACCAAAGTGATAAGGTTGCTCTAAAGAGAGCGTCTAGCAACCCGGTATACATAGCCGAGAGTAGCCAAGGATCAGTATTTCGAAAAGCTACCTTCATATGGAGAAGTTGGTTGTTGTATTCTAAGATATCAAAATTCCAACAATTCGTATTTCACATACACCATATACCACCAGATTGTTCCTGATTTTCCGCAATAAAAGACATATCAAGACCCATTTTATCACAAATGTTCTTTCTTTTAAGACCAGATACATGTGTTTCCAGCAAAATAATAAACTCATCTTGATATTCCATTCTCAAATCTCTAACAAGGGAGAAAAAGGATTTACTACTTTTACTGCGACAATTTTAGCCAATTATATTCATCATCATAAACAGAAAGAGAAAATGGGTCATACTAGACTAAGGATTCAAGATTCGGAATAACCTCCTTTGTCCAAATCGGGCCCCACATGAGAAAATCTCCCTTCATTTTGTTGATAATTATCATTAAATCAATATTAGGAGAGCTTCCCAGATTCTTTTTCTGAGCCTTCTTTGGTATCCTTCATGTTTGAAGATGTAGGTAGCTTGTTGGTTTGGATCAGAAAGTTGTCGCGGCTATCTAACATGCTGTTAGCTATCTTAGAAGCTTCATAGTCTTCCCATTGTTCATGTTGTAAGCGCCTTATATCTTTCAGTATCACACCTTTCATGGTCATTGCTTCAAGGTCTCTTTACTTTAGCCTTGGTAGAGCTTCATCGCTAGTGGAAGCTTTCTGAAAAGTAGTGTTAACCAAGTTTTTTTAGATTGGGCTTGCTACTTTTTTTGGGGCTGACTCCAGTAACTTTAGAGTTGTTCTTTTTGTTCCCTTATGGATTTGTTCCAACTTCCTGTCTTAGGACTTTTTTCATAATGGGTTGAGTTTTTTCATAGGCTTTTTGGGCCTTTTGCTTCTGTGGACCATGTGGGCCAACCTTATTAGGATCTTGAGTCTCTTGCAAATCATGCACATTGGCTTCCTACTCATTATCCTCATGCAAAATGCTATATCTCGAGTTGTTGCCCGTACTATGGTCTTCTAAATCATAATCATATCCAATCTTCGAATCTGAATCATAATCCTTAAAATTAGCACCTTTCACAACATGATTATTTTCTTTTATCCATCTATACTGCCTTCTCCCCATCATCCATGGGCCAAAATTTGGTGAAAATTGATTATTTTCTTATATTACCTCGTATTTCTATGGCATGATTCTTTCCCAAATTTTGGTTCTCATCTACCATATTCTTGTTATTTCTTGAATTATTGTCCTTGGGATTCTTTTCTCTCCTCTGGTTAGTTTCACCCCAGAGTCCTCGTCGTCAATAACCATTATTTCACTGCACATGTCTAACTGGTGACCATAAACTCCACAGGAGAAGCATATCTGAAAAATAACCTTCGTACTTTATGTTCAATTCACAATCAAGAACAGATATACAAGGTACCAATTTCTTATCTAGGTCAATCTTAACACATATACAAACAAATTTGCCTCTAGTATGGACAGATGTTGCACGATCGATCTTGAGCATTTGGCTTAGAGTCGAGTCCACCCACCAAAGGAAGCTGTGATTGTATAGCTTGATAGGTAGATTATGGATGCGGATCCACGCCGCACTCTTCTTAACCTCCTTCTCAGAAGTAAGGAAGAACGTTCTCCACTTTTAAACTATGAGATAATGGCTGGCTATCATCATGGTTCTTCCATAAAAACGTATTTATAGTATTCTTCTTCTAAAAAGTAAACAAAAAAATAATCACGATCCATATCAATGATATTTATTTTACCTTTTTTGACTCAATTTCTGATGAGCCTTTGCTTTTATAACAAATGAGTTATAAACGAACATTTGAGAGTTGGTCATTAAATGCTCTAATATGCCAAGTCCTACTTAGGTGGAAAGACCAAGGTTGCGAGAACCAAACCGGTCAATGAACCAATGGAATGACTAGTTCAATGGTTCAAAGGTTCAACTGGAGTTCAATCGGGGTTCAACCAGTTTAGTTAAATATAAAATAGAATTATTAAAAATTTATTATATAATTTGAAATATTTAAATTCAATAATTTCTAAATTGATAAAATAAAAAATTTTACAATTTTACATAATAAATTATCGATAATTTATGATTAAAAATTCACAAACAGCTTCGAACATCAACCTTTATAATTAACAAAAGTCAAAATACACATAAATGACAAAAAAATGATGTTCTACCACTAAAAATTATTCCAGTTTCATAAAAATTATAAAAACAAAGAAATAACAATAGAATCAGAAAAACCAACCACAAGAATCATAATATTCTACAATGGCAATATCGTATTGTTGAATACTATTTCTTGTGATGTTCTCCTTCTTCTCATTCTCCTACAAATTTTCAAACCACATCAATTGAGAAAATCAGTACAAAAACAAAAAATAACAACATTATCCACTTATACTGAGAACTTCACCAACATTGAAACCAAAAACTTTGACAAACCCAGTACAAAAGGATTTGCTTGAAATTTTGAATGCAAAAAAATTTGTAACATTCTTCTTCAACAATTTGTTAACGCAACAGGCACACTGGTGCGCGACATTGAACTCGTACAACTTCACCGGCAAGTGCACCGAGTCGTCCAAGTAATACCTCAGGTGAGTGAGGATCAATCCCACGAGGATTGTTGGATTGAGCAAGCAATGGTTATCCTACAGATCTTAGACAGGTGAATAGAAAGATAGTGGTTGTTGTTGTAAGCACATAAAATGAAATAGTAAAGAAAGCAGTAAGGAATTGCTATAGAAACAATAATGAGAAATCAGTTAAGGATTTGGAGATGCTTTATCTTTCCAGATTAATACTTCTTACTGACTACTTTAACAAGGAATGATTCATTCTATGGAAAAGCTGTAAGTGATTAATGCCATTAGTCGTGGTCAATTAATCTCCTCTAATCCACATCAAACGCCGTTGTCAATGGTCATTTAATATGAACGAGGATGAAGCTCACGCAATTCACTCTTCCTTGATCCTACTTAAAGTGCCACAGACAAGGTCAAATCTTTCGGATCGGAGAATGAAGCTCATATTCTAGCCTTAGCGCCACAGAAACCTCAATTACCTATAACTAACGAGATTATATGTCACATATCCCAATTAGCTCAGATAACTTGTTGGTTTAGGAGATGTATTCTCAAGCTATAGCTCAGTACTATCCGGGTCAGGACTCGCAAGAACTCATGTAGAATAAGGGGTCATACTTTCGTTCCACCCCAGATTTGTTTAGATGAAGAACGATAATACATCATAGAATGGAATCAAACATATATTAAAATAGAGAAGTAATAATATTAATCCATAGGATAAGCAGACCTCCTAACCTTAACCTAGGAGGTTTAGTTGCTCATAATTTATAGAGAAAACAAAGAAGATATATCTATCAATTCGTAAATTGATACTTAATCCTTAGTGATCTCCTCTTTAACTAGTAAATACTAACCCTAAGAAATGTTAATTTTAAATTAAAAAGTACAAAGATAGGACTGCATAAGCTAAGGAATGCTAAATTCCACTTTGGGACCACTTTGGTTGAGTGTTTCGTCCAAGCATGGCGTTCAACTTGGAGAATGGACGTTGAAAGCCCATTAGGGGGTGAATGCGCTGCTTCCTTGCTCCGTTGGTGGCGTTGAACGCTGGGCTTGCTCCCTTTTGGGCATTGAACTCCAGATGTGGACGTTCAACGCCAGTTTTGGGTACTGATCTGGAAGAGAAATATAAACTATTTTATATTGCTGGAAATCTCTAGAAGTTAGCTTTCCAACACCATTGAGAACGCGTCAATTGAACCTCTGTAACTTAAGATATGCTCGTTAGCATGCACAGAGGTCAGATTTGTCAGCATCTGCTATTCTTTCTTCATCTCTGAACAAGGCTTTGCCAATTTTGGCAATTTCGCCCAAAAATCTCCTAAAATCATAGGAAAAATATAAGAACTCAAAGTAGCATCCAAATATGAATTTTTGCACTAAAACATACTAAAACAAAATAAAATATAACTAGAAAGACTATGAAAATGCTATGAAAAAGAGTATATGATATCCATTTATCACACACTCAATTAGACCCATATATTTAGTAACATAGAAAGAGGGAGAAATGAAAACACACTCTTTCTAGTATACTTCAAAGTTCAAAGAAAGTGAATAAATTTGAACAAAAAATGTGCAAGAAAGAAATGTAATTTGTGCTACTATAAGATAAGAAATGATGAAAAACAATTTTACTATGGCATCAATAAACTCAAAATTAGAAAAATCAGCATAAACAACTTAGAATCAGAATCATAGCATAATCAACTTAGAATCAGAAAAAAATTCCAATGTAAACAATGTAGCAAAACAGAAACATTGCACCATAGCACCATTAACCACTCAGAATAAAAAAAAAGTCAACAGCTAGCAACTCAAAAATCAGAATAAATAAAATTAACAAAATAACCAAAAATAAATTGAGGCAACAACGCTTACCAATGGCGAGGGAGTGTAACACCCTATTACCCTAAACCTTACCTCATACCGTAAAGCCAAGGATAACAAAATGCTACGACAGATTTAAAGCTTATATAATAATATATATTGAAGGAAATAGTAATACGAGAAGCTCGATGGAGAAATATAGCTCAAGGACATAGAAACAGAAATAAAATGTGCGAAGCGTTACTCACGATAACTAAACGTATAAAGGTAAGAAAAGGATCCTGGGATACAAGATACTAAGATTATATATATAAGAGAACTAAATACAGCCTGAGGAGTTTAGGCCGGTTAGCTCGAACTGAAATACAACAGAGTTTTTAGAACTTAAAACAGCATCATACTATCTCTCAAAGTAATGCCACTAAGGCAACAAGTTCCTTATACAAGATAACAAAAGTGAGAAACTACATAAAAAATAAACAGAATATAAAAGATAGAAGCGATCCGCCGCTCTGTCACCATCTGTAACTCACCGAGGTGGGTTACAACCTGCATCCGAAAAATAACAACAACATATGGTATGAGAATCGGAGGTTCTCAGTATGGTAACAGTGCCTAATATGTAAGATATAAGGTTCCGGGATGCCAAAGGCAATCCTAGAACTTCACATCAATACAGATATTCAAGCTTAACAAAATATAAAATATAAACTGTAATTAGGGGATTTCTAACTAAACTACCCTCCGTGCGATCCTATCGCCATCGCCTATCGATCCCCCTCAACACCAGTAAAACACATATAATGCAAACAAGTAAAGCACAAGTAGTATACATATACAGCAGGTAAATCAACTAGCATTTAGGCATGTTATTCAAATAGGCATAACCCAAGTAATCAAAGCAAGCAAGCATGTAAAAGATGCATATGATGAATGTCTATCCTATTTGGCTCGTGATATCACTTGTCGGTTCAAAATGCCAACCCGACATATCCCTGGGATGTCGCCTTTTTGGCATGACCAGGGTTATAGTGCCCGAGTTCACTCTGGTGGCAGAGAAGGTTATGCGAGCGAGAGACTGCGTTAGTCCTCACATCTCAATGTAGGCGGAAGACTGCCTCAGCCCCTACGCCGGCACTGCTACCTCGACAAGCGGAAGACTGCCATAGCCCTTGCTCGAGGCACATAGCGACTTACCAAATCAATGCATATCACGTGAGCGGGAGTCTGCCACAGCCCTCACATCCGAATGTCGGCGGGAGACTACCACAGCCCCTACGATGGGGAACAATGCATATCACAATCACATACTCAATCTCGGAGATCACTGCTCATAGAACAAGTCTGCTTATACTCATCTCATTAACTATAATCATTCATGTTTCTCAATTCATTGTCACCTCAATACTCCGCCCAGCACTCAAGCTATTTCATCCACAGAACTTTCTAAGATTAGTCACTGTCTTTTAAACTTATAACAGAAATTCATCAATTTAATTTACTAACTCACCTCTAATAGTCTTAGGACCTAATTACTAGATAGAAATCTTAAACGGTAATTAAAGAACTTTAGAAATCTAGAGAATCCTTGAAAAAAGTGAAGAAAACAATTTTTTAGCAAAACAGGGGTCTCGCATACGCGAACCCCTGTCCCGCATACGCATGCCTTGAAATTTGGGTGTCCGCGTATGCGGCACCCTGCTCGCGTACGCGAGTGTTCCAACCCGAATGGAATGCTCGCATCACATGTTAAAATCTCGAGTACGCATGGTAAAAATTTGAGCTTCCATGTATGCATGTGATAAACCCCAATTTTGTGGTTTATCTTGTGCTTAATTTGGGGGATTTTATCACATTTTCTCACATTTATTCAATGAAATAGCATGGTTTTGTAATTCTCCCTTGATTTGGCTTAAATGTGAAAACATGCTTTTTAGGCCTTAAAATAGCTAAATTTAATCCACTTTAATTCCATTCGATGCCTTGATATGTTTGTTGAGTAATTTCAAGTTCATAAGGCAAGTATTGGATGGAAGAAGTGAGTAGAAAAGCATACAAAGGGGAGAATGCATGAAGAAACAAAGATTGGGAGTGCATCAAAGGACGCGCACGCGCACAAGGCGCGCACGCGCAAAAGTGATCTCGCCTATGGACGCGCACGCGTACCTACCGCTTCCGCGCGGATGGAGAAATTGTCAATCGACGCGCACGCGCCAATACTCTTACATGGCCCACTTGAAGGCAAAACGCTGGGGGCGATTTCTGAGCTGCCCAGGCCCAAGTCCAACTTGTTTCTGAGTGTATTTCATGCAAAATTGAAGTCCAAGCAAAGGGGGAGCGATTGTTTGGTAGTATAGCATCATGTAGGTTAGTTTCTAGAGAGAGAAGCTCCATCTTCTCTCTAGAATTAGGTTAGGTTAATTCCATCTTAGATCTAGGTTTTGATTATTGTTCTCATCTTATTTCCTTTACAATTTCTTGTTCTACTACTCTATTCTTCTTAGTTCTCTTGTTAATTTTACTTTTATGTCTCTTTTATGTTTATGAATGCTCATGTTGAATTTATTTACATTTAATAAAATTTAATGTTTGATGTTCTTTTATTGATGATTTGAGTTGTTGATTTACTTTTCTTGCAACTGGTAGTTGGTAGTTTTATTATTCTTGCATTTTTACTATGCTTTCCTTTTATGCCTTCCAAATGTTTGAAAAAATGCTTGGTTGGTCTTTAGAGTAGAATTTTATGCTCTTGGCTTGGGAAGGTAACTTAGGAACTCTTGAGTTACTAATGTCCAAGTGATTGACGATTGGGAGCCATTAACGCTAGATCTCACTAATTGATTTGGTGTAGAACTAGGACTTATGGACTTGGATTGACATAGCTCATTTGACTTTCCTTTATTAGTTAGGGGTTAACTTAATGGGGTTGATCCTTGCCAATTCTCATGTTGTGGTTAGTGATAAGGATAGAGATCCTTGACCACCAACCTTTGCCAAGACCTTTTTAGTTGTTAGTTTATTTTCATTTCTATTTACTTTTCATGTCTCTTATCCCAAAAATCCCAAAATATCATCATAACCAATAATTGACCACTTCATTGCAATTCCTTGTGAGACGACCCGGAGTCTAAATACTTCGGTAAATTTTCATTTGGGGTTTGTACTTGTGACAAAACCAAAAATTTAATTTGATGTGAGAGTTGTTTGTTGGTTTGGAGCTATGCTTACAACGAAGTTCTAATTTCTACAAGAGAAATTCTAGACCGACAACAATTCTCTACTATCAGCATGCAGTGCCCGCATACACGAGACCCCCAGGCAGTGGAGAACGCTCACTTCGCGTGCACTGTGTCACATACGCATGCTGTGTCAGACTTAGAAAAATTGTAAAGCTGCAGAGATAAGATTTTTATACCGAACTCCAAATGCTCATAACTTCCTCTACAAAACTCCATTTTTCTCAAGCTTTATATCATTTTAAAGCTCTTGAAATCATCTTTAATTCAAAATAAAAATACTCAATTTCAAGGTCCAAGGCTCAAGTTATGATCTGCCAATGTTCATAAAAAATAAGGTTTTACCAAATTCAGCAAAATTCTCTAGTTTTCAAAACTTCAAAACTAAACCAAATCAAACACACCCAAAACAACCCAAATATCCATAGTAAACACTCTCCAACCATTTCTCAATCATTCAATCACTTACACCATTTAATAAACACCTCAACTAACTCCAAATTCAACCTAAAACACATGAAAGCTCCTCAATATCACCATTCAATATTTCCAACAATCATCAATGTCACATATATCAAATCTCTCATACAATTAATCTCATTATCATCAATCCATATCATACCTCAACATATCATCAATGCTCATTTTTAATCATTCATGGTTACCATCAATCTCCTTCCACATAATTGATCATCAACATCAACAAATCATAATCAACAGTATTATCATCATAAATCATCAATCATTATCATATTAGAATCCACCACAATCATCAATGCCATCATTAATCATTCATGGCTACCATCAATCTCCTTCCACATAATTAATCATCAACATCAACAAATCATAATCAACACTATTATCATCATAAATCATCAATCATCATCATATTAGAATTCACCACAATCATATCTCAACACATACATTTTATCCATTCTCCACAACATACATATACCACAAACACAATCCAAACAACCATATATTCAATTCAGTCCTATCTTAAGGGCAACTAGTCTAAGTGTCACGAAATATTACATATTACATAGAGAAAACCGAAGCCATACATTGGCCGATTCCTAATATGCACAAAACACCAAAATCCTCAACCAAGTTCAATGAGCTCAGCCACCAAGTCCACTTCCAAGCAACCAAGTCACCAATACACTTCACACAACCAATTTATGCTAGAAAATACACAAAATTTTACAAATCAAACCTAGGGTTTCATATATAATATGCTCACCTTACTCAACGTTGATTGGGACAAAACTCAATAGAAATTAAGTGCTAGAACGTACCTAAACAACCAAAATCACAAAAATCACTCAACAACTATAGCCAAAATTTTGAAATTCTTAAGGAGTGAGAACTAGGCAGGAATTTTCAAAAATCTTACCACAATACTTAGCTAGAAGTGACGGGCTCGTCAAGAGCTTCGCGTAGCCGTAAATGGGACGCGAATCGGAGCACCGTAACTCAAGTTATGGCAAAAGAAGGAGAAGATGAATAGTGCAACTCTCTTCTTCCTCTCTTCTCACTTCAGCAGCACCCCTTTCTTGTTTTAGGATTGAAAATGAGCTGAATGCTCGTTAAAAGATGTTTATATATGTTGGACTTTGGCCCAACTTGAGTTCAATTCAATCCGTTAGTATTTTAGGTGCGTTTGGCCTACTTTAGGCCAAAACCTTTAAGATTAGTGCCCGGTTTTTAATTCTAAATGTTCCACTGTTTTTATTATTCTTACACAGTACCGGACAGACTTAAACTAGTGCTGTCGGCTAAATTACCGTTACGCGTTTTTACGCAATTTTTTGTAAAAAATTACATTTTCTCACTCAGAAAAATCTACTGAGTCCAAATATCATATTTAAAACTTCAAATTAACATTTCTAAATTTCGAACCTATTTCGAAAAATTTAATTATTATTTTATTTTAATTAACTTGTTAATTAAAACCCGGTTCTTACAGCGAGGAAGGAAGGTGACGGCGCGGCGAATCCTCCACAGCCAAGTAGAGAAAGACGTCGCAGAGAGAGAGAGAGAGAGAGAGAGAGAGAGAGAGAGAGAGAGAGAGAGAGAGAGAGAGAGAGAGAAGGGTAAGGGTTAGTGATTTTATATATATATATATGATCCCGCTAGGGAGACAATGGACTATTTGTACAATTTGTACAATGGGCTATTGAGTTACAAAATGAACATCCCTCATACTATCTAGAATAACCATCCGAATACTAAGGATAATAAACATCTTCCCAAAAACTTAAACTGATTTTCGGGTTCACCAAAAATCGAATTCTTGACTTTTTAGATCTAGTGCTTTAATACCATGTCATGATATCACTCATCCCAAAAACTTCAGCTGATGGAAAAAGGTAACACTAATGATTATATCTCTAATACTCCATAAACCTTTATTGTACACATTGTACAAATATTCCATTGACTCCTCATACTTTTCCTATATATATATATAACCAGTGAACCAGAAAAAACCTGACCAATTTTCACGGTTCATCAATTAATCGCTATTTCGTCCGGTTCGGATTTAAAACCATGGGAAAGACACTTCCCTCCTTGACCCGAGTTGATGGATTGATCTCTTCCCTTCTTCTGGGACCATTAACGTATCTAGGTACCTGATCAAAAGTCAAAAGTCAAAAGTCCATGTCATATAGACCTAAAATGACTAAAGTAACCCCACAAATAAAAGCATAAACCCCAAACATAAACCCTAACCCTACTCACTCCCTTACTCACTCTCTCAGAGGCAGAAGAACGAACGAGCTTGTACTTTGACGATGGCAGGCGACAGGAGCAAGAAGCTCAAAGCTTCTGAAAAGTCCGAGAATTTGGACGAAGTTCACGGACAGCTCCTCATCAACATCGAGAAATTGCAACAGATCCAAGACGACCTCGAAAAGGTTCTATATTATTCCAATTTGCATTCGTAAACGTAGTGTATGTAATTAAATTGAATTGAATTATTGAATTTGGAACATGAAACTTGGGATGTAGATTAATGACAAGGCAGGTGATGAAGTTCTGGAGATAGAACAGAAGTACAATGAGATTAGGAAACCGATTTACGACAAACGAAACGAATTGATCAAATCTATTCCTGATTTCTGGTTGACTGCAGTGAGTTCCTCTTTTTATTCTCTTTTGGTTAATTACTTAATTTCATAGTTCAAGTTTTGTTGTTAATTTTATACTTATAAAATTTTGAATTTATTTTTTCCCTTTTCGCAGTTTATGAGTCATCCCACTCTCTCTGAGCTTCTGAATGAGGAAGACATAAAGGTTTTGCCTCATATCTACTAAAGTTTTGCAATTAAACATTGATACTTACTACTAACACCTTTACTGTATATGTAATATGTTAATAATGAAAAGACTCCTTATTTGATAGATATTTAAGTATTTGGCTTCTCTCGAAGTTGAAGATCATAAAGATGTCAAATCAGGCTTCAAAATCACCCTTGTAAGTTACCCTTCCCTTCTATTAACTATGGAGTTGTGATTTCTTTCTTAGCAGAATTAATTTGCACATTACTGTTGGGTGTTTCATGATCCATATGAAGTAGTTATTCACTATATTGAATAATAGTAAACAGTTTTTATTTAATTCTTGTACAGAATTTCAATCCAAATCCTTATTTTGAGGAAACAAAGCTTGTAAAGACCTTTAATTTCCTTGAAGAGGGAACAACAAAAATTACTGCCACCCCCATAAAATGGAAAGAGGGCAAGGTGAGTCTATGAATATCAAGTATCAACTTTTTTACCTTCTCCCTGTTGGATTCTTCTGTTGTATTCTCTGTGCTATATTTTGAAATATAATTCTTAAATGTGCAGGGCATACCCAATGGAGTCAGTCATGAGGATAAAGGGAACAAGCGGACTCTTGATGATATCAGGTTATTTTCTATTTTTTAAATTTTTTTTGGGTACAGAAATATTGAAATATGATAGTCACATTCATACTTGTCTTTTACATTAGTTCATTCATGATTCATGGATGAGATTTTTAATTTTAAAGAAGGTCACTGAGGATGGAATCTTTTCTTGTCGATTAATTGTTACCTAATGTATTTGTGAGAAATATATCGTCATGACTCCTTCTCTAAGACTTCAAAGTTGACTTTTTATGCTATTGAATGCAGTTTCTTTAGCTGGTTTAGTGACTGTGAGCAGAAAGATGATATGGATGAGATTCATGATGAGGTATGTTCTTATCTTTTGCTCTTGTAAAGTTCTTTCTAGAATTGTCCAACCACCCCATAGTTCGTTTTTATCTCTATAACACCCGCATTATATTTCTTTTAGTTTGTTGCTTTTTCTGGTCCATTCTAATTCTAATTGCAATATTTCTATCTGAATTGCAGGTTGCAGAAATAATCAAGGATGATTTATGGCCAAACCCACTCACTTATGTCAACAATGTTAGTTATCTTGCAGTTCTTTTTTTAGATATAATTTTACCTTCTGTGTGTTGAATACCAATTATAACTTCAGATTCACATCTTACCCATTTTACTTTACCATTTATTGTCCCATTTTCCTGTTGTTTTCCAATTTGTTATGTTTCTAATGGTATTTGATTATCTGAGGTAACAGGAGGAGATTGATGACGAGGATGGTGATGATGAAGCTAATGATGAGGTAAATGAGGTTCCTTTTTTCTTTCCAAAACATAGTGAATTGGCAAAACGTTGGAAAATTTCTTTTGAAAACTCCGTACAAGTTGAGTCAGTGGGTTCTCAAATTTAATAGTTAAAAAAGTAAAATAAATATCAAACTATCAAAGTACCTAATTTTTTTAGTGCTGCATGTTTCATTGTTAGTATGTGTACCATGTACTGATGTGCATGTGCCTCCTAGCAGTAGTGATATTTTTAACAGCAGGTGTTGAACTGAATGCTTCAAAACTCCCCCCCATTATTGTAAGGTGTAGATGCTAAGTTAATAAGTCATGCTTTCAACATTGGTAGAATGCTAAAAGTTTAGTTATATTCATGGTCCACAAGCAACAAAAAATTCCAAACATTTAAGATGTTTGATAATGAACATGGAAAAACTTGTAACCATGGTAGTTCTATTACAAACAACACAGATAAGAATAAAAGGTGAATCGCTGTACCTGGGATGTATAGCTGCGATCACCAAAAAAAAAACTTGGTGGAAGTTATGTAAAGTGGTTGCTAATTTGTTTCTTTGTTGCTTCTTATTTTACAATTCTGATTGGCCGAGGTTCTAGTATCAGTTTCTTGATCCATGGTTGAATATTTATTTTACATGACAGGCAGAGGTCTATTGGTTTCTTGAAAAAGCAATATATTATTGAACTGCGAAGCAATTCTTTATTGTGTTTCTTTGGTTATATGTTTCACATGGCAGGAAAATGATGAGGATGATTCTGAAGACGATGATCAAGAGGATGAAGATGACGAGGAAGATGATGACAACGATGACGATAATGGCAATTGAAAACATACATTATAGTATTACCTGTTTATTTTCCACTGGTTATGAGTTTGAGTTGGCTATTTAGGCAATGGTGACCATGGCCATTCTCCAGGCTATTAACTCATGTCAACAGGTAGAGTTATGACGGCCAGATAGAGGTTCCCTGACCATAATGATATTTGTGAAATTATTTATTCTGGTTTCATCCCTCATGCACTATTTCTTGATACTGATGGTATATTAGCCTCGTTCCCCCCCCCCCCCCCCCCCTCTCTCTCTTTCCTTTTTCTTTTTGGTCTCTTCTTGTGGAACCACATGGTTAAATTACAGTATTTACTATTTAGTGTATAGTAGTTTGGATATCTTAGCATGAAAACCATCTTAGCTCTAAAGCATTTTACTGATATGTAGTCGTTTCAATGTTAACTTGTTTGCTTTTTTTCCGTCTACCGTTTACTATCTTTGGAATGTAGTAACGATGATTTAGTAGTCTACATTTGAATGTTAGTTTTCAAATTAGAACATTTTTCCATCCAAATTTTAGATACTGACCATGCAGTCATAATTTGCAACTGAGTTAGGCAAATCTAGTAAATTAACTGGCGTGGGAATTATTGAGATATTCTCTCATTAACACAAGTTAATAACTCCTTAATCGGTATGCAAAAAACTTTTCGGCCGTAAATATTTCCAAGTCGTCTGAAACAGTATTGTCAGGTCGTCCGCTACCGAAGCCATGAGCATCGCTTTATAATTTATACTTACCGGGCACCTCGATCAATTTTTTTCAGAGCAACCTATTTTATATTTGTCTAGTTTTTCAGTGGAATCTAATTGGAAGACAGCAGTGGAATTGAATGCTCCAAAGCATACAGAGACATGATACATGTATAATTGCACTGAATTGAATCTGACGTGTGCACCCTCCCAGTACTCTAACCGACCTAAGATCTCGGCATCAATCACTCCTGGCTGAGTCAGCTTTATCCTCCAACCAAAACTCATCACAACAGGATACACGTGACGATTCCTCAGAACTAAAAAGATACTAACAAACAATCCCGGTCATTTGTATCGCAACTAACTCACACCTCACTTATAAAAACAGAAACCACAGTCCCTGGAAGACATTATTTCTCTTCTCTTACTTAATACTCTTTCTTCCTTGATAAATACACATTCTGACTTAAGCATCGGAGTGCTTTTGCAGGTACTCCCACCACCGTGTTTCAGAGACATCCGAGGACCCTTGCCACGCTGACCCCAGCGGACGTGTAAGCTCGCCCAGACCTAACAAGCTCCCAAGGCCTAGCTTACTCCTCGGATCACCCAAACGGAACATTTGGCGCCCACCGTGGGGCCGATAACACTAACCCCACGATTTCCTGTTATATTTCTACCTCTTGAGTTTCTCTTCGCAGGATAGCGCGAGCCCCAGTCATGGCTGACAACGGAGTCCCTCAATTCACACAGGCCGAGCTCATGGCCCAAATGGCGGAACTTCAAGCGGAAATCAAAAGACTAGCCGAACTATCAGCACGAAATAGCGCCAACCAGATAGGCGAGGGAAATTCCAAAAGATCTTCCCAGGGCACACCTGACCTGCTGATCGCTGACCCACCAAAGGAGAGACTAACCTTGGACAACCCTTTTTCCGAAGAAATCACAAATTTTCAAATGCCAAAACATTTCACACTCCCCTCCTCACTTGAGCCGTATAAGGGGATTGGTGACCCCCGGGCTCACATTAAGAAATTTCAATCTATGATGTTTTTTAACGGTCCTAACAATGAACCTGTACTTTGCAGAGCCTTCCCGACGTATCTTGACGGAGCAGCTTTGCTTTGGTTCTCGAAACTACCTGCAGGTTCAATCTCTTCTTTTGAAGAGCTGGCGAAGTCTTTCATTGATTACTTCGCCGCAGCGAGAATATACGTCCATGGATCGGATTACCTCGGCACGATCCGCCAAGGTCCACAGGAGAGCCTAAAGGATTACCTGACCAGGTTTGCAGAGGCGACCATGGAAATACCCGACCTAGATCCGGCTGTCCACCTCCATGCGCTTAAGGCCGGCCTCCGACCTGGCAAATTCAGAGAAACGATCGCCATCACCAAACCGAAGACACTGGAGGAGTTCAGGGAAAGGGCAGCCGGACAAATGGAAATCGAAGAACTACGCGAGGCCAACAAAACGGAAAGGAAACCCATAAGGGAAGAGGAACGATCAATGAGGTCGACCCACAACAAGGAGGTCGGCAAAACATTTAAGCTCACTCCGTAATTTGACAATTACACCAGATTCAACACAAGAAGGGAAAAGATAATCAAGGAAATACTCAATGCCAAGATTATAAAACCCCCAGTACGGGCAGGCAGTTACCAAGACCAGAGGTTCGTAGACAAAAGCAAACATTGCGCTTTCCACCAAAAATACGGACACACCACCGACGAATGCATAATAGCCAAAGACCTTTTGGAAAGGCTTGCACGGCAAGGCCTATTAGACAAATACATTGAAGGGAGGAAGCATAAGGAAGACGACCGAGGCAGGGAGGAAAGGCAACCGACCTCAGTAAACAAGGAAAGATGGCCGAGCAATAACCTACCCAAGGCAGTCATAAACTGCATCTCCGGAGGATTTGCTGGAGGCGGCGAAACAACATCGGCCAGGAAACGGAGTTACCGAGCCATGCTAGCCATCGAAGGAACCTCACCTCCAAACAAGAGCGACGCACCAGATTTAGAGATCACCTTCAACAAAGCGGATATGTGTTCGGCCGCCCCACACCTGGACGACCCAGTCGTAATTTCTATCCAGACAGGCGACCTACTGGTAAGAAAGGTCCTTTTGGACCCAGGTAGCAGCGCAGACGTACTCTTTTATTCTACCTTTTTAAAGATGAACTTATCTGAAAAACTCATACAACCCTCCTCCGGAGAACTGGTAGGATTCTCCGGAGAAAGGGTACCAATAAAAGGTTATATATGGCTTAAAACGACAATAGGTGAAAACGCATCATCCCGAACACTTGATATACAATACCTGATTGTCGATTGCAATAGTCCTTATAACATTATCCTCGGGAGACCCGCTCTGAACATGTTCAGAGCGGTAATATCAACTTTCCACCTATGTGTTAAGTTTCAGGCACAGGACGGAAGAATAGCAACGATCCACTCAAACCGCCAACAAGCTCGGCAGTGTTATAACTCTTGCTTGAAAAGGTCGGACAACAGAGAAAGACAACATGAGATCAAAGCGGTACAAACCAGAGAGGAAGTCCTTTCCCTAGCCGAACTCGACCCCAGGGGAGACACACAAGAGAGACCCCAACCAACTGACGAACTCCAGAAAATTCAACTGACATCCAAACCAGAGCAAGTAACATACATAGGTCAAGCACTACAAGGGCAAGAAAGGTCGGATCTCGTAAAGCTGCTAAGAGCCAACGCAGACTTATTCGCCTGGACCCCAGCAGATATGCCGGGCATAAGTCTGGAGATCATCTGTCACAAACTCGCCACAAATCTTTCGAGCCGACCCATAGCTCAGAAGAAAAGAAACCTAGGAACAGAGAAATCAAACGCAGCCCTGGAAGAGACCAGTAAACTCTTACAAGCCGACTTCATCAGAGAAATCCGCTTCACCACATGGCTCTCGAATGTGGTAATGGTAAGAAAAAACTCAGGTAAATGGCGCATGTGCATCGATTTTACAGATTTAAACAAAGCATGTCCTAAAGATGCCTACCCTTTACCATGCATTGATAAGCTTGTAGACAACGCTTCAGGTTTCGAAAGCTTAAGCTTCATGGATGCATATTCGGGGTATAATCAAATACTCATGCATCCTGAAGATCAAAGCAAGACAGCATTCATAACCGAACATGGAAACTTTTGTTATCGTGTAATGCCATTTGGCTTAAAGAATGCAGGTGCGACCTATCAACGCTTGATGGACAAGGTCTTCCATCACCAAATAGGACGCAACATGGAGATATATGTGGACGACATGGTCGCGAAAACCAAGAAAGAAAAATCACACTGTGAAGACCTCAAGGAAATATTTGGACAACTCCGAATTTACAATATGAGATTGAACCCTGAGAAGTGTGCCTTCGGTGTAAAGGGAGGAAAGTTTCTCGGATTCATGCTCACATCGCGAGGAATCGAGGCGAACCCTGAAAAATGTTCAGCAATACTCAACATGGAAAGCCCTAAAACGATAAAAGAGGTACAACAACTTGCAGGAAGGATAGCTGCGCTATCCCGATTCCTACCCGCTGCATCAAGCCGAGCACATCACCTTTTCCAAACAATATCGAAGAACAAAAAATTTCATTGGACAGAGGAAGGCGAGAAAGCATTTTTCGAGCTCAAAACGATCTTAGCAACACCACCCGTGCTACAAAGACCAGAAATCGGTAAACCTTTATATTTATACCTATCTGTTTCAAGTTATGCTATAAGCTCGGCCCTTGTTCTCGAAACAGGAAAAACGCAACAGCCAGTATACTTCGTCAGCAGAGTCATGCAACCAACCGAGCAACGATATCCGAAGATAGAACAACTCGCCCTTGCACTGATAACGACAGCAAGGAGACTCAGACACTACTTCCAAAGCCACACAATAGTAGTAAGAACGAATCACCCACTGCGACAAATATTAACAAAACCAGAACTGGCAGGACGGTTGACCAAATGGTCAATTGAACTCTCAGAGTTCGACATTCAGTTTCAGACTAGATCGGCCCTCAAGGCACAAGTTCTCACCGACTTCATCACGGAGATGACCCCATACGATCACATTGAAACATGGGAATTGCACGTGGATGGGGCGTCAAGTCGAGAAGGGAGCAGGGCTGGCATAATATTAAAGGAGGGAAATAAGGTGGTAGCCGAGCAAGCCCTCCAATTTCACTTCTTGGCAAGCAACAATCAGGCCGAGTATGAAGCCCTCATAGCGGGATTAAAGCTCGCCCTAAGCCACAAAGCGACGAACTTAACGGCACATTGCGATTCCCTCCTGGTGGTCCAACAAATCCGAGGAAATTCCAGGTAAAGGATCCCTTGCTAGAACAATACTGGCTCATAGCAAAGGATCTAATTTCAAATTTCAGTTCATTCACCATATTACATGTGCATAGAGAACAAAACGTCAGGGCAGATATACTATCTAAACTCGCCGCCACCAGGGCGGACACACAAACATCAACATTATCGCAGCACACACTCACAAAACCGAGCATTGAATTATTATGTATTGAAAACATTAACCACCTCCACGATTGGAGGAAACCTTTCCTTGAATACATATGTACAGGTGCATTACCCAGAGACGAGCTCCACCCTCAACAGTTCAAACGCAAGGCAAGCTTCTACACGAAAATATCAGGAGAGCTATACAGACGAGGTTTCTCACAACCATTACTAAGATGCCTAGACCAAAACCAGGCCAGAGAGGTAATGAATGAAGTCCATGAAGGAGTATGTGGGAACCACATAGGAGGACGAGCTCTCGCTGCAAAAATAATCCGAACAGGATATTATTGGCCGACCATGAAGAGAGATTGCATAGCAAAAGTCAAAACATGCGACAAATGCCAGAAACATGAGGCGATCTCAACCAAGCCAGCCGAAGTACTGCACAGCATGGAGGTAAGCTGGCCTTTCTACAGATGGGGGCTTGACATCCTCGGCCCCTTCCCAACAGCACCAGGACAGGTAAAATTTCTTTTGGTATCCATAGACTACTTCTCAAAATGGATAGAAGCGCAACCCTTGGCAAAGATAACAGCTGAAAAGGTACGATCTTTTATTTGGAGAAATATAATATGCCGCTTTGGGATACCAAAAGAAATAATATCAGACAATGGTAGGCAATTTACAGACAATAAGCTCGGGTTATTTCTAAAAAATTTCAATATTCAACATCGTTTTAGCTCGGTAGAACACCCACAAACTAATGGGCAAGCCGAAGCTGCTAACCGAGTTGTGTTGCAGGCAGTAAAGAAGAAACTCGACAACGCAAAGGGAGAATGGGCCGAGCTCATTCCCGAAGTACTGTGGAGTTACAACACCACAATACATAACACTACAGGCGAAACACCCTTCAAATTGGTCTATGGCTCGGAAGACCTGATCCCCATTGAGGTCGGATTACCGACATTAAGAACCGAATTATACGATGAACAACAAAACCTAAGGGCCAGGAGCGCCGAGCTTGACTTAGCTGAAGAGGACAGGGAAATCGCCGCTATCAAACAAAGGGCCCAGAAGAAAATAATAGAAAGAAAATACAACAGGAAGGTGATTCCGAGAATATTCAACAAAGGCGACCTTGTGCTCAGGCGAACAGAGGAAGCCAGAAGACCTCCAGCTCATGGCAAGCTCGCCGCAAATTGGGAAGGCCCCTTCCGTGTTACCGAAGTGCTCGGCAAGGGAGCATATCAACTCCAAACATTACAAGGCAATGCCATTCTAGGAAACTGGAACATCTCGTCACTCAAAATGTATATGTCATAGTCTGTATAAAATGCGAATGAAGGTACTCTTTTTCCCCCTTAGAGCTTTTTCCCAACCAAAGGGTTTTGCCTAAGGAAGGGTTTTAATGAGGCCGGACGCCCCCCAAATCCAAATAAAAGCGTTAGATTCTTTTCAAATAAAGCCTGGCGATGACAAAATATAACAAAAACACTTACTACAAGTATATTATATTATATTATCAAACTGACCTGAAACATCGGCCAAATACCGCCACTTAATAGTCAAACCGGCCTAACGTCGGCCATACAAAGTCCAAAAAACTAACAGTCTAGAGCTCAGACAGTCAAAACAAAAGCAATAAATACAAAACAAACTAAGAAGGAGCATTCTCGTCATGCTCCTCCACAGTACCATCTACAACTAACTTTCCACCTACAACTATCTTTGTAATATCAAGCTTATCACAATCAAAATTAGGAGCTAACAGGGCAATCTGACTCACAGCACGATCAAAACCATCAGAGAACATCTCCATCCCAGCCTCCTCTAGCTCATACACGCGGGAAGTAAGCCGACCTTTAGCCACGTCGTGCTCCATAACTTCAGCTTGCAACAAGCGGATCTGATCTCTTAAACGAACCACCTCATCCTCAGCTTCTTTCGCTCTAGCCACAGCACTGACAGCAACATCTTCCTTTTCCTTTACAACCTTCTCCAAATCAGCAATCCGAGCTGAATATGACTTCTCCATGGAAGAGACCTTGTTCACAGCTTCTTGCTGATCAGCACCAACACACTCAACAGTCCGACCAACGCAGAGTAAGCGAGAAGCAACCACCTACCCAGCATCCGTAATATGAGAACAATACAAGAGATTGAAAGAATAAGAAACACAAACAAAACATACCTGAACAAATTTACCAAGCGCTTCCATTCCAGCACGCCGCGTCATAAGCATGTCCCCAGGGTATTGAGAGGCCCGATCAGAAAGATCGGCAAAGTTAAACTGTTCACTCCACAGAGAATGAGAGTTAGACCCCGCAATGAAGCCGTGAAGTTTCTTCTGACGATCAAACACAGGGTCCCCCTCACCACGAACTTCCTGGTCAGCCTCAGAGATAACCTCCAGAGAAACGTCATCCCTCTTCCTCTTAAACGAAGAGGCCGGACGACCAACAGAGGAAAAAGCTTGTTCGCCACCATCCTTATGCTCGGCCGGACCGACAACCTTGTCCTTTTTCTTATTTAAAAAAGTTTGCAACTTTAAGGGATCCAGCAAGGGAACTCGTCCTCCTACAACATAGCCAACAAGAACGGTAAACAAAACAGAAAAATAAGTAGTACGGGCGAGAATTAAACAAAACCTTACCTATATATGTTTTCAAACCCTCAACATCACCCGAGTCATACAAACGCAATATATCAGAAATAGACATGCACTCCCCAGCAGCAACGCTCTCAACCAAAAAATCCAACACAAATTCCTCCTCTTCACTCCGCTCAGAGGCCTCAAGAATTTGACTAGGCTCAGAACACCAATAAAGAGGAAATCTTTCACAAAGCTCATCGTCCAAGTAAAACGGGTATTCGGACTCAATGGACCGGACTTTGACAAAAAGGGACTTGAAATTTTTAAAAGAAGACTTATAAAGAAGAAATACGGAACGACCAGGGAAACTGCTAAAGCAAACCCACAAACCTTTTCGAGTACCTTTCGCCTGAAAGAGCGAGAAGAACAATGGCAGGGAACAGGGAAAACACAGGTAATCCATCAGAATCTGGAAGGCGCGAAGGAACGCCCAGGAGTTAGGGTGTAACTGCGAAGGTGCGCAGTTCAGTTGGGTAAGGACATCGCATTCGAAGGGCGAAAACGGAAAACGCACGCCAAGCTCAAGCAAGCAGGGAGTGTACATGTAAAAGTATAACCAATCCCCTCTTCTCTCAAAAACCCTATCATCACTAGAACATGGAAGGAACTCAACAGTAACCCCGGAACCCTTCCTCACGAAGTCCAACCCTTTCAACTCAGCAAGGGAGTCAACACTAGTAAAAGAAGACGACCGGGTCCTAACGTCCTCACTAACCCAGTGGTAAGGATCATCTTCCCTGACCTCCACAGCCTTTAGTTTTTCTTTCAATTTCTCCCCCATAAATGCCCAGAAACAGTAAAAGACAAAGAAAGAAAACACTAACCTTTCGAAGACATAGCAAGATAAAGTGAGAAGAAGAAGAAACGGCGAAGGCGTAAGTTCCGAAAGAAGTGATTATTGCAAAGCCCACTATTTTAGTGGGTAACTTAAATCCATACCCACTACGAAACATGGGGAACTAAAACGACATCAAATGCGCAATAAAAGCGACACGAATCACTAAACATACAAACCAAAAACCAAGCCCACCAAAACGATTATCGCGCGCGAATAAAGACATGGACGATCAAAGCTCGGCCGACGTTCCTGAACACAACACCAGCCGAGCTTGGGGGCTATGACGTGTGCACCCTCCCAGTACTCTAACCGACCTAAGATCTCGGCATCAATCACTCCTGGCTGAGTCAGCTTTATCCTCCAACCAAAACCCATCACAACAGGATACACGTGACGATTCCTCGGAACTAAAAAGATACTAACAAACAATCCCGGTCATTTGTATCGCAACTAACTCACACCTCACTTATAAAAACAGAAACCACAGTCCCTGGAAGACATTATTTCTCTTCTCTTACTTAATACTCTTTCTTCCTTGATAAATACACATTCTGACTTAAGCATCGGAGTGCTTTTGCAGGTACTCCCACCACCGTGTTTCAGAGACATCCGAGGACCCTTGCCACGCTGACCCCAGCGGACGTGTAAGCTCGCCCAGACCTAACAAGCTCCCAAGGCCTAGCTTACTCCTCGGATCACCCAAACGGAACAGAATCCAAAAAAGAAAGAAGAAAATCATAGTTGTTTCTCAGTTTTGTCGTTCTAGATCCACACATATATGTATGTATATGCTAACCGAATCTCTTTTTTCTAAATTACTGGCTCTCTTTGATTCTGCTCTATCATTTACAGACAGTACAGTCTTCAAAGTTCAAAGCAGCTTTCTTAGACTGGTGAGGGGGGCAAATTGGAGAAAGCATCAGGCCCTAGACTGCTCAATTGGGCCACACCAATCATTGGGTCCACTTAGGTGCAAATATATATATATGAATAGGAAAAAGCATCTATACCAAAAACCAGAAAAAAAATAAAGGAAAGAAAAAAGTATGACAAAAAAAGAAAAAGAAAGAAAAAAGGAAAAAATACAAGCTATAGTTTTCTCTCCCTACACCTTAGACCTTTACAACCACCATTATACCACCTTTACCGGCTTCATGAAGGGTGCCTATGTCTGCAGAGGGCACTTCCGGTCACATAACCAAAACTTGTCTCTTAGAAGGAAATAAGACCAATTGCTTCGCCAGGGAAAAAAAGGTAAGAACTGAGGATGAAGCTCCCACTTTTCTAGAGACCTTGAGGCTGCTGCAATTCCCAGAGAAGAGGACTGGATGATTGGTGAAGAAGAGACAACAGCTACAATAGTTGTTTCTAAGAGATCGTTTAGTGACACTATAAGAAAGGGAAGGCTTTTGAATGATTCTGATGAGAAAATTAGGCTATTGAGAAAAAAACGCTCATACAGAAGCAGAAGGTGTCAAAGATAGTAATCCTAAAAATGAGAAAGAGGAAGAAGGTGCTAAGAAACAATAGTCAGAAATAAAAATTGAGAAAGTGAGGGATATATACAACTTCACCATCAATGAAGCTGCTAAGAAGAAATTGAGGAACCCTTGGTGGGATACCCTCATTGTGAAACTGCTTGGCAGGCACATTTCACTAGTTGTTCTCACTAGAAGGCTAGAGGCAATGTGGGGAAAGATGAGAAGCATCGAACTAATAGATCTGGGAAATGATTTTTTCATAGTTAAATTTTTCTCTCAGGAAGACCTAGATTATGCTTTCATAGACGGACCCTGGAAAAATATTCGATCATGACCTCTCTATCCGTTTCTGGAGACCGGATTTCAATCCACTGGAAACCTCCATTAATCACATTGCAGCATAAGTGAGACTCCTAGGACTTTCCATTGAATACTATGAAGAGTCCATGCTGAAGAAAATAGGGAATGTGGTTGGTAGAACCTTAAAAGTGGATGCAAACACAGCTGATAAAAGCAGAAAAAAAAAATTGCAACACTTTGTGTGGAACTTGATCTAAAGAACCCCTAGTATCTCAATATTCTATCAATGATATGCGTGATGAGTGCTAAGTACCGATTTAAAAAACTCACAAGTTAAAAAGCACAAGTTCCTTCTAGTTCTAAACCAATAATTAACATTATCAAAGTTTAGTTTAAAACTATGATGCACAGACACTGACACGGACACGGAACACGACACAACACGGGACATGTCGATACGCGAATTTTAAAATCTTACATGACACGGAGACACATATACGTATAAAATATAAAGTATTTTTTAGATAAATTGTAATGATATTTTGATATTTTATTGATATTAAAATATAAATTAAATTTTTTAATTATTTTTAATGTCTTATTTTAATTATATCAAGTATTTAAAATATTTTTTGTTTTAATAAATAATAATATATACTATATCTAAATTTATTTTAAGAATATATGTTAAGAATAAGACTAGACACGCTGACACGTGATGGTATTTAGGTGTGTCCAGGCGTGTCTAGAGAAGAATTTTTTATTTTTCATTAAGACACGGTTGGACACAGCAGACACGCGTATCGAACGAGTGTCGGTGAGTGTCGTGTCCGAAATGTGTCTGACACGCGGACACGGCAACTCAGCAAAGTGTCCGTGCTTCATAGGTTTAAAAATATGACAAATCAAAACAATAATCGGGAGTTTAATTCTGATTCGTTCTCCTTTGGAATTACATTATGATCATTGGCTATAGGAGAGTTGGAGATTTGATTGAAATTAGCAAAAATTTAAATCACAAGATGTTAAAGAGCAATACAACATCTAAAGGGAAAGAGACACTAAACTAATATAAGAGCAATTAAGACAATTAACTAGGGAATGAAAATAAATTTAAATTCTAAAAGATCTTGGTAAGGATTGAGGGTTAAGAATCATTATCTTTTGTTATTAACCATAACATGATAATTACAAAGAGCAAACCCAATTCATCAACCTCTACAAATTAAAGAAAATCAATTAGACTTAATTAACCCTAATTCACAAGTTCTAACCAACTTACTAATTAAATTAGTAAAAGATTAACGTTAGTAGAAACAAGATTAAGTAACATCTCTAAATTATCAATCAACTTGGACATTAGTAACTCAAGTTCTCCCAAGTTTCTAACCCAAGTCAAGAATCTAAAATCTACTTTATAACTAAGTCAAGCATTTTATCAAACATATAGAGTGCATAAACATAAAAAAATTCATAAATTACAAGAAATATTAAAATTATGACTACCCAATTAAAAAAATTGACGATAACAACTCAAGTAAGTAAGAATAAAGCATAAAATATCAAATTCATTCATAAAAATATAAATTCAACAAGAGTTCATAAATTAAATGACATAACAAGAAACTAACAAGAAAGTGTTAATGAACTAAGATAGTATAACAAGAAAATATAAATACAACTAAATTAAAACAAGATTAGAAACTAAAACTAGAGAAAATTTGGCAAGAAATTAATTGAATCTACCCTAATTCTAGAGAGATGAGAGAGCTTCTCTTTCTAGAAACCTATGAACCTCAAAATAAAACTCACCCTAAAATCTCCTCCTTTTTCTTCTTTCATATGTTATCTTTAAATACTCAAAAAATATGAAGTTTGGGGCCTTTTGAAGACCCAAAATGTGAGCCACGTGCTTCATTAATGGTGTCATGTGAGACTTGATTCGCGGCGCAAAAAACGGTGAGATGCACAGATCATATTTAATGTTCACTATAGACATATACACATCATTTTGAAACCCTGGATGTTAGCTTTCAAATACCACTATAACCGCCTCATTTGGACCTTTGTAGTGTAGCTCAAGTTATAATCAAATTAAAATGAAGAGATCAGGATTGACTGCATCCGGAACATTTTTAGCACTAATATTTGGTTATGAATTACATATAGAATCATTGAGAATTGGAAAAAGTATTCAACATAAATGTCGTAGAACTTGGATTTTTCTTTTCAACGACTCTAAATTTACTCCAATCCGATTATTATAGCTCTCTGTGATACCTTTTCCTTAAATAATGTCCTTTATTTCAAAATGAATACTCAAACAAAATTTGTCACGGGCACCAGTTGAATATCAAACCAATTATTTTTCAAATCAAATGCAAAATTCATTCAAATTATCAATTATTAAAATTGAAAGAGAATTTTCAAAACTAATTGAAATTGTATGAAAAGTAAAAAAAAAAAATGATTAAAATCCAAGTAAATGTATGTTTTTTCTAGTTAATAAATTAAGTTCTATCAAATCATTCACATTTAAACCATTGCATGTTCTCGTGCAATAATTTCCAAAAGATAATAAAATTTAAAGAGAAAGGCTAGTACTTGAACATCTCAACAAAATATCCTATACCTTATATATAGGATCTAAGAACTTAGTTTTTGAACTTTGACAATACTTAAAACTTAAATATTTACAATTGAAAAATATTTAATGCTTCAAATAATTTAAAATTAATTGAGTTGCTATTTACTCATTCATGCATTGATCAAAATAGTGTATCACTCATTCTGTCAAGTGTATAAGTTAAACTCTCATCCTACTCAACCTTACAAAATATTTTCTTTAACTTGTCATTCTCCTAGAATTTACCATGTGAAACCATTTACATGCATATATAATCAAGAGAACTTTCAACAAGGTTGAAATGTGGCCACGACGAGGTTGTGGTAAGGTTTGGAAAAAAAGTGAGCTAAAATAGCCTACTTCTCTAAAAACTTAAGTTATGTGTATACATTTTCTAGTCAATAAATTGAGTTCTATCAATGCACAACAAGATTGAATACGAAAGTTTACATAATATCTATTTTGGATGTGGCATAGTTAGACATGAGAAAGAAAACTGTCTGAAAAGCCAAGAGGCTAAAAATTTAAAAGGAACAACCATGGAAATGGAAGCATCAAAGAGGCGAATCAGGCTAGAACAGCAAAGAACAGGAGAGAGCAAAAAATGGCAGCTTTGGAATTACTAGAAAAGACAAGGACAAAGAAGTCCAATAAAAAAATAATGAAACACATGGGCCATAGATGGTGGTTCAAAAAGTGACACGGAAAGAAAGGAGGCAAAGGAGATGTTAGTAGCAATGGTGGCATGGATAGTGGGGCAAGAGAAAAATTAGCAGTGCTAGTATCAGGTTCGCAATTCTAAGCACGCATGACAATGACATGGAGAATGGAGACAATGAAAGAGATCAAAATGTTCCAAATAATAAGAATGTTGATGGAGTGATAACAATGACTACAAAAAATATTCTAAGTCGCACTAACCCCACTCAGCCTCATCCCATACCTGACCCAATTCAAGACAACCCAGCGGCTCCAACAAAGAACAAAACACAACTCATCACTTATGAACCCAACCAGAAACCTTTTGAATTACCAAGCCAAAATTATCAGAATCCTAACCTCGCCCCTACCAAGTCCACAAACCATAAATAGAATTCTAAATCCCAGAACCTGACATCTTTTAGCCCAATACTGATTTAGACAACAACACCTAAGACACAACCCCTAACACTACCTTAAAAACTGGATCCAAACCCAACCCACCACACAGGTCACACCTATGGACGAAATTATGGTGGAGAATACAACACACATGTTAGAACTTGTGGTAGAAAATATAGAACAGATGGAAGAAAGCCCCTGCCACCCCCTGACCTAGAGCCCTGGATCTTCATTCTATTGACTCTGATATCATGATGGAAAGCTTCAAAGATGTATGAGAAAAATTCCACTATGGCAAGGAACAGAGAAATCATCCAAAATATAGGAAACAATGATATGAAATGTAAAGAAGCATCTAGTGCAGCTAGAGAACAAAATGGTGATGAGCCCATAGGATAGTATGTCCATGCTACCTTTTGAGGTAACTGCTTTCCTATTCTCCTCTTAATAATAATTCTTTCATGAAATTGTAGAGGGTAGCTAGTAAAGTTTTATGCTACACCCTAAAGAAGTTAATTAAACAGTTTAAGCCTATTATTGTCATGTTACTAGAGATGAGATATAGTGGCCAGAAGGACCAAGATGTTATTAAAAAATTTGGCATGCAGTTGTATCATTTAGAAGAAGCCATAGGATTCAATGGTGGAATATGGATTCTTTGGAATGACCATAACTTATTGGTCTCAATTCTTAAATCGAGAACTCAATTTGTTCATATGGAGGTGAAGGAGAATAATTAAAAAAGATGACTTTTCACTGCAGTATATGCTAGTCCTCAAGAAAGTCAAAGAAGAATATTATGGAAGGGGTTCTTGAACATTGTGCAAAGCATGAGAAGAGAATAGTTCTTAGTTGTGGGGACTTCAAAATGAAATTGCTGACACTACGGAGAAAATAGGGGAGATAGAATAGATGTTAATGCTTGTAGGAGATTTGCTGAATGGATTAGAAATTGCAGGCTCATTGATCTTGGATGGGTCAGGTTGAAGTTCACATGGAAAAGTCCAAAGTGGGAAGGATTAGAAAGAGTTTTTAAAAGGTTGGATCGTGCTCTAGCAAATCCTGGTTGGCAAACTAGGTTCTTAAATGCAAAGGTGAAAGTTCTTGCGAGATCTAACTCAAACCACCATCTGATTTTAGTCACTCTTAACCCACAGGAAGAGTATTGAAAACATTACCCTTTCGCTATGAGGCAATGTGAGATTTTGACCCTAATCTTAGAGATTGTATAGTAAGGAATTGGGAGTAGTATAGTGATTTACTTGTGTCCTTATCTCATTTGACAGAAGGTCTGAAAATCTGTAACAAAGAAATATTTGGAAACATCCACAAATAGAAAAGGTTTTTTTTAACAAAATTGGGACATTCAACGTGTTGCAAGCTATGGGAGAAACCCTTTTCTTAATTAACTTGAAAGGAAAATTAATAGAAAAATTAGAAGAAAGTCTAGATAATGAGAATGTGATGTGGATGCAAAACTCAAGATATTTATGGGTAGTGGAAGATGATCAAAACACTCGCTACTTTCACACTAAAATGATCATACACAAAAGAAAAAAAATAGAATTTTAAAACTTAGAACGCCCTTTGGAATGTGGGAGGAAGACCTAGACAAGTTAAAAGAAATGGCTATTGCGTTTTTCAAAAAGCTATATACAAAGGAAGCACAAGAAGCTCTGCCATTTCATATACACATCAATTACCCTAAAATAAATAAAGAGATATACACCTAGCCAAACAAAGAAAAAATAAGATCTATATTTTCTATTGGCTCCTTGAAAGTCCTTGCTCAAGATGGATTCCCTGCTCTATTCTATAAAGAAAACTGGAGCTAATTCAGCGAAATGTCTTTATCTTTATGCAACAAATCAGGAAAAACCTGAATCTTATTAAACCAATTGGGGGTTGTACTAGAGACTTCTAGCAATACCATGGCCACCCCCACGTGGGAGTGATTTGAGGATTTACTTGGTGTCAAGTTGCCACCACAGCCAGAGGAAGGGAAGCAGGTTTTCAGTTTGACGATGACCTGGCTGAGGAATAGGGTTTCACACATTTCATATGGGGAAGATCATGAGACACTCCGTAAGTACGTCATGTGCTACTTGATGATACTTATTGGGAGGCTTTCTTTTCATGGACAAGTCTGCTACACTTATTCCTTTGAGATGACTGACGTTGCTGGTGGATTTTGATTGTTGCAGGCAGTTGTCTTGGGGTCTGCATTGCTGGCACACATGTACTATTCACTCTGCACCATTACTGGGTGTGATGTGACTGACGTTACGGGGTGCATGCCGCTTGTTGTCTCCTGGATCTATGACTGATGACAAGTCATCTTAGCCTAGTTTTACTAGTCTTTTTCTTTGTTTTTATTAGGTTTTATGCACTTTCTTGCATTGTAAGTAAGTAATTTGGAATGGAAATGCATGGTTTCCTTGAATCAATCAACCACCATTTAATTGATACTAAATCATGAGGTTCAAGCTAAATTTAATTGATTTTTATTGATTTATAAACCTTGTGAATTTAGTGATACTTTGATTGGTTGTTTTGATTACTTGTAGGTGAAGAAAAGAAGAAAATAAGAAAGCGTGGCCTAAGAAGCGTGACCCAAGGAGGAGAAGAGTGTGGCAAAGAAAATAATAAAGCATGGCATAGGCATAGAGCTCTCTTCAAGAGCATAGCACTCTCTCAAGGAAGCACAAACTATGAGCCAAGAAAGCAAGACATGATGCTACGCTCCCCTTAAGAGCGGAGCACACTTTTGAACCAAGAAACAAAGGAAAGAAGAATGATGCTCCGCTCCGCTCCCCTTGAGAGCATTATCGGGCTTCACTCAAGAATAAATCCAAGTAAATAGTTTGCCAATGCTTACTCCAAGGATCGAACCCATGAGCAAGGAGGAGTGGGGAACGCTACTCACAAGGGAAAATGAGCCACACTTGGCCAAAATGCCACCTCCAAAGATCAAACACAGCACCTTAAGGAAGCAAGGAGCAAGGCGCTACAAGAAACCAAGGAAATTTGCACCAAAAAGCTATCCCAAAAGTCTCGAACTTGGGACTTCTCCAAAGCAAAGGGAGAGCTACGCTCTCCACTAGAGCATAGCGCTACTCCTTGGTGCAACACGCACAACTTGACACGGCCAGCAGACTTGGAGCGCACAAGACACACACAAGCCATAATGCTCCGCTCCCCACAAGAGCGGAGCGCTATCCTGATTGCCCCAAAGCCTTGGCACGCAACAAAGGGATCCAGCACAAGCCTCAATGCTCCGCTCCCCACAAGAGCAGAGCATCCTCCTGGGAGCAACACATGGGCTAAAAATTTAATCAAAAATCCAATTGAATTCAATTCTTCAATAAATTAAAAATCCCACCCAAATTCTAAAATCCAAGAATAGAAAGTGTATAAATAGAAGCTAGTTTGATTTAGAGAGGACTTTACTTTGGACTTTTACCTTTTTGCTTTTTTTGAGAATTTTCAATTTAGAATTTTTAGAGTTTTTACTTTGAATTTGGATCTTGGAGAATTCGGGAGGAGAATTGATCTCTCTTCTTCCTTGTTCTTGCTTGAGCACTCTTTACTTCTTGTCTTGGATCTTGGGTGAAGAATTGAAGAAATTCTGTTTCAATCTCACCTTGAGATCTCTTGTTTATTTTTCTGTATAATTCTGAGAAACTTTGATTTACATTTCAAATTCTGTTTACTGCTTCTTCTCTTTTACTACTTCTGCAACTTACTTTTCTATTTCTTTTGCAATTGTTCTTGTTGGATCAAGGAATGATTTGAGATCTAGACTTGTTTTCTAGTCTCTTCTACTCCTGAGATCTTTAATTTCCTTTTTAATTTCTGCAATTAAGATACAATTACTTTCTGTTTTAATTCTTCAAGCATTTTTACTTCTTTTGTTTGAGATCTACTGCATTTATATTCATCTTCTCCTTCTTCTGTTTAATTGTCATTATACTTCTGCTTGTTTAATTTCTGCAACCCCAGCTCCTAATTCCTTTTATAATTCAAGCAATTTACATTTCTTGCACTTTAAGATTCAGTCATTTACATTTCTTGCAATCTAAGCTTCTGCAATTTAAATTACTTGTTCTTTAAGATTCAGCACTTTTACTTCCTGTTCTCTTTAATTTACTGCAATTCTCACCTCTCCCTTTAAATTTCATGCAATTTAGCTTCTGCTGGATACCAATCACTCAAATCAACTCTTGTTTGCTTGACTAAATCAACCACTAAACTAAAATTGCTCAATCCTTCAATCCCTGTGGGATCGACCTCACTCACATGAGTTATTATTACTTGATGCGACCCGGTACACTTGCCGGTGAGTTTTGTGTTGGATCATTTTTCACACATCAAGTTTTTGGCGTCGTTGCCGGGGATTGATTAGATTGACAATGATTAAGTGAAGTGGAGATCTAGATCAAGCACTTTTTCTTTTCTGTTTCTTTAATTTTTAACTAACACACTAACTGTTTGAATTTTTGCTTAAGCTAACTAAAATTTCATTCTAGCAATGGATTGAAATGTTACTGTCCTTCTGTTTTGTGTGATTTTTATGTGTGGTTTGCATGTCAGGGACAAGAGGAGCTATACCCACCTTTTGTGAACAAGACGAAAGAACCCTCAGGAGATTAAGAAGAGCTGAAAGAGGAAAAACATTGTTGGAGAAGAGGATTCAGAAGAAGAGTTCCAAGATATGGAAGAACACTCAACAAACCCAACAAATCCACCAGGAGGAGCAGCCAATAACAACAACAATCCACCACAGAGAAGAGTTTTGGCTTCCTACACATTTGCAAATCCTAGACATTGTGGGAGTAGCATTCTTACCCCAAATGTTAATGCAAATAACTTTGAACTAAAGCCACAACTCATCACCTTGGTTCAAAATAATTGCTCCTATGGAGGAGGACCACTAGAAGACCCAAACCAACACTTATCCACCTTTCTGAGGATTTGTGATACTGTCAAAACTAATGGTGTGCATCCTGACATCTACAAGTTGTTGTTATTTCCATTTTTTCTTAGAGACAAAGCTACTCAATGGTTGGAATCCTTCCCAAGAGACAGCATTAACAATTGGGATGATCTAGTAAGCAAGTTCCTTGCCAAGTTTTACCCACCTCAAAGGGTTATTAGATTGAAGACTGAAGTACAAACATTCACACAAATAGATGCTGAACCTTTGTATGAGGCATGGGAACGATACAAGGCTCTAATTAGAAAATGTCCTCCTGAAATGTTCAATGAGTGGGACAGATTGCAGAATTTTTATGAAGGCTTGACATTGAAATCTCAAGAGGCTTTGGATCATTCAGCAGGAGGCTCTGTGTAACTCATGCAAACTGCAGAGGAGGCCCAAAATCTCATTGACATGGTAGCTAACAACCAGTATTTCTTTGCTCACCAAAGGCAACGCCAACCATCACAAAGGAAAGGAGTGATGGAGTTGGAAGGAGTGGACTCAATCTTAGCTCAAAACAAAATGATGCAGCAGCAAATTCAACAACAATTTGAGCAAATGGCCAAAAAGATTGATAGCCTTCAAGTTGCAGCAGTCAACACAAGCCAACCATCATCCACATGGGGGACAAATGAAGAAACTCAAGAGGACCAACAGCAAGAACAAGTCCAGTATATGCACAATCAAAATTCTGGGACAAATGAGGTTTATGGTGACACTTACAACCCTTCATGGAAGAACCACCCAACCTCAGATGGGGAGACAATCACAATCAACCTCAATAACCATGGCAAAGGAATTCAAACCAAAACAGTTGGAAAAACACTAACCACAACAACCAGCAAACCAATAACCAAAACACATACAAAAAATCACAAAACACTTACCCCAACTCTAACCATCATCCATTCAATAACCAAGCCACCAACCAAAACACTTACCCTCAACCCTGAACACCCCACAACCAACCAATCTCACAAGACTCTCAGAGGATCACCAACTTGGAGCTCTTAATGGATAAAATGATGAAGCACCAAGAGATGACAACAAAGAACTAGGAAGCCTCCATGAAGAATATGGAGAGGCAGATTGGACAGCTTTCCAAGCAAATTGCTATTGAGAGACCTTTGAGCTCACTCCCAAGTGACACCATTCCTAATCCAAAGGAGGAATGCAAAGCTATACAACTGAGGAGTGGAAAGATCTTGATGAAAAATGAAGAAGCAACTAAGAAGCCAAAGGAAAATGATGAGAAACAGGTTGAAAAAGGGGAAGCCAATGATGAGGATGTGACAGCAAGCAAGTATGTTCCAGAAGAGCTCAAGGAAAAGGATAAGCAGCCACAAAATTCAAGAAAAGGGAAGGAAGCAAATGAAGAGCCAACTAAGGACCACAGGCAGGGAGTGAACTTTACACCTCCATTGCCATATCCTCAAAAGTTCAACAAGGAGACTAAGGACCAACACTTTCCAAAATTTCTTGAAATTTTCAAGAAACTGGAGATCAACATACACTTAGCTGAGGTACTTGAGCAAATGCCCCTGTATGCCAAGTTTTTGAAGGAGCTTATTAACAAGAAGAGAAGCTGGCAAGAAAATGAAACTATACTGCTCACTGAAGAATGCAGAGCATTAATTCAGAAGGGACTCCCTCCTAAACTTGAAGATCCTGGAAGTTTCTTTTTACCTTGTGCCATTGGCAGTATGACCATCAACAAGGCAATGTGTGACTTAAGGGCTAGTATCAATCGGATACCTTCTTCTCTAGTGAAAAAGCTATGCATAGAAGAAGTGAAACCAGTACAGATGTCTTTAGAATTGGTGGACAAGTCAGTAATATGTCCCAGGGGTGTGATTGAGAATCTTCTAGTAAAAGTAGACAAATTCATATTCCCTGCTGATTTGTGGTCTTAGATTCAGATGAGGATGACGGTGATTCCATTATACTGAGAAGACCATTCTTGGACACTGCTAGGGCCATTATAGACGTAGAGAAAGGAGAGTTGACCCTCAGAATGCATGATGAAAGCGTCACCCTGAATGTATTTCCAGAAACACACCTCATTGATGAAACAAAGGAGTGCATGGAAACTGACAAAGAAGACTCACAGTGGAAGGAAGGAATTAGCAAGACGATCAGTAGTTACCTTCCAAAGCAAGAAATAGATAACACAGCAGGACAAAAAGAGAAAGAGATTGTGCAGAGTGATGAAGAAATTCAAGCAGACATTGAAATGTTAGCCACTAAGAAGAAAATTCCCAAAGTGAAGCCCACATGCAAGGAGAAAGGATCAACAAAAAGAGGGAAGAAAAACAAGAACAAAACCAAAAAGGGGTGGAAGAATAAAAAGATTCCAACAAAGGGGTTCTCTAAGGGTGATGAAGTACAGTTGATCTATCAACAACTGGAGCAAGCCAACAAGTTGATGACTACTATACTGTCAGCAAAATACTCTCACTAAAGCATGCCGAAATTGAACATCAAGGAACAAAGAAGAAGCTCACAGTCAGGGGGGATAAGCTGAGACACTACAGTCATCAACCACCATAAAAGAGGGGCCCAATGTCAAGCTAATGACAATAAAAGAGCGCTCCATGGGAGGCAACCCATGATTTAAGATTCTTGCTCGTTTTTTAATTCAATAAATTATGATCATCTCAGTATGATTTTGAATTTTATTAGACATACTTGATAGATGCATACACTGTTTTGAAACACATGCCAGGCTTCTAAGTTTGATGTGCTTAACAGCACACAAAAATCAGCTTTTTAAACATTCTTAGATCATATGCTTAGTCATTTAGACAAAGTATATGACCAAACATTAAGTTTGGTGTCTGCATATGTACCAATCTTGAGAAGAATCAACTTTTGTTCAAAAAAAATCAAATCATGCATAGATGAATCATGCAATGTTTCATTTTAGGAATGTATGTTAGAAAATGAATTAGAACTTATGATGAAAGTATCAATTGTGATAAATGGCTGCATTGGACATTCATCCCTTAGCAAGAAACAAGTTTGGTGTTCACCAAACCTTAGTTCACTAAGTGAGGGACATAATTGATCTTTTATGACTAAGAAACATAATAAATAATATAAGCATTCACCACTTCATCACCGTGCTACAACTATTTCCTAAAGTTGACCATTTTGATTTAATTAGGAAAAAGGAGGTTGAGGTGAAGACAAGATGAAGACACGGCTATGACAAGCCAAGAGAGAAGGATCACATGTGCCTAGAGAGGTGTGCCTACCTTGGAAAGCAAAAATCTGCATGCTAGTCACCTTGGAGGACAAACCTCATGCAACCAATGGGAAGAGAATCCTTGTCAACCCTCAAGAGAACATGCAAGCCGTTCATCCCATGAAGTTACTATGTTGTTCAACTCAATCTCCACCCTTCATAAGTCATGACCGAATCCCTCTTCAAGTATGGTCTTCTTCCAAAACTTTAATGCCTTGCCTATAAATAGGTTGAGACATCTCTTGCATCACATATTCATACAAGTCTTCCTTATAATCATAAGTCCTTGTTCCACCTTGTGCAATCCTAAACACGTCCCACTCCACTCTCAACAGCAACATTTCTCTCTTCATTCTCTTCACACCATAAAACCGTACCTCAACCAACCACAAATCCACCTTTGCCTTCTCCCTCTAATTGAATTCATGGCTTCATCAAGCTCAAAGAGAAGACAATGGTAGGAACCAATGGTAACCGAACTCCCGTCCTATGATACAAGAAAGTTTAGATCTCAGTTCCATGAAAGAAAGTATCATAGATTCATGAAGTCAAAGCACATCATTTATGAGAGGGGTTTTGAGCTGAGGGACAGGAAATACCCCATCATGAGGCAGATCACTAGGGAAAGAAGGTGGGATCTTTTATGCGATCCTCTCACCAAGATTAGTGCAGTCATGATCAGGGAATTTTATGCAAATGCTGTGAAAGAGAGTGAAAACAACATCCCTTATAAAAGTTATGTTAGAGGAGTTGAAGTGGATTTCAGTCCAGCAGCCATCACAAGAGCTTTGAAGTTGAGAACCATAACTTATGAAGAGCCCAGCTATGAGGCCAGACTGCAGGGAGAGAATGACCCTGATGAGATCTTACAGGGGATATGCTTGGAAGACACAGACTGGGAAAGAGATTCAAAAGGAATCCCAAGCCAATTGAAGAGAATAAATCTCATTCCTGAGGCCAAGGGGTGGTATGAGATAGTAAGGAGATCTATACGCCCTACTAGAAACACCTCAGGGGTCACAATCAAGCGAGCACTCTTGACATACTGTATCCTACATGGGGGAAAAATCAACCTTGCACAACTCATAGCTGACAGTATTCAAGAGATAGCTGAGAGCACAAACAAATCAACTAGGCTCGGCCATCCAAGCACCATCCTAAGGCTATGCAACAAAGCTGGAGTGATTTTCGAAGATGAGGACACAGAGAGAGTAAAAAAGGGGACAAGAATCACAAAGAGAAACATGGAAGGAATTAATGAGGATGATGATCAAGAAGAAAGACCCCAAAGAAGAAGAAGATCAGAAGAAGGGGAAGAGCAAGCTCACAGTGCCATAGATATGAGTCAACTACAAAGAGCTCTTGAGGAAATATCACAACAAAATGTGAGAACACAAGAGTAATATTCAAGGCACCAAGAGCAATATCTAAAGCACCGGGAGCAATATTTGAAAGATAGGGAGCAAAATGAAGCTTGGCAGCACAGAATAGAGGAAAGACTAGAGAGCTGGCAGCAACAAATGATGGCCCAACAACAAGAATTTCAAGCCAATATTCTTGAGGGGCAAAGAGAACAAGCAACAAGACTTCAAGAATCATATGACAAAATATTCCTGACCCAAGCCAAATATGGGGAATATGCTCACAACTTATATCAGTGGAAAAACATTCATCATACTATTGGAGAGATTAGACATGTGCAACAAACAGAGTCTAATAAAAACATGCAAGCAAGATTAGATTATTTGACCCACAATATGCCAGCACTAGATCCACAAATCAAACCATTTGAGCAGTGCCAAGAATTCAGAGACCGACAGGAAGCAAGGTCTCATCACTACACAGATGTAACACATGAAAGATTGGAGGCAGTTGGGCTCTCAGGGCTATTAGATCCTGTCTGGGATAGAAGGTGCCCTAGTGAAGAAATTCAAGACTACTCCAAGCTCTGGAAGAGAAAGAAGAAGAAAGGAGAATCAAGCAATAACCAAGGACATGACAACTTGAAGGTGGTGAAGTTCTTTCATTTTCCTAAACTAAATAAGGAAGATGTATATCTGAAACATGATATACCTCCAATTGTTCTTTGTTTCGCACATGTTTTAGCTTAAAGAGTTATCTGCATAATAATTGTCATACTTCATTAGCTTGAGTATTTTGCTTTGTTCCTCTTGCTGTTTGAATAAAAGAGAGATGTTTGATTTAGAAAAGTAATTGTTCAATGTTGCAAAAGTTAGAATGAAAGTTAGTGGTGGTATGTGTTTGATTCAATTGTTAGCTCACAAAATAATTGCTGCATAATGACATGTTACTTGAAGCTTAAGCTAGTTTGCTGCTATGATCCTTCAACTAATGAAAATCCCTTGAAAATAAACCAAAATAGAAAGAAAAAGAAATAGAAAAATCCAAAAAAGTGGCAAAGAAACAAATAATAAGGCTAGACACCAATAGCTTGGACCCTAGGACATATGCCTGTGGTGTTTGTGTACTAGGATATGCTTGGACAAGTAAGTTCTAAGGAGTATTTCAAAACTTGGCACTTAGATCAACTGATTTGGGATGGCCAACTGAAAGTCCACAATAAAGAGCAACCTAACTACAAAACACTTAGTTATCCAAAGAGATGCTGGGCATCAATGAGCCTAGGAAGAAAAAGGTGAGCCATGTGTCTGTGGTGAAGAAATATTGAGTGTAATTAAGCCAAAGGCTACTGCAACATTTGCCACCAAGCCTTCAATGAGTAATAAGCTCTCTAAGCAAAAGAAAGAAGGAAAAAGCTAACAAGGGAAGTAAGCAGAAAGCAAGGCATTATAGCAGCAACCTTAGTGACCCCTTGAGGAAACATTGTTTGTTTAATAGCAAGTAATAAATGAGTTACTATTGATCTGCATGAAACCCCATGAAATAAGTTCAACTATCTGCTTAATAAGGACATGTATACTTCTCTATTTCATTTTATCTTCTCTTATGTTTAATGCTTGCTTGGGGACAAGCAAGTTTTAAGTTTGGTATTGTGATGACAAGTCATCTTAGCCTAGTTTTACTAGTCTTTTTCTTTGTTTTTATTAGGTTTTATGCACTTTCTTGCATTGTAAGTAAGTAATTTGGAATGGAAATGCATGGTTTCCTTGAATCAATCAACCACCGTTTAATTGATACTAAATTATGAGGTTCAAGCTAAATTTAATTGATTTTTATTGATTTATAAACCTTGTGAATTTAGTGATACTTTGATTGGTTGTTTTGATTACTTGTAGGTGAAGAAAAGAAGAAAATAAGAAAGTGTGACCTAAGAAGCGTGACCCAAGGAGGAGAAGAGTGTGGCAAAGAAAACAATAAAGCATGGCATAGGCATAGAGCTCTCTTCAGGAGCGGAGCACTCTCTCAAGGAAGCACAAACTATGAGCCAAGAAAGCAAGACATGATGCTACGCTCCCCTTGAGAGCGGAGCACACTTTTGAACCAAGAAACAAAGGAAAGAAGAATGATGCTCCGCTCCCCTTGAGAGCATTATCGGGCTTCACTCAAGAATAAATCCAAGTAAATAGTTTGCCAATGCTTACTCCAAGGATCGAACCCATGAGCAAGGGGGACTGGGAAGTGCTACTCACAAGGGAAAATGAGCCACACTTGGCCAAAATGACACCTCCAAGGATCGAACACAGCACCTTAAGGAAGCAAGGAGCAAGGTGCTACAAGAAACCAAGGAAATTTGCACCAAAAAGCTATCCCAAAAGTCTCGAACTTGGGACTTCTCCAAAGCAAAGGGAGAGCTACGCTCTCCACTAGAGCAGAGCGCTACTCCTTGGTGCAACACGCACAACTTGACACGGCCAGGAGACTTGGAGCGCACAAGACACACACAAGCCACAATGCTCCGCTCCCCACAAGAGCGGAGCACTATCCTGATTGCCCCAAAGCCTTGGCACGTAACAAAGGGATCCAGCACAAGCCTCAATGCTCCGCTCCCCACAAGAGCAGAGCATCCTCCTGGGAGCAACACATGGGCTAAAAATTTAATAAAAAATCCAATTGAATTCAATTCTTCACTAAATTAAAAAGCCCACCCAAATTCTAAAATCCAAGAATAGAAAGTGTATAAATAGAAGCTAATTTGATTTAGAGAGGACTTTACTTTGGACTTTTACCTTTTTGCTTTTTTTGAGAATTTTCATTTTAGAATTTTTAGAGTTTTTACTTTGAATTTGGATCTTGGAGAATTTGGGAGGAGAATTGATCTCTCTTCTTCCTTGTTCTTGCTTGAGCACTCTTTACTTCTTGTCTTGGATCTTGGGTGAAGAATTGAAGAAATTCTGTTTCAATCTCACCTTGAGATCTCTTGTTTATTTTTCTGCATAATTCTGAGAAACTTTGATTTACATTTCAAATTCTGTTTACTGCTTCTTTTCTTTTACTACTTCTGCAACTTACTTTTCTATTTCTTTTGCAATTGTTCTTGTTGGATCAAGGAAGGATTTGAGATCTAGACTTATTTTCTAGTCTCTTCCACTCCTGAGATCTTTAATTTCCTTTTTAATTTCTGCAATTAAGATACAATTACTTTCTGTTTTAATTCTTCAAGCATTTTTACTTCTTTTGTTTGAGATCTACTGCATTTAGATTCATCTTCTCCTTCTTCTGTTTAATTGTCATTATACTTCTGCTTGTTTAATTTCTGCAACCCCAGCTCCTAATTCCTTTTATAATTCAAGCAATTTACATTTCTTGCACTTTAAGATTCAGTCATTTACATTTCTTGCAATCTAAGCTTCTGCAATTTAAATTACTTGTTCTTTAATATTCAACACTTTTACTTCCTGTTCTCTTTAATTTACTGCAATTCTCACCTCTCCCTTTAAATTTCATTCAATTTAGCTTCTGTTGGATACCAATCACTCAAATCAACTCTTATTTGCTTAACTAAATCAACCACTAAACTAAAATTGCTCAATCCTTCAATCCTTGTGGGATCGATCTCACTCACGTGAGTTATTATTACTTGATGCGACCCGGTACACTTACCGGTGAGTTTTGTGTTGGATCGTTTTCCACACATCAATGACGAACGGATTTTGCTAGTAAAGAATTTCACAAATAAGTTCTCGTTGCTAGTATAGTTTCTAAACCAACAAAGAATCCTTTCGTACAAAAACTTGTTTGTCACTAAAACAAACCCCTAAAAATAATAACCGAAGTATTTAAACCTCGAGTCGTCTCTCAAGGAATTGCAGGGAGGTGTAGTTATTATTGGTTATGGAAAAATATCTTTTTGGAGTTTTGAATAAGGAACAAGAAAAGTAAATTGCAAGAAAATAAACTAATAATTAAGAAAACTCTTGACAAGGTATGAAAATTAGACGTCCTATCCTAGTTATCCTTATCAATTGTGATGAGAATTATTCATTGCTCCCACTTAGTTAACCCTTACTAAATAAAGGAAAGTCAAGTGGACTAATCAATTTGATTCCTCAAGTCCTAGTCAAATCCTAAGGAAAGACTAGCTTTAGAGGGATCCAAATCAACCAGCAACTGTCAATTATCAATCATCAAAGGAGTTTAATAACTCAAGAGTCTCTAATTACTCAATTCAAGCTAAGAATGTAAAAATCTAAATTAAAATCATAAATATGAAATACATCAAATTGCATTAAATAAAGAAATCAAATCTAACATGGAGTTCATAAACCAAATTGGGAAAGAAGAGAATCAACAAGAGAAATAAATAAACTAAAGTACTAAAATAAATAAGAGTATAAGAGAATTAAATTAAAAGAACATTGAATCTGGAATTGAGAAGAAATAAACCTAAAACTAAGAGAAATCCTAAAACCTCTCCTCTCTCTCTCTAGAAACTACATCTAAAACCTAAATTGTGAATTATGAGAAGTGTCCCCTTATTCCTCCACTCTGTAGCCTCTAATCTGTGTTTTCTGGGTCGAGAACTGGATCAAAAATAGCCCAGAAATCACTGGGGGCGAATTCCGATACGCTGAATTTTCGCAGATGCACGCGTGCATCGCGTGCGTGTGATGCATGCGTGGTGTCCCTAAAAGCCAGAAAAACTATGACAAATTTATATATCATTTCGAAGCCCCGGATATTAGCTTTCCAACGCAACTAGAACCGCCTCATTTGGACCTCTGTAACTCAAGTTATGGTCAATTAAGTACGAAGAGGTCAGGCTGGATAGCTTAGCAATTCTTTCAATTTCTTGTATTCCTTCCACTTTTGCATGCTTCCTTTCCATCCTCTAAGCCATTCCTGCCCTATAAACCCTGAAAACACTTAACACACATATCACGGCATCGAATGGTAATAAAGGATAATAAAAATTGACAGTTTAAAGGCCAAAGAAGCATGTTTTCAATCATAACACAGAATTAGGAAGGAAAATATAAAACATGCGAATTATATGAATAAGTGTGAGTTTAGTGGATAAAATCCACTCAATTAAGTATAAAATGTACCATGAAATAGTGGTGCATCAAATATTCCCACACTTAAACATTAGCATGTCCTTGTGCTAATCTCAAGAGAAGCTATAAGAGAATGAAGAGGAATGGTAAAACTTATGAAATAAGACCTATCTATATGAATGCAACTAAATGCAAAAATATTTCTGTCTACTTGGTTAAAAGTAAATAAGTTTTCCCAAACAAACATAAATCAGATTCCACTAATTCAAACCATACAATAAAAGACAAGTAAACTTGTAAGAAGATAGCTCATGAAAGCAGGGAACATAGAATCAAGTATTGAACCCTCACTGGTAGTATATATGCACTCTAATCGCTCAAGTGTCTAGGGTTAATTCACTATACTCTTCTCTAGTCATGCTTTCTAGACTTTGTTCTTCATCTAACCAATCAACAGAAATTTAGAGTACCAATGCAAACATCATGAGGTCTTTTCAAGGTTGTAATGGGGCTAAGGTAAGGGTGAGGATATATGTATGGTCAAGTGAGTTATAATATGAATCTTTGATTAACCTAAGCTTTCACCTAACATACACACACACACACACTATGTAACTCTAAATTCACGCCTAGCTACCCATAATTCCCACTTTTTCATCACATACTCAAGCATCAACTTTTCTTTAATTTTATCATATATGCATTGATCTTTTATTAAACTTAACATTGGGGTAATTTTATCCCCTTATTTATTTATTTATTTGAATTTTTTTTTATAAAAGTAAACATAACATATCAATGCACATGAATTTTTAATTTTTTTGGTCTCAAATGAGTAGGTATCTGAATTTCCAAAATTTTGTCAATAAAACACTGTACACTCTCATCAACCAAAGTTCCCACTGTTCCCCACACTTAATTGACACACAATCTCTATCTTAAGCTAACCAAAGATTCAATTAGGATAATTAATTATTTTTTCTACTTAAGGCTAGTGATGTGGTAAAATATAGAACAAACGGAGATTAAAAGGCTCAAGGTGGCAAACAAAGGTGATTGAAAGGGTAGGCTATTTAGGATAAGTGAGCTAATAACAAATGATGGCCTCAATCATATGCAAGCATGTAAATACACTAAACAGTGGACATATAGAATGGAACAAACTATAGATTACAATCATGGAGAAGAAAACACACAAGAACAAAAATTTATGGCTAAATAATGTAACCATATAAATAAGCTCAAAATCTCACAAGTTGTATGTTCTTAGCTCAAAAACCATGTTCTAATTTACAATCTTCAAATAAGTTTAACACAAATTTTAATTTAAATTAGTGAAATGCTGTAAAAAGGGTCTTTAAAAAGAAAATATTACTTCAACCAAGTAGTGGTAGAATATGCACCAAATCAACAAATATGCAATCAAACATGCAAATGCAACAATGAACTACAAAGAAAGTTAAACAATGGTGCTGAAAAGAACGTAATTAACCCACGGAAGTCAATATCGACCTCCCCACACTTAAAGATTGCACCGTCCTCGGTGCATGCTAAGATGTGCAAGTGGACGGGGTTCTCCAACTGACGCATTTCTCTCCAAAGAATGTGCGTAGGGGCTTGTTTGTTGCTCCATTGAGAAGCGTTTCCCTTTTCCTTCTTCGGTGGCCATCCTGAAAGAAGAGGAAAAAAAAGGAGAAAAGTAACCCAGAAACAAAGATAAGAAGACAGATAAAGTATGGGTGGGTTAATGCCAAATAACGAGGGTCTCAATTACATGGTAGCTACAACATGCAAGGGAGAAAACAGTAGAAACAAATCGCATATCAATAGTGCAAAAATTACAACAATGGGGGAGAGAGTGTGGATAATGTAAGATAGTGTAAGTTCATGTCAATGCAAAAGGAATACAGGTATCTTAAAAGATTGACATTGACAGAAAAATAATATCACCCAATATTGTAAAACAAGTCACTAAGCACCAAAATAATACCAGAAAAGATACAACAGTTGAATAAGAACATTTAACACCAATGGAAAAATAATAAACGTAGAAAAGAAAATAAAAATATGCACAAAGGTAAAATGCAATGAAAAAAATATACAAATGCAGTAAAGATAGAAATTAACGAAATGAAGAAGAAGAAAGGGAGATAGGAGAAAGAAAGAAGGAGAGAAGATAGAAGAAAAGAGAAAGGAATGAAAAACGGAATGCGACGCGTGCGCGTAGGGCACGCGTGCGCGTGAAAACTGAAGGAGTCATGCGACACATACACGTCTGCCACGCGTACGCGTGGGTGGTCTGGAAGTGAAAGGACGCGCAAGCGTCGGTCACGCGTACGCGTGAGAACCCGCGCGGCTCCAGCACCATGGCATCATAACTCTCTGTTCAAGCACCTGTTTACGCCGATTTGCAATCCCATGCATACGCGTCATGGACGCTTACGCGTGGATTGGCAAAAATGCAGGAAACGTGTACACGTGCGTGTGGGTTGGCTTGTGCGCCAAGCACGCCGCCCGCGTCGTTCCAGCAGAACTCTCTGCCTCTTTGCGCATACACATACGACGCGTGCGCGTCATAGACGCTTGCGCGTCAATCCCCTATTTTTTTATTTTTTTATTTTTTTTAAAATGTAGAATGCAAAATGCAGAATGCAGATGATTATGCAAAAATTATGAATGAACACTAATAAAAACAAAATAAAATAAAACTAAGAATAAAAATGAAAGATCATACCATGGTGGGTTGTCTCCCACCTAGCACTTTGCTTTTACGTCCTTAAGTTGGACATTTGGTGAGCTCCTTGTCATGGTGACTTGTACTTGAACTCATCCAGGAATCCCCACCAGTGTTTGTAATTCCAATAGCCTCCGGGATCCCACACTAGTTGCATAAAGCCGTCAAGCAAGTTAAAGCAAGTGACGAGGCCCCAAGAGTGTTGATTGCTAGAAAGAATTCCGGGGTCCCAAACCTTACTTTTGCACCTGTCTTCTTGTTGATCATCATTTTTCCACTTGGGTGATGAGCAATCGGAATTCTCACTGAGACATCCAAACAACTTTCTAGACCCATTCAATTGAGAATTATACCAACCTTTGTACTTCAATTTGGAGCATGCAACCATATTGAACCTTGCATGACAATTCCTACCACTAACTATCTCCTACTTGCTCTTATAGCCACAAAGAGCTCTAGGTTGCCCATCCGTCTCAAGCAGAGCATATTCAAGTGGGCTAATTAAGCTTATAGATGAAAGATTTACCCACTTGAATAAAGGAATGGATGGTGATGGCTTTGGGGGAGAGGTCTCCAACAACTTTGGCAAGGTGATTTTCAGCTCCATTCCCTTGAGCTCTTCCTTGACAACTTCCACCTCTTTGCAAGCTTCTTCAATTTCAACCTCTTCCTCTTGGTAGCTTTCTTCCAATTCAATCTCTTCTTCATTACTTACCAATGGCATGGGAGGTTATACTTCTTCTTCTTTAATCTCCATCTCTTGATCAACCTCTTCAAAGTCTTCAACCATGATATGCCTCGGAGGTTGTACACCCTCCTCAACTTCAAATTCAAACGTCTTGGACGGAGGCTCTATGACTTGAGTTTCCCATGGAGGTTCTGCATCTCCTAAGTCTTTAACCACTTCCTCTTCTTCTATAATTTCGGCTTCCTCCACTTGTTCCAGTACAAAGTCATGCTCCTCACTGTCCACCGGAGTTTCTAGTGTCTCCTTCATGCTACGTTCTTCATTAGATTCTCCACATGAAGCCATGGAGGTTCCTTGAGTGTCCAAACATTGGGAAGCGAATCGATTTATCACTCGCTTCAATTGATGAAGGGTTGCATGAAACCAATCCATTGTTTCCTTGAGATGATCCTTTGATTCTTGTTCTACTCGGATTGCATGATTAGGATCATATGGCTCATAGGTTGATGGATATGGACATGGTGTATATAGAGGTGGTGGTTCTTGGAAGTAATTGGGTTAGAATTGGGGTGGTTCTATGTATGGTTTATATGGCTCATATGGTGGTTGGTGTGGTGGATAAGGGTTAGGGTCATATGGAGGTGAATGGTGGAAATGTGCTTGTGAGTATGGTGGTTCAAAATTATGTTGAGGAGGGGGTTCATAGGCGTATGGTGGTGGTTGTTGATAATCAAAAGAGTGCACACCATAGCCGTCATCTTGATATGCTTCTTGGAATGGCTCTTGGTTATAGTATGTTGGTGGAGGTTGTTGTCAAGAGGGTTGATCAAATCCTTGTGACTCCTCCCAACCTTGATTGTTCCAACCTTCATGCATATTCTCATTGTAGCCTCCATTCCCTACAACATAATTCGAACTAAACTCATAGCCAAAGGGGTGAGAATTCATAGTAGCTAAAGAAAATAAAAACAGAAACTAGTAAAAATAAGCAACTAAGTCCTAAACTAACAAAAACTAGCAAACAAGCAAAAAGCAAATATTTACAATAACCAACAATAAGGCACACATTTGCAATTCCCCGGCAACGGCATCATTTTGACGAACGGATTTATGCTAGTAAAGAATTTCACAAATAAGTTCTCGTTGCTAGTATAGTTTCTAAACCAACAAATAATCCTTTCGTACAAAAACTTGTTTGTCACTAAAACAAACCCCTAAAAATAATAACCGAAGTATTTAAACCTCGGGTCGTCTCTCAAGGAATTGCAGGGAGGTGTAGTTATTATTGATTATGGAAAAGTATCTTTTTAGGGTTTTGAATAAGGAACAAGAAAAGTAAATTGCAAGAAAATAAACTAATAATTAAGAAAATTCTTGACAAGGTATGAAAATTAGACGTCCTATCCTAGTTATCCTTATCAATTGTGATGAAAATTGTTCATTGCTCCCACTTAGTTAACCCTTACTAAATAAAAGAAATTCAATTGGACTAATCAATTTGATTCCTCAAGTCCTAGTCAACTCCTAAGGAAAGACTAGCTTAAGAGGGATCCAAATCAACTAGCAACTGTCAATTATCAATCATCAAAGGAGTTTGATAACTCAAGAGTCTCTAATTACTCAATTCAAGCTAAGAATGTAAAAAGCTAAATTAAAATCATAAATATGAAATACATCAAATTGCATTAAATAAAGAAATCAAATCTAACATGGAGTTCATAAACCAAATTGGGAAAGAAGAGAATCAACAAGAGAAATAAATAAACTAAAGTACAAAAATAAATAAGAGTATAAGAGAATTAAATTAAAGGAATATTGAACCTGGAATTGAGAAGAAATAAACCTAAAACTAAGAGAAATCCTAAAACCTACATCTAAAACCTAAATTGTGAATTATGAGAAGGGTCCCCTCATTCCTCCACTCTGCAGCCTCTAATCTGTGTTTTCTGAGTTGAGAACTGGTGTCAAAAACAGCCCAGAAATTGCTGGGAGCGAATTCTGATACGCTGAATTTTTGCATATGCACGCGTGCGCATCCCTAATCGCCAGAGCAAATATGGAAAATTATATATCATTTCGAAGCCGCGGATGTTAGCTTTCCAACGCAACTAAAACCGTCTCATTTGGACCTCTGTAGCTCAAGTTATGGTCAGTTAAGTACAAAGAGGTCAGGCTGGACAGCTTAGCAATTCCTTCAATTTCTTGTATTCCTTCCACTTTTGCATGCTTCCTTTCCATCCTCTAAGTCATTCCTATCCTATAAACCCTGAAAACACTTAACACACATATCACGGCATCGAATGGTAATAAAGGATAATAAAAATTGACAATTTAAAGGCCAAAGAAGCATGTTTTCAATCATAACACAGAATTAGGAAGGAAAATGTAAAACATGCGAATTATATGAATAAGTGTGAGTTTAGTAGATAAAATCCACTCAATTAAGTATAAAATGTACCACGAAATAGTGGTGCATCAATCTACCATAGGTTTCCGTCATTTTTTCTGCCTGGATATGACATCATTAGGTTTCTACTTGAAGCTAGGTATGTACTTATTGTTAAGATATTAATTTAACAACTTATACACAGTGGATATGAGTTAATTATTGTAAATAACTACTTTTTGTTATTAATTTTTTTATTATGTGTAGGTTGGCAGGCTTAGGAAAACAAAGCAAGGATCACCACGATGGCAAGATCCAGACTTTACGTCGTCGCATCGATGGCCTCACCTTTGATCACGCACGACATATTTTGTTGTCTACTTTATTTCATGCATTGGTGATTCGTTCCTAATTATTGTACTTTATGCAATTTACTTAGTTTTGATGGACACCATATGATGATCTCTAGTTACATCAGATTGCTCTTAATTGGCTTAGCAGTGATAAAGAGATTTACACATGGAGGGTTGTTGTCCCCCTGTCTGCTTTCACTTTGTAGAGTTTATCACGTTGACAGAGTGAAGAGACATATCGGGGGGTAGCAACATCGGCCAGCAGATCCAGTGAACGTCGACGAGTTTCTGTTCAAGACAACGAGGGGAGATGATGCCTGGTGGCCCGACATGCATTGTGATTGCTAGGACTTGTTTAGGAGACATTACCAGCTACACCACTTGGTGACTATCAATGGAATCCCTGATTCTCGTCCGACACAAGAGTATCCACATGGTGGCAGCAAGCATGTAGAGTTCAATTTCTATCTGGGGAAGACATCCTGGTTGATCTGAGAGTAGCAGCACTGCCTGCTGATATCCTCCCTACTGCCCTGGGATAGAGAGATGACTTACAGCTTTCACCAGATGCCCCAGATCGGAGACGATGGGCTAGGAGGCATGCCCAAGATGATGTTCAAAAACCAGCTCAAATGGTACGCGATCAGTACGTCAAGTGAGCTGAGGGAGACGATCATCAGGCTGCGGGTGATGGTCAGCTGTCAGACGAGGAGGCTGAGTATGCACAACAGGAGGATATACTGGAGGATCCTACTGCAACTGCACACGCAGAGATTCCCTCCCTGGGATTCTTTACTGGGCATGAGGTGGACATGGCTAGGACCCTGATTGATGAATCCATATTTGACGATAAATTTTGGATTGATTTAAGTAGATTTCATCATATAAACTCACATTTATTGATCCAAATAGCATATTTTTGTTTTCTCTCTCTAAGTTGAGCTTAATTGTGAAAACATGCTATTTCGTGCTTAATTTAACTACTTTTATTCCACTTTCATTCCATTTGATGCCTTGATATTTTTGATGAGTGATTTCAGGTATAATAGGTAGGAATGACTTGATAAGAGTGGAAGAAAAGCATGCAATAGGGAGAAAACATGAAGAAATCAAAGGAGAAGCACACACTGGAGTGTGCGTACGCACAACCTACTATGCGTACGCACAAGAAGCACACGGCCATGTGTGCGTACGCACAATATCCTATGTGCACGCACAAGAGGAAGATTCAGCATGTGTGCGTACGCACGAATCAGCGCACGTGACTCACTTAAAGAAAAACGCTGGGGGCGATTTCTGGGCCTCCGAGCCTAGTTTTGGACTTTCTGAAGCTGATTGAGTGCTAAATCAAAGGGGCATCACTCCATGTCAAGTGGAGAGCAATTAGGGTAGATTAGAAACATGCTTTAGGTCATATTCTAGAGAGAGAAGTTCTCCCTTCTCTCTAGAATTAGGGTAGATTAGGTTAGATTTCTCTTAGATTTAGGTTTAATTCTTGTTTTCATTTTGTTTTTCTTGCCATTTATTGTTATTGCACCTTTGTTCTTTACTTCTATTTGTTATTTCCCTTCTTTATCTTCATATGTCTTTTGGGCTTCCTCTTGCTCCTTTTGACGGATGATTGCTTGAGGCTGGTTCATTGCTTCCTCGAAGTGATCCATTGGCTCTTGTTCTACTTGACTAACATAAGTAGGATCATATTGCTCTTGGACCAATGGATATGGGTATTCTGCCATGGAGGGTTGTGGTAGAAAGGAGAATTCATTTTGTGGTTGAAAGTTATCATACATGGGAGGTGATTCATCTTGGTAAGAATAGTGAGGTGGTGGTTCTTGGGGGTATTGGTAGTAGAATTGGGGTGGTTCTACATATGGTTCATATGGTTCACAAGGTGGTTGGTATGGTGGGTAAAGATTAGGGTCATATGAAGGTGTTTGGTGGTATGGGGCTTGTGAGTACGGTTGTTGAGGGCTATGTTGAGGGAAGGGATCATATGTATGTGGTGATTGTAGTTGACAATCACAATGAGGGTCACATCATACATTAGATTGGTATGCATTAGGAGTTGGATTGTATCCATAAGAAACCGGAGGAGGTTGTTGCCAAGAATGTTGGTCAATTCCTTGAGGCTCCTCCCACCTTTGATTCCCAAATCCTTGATACACATTCTTATTGAAGCTTCTATTTCCTACAACATAGTTGTAACCACACTTATAGCCAAAAGGGTGAGAATTCATGATGGCAAATAAAAACAAAGGCTAACAAAAATAAGCAACAAAATCCTAAACCTAACAAAAACTAACAAACTAGCAAAAGGCAAACATATTCACATATTCACAATAGCCAATAACATAGCACCATTGCAATTCCCCAGCAACGACGCCATTTTGATGAGAGGTATCAATTTGTCGGTATAGAATTTCTCAATGAAATCTCGTTTGTCAACTATAGTTTCTAAACCAACAAACAATTCTCAATCAAAATTTTGTTTGTCACAAGTACAAACCACGATAAAAATAACCGAAGTATTTAAACCTCGGGTCGTTTTACAAGGAATTGCAATGAAGTGAAGAACAAGGGGTTTGATTTTATAATGGGCAAGAAAATATAGATGACAAGAAATTAAATGACAACAACAAATTAAGAAATGGAAAGAACTCTTGGCTAGACATAGGTAATTGAGATCACCATCCTTGTCTACAAACCATATATTGACAATTATGAGGTACCAACCCATTAAGTCTACCCCTATGCTTAAAGCAAGTATAATGTCTACCTCAAGCATTAGGTCGTCAGATAGGCTTGATCAACATCAATCCATAAGTCCCAGCCTAGCTACTAATTGACTTAGTAGTAGGCTAGAGTCAATGGTTATCAAATTGACCACCAAGAGTTCTCAAATCACCAATTCATTAAGACCCAATCCTAATGACTCAAGGTCACTCAATTCCCTTAGCCTAGGCCAAGAGTCAAGAAAACTATCCAAAACCTAGAGAAAACATTTTAACAAACACCTAGAGTACACTAAAAATAAACATCATCAATTGTAAGAATTAATAAAAGCTATAACTAACATGAGCAAGAATTCAATAATAGAAACTAAGATCAACATAAAAGAAACATGGAAACATAAAATTGCATTAAAAGGAAATTAAATGCAACAAGAGTGCATGAAGGTAGAAATAGCAAAACAAGGAAATTAACAAGTAAACTAGAAGAATAAAGATGTAACAACAAGAAATTAAAAGGAAAACTAAATCAAAACAACAATTGAAGATTGGATCTAAGCAGTGACGTAACCAGAAAATTTATGTTGGGGGGCAAAAATAATACACATTACTATCAAAAGATATATTAATTTAAATTTAAAAATATAAAAATGCATATTCATTATTCGAATACAAAAAAAAAAACTAAAAATTACATTAGCCGCTAACTTTTTTCGCTTCAATTCTAAGAATTTCTTTTTATTAGAAGAGAAGACTAATAGAGTGACTTCAGATTCTAATGGTAGCTTTCTTTTAAAATATTTTTTCATTATTATTTCTAAAAATAAAAAATATATATTTTAAATTAGTAAATTGATCAATTTACTTTAAAAATTTATATGCAACATAATTACATATAATAAAATAGAACGAAAGATAAACAAATAAATAATAAGAATCACTAAATTGAGAATAAAATAAAATATATAAATTTATGAAGAGAATAAAAAATAGATTAATACCTAAATTATAATTATTTGAATTAAAATTTGCAATTGAAAATATCAAAAAGAGAAACAATGAAATTGAAAGATACATAGAGTCATAGAAAGTTATATAAAACAAAATAGAGAATTTAAAATTTACCTTTTGATGAAGCGAAGATGACCACTAGATAAAGAATAGAAAAAGAAGATTGAAAATATGAAACTAAGAAAAGGGTTTAAGAGAATAAATGAGTAACGACTGGGATTTGAAAATAGAAGAAGACTAAATTTAATTAGGTTAACTAATAGTCAAAATAATAGAAAGATAAAATGGGTTTAAGACTTTTAATAATTGGGTTTAGTTTATTTATAATGGGGTCATTTAAAATTTAAAATGGGACATATATATATTTTTTGTTTAAAATTATCAAATCAGAGTGGGGGCAAGTGCCCCCTATCATGATGCTTGGGTCCGTGCCTGGATCTAAGGAAAATTAACCTAAATTACCCTAAATTCTAGAGAGAAGGGAGAGCTTCTCTCTCTAGAATTCTACCTACAACATGATGAAAGCTACACTATGATTCTCCCCCCTAATCCCTTGCCATCCTTGGGTTCAAAAACATCAGAAATCGCCCCCAGCGTATTGCCCTTAAGTGAGTCACGTGCCGCTTGTCACGCGTACGCGTCATTGGCAATTTTCCTGGTCACGCGTGCGCGTGGGGTGACACGTACGCGTCGCTTGCGAATTTCCATCTTACGCGTACACGTGGGTGACGCGTGCGCGTGGCCTTCAGTTCAGCAAATCCTCATTTCTTCATGAATTCTCCATTTTTGCATGCTTTTTCTTCATTCTTTCAACCCAATCTTTGCCTTATGAACCTGAAATCACTCAACAAATATATCAAGGCATCGAATGGAATTAAAGTGAACTAAAATTGGCAATTTAAAGGCCTAAAAAGCATGTTTTTACACTTAAGTATAAATTAAGGGAGAATTACAAAACCATGCTATTTAATTGAATAAATGTGAGAAAAGATGATAAAATCCACTAAAATTAACACAAGATAAACCACAAAATTGAGATTTATCACCTTGCCAAGGTATGCATCCTTATTGAATAGATTTTGCTAATGGTGATTCGTGTCAAAAGGACTTGGTCTTAGTCAGTATTGTAAATTTTATGATTACAGCTACTGAAAGTGAAGCCAGAAGAAGTATTAGTTGAATCTACTAGTGTAATTGGTCAAAAAATAAAGAAGGTAAATGCAGAATCTCTATGCACTAATTTTCTGTCTTCTTGTGTTTTTGTACTTTGTAATTGGACAATTACCTAAGCATTCCAACAAGCAGAAATTCTGTTTGCCACACTAATTACTTCTCATTTCCTTGCAGGGCATTTTTAAGCTCACTTCCCACGTTAGTGGGTTCACTTTCATCATCAATTGAAGGGTAATCCCTGTATTCTGTGATTATACTTTTGAATTTTACAAATGGCATGCTATCATGTTAAGAAACTAACTTTTTTTTCCTTAAAAATTATTTTCGTCAGAGCAACATTGTTGTGTCAACTTTTCAATACATTTTCCCTCCTTTTTATAATCTTATCATTTTGCTTGCTTACAAGGCAGATGCTGCAGCAGTGGCAATCACAACAACGGACCTTGTTAGCAAAAGCGTGGCAATTGAGACTCTGGTATCACTGTTTCCTCTTTTAATTTAAGGTTCATACAATCAACTTGTATTTACCTACTGTAGCATATATATGTAGAGTTTGTAACACACATGCACGCATTTATATAAATTGTAACATTGTCATGTTTTGGACTCTGGATCATTTGGATGAATTGTTGATATGAACAAAATCATGGGCCAAAAGGCGTGTTTCATTTGGCTAAATGGAAAAGCAAATAAAAAAATTGAGTATTTTGGAATTTCTGTGCAATCAAGCGCCTTAATACAAGCCATAATAGGATGTTTCATACTTTCATTTAAATGTGACCTGTATAGCTTGTGCCTTGTTAATGGTAGTTGGGAAGAAAAAGTAGAGGGGCCATAGTTGCATGCATTTATTTGTAAGGAAAGTAGTCTTGATAGGTAATTATGTATAATAGCTAGCTATAGTTTCATCAACTTCAAATTTTCTAAACTGAAATCTTTAACTCTTTTTAAGTTTTGGTTGTTAATGGATTATGTTTGGTTCATAACAATATTCTATGTTCCCTTTTTTTTTTGTGGTGTTGGTTAGGTTGGAGAGACTAAGGTAAGGGTTGGGAGAATGGCAAAAGGCTCTCGGATGATCCATGCAAATATGGATGCCATACTCGGGGTATGTCCAACATGATGCTTCTTTCTCATTTGAAATATATGGTTTTTTCACTCTAATCCTTAAACTATATCTACCCTAGGTAATAACAACTGATGCCCGGGTAACCAGCAATGTTTGGAGAAAGATGGTGTTGGTTGCTGTAAATCGAAGTTTCAACCAGATAAATTTATGTAATTTTCACTTTGTTCGGGAACTGCAAATTCATTTAGTTATGTTGTATTTAAATTTTATATTTGATATTCTGTATATATCAGAATAACGGTGTTGCAATAATTTTACAATTTTAATTTTGTGTGTTGCTTTTAATGCAAAAGGGTCATATACTCATATTATCTCCATAAAAAGATATTGCTTTTCTGAGATTTTACCATGTTATGAATTGTGACTGATTCTTACCTTGTTTTTGCAACATTTTACTACAGGTAGATGGAGATACTAGTTCTAATGACACTGTTATTGCTTTGGCTAGTGGGTTATCTGAGTTGGGCTGTATTTCTTCACTGGACAGTGATGAGGCTGCTCAACTTCAGCCATGCCTAGATAAGGTATATTTGTTCTTCTACATTGTAACGATATTATAATTTCATCCTCTATTTTTTTGCTGTTGAATAACTTAAAATAATGATTTACTTCTACACTTACAGATAGCTTAGATTTCTAGTAAATCTAGGAATGGGAGTACTATGGGCTTTTAAATTTAGATTCTTTGTAATATGGGGAGATGGTGCATCATTATGCCGGTATTGTGTGTGCATAAGTTACTAAGCTAGAATTTAATGATTCAATAAAGCTCCACATCCAAGTGATTTAACCAACCAAGTCTTTTAGATTCACGCGCTTCTTCTTTCAATTTGGTGTACATACGTTCTTCTTCATCCTTGATACTACGTCTTTTTCTTCTTCTCCTCCTTCCTTTTCATCCTTCTCCTCCAACATCATCATGATCATCATCGTTATCGTCATTGTCGTCTTCTTCTAATACGTATCATTGTCTGATCTAAAATTGATTTTGATGTGTTTTTATTCAAAATTGACTTGGTCTGTGCTTGTTTTTGAAACGAGTTTGTATATTGTCATCATTAAGTAATTTCAGTTCATTTGCAATTTAATTTTCGGTTCATTTTAGATGTAATTTCGGTTCATTTCTGAGTGAATTTCTGATCATTCAATTTTTTTTGTGCTTGAATACAATCATTAAGTAATTTCAGTTTATTTTAGATTTAAATAAGGTGCACTTGGTCTGTGCTTGTTTTGAAACGGGTTTGTTTGTGTATCATCGTCATTAAGTAATTTCGGTTCATTTAGAATTTAATTTTTAGTTCATTCTGGATGTAATTACGGTTCATTTCGGAGTGAATTAAGGTGCATTTGGTTTCGTTGTTCTGTACAATTCAAAACTCTTATTCCTCACATCCTCTCTTGAGAGGAATTAAACCGAGAAAAATCGAAGAAAAATCAAACAAAAAAGAAGAAACAAAAATAGAAAACTCCTCAAAACTCTTCATCATGTTCTTCTTCTTGTCTTGTTCATCTTCTCCTTCTTGTTTTTCCTTCTCAAAATTCTTCTTCTTTTACCCTCTTAACAATAATAAAAACATGAAAAAGTCAAACAAAGAAGAAGAAACGCGTAATGCTGTAAAATCACTTGATTAATTTGGATGTGTTTTTGTTCATGATTCAATTTTGTTTGTGTGCTTGTTTTCGAACGCAATCATTAAGTAATTTCGTTTCATTTTGGATTTAAATAAGGTGCACTTGGTCTGTGTTTATTTTGAAACGAGTTTGTTTGTGCATTGTCATCATTAAGTAATTTCGATTCATTTGGAACACAATTTTCGGTTCATTCTGGATGTAAGTTCGGTTCATTTGGAATTCAATTTTGTTTGTGCTTGTTTTCAAACACAATCATTAAGTAATTTTGGTTCATTCTGGATTTAAATAAGGTGTACTTGGTCTGTACTTATTTTGAAACGAGTTTGTTTGTGTATTGTCATCATTAAGTAATTTCAGTTCATTCAGAATTTAATTTTCGGTTCATTCTGGATGTATTTTCGATTCATTTCTGAGTGAATTAAGGTGTGTTTGGTCTCGTTGTTCTACACAATTCAAAATAATTCTTCTTCTTCTTCTTATTCTTCTTCTTCTTGTTTCATTTTGTTATAATTATTCTTGTTTTACTCTCTTGATAGGAATAAAACCAAACAAAAGAGAAGAAAAATCAAACAAAGAAGAAGAAGAAACACATAATACTGTAAAATCAACAAGGAGAGGAGGAGGAAAAGAAAAAAAAATGCAGCAACAACAACAGTAACAAAAGAATGACGACGAGGAGAAAACACGCGAAGAAGGAGGAGGAGGAGGAGGAGGAACGTGAAGAAGAAGACCACGACAACGATAATATAAAGCCCCGCGCGTATAATCATGTTCTTTTAATGAAAGTGGTTTTTGTTAGTATTGAGTCTACTTGGTTGAACTTGGATGACAATAATGCTTAGATGTGTAGCAGATCTGTTAATGATTTCTATGCTAAATTCGTAACATTTAAACTACTTTACTTGGGGGTTAATGGGTAGAAAAACGAAAAGAATGCAAAATTTCATGAATTTTGTTTTTATAAAAGAATCAGTGTTCCATGATTTCCTGTAATTCTTCAAAAATGATCTCCTAGTTTTGGTTGCCCTTTTCAGGTAATGCAAGATCTTGCCAAATCAATAGCTTGGGATGGAGAGAGAGCAACATGCCTCATTGAGGAATGCTTCTCTAAATGAAGCATATTTTTGCTTGATCGTGCTATTACATTATATTATAATATTCCCCAATGATAATACTATACTTCCTTTTTCTACATGTTTATATTTCCTAGAGGTATAGATTTCATTCTGCACTTATTATCTCAACAAATCCTCTTTATTCAAATATTTTTTAGTTGCCCAACAAGTAGGCATGGCTCAAGAGTAATATAAAAAACAATATATATATCATTCTTTCTCCGCTTCTCTGTTTTCCTCCGCTGCTTTTTCTGTTTTTAACTGTCTGGCTCAATATCCATGTTCATATTATTTTCCCCCAAGATACATAAGCCATTGCTGATATCTTGCAAGGCCATGTGATCAGATTTTCCCTTTGTTTTCTGCCTTTTCTGTGGTTTGATAGACGTGTAACACAATTTTGTGGTCTGGTTGATGTTGATTAGTTTGAATGAGGCCTCAATCCTTCTTGTATATATGTATCATCAAAATTTGCAGGTCAATGTAATGGGTGCAGATAGTGACGCTGAAGCTGCAAAAGTTGCTCGTTCTGTTGCAGCATCTTCACTTGTAAAGGTACGAGTAATTGAACTAAAGAATTTTGTTACTATCTCAATCTCGCTGAAGAAACATTTTCTGATATAGTGTTTTATCAGGCTGCTGTGTTGAGCTTCTCCTACAGAACAAACCAAGTTAACAGCTGAACTCTAGGAGGGATATCCTTTTTTTAAGAAAATTCCTTGTGAAATTGTGCATCTTGGAATCCATGTCCTCCTCATTGTTCTTACAAAAAAAAAATACATAAAAGATCTGACTGAAAAAGAGCCTAAATTATCATGTCTCCATAGGATATTCTCTGATTCTTCGCTACTTATTGCAACCTTACGTTACCCACTAACACCATCAACTCTTGCAGCTTCTCCTCTTTCCATTCCTTTAGAGGACGTCTCTATTTCAAACTCCTAACCCAAGATATCCCATCTTACAAACCGCACTCGCTAATCCGACAATCTTATCAAGGGTACAACATATAGTTTTGGAAACCTATCCCGAAGAACACCTCCCTTGATCCACAAACTCTTCTAAAATTTAGTTTTGTTCCCATCTCTTACTACTAGTTGCATACCATCTTCAAACACCTTCGTCAGCTTCTCATATCACTATCAATATGTGTTATATCGGCCCAAAAATCCCCTCCTACCACCAAAGCTCTACTTTTACAAAGTACTAGAATCTTGGATGCCATTATAAGAGCTTACCACACACTTCCAAAGAGGGAACTCCTCCCTCTTAAATCTCCACCACCAAGAGAAGCATCGTATCTTTCAATACCAAATCTTTTACATCTAACCCACCTTGACTCTTAGGTTTCTGAATAATATCCCACTTTACTGTAGGCATACCCCATCATCCGTCCACCTTCTCCCAAAAGAAACCACATTGTAAAGAGACAATTTTCTTCGCCACCAACACCGGAAATTCTATCGCCCAACACCATCAATTGTGAGTAGCAGCTAGGGGTGTTCAAGACATGACCCAGCTCAAAACCCAACCCATAGCCGAGGCATATTTTATCGGGTTCGAATTTATCCTTTTTACCCAGTGTAATTTTCGGGCCAGGTTTGGCTCATACTTCGAGTGACCTGGTCCAGTCCGAAGTTGTATTTTATAATTGAAATATAAATTTTAGAGGTTGTATTTTACCCAGTGTTATTTTTGAATTAATTTAGAATCAAATCAAAATAGACCTGACAAATATTAGGCTTGAATACAAATCTAATTAAACATGGCCCGACTCAACCTACGTACATCCCAAGTAGAAGCAGGTGTCCTCAAAACTTGACACCTCTATATCTACATCGGTAATAAAATTTCAATTAGCAAAATTCTTTATTAAAATGTTTGTACAAATTTTTAATCTTTTTACCCAAGGATTAGCCAGTTAAGTTTATTTAAAAGTTAATGTAATGTGCTTAAAAGAACCTAATTTCTGGCTTTTTGCAAGGCTGTATTTATTTTGAGGTACTAAGACTGAGACTAGGAGACTATAACTCAATAATATGTAGATTTTCTATTTTTAGATGTCATTGTTAAATAAACTAAAGTACTTGTTAGAGTTGACAAAACACAAAGGAACATTAAAAAAAAAATGGATTGAAGTCATGATTTATGATGTGTTTAACCTAAAAAACATGTTTTGCCAAAAGTAGCAGCCAATATGTGGTATTGCACAAGAACCTCTAATTCAAATCTGCCCTATATACTAACATTCCATTCTTAAATTGGTTCTAATTCAATCTGTTCTGTATACTAGCATTCCATTCAACTAATACCTGATAAGAATAATTATACTTTTATATAGGTTGTAATAAGTAATAACTAGTCCTAAGATCAATTATACTATAGTGAATGTAACAATAACATTGAAATAACTTGCTGAACAAAGTAATTTAGTTAAGCTTCGAAAGTTTAAAAGTATATAATATAGTGACCTCAACAATAAACCAAACATGATTACACACTTGATTACACACAGATTTAATAAAGTCATATTCTACAAAGTAATTTAGTTAAGCTTCGAAAGTTTAAAAGTATATAATATAGTGACCTCAACAATAAACCAAACATGATTACACACTTGATTACACACAGATTTAATAAAGTCATATTCTACTGGCTTTAAAAGTTTAAGCTTCGAAAGTAATTTAGTTAAGTTTCGAAAGTTTAAAAGCATACTCTACTAGCTTTGAAGTCATTCTCTCTATGAAAAAAATGGAAATAGATTACACACGCTTGATTAACTATATTCAGGCCTTATATCTTTTGATCTATTGAAAATCTAAAACATGAGAAAATGTAATAACACACACTTAAATGACACTTGTTCTTCAAAGAAGCAAGACGAATTCTCAAACACCAAAATAACTCACTTGATCTCTAAAACAAAAGCTCTCACTATGAAAAATAAAGAGGGCCGACACTAATCGAAAGATTCTACCTCTATTCAATCTCAATATTCAACAAAAACATCAACAAATTCTCTTGTAGTCCTTGCATCCAACAGAAGAAACAAATTAAAAGAGGCACCATATGAAAATAGGACAAAAAAAAGGAAAAAGAAGAGATATGAAGAAGACATCAAAGATGAGAGAGAGAGAGAGAGAGAGAGAGAGAGAGAGAACCGTATTCGAAGCAATGGAGAAATGGTGAAGGCCTTCTCGTTGGAGGCGAACTCGACGCCGAAGAGGGGAGTGGCATCGACAAAATGGGGTGATCCGGTGGGAAGCACTGAAATTGAGAAATGAAAAAGGAGGAAGGGATGGCAGTAGTGTTGGGTTAAGGGTTTTTGTGTCTCTTTTTTTTCGTTATTTTGAATACTAGAGGTAATTCAGTCGTTTTATTTATTTTAATTTTAATTTTTATTTTAAATTAAATAAAATATTAAAATATAATTTAAGTACCATTTTTGAAATTTCATACCATCATCTCCCTCTCCTCTAAAACAACCTTTACCTAATTCTAATTACATAAAGATCAGTCTCAATTTCTCAGTTTTAATATGTTTTAAAGATTAATAAGACTAGGTTAAACTGTAGATCAATACTAAATTCAATCAATCTAGATCAGAATCGACCCAATCTTTTATAATTTCGATAAAACTCGAAAAGAAATGACACAACACAACACACAGACAGTAAGCCACACACCCAACCATCGTGGCATCGCTTTTGTTGCTCTCTGCCTCTCCCTCACTGCTATTAGGGGTGTGCACGGCTCGGTCCGGTCCGAAAAACCGACCTAGTTCTGAAGAATTTTGAACCATGAAGACCCGGGGAGAAGAAATGAAATCTAAAAAGTGAATGAAACGGGGACCACGCCATAGCTCGGGTCACCCGGATCCGACCCAGCGGTCCGATAATCATACACAACTAATGGCTATTGATGGATTATGGTTATTTTTATGTGAAATTTAAGTATTGTAAACTTTAATATTTTGTGTTATTAGTCATTATAAGACTATAAGTTAATGTTTTATGTTTAGAATGCATAAGACTTTAGACTAATGCAAAATATTGTGTTATTTGTATTGACTTAAATATTTGGTGTTATTAGACAATATTAGTATTGATTGTGGTTATGCTTTAATTTTGGAGAAGGGTTGGTTCTTCTTATATTTTTCTAAGTAAATTTTACCATGTCAAATAATAGTTGGAATTTTGAAAATTTGGATATTTTCACATGCTAGCTTACAAGAAGGTAGATAATGTAGTTAACGGCCTGGTTTTTACCCAGTATAATTCTGGCTCGAAAGTGATTAGATTTCATCGGGTCTAGAGCCGGGTTCGGGTCTAACAAATAGGCCCAGCATATATTTCGGGCCGGGTCTGGATCACATCAAATTTGGTTTCACCCGACCTATGCACACCCCTAACTGCTATGCTATCTCTTTAGAACCTGATCTGTTTTGGGCTGAGAAAGATATGATTTCATAAGGTCAAAATATAAGATCGAATTTGACTAAGGAAAACCCGGCCCCATCAGCCCCTCATTATAGGGGTGTTCAAAACCGATTAACTAAATCGAAAAAAATCAATAACCGAACAAATTGAAAAAACTGAAAAAATGATATTTTGCAGTTATTTTTGCGGTTTGTTTCGATTTTCGGTTTTGACATTGAAAATCATAACCAAACCGAACTGAACCGGTTTTTTTAAAAAACCCTATATAAAGGATCCCCTCCCAAATGATCTAACCCATACAGCCATAGTTATCAAACCGGGCTCAACCCCGCTGGAAACCAGTCACCTAACCAGGCCGAGACATCCATTGAACCAGCCATGCAATAATCCCGCTAAAACCCGGTTCGACCCGACGGATTTTATGTAAACCCGGCGACCGGCCGGTTAATTCAACCCGGTCCGAGTCATGTTTATTAATTTTTTATATTTTTTTTCTTTTGAAACACGCTGTTTCAAGCTTTTTGAATGAACCCTAAGCCACTAATCCGAGTGGAACCAACACCCCCCCCCCCCCTCCTTCTCCCGCGTAACCCCAGCCTCGTCTCTCTGCTCTCTCGAGCTCGCAGCCCCTCACCTCGTCATTCGTCAGTTCGTCACTCTCAGTCTCTGGTCTCTCACCTCGTCGCTGTCTCTATGTCTCTCACCTCGTCGCTCTCTCGGTCTCTCACCAGTGAAGCAGTGAACTATATTCGTCGGAACCAGTGAAGCAGCATCTGCTCCCTCGGGTGGTGGTCGTCTTCTCAACCAGGTGAGCTCCAGTTTTCGATCCTGTTCTTTCTGTAGTTCAATGTTGATTTCGGTAAATCTGGTGGTTGTTGCTGTTTTATTTAGTTTTTAGAGTTGTTGTTGCTGTTCTTTCTCTGGTTCAATGTTAATTTCGGTGAACCAGAGCAAATTTTATAGTTGTTGCTGATCGTTCTGTTTGTTGAATGTTGGTTTTTTAGAGTTGTTGTTGGTGAATCTGTGCAAATTTTAGTTAGAATTGTTATTGAATCTGGTAGTTGCTGGCTTGCTGTTGTTGAATGTTGGTTTTTTAGAGTTGTTGTTGGTGAATCTGAGCAAATTTCAGTTAGAATTGTTGAATCTGGTAGTTGCTGGCTTGCTGCTGTTGTATTTGGTTTTTTAGGGTTGTTGTTGGTGAATCTGAGCAAATTTTAGTTAGAATTGTTGTTAAATCTGGTAGTTGCTGGCTTGCTGCTGTTGTATTTGGTTTTTTAGAGTTGTTGTTGAACCTGAGGAAATTTTAGTGAACTTTGTTTGAATGGTTAAATTTGTTGTTGATTCTCATCACTGAACTTTGGTGGTTGTTGCTTAAAAGCTCTTTTGTTGAATACTTGAATAGCTAAATCTTTTGTTGCTTAAAAACTTTGGTGTTTTTTTCTTTTGCTAGAATTTCAAAATGAGGAAAATGTTGATCAAGCTCCAAATTTGTCTTATGAAGATATTGATGCCGACTTTGAGATCACCCATTGAATTTGATTTACCGATTGTGTTATCTTTTGCTCGCCCTTGTTGATTTAAATTGAGAAAGTGTTTTGTACTAGAAACTAGTTTATTATTTTTTTTAGATCATTAGTTATGTTTAAAAGTTGATATTAAATTATTAATGTTTGTAAAAATTTGCATTTTTAGTTTTAAGACATTATTTTAATTTTATTTATATAATTTTATATTTTTTTAATTTATGACCGGGTTAACCGGGGGAATCAGTGACCCACCGGTTGACCGGATTGATTACCGGTTTGGTTCTGATAACTATGCATACAGCCACCAGTAACCCTAACTCCTTCTAGCCTCTCTCCAGTCTCCAATCCTCTGAGCTCTCACCGCCTCTTGGTGCCGAAAACTCCTCCTACAGCGTCGCCGAATCTCACTGTGCCAAAACTCCTCACACTTCCCCGCTACCGACGACGCTGGACAGCACCATTGCAGCGGCGGGGCTCTTTTCTCTCCCTCTCCCCTCGTCGTAGCGGTTCTCTCTCCCTGTCGTGCTCCACACACCAGCAGCACGCCGTCTACACCACACACCAGCAGCACGCACCAGAGCCATCGTTCGCTGTCCTCCGCGAGTTCGTAGTCACTGTCGTCCTCGTGCTGTAGTCACCGCAGTAGCCATTCCTCTGCATCTAGAATGGGGATACCTCTTAGCTCTCAGGTAAATTATTTGTTCTAATTTTTTTGGATCTAATTAGTTGTTCTTAGTTCTGTTTTAATAATTGGTTCTATTTTTATTTTGTATATGATTTTTGGTTTAGGGTTTTTGGTTCTGTTCTTTCTAATTTGTTCTTACAGCTTTGGTAATTTGTGGTTCTCTACTTTGAAAATTTGTGGTTCTGTTTGATAATTTCTGTTTGAAAATTTGTTATGTGTTCTTGTTTAATTATCTAAGTTTATAGTGTTTTCTAATAAAAAGATAAATATGAGTGTCGCACGTCAAGCATACGCATATTACTGAGTTTGAATGAAGAAAACAATTAATTAGGCCAATAATAATATCTGAATGTAGATATAGATATATATGTAGGTAGAAACCGCCGGTTTCCAATTTACAAATCAAATTTTTCATACCAAATACACCTAATTTTCAAATTAAAAGTTACCGGTGAAATGTTTTAAATATTTAAAGATAGTTATATATTTTACAAGGTGCGTGTTGATATGTAGTTTCAGTTACTGATGAGTGATGAGTCCCATTGTTCTTGCCACTACGCTTGAACGAACAGAACGTGTGGGAAGCAGATAAATTCTACATGGGACCAGTTTCCACTTGGATCAAATATTTGAAACTTTGTGCTGAATTTGTGCTGAATCCTTCTCTTGATTTTTTTTTTGTCATGGCAGGTATAGGATGCATCCAGAGATATGCAAATCCTCTTCAAGCACTAAATAGGAGCCAATTATCTTGCAAATCAGCACCATTTTACTAGACCAAGTGTCTTGGCCTTTATGTATTCTATATCATTGATTTTTTTTTTGGTGACTCTATGACTGATTTGAAAATAGCTTAAGAAGGTTGTAGTCCGTCGTATATGATTAGAACATGAAATCTTTTTAATGAATGTAAAACCGAAAAATCGAACCAAACCAACCGATTTTAATTGGATTGGTTGGTTTCGATAAAAAAACGGAACCAAGCCGAACCGAAGAATTAATACCAAATTGGATTGCATGACTTTTCTTCCAAAAACCGAACCAAACCGCAAACCGAACACCCCTACCTCACTACTTCTTGCTTATTGGTCATATAACTGAATCTGAAACTTGAGAAGGGAGAGCATATATACATAAACAGTTACTTAGCTAGTAGCTACTCACTTTCTCTTCACTTGAGCTGTGAAAAAAAATGTATTCGTGCATTCCTCACCAACTTTTTCTTCAGTTGCATTCGCCGAGTTCCCGAAACCCAAAGGTGCATTTCGAATGTCTCTTTATTTATGATCGTTGCGTGTTTGATTGCTGAGTAAAGTGCAGTTTCTTAGATCATTTTTCATTTGCAGATTTTCCCCTCACGTGTTCCTTCTTCTCCGCGGATTTTGAGGATCTGCACTGTTTCAATGAGTAAGGCTTCAAGTTACATACCAGCTGCTCCAATTTTTCTTCCTGAAGGACCTTGGAAGGAGGTTAGTTGTCATATTCATCATTAATCACAATTGTTGTCATTAGCATTCATCGCCTTAGGTTGAATTTGGTTAGTATAGTGATAGTAAAAACTAGTGTCTTTGTTTTTAGTTTCTCTATCTGAGTGCCTTCTCCACTCTATTTCTCATTCCAAAAGCAGCCTTAGATAAGGGTCCTTTGAATGTGTTTCTAGAAAGGGTTCATTAAAAAAAGAAAAATAAGAATATATGAAGTGGTAGTCAGTTTGAATAAGTTTCTCCCAAACATAGAAATACAAGACTGAATTAAACTGCTGTGTACTTTTGCCATGTATCCAATCAATTTTTTACATTTTTAAGACTTTGTGAATAATTAAGTATTTAAGGCAAATACTTTTTCTGATATGACAATACATAAATCGGATGTCTGCATAATACCTTTTTGCATTGACAATAGAGACAAATTAAATACTAGAAATACATGGTTTTTATTCTTTTTTTTTCTTTTGAAACCATTGATAAAGTATAATCTTAAAAGTACTTCGAAAAAAAATGATCAAAACACACCTTAAATTCTTTTCAGAAAAGTTTCTCTTTTGAATGATGTGTTGTTTGTGCTAGCTTCTTGTTATTTTACTCTATTCGGAAGTCGCATTTTTTTATGATGAAAGAAATATGTTTATTGACTAGTAAATTTGCTCTTCTTGGTCATGCATTGGATGCCTAATTATAGTTTATTTGCTATTAGATTCCCTTTCTAGGCCCAAAGCAATGTATGCTTTCAATTCTCGAAATGGGATGTTGTTATGATATTACATCTTCTTCTATTCAAGGTTACTTGAAGTGGACAATATGCAAGTTGGTTTACCGGTAGTTGAATATATGATTTTTGATCATTCAGATTCCAGGAGGAGTTACTGCTGCAGAGGGATTTAAAGCTGCCGGAATGTATGGAGGATTACGTGCCAAAGGAGAAAAGCCCGACCTTTCACTTGTTACGTGCGACATTGATGCTATATCTGCAGGTTTGCTTGTCTTGTGGAATTTTAACTCAAATCAACTTGAGTATGGCATGCACTTCATGCGATTGGATTTTTCTTCAGGGTCATTTACAACAAATGTGGTTGCTGCTGCACCAGTATTATACTGCAAAAAGATGTTAGATATTTCAAAAACTGTAAGAGACTTCTACTTTTGTTGATTTCCTTTTCAAGATGCAGCCGGTATTGTACCAAATGCGTTACACAGTTATGCAGTAACTAACCTTGTCAATATCTGATGAGCTGGTATCTTTTCCAAGCTCCTGTGCAAAATGCTTTCACTGTCCTAATGTATATATGAGCAGTTTTTCTGTCAAGAAATGGATGGTTCCTCAACCATGAGCTAAAATTCTAATAGCATGCATTGTGCTGCTGTTCCTTGGAAACTCTATCCTTCTTACTTGATTGCCAGCTAATAAGTCAATTTTGGTACTTGTCAGGCACGGGCTGTAATAACTAATGCAGGCCAAGCAAATGCAGCTACGGTAGGATACCAAAACTATTTGTTTCATGTGCCTATGAATAATATTCAATAGTCCACTGAAGTGTGATCTAATCAAGTTACTTTAGTGCATCGATGAATGCTCTCTATGAACTTGATTCATTTGAACTTTTTCTAGAGAAGATAAACCTTTTGTTGCTAAGGCCCTTAATATCTGCAGGGTGAAGCAGGTTATCAGGACATGTTAGAATGTGTGGAATGCCTTGCCAAGGTATGCATCCTTATTAAACAGATTTTGCTAACGGTGCTCCATGTCAAAAGGACTTGGTCTTAGTCAGTATTGTAAATTTCATGATTACAGCTACTGAAAGTGACGCCAGAAGAAGTATTAGTTGAATCCACTGGTGTAATTGGTCAAAGAATAAAGAAGGTAAAGGCAGAATCTCTATGCACTAGTTTTCTGTCTGTTTGTGTTTTTGTACTTTGTAACTGGACAACTACTTAAGCATTCCAACAAGCAGAAATGCTGTTTGCCATACTAATCACTTCTCATTTCCTTGCAGGGGGCATTTTTAAGCTCACTTCCCACATTAGTGGGTTCACTTTCATCTTCAGTTGAAGGGTAATCCCTGTATTCTGTGATTACACTTTTGAATTTTACAAATGGCATGCTATCATGTTAAGAAACTAACTTTTTTTCCTTAAAAATTATTTTCGTCTGAGAAACATTGTTGTGTCTACTTTTCAATACATTTCCCCCCTCCTTTTTATAATCTTATCATTTTGCTTGCATACAGGGCAGATGCTGCAGCAGTGGCAATCACAACAACGGACCTTGTTAGCAAAAGCGTGGCAATTGAGACTCTGGTATCACTGTTTCCTCTTTTAATATAAGGTTCATACAATCAACTTGTATTTACCTACTGTAGCATATATACGTAGAGTTTGTAACACATGCACACATTTATATAAATTGTAGCATTGTCATGTTTTGGACTCTGGATCTTTTGGATGAATTGTTGATATGAACAAAGTCATGGGCCAAAAGACGTGTTTCATTTGGCTAATGGAAAAGCAAATAAAAAAATTGAGTATTTTGGAATTTCTGTGCAATCAAGCGCCTTAATACAAGCCATAATAGGATGTTTCATACTTTCATTTAAATGTGACCTGTATAGCTTGTGCCTTGTTAATGGTAGTTAGGAAGAAAAAGTGGAGGGACCATAGTTGCATGCATTTATTTGTAAGGAAAGTAGTCTTGATAGGTAATTATGTATAATAGCTAGCTATAATTTCATCAACTTCAAATTTTCTAGACAGAAATCTTTAACTCTTTTTAAGTTTTGGTAGTTAATGGATTATGTTTGGTTCATAACAATATTCTATATTCCTTTTTTTTTTCTGTGGTGTTGGTTAGGTTGGAGGGACTAAGGTAAGGATTGGGGGAATGTCCAAAGGCTCTGGGATGATCCATCCAAATATGGCTACCATGCTCGGCGTATGTCTAACATGATGCTTCTTTCTCATTTGAAATATATGGTTTTTCCACTCTAATCCTTAAACTATATCTACCCTAGGTAATAACAACTGATGCCCGGGTAACCAGCGATGTTTGGAGAAAGATGGTGCAGGTTGCTGTGAACCGAAGTTTCAACCAGATAACTGTGTGTAATTTTCACTTTGTTTTGGAACTGAATTTATTTAGTTATGTTGTATCTAAATTTTATATTTGATATTCTGTATATATCAGAATAACGGTGTTGCAATAATTTTACAATTTTAATTTTGTGTGTTGCTTTTAATGCAAAAGGGTCATATACTCATATTATCTCCATAAAAAGATATTGCTTTTCTGATATTTGACCATGTTATGGATTGTGACTGATTCTTACCTTGTTTTTGCAACATTTTACTACAGGTAGATGGAGATACTAGTACTAATGACACTATTATTGCTTTGGCTAGTGGATTATCTGGGTTGGGCTGTATTTCTTCACTGGACAGTGATGAGGCTACTCAACTTCAGGCATGCCTAGATGCGGTAAATTTGATCTTCTACATTGTAACTTCTACATTGTAACGATATTATAATTTCATACTCCATTTTTTTGCTGTTGAATAACTTAAAATATTATTTACTTCTACACTTACGGATAGCTTAGATTTCTAGTAAAACTGGAAATGGAGGTACTATGGGCTTTTAAATTTAGATTCTTTGTAACATGGCAAGATGGTGCATCATTATGCCGCTATTGTGTGTGCATAAGTTACTAAGCTAAGATTTAGTGATTTCTATGCTGAATTCGTAACATTTAGACTACTTTACTTGGGGGGTTAATGGGTAGAAAAACGAAAAGAACGCAAAATTTCATGAATTTTGTTTTTATAAAAGAATCAGTGTTCCATGAGTCCCTGTAATTCTTCAAAAATGATCTCCTAGTTTTGATTGCCCTTTTCAGGTAATGCAAGGTCTTGCCAAATCAATAGCTTGGGATGGAGAGGGGGCAACATGCCTCATTGAGGTATGCTTCTTTGAATGAAGCATATTTTTACTTGATCGTGCTATTACATATATTATAATATTCTCCAATGATAATACTAGACTTCCTTTTTTCTCCAATGTTTATATTTCCTAGAGGTATAGATTTCATTCTGCACTTATTATCTCAACAAATCCTCTTTATTCAAATATTTTTTAGTTGCCCAATAAGTAGGCATGGCTCAAGAGTAATATAAAAAACAATATATATGTCATTCTTTCTCCGCTTCTCTGTTTCCCTCCACTGCTTTTTCTGTTTTAACTGTCTGGCTCAGTATCCATGTTCATATTATTTTCCCCCAAGTAAGATACATAAGCCATTGCTGATATCTTGCAAGGCCATGTGATGTCGTGATCAGATCATTTTTCCCTTTGTTTTCTGCCTTTTCTGTGGTTTGATAGATGTGTAACCCAATTTTGTGGTCTTGTTGATGTTGATTATAGTTTGAATGAGGACTCAATCCTTCTTGGTATATATGTATCATCAAATTTGCAGGTCAATGTAGTGGGTGCAGATAGTGAGGCTGAAGCTGCAAAAGTTGCTCGTTCTGTTGCAGCATCTTCACTTGTAAAGGTACGAGTAATTGAACTAAAGAATTTTGTTACTATCTCAATCTGGCTGAAGAAACATTTTCTGATATAGTGTTTTATCAGGCTGCTGTGTATGGCAGAGACCCTAATTGGGGACGCATTGCTGCCGCAGCTGGTTATTCTGGGGTCTCTTTCCACCAGAATAAACTTAGGGTGGTGTTGGGGGATATTTTGCTGATGGTTGGTGGGGAGCCACAATCATTTGATCGGTAGGACTTTCTGCTGTTGGTTATTTTAGTTGATTCTGGTATGCTAGTGAATCATGATATTGCTTCTTTAGTTGACACTTCATCAATAGTTAACATTTCATAATAAATCATCACCTATCTTGATTTACTCAAGACAAATGAAATATTTTAATCCTGTGGGTACAATTTTTCCAGCAGACTAATCTTTTCAGAGTTAAATAGTAGTTTACTCCAATTTTTTCATGAGACCCTTAGCAACAAGCCTCAGTGCTACTGTTAACAAAATTTATGCTCCGAATACTGGACGATAAGATATACAATTTTTTATGTTCCTAAATGGTATCAGTTCACATTTCTGTTGCTTGAAGGAAACTCTTTGCATAAATATCAATCATTTAATCAAAAAAACTTTTGGTTAGGTTAGATTTCTTCCAATCAGTAACATATCCCTAGAATGAGAAGATCAAGAATGAAAATGAGGTAGAATAACACTGTTTTCTTTACTAGGTTCCCATGTTTTTCCATGCATCGTCCAATAGGGTATCATGTACATTTTTTAGCACTGAACTTGTGCTCAAGACCTTTGTCCATGGCTCCATGCAATTTAGAGTCTACCTTCTTGCAATATTTGCACTCATTTTACATAATCATGGCTTGTTGCTCTATTTTAGTTACCAACCACCATATTTTAAAGCAAAAGCTAGAGAATCAGGGGCCAGGATAGCTTTGAATGCGTTATATTTTCATCCACACACATGCAATCTCTCAGCTTCTAAACCAATTAGAACTAATCTTAACAATGCCTTTTCAAATTTTTAGCTGGAACAACATTGTTGTGATTTTAATTAGGAATTGTCATGTGGGTAGTTAGAGGTACACAATCTCTTGACAAGTTCCAAACATTGCAGGGTTGCTGCTAGTAATTATCTAAAAAGGGCTGGGGAGACTCACGGTACTGTTAGAATTAACATATCAATTGGTAAGTATATTACTATAACTCAATAGCATATGCTTTATTCTTTTACCACTTCAACAGTATAATCCAGTGAAGGGATCTACTTCTATTGATAATATCGTTAGTGTGTAGGGTTAATATTCGAATTTCGTATCTTAAAGATAATTTGTTCTTTAAATTGGTACTCGAAAGATTTTGTTAGTCATATTAGTTCCTGAAAGATATAACCATAAGGCAAATGAACCTTTCCATCAGTTAGATGACGACGTGTCATATTAAGTATCACGTGGCATTAAATTGTCATGTCATCATGTCATATGACACATCATCATCTAACAAATAGAAAGATTGATTTGACTTATAGTTGTATTTTTCAAGGTCTAATATGACTAACAATCTTTCGGGGGATTAATTTGAAAAACCCGGTTATCATTTAGGAACGAATTTGAGTATTGCCTTAGTGTCTAATTATATTAATTTTCCTACTCACAGGCAACGGACTAGGACATGGACAAGCATGGGGATGTGATTTGAGCTATGATTATGTAAAAATTAATGCAGAATACACAACATGACCCAATAAAAATCGCCAAACCTAGATTGGCCAAAGTTTGATTGCGCATTGCTAAGAAGACCGGACCAGCAGTATGTACTTGAAATGCGCATGAACGCACCAGAAATGCTTTCAATATTTTCGAACAACTAATATCTAGTGGTGGCAAACAGGCCAACCGTCACTTGTCAACAGAAAAAGGGGTTGAGAGAGGCCGGGTAACCAATTTTGGTAATATGAAAATAAACAAGAAATAAAAACTCAACAAGTATGTTACTATTCAGACTAATGTAAACCACAACTAGTAGATAAAAAAAAAAGTCTTGCAGCAATGTAAACCACAACTAGTAGATAAAAAAAAAATAACAATGTTGCCACTTTCAATATTCACATATTTATTCATTCAGATGGTCATTACTCACTATTTACTCTCATTCAAGCGAGACTTTCAAATTTACTTTTTATTTTCTTAACTTCCAAAGTAGTATTTCAAAGAAGAATTATGTTTCAAATACACAAGATGACACCCAATAATTCAATAACTCATTATGATATCATCAAATTAGTTATTATTATTTTTGTTTTGACTGCTTATTTTTTATTTTTTTATCCTTATTTTCGATTTTAATTTGACTGTTCATTTATTGGTCTAGGAGATATCGTAAAAAAAAAAATTGAATGTTCATTTGTTCATAATTGACTAGCTGTAATCTTAATGTTTAAAATTTAAATTGGATTTCAAAACGGAAATAGAAGCCCAAAAAAATATAAAATGAAAAAAAATTAAAAACTCAAGATTGTCAAATATGTTACCTTATCCAAAAAGCCAAAGACGAGTTTGACCTGTTAATTAGTTGACTCATTTTGTCATCCCTAATCTAAAGTTTGAATTGTTAAGATTTGATTTCTTTTATACTTTAACATAACACTGATTTTGAAATATAGCTGTTATAGACAAAAGAAGGCGTAACCGACGAGGCAATTAACTCGTAACTGGCATCGCGAGATAACGACAAAATCACCATAACGGCTACATCATTAAAACCCATAACGGCATCGCGAGATAATGACAAAATCACCATAACGGCTACACCATTAAAACCCATAACGGTTGAATCTCAATAGTAATACGCTGTAATTAGCACTAAATGCTCTAAGGGGCAAAATTAAAAGGATAAGGCAACCAATAGGTAAGTATACTAAAAAAGACTCTTACCGTCTAATACCCTAGTGACTTTAGCATTGGAGTGTCTTGCAGGTTGTCCACCTAGCCTGATTCTATGGGTGATGAAGTTGGGATCTCCAGCCTCCACCTCATCAGTTCGTAAACTCGCTTCGAACAATAGCAGAATTTGAATTTTAGATTTAGTGAAGTTAAAATAAACTAAAGTCACGAAACCCAACTTACACGTAGAATTGATGATGTCAACATTTTTCATGAACTGAACAAGATTACAAGAATATAGATAAGTAAAATAACGAAATCAAATTTAGTTTTATTTGAGTTCCTTAAAATAAGTACCTACTTATTAATTTCATGTCATGGTTATTTTGTATAATTACTTCCAAACATTATATTTGATTTTTTTTCATTTAAACTTGCTTTTCCCAAAAACAATAATAAAAGAAGTATCAAGATCTTACACTCCACCGTATAATTCGAATTTTTCAAATATCATCAAAACACATAAATCAAGTAGGTTCCCCAGCACTAGTTACATGCATTTTTTAAATGTGTCAGGCAACTACAAATGCATGTTTAAATAAAAATATGATACACCAACAAGAAGATCCCAACATTGGAACACGCAAGTAACTAGTAAAATAAAAACATAAATATCACTTGAGAATGACCAAGTCCAATAGTCAATTCTCCCAACAACTGCACATTGGCACACAATTTAAAACGTGTTAGTGCTTGCAACCATTACCTTGAACATCAGAACCTGATTCATTGGTTCATTTCTAATGAACATAATAACCTAGAAGCTAATATTAAGGATCACTAAGGATGAGTAATTCCGATGTGCATACTAGCTCAGAGAGTGATGCTGTCAATCAAACACAACTGAGAAAAAAGGGCAAAGAAAACCGGCTTCAGACTCAAATAAACTTTTGCCATCTAAATCAAATAATCAGTCCCACAAATCATTAAATACCAACTACAATTAGAATCTCTTTATTTCCGAGGCCTGAAAAATGCTACCATTCTACGATGCACGCACACTGATATGGACACGATACGACACGGGACACGCTCAGATGCGAATTTTAAAATTTTATAAGACACGGGAACACGCATACATATAAAATATAAATTATTTTTTAAATAAATCGTAATGATATTTTGATATTTTATTGATATTAAAATATAAATTAATTTTTTAATTATTTTTAATGTCTTATTTTAATTATATTAAGTATTTACAATATTTTTTATTTTAATAAATAATAATATATACTATATCTAAATTTATTTCAAGAATATATGTTAAAAATAAGACCGGACATGCTGACACGTGATGATATTTAGGTGTTCGGTGAAAATTTTTTTATTTTTTATTTTTTATTAAGACACGGTCAGACATGCGTATCGGACGAATGTCGGTAAGTGTCGTGTCCGAAATGTGTCCGACACGCGCACACGACAATTCAACAAAGTGTCTGTGCTTCATAGTTACTATTAAAATTTCAATTTTGAGCAATTCAAGTCATTACAAATTGTTAAAATGAATAAGATTCTAATTCTCAAAATTATCACCTGGAAATGCAGAAGATTCATGAAGACTTGTGACACATACACAAATTGTGAACAGATACAAGGGTTTTGGAGGGGAAGGAGAAGGAAAACCTTCCCTCCTTTCCCTTTCCTTTCCCCATAAAACAAAAACCCATAAACACTCCCAAGAAAACAATCTTAAACATTTAGCTCATATGCAAAAAGATTCAGTTATTGGAGTATGCAAGCAGTTTGAGATGAAGAGATACCATGAAAGATTTAGTTATACATGAAATAGGCCATGTGTTTCCTAGAAATCCCTTGTTTGGAAGACAGTGACACCGTTTCAAATTTAAAGGTCTGAATGGTTTAAGGTTTCATTTCCTATTTTCATTCAATGTTTAGTTGAGAAAAGAATGAACAGTGGAATTCAGGCTGTGTTTGGTTCTTGGGCGAGGACGGTGGAAGTAGGAACAGAGACACAAATTTGCGTCTATGCATAGTTTTTAGTTATAGGAAGAGAGGCATTCTAAGGTTTATATTTTAAAGAGGCAAAATGACAATAGTACAATACCAAAAAAGAATGAGACCAGTTCTTCCCTCTCAATCCATGCCCATCCTGTCCGAGCAGCCAAGAGTCTTTTGTCCCACCGCGTTACTTTGCCCACTAACCTTGGACAACAACCAAACACATCCTCAACCAAACACAGCTTCATCATTTCCTTTTGCAAAGTCTCTACAAAAAACCTACAAAACAAAAACATTGTCGAAAAATTCACTACACATTCTGGAGTTGTAAATAACAAAACCAATGACTTATAAAGTCACACTGGAGTTGTAAATAACAAAACCAATGACTCATAAGGTCACACTAATTAAATTAAACGAGAATATATGAGCATCATAAGTTAAAAACACCAGCATCAATGATAACAAGAAAATGAACATAGAAGAAAAATCAGAAAAGAAGATAATATCAAGGAATGGAAAGTGCAAGGATTAAGATAAAATCAATAAGTTTCTCACACAAGCCAGATTTGATCGTGAACAATTCCATAGAAGCCACAACTAGAGCCGAATCAACCCTAATCTTTACCAATCAGAGAAACTTCATTTTTCAACTTGCAAGAAATGACAAAGTAACTATTGAAAAAGATTTATGACAATCCAATCAAAGGCATTATCTGCAAGTATCAAAGATTATTTAGTTTTTATGTATATTGCAGTGAATGTTGTGGTATCTATCCTATTTTAATACACTTTAACATGATGTTGAATCATAAATGCTAGCATATACAAACAGATACTCAAACACTAATTTTGTTGTCTTATATAAAATAAAAGGTAAACCGAAGAAAACCATGTAACTAAATTACATAGAATAGTAGGGAAATGGATCCTCTCCATTTTTTTTGTCACTGGAGAGAATACAGTGTAATCTCCCACCTTCAATTCTTCAAGTAGGACCAGAAATAAATAAGAGAGAGAATGCAATGAAGGGTGAGATCTTCCACTGGATACCATCCAGTTTTTTTTCCACTGGAGAGGATCCACTCCCGAATAGAAATAAGTAGATAGCTCACCCGAAAGGTTATAAACCAGGCCACATGACATTCATACAGATTTGACCAACATACACCTTGCTTGTCATCACAATCTATAAAACTTATTGAAAACAAAGTCCTTGGCATTTGAAGCACAAATAACCCATCAAGTACCAATTTAATGAGAATTAACATCCAAAGAATCAAGATCAAGTTCCGATATCAACCATCCTAAAGTTCCTAACAAATCTATTCCACATCAAATTATCAATATCGAATTCTATAACATAAAATCCTAAATTCCTTGTTAGTAAGGATACTAAAACACTACCACATCGGTTCCATTCCTATATAGAGATTCATTCCTCACCAATAATTGTATTGGAAGCTTTTCACATATACATAATGTTCCATTCTTTTTAATCATTGAGATTTGTAATAAAATAAATCAACAGATGAGATTAAGTGAGAATCTTGTACGTAGAATTGTTTGACTGATGAGCATGGTAAAGAAGAGATTTGTCATTCCCTTCACCCACCAAGAGAGAGATAAAATTACAATATTGTCCGATTTATGGCTAACTTGTGTTGTCCTGTTGATGAGCTGAAACTGTGATAGGCTAGTGTGACTGATCTCTTTTTCAACAAACATTGGAAAATGTATCTAGAAAAAGCTTATTAATTATTCATTTTTTTTCTAAAAGTTGTGGTTTGTTTTTCTTAAAAAAAAAAGTTAATTGGTCCATTTATAAACTTTTTTTTATTAAAAAAACATATTATTTAGGCATTTAAAAATAACGATAAACATTTTTAATTTATAGTTATCATTTTCATTAATTATAATTATTGTAATAATAGTATAACAATAATTAAAACAACATTAACAATAATAATAATATTTTTCTTACAAAAAATTAAATATAACGCAATAAATGTCACAATTTGTTTAAGCATCTTATTTATCCAATTTATGTTTTAGAATAAATTATAAAATAGGATCCTAAAATTTACATCGCCGACAAAAAAATCTTAAAAGATATGAATGATAAATAAGATTCCAAAAGATCTAAATGATAAATTGATCATTTTGTTATTTTTAATTAAATTTTTAATATGTTTATTGAACAAATAAATCTTTAATAAATTTTATTACAAAATAGTTAAGTTCCTAAAAAATACATTTTAAGACAAATTAGATTCTTTTAAAATAAACTACGGAGAGACCAATCTATATAATGAGAGTAATAAATGAGGACTTCGAGAAAGAATAAAGCTCTACATCCAAGCAAAATACTTAACCAAGTCTAACAAAATTGTTATAACAACTTTTTAAATCATGCGCTTCTTCTCGTTCTCAGTTTCTTTCTCATTCTCATTCTCCTCCTCTTCCTCGTCTTTCTTTTTCTTCTTCTTCTTCCAAATTTGCGTAAGTTCTTCTTTTTCCCTTCTTCCTCTCCTCTTTCTTCTCCTCCTCCTCTTTCTTCTTCTTCTTCCAAATTCGCACACGCAGATTCTTCTTCTTCGTTATCGTCGTCACTAATAATACCAACATTTTGGGAACATCTTTATTAGTTCTGATTTTCTCTGCTGCCATCATTAAATAATTTCAGTTCATTTCTTAATTTGTTTTAGTTCATTTTTTAATTTATTTCGGTTCATTTGTGTGTTAATTGAGATTCACTTGATGCTGTTGATAAGTATTGACCAAATTTTTTATTCCTTAAGTAATTTCGGTTTATTTCTTAGTTTAAATGAGATTCATTTGGATCTAGAAATGAATTTGATATATTTTTGTTAATGATTGAGTCTTTTTGTAACTAAAAAGAATGAAATTATTTATTATCACTTTATTCAATTGTATTAGATTTCATTCCATTCTATTCAATTTGTCTTAAAAGCCATTCCAACCATTGCAACAAATTATTCATTGACAACACACCTATACTGCAAATGAACCGAAAATATTATTAAATTGAAATAATGTATAATACCAAATGAACCGAATATTTGTCCATTATATAAATTCAAATTCAGAAACACCTGCGTTTAGAATGAACCAAAAATATTATCAAAGCGAAACTATTGTCACTACAAGAAAAAGTATATTTTTCGACGCTAAAAATCGACAGTTATCTCTCCCGTCGATATTTTTCGACGGCTTGCTGTCGATATTATTAAAAATGATAATTAAAATAAAATATTAAAATCGACAGCAAAGTCGTCAATTTTTTTTGGTAATCCATTAACCGTCCTCTTATTATCGGCATATTGTCGACGGACTGTGAGTGGAAAATACTTTTATTTTAAAATCTACGAACATAACGACTATTTTATTATTTAGAGAAAAGGACAAATAGGTCCCTAACCTTTTGTCCTGCGGACATTTTTGTCCCTGACCATTGAAAAATACTTTTAAGTTCCTGACCTTCACAAAATTTGGACGGATCAGTCCCTCCGTCCAAATGCCTTCGTTAGGAACTGATCCGTCCAAATGCCTCCGTCAGGGACTGATCCGTCCAAGTTTTGTGAAGGTCAGGGACTTAAAATTATTTTTCAATGGTCAGGGACAAAAATGTCCGCGGGGCAAAAGGTTAGGGATCTATTTGTCCTTTTCTCTATTATTTAAAATATCGACACATTTAATCGTCAATAAATTTAAACGATCTTGATCACTTTTTAAAATTAAATGGAGGGTATAGATTTAATATATAAAATCGACGACTAAGACGTTATTTTTTTCAAATTAAAATCAACAAGTATGCTGTCGATTTTTATCAATAAAATAACTTTTCCCCCTACTCACTCCCCGCGTTTCCTTCATTTCCCCAAATTCACCATTTCAATTTTCACCAACCCTTATTTTACCCCTGAATTCACCTTGCATACTTCAACCCTCATTCTCCATTGCCGCCGCGCTGCCGCGTCGCCGTTGCTCCGCTGCTTTCGTGTGATTGTCGCTCCGTTGCTTCCATCGCATCGCTGCTTCCGTTGCATCGCTGCTTCCGTTGCATCGCTGCTACTGTCGCAGCGCTGCTGCCATCGCTTCGTCTCTCTGCATCGTTGTTGTTGCTGCTCAATCAAAATTAGTTACTCACTTACTCTCTCTCTCTTTTGTTCTTCATTGATTTTTCATCAATTTTTTGGATAAAAAGTTTTCTCAGCATTACTACAGAATAGGTCTTCAAAGATTGATTTGGTACTAATCATTAATCTAATTTGGATCCTGAAGCAACTTAAAAAGCACGGAAGAACCTAGTATCTAATTTCTCCAATCTCTAATTTCTCAGATTCACTTCAATTATTCTGTAGCATAAACTCAGGTTTTTTTTATTCACTACTTTTTTCAATGATTCTGTTTGTATTGAGCAACTTTAATTTGTTTTCTTTTGTTTTAGATTGAATCTTAACTCTATAATTTGTTACTGAACTCTTTTCAAAGCCAACTTCAGTTTCATTTGGAAATCCCCTATTTCAAGTGTAAACTATGACCTAATCGTAATCTTCTATTTTCTAAATCCAGAAATCCTGGTCATATTTTTTCTGGTCCTATTTGTGACTCTCTGAAGTCATGAACTCTACTGAGAGGAAAGAACTATTCAGAAAGTTTTAATTCATGCATAGAATTAATCATGTTTGTGGTGGCTAAGTCATCTGAAATCTAAACCAAATATAGGTGTTGTTGCTTTTTGCATTTTGTGTAGGACTCAGATCTCTCTATTTCATTGCCTATATTCTGAACAGGTTGACTAGTTGTTTGCACTTATTAGATTTATTGCAAGATTTTACAATGACTAATTTGTTGCCATAAACTAACGATAGTTAAATCTTGGTCATCTTTTTTTGGGTTCTATTTTATTTTAAGAGCTAATATGTGTCTAAGTTCTGTGCTAGCAGAAAACAAGTTCACAGTGGGAAGTGGAGCCAAAACTTCAGGTGATCTTCCTCAGTTTGAGTCCTGTAAGTCAATTTCAATTATTGATCTATATAGGAACAACTTATCTGAAACTATACCAAACAGCTTTTCCAAATGTCAGGCTCTTGAAAAACTGAACTTGTCGAACAACAATATGATAGGTCATATACCAGAAGAACTAGCCAGTATCCCTGTTCTTAGTGTTATAGACCTATCATATAATAAGATCAATGGCCCCATACCTGAAAAGTTTGGTAGTTCTTTAAGTTTACAACTTCTCAATGTGTCCTTCAACAATATCATGGGTTCCATTCCAACAGGGAAGTCATTCAAATTGATGGGTAGCAGTGCATTTGTTGGGAATTCTAAAATTTGTGGAGCACCGCTTTGACCATGTCCTGGTTCAGTTGGAATATTGGGGAGCAAAGGAACATGGAGGCTTACCCGTATTCTGCTACTCTGTTTAGGGTCGTTAGTAATCCTTCTAGGAGTCACTTTTGGAATACTTTATTTAAGAAGAGGGATCAAAAGTCGATGGAAGATGGTCTCATTTGCTGAACACTTTATGTCATTTTGAAGTAAGCTTCTACCTTTATGTCATTTTGGGTTTCTCTTGTCTTTAATTTCAGTGAATGATCAACTAAGTTAGATGATTTAACTATTTTTGTCTCTGCTCAATGAAGTGTATTGATGGATCCGTGTTCTGTTTGTGCTTAATATTTTTAATAGTGGGGTTCTCAGAGAACTTTTTGGGTGCTGTTAAGAGAATCCAGTTTGCAACACGTTGTGGCGAATGGGGCCTATGGCACTGTCTATAAGGGCACCTATGATGGCCAAGATGTTGCAGGTTTTAATTTGCACTCTTAGTTGTCTTTTGTTGTCCAAAGAATTCAAAATCTATTATTTGTCATGTCATGTAAGTCGATCTTTAGAATTTATCTCTTAATATTTGGAATCTAGTTATTGAAATTTTTTCTACAGGTTCTATTTTGCATTTGCAAAGACAACTTTTAAGGGTGAAAGTCAACAAAGTTTACATATCTTTTGGTATATTTTTTGCTTCTACTTGTTTATATAAATTATATACTTATAGGACATCGTTTTGATTTTCCTTATTTTCAAAAACATTCATTCTAGTGATGATAAAAGGAAATTAATTATCTAAATCTATGTAGAACAATAAATACTTATTTTACTGACTGACTTTATTTTCTCCAAGGAAATGGTTGCATATATTGCTAATACATTAATTTTCATCTTGAGGTAAGATCATAAATGGATTCTGAAATCATAACAATCAATTGATATAACTTGTGAATCAAGCTTTTCATACCCTTTTTTATTATTATTTTTTATGTTATCTTCTTTTTACAGTGGAGTTGTTATAGTTGAAGGAGTACTTGGTGATGACAGTGTCTTCCATCATGGTAGTATTTACCTCTTAAATTATCTTCTTTGCTCAGTAGGCCATTGATTATACTCTTACTTTTCCATTTAGTTGCTCTTGATAAAAATGTATGTTTGTTGAGTCTAAAAGACTCACTGCAAATTCTTGGTTCTGTTGAAGGAACATCATGGACCCACCTCTTACTTCTCTATGTTTATGTTCAAGTGTCGAAATGCATCGTAGTTGGTGCATTATTTCCCTTGCTAAGGTATTTTGGATATGGCTTGGACTGGAAAGAAGCTAGTATTCTAATCTGGTCAGGATTGCGAGGGGCAGTTGCCTTGTCACTTTCATTATCTGTCAAGGCAAGTATTCAATGACTAATGAAAGCTGCATTTTTTAGCCAAACGCTTCATCTCCTTTATTGCTAATTTTATGAATTTCTTTATGCACATACTATCTTATTATTATTTTAATCTTTTAATTATTAAATTTTGGGTTTGTTCAGCGTTCGAGTGGCCGATCACTTGAATTGACTCCAGAGACAGGAACACTGGTATGTTCTGGGTTTAAGATTTAATTATGACTGTACAAGGACATTAGATTCATCACTCAAATACCTTTTGCTTGTGCAGTTTATTTTTTTCACTGGTGGTATTGTGTTTTTAACACTTATAGTGAATGGTTCGACAACACAGTTCGTTTTACACTACCTTGACATGGACAAATTAACAGCTGCAAAGGTCAGCATTCTGGATCTTCTAAGTTCAGCTTATCTTCTTGCTCTAAGGGATAAAACATTCTGTTATCTCATGCATTAAATGGTGCCTTGATGCTTCAATTTCTATCTTACTTGTGAAACAATATCTGCACTCTGATATAAGGATATACCTTCAGAAGTCTTGTCTTTCAAGTTATATTTGGCCTTTTCCCTAATAATTTGATCGTATAATTAACAGAAACGTATCCTTGATTTCACAAAGTATGAAATGTTGAACAAAACACTAGAAGATTTTGGTGAACTTGGAGATGATGAGGAACTTGGAGAATTTTAACTGATGCAAAGTAGTCAATGCTTCTGACTTAATCTTTGTTTCAATATGAGATTTTATTTTATTTGTAGAAGATACAAATCTAATGTCAATAGCATTAATTACCATTTTCCTATATATCTTATGGCAGTTAAGATTGATTTATACATAGGATTACATTCTTATGTTACAAATGTCTTACACCGACCGTTTTAGGGACGAGAATCTTGGATGCTATCAAGGCAATAGTGGGAGCTGAAACTAAAGTTATTTACGAGAAGGTCCCATCGAAAGACACCATAAACAGTAGTGAGTTCTCATTTGCAATTGTAGCTGTTGGTGAACCTCCTTATGCAGAGTCCTTGGGTGACAATTTTGAGCTTAAAATCCGCTTTAATGGACATGACAATATAAGTCTAAGTTTAGTTATTTATCTTGTCTTAAGTTTTTATGTTAGATGATTATTTATTATTTTGATAAGTTTGTAAACTCATTATCTAATATTTAATATAATTTTATTTTTATATTTAAAAATTTATTTGTTTTGTTATCTAATATTCTATATAAATTTTATTTCTATATTTAAAAGTTTATTTGCATTAATTGTTTATTATTTTTTAAATAGAAAAATAATAAAAAAATATAGCTATTAAAATCGACGATAGCGTTGTCGCTTTTTATGTCGGTATCTAAATAATTAAATCGATGGCAGTTATGTCGATTTTATTGAATCAAATATCCACAGAAATGGTGTCGGTTTTATATAATAATATCGACGGCAATGTTGTCGATTTTATTGAATCAAATATCGACAAAAATGGCATTGATTTTATATAATAAAATTGATGGAAACGTTGTTGATTTTAGTAAGAAGGTAAAATTTTCAAACTCATATTATAGACAGAAATGATGTTAATTTTATTAAATTATTATCGACGGCTAGGCAAGCCGTCGATTTTATTCGAATTCTGAAAAATCGATAAGCTTAATAGCGACCACCTCCGTCGTCCATTTTGCCGTCGATTTTTAATATTATCGACAGTTTAGCTGTCGATTTTGCCGTTGATTTTAACAATGTTTCTTGTAGTGTGTATAATACCAAATGAACTGAACATTTGTCCATTATATAAGTTCGAATTTAGAAACACCTGCGTCTAGAATGAACCGAAAATATTATCAAAGCGAAACCACTGTATAATACTAAATGAACTGAACATTGTCCATTATATAAATTCAAATTCAATTCAAAATGTTAGTTTTTGTTAGCAAAATATTAGTGTTGTTGATGATTACAATAACGAAAGAAAAGAAGGAGGAAGAGGAGGAGAAGGAGGAGGAAGAGGAGGAGGAGAAAACAAAGAAGTTGCGTTATTGAAACGCGCATATGATACGCACTGGTGTGATGAAAGTAGTTTTTGTTGAGTTTGGGTCAACTTCGTTAGACTTGGTTGCCAAAAATAATTGAATATGTAGCTGGACTGTTCTAAAAAATAATTTTTTTTAAGAAATAAAGCATTCCTTCTAAAATTCTTTAAAGATCAATTTAGATATTTATTTATATATAATAAATAACAAACAATCTAACACATCAAATTTTATTCAGTAAAAATGAAATAAATTATAAAAAAATATGTTATGAATAACATTCCTATATAAAAAAAAAAATTAACATTCATACTTTTGTAATAACAAAATAAGAAATGATAATATAAAGTTTGAATTAATAATGTAAAAATCACCCTAAAAAAATCATAAGACATTTCATAAAAAGAATTATTTATATATATATATATATATATATATATATATATATATATATATCCTAATGTTAATGTTGTATTTTTTTTTGACAGAATTAATAAAAATATTATAATTACGTACTCACAAACTAATACGTTATTAAATATATCGTAATTTGTCAAATTACTTTTTTTTTATAAAAACTAATTATTTTTTGTTACATTTAATTTGGGTGTATTATTTTTTGTTTGGACTAAGAATACTATAATACAATAAACTACTATGATACCAAATATTATTATTAAAAAAATTTACTATTTATTTTTAAATTAAGATCCTACGAACATGATGAATTTTTATTTTATTTTACAAGTATAGTCAAACATATTAAAAATATTAATTAGTCAAAGAAATTTTAAATATTAATTTGCAAGAAATTATAGTATTTTTTCATTAATTTTGTTTAAAAATGAAGCATTGGTATTATATATATATAAATGCATTATGATTTTTTTCATTAGAACGATTTATACGTTTTTCATTTAAACTTTGTATTATGTTTAATATTTTGTTATTATAGATTTATGAATGTTATGTTTTTTTAATATATATTTTTATATTTTATTTGATTTTTATTCGATAAAATTCGATGTATTAAATTTTTGGTTATTTACTCGTAAATCATGTTAGACTAGTAGATTTTAGGGATAAGTACTATTTTATTCCCTAAAATTTAGGGTCAAAATCAAAATAATTCCAAATCTTATTTTGGATTTACAATTGTCTCAAATGTTTTATTTAGTATTAAAATCGTCTTTTTGAATAAAATAATTTTTTAAAAAACGAAAATACCCTCCATTACACTATTGTTTATTTTGCAGTTCCCACCACCACCGTTTATTCTGCATTTCCCACCAAGCAACTTATTTGAATTAACTGATGATACAACTAATGCATAAGTTATAATTTATAAATGATTCTCCTAGAAGTTCTTAACCAAACAATATGAAACAGATTCTCCATCTCAGATTTAATCATCATTATCAATATATATTCTCCAATTTCACTATAAGAATTTCTAATCTTCTGGTAAATAAAATAATTACTTCCCAAAATTCACAGGACAAAATGTGAATAACACAAAATCAAATTGGAAGAACCAAAAATTTCAGTTCAATTCACAAAAATTATACAAAATCATAGTTAACAGCAGATTGCACAATAGAAGTTAGTCCTAATTATACAAACAAGCCTCATAAAATGCCACGAACAAAACAAAAAATTAAAAAATTTCTATGAACCCAGATCATGATTCAGCTTCAGATTCCATAGAAACGAATCAAAATTGATCATTTCGAATAAGAAAGATCTAAAACGACTGAAAATTACTTAATAAAAAAAAGAAGAAATTAATAAAAAGGAGAGGATTTTACATTTTTGACAAGGATGAAGTTGGCAGTGATAACGGTGGTGACTATAGAAATCAAATATTTATTTTAAATTTAAAACTATAATAATCAAATTAATCATCTTTTTTTATAAAATAAAATTAGAATTCAAAATATTCATAAAAAATCAATTTAATTATTTTTAATGAGTTAGTTTCTAAAAATAAGAGCCCAAATTAATAAAATAAATTAGAACTTTTTTTTTATTTAGATTTTCAAAAATGCGAGTGGTCACAAAAATCATTCTTTCACCACCATTTTTTACTATCCTATTGGGATAAATTACCACAAAAAAGAACCGATTATTCTCCACGAGAACAAAATTGAAGGGTAAACAGAGAGAAGAGAAAGAAAAAGATTAAATTGTCAATGGTGAAGGTATGGTTGAGGATGGGAGGCGATATATATAGAGTTTTTTTTTAAAATATCTAGAGTGCAGAGACACCTATACCATAATACACATATATCGGGTGCTGAGATCCGCATTACACGTTTGAGTATATCTCGGATACTGAGACCCGCATTAGACGTTTACACATATCTATCGAGATACTATTCAGCGTTTACACTTATCTCAGATACTCAGTACTCATTTTTCCGCTTAACATGCACCCTAGATATGTCAGCTGTCATTGTGTCACAGAACGAGATCTAAATACTCGAAATTTGTTTATTTTTTATATCCGAGATGCGATATGTTGTACATTTAAAAAATTACTTTATATTTTATGCGTTTCCGTAATTTCTATATTTATTTCATTTAAATAAAAAATAATCCCAAAGGAAACATACTAGATATTATTATATAATATATGGTGTACTTGGCAAGACAAGGCTTTACAAGCTGTCCCTCCTCAATTAATTGAGAAAAACTCACTAACCCACTTGTGTTGTAATATGCACAAAATCATCAAAGGATTTTGTAATTTTTAGTTGGTCGGTTCTTTAGGAGTATGTTCGATATTATGGTACGTGTGGCTCTATATTCACCTCATCATCAAGCAATGTTGAATGAAAAACGCAAACAATGCTAGTGTCTTTTTAAGTGTTTCGATGTTACTTTCAGATAATAACTAGCTAGTAGCTAGCTAGCAAACTTGCCTCCTCTTGTAATATTGCTACACTTATAATATTATTGTTGATTTCACTCTTATAGATTTAGACACAAGGAGAGACATAATTGAAAGGATGAACTGGAACATACAAGACCCACGTGTTTTTATTAATATGAACCACACGTTTTAACTTAGAGACAGCATCAGATCAAATTGTGGCGTTTTCTTTCTATCATTTTCGAATTCACCAGGATATGTGGTATGCTAAGTGAAAAGTGATAAAAACGAAAAAAAAAAAGGTTATATAACAAACTAAATGAAGTCAACATACATCAGTAGTGTTTCCAAGTCGGCTATAATTTGCTGCTGATCACATTCTTATATTTTGCCAATTTTTTTTTGGGTGGCTAAATAGAAAAGAAAGAAAAAAAGACAAAATCAAATTAATTGGCTAGGGTCATATCTAAATCTATTAGATGTTGAAGCTCACTCCATGGTTGGCTCTAATTTGAGTGAATGTCCGCGACAGAAGCAGCTGTTTTAGCCATACAATCTGCAACACTATTTGCAGTCCTCTGAATTAAAAGAATAGAGACTCTCCAATTCCAATTCATAACCTCCTGTATATGCTTTGCCAAATCTCATTCCGGAATATCCTTACCAAGCATTCTTTGGTTTACCAAGATAAGAGCTTCTAAACAACCTGTTTCACAAATAACCTCATGAAATCCACTCTCCCAAGCAAGAAGTAAACCTCTCCAAATTGCATACAATTCAACAAAAAGAACATTGCACACTTCGACTTTTCCAGTGCAACCTTTCAACCAACATCCATTAGGATTGCGAATGATACAACCAAAACCAGCATAGCCAAAAGGAACAAACCAACTAGCATCACAATTCAATTTAACAGAATGAACTGGAGGTGGAACCCAATGCAAACAAAGTGAAGGAGGAGACAGAGATTGATGCATAGCAAAAATAGTGTAAAACTCCCTTACTGAACTACGAATCAAACTCACCACTTTACTAGCACTCCATGAATCATCTATATTAAATAAGTCATGATTCCTGCTTCTCCAAATCCACCAGATGCTCGAAAAGAAAAGAAAAACATCTCCACTCCTTGCACCTCTGTAGAGCCAATAATGTAAATTCGAGTTATCTGAATATAGGCCTAAAAGATTCCAGACCTCCTTGGCACTAGGGCACTCCCGAATACAATGAAGAATGGATTCAGAACCATTCTGACACCGATGACAGGTGCTAGATAAAACTAAACCACGACTCAAATGAAACTCTGCCGTAGGAATAGCATTATGAAGACTGAGCCAAATCAAGAACTTGTACTTCTCAGGAATATGCAATCACCATACCCACAATCAATTATCATGCTCATTCCAGTCAAACTTTTTTTGGCTAGCCAACTGTACCCACTCCTAGCTGAGTAGAGTCTAGAAGATGCCACACCCCACGACCAACCCGAACTCTCTCCAGCATTCAAATCCGGATTATAAGCATTCAAACGCTGTTTGACATCTTCTGGAATGATAGAGAAAATATCATGGAGATTCCATTGACCATCTTTCCAAACGTCTCTAATAGTTAAATCAGAGTCAGATATATGTACAAAAGGAACATCTTGAGCAATTGGGCCCTCAATACTCCAATTGTCAAACCAAAAAGATTGATCAAGTGACCCAACGCACCAAGAGAAGGCATCCTTAAGAGCACCAAAAGCCTTTGAGATACTCTTCCAAACATGAGAAGCATTGCAAGGGACAGGGCCATCTAAAACTCCCTCATTCCTCAGATACTTCGCCCTCAATGGAGCAACCCAAGGCTTGTCCTGACAATGAAAAGTTGCCACACCAATTTACCAAGTAAAGATATATTAACACACGCAGGATCTCTAACACCTAGGCCACCAAATTTCTTTGGAGTGATCACGGTCCTCTAATTAACAAGAGAAAGACCTCTACCATCAACTTGACCCTTCCAAAGGAACTATCTCATCATAGAAGACAATTTATCGCAAACCCAATTTGGAAAAAAGATACCTGAATATGATAGACAGGAATGGATGCTGCAACAGAATTGATCAGGCAAAGTCTCCCTGCTTTATTTAGAAGCCTTCCTTTCCAATTAGCTAATCTTCCCCTCACCTTTTCAATCACCGAATGAAAAGAAGCCCTACTGATACGGGAATAATTAAGGTTAACTCCAAGATATCTTCCTAAGTCCAAAGCAAAACGTATTGAAGAAACACTAGTAAAAATATCTCTTCTACGAGCAGTCACATTTTTAGAACAAAAAGCTTTAGACTTTTTAAGATTCACTTTCATGCCAGATGCCTTGCAAAAAATGTTAAGAGAATGCATGACCATTTGGACCTGACTCTTTGTAGCCTGACAGAAGAGTAAGAGATCATTTGCAAATATCAAATGAGAAAATTTTGGGCCACCCCTAGTGACAGAAACTGGTTTCCACACACCCTAGACGACCTTATGAGATATATAGCAAGTAAGTCTTTCCATACAAAGTACAAATAAGTAAGGAGACATTGGATCGCCCTGTCTAAGCCCCCTTCTAGGAGCAAAACTATCCAATCTATTCCCATTCCACATAATAGAAAGAGATGATGTACGGACACAATTCATAATCAAATTAACAGTGATGATAAGAAAACCAAAAGCAATGAGAGTACTCTCCAAAAACCTCCAATCCACCCTATCATAAGCTTTTTCAAGATCAATTTTAAAAGCAAGAGTACCTTTCTTGGATTTTGTGTGCTTCATGAAATTCAAAATTTCTTGGGCCACAATAATATTATCAGGAGCACCACGACCCGGAATAAAACCTCCTTGTAAAGGACTAACAATATCTGGAAGAAAAGGCCGAAGTCGGTTAGTCAATACTTTGGTGATAATTTTATAAACAACATTACACAAGCTAATAGGCCTGAAATCCTTCATAAAGGTAGGGTTATCAATTTTAGGAATAAGCACAATCAGAGTTTCCATGATGCTAGGATTCAAGAACTCTCCCAAAAAAGCGCTCCGGACAATATTCCAAATCTCAGTGCCTACTATCTCCCAATATTCTTTAAAAAAAATAAGCTTGAAAGCCATCTGGACCAGGAGCCTTAAAAGGGCTCATACTGAATACTGCTGACTTGACTTCCACAAAAGAGACATGGTCAATTAACCTAGCACAAGCCTCAGTGCTTAGAGTGGGCATCGGAACATCCCCTAAACAATCAACCTCAACCTCTTCCGTTGTACCAAAGAGATTCTTGTAAAAAGAGAGGGCTTCTTCCTGGAGAATATCTGGATCAGTAGATCAAGACCCATCTCTAACATATAATCTATGTACTCTATTATGGTTTCTACGCACCAAAGTCTGAAGATGAAAGAATTTAGTGTTTCTATCCCCATACTTGACCCACTGCTCTCTAGATTTCTGGTACCAAAAAAGTTCCTCTTGCAATAAAAGCCTATTGTAATATTTCCTCAGTTCAGCTTCTTTAATTCTTAGAGATAACACATCGGTAACCTCCAAACGCCGTTGAATCTGATCAATCTGATATTCCAGCTTATTTTTTCGCACAAAAATATTTCCAAAAATATTTGAGTTGAAGTCCAAAAAAGCCTGTTGAACCATCTTAAGCCTTTCAGTAACGCCTCCAAACTCTTGATTTCAAGCCTTACTAATAACATGTTTATAAGAAGGATGTGTTGCCCACGCAGCTTGAAACCTAAAAGGACGAGAACCTTTCACTCTGGGGCTACCATGACAACGAACTAAAATAGGACAATGATCAGAATGAAGCCTGTTAAGAATTTCAGAATAACCCTCAGGAAACATTGTCATCCATGCCTCATTAACTAGAGCTCTATCCAACCTTTTAGCCAAGTTCCTGCCAGCCTGAACTGCTCTATACCAAGTATATCTTTTACCAGTCACTTTAAGATCAAAGAGCTCACAGTCATCTAGAGTAGTAGCTAATAGACTAGCTCTGTGAGAAGAAAAATAAGCACCTGTACTCTCATCTGGTGCCACAATCTCATTAAAATCAACAACGGCCATCCACGGTCTATTATGGCCTGAATTAATAGAACGCAAATGATCCCAAAGCATACATCTTTTTTCAAATTGAGGACTCCCATATACTGCACTACAAAGTCAAACTAAGTTATCCACACTCACTTTCACTGTAATACATTGGTCAATTTGATCAATAACCACACAAGAAGCATTAGCAATAGAAGATAAAAACTAAATTCCACCCCTGTGTCCTACTGCTTCCTCAATACCAACACAATAAAAACCCAACTTATCCCAAAAATTCTTCAAATTATTAAACATGGTATGAGTCTCAAAGAGAAAGGAGAAAGATGGTTTATATACTCTCCCCAAATTTTTGCAATGCACACGGGCCATCTTGTTAGATGCACCCCTCACATTCCAGGTTATGATATTAAAACTATCCATAAAAACAGCAAAAAGGGAGCTCCAATAACAAACCCGAGACTCAACATGATGTCCCTGTCTTCGACGATCCTGCCTTTAATGGACTCTCAAGTTGCAGCCCAATTTTTTCCGTCGAAACTTTTTTGCCAATTTATGAAGGCTTTAAAAGTTATTTTTGGTTTTAGTCTAACAAAATTTTACAATTAGTTATTTTAATTTTAAGTATTAGTTTATTTTAATAAGTAATAATATGAAAGGTTAAATATCAGGTTATTCATTAATAGAGCATATTAATTACAAAATTAAAATAAATAACATTAAGATTTTATTAAATCCAAACATTTTTTATGAAAAGCAAACTTATCCATATTAATTAAGAATAAAAATTATTATTTTTAGTTGATACCATTCAAATTCACACACGCATCTACTACTTAATGCTATATCAACAATAAATAGCAAATTGCATTTTGAAAACCCAGCATTTATAGTATTTTTTATACCATTATTCCAAAATTAATTGAATTTAAAAATATATTATATATTATGTTATACTACTAACAAAAGAATTGTCCATGGTCACAGTTTTTGACCTATAGTCACTAATTTTTCACCTAGGCCTATTTTGCCGTGGTTATAGATTTATGGTTATGATTTTTTTAACTATGGTCACAGTTACAGTTTTTAAATTCTGACACTTTAGGCCATATTTTTTTTACCATGACCATAGCTTATCTGTGGTCATAGTTTTAGCGCGACTATAGCTTATCTATGGTCATCCCTATTTTAAATAGTGACCATAGGGTGATTTATGATCATGGTTTTAGCATGACCTTAGCCTTATATATAGTCACTCTGTTTTAAAACTATGACCAAAGCTTACTCTATGGTCTCCTTTTTGAAAAACCGTGACCATAGCTCACTCTATGGTAACCCTTTTGAAAAATTGTGACCATAGCCTTATCTATGATCATAGTTTTTAGCGTGACCATAGCTCATCTATGGTTACTCTATTTTTAAATGTGACCATAACCTTATCTATCGTTACGGTTTTAATGTGACCATAGTTTATCTATGGACACTCTATTTTAAAACTATGACCATAGCTTATTCTATTTTTTGAGATTTATTTTTTTTAAAGCTAATCACATCCCAAAATTAATCACAAAATAAGTCTAAAAAGGAGAAATTCAAGAAATCTAAATAAAAAAATTTACATTATAAGCTATTTTTGGTCCAAACAACATAAATCAAAATAGGGTGTAATTTGTCCATTACATATAATAATGGGTAAAATCTCTTAAAAAAAGTACAGAAGACATTAAAATATGACATTTAGATAAACTTATCTTGCTAGGTATGCTTCATCATCACTATATCCTACTTGCTTCAGATTTGTCATATCAACTTACCTTGCTTCATCATAACTATAGCAACTGGAGTGTCAAATGTCATATTGGATTAGATAACGATTCATGTGAACCATTCGATGCATTTTTGACATAAGTGATCAAAGATGAGCTTGACAAAGGATTTGCAGTTGTGATTCCTTCTGCCTGAAATACATATAAAAAATTGTAAATTATTAGAATTATTATGTATATACAAAGGAATGATGTATGAGAGAGGACATGGCACAATCCTCAAATTATCATATTCTTGAAAGTCTATGCAATCTAAACTGTTATAATACTATGATCAAACAAAAAATAGACTAGCAGAATAGAAAAGTCGTGCCTACCTTTACTTTCGTGTTGAGGTGATTATGTATGCAATCAATAAAGTAAAATGGAATCACATCAAAATTTGAACACCCACATCAATGGATGATTACAGCAACAAGGACAAACATTGTATTATACCAAAACACAGAGTTAAAATATGTTGAACTATAATTTAAAATTAGTAGCAAGAAGTCAGATGGGTTAAATTTATCATCATAATATCATACAAGAGGCACAACAAGTCATAAGAACTAAATTTTAAGAACCGCTATAACGATGAGCTGGAAGTGTCTTGAACTGATGAAATAACAAGGCCATTGAAATAATATAAAATCTATAACATGCCATGTTATCTCAACTCAACTGAAGCCAATAAACTAAATGCATAAAATCACAACCATATGATTGATATTACTAGTTATACTAGAAAAAAGATCTCACCTCAGAAAACAACGTATGAGAAAAGGAGAAGCCTGATAATGCCAAAAGAATAAATCAAAATGTACTAAATATGAATGTATTATCACCAGTAACTAGCTAAAGATAACCAACATTAGAAGAGACTATACAATCATAGTTGAGTAATTGCACCTAACATACTATCGTGTTATAATAAAATTGATCTAATACAGAAGAGACACCTATAGAAGAAAGTGAAAATTTTAATGGATACTAAGCATTAAGTAGATTAAGGGAATCACATTAGAGCATTCAACATTCAAAACAAATTCAATTGCCATATAGGACCAACACAATTATTCTAAACTTTCATACTCACAACACTCAAAACTTAATCCAATATTTAGTCCTTTCAACCAATTGAATCATTAGGTCAATGATATGTTAAATACAATAACACAATATACTTCAACTCATCTCTGATCACATGACAACTACAATAGCAATTTCCCAGACCTCAATGAACACCACAGTACATGAGTTGTTTAATTTAGTATTTTCATTACAGAATTAAATAGACACACAGGAGTGCAACTCCAATACAGTTATAAGCATTGGACGTCATAACTTCACCAAGAAATAAGAATGACTTTTTTCTTTGATCTCATGCAAATCACACAGCAGTTCTATTTGAGCACCAAGGCCAACATAATAGTCTTACTGAATCATGATTATTTTTAACTTTGAAGTCTTGAAGCAATCTTACTAACCATTAAACATCCTGCAATTCGAGGTTCTAATGCCTTCCACCTCTCTTCAGTAGATGAGAGTGAATATGTTGTCTATGCTACATCAAGAAAGCAATGCTGACCCAGGGAAAAGCCAAATCTGTAGTTTTAAATCCAACCAATTAGAAATTGGCACCTTCAAGATAAATAAATTATTCAACTAACATCGTGGTTTACACATACGATCTCCTTAGACCATTTTAATTGATGTTGATGTGGATTATTGATCAATTTCCAAACTCACGAACACACTTCAGGTGATCTATCTCACTTAGTCACTTGTATGGCAACAATGGATACAATAGTTCCATAAATGGATCATATAGGCACACTACATTACTACATAGGAATATCTAGATTCCTATTTTACAAAGATTCTTATCCACAAACAATCATTCTTTAGTGTTCAAGGATTTTGCATGGCAGTTTCAACTTAAGTAACAAGTTGACCTTGTAATTATAGTAAAATCAACCACCAACTATGCATGCTTTCAAGAAGGTGCAAATAATGACATCCTTGTACATAGTACTTCTAGTAGTTCAGTCTTTTTCAAAAACAACAAAACTCTATAATAAATATATTAAGCTATTACCCAATAACTCCACAGTGAAAGGTGATGTATACATCTCAATTAACCATTCAAATCATTGAAGAAACAAAAGTTGGTATGAATAAGAGTATGAACGCAATAATACAAGATTAAAAGATTGCTCCAAATCAACAAAAATTAACATGCAAATTATTCGCAGATTCAATAGGAGACCAAGCTAATTCATGAGTTGAACAACTAACACAGCAATAATTAGCAACTTAACAATTTAACAAATTAACAACATAGTAGTAAGATTTGAAAAACACAGCAACCAACAGCAAAGCAAAAAGTTTAATAAATCCAGTAAGAAACAACTAACACAGCAAGCCAAAAGTGAACAATATAGCAGCTATCAACTATCAAAAAGGAATAGAGGATTCACCTACCAAAACTGAGTGAATGAAATAGTTTTAGGGAAGCAACATCACCACAAAATGTGATTACAATGACAAAAATTAACATGTCCTAGAAACTTTAGCTAATCTAATAGATTTAAAGTTAGGATTTTTTTATTTAAATTATATAAATATATAAATTACAGAAATACATAAAATGTTAAGTATTTACAAAAATGCGTACTCGTACACATCTCGGATGCTGAGGGTCATATTAAAAATTGAGCATATCTCAGCGTCTGAGACCCCGTGTTGTGATCAAGCGACGCCGAGACATATCCTGTAGGGGTGTTCATGGTTTGGTTAATCCAAAAATTAAACTAATTTTTTGGTTAACCAAAAATATAATCTTGGTTAATTTACCAAATTGGTTTAAAATGAAAAAACCGGTTATTAGCCGGTTAGTAAAACTCAAAACCGATTTTTAACTGGTTATTAAAACCAAAACCTGTTCTAAAAAACCGATTTTTATATAAATAAACCGGTTTTAAATTAAAAAACCGATTTTTACACCAAAAAACTTGTTTTTATACCAAAAATTTGGTTTTTACATACAGAAACCCAAATTTTTACCTTTTTTTTTAAATTGATTTTTTTAATCTAAAAATTATTTTTTTCTTTCTAAATAATACAAGTAACATTTGTAAATAATGAAATCCCTTTCATTGTAAATAATAATTACTTTTCTAAACTTTTGGTGGCAACACTCATCGCATACACCAAAAGCAAAGAAGGTATAAGGCACATTAGGATCAAACCCTTCAATTATAAACATAAACATAAGCAAGTCTAATCATATATGGAAAAGCAAGTCTAATATCTTTACCACATAAGTGTTTAGAACATAACTAAAGAAAACATAAACAATCAAGACTTTCTAGTTATCCTCAAGCAGAATTGAACCTCGACCCACTGAACAAGTAATGTTCTCTGATAAAATCAAATCTACAAAAAGAAAAACTATAATCATAAATTTAAAAAAATTATAAAGACTAACGGAATAATTTAATTAATTTTATTCATCATTTGAATCTACATAAGTTAAACTAAAACATTTTCTAAGTAAATCAAGCAAACCGATTCTTTTTACTAATTAAGCAACAAATAAAATTATGCTCTATATTCAATTAAGAGAAGATTAAGTGTTAAGCATGTTCCATATTCAAGCTAACTGATAGAGAAAAACTATAAAATAGATATTGGAATTGATAAATTATCATATGATATATTTAAGAGACATTTAATATTCAATTTACCTTGCTCGACCTTTTCAAGCTCTTCGAAATTCTCAAGTGCAAGAGAAGAGAAAAAGTCTCCTTTAAGCCAATCTTCGGTGCATACAAGGGCTTCTACCATCTTAGGAGTCAATGAGCTACGATATTGATCGATGATTCTTCCCCCATACTAAAAGCAGACTCGAAAGCTACTGTTGAAACTGGTATAGCCAATATGTCCCGTGCCATATTTGCTAGGACGGAAAACCGATTCGAGTTAGCCTTCCACCATCCTAGAATATCCAAAGGCTTATCATCTGGCTTAGAGTCTTCATTCAAATAACGATCAAGCTCAGATTTAAGATTGGGTTTGCAACCGGTTGATCGGCGATATAACCCCATATCATAAATGTCTTTGGCTTTATCACTTGCCCTCGGTTGGGAGAGGGTATCATCTTAGTTTCCTTCATCTGCACTTTGATATAAATTATAAAGTGAATGAAGACAAGAAGACAACTTTGTCTTCAATTCACTGCCCACTTCCGCACCAAAAGAATTAACTAGGCACCACTCAATATAATCCAACTTATGGCAAGGATCTAGAACTACGGCAATTAACAACATGTTAATAGTTTTTGCATTTTCCCAATACTTGTTATATTTTGCTTTCATCTTATTTGCCATAAGACTTATACTCAAATCATCATGATCACGATATTGTTGAATCCCCCTTCCAAGAGCAAACGCTTCTTTCATGTATAAGTTACTAGTGACATAAGAAGATCCAGAGATGCGAAGTGTAGCATCGTAAAATATCTCTAAAAATGGTAAGACGGACTTAGCATAATCCCAATCTTGAATTAAAGGTACCCCTCTTCCCTTGTTTAATTCTTTAACAAATTTTTTGTCTTGCATCTCTAATAGCTCAAATGCCTTTTGATGCTTTAAGGCTATTACTAACATTAAGTATGTAGAGTTCCATCGCATCTCAACATCTAGGCAAACAAGACTCTTATGTGAAATATTCTCTTGTACAATACATGCCTTGAACCTAGTTAATCTTGAATTTGAAGATCTAACATACTTCACAGCATCTCAAATTTTGGCGACCGAATCATCAATCTCTTTCAATCCATCCTTCTCAATCAGGTTTAAAATATGCGCACAACACCACATATGGAGATACTCTCCATTCAAAACTGAACTCTTCCAAGAAATCAACCTTCTTTGTAAATACATAACTCCTACATCGTTAGACGATGCATTATCAACTGTCAAACTCAAGATCTTGTTCAACTTCCAGCTATTCAAGCAAGCTTCAATATTTTGAGCCATAATCTCTCCCGTGTGGCCGGTGACTTGGCAAAAATTTAGTATTTTCTTTTGCAACTTTCAGTCCACATCAATGAAATGAACAGTCAAACACACATACGCCATATTCTGACACGAACTCTAGTTATCAGTTGTAAGACAAACTCTTCCTTCGTATTTGGAAAAGTATTTTTGAAGTTGAACCATATTTGTTTCATAAAGCATCAAGATGTCACGTGCCAATATAATACGTGAAAGAGTGTTAAACCTTAGTTGTAAAACCTTGACTTTCTTTAAAACCTTGACTTTCTACAAATTGAAAAGGAAGCTCCTCACGAACAAACATTGATATCAATTTTTCCCGAGCATATTCTGCATCAAACCTATCCACTTGTGCTTCTGGGCTAGGCGATGTGCCTATTTTCTGTCGTTTGCTTCTATTTAAACTGGGATTGCTTATGCAAATCTTTAAATGTGATCTCATTGCACTTGTTCTATTCCCGCACTTGATCACTTTCAAACAGTATTGACATTGAGCCTTATTTTCATCATCAGGGATTCTCTTGAAGTGGTCCCAAACTGTTAATCGATTTCTGCGCTTAGATGATGTAGTTGGGAGAGGAGATAATGTAGAAGTCGAATGCTCTACAGACTCTGACATGGGAACATCACGATCGGCTACCTCATTCTGAATAAGAAGCCATAAAATCTAATTATTAAATACTTCAACAAAGCAAAGTTGTCAAGTACAAAGCAAAGTTCAAACAATATATACATATACTTGAAACCGATTCTAGGGGTGTACAAAATGTTGATGTTCACAATATATACAATATATGTGCTAATGCAAGAACTAGCTAGACTTAATAATTAATTTCAGAAATTACTAAAATAAAGCTCCTAATTAAAGATATCTGATGAACTGAATTTCTGCTAATTAGAATTTTATAAGAATAATCACGTTGTAAGTATAGTTTCTGAACTAGCAAAGAATCCTTTCGTACAAAAACTTTGGTTGTCACAAGTAACAAAACCCAATAAAATTTATAACCGAAGTATTTAAACCTCGGGTCGTCTCTCAAGGATACAGGGAGGTGTATTTATTATTGGTTATGGGTTTTTCTGAGAAGATTTTGAGTTTGAGAACAGAAAAATAAATAATTGTAATTTAAAGCGGTGGAAATTAAAAAGAGAATTTATATAATTAATTAAAAAGCCTTGACCGGGGGTGTGATTAATTGGAAGTTCTATCCTTATTGGAATCTTTTCAAGTGTAGTGTAAAGAGGTTGTTGTTTTCACTTAGTTAACCCTTACTGAGTAAAGGAAAGTCAAGTGATTGAACTGACTCTTATCCACAATTCCTAGTCCTTTTTCTTGGAAAGGTCTAGCGTTAGTAGATACAGAATTAGCCAACAATGTCCCTTTTAACTAAGCACTTGAGCATTCCAACTCAAGTGTCTCCTCTTAATCGACCCCCATGTCAAGTGGAAAATCTACTCCATTGACATGGATGCCAATTTCACATAATAAATGACTAAATAAATACTTGAAGATAATCAAACAAATAATGAGGTAAATAGAAAAATACTCTTTGCATCAATAATGTCATAAAAGCTTTCTGGTGCACGAATTGTAAATCACACTTTTCATAACTCGTACCACTAACCAGCAAGTGCACTGGGTCGTCCAAGTAATACCTTACGTGAGTAAGGGTCGAATCCCACGGAGATTGTTGGCTTGAAGCAATCTATGGTTATCTTGTAATTCTTAGTCAGGATATCAATTATAATTATCAGTTTGGATTGCGAAAAATAAAAGAGCATGAATTAAATACTTGTTATGTAGTAATGGAGAATATGTTGGAGTTTTGGAGATGCTTTGTCTTCTGAATCTCTGCTTTCCCTTGTCTTCTTCTTCACGCACACAAGGTTCCTCCAATGGCAAGCTGTGTGTTAGTGGATCACCGTTGTCAATGGCTACCATCCGTCCTCTCAGTGAAAATGGTCCAGGTGCGCTGTCACCGCACGGCTAATCATCTGTCGGTTCTCACTCATGCTGGAATAGGATCCATTGATCCTTTTGCGTCTGTCACTACGCCCAACCCTTGTGAGTTTGAAGCTCGTCACAGTCATTCAATCCCTGAATCCTACTCGGAATACCACATACAAGGTTTAGCCTTTCCAGATTCTCAAGAATGCTGCCAATGGATTCTAGCTTATACCACGAAGATTCTGATTAAGGAATCCAAGAGATACTCATTCAATCGAAGGTAGAACGGGAGTGGTTGTCAGGCACGTGTTCATAGATTGAGAATGGTGATGAGTGTCATGGATCATCACATTCATCATATTGAAGTGTGAATGAACATCTTATTTAGAAACAAGCGTGTTTGAAGAGAAAACAGAAGTAGTTCCATTAATTCATCGAGACACAGTAGAGCTCCTCACCCCTAACAATGGAGTTTAGAGACTCATGCCATAAAAGAGTACAAAGTTCAGATCTAAAAATGTCATAAGGTACAAAATAAATCTCTAAAAGTTGTTTAAATACTAAACTAGTAACCTAAGTTTACAGAAAATGAGTAAACTAAGATAGATAGTGCAGAAATCCACTTCTGAGGCCCACTTGTGTGTGCTGGGGCTGAGACTTGAGTTTTACACGTTCCTAGGCTGTTTCCCGAGTTAAACACCAAGTTGTAACCTGTTTCTAGCGTTTAACTCCAACTTGTAACCTGTTTCTGGCGTTTAACGTTAGAATGCAACATGGAACTGGTGTTGAACGCCAGTTTACGTTATTTATCCTTGAGCAAAGTATGGACTATTATATATTTCTGGAAAGCCCTGGATGTCTACTTTCCAACGCAATTGAGAGTGCGCCATTTAAACTTCTGTAGCTCCAGAAAATCCATTTCGAGTGTAGGAAGGTAAGAATCCAACAGCATCTGCAGTCCATTTTCAGCCTGAATCAGATTTTTGCTCAGCTCCCTCAATTTTAGCCAGAAAATACCTGAAATCACAGAAAAACACAAAAACTCATAGTAAAGTCCAGAAATATGAATTTTGCCTAGAAACTAATAAAAATATACTAAAAACTAACTAAAACATGCTAAAAACTACATGAAATTACCCCCAAAAAGCGTATAAAATATCCGCTCATCACAACACCAAACTTAAACTGTTGCTTGTCCTCAAGCAACTAGACAAATAAAATAGGATAAAAAGAAATCGAGAAGCAATAATATCTCAGAGTTTTAAGTGAAGCTCAGATTCTAATTAGATGAGCGGGACTAGTAGCTTTTTGTTTCTGAACAGTTTTGGCATCTCACTTTATCCTTTGAAATTCAGAATGATTGGCGTCCATAGGAACTCAGAATTCAGATAGTATTATTGATTCTCCTAGTTTAGTATGTTGATTCTTGAACACAGCTACTTTATGAGTCTTGGCCGTGGCCCTAAGCACTTTGTTTTCCAGTATTACCACCGGATATATAAATGCCACAGACACATAACTGGGTGAACCTTTTTAGATTGTGACTTAGCTTTGCTAAAGTCCCCAATTAGAGGTGTCCAGAGTTTTTAAGCACACTCTGTTTTTGCTTTGGACCTCGACTTTAATCGCTCAGTCTCAAGTTTTCACTTGACACCTTCACGCCACAAGCACATGGTTAGGGACATCTTAGTTTAGCCACTTAGGCCAGGATTTTATTCCTTTTAGACCCTCCTATCTATTAATGCTCAAAGCCTTGGATTCTTTTTACCCTTGCCTTTTAGTTTTAAGGGCTATTGACTTTTTCTACTGCTCCTTCTTCTTCTCTTTTTTTTTGTTGCTTTTTCTTGCTTCAAGAATCAATTTCATGATTTTTCAGATCATCAATAATATTTCTCTTGTTCATCATTCTTTCAGGAGCCAACAATTTTAACATTCATAAAATTCAATATCAAAAACATGCACTGTTCAGGCATTCATTCAGAAGACAAAAAGCATTGCCACCACATATAGATAATTAGAATTTTCATTATTAAGAACTCGAAAAAATATTGCCTCCTTATTCTAAAAATCTGCTATTTTATTCATGTTTGATGATGATGAGAAAAATAAATTATAGCTTAATTGGAGATAAAATCAAAATAGAGATACTCATTACTACTACTCATATATAACTTCTAAGGTAAATTTCTAATAAGAACAATTATCACAGAGTTAAGGCTAAGATTAGAACTCAACAACCTTGAATTTGGGAGGTGGATCCCTCTTTAGTCTGTGGAGTGCTTGGCCCTTCAAGAGATAGCTTCTGGCGCTTCAGTTCCTTCAGTTCATGCCCTTGCTCTTCTTGTTCTCTAAGCAGTTTGCAGAGCATGCTGTTTTGATTTTGCTGTTCTTCCTTTAGTTGATCCACAGCTTCTTGCAACTTGGTGACAGATGCTTCTAGGTGCTCCCAGTATTCAATTTGAGGGATTTCTGGGAGGAACTCCTGTGCTCTCCTCTTGATGGGTTCATCCTGCACTTGTTGTCCTTCCATAGACTTTTTGGTGATTGGTAGCTCAACTGGGATGTACTCATCTACTCCTATTTTTATTCCAGCATCTTTACATAACAGAGAGACCAAGCTTGGATAAGCCAATCTGGCATCTTTGGAGTTCTTGTTTGCAATCTTGTAAAGCTCACAAGCAATCAGCTGATGAACTTCCACTTCTTTTTCCAGCATAATGCAATGAATCATCACTGCTCTTCTGATAGTGACCTCAGAGCGGTTGCTAGTGGGCAATATAGAGCGCCTAATAAAGTCCAGCCAGCCTCTGGTGACTGGTTTGAGATATCCTCTTTTGAGTTGGTTCGGGGCACCCTTTGTGTTGGTTGTCCATTTAGCTCCAGGGAGACATATGTCCTCTAGGATCTTGTCCAAGTTCAGGTTTGATCTCATCATTCTCCTATTAAAGGAGTCTGGGTCATCTTGCAGTTGAGGCAGCTTGAAGATCTCCCTTATTTTGTCAGGGTGGGTGTGAACAATCTTCCCTCTGACCAGAGTTCTATAGTCATAGAATGCGGTTCCTGCTATTCTCTGCCTGTCCGTCTGCCACATATTTGCATAGAATTCCTTAACCATGTTTCTTCCCACCTTTGTTTCAGGATTAGCTAGGACTTCCCAGCTTCTGTTTCGAATTTGCTCTTGGATCTCCGGATATTCGTCTTCTTTCAGATCAAATTTAACTTCCGAGATCACTGATCTTAGACCCATTATTTTGTAGTAATGGTCTGAATGTTCTTTGGTTAAGAACTTCCCTTGATTCCAAAGTGGTTTTGGAATATTCTCTTTCTTGCCTCTTGGGTTGGTTTGTTTTCCCTTAGGAGCCATGATCTTAGTGGGTATTGGCTTAGTGATCACGGATAAACACACCAAACTTAGAGATTTGCTTGTCCTCAAGAAAAAGAAAAGAAAGGAGAGGGATATGAGGAGAGCCAAGTCCGAATTGTGGAGGTGGGGGGAGGCCGAACTAGGATTTAAAGGGAAGGGGGATGGGTTTTCGAAAATTTTGAAGAAGTTATGATAAAAGATATGATTTGTAAAAGATAAGTATGATAGGAAAAGGATGCACTTTAAAATTTAAAAGATATGAATAATATGAAAGATATTTGAAAAAGATAGCTTTGTTTTGAAAAAGATGTTGTGAAGATTTGAAAAAGATATTGATGAGTTGAAAAGATTGTAGAAGGAAAAAGAGATAGATTTGTTTTGAAAAGGATTTGAAAATAATTTGAAGAGGATAAAAAAAGGGTTTATGAATTAAGATACATTTGATATCTTTTGAAAAAGGATTTGAAAAATTAGGATTTGTAACATGTTTGTGCAAGAAATCATGAATTGAAACATAAAAAATAGAAAAAAATTGAATTGAAAACAAAATTGCCTACTCCCCACAATCCTGGTGTTAAACGCCCAACTGCTGCATGTTTTGGGCGTTTAACGCCCAATTGGTGCTTGGTCTGGGCGTTTAACGCCCAGCTGTTGCTTCCAGCTGGCGTTAAACGCCAGAAACTCCTTTGTCACTGGGCATTTTTCTGAACGCCCAGGATGCTGTAAATCTGGCATTAAACACCCAGAAGCTGCTTCTTTCTGGCGTTTAACGCCCAGATGGCTATCTCTACTGGCATTAAACGCCCAGTAGATGCTCCTTTTGGGCGTTTAACGCCCAATTGTGCCTCTTACTGGCGTTTTCTTGCCAGTGAGCTCCTTTTTCCTATTTTGTGCTCTGAATCCTTCTGTAGCCCTGTGAACTTATGCAATTGATTCTTTACCTTATTAATATTGAACTTATATGCTTTAAAAATAAATAAAATGAAGAATAGAATAAAATAATAGAAAGAGTTTTGCTAATGGCTGGGTTGCCTCCCAGCAAGCGCTTCTTTATTGTCTTTAGCTGGACCTTGCTGAGCTTTTTAATCTAGCCTCAGCCTTGAGCATTCTTGCTCAACATTGCCTTCAAGATAATGTTTGATTCTCTGTCCGTTAACAATGAACTTCTTATTAGAATCAATGTCTTGAAGCTCCACATAGCCATATGGTGACACACTTGTAATCACATATGGTCCCCTCCACCGGGATTTTAGTTTCCCGAAGAATAGCCTGAGCCTAGAGTTAAACAGCAGAACCTTCTGTCCTGGTTCAAAGACTCTAGATGACAACTTTCTGTCATGCCACCTTTTTGCCTTCTCTTTGTAAAGCTTGGCATTTTCGAAGGCAGTGAGTCTGAATTCCTCTAGCTCATTCAGCTGGAGTAATCTTTTTTCTCCAGCTAATTTGGCATCAAAGTTTAGGAATCTGGTTGCCCAGTAGGCTTTGTATTCCAGTTCCACGGGCAGATGACAGGCCTTACCATACACAAGCTGGTATGGAGAGGTCCCTATAGGAGTCTTGAATGCTGTTCTGTAAGACCACAGAGCATCATCCAAGCTTCTTGCCCAATCCTTTCTACGAGTACTTATAGTCCATTCCAGAATTCTTTTTAGTTCTCTGTTAGAGACTTCAGCTTGCTCATTTGTCTATGGATGATATGGAGTTGCCACTTTGTGGCTAATTCCATACCGGACCATGGTAGAGTAAAGCTGTTTGTTGTAGAAGTGAGTGCCCCCATCACTGATTAGTACTCTAGGGACACCAAACCTGCTGAAAATATATTTTTGGAGGAACTTCAGCACTGTCTTAGTATCATTAGTGGGTGTGGCAATGGCCTCTACCCATTTAGATACATAGTCGACTGCAACCAGAATATAAGTGTTTGAGTATGATGGTAGGAAAGGCCCCATGAAGTCAATACCCCATACATCAAACAACTCTATCTCCAAGATTTCTTGTTGAGGCATGGCATAACCATGAGACAGATTACCAGCTCTCTGGCAACTGTCACAGTTACGTACAAACTCTCGGGAATCTCTATAGAGGGTAGGCCAGTAGAAGCCACATTGGAGGACCTTGGTGGCTGTTCGCTCACCTCCGAAATGTCCTCCATATTGTGACCCATGGCAATGCCATAAGATCTTCTGTGCTTCTTCTCTAAGCACACACCTTCTGATTATTCCATCTGCACACCTTTTAAAGAGATAGGGTTCATCCTACAAGTAATACTTTGCATTAGTAATTAATTTTTTCTTTTGTTTCCTGCTGTACTCCTTGGGTATGAACCTTGCAGCTTTATAATTTGCAATGTCTGCAAACCATGGTGTTTCCTGAATGGCAAACAAATGCTCATCCGGAAAGGTTTCAGAGATTTCAATAGAGGGAAAGGACACCCCTTCTACTGGCTCTATCCGGGACAGATGATCATCCACTTGGTTTTCTGTCCCTTTTCTGTCTCTTATTTCTATATCAAACTCTTACAGAAGCAACACCCATCTTATGAACCTGGGTTTTGAATCCTGCTTTGTAAGTAGATATTTAAAAGCAGCATGGTCAGTGTACACAATCACTTTTGATCCTACTAAGTATGATCTAAACTTGTCAATGGCATAAACCACTGCAAGCAATTCCTTTTCTGTGGTTGTGTAATTTTTTTGGGCATCATTTAAAACACGGCTAGCATAATAAATGACATGCAAGAGCTTGTCGTGCCTCTGCCCCAATACTGCACTAATGGCATGGTCACTGGCATCACACATTAATTCGAATGGTAATGTCCAGTCTGGTGCAGAAATAACTGGTGCTGTGACCAGCTTAGCTTTCAGGGTTTCAAACGCATGTAGACACTCTGTGTCAAACACAAATGGCGTGTCAGCACCTAGCAGATTGCTCAGAGGTTTTGCGATTTTTGAAAAATCCTTTATAAACCTCCTATAGAATCCTGCATGCCCCAGAAAGCTTTTGATTGCCTTAACATTGGCAGGTGGTGGTAATTTTTCAATTACTTCCACTTTAGCTTGATCCACCTCTATTCCCTTGTTTGAAATTTTATGCCCAAGGACAATCCCTTTAGTCACCATAAAGTGACATTTTTTCCAGTTTAAAACCAGGTTAGTCTCTTGGCATCTTTTCAGAACTAGTGTCAGGTGATCAAGACAGGAGCTGAATGAGTCTCCATATACTGAGAAGTCATCCATGAAGACTTCCAGAAAATTTTCCACCATATCAGAAAAAATAGAGAGCATGCATCTCTGAAAGGTTGCAGGTGCATTACATAGCCCAAATGGCATCCTTCTGTAGGCAAATACTCCAGATGGATATGTAAATGCAGTTTTCTCTTGATCTTGGGGATCTACTGCAATTTGGTTGTAACCTGAATAGCCATCCAAAAAGCAGTAAAAATCATGACCTACTAGTCTCTCTAGCATCTGGTCTATGAATGGTAAAGGAAAATGATCCTTTCTGGTGGCTGTATTGAGCCTTCTGTAGTCAATACACATGCGCCACCCTGTAACTGTTCTTGTAGGAACCAGTTCATTTTTTTCATTATGAACCACTGTCATGCCTCCCTTTTTGGGGATAACTTGAACAGGGCTCACCCAGGGGCTATCAGAAATAGGATAAATAATCCCAGCGTCCAGTAACTTGGTGACCTCTTTCTGCACCACTTCCTTCATGGCTGGATTTAACCGCCTCTGTGGTTGAACCACTGGCTTAGCATCATCCTCCAATAGGATCTTGTGCATGCATCTAGTTGGGCTTATGCCCTTAAGGTCACTTATGGACCACCCAAGAGCTATCTTGTGTGTCCTTAGCACTTGGAGTAGTGCTTCCTCTTCCTGTGAATTCAAAGTAGAGCTTATGATCACTGGAAAAGTGTCGCCTTCTCCCAGAAATGCATATTTCAGGGATGGTGGTAATGGTTTGAGCTCGGGTTTAGGAGGCTTTTCCTCTTCCTGAGGAAGTTTCAGAGGCTCTTTCAATTCCTCTGAATCCTCCAGATCAGGCTGAACATCTTTAAAGATGTCTTCCAGCTCTGATTCGAGACTCTCAGCCATGCTGATCTCCTCTACCAAAGAGTCAATAAGATCAACTTTCATGCAGTCTTTCGGTGTGTCTGGATGCTGCATGGCTTTGACAGCATTCACCTTAAACTCATCCTCATTGACTCTCAGGGTTACTTCCCCCTTTTGAACATCAATGAAAGTTCGTCCAGTTGCTAGGAAAGGTCTTCCTAGAATGAGAGTAACACTCTTGTGCTCCTCCATTTCCAGCACTACAAAGTCAGTGGGGAAGGTGAATGGCCCAACCCTGACAATAATGTCTTCAATCATGCCTGATGGGTACTTAATGGAGCCATCAGCAAGTTGGAGACATATCCAGGTTGGTTTGACTTCTTCAGTTAAACCAATTTTTCTGATAGTAGATGCAGGTATTAGATTGATACTTGCCCTAAGATCACATAAAGCTGTCTTGGTGCAATTACCCTCTAATGTGCATGGTATCATGAAGCTCCTGGGATCTTTAAGCTTTTCTAGGAAGCTTTTCAGAATGACTGCACTGCATTCTTCAGTGAGGAGAACTCTTTTAGTTTCTCTCCAATCCTTCTTATGACTCAAGATCACTTTCATGAACTTGGCATAAGAAGGTATTTGCTCAAGTGCCTCTACAAATAGAATATTTATTTCAAGAGTCCTGAGATAATCTGCAAAGCGTGCAAATTGCCTATCCTGCTTCTCTTGGCGGAGTTTTTGAGGATAAGGCATTTTAGCTTTGTATTCTTCAACCTTGGTTGCTGCAGGTTTATTTCCTACAGAGGTGGTTGGAGAAGCCTTTTTAAAGGGGTTGTTATCAGCACTTGTGTGTGTCTGATCCCTCACTGGCGTTTGAATGCCAGGGGTGGAAGCTGCATTGGCATTGGACGCCAACTCCTTACCTGTTCCTGGCGTTTGAACGCCAAAACTGAGCTTCCTTTGGGCGTTTAACACCAACTCCTTGCTTGTTTGTGGCGTTTGAACGCCAGGACTGAGCATGGGTTGGGCGTTTAACGCCAACTCTCCATCCTTTTCTGGCGTTTGAGCGCCAGAATCATTCCTCTCTAGGCTCTTACTGTCCTCAGAGGGATTTTGGATAATATTTTGCTCATCCTCTGTCAGTTGTTCTTTCCTTGGCTTTCTGCTGTTCTGAAGCGAGGTATTTAATGTTTTTCCACTTCTTAATTGAACTGCCTGGCACTCTTCTGTTATCTGCTTTGATAACTACTGTTTTATCTGATTCAATTGTGCCTCCATATTTTTATTAGCATTTTTAGTGTCTTGTAGCATCTCCTTGAATTCTGCTAGCTGTTTTGTTAGAAAGCACAATTGTTGATTGAGTTAAGCAACTTGTTCTGGAGGACCAAGTTCAGTAGATACTGCTTTGGCTTCTTCTTTTATGGAGGACCCATTACTTATGTACAGATGCTGGTTTCTGGCAACTATATCAATAAGCTCTTGAGCCTCTTCAATAGTTTTCCTCATGTGTATAGATCCACCAGCTGAGTGGTCTAGGGACATCTGAGCTCCTTCTGTAAGCCCATAGTAGAAGATGTCTAACTGCACCCACTCTGAAAACATTTTAGAGGGGCATTTCCTTAGCATCCCTCTGTACCTTTCCCAGGCATTATAAAGGGATTCATCATCCTCTTGTTTAAAGCCTTGGATATCCAGCCTTAGCTGTGTCATCCTTTTTGGAGGGAAATATTGATTCAGGAATTTGTCTGATAACTGTTTCCATGTCCTTATGCTTGCTGTGGGTTGGTTATTTAACCACCTTTTAGCTTGATCTTTTACAGCAAACGGAAATAGTAACAGTCTGTATACATCCTGATCTACCTCCTTGTCATGTACTGTGTCAGCAATTTGCAAGAATTGTGCCAGAAACTCAGTAGGTTCTTCCTGTGGAAGACTGGAATACTGGCAGTTTTGCTGCACCATGACAATGAGCTAAGGATTTAGCTCAAAATTGTCTGCTTTGATGGAGGGTATACAGATACTACTCCCATATGTAGCAGTAGTGGGGTTAGCATATGACCCCAGAGTCCTTCTGGACTGTTCATTTCCACTTAGATCCATGACGGAGAAAGGGAAATGATGTGAATTGCAAGTAAAATATATTTTTATTTTTTTTGTTTTATTTAATTAAAAATAACCGGAAAAAATGAAATAAAATAAAGTAAAATAATTAGAAAATAAAATATAGATTTCAAAAATTAAAAGAAAAAAGAAAATAAAAAGAAATTTGAATGTTGAATTGACTAATTAATTGAAAAGATTTGAAAATTTTTGAATAAGATTTTGAATTTTGAAAAGATTTGATTTTTAAAATAAAATTCTGAATTTTTAAAGGTAATTTTCGAAAAATCAGTTAAAATAAAGGGAAAAGATATTTTTGAATTCAATGAGGAAAGAGAAAAAAAATAAAAAGACACAAAACTTAAAATTTTTAGATCCAATGCTCCTTATTTTCGAAAATTTTGGAGGGAAAACACTAAGGAATACCAAACTTAAAAATTTTAAGATCAAAATACAAAGAAGACTCAAGAACACCTTGAAGACTAACAAGAACAACAAGAACAAGATTCAAAGATTCAGGAACATAAAAGGGAACACCAAACTTAAAACTTTTAGAAAACTAAGAACAACTTTTTGAAAATTAAAGAAAAATAACAAGAGAACACCAAACTTAAAAGTTTGGCACCAGATTTAATCAAAGAAAAATTATTTTTGAAAAAGTTTTAAAAGAAAAATTCCTAATTACCAGGAACATAAACACAACGCTCTAGCCAATTGTGTTATAAATTTAAAGTGTTTTAATAAGGTATTTAATGTATAATTTTTTTTTGAAAAATGATATTTTGAAAAAGCACAAGAAAAACAAGAAAAATCACAAAACAAGAAAAACTAAAGATCAAACAAGGAAAATAAACAAGAACAACTTGAAGATTAAGAAAGAACAATGAATATAAATTCGAAAATTTAAAAGAAATTAAAAAACATGCAATTGACACCAAACTTAAAATATGAAACTAAACTCAAACAGGAAAACTCAATTATTAGTTTGTAAAAATTTTTGAAAAATTTAAAAAGAGAAAATAGGAATTAAAAAAAAATTCAACCAAAAACAATGATAGAAGACTCTAAACCAAAAAAAGAAAAATTTTTCCTAATCTAAGCAACAAAATAAACTGTCAGTTGTCCAAACTCAAACAATCCCCGGCAACGGCACCAAAAACTTGGTGCACGAATTGTAAATCACACTTTTCACAACTCGTACCACTAACCAGCAAGTGCACTGGGTCGTCCAAGTAATACCTTACGTGAGTAAGGGTCGAATCCCACGGAGATTGTTAGCTTGAAGTAATCTATGGTTATCTTATAATTCTTAGTCAGGATATCAATTATAATTATCAGTTTGGATTGCGAAAAATAAAAGAGCATGAATTAAATACTTGTTATGCAGTAATGGAGAATATGTTGGAGTTTTGGAGATGTTTTGTCTTCTGAATCTCTGCTTTCCCCCTGTCTTCTTCTTCACGCACGCAAGGTTCCTCCTTTGGCAAGCTGTGTGTTGGTGGATCACCGTTGTCAATGGCTACCATCCGTCCTCTCAGTGAAAATGGTCCAGGTGCGCTGTCACCGCACGGCTAATCATCTGTCGGTTCTCACTCATGCTGGAATAGGATCCATTGATCCATTGTCAGGCTTGTGATCAAATTTGGGGTTTGTAAGGTGCTTGATGGAATTGGAAAGTTGAAACCTTGAGGTTGATATAAGATTAGTGTGCGGATATTGAGCACATCGTTTTAACTCCATCCTGTTTTCTAGCCTTTGATGCCTTGCCCTACTATCACATGATTGACCCATGTTATCTTTTGCATTGAGCCTATCTTGTAACGTTTGCCTGGCAGTTACACTCCTACCTTTGCATCCTTATGCTTATGATAATCAAAGTATTTGAAAATCGTATATATGATTATATTTTGAGATATTTTTGCTTCTTCTTTAAATGTGTTCAAGGGTGAACTGTTATGGAATTTCTTCCATTTTGTATCAATTTTCGAGGGCGAAAATTTTTAAAAGGTGGGTAGAATGTAAGGCCCAGAATCTTTGAAAAGTCTTATTATGATCAAGTCTCAAATCCTACAATTATTTATAGCCTTAATTTCGGAAATCATTTTTATTAAAGATAATTAAGGCAAGTTTTGATTTATTGGATTTGAGATAAGCTATGATTATTATCCAATTTTATAATTATTGGATTATTTTCCACATTCAGAGTATAAACTTGGTAATTGTGAAATAATAAGGATTTCCATATGATTTGAATTAAATAAGTAATATTTTCAATATTAATACTACTACTTTGGAAAATAAGGGATTTAATTATATTACTCCTAATTATTTGATTTGGGCATTTTATTGAAAGTAATTTGTAAAAATTGATGATTAAATAGTATTTTCTATATATAATTAGCGTTGGATTTAATTTGGGTTTCAATTACCATATTATTCCTATTTTTATGTGAAATTACTAAAATACCCCTAACCCTAATTTTAAAAAATGAAACCCTAACCCAGTAACCCGTACCCGACCCGGTTTCCCCTTTCTCCCACACTCAGCAGACCTCTTCCCCCCTTTCTTCAATTCGATGCACAGCAGCCACAATGTTTCCCTCATCCAGCAACAGCAGCACCCCACGGTTTCTTTCCCTTTTCCATGAAAGAAATGAATCAGAAGCAAAAAGGGGGAGATGGAGTAGAGCTACGAACAGGGGAGGGACAAGCAGCGCTACTGTCGCCGGTCACCTCGCCGCCGTGCCCAGATCGTGTCCAGCCCTCGTCACCGCCATTCGTCCTCAGCCTCATCGCGTTCTTGCTTGACCGCTGCTGCTCCCATGTCCTCCAACGGCGCTGCTGTTGTCGCCAATAGAGCCGCCACGAAGAGGAGGAAGGGCGCTGCTTCGCGCCTCGCCGCCGTCGCTCCTCTGAAAGGGGCAAAAAGTGGTCGCCGCCAAGCATGACGGGTGGAGGAGAGGGAGAACTCGCGTCTGAGACTAGGAGGAGATGGGGTTTCGCCGCTGTTGGGGTCTCACCGCCGCCGTCCCCGTGGTGGCTGGTGTCGTCACTGGAGAAGACCACCGGAGTTGCTGTCTACCTCTGCCTCGGGGTTCTGCAAGTTTCCGGAGCCCACTGCCGCCAGAGCTGCCCAGAACCACCGCTGTGGCTGCCGCTGGGATTGTGAACGGAAGGAGGAGATGCTGTTTCCGTTACAGCCACTCCCGGAGGAGAAGTCAACCGCGCCGCCGTATCGAGTTGCCGGAGAACGCCACTGCCGCCACCGAGCTCCACTGGCGGTAAGGCTTTTAAGTTGAGTTTTCCTTCTGTTAAGTTTCCTGGAACTTCATTGTCACTGCGTGTGGTTCAGATCGCCGCTGCTGCTTGGGGCTGACTGCCGGACTGCTGCCGAGCCGGTTTGGAGACCGCCGCTGTTTCGGTTCAGCCGTTCCTTTGGTTCGGTAAGCGTTTCGATCTGAAAGCCCTCTAGTTACTGCTCTATTATACGTTGAGGAGTTGTAGCATTTGTTGTTATGAGAGTTAATCTCGGTTATTATTATATATTGCGATTAGAGTCGTTGTGGTTGCTGAGAAAATGGTTTGGAGCTGAGGTTTTGGTAGTCGGGATTTTGATTGTTGATTTCGGGTTGAGGCTGAAAGGACGCTGTGATGCCTTTGAGTTATGGAATTTGCGTTTTGAGGTAGGGGCGCTTTCCAAAAACTATAGTTTATTATTGGAATTATTACATATGGGTACTGATGTGAGATATTGTGTATTTGGTGATTGTATCTGCCTTATGTATTATTTGATTGACTCGAATGACTATGGATGTTGGTTTGGCCGAATTGTTGTGTGGCTTGTGAAATGTAATGTTTGAAGTTGATTCTTTAAAGATTTGAAATGAGTTTAATCCGTTGAGGATTGGTTTGAATTGAGTCAATTATTTTGATGATGTGGAAGATAGAATACTCTTGAAATTCAGCCTGTGTGGCTTTAATTGATTTGGTTTTGATAAATGATTCATTGCTGAACCGATTCTTTAAAGCTTTGGAAATGAGTTAAATCGGTTGATATTGAGTTGATTTTTGAAATGGCTTCCTTGAGATATGCCACTGAGGCGACTATTGGATTTAGCTTGCTTTTGAATTGATTTCTGGTTTTGAGCTGTTGAAAAGGAATGAGAAACAGTTTAGTTGGGACCCGAACCGGGTGGCAAAAGTCCAAGTTTTAGGGGAGGTGCTGCCGAAATTTCTATAGAACCCGAGTCCTTATTTGAAATGTTAATTGAGGAATTTTGAGTTTAATGCCTTTCCTATCTATTTTGAGGATTGTGAAATTATGGCTTCTTTATTACCTTTACTTAGAACAATTAAGAAAGCAATGAAGTTATGCTTTGAAAGAATTATTGAAAAGAGAATCATGATTTATCCTTATTTTCCAAGAAGAACAGTATGTCTTTGGGTACAAGTCATTTGAAAGAGAATCTTGCTTTGAGGCTGTTTTAAAAGGTAAAACGGGTTTATGTTTTTCTCTATTAAACACAAAGATTGTCCCTTGGGAGAGTTTTCGTGATTTTAAAAGGAATTGGATTTCGATTGATGAGCCTCATTATTTTGACGTTTTAAATAAGATTCAAAGTATCTTTTGAACTCTAGTTTAACACAACAAAAATGATTCTCTTATCAGTTTGAAACGCTTCAGATTTAATTATGGAATTGAAGCCGGTTTTGTTTAAGTAAAGGAAATGGTTTTGAAAGAAGTAAAGGTTACGTGACTCGGTTTGGCTTAGATCCTATTTTCTTACTCAAATCAGAAAGCCAATGTTTTAATGATTTTAAATGATTTTGGCGAAATGAGATATGTTATTCTCCCCTAAAGACTTGGGACTCTGCCGAAAAACTGTTGTTATAAAATCCCATTATTGGATGGGTGATTTTGAATGTTCCCAAAAAGAATCTTTAACTTTCCATGGTTTTGGAAGTTTTGGAAAGAGAATGCCGAGAGTGGCTTTATTTTAAAAAGGGAACTCACTTTGAGTAAATTTGGCTTATGAGCCTGAGATGATTTGAGAAATGAGATCTTTAAAGCCAAGGCTGAAAAGAGTTGAAACTCGATTTCAAAGTGAAATGAATTGAGGAAATGATTTATGGCTTAAATGCCGACTTTATGAATTTAATGATGTTGAATGGTGGAAGTGCTGTTTTGTTGTGAGCCGGAATGGCTGTGTATGTTTATACATATTGATTGGTTCTGGATTGAACCGTGAGCCGGAATGGCTGTGTATGATATGAATATTGGCTGGATGAGATTGATTGCATGTTTATGCTGAATCATTGATAAATGTGAATGTTGCACTTCCACTATCTGAGATACGAGTTTCCCTGGGTAGTAGCAGTGGCTAGCCACCACGTGCTCCAGGTTGAGACTTGATACTCTGTTGACCCTATGTCGTAAGTGTGGCCGGGCACTGTGAAAGCCCCGGATGAGCTCGCCCCCATAAATATTCACCAGTGATGGTGATGGATAAATATTCACCAGTGATGGTGATGGATAAATATTCACCAGTGAGGGTGATGGATATGGATCATGATTATGATCAAGTTTATGATGAGTATAACTCGAGTTGGGGATGCACGACAGAGGGACAGTCCAATGGTTAGCTACCAGGACTTGTCGGGTTGGCTCTATAACCGACAGATGATATCATCAGCCACTAGGGACAGGCATGCATCATATGCATTTGTGTGACATTGGTGGGGTGTGCATATTATACTTGGTTTGCCTATGTGATTAATTGCTAACGGTTCTACTTGTAATAACTGTTTGTTTGTGCTTGAACTTCCTATCTGTGTTTGCATCTGGGACTCTGTTGGATTTGTGGTGACTGGTTGTTGGTTGGATTGTTTGGGCCTAGGGCCGTGGTTGGAAAGAGATGAACTGATGGTTGATTTCGGTTTTGTGTTTCTGGTTTGGAATAAAATTATGAAAGGCTATTTTGGTTCCACATAGATAAACCGTTTTGAAAGGTTTTTGAGTTTTGAGAATTGAATGGTTCCTCTTTCAGTAAAGATTTTTGACTTTACTTTTATTGAAAACCGTGTTTTTGAAAAGAGGCATAAGAAGGTTATTAATCACTGGTACGGTTTATCTTCATGTATCCTATTACAGTAATTCCCAAAAACCCTCTACTGAGAACCCTTTCGAGGATGATGTTCTCACCCCCCTACATTTTTCCCCTTTCAGGATATGGGCGCAGAAGTTACGAAGAGTTCTTTTAATTGTTGTTGTGATGCTCTGTATTGTTTTAGTTATGGTTTATTGTACCCTCGCCTTTATCTTGATATATATTCTGTAAGAGGGATAGGAATTGTATTGGATTATGTTTGTAATATTATTTATATATATTTTGTATATATATGGATGTACTCTTTATGAGTTTTGTAAGTTGTATGGTATTTATGGACGTATGTTATCGGATGAAAGTTTTTTGGGAGCGGTATTGCGGTTTAAAGTTTCAAACAGGCTCATATTTTAGTATTAAATAAGATAAGTGTCGTCGTAATGTCCGACCTATCAGAGTCGCGCAGCCGGAAGCGTGAGCTTTGGTAGTTAGGGTGTTACATTATGGTATCAGAGCAGTTCTTCCTGTAGAGCCTGAGGAATGGACTGACTATGCTTCAGTTGCATACTCTGAGCGTTTGTCATGTATTAGGTCTTGTCGAATGACGAGAATTAGAGCTTTATGCACATGGCAGTCTATTGATTAACGCTGTTAGTCTTGCATTGCATAATTCCTGATATTAAGTTCGGCCGGCTTAATACTAGTGAATTATGTATATAAAAGCACTGATGGGTTATCATAGATGATATACAAGTTTCGAGTAAAGCGAATCGCGGGCTTTGGGGGAACGTTAGAAACTTTTTCTCGAGGCTATTCAGTTGTGTGTCTTGAATTCTGTTCGAGTCGACCTGTTCTTTTATATCCTAACTTGAAGTTCTTGTTTGGTACTCCTCTTGAAAAGTAATTTGATGTTTCCACTCTATTCCTCTATTCATATGCATTCTTGAATGATCTTAAGTGCATATGCTTGTTTAGAATCCTTGATGCATCTGTCTTCCTCTGTTTGAGTTCTTCTTGATTCAAGTATTCTTTGATATAGTCTTGAACTTGTCTTAATGTGCTGTGACTTTTAACTCCGGGTTCTGAGTCCATTCTTTGAGAAATTGTTGATTCAGTTTTTCTCTTACTTGACAGTGATCACAGCCAATTTTGAGATTTTATAAATTGCTGTTGATTAGATATATACTTTTCTATATATGAAACTTTGAGATTACTTATACAGTTTGACAACTATTTATTTCCAATACCCCGCCTGTACTTTTACTGGTTTATGAAACTGCATTTACCTTAAATTACAATTTGACCTTCTAGTAATTTTACTATAGTTCCACTGCACAACTTCATTTGATTATGTATTTGGGTATTTTTCAAAATTTTGGAAAGAAAGAATTTTTCACTTTTATCCCGGTTGAGTTTCGTTTGATAAACTTACTTAATTCATTTTGATTTGAGTTTGATTTAGCATACTACATAGTTTATGCCATTGTTGTTCTTTTGAAAATATTGGATTCATAGCTTTCTTCTTATGAACGGACTGGTTCCTTCTTAAGCTTTTCACCTCTATGAATGTCATACGTGATTCTATTTTTAACTAATCTTTTACATCTTGTGAACATTACCATTGATCTTGGTTTGTCCCCTCTTGTGAATCTCATCCTTATGTGGGTCAGTTTGATTCGTTTCAAGATAGTGCATTGTTTATTCTCCTATTATCTCTACAAGAGTTTTTAGTCAAAGATTTATCATTGAGAAATTACAAATGATTGAGTTGTCTTTTTCTATGACTTTTGTATTCTTTTGGATCAATTGAAAGCTTATTTGATGTCTCATGCCTAGTGGATCTTGTTTGAACTATTTTGGTTTAAGATCCTTTCTTGCAAGGCTTGACTCATTTTTAGTACATCTTAAACTTCTTGAATGTTCTTCTGAGATGGGGATTTCAAGAACACTTTTGGAGTATTGTTTTGGACTTTTTAAAGAAGTTTTGAATTCTCTTGTAAGAAGTTTTAAACGGAATTTATTTTCTGTTTCTTGATTTAGATTGAAACCATTGTTCAATATTGATGAAGTTAATTTAAAAATTGGCATGCGCTATTTTAAATGAGGTTTTGGAAAGTTTCCTTATTTAGTGGAAACCGGTTTGTTTGTAACGCACCACTTATTTCCTTTACCAAATGGTAAGCAAATTTTTACTTCGGAGTTTCTTTTCTAAACAGAGTTTAACTTCCTCTTTTGTACTTGCTATAAATGTTATACACGCTTGTTTGAATATGAAATTTTGAGGATTATGAACAAGCATTTGATTACTTCCGAGTTTTTATGAACTGCTTTTGGTTAAGTTGTGCATCTAATTATCTTTCTAAAATATTTGAGGAAATATTTTAGCTCTTAGCCAAAGTTGTGTGCATTTTGTTTTTGGAAACTCTACATAATCTACTTCAACATGAAATTGTATTGAAGTAAAGCCACGTTTATGCTTTTGTTACTCTCTTGAAGGATGTTTGTTGTTTAACTTCTCTTTCAGACTGCGAAGTGATATTTTTACAAGTTTTTGATTATTTTAAGAACAATGTATTCGAAAGTATCGTAATTATGCTCTTGAGTTCCGTGAGCTTGGCTTGGGTCTGAGATATTCATTTCTGTAACCTTTTACTTCTTCGACTCATCTTGAAATTGTTTCAAACTAATGCGCTGATTCTCCTTCCTATTGATCCTATTGAATTTCCTTGATCCAAGGATTATCTTGAAGTTGTCAATTGAATTGTGTTTAGCAAACTTCATTGCTTGAGCATCCTTGTTTATCTAGAATTGGATACACTCGCTCAAATCTATGAGTATCATTGTTGACATTTATCTCTCATTTCTAAATCTTGTATCCTTCTGAGTAGACTCGAGAATTGTTTTGGTATCACGTGCGACTTGTAGACGTAGTAACGCGATACGTTAGTTCTTTAAGATGTGACGTGTATACGGAAGTTGAAGCGGTAGGTGTGCAACGTATGAGTTGTGGGCATTTTGTTCCTTGCGAACGGGTTTGTGATTGTCAGGCTTGTGATCAAATTTGGGGTTTGTAAGGTGCTTGATGGAATTGGAAAGTTGAAACCTTGAGGTTGATATAAGATTAGTGTGCGGATATTGAGCACATCGTTTTAACTCCATCCTGTTTTCTAGCCTTTGATGCCTTGCCCTACTATCACATGATTGACCCATGTTATCTTTTGCATTGAGCCTATCTTGTAACGTTTGCCTGGCAGTTACACTCCTACCTTTGCATCCTTATGCTTATGATAATCAAAGTATTTGAAAATCGTATATATGATTATATTTTGAGATATTTTTGCTTCTTCTTTAAATGTGTTCAAGGGTGAACTGTTATGGAATTTCTTCCATTTTGTATCAATTTTCGAGGGCGAAAATTTTTAAAAGGTGGGTAGAATGTAAGGCCCAGAATCTTTGAAAAGTCTTATTATGATCAAGTCTCAAATCCTACAATTATTTATAGCCTTAATTTCGGAAATCATTTTTATTAAAGATAATTAAGGCAAGTTTTGATTTATTGGATTTGAGATAAGCTATGATTATTATCCAATTTTATAATTATTGGATTATTTTCCACATTCAGAGTATAAACTTGGTAATTGTGAAATAATAAGGATTTCCATATGATTTGAATTAAATAAGTAATATTTTCAATATTAATACTACTACTTTGGAAAATAAGGGATTTAATTATATTACTCCTAATTATTTGATTTGGGCATTTTATTGAAAGTAATTTGTAAAAATTGATGATTAAATAGTATTTTCTATATATAATTAGCGTTGGATTTAATTTGGGTTTTAATTACCATATTATTCCTATTTTTATGTGAAATTACTAAAATGCCCCTAACCCTAATTTTAAAAAATGAAACCCTAACCCAGTAACCCGTACCCGACCCGGTTTCCCCTTTCTCCCACACTCAGCAGACCTCTTCCCCCCCTTTCTTCAATTCGATGCACAGCAGCCACAATGTTTCCCTCATCCAGCAACAGCAGCACCCCACGGTTTCTTTCCCTTTTCCATGAAAGAAATGAATCAGAAGCAAAAAGGGGGAGATGGAGCAGAGCTACGAACAGGGGAGGGACAAGCAGCGCTACTGTCGCCGGTCACCTCGCCGCCGTGCCCAGATCGCGTCCAGCCCTCGTCACCGCCATTCGCCCTCAGCCTCATCGCGTTCTTGCTTGACCGCTGCTGCTCCCATGTCCTCCAACGGCGCTGCTGTTGTCGCCAATAGAGCCGCCACGAAGAGGAGGAAGGGCGCTGCTTCGCGCCTCGCCGCCGTCGCTCCTCTGAAAGGGGCAAAAAGTGGTCGCCGCCAAGCATGACGGGTGGAGGAGAGGGAGAACTCGCGTCTGAGACTAGGAGGAGATGGGGTTTCGCCGCTGTTGGGGTCTCACCGCCGCCGTCCCCGTGGTGGCTGGTGTCGTCACTGGAGAAGACCACCGGAGTTGCTGTCTACCTCTGCCTCGGGGTTCTGCAAGTTTCCGGAGCCCACTGCCGCCAGAGCTGCCCAGAACCACCGCTGTGGCTGCCGCTGGGATTGTGAACGGAAGGAGGAGATGCTGTTTCCGTTACAGCCACTCCCGGAGGAGAAGTCAACCGCGCCGCCGTATCGAGTTGCCGGAGAACGCCACTGCCGCCACCGAGCTCCACTGGCGGTAAGGCTTTTAAGTTGAGTTTTCCTTCTGTTAAGTTTCCTGGAACTTCATTGTCGCTGCGTGTGGTTCAGATCGCCGCTGCTGCTTGGGGCTGACTGCCGGGCTGCTGCTGAGCCGGTTCGGAGACCGCCGCTGTTTCGGTTCAGCCGTTCCTTTGGTTCGGTAAGCGTTTCGATCTGAAAGCCCTCTAGTTATTGCTCTATTATACGTTGAGGAGTTGTAGCATTTGTTGTTATGAGAGTTAATCTCGGTTATTATTATATATTGTGATTAGAGTCGTTGTGGTTGCTGAGAAAACGGTTTGGAGCTGAGGTTTTGGTAGTCGGGATTTTGATTGTTGATTTCGGGTTGAGGCTGAAAGGACGCTGTGATGCCTTTGAGTTATGGAATTTGCGTTTTGAGGTAGGGGCGCTTTCCAAAAACTATAGTTTATTATTGGAATTATTACATATGGGTACTGATGTGAGATATTGTGTATTTGGTGATTGTATCTGCCTTATGTATTATTTGATTGACTCGAATGACTATGGATGTTGGTTTGGCCGAATTGTTGTGTGGCTTGTGAAATGTAATGTTTGAAGTTGATTCTTTAAAGATTTGAAATGAGTTTAATCCGTTGAGGATTGGTTTGAATTGAGTCAATTATTTTGATGATGTGGAAGATAGAATACTCTTGAAATTCAGCCTGTGTGGCTTTAATTGATTTGGTTTTGATAAATGATTCATTGCTGAACCGATTCTTTAAAGCTTTGGAAATGAGTTAAATCGGTTGATATTGAGTTGATTTTTGAAATGGCTTCCTTGAGATATGCCACTGAGGCGACTGTTGGATTTAGCTTGCTTTTGAATTGATTTCTGGTTTTGAGCTGTTGAAAAGGAATGAGAAACAGTTTAGTTGGGACCCGAACCGGGTGGCAAAAGTCCAAGTTTTAGGGGAGGTGCTGCCGAAATTTCTATAGAACCCGAGTCCTTATTTGAAATGTTAATTGAGGAATTTTGAGTTTAATGCCTTTCCTATCTATTTTGAGGATTGTGAAATTATGGCTTCTTTATTACCTTTACTTAGAACAATTAAGAAAGCAATGAAGTTATGCTTTGAAAGAATTATTGAAAAGAGAATCATGATTTATCCTTATTTTCCAAGAAGAACAGTATGTCTTTGGGTACAAGTCATTTGAAAGAGAATCTTGCTTTGAGGCTGTTTTAAAAGGTAAAACGGGTTTATGTTTTTCTCTATTAAACACAAAGATTGTCCCTTGGGAGAGTTTTCGTGATTTTAAAAGGAATTGGATTTCGATTGATGAGCCTCATTATTTTGACGTTTTAAATAAGATTCAAAGTATCTTTTGAACTCTAGTTTAACACAACAAAAATGATTCTCTTATCAGTTTGAAACGCTTCAGATTTAATTATGGAATTGAAGCCGGTTTTGTTTAAGTAAAGGAAATGGTTTTGAAAGAAGTAAAGGTTACGTGACTCGGTTTGGCTTAGATCCTATTTTCTTACTCAAATCAGAAAGCCAATGTTTTAATGATTTTAAATGATTTTGGCGAAATGAGATATGTTATTCTCCCCTAAAGACTTGGGACTCTGCCGAAAAACTGTTGTTATAAAATCCCATTATTGGATGGGTGATTTTGAATGTTCCCAAAAAGAATCTTTAACTTTCCATGGTTTTGGAAGTTTTGGAAAGAGAATGCCGAGAGTGGCTTTATTTTAAAAAGGGAACTCACTTTGAGTAAATTTGGCTTATGAGCCTGAGATGATTTGAGAAATGAGATCTTTAAAGCCAAGGCTGAAAAGAGTTGAAACTCGATTTCAAAGTGAAATGAATTGAGGAAATGATTTATGGCTTAAATGCCGACTTTATGAATTTAATGATGTTGAATGGTGGAAGTGCTGTTTTGTTGTGAGCCGGAATGGCTGTGTATGTTTATACATATTGATTGGTTCTGGATTGAACCGTGAGCCGGAATGGCTGTGTATGATATGAATATTGGCTGGATGAGATTGATTGCATGTTTATGCTGAATCATTGATAAATGTGAATGTTGCACTTCCACTATCTGAGATACGAGTTTCCCTGGGTAGTAGCAGTGGCTAGCCACCACGTGCTCCAGGTTGAGACTTGATACTCTGTTGACCCTATGTCGTAAGTGTGGCCGGGCACTGTGAAAGCCCCGGATGAGCTCGCCCCCATAAATATTCACCAGTGATGGTGATGGATAAATATTCACCAGTGATGGTGATGGATAAATATTCACCAGTGAGGGTGATGGATATGGATCATGATTATGATCAAGTTTATGATGAGTATAACTCGAGTTGGGGATGCACGACAGAGGGACAGTCCAATGGTTAGCTACCAGGACTTGTCGGGTTGGCTCTATAACCGACAGATGATATCATCAGCCACTAGGGACAGGCATGCATCATATGCATTTGTGTGACATTGGTGGGGTGTGCATATTATACTTGGTTTGCCTATGTGATTAATTGCTAACGGTTCTACTTGTAATAACTGTTTGTTTGTGCTTGAACTTCCTATCTGTGTTTGCATCTGGGACTCTGTTGGATTTGTGGTGACTGGTTGTTGGTTGGATTGTTTGGGCCTAGGGCCGTGGTTGGAAAGAGATGAACTGATGGTTGATTTCGGTTTTGTGTTTCTGGTTTGGAATAAAATTATGAAAGGCTATTTTGGTTCCACATAGATAAACCGTTTTGAAAGGTTTTTGAGTTTTGAGAATTGAATGGTTCCTCTTTCAGTAAAGATTTTTGACTTTACTTTTATTGAAAACCGTGTTTTTGAAAAGAGGCATAAGAAGGTTATTAATCACTGGTACGGTTTATCTTCATGTATCCTATTACAGTAATTCCCAAAAACCCTCTAATGAGAACCCTTTCGAGGATGATGTTCTCACCCCCCTACATTTTTCCCCTTTCAGGATATGGGCGCAGAAGTTACGAAGAGTTCTTTTAATTGTTGTTGTGATGCTCTGTATTGTTTTAGTTATGGTTTATTGTACCCTCGCCTTTATCTTGATATATATTCTGTAAGAGGGATAGGAATTGTATTGGATTATGTTTGTAATATTATTTATATATATTTTGTATATATATGGATGTACTCTTTATGAGTTTTGTATGTTGTATGGTATTTATGGACGTATGTTATCGGATGAAAGTTTTTTGGGAGCGGTATTGCGGTTTAAAGTTTCAAACAGGCTCATATTTTAGTATTAAATAAGATAAGTGTCGTCGTAATGTCCGACCTATCAGAGTCGCGCAGCCGGAAGCGTGAGCTTTGGTAGTTAGGGTGTTACATCTAGGCTGTTTCCAGAGTTAAACCCCAGGTTGTAACTTGTTTCTGGCGTTTAACTCCAACTTGTAACCTGTTTCTGGTGTTTAACGCCAGAATGCAACATGGAACTGGCGTTGAACGCCAGTTTACGTTATTTATCCTTGAGCAAAGTATGGACTATTATATATTGCTGGAAAGCCCTGGATGTCTAATTTCCAACGCAATTGAGAGCGCACTATTTGAACTTTTGTAGCTCTCGAAAATCCATTTCGAATGCAGGGAGGTCAGAATCCAACAGCATCTGCAGTCCTTTTTCAGCCTGAATCAGATTTTTGCTCAGCTCCCTCAATTTCAGCCAGAAAATACCTGAAATCATAGAAAAATACACAAACTCATAGTAAAGTCCAGAAATATGAATTTTGCCTAGAAACTAATAAAAATATACTAAAAACTAACTAAAACATGCTAAAAACTACATGAAATTACCCCCAAAAAAGCGTATAAAATATCCGCTCATCACTTTCCAATTGTGACTCTGAATAAGGATTGAAGATATAAAAGAGTAGAGATGATAATTGAAATAAAATTGGAAGCGATTAAATAAACAATATGATTTAAATGGAAAAATACTATGAAATAAATGAAAATATAAGAATCCTAATTTAAAGGAACATTGAACCTGAGAAGAAGTTGAAATCCTAATCCTAAAACTTAAGAGAGAGGAGAGAGCCTCTCTCTAAAACTACATCTAAAACCTAAAATTATGTATATTGAATGTTCCATCCATCGTACTCATCGTTCTCTTTGATTCCCCCATTCTCTAGCTTATATTCTGTGTTTCTAGCTTGAATTTGGGTCGAAAAAGGGTCCAGAAATCGCTGAGGGCATTTTCTGTAGATTTCTGCACGTGGCGTCCGTCACGCGTGCAGGTGGGTCACGCATTCGCGTGGTTTGGAGTTTTTCCTTGTTCACGTACGCGTCGGTCACGCGTACGTGTCATTTACGTTTTGCTCAAGGGACGCGTCCGCGTCGTCCACGCGTACGCGTCGCTGTCATTTTGCGCTAGGCACGCGTCCGCATCGTCCATGCGTGCGCGTCGCTGCCTTTTTCTTCAAAACTCCATTTTTGTGCTTTCCTTCCATTTTTGTATGTTTTCTTTCTGTCCTCTAGGCCATTCCTGCCCTATGAAGCCTAAAAATACTTAACACACAGATCACGGCATCGAATGGTAATTAAGGATAATTAAAATTAATATTTTTAAAGCATAGGAAACATGTTTTCATATATATCATAAAATAAGGAAGGAAAAGTAAAACCATGCAATTCATATGAATAAGTGGGTGAAGAATTAATAAAAACACTCAATTTTGAGCACAAGATGAATCATAAAATAGGGATTTATCAACCTCTCCACACTTAAACAATAGCATGTCCTCATGCTAAATCCAAGAGAAAAGAGTAAAGGTAGAATGGTTGAATCTTATGCAATGCAACCTATTCTAAATGCAAGCTTCCTAAATGAATCATGCAATTCTAGTTATCATCCACCTATATATATATAGAGCTTACATGTGGTTAATTTGATTCATAATTTCAAGGAATCATATATGCATTGCCAAACCTAAATCATGTTAAAGCACTTTCACAATTGAGTTGGGTTAAAGTATTTCACAAACTTGCAAGACAATTAAATAATTAAATCTGGATATATGGAGATGAGCTATTGAACCCTCATTGGATTTTGTGTTTACTCTCTAATCACTCAGTGTTTGGGGGTAATCACTCTATTCTTTTCTATTCATGCTTTCTAAAACTTTGTTCTTCATCTAACCAATCAACAAACATCTAATGCATACATACAAATATCATGAGGTCTTTTCAAGGTTATAATAGGGTCAAGGTAAAGGTGAGGCTATATATAAGGCTAAGTGAGCAATAAGTTGAATTCTTGATTAGTCTAAGATCTCACATAACATATACATTCTCTATAAAAATTTAAAGTTATCCTGGTCTTCCCAATTTTTTCACTTTTGTATTACATACTCATGTACCACTTTTTGGTTTTACTTCTATGTGCATTGATTTCTCTACTAAGCTCATTATTAGGGTAAGTTTGTCCACTTATTTATTTATTTAATTAAAAAGGATTTTTTTAAACATAAACATATATCAATGCGCATGGTATTTTAGTTTAATTTGGTTTCACATGAGCATGCTCCCAAACTTCTGATTATTCTTATTAAATCAATCCTTTCCTATCAATCCATGTTCCCATGTTTCCCCACACTTAATTGATACATAATCTCTATCTTAAGCTAACCAAGGATTCAACTTGGGAATTTTTTTTAAATTTATTTTTCTGCTTAAGGCTAGTGATATGGTTATAGAATAGAAGGGGATTAAAAGGCTCAAGGGGGCTAACAAGGGTGATGTAGGAGGTAGGCTTATTTGGGATAAGTGAGGAAAAATGTAAATGATGGCCTCAATCATATGTGGGTATGTATCTACATTCTATATTGGACATATAGATTAAAACAAAGTAAAGATTACAAGCATAGAAAAGAAGTACAAAACACACAGGAATGAAATTTATGGTTGAATGTAACCATACAATTAAGCTCAAAAACTCACAGGTTGTGTGTTCTTTGGCTCAAAAACCATATATCAGTTATGTATGTCATGCAAGTAGAAAACAAGAGTTCCCATTATTCTCAATGTGAATCTTTGAGTGGCTTTTATAAAAATAGGTATTTTCCTTGAAAAAAAAATGTTATCAAATTAATCAACATTTATTGCTATATATATACAGTGTATGAATTGTTGTGATTTTGTTAAACTAAAAGTTTATAGTTTACTCTTTTATTTCCAATTAAACCAAATTATCATATGCAAAATGGGTAAACTAAACTAATTAATCCATATTTTCTATATCACAAGTTAATAAGCTAAAAGCGCAACTAAACTAAATATCTAAGATATATATAAACCAAAGTGTGAAATGCAGAAATACAGTAAAAGAAAAATGTGCAAGTACTGAAAGATAAATAAGATAAGATAAAATAAAAATAAAAATACAGAAAATAAACAAAATAGGATAAAAGAGAGTCTGAAAAGTGGTTCACCAAAATAAAGTTCGCTAGAGATGGCGACCTCCCCATACTTAAATAAAAACATCGTCCTCGATGCTCAATCAAGCTGGGTGTGAAGGAGTGTCATCTCTGGAAGGATGTGCTGTAGGTGTCTCTGTGGTGGTCTGAGGCTCTACAGTCTAGATGAGTGTCGGAGGGTCTGCCTGCTGAAGTGGAGGCTCTGACTGTAGAGGGATCACTGGATCAGCCGGCTGTATCTGATGGGACTCCTCATGATATGGCGCAGCCTGCTTTGGTCTTGCCTGCTCAGCCTTTGCACGTGCCTCCTCCTCAAGATCGTCCGCCTCCACATCAGATGGCTCCGATGGTGTGTCAGGTTCGGAGGGGATGTCACTGCCGGATCGGATCATCAACTTTAAGTGCTCATAGCACCGCTTGTTGCGACGCTTCATACGATCCAATCGTGCGAAGAGTCGGTGCACGAGGTGATAAATGGGCTCGGGGGCAGATGAGGGTGCAGTGGTGGTGGCTGGGGCAGTGGATGCAGAAGGGGCAGCAGAGGATGTGGCTGTCTCAGCAGAAGCAGTGAGAAATGGAGGTCTGTAGCCTAAAGCCTGAAACTTCCTGCTATGAGAGATGATCTTCTTGCAGTCGGTGGCGGTTGGCTTTTCATCTGTGAGCTCCCAGGGCACCTCAACCCGGCGGCCTAGCTGAGTGATCAAGTATGGGAAAGGGAGGGTGCCTCTGACATGGACTTTGGCCATGTAGTACCTGATGAAGCGCGGGGGGGGGGGGGGAGGATATAAGTCCTTTCCCTCCATCACACACCAGATGAGAGTGATCATGGCTGCTGACACCTCTGTCTCATGAGTGCTCGGCATCACGTAGTTACTTAGGATCTTTCGCCAAAGCCGAGCCTCATCGTTCAGGTAGATAATCTTTATTCCTTTTGGGGCCACTGTGGACTTGCCCATGACTCATGGGACAGTGAAATCAATAGCTATTCTCTACTTCACTGCGTCCCAGTCAAATCGCATGAATCTCATATCCTCTTCAGCTTTTTGGTAACTGTTCTGAGGGTTACCTGAAACTGGAGGTCGATCTTGGTTGAGATCCTCTGTACGGATCGGTACCGACGTGTCCGGCTGGTGGGAGACGGCCGGAGCTGTCGTGTCCGACTTGTTGATCTGGCTACACTGCTGATCCTTCGTCACTGGAGGGTGGGGGGTACCTGCAAGAGACTCCGATGCTTAAGTTAGCATGGGTATTAAACAGGTTTTTAGTAGAATCAGAGTATGAGTTATACCTGGGTGCTCCAATGTATTTATAGTAGTTGTAGAGTGACCTTTCTAGATAAGATAAGTTAGTTATCTTATCTTATCTTTATCTTTGAGTTGAGGTCAACTTATTGATGAGCGGATAATTTATACGCTTTTTGGCATTATTTCTAGTATGTTTTTAGTAGGATCTACTTACTTTTAGGGATGTTTTCATTAGTTTTTATGTTAAATTCACATTTCTGGACTTTACTATGAGTTTGTGTGTTTTTCTGTGATTTCAGGTATTTTCTGGCTGAAATTGAGGGACTTGAGCAGAAATCAGATTCAGAGGTTGAAGAAGGACTGCTGATGCTGTTGGATTCTGAACTCCCTGCACTCAAAGTGAATTTTCTGGAGCTACAGAACTCGAAATGGCGTGCTTCCAATTGCGTTGGAAAGTAGACATCCAGGGCTTTCCAGAAATATATAATAGTCCATACTTTGGCCAAGAATAGACGACGTAAACTGGCGTTCAACGCCAACTTTCTACCCAAATCTGGCATCCAGCGCCAGAAAAGGAGCCAAAACCAGAGTTGAATACCCAAACTGGCACAAAAACTGGCGTTCAACTCCAAGAAGGACCTCTACACGTGCAACACTCAAGCCCAGCCCAAGCACACACCAAGTGGGCCCCGGAAGTGGATTTATGCATCAATTACTTACTCATGTAAACCCTAGTGACTAGTTTATTATAAATAGGACCTTTTACTATTGTATTAGGCATCTTTGATCAGTTGTATGCTATCTTAGATCACATTTAGGGGGCTGGCCATCTCGGCCATGCCTGGACCTTCACTTATGTATTTTAACGGTAGAGTTTCTACACTCCATAGATTAAGGTGTGGAGCTCTGCTGTTCCTCAAAAATTAATGCAAAGTACTACTGTTTTCTATTCAATTCATCTTATTTCGCTTCTAAGATATCCATTCGCACCCAAGAACGTGATGAAGGTGATGATTATGTGTGACGCTCATCACCATCTCCCCTATGAACACGTTCCTGACAAACACTTCCGTTCTACATGAAATAAGCTAGAATGAATATCTCTTAGATCTCTTAACCGGAATCTTCGTGGTGTAAGCTAGAATGATGGCGGCATTCAAGAGAATCCGGAAAGTCTAAACCTTGTCTGTGGTATTCCGAGTAGGATTCAATGATTGAATGACTGTGACGAGCTTCAAACTCGCGATTGTTGGGCGTTAGTGACAGACGCAAAAGGAGGGTGAATCCTATTCCAGCATGATCGAAAACCGACAGATGAATAGCCGTGCCGTGACAGGGTGCGTGAGCATATTATTCACTGAGAGGAGGGGATGTAGCCACTGACAACGGTGATGCCCTTGCATAAAGCCAGCCATGGAAAGGAGTAAGACTGATTGGATGAAGATAGCAGGAAAGCAGAGGTTCAGAGGAACGAAAGCATCTCCATTCGCTTATCTGAAATTCCTACCAATGCTTTACATAAGTATTTCTATCCCTATTCTATTAATTAATATTCGAAAACCACATAACTGTTTTATATCTGCCTAACTGAGATTTGCAAGGTGACCATAGCTTGCTTCATACCAACAATCTCCGTGGGATTCGACCCTTACTCACGTAAGGTATTACTTGGACGACCCAGTGCACTTGCTGGTTAGTTGTATCGAAGTTGTGACAAATTATGAATGTGTAATCACGATTACGCGTACCAAGTTGCTCACGTGCCAGGAATAGTTTGAGCCTGGACATCACAATTTCGTGCACCAAGTTTTTGGCGCCGTTGCCGGGGATTGTTCGTGTTTGGACAACTGACGGTTCATCCTGTTGCTCAGATTAGGTAATTTTATTTTTATTTTATTTTCAAAAATTTTTCAAAAATATTTCAAAATTTTCTCACATGTTTTCGAAAAAATTTTAGATTCAAAATTTTTAAAGAATGAATTCTAGTGTTTCATGAAGCATGTTGAAGCCTGGCTGGCTGTAAAGCCATGTCTAATTCCTTTGGGAATGAGTATGTCAGGCGTGTCATGTCTGAATTACATGCTGAAGCTTGGCTGGCCATTGGCCATGTCTAGTGTTTTGGACCGGAGCTTTCATTAAAAGCTTGGCTGGCTAGTGAGCCATGTCTAATTCCTGGACTGAAGCTTTAGACTAAGAATGCAAGATTCTTGGAATTCATATTAAAAATTTTGGAATCTTTATTTTTTCTTTTTCATATAATTTTCGAAAAAAAAATCCAAAAAAATTAGAAAATCATAAAAATCAAAAATATTTTTCTGTTTCTTGTTTGAGTCTCGAGTCATATCATAAGTTTGGTATCATTTGCATGTGCATCTTGCATTTTTCGAAAATTTCATGCATTCATAGTGTTCTTCATGATCTTCAAGTTGTTCTTGGTAAGTCTTCTTGTTTGATCTTGATGATTTTTTGTTTTGTGTTGTATGGTGTTTTTCATATGCATTCTTGAATTCTTAGTGCGTAAGCATTAAAGAATTCTAAGTTTGGTGTCTTGCATGTTTTCTTTGCATCAAAAATTTTTCAAAAATATGTTCTTGATGTTCATCTTAACATTCAAAGTGTTCTTGGTGTTCATCTTGACACTCATATCATTCATGCATGCATTCATTGTTTTGATCTAAAAATTTCATGCATTGCATCATTTTTCTTGTTTTTCCCTTACATCATAAAAAATTCAAAAATCAAAAAAATATCTCTCCCTTTTTCTCTCATCAAATTCGAAAATTTGAGTTGACTTTTTCAAAAATTTTTAAAAATCAAGTTGTTTCTTATGAGTCAAATCAAATTTTCAATTTGAAAATCTTATCTTTTTCAAACTCTTTTTCAAAAATCAAATCTTTTTCAAATTTCTTAGTTATTTTCGAAAATAACATAATCAATTAATGTTTTGATTCAAAAATTTGAAGTTTGTTAATTGCTTGTTAAGAAAGATTCAAACTTTGAGTTCTAGAATCATATCTTGTGATTTCTTATGAATCAAGTCATTAATTGTGATTTTAAAAATCAAATCTTTTTCAAAACTAATTTTAATCATATCTTTTCAAAAATATCTTCTTATCTTATCTTTTTCAAAAAATATCTTTTCAAAATATCTTTTCTAACTTCCTAACTTCTTATCTTTTCAAAATTTGTTTCAACTAACTAACTAACTTTTTGTTTGTTTCTTAACTTTTTCAAAACTACCTAACTAACTCTCTCTCTCTAATTTTCGAAAATATCTTCCCTCTTTTTTCAAAAATTTCTTTTTAATTAACTAATTATTCTTATTTTTATTTTTAATTTAAAAAAATTTTTTTTTTCGAAAAAATACTAACAATTTTCAAAAACCATTTTCGAAAATCACTAACTCTTTTTCAAAATAATTTTCGAAAATTATCCCTCCCCCATCTTATTCTATTTATTCATTCATATCCTAACATCTCATCTCACATCTCTGCCATCCTCACAGTTGTGTTTCTTCCATTATATTACATTCTTTGTCTCCCCCTCTTCTTCTACTCACACAGGGATCCTTATACTGTGGTATAAAGGATCTCTATTATTATTATTATTATTTTTCTGTGCCTTCTTCTTTGTCATATGAGCAGGAGCAAGGATAAGAACATTCTTGTGGAAGCAGATCCAGAACCTGAAAGGACTCTGAAGAGAAAATTAAGAGAAGCTAAAATACAACAATCCAGAGATAACCTTTCAGAAATTTTCGAACAAGAAAAGGAGATGGCAGCTGAAAATAATAATAATGTAAGGAAGATGCTTGGTGACTTTACTGCACCTAATTCCAATTTACATGGAAGAAGCATCTTCATTCCTGCCATTGGAGCAAACAATTTTGAGCTGAAACCTCAATTAGTTTCTCTGATGCAGCAGAACTGCAAGTTTCATGGACTTCCATCTGAAGATCCTTTTCAGTTCTTAACTGAATTCTTGCAGATATGTGATACTGTTAAGACTAATGGAGTAGATCCTGAAGTCTACAGGCTCATGCTTTTCCCTTTTGCTGTAAGAGACAGAGCTAGATTATGGTTGGATTCTCAACCCAAAGACAGCCTGAACTCTTGGGATAAGCTGGTCACAGCTTTCTTAGCTAAGTACTTTCCTCCTCAAAAGCTGAGCAAGCTTAGAGCTGATGTTCAAACCTTCAGACAGAAAGAAGGTGAATCCCTCTATGAAGCTTGGGAAAGATACAAATAGTTGACCAAAAAGTGTCCTTCTGACATGCTTTCAGAATGAACCATCCTGGATATATTCTATGATGGTTTATCTGAGCTATCAAAGATGTCACTGGACACTTCTACAGGTGGATCCATTCACCTAAAGAAAACGCCTGCAGAAGCTCAAGAACTCATTAACATGGTTGCTAATAACCAGTTCATGTACACTTCTGAAAGGAATCCTGTGAGTAATGGGACGCCTATGAAGAAGGGAGTTCTTGAGGTTGATACTCTGAATGCCATATTGGCTCAGAATAAAATATTGACTCAGCAAGTCAATATGATCTCTCAGAGTCTGCATGGAATGCAAGCTGCATCCAACAGTACTCAAGAGGCATCTTCTGAAGAAGAAGCTTATGATCCTAAGAACCCTGCAATAGCAGAGGTAAATTACTTAGGTGAACCTTATGGAAACACCTATAACTCAACATGGAGAAATCATCCAAATTTCTCATGGAAGGATCAAAAGCCCCAACAAGGCTTTAATAATGGTGGAAGAAATAGGTTTAGCAATAGCAAGCCTTTTCCATCATCAACTCAGCAACAGACAGAGAACTCTGAACAAAATACTTCTAATTTAGCAAATCTAGTCTCTGATCTATCTAAGGCCACTGTAAGTTTCATGAATGAAACAAGGTCTTCCATTAGAAATCTGGAAGCACAAGTGGGCCAGCTGAGTAAAAGGATCACTGAAATCCCTCCTAGTACTCTCCCAAGCAATACAGAAGAGAACCCAAAAGGAGAGTGCAAGGCCATTGACATAAGCACCATGGCCGAACCTGTAAGGGAAGGAGAGGACGTGAATCCCAAGGAGGAAGACCCCCTGGGACGTCCAGTGGTCAATAAGGAGCTTCCCTCTGAGGAACCAAAGAAATCTGAGACTCATCTAGAGACCATAGAGATTCCATTGAACCTCCTTATGCCCTTCATGAGCTCTGATGAGTATTCCTCTTCTGAAGAGAATGAGGATGTTACTGAAGAGCAAACTGCCAAGTTTCTTGGTGCAATCATGAAGCTGAATGCCAAATTATTTGGCATTGATACTTGGGAAGTTGAACCTCCCTTGTTCATCAATGAACTAAGTGATCTGGATCAACTGACATTGCCTCAGAAGAGACAGGATCCTGGAAAGTTCATAATACCCTGTACCATAGGTACCATGATCTTTAAGGCTCTATGTGACCTTGGTTCAGGAATAAACCTCATGCCCCTCTCTGTAATAGAGAAACTGGGAATCTATGGGGTGCAAGCTGCTAAAATCTCATTAGAGATGGCAGACAGCTCTAGAAAACAGGCTTATGGACAAGTAGAGGACGTGTTAGTAAAGGTTGAAGGCCTTTACATCCCTGCTGATTTCATAGTCCTGGATACTGGAAAGGAAGAGGATGAATCCATCATCCTAGGAAGACCTTTCCTGGCCACAGCAAGAGCTGTGATTGATGTTGACAGAGGTGAACTAGTCCTTCAATGGAATGAGGACTCCCTTGTGTTTAAAACTCAAGGATCTCCCTCTGCAACCATGGAGAGGAAGCAGAAAAAGCTTCTCTCAAAGCAGAGTCAACCAGAGCCCCCACAGTCAAACTCTAAGTTTGGTGTTGGGAGGCCACAACCAAACTCTAAGTTTGGTGTTGAACTCCCATATCCAAACTCTAAGTTTGGTGTTGGAGAGTCTCAACAAAGCTCTGCACATCTGTGAGGCTCCATGAGAGCCCACTGTCAAGCTATTGACATTAAAGAAGCGCTTGTTGGGAGGCAACCCAATGTTTATTTATCTAACTATATTTTTCTTAGTTATATGTCTTTGTAGGTTCATGATCATGTGGAGTCACAAAATAAATAGAAAAATTGAAAACAGAATAAAAAACAGCAGAAGAAAAATCACACCCTGGAGGAGCATCTGTCTGGCGTTCAGCGCCAGAACAGAGCATGGTTCTGGCGCTGAACGCCCAAAATGGGCAGCTTCTGGGCGCTGAACGCCAGAACAGGCATGGTTCTGGCGTTCAACGCCAGAAATGGCACACAAATGGGCGCTGAACGCCCAAAATGGCCACCAACCTGGCGCTGAACGCCCAGAGTTGAGTACAAAGGCATTTTTACATGCCTAATGGGTGCAGGGATGTAAATCCTTGAACACCTCAGGATCTGTGGACCCCACAGGATCCACACCTACCTCCACTCAATTCTTCTCACTACTCTCTTTCACACAACCCCATAAACACTCTTCCCTAAAAACCCCTCACCAATCACCTCAATCTCTCTTCCCCACTAAACCTTCACCACTCACATCCACCCACTCTTCCCAATAAACCTACCTCATAAACTCCACCTACTTTCAAAATTCAAAACCAATTTCCCACCCAAACCCACCCATATGGCCGAACCAATACCCCACCTCCCTACCCTATATAAAGCCCTCCATTCTTCTTCAAATTCACACAACACACCCCTCTACACTCATTTTGGCCGAAACCACATCTCCCTCTCCCTCTCCATATTTCTTCTTCTTCTTCTTCTATTCTTTTGTTTATTGCTCGAGGGCGAGTAATATTCTAGGTTTGGTGTGGTAAAAGCATAAGCTTTTTGTTTTTCCATTACCATTGATGGCACCTAAGACCGGAGAATCCTCTAGAAAGGGGAAAGGGAAGATAAAAGCTTCCACATCCGAGTCATGGGAGATGGAAAGGTTCATCTCCAAAGCCCATCAAGACCACTTCTATAATGTTGTGGCCAAGAAGAAGGTGATCCCTGAGGTCCCTTTCAAACTCAAAAGAAATGAGTATCCGGAGATCCGACATGAAATTCAAAGAAGAGGTTGGGAAGTTCTAAAAAATCCCATCCAACAAGTCGGCATCCTAATGGTTCAAGAGTTCTATGCTAATGCATGGATCACCAAGAACCATGATCAAAGTAAGAACCCGGATCCAAAAAACTATGTTACAATGGTTCGGGGGAAATACTTAGATTTTAGTCCGGAGAATGTGAGGTTGGCGTTTAACTTGCCATACATGGAAGAGAACGCACACCCCTACACAAGGAGAGTCAACTTTGATCAAAGGTTGGACCAAGTCTTTATGGACATATGTGTAGAAGGAGCTCAATGGAAGGTTGACTCCAAAGGCAAGCCGGTTCAACTAAGAAGATTGGACCTCAAGCCTGTAGCTAGAGGATGGTTGGAGTTCATTCAATGCTCAATCATTCCCACTAGCAACCGGTCTGAAGTTACTATAGACCGGGCCATCATGATCCATAGCATCATGATTGGAGAAGAGGTGGAAGTTCATGAGATTATACCTTAAGAACTCTACAAGGTGGCTGACAAGTCCTCCACTATGGCAAGGTTAGCCTTTCCTCACCTCATCTGCCACCTATGCAATTCGGCTGGGATTGACATGGAGGGAGATATCCTCATTAAAGAGGACAAGCCCATCACTAAGAAAAAGATGGAGCAAGCAAGAGAGCCCAATCATGGAGCTCAAGAGGCACAAGAAGCTCATTTCCATGAGATCCCGGAGATGCCTCAAATGCACTTTCCTCCACAAAATTATTGGGAGCAAATCAACACCTCCCTAGGAGAATTGAGTTCCAATATGGGACAACTAAGGGTGGAACATCAAGAGCACTCCATCATGCTTCATGAAATTAGAGAAGATCAAAAAGCAATGAGGGAGGAGCAACAAAGACAAGGAAGAGACATAGAAGAGCTCAAGGACATCATTGGTTCCTCAAGAAGGAAACGCCACCATCACTAAGGTGGATTCATTCCTTGTTCTTATTTCTTCTGTTTTTCGTTTTCTATGTTATGTGCTTATCTATGTTTGTGTCTTCATTACATGATCATTAGTAGTAGTCTATGTCTTAAAGTTATGAATGTCCTATGAATCCATCGCCTCTCTTAAATGAAAAATGTTTTAATTCAAAAGAACAAGAAGTACATGAGTTTCGAATTTATCCTTGAACTTAGTTTAATTATATTGATGTGGTGACAATGCTTCTTGTTTTCTGAATGTATGCTTGAACAGTGCATATGTCTTTTGAAGTTGTTGTTTAAGAATGTTAAATATGTTGGCTCTTGAAAGAATGATGACTAGGAGACATGTTATTTGATAATCTGAAAAATCATAAAAATGATTCTTGAAGCAAGAAAAAGCAGCAAAGAACAAGGCTTGCAGAAAAAAAAAAAAGAAAAAAATATATATAGGCGAAAAAAAAAAATAATAAGAAGAAAAGCAAGCAGAAAAAGCCAAAAGCTCTTAAAACCAAGAGGCAAGAGCAAAAAGCCAATAACCCTTAAAACCAAAAGGCAAGGGCAATAAAAAGGATCCCAAGGCTTTGAGCATCAGTGGATAGGAGGGCCTAAAGGAATAAAATCCTGGTCTAAGCGGCTAAACCAAGCTGTCCCTAACCATGTGCTTGTGGCGTGTAGGTGTCAAGTGAAAACTTGAGACTGAGCGGTTAAAGTCAAGGTCCAAAGCAAAAAAAAGAGTGTGCTTAAGAACCCTGGACACCTCTAATTGGGGACTTTAGCAAAGCTGAGTCACAATCTGAAAAGGTTCACCCAATTATGTGTTTGTGGCATTTATGTATCCGGTGGTAATACTGGAAAACAAAGTGCTTAGGGCCACGGCCAAGACTCATAAAGAAGCTGTGTTCAAGAATCATCATACTGAACTAGGAGAGTCAATAACACTATCTGAACTCTGAGTTCCTATAGATGCCAATCATTCTAAACTTCAATGGATAAAGTGAGATGCCAAAACTATTCAAGAGGCAAAAAAGCTATAAGTCCCGCTCATATGATTGAAGCTCTGTTTCATTGATAGTTTGGAATTTATAGTATATTCTCTTCTTTTTATCCTATTTGATTTTCAGTTGCTTGGGGACAAGCAACAATTTAAGTTTGGTGTTGTGATGAGCGGATAATTTATACGCTTTTTGGCATTATTTCTAGTATGTTTTTAGTAGGATCTAGTTACTTTTAGGGATGTTTTCATTAGTTTTTATGTTAAATTCACATTTCTGGACTTTACTATGAGTTTGTGTGTTTTTTTGTGATTTCAGGTATTTTCTGGCTGAAATTGAGGGACTTGAGCAGAAATCAGATTCAGAGGTTGAAGAAGGACTGCTGATGCTGTTGGATTCTGACCTCCCTGCACTCAAAGTGGATTTTCTGGAGCTACAGAACTCGAAATGGCGTGCTTCCAATTGCGTTGGAAAGTAGACATCCAGGGATTTCCAGCAATATATAATAGTCCATACTTTGGCCAAGAATAGACGACGTAAACTGGCGTTCAACGCCAGCTTTCTACCCAAATCTGGCATCCAGCGCCAGAAAAGGAGCCAAAACCAGAGTTGAACGCCTAAACTGGCACAAAAACTGGCGTTCAACTCCAAGAAGGACCTCTACACGTGCAACACTCAAGCCCAGCCCAAGCACACACCAAGTGGGCCCCGGAAGTGGATTTATGCATCAATTACTTACTCATGTAAACCCTAGTGACTAGTTTATTATAAATAGGACCTTTTACTATTGTATTAGGCATCTTTGATCAGTTGTATGCTATCTTAGATCACATTTAGGGGGCTGGCCATCTCGGCCATGCCTGGACCTTCACTTATGTATTTTAACGGTAGAGTTTCTACACTCCATAGATTAAGGTGTGGAGCTCTGCTGTTCCTCAAAAATTAATGCAAAGTACTACTGTTTTCTATTCAATTCATCTTATTTCACTTCTAAGATATCCATTCGCACCCAAGAACGTGATGAAGGTGATGATTATGTGTGACGCTCATCACCATCTCCCCTATGAACACGTGCCTGACAAACACTTCCGTTCTACATGAAATAAGCTAGAATGAATATCTCTTAGATCTCTTAACCGGAATCTTCGTGGCGTAAGCTAGAATGATGGCGGCATTCAAGAGAATCCGGAAAGTCTAAACCTTGTCTGTGGTATTCCGAGTAGGATTCAATGATTGAATGACTGTGACGAGCTTCAAACTCGCGATTGTTGGGCGTTAGTGACAGACACAAAAGGAGGGTGAATCCTATTCCAGCATGATCGAGAACCGACAGATGAATAGCCGTGCCGTGACAGGGTGCGTGAGCATATTATTCACTGAGAGGAGGGGATGTAGCCACTGACAACGGTGATGCCCTTGCATAAAGCCAGCCATGGAAAGGAGTAAGACTGATTGGATGAAGATAGCAGGAAAGTAGAGGTTCAGAGGAACGAAAGCATCTCCATTCGCTTATCTGAAATTCCTACCAATGCTTTACATAAGTATTTCTATCCCTATTCTATTAATTAATATTCGAAAACCACATAACTGTTTTATATCTGCCTAACTGAGATTTGCAAGGTGACCATAGCTTGCTTCATACCAACAATCTCCGTGGGATTCGACCCTTACTCACGTAAGGTATTACTTGGACGACCCAGTGCACTTGCTGGTTAGTTGTATCGAAGTTGTGACAAATTATGAATGTGTAATCACGATTACGCGTACCAAGTTGCTCACGTTCCAGGAATAGTTTGAGCCTGGACATCACAATTTCGTGCACCACTTATCTTCAAGGGAACCGCCCTTATCTCTATAGGCTTGGACGGCCTTTGGATTTAGGTCGTGTTCCTCTACATGGGCCCTTTATGGGCTTTCCTGTCGATTTGGCCGAGTTCTTTAAGAAGAAGTCGGTCCGCCTAACCTGAAGAGGTCGGTCGCTTTGTCGTCGATCATCCCAGGTCGGATAGCTCGACCCAGGGTATGAACAGTGCCCCTGCTTGAGCTCGGTCTTAAGGTCGAGTCCTTGACTTCGGTCCTTCTCGTAGCGAAGCCGAACTCAAGCATTTTGTCGACTCCTTTTTGTAGCAGCTTTTGAATGTAGAACGTTTTTCTCTAAAAGCGCGCTTTTATATCAGCGCTTTTTTGGGAACGCAAGCGGTTTTAATATCCGCATTTAATTGGCATTTAATTGCCCCCACTCTCTCTTTTTATTTTGAATTTCTCGATCAAAAACGGTTTCTCTTCTTCGCTTCTTCTTCGTAACTTCTCCCTTTACTTTCTCACTTTCAACTTTTTCCTTTGATTTTTCTGAAGCCTCCGCCTGTAGCTTTCGCGTTTCAGCCCAGCGACGTTGCTTTGTGACTTTGCTTTTTCGTGGGGGAAGGGGTGATTCTGGATTTTGCCTTCAGCTTTTCTGCTTTTCTTTGCAGTTTTCTCTCATTTTCTCAAGTTTAGTTCTTCTTTCTTCCTCCCTCTACGCCATTTTTGTGTTTGTTTTGAGAAAGTTTTTATCTTAGTTGGGAAAAGTTTGGATCTTTCTACTTTTCGCTGTGCCTGATCACTGTGCGTCTCGTAATTTCTTCGTCTTTTGCATGGTCTTTTTTGCTTTTCCTGTTGCTTGATACCTTTAGGGCTTTTGCATGTTGTGAAATGCTTTTGACTTTGAAGCTTTGGAATGATAATTTTGTTTGATTCTGAAAAAAGGTTGCATCTTTGACGATTTTTGCCTGGTATGTTTGATGTTTGTTTCTTGCTGATAGTCTGTAGGAAGATGACTTTCTGTTTTGTTTGTGTTTTGTCTTTCTCCTATGAAAAATGCTTGCTGTTTGAGATCTTCTATTCTTGTTTGCGAGGTGCCGGAACGTAAGTAGATTTTCCTTGATACCTTACTTTGTTATTGCCTCCAAAGGATGCCCCAGGACTTTCAATTTGAGTCTTGGGGTTTTTCCTTTTCTGCGTATTTGCCCGTCGAGATGTTTTGCCCCCTTGTCCGAGATGTTTTTGAGTAATTCGTTCTTCTTTTCTTTTTGTAGGATTTAGTTGGCCTCATGTCTTCCCGAAATAACGTTGTAGAGATGCCTTCCCAGGTTCCTGAGGGTATAGCCGATTGGGTGGACTCGATGGTTCTTATGTGTATCTCTCTGGTTGATTCTGAGTTTTGTGCGCAGCTTAGGCAGTTTCATAGTGTTTGTAGTAATCCCAGTGATGAGAAGAACTATGAGCTTGTCCCTCCCTCTTCTGACGAGAGAGTCTGCTTTTCTACTCGGGTTGTTGATGATCGCCCTTTCTTTTATGTTTATGATTTTTTCTTCGGTCAGCTGGGTATCACCCTTCCTTTTACTCAATTTGAAACCGACCTGTTATGGTCCTGTAATGTTGCCCCCTCTCAACTTCACCCCAATTCTTGGGGTTTCATAAAAATTTTCCAATTGTTGTGCAATGGTTTTGGTATTTCTGCTTCCCAATCTCTATTTTTCTATCTGTTTGTCTTGACTAAGCCCGGTGTGGTAAAAAAGAAGTCGGCTTGGGTCTCCTTTCGTTCTACCCAGGGAAAGAAGGTCTTTTCCATGTTTGACGAGTCATTTCGTGATTTTAAAAACTACTTTTTCAAGGTTCGAGCTGTTGAAGGAGCTCGGCCCTTCTTTTTGGATGAAAATGACGAACCTGTTTTTCCCTTGGAATGGAAAAAAGATGTGAGGGTCTCCAGGTATGCGTGGGAAATGTTGGATGAGGCTGAGCGAGCTTTTGTGACTGTCTTGGAAGAACGCCGGGGTCAACCTCCCCATCTTGACACAAAGAAATTTCAAACCAATCCTTTTCTTCTTCAAACTGAACTGGGTATCTTGTGTTTCCTTTTATGTTACTTGTAGCTGTCTTTCCGACTTGTCCGACTTGTAGCTTAATTTCTGTTTTATTTGCAGAGGCAATGAAGAATAATGAATCCATGAAAGCTTTTAAGAGGGCGCAGAGGGCGACTGCTGCCAGAAATATTGCGGCCAAGGCGGCTGGGGAGGGGTCCTCCCAAGTGCGCGAGAAGCCATCAGTGCCGAGTTCTCCTGGGGTGAAGAAGGTGATCCCTACACCCCGAGTCCGTTTGGTGGATCCTCACCCTACTTCTACCGCTCCATCTGTTGCTCCTCCCAATAAAAAACAAAAAATAGTTGAGCCCTTCGACCTCGATGCTCCTGATTTTAATGCCATTGAATTTGTGGATCAGCAAATCGGTCCCTATGGCGCCCTCTCCATGGATGATGTGTCCATCCTCCATCACTTGGAATTTATGGCCCAAAATCACATAAAGATGGCGTATATGGCGGCTGCCATATATCGGACTGCTCAGAATCTCCCTCTCCACGCCACTAAAGCGTTTATGGAGGAGGCAAAACAAGAGTTTGATCGGATGAGGGAGTTGAAGGAGGAACTTGAGATAAAAGTAGCCAAGCTGGAGAAGGATTTAGAGAACGAGAAGGCGAGTTCTCAATCACTGGCAGCTTCTTTGAGGTTGGCTGAGGACACAACCATGATGCATAAGGATAGTTACGTTACATCTTATCGGGAGGTGATGCGCCTGAGGGGGGAGCTCGACAATGTCCGGGAAGATTATTCTGAGCTTCAAAGTCATCTTGTTGGCAGCATGACTGCTGCTTACGAGAATTTGAAGGAACAAGTTCGGGTCATTGCTCCCGAGGCCGATCTCACCCCCTTTAGCCTGGATAACGTTGTCAGGGATGGCAAGATTGTCCCTGATGATGAGGATGAGGATGATGATGATGAGGTTGCTCCTCCCCCTGCGTCCTCTGCCAAAGTGTCGGCCTCTTCTGCTCCTCTGGTTGCGCCTGACTTGGATTGCCAGATTCTGAACCGGGAGGATGGAACTGTGGATGCTGTGCCGATTCAGACTCGTCCTCCTTCTCCTTGTCCTGATGCTGCCAAGAAGGCTCCTGATGTTTGCTGATCTCTTTCTGGATATGTAGTTGGCCCGGCTTGTGGGCTTTTAAAACTTTTTATTTAATTGTTGACATTTCCTAGTTGCTTGTTTAGCAACTTTTTATTTTGAAAAACAAAAGGTAGCTCGCTATCCCTTTACTGTAGGTTTTGGTGGCCTTCCGGGCTTTATAACTTTCGTAGAGTAAAAGAGATATTTTTTTTTGACTTGGCATCTTTTCTGTTTTCTACTGATGTTTGAAATCTTGCATCTCGACGTCCTCGGATTGCTTTGTTTTATTGTTTGTAGCTTGGATCCTTTGAGGTTGTGATTTATGGGTCTAACTTGTTTCTCGGTGGTTCTTTTGCGCTGGTCCCCTTTTTAAGTTATTTCTATAATCCTCTTTCTTGGACCTTTGTCAGGTCTCTTTTCGGGGATTACTTTTATAACTCATTTGTAGGAGATTTACTTCGTTAGGTCGATCTCTTTCTAGGTTATTTTTGTAATCCTCTTTCTTGGACCTTTGTCAGGTCTCTTTCAGGGATTGCTTTTATAACCTTTTCATTTTGTAGGAGATCGACTTCGTTAGGTCGATCTCTTTTTAGGTTATTTTTGTAATCCTCTTTCTTGGACCTTTGTCAGGTCTCTTTCAGGGATTACTTTTATAACCTTTTTATTTTATAGGAGATCGACTTCGTTAGGTCGATCTCTTTTTTGGTTATTTTTGTAATCCTCTTTCTTAGACCTTTGTCAGGTCTCTTTCAGGGATTACTCTTATAACCTTTTCATTTTGGGCTGACTTTGTTAGGTCGAGCCCTTCTAAGTTAAAGTAATCCTCTTTAATAGGGTTGGCCAGACCTCTTTCCAAGGTTTACTTATAACTTGGGTTGACTTGGTCCGACTTCTGGACGTCGGCCAGTCTTTAAGTTATTATTTTAGCTATCCGTAAGACCTCGTCAGGTTCTTTTTTGGATTGCTTTCGATAACTTCTTACATTATTCTATGTTCATCTTTACCGATTTGTAGAAAGTGGTTGGCATCTTTAGATCGTCCTTTGGGTGAATCGCGCTTTCACCTTTATCGGACGGTTTATCTTTATCGTGGTCGTGCAGTGAAATTGTTTTTCACTTTCTGCCGACCTGTTGCTTTATAATCGGACGATGAATACTTCAGATTAATGCATCTTGAATTCTTGTAGAATATCTAAATAAACTTTATTCAAAGTAAAAGTGCAAATATATACATGTGGGAGTTTTTCATCCCTTTACGTCGGGTATGGTCTAGGTCTCAACCTGGTGCCTCATTAAAAAACTTTTTCAGGAAAAAGAGCGCATCCACTAATGAGATCCTTCACCTTTTTTAACTGTAGTACCTTCTTAGGTTGCAGGCGTGCCATGATCTGGGAAGCTCCCGTCCATCAAGCTCGGACAGTCTATAGTAGCCCTTCCCGAGTACTTCTATAACTCGGTAGGGTCCCTTCCAATTTGCTGCCAGCTTCCCTTCTCTGGGTCTAATTGTTCCAATGCCATTTCGGATTAGGATGAGATCGTTCTCAGCGAAACTTCTCGGTACTACCCTTTGATTATATCTGGAAGCCATTCGGCGCTTTAGAGCTTCTTCCTTGATTCGAGCTCTTTCTTGGATTTCAGGTAGTAGGTCGAGCTCTTCCCTCTGAAGTTGGGAGTTTGCTCCCTCATTATAATGGACTACTCTATGCGATCCTTCCTCAATCTCTATTGGAATCATTGCCTCTATTTTGTATGCTAACCAGAAGGGGGATTCCTTTGTGGTGGAATGTGGCGTCATTCGATATCCATAGAACCTGTAGAAGCTCCTCTGCCCAGGCTCCCTTTGCGTCTTGCAGTCTTCGTTTTAACCCTGCCAATATGACTTTGTTGGCGGCTTCGGCCTGTCCATTGGCTTGTGGATGTTCGACGGAGGTGTACTAGTGCTTTATATTCAAGTCGGCTACTAGTTTTCTGAAGCCTGCATCTGTGAATTGAGTACCATTGTCTGTGGTTATTGAATATGGGATTCCGAACCTTGTGACAATATTTCTATATAAGAATTTTTGACTTCTTTGGGCGGTGGCGTTGGCTAGGGGCTCTGCTTCGATCCACTTTGTAAAGTAATCTACCCCTACTATGAGGAATTTAACTTGCCCTAATCCCTGGGGAAAGGGGCCAAGAAGGTCGAGTCCCCATTTTGCAAATGGCCAAGGCGAAGTCAGGTTTATGAGTTCTTTTGGCGGGGCGATGTGGAAGTTGGCATGTTTCTGGCATGGTGGACATGTCTTTACAAATTCTGTAGATTCTTTCTGTAGAGTTGGCCAATAAAGTCCTGCCCGAAGTATCTTTTTGGTGAGAGCCTTTGCTCCGAGATGATTGCCACAAATGCCGCCGTGTATTTCTTCTAACACTTCCCTGGTGTGGGAGGTCGACACGCATTTTAGCAATGGTACTGAGATCCCTCTTTTGTACAGGATGTTGTTTATGATGGTATAGTACTGTGCCTCCCTTTTTAGCCTCTTTGCCTCCTTTTCTTCCGTGGGAAGTGTTCCTGTTTTGAGGTAGTTGATTATGGGAGTCATCCATCCTTGGTCCTGGCCTGTTATGGTTAGGACTTTTTGTTCCTCCGAGATCGATGGGCTCTGTAGTATTTCCTGGATGAGACTTCTATTGTTGCCCCCCGGTTTGGTGCTGGCTAATTTCGAGAGTGCATCAGCTCGGGCATTTTGTTCTCGGGGTATGTGGTAGATCTTATATTCCCCGATTTGTCCGAGCTGTTCCTTGGTCTTATCCAAATACCTTTTCATGGTGGGATCTTTGGCTTGGTAGCTCCCTGTTATTTGTGATGTGACAACTTGTGAATCGCTGTAAATGTTGAGTTTCTGAGCTCCAACCTCTTCAGCCAGCTTCAAACCAGCTAGCAGTGCTTCGTATTCCGCCTGGTTATTTGAAGCCGGGAACCCGAACTTGAGGGAGAGCTCAACTTGGGTTCCCTGGTTGCTTTCTATTATCACTCCTGCGCTGCTTCCAGTTTTATTTGAAGAACTGTCCACATAGAGATTCCACTCTGTGAGGGTTTCCAAGGCATCTGTGAATTCTGCGATAAAGTCGGCCAGATATTGTGACTTAATGGCCGTCCGAGCTTCATATTGGAGGTCGAACTCTGACAGCTCGACTGCCCATTGTAGAATTTTACCTGCTAAATCTGTTTTCTGCAATATTTCTTTCAAGGGCTGGTTAGTGCGAACTTTGATGGTGTGGGCCTGGAAGTAAGGGCGGAGTCGTCGAGATGTTAGAATGAGAGTATAGACAAATTTTTCTATTTTCTGATAGTTCAACTCGAATCCCTGCAGTGCTTTACTAATGAAGTAGACGGGTTGTTGTCCATTTTCGTCTTCTCTGACTAGTGCTGACGCTACTGCCTGGCTTCCTACTGCGAGATATAATATGAGTGGTTCTCCTTCTCGTGGTCGAGAGAGGATAGGTGGCTGTCCTAAGAACTTCTTAAAGTCTTGGAAGGCTTGCTCACATTCTGTCGTCCATTCGAACTGCTTTCCCTTTCTTAAAGTAGCATAGAAGGGGAGAGATCTTATCACAGCTCCTGCTAAGAATCGGGATAGGGCGGCCAATCTCCCGTTGAGTTGCTGTACTTCTTTGACACAGGTTGGGCTCTTCATGTTGAGTATGGCCTGACATTTGTCTGGATTTGCTTCAATTCCTGACATTTGCTCTTCATGTGTGAGCATGAAACCTAAGAATTTGTCTGCTTCAACTGCAAAGGTGCATTTCGCGGGATTGAGTCGCATGTCATGCTTCCTTATGGTGTCGAATACTTGAGCAAGGTCAGACAATAATGTCTCTTCACTTTGTGTTTTTACTAGCATGTCGTCCACGTAGACTTCCATGATCTTTTCGATGTGATCCGAGAAGACTTTATTCATTAGCCTTTGATAAGTAGCTCCTGCGTTCTTAAGACCGAAAGGCATCACAATGTAGCAGTAGTTTGCTTTCGGTGTTAGGAACGAAGTCTTTTCTTGATCTGGTGGATACATGGGGATCTGGTTGTATCCCGAGTATGCGTCCATAAACGAGATATATTTATATCCGGAGGAAGCGTCTACCAGAGCGTCGATATTTGGGAGTGGGTAAGGATCTTTTGGACAAGCTTTGTTGAGATCGGTGTAATCGGTGCACATTCGCCACTTCCCATTTGATTTTTTCACCAAGACAACGTTGGCTAGCCATAGTGGATATTTGACTTCTCTTATGAATCCTGCTTCCAGTAGTGCCTGTACTTGTTCTTCCACAGCCTGGGATCGCTCTGGCCCAAGTTTTCTTCGTCTCTGCTGTACCGGCCGAGATCCTGGATAGACCGCCAGCTTATGACACATCAGCTTAGGGTCTATGCCTGGCATATCTGCGACTTTCCACGCGAAGAGATCTACATTATCTCGTAAGAATTGTATTAGTAATTCCTTTGAATCTCCTTTTAGGATTGTGCCGATATTAGTTATTTTTTCCGAGGTGTCCCCGATCTGAATCTTTTCTATCTCACCCTCTGGCTGGGGACGAAGTTCTTCTCGTCGTTGAACTCCGCCCAGCTCGATTGTGTGGAACTCTTCTCCTTTGCCTCTGAGGTTTAGGCTTTTGTTGTAACAGCGACGTGCCATTTTTTTATCTGCTTTTATCGTGGCTATCCCTTTTGGTGTTGGGAATTTCATACATAGGTGTGGGGTCGAGACTATTGCGCCGAGTTGGTTGAGTATTGTCCGACCTATGAGAGCATTGTAAGCTGAACTTACATCGACCACGATGTAGTCTATTTTGAGGGTCCTGGATTGGTTTCCTTTTTTGAAGGTTGTATGTAGTGGTATGTATCCTAGTGGTCGAATCAGGGTGTCTCCTAGTCCAAACAGACTGTTTGGATATGCTTGAAGTTCTTTTTCTTCTAAGCCGAGTTTATCAAAAGCTGTTTTGAATAAGATGTCGGCAGAACTCCCTTGGTCTATTAAGGTGCGGTGTAGGTTGGCGTTTGCTAATATGATGGTGATGACCATGGGATCGTCGTGTCCTGCGATGATGCCGGATGCGTCCTCTTTAGTGAATGTTATTGCCGGGATGTTGAGTGCTTCCTCCTCTCCTTCGACATGATATACTTCTTTGAGATATCTTTTGCGAGAGGATTTGGAGATCCCACCTGCTGTGAATCCACCATGTATCATGTGGACATGTCTTTCTGGTGTCCGAGGTAATCATTCTGTTCGTTTGGTATCTTCATCCCTTCATCTCTTTCTTTGATCATCATCTCGGGTGGCCAGGAATCGATCTAACTTTCCTTCTCTCACCAATTTTTCTATGATATTTTTTAAGTCGAAACATTTGTTTGTGGAGTGTCCTCGGACTCGATGGTATTCACAATATTCCTTCCGGTTTTCTCCTCCTTTTTTGCCTTTGAGTGGCCGTGCTGGGGGGATTTTTTCTGTATGACAGACTTCTTTGTATATCTCGACCAAGGATGCCCTGAGAGGAGTGTAATTATGGTATTTTTTTATTTTCTCCCCTTGTCAATCTTCTTTCCTCTTGGATTCCTTGTCTCTATCTCGGTAAGAGGCCCCCGATTTTGAGGTCTCTCCTAACCGAACGTTTTCTTCCATGTTGATGTATTTTTCGGCTCGTTCCTGCACTTCATCCAAGGAGGTCGGGTACTTTTTTGATATAGATTGGCTAAAAGGTCCTTCTCGTAGGCTGTGATGAGTCCCATGATGGCGGCCTCTGTGGGTAAACTTTGTATGTCCATGCACGTTTCGTTGAATCTCTCCATATAGTTGCGGAGGCTCTCCCGATCTCCTTGTTTGATCCCTAGTAAACTGGGGGCGTGCTTGGCTTTATCTTTCTGGATGGAGAATCTGGCTAGGAATTTTTTAGCTAGGTTATCAAAGCTTGAGATGGACTTTGGAGGTAGGTTGTCGAACCATCGAATGGCTGTCTTTGTGAGAGTTGTTGGAAAGGCTTTGCAGCGAACAGCATCTGGGGCGTCGGTGAGGTACATTCTGCTTCTGAAGTTACTGAGGTGGTGGTTGGGATCCGTGGTGCCATAATACAGGGTCATATCCGGGAGTTTGAAGTCTTTTAGAATTTTGGTTTTCATGATTTCCCTGGTGAACGGGTCTTGCTCTTTGCGTGAATTTTCTTCGAGATTGGTCTGAGGGGCTTTTGATTTGAGATCGGCTTCTAATTGCTGTAGTTTTTCTTCCAACTCCTGACGTCGCCGCACCTCTCTTTGTAGATCTCTTCCGATTTTCCGTTGTTGTTGAGTTTCTTTTTCCAGTTGTTTTAGGCGATCTAGGAGCGCTTCTATTGCCCCTGAATTTGGCGAGTCTTTGTCCTTGTTGGTTTCCGAAGTATCTTGTAGCGTGACATCCGCGTTCTTGTGCGGTGTTCTCTCTTCCAGACCTGAATCGTGGTCGTGGTCATGGTTGTCCACCATGGTGATGGGATGACTTCCAGGTCCCCGGCAACGGCGCCAATGTTCCGAGGGTTACCTGAAACTGGAGGTCGATCTTGGTTGAGATCCTCTGTACGGATCGATACCGATGTGTCCGGCTGGTGGGAGACGACTGGAGCTGTCGTGTCCGATTTGTTGATCTGGCTACACTGCTGATCCTTCGTCACCGGAGGGTGGGGGTACCTGCAAGAGACTCCGATGCTTAAGTTAGCATGGGTATTAAACATGTTTTTAGTAGAATCAGAGTATGAGTTATACTTGGGTGCTCCAGTGTATTTATAGTAGTTGTAGAGTGACCTTTCTAGATAAGATAAGTTAGTTATCTTATCTTATCTTTATCTTTGAGTTGAGGTAAGCTTATCTTCAAGGGAACCGCCCTTATCTCTATAGGCTTGGACGGCCTTTGGATTTGGGTCGTGTTCCTCTACTTGGGCCCTTTATGGGCTTTCCTGTCGATTTGGCCGAGTTCTTTAAGAAGAAGTCGGTCCGCTTGACCTGAAGAGGTTGGTCGCTTTGTCGTCGATCATCCCAGGTCGGATAGCTCGACCCAGGGTATGAACAGTAACCATCTGGCTGATCCGATATAGGTAGAAGCTGGAGGATTTCTTCTATTACTTCTTCAGTAACCAGAATCTGCTTGCCTCGAAGCTGTACTGCATCCAGGGATGTTTTGAAGTAGTTACAGTAGAATTCTCTAAGCCAGGATGAGTTGACTTCAGTCAAGTTCCTTTCCAAGAAGAACCAGCCTCTCTGTTTAATTTGTTCTGAAGTGTATTGTTTGAGTTCTTCTGAAATTTTAAGGGTCCTTTCCAGGTATAGGTTCCTGGAAGTGGCAAAAACTGGATACTTCAGCTCACAGTATCTGTTGGCAAACTTGATAGGGTCTGTGGCAGTCAGTAGCTGATCGGCCTTTTCCTGCGGGGTAAAATTCTTTTCCCACCAGGAATCATCATGGAGGATATCCAATATAGAGGTAGAGGATTCTCTTCTTTTTCTTTTGCCTGTGGTTGCCTTACCTTTTCCTTTGCTTTTAGGGTCAGACATCCTGAAAACAGAAGTTCCAGGAAATAGTTTAAGAAACTAAAGAAGGAAAACAGGTAAGCAAATAGGAATATATCAATAGAAGCATAGAGGGGCAAAAGAGGAATAAAGTGGCAATATAAGCATGAATTGAGTTAAATTGATGTAAAATTTTGGATTGTAGGCAAGTTAAAAGTTGAAGAATAGAAATCACAATCCAAAATATATGATGTGCAGAATTGTTGTTAATCAGGAAAAACAGAATCATGCCTAGAAGTGGTTTGAAAGTGGTTAGTTGAAAGCGAATAGGAAAGTTAGAAAGTTAAAGTAGTTAAGAGTTAAAAATGAAGTTAAAGTAAGTGGCATGGTGTTTTGGTTCCCAATTAACTAAAATTGCACAAATTTGAATAGCAAGTAACTCACATTCAAGTCAATATTGCATATAATTGATGATCAATCATAGAAAAGAATTGCAAAATTAAAGTGAAATCATCAATAATTTGATTTAATCAAATAAGGAAATTAGAAAGAATAAGAAAGCTAGCCCGTGCATTCATGAATTATTTTGGTTGAAAACAATTAGTGCAAACTTAAAATTTCCAAAACTAATTCATGAATGGTGGTTGAGTGGAAACAATTTGCTGAAAAAAAAAATTGAGCAGCATTTCGTCTAAAAATTGGACATTTCTGGGTAATAAATAACAACAAAAATAGTTCATATGATAATAAGGTAGTGCAGAAAAGAGTAACAAATAGTAATTCACATGAATTCAAATTAAACAAACTCAATCTGCATCAAAAAATAGTAAAGAGCAGCTGGTGCACGAAATTGTGATCTCTGGTAATGGCTCCAAAAACTTGGTGCTCTAATTTCAATTCATAATTTGTCACAACTTCGATACAACTAACCAGCAAGTGTACTGGGTCGTCCAAGTAATAAACCTTACGTGAGTAAGGGTCGATCCCACGGAGATTGTCGGTATGAAGCAAGCTATGGTCACCTTGTAAATCTCAGTCAGGCGGATAATAATTGATTATGGAGTTTTCGAAAATAATACTAATTAAACAGAAAATAAGGATAGAAACACTTATGTAATTCATTGGTGAGAATTTCAGATAAGCGCATAGAGATGCTTTCGTTCCTCTGAACCTCTGCTTTCCTGCTGTTTTCATCCAATCAGTCCTACTCCTTTCCATGGCTGGCTTTATGTAAGGGCATCACCGTTGTCAATGGCTACATCCAATCCTCTTGTGAAAATGGTCCAAATGCTCTGTCACAGCACAACTAATCATCTGAGGTTCTCGATCATACTGGAATAGGATTCACCCTCCTTTTGCGTCTGTCACTACGCCCAGTACTCGCGAGTTTGAAGCTCATCACAGTCATTCATTCCCTGAATCCTACTCGGAATACCACAGACAAGGTTTAGACTTTCCGGACTCTTATGAATGCCGCCATCAATCTAGCTTATACCACGAAGATTCTGATTAAGAGATCCAAGAGATACTCATTCAATCTAAAGTAGAACTGAAGTGGTTGTTAGGCACGCGTTCATAGGGAATGATGATGATTGTCACGTTCATCACATTCAGGTTGAAGTGCGAATGAATATCTTAGAAGCGGAATAAGTTGAATTGAATAGAAAAACAGTAGTACTTTGCATTAATCTTTGAGGAACAGCAGAGCTCTACACCTTAATCTATGGAGTGCAGAAACTCTACCGTATGAAAATACATAAGTGATAATAGAGGGTAAGCATGGCCGAGTGGCCAGCCTCCCATGGAGGTCTAGAGATCTAAAAATGATCAAAAGATGTCTAATACAATAGTAAAAGGTTCTATTTATACTAAACTAGTTACTAGGGTTTACAGAAGTAAGTAATTGATGCATAAATCCACTTCCGGGGCCCACTTGGTGTGTGTTTGGGCTGAGCTTGAATGTTACACGTGCAGAGGTCAATATTGGAGTTGAACGCCAGGTTGTAACGTATTTCTGGTGTTCAACTCTGGTTTGTGACTTGTTTCTGGCGTTTAACTCCAGACAGCAGCGTAGAACTGGAGTTCAACGCCCTTTTACGTCGTCTAAACGCGACCAAAGTATGGACTATTATACATTGCTGGAAAGCCCTGGATGTCTACTTTCCAACGCAATTGGAAGCGTGCCATTTGGAGTTCTGTAGATCCAGAAAATCCACTTTGAGTGCAGGAAGGTCAGAATCCAACAGCATCAGCAGTCCTTCTTCAACCTCTGAATCTGATTTTTGCTCAAGTCCCTCAATTTCAGCCAGAAAATACCTGAAATCACAGAAAAGCACACAAACTCATAGTAAAGTCCAGAAATGTGAATTTAACATAAAAACTAATGAAAACATCCCTAAAAGTAACTAGATTCTACTAAAAACATACTAAAAACAATGCCAAAAAACGTATAAATTATCCGCTCATCAGCAGCATATGAACAGCATTAACATCACAGCAAATTCAAATTGCAAAAAAGATTAAACAATTAATAAGAATGGCGCAGTTATCAGGCCTAAATCTACTAACCACATCCTAGCTACCTAACCACCTAAAATCCACTACGATCATGCATCTCTAACTATCCTAATTTGAACATAGTACGAAAAAAAAATAATGCGGAATTAACTAAAAATTGGGAATGGAATCGGTGTTTGGCGGAACCTGGTTTGTAGAGGTATGGAATATGGAGTCAGAGAGATGGCGGGGGTGGTGACACGGCGGCGCTGGGAGGCGGTCACGGTGGCGGTTCGGTGGCGGGGCAGGGTGGCGCGGCAGTGGAGGTTTGAGGGTGAAAGGGGGTTATGGGGGAGGAAAAGAAGAAGGGGGCGAGGAGGGTGAGGGTTATGGTGGGTGGTGGTCGGCCGGAGGTCCTGGGTGGTGGCGGCGGTATTGGGGCTGGGGTCGTGGAAGGAGGAGGGGAGAGGGGAGGGAAGAGGGAAGAAGAAAGGGGAGGGAGGAAGGGGGTGCTGTGAGGGTGGCACGGTGGTAGGGGCACGGTGCGACAGGGCTGGGTGGTGGTGGTTGATCAGTGGTGGCAGAAGGGAAGAGGGAGAGTGCAGAGGGGTAGGGGGTGGGTTTTTGGTACGCAAAAGGGGTAGGGGTTCGCGTGGGTTGGGGGTTAGGGTATTTGAATCCACGCGGACACGTAGGTCACGCGATCACGTGATTAAGGCGAAAAAGGCAATGACGCGAACGCGTCATTTATGCGATCGCGTGATTGAGGGATGATGAAATTGACGCGTACACGTGGGGCACGCGTTCGCGTCGCTTAGAATTGTGCTAAATGCACAATTCCAGTGTCGTTTTGGTGCAACTCTCTGTTTCCATTTAGGGGGACAATAATATTCACGCGATGCGTACGCGTCGCCCACACTTTCGCGTGGTGTGTGTGAAGTGAAAGTGACGCGACCGCGTCATTGACGCGTTCGCGTGGCCCAATTTGTGCCTAACGCACAACAGCCTCACGATTCTAGCCCAACTTTCTTGGCGTTGGATTTTAACGCCGATTTGCAATTGTCGCCCACGTGTGGCCCATGCGCACGCGTGGGTGCTTTTTTTTTTGTGCAGAATGCAAAAATGCAATGCTGATATGGATGTTATGAATAATTCCAGGTTCAATTAAAATAGAATAAAATAAAACTTAAAAATAAACAAAATGAAATAAAATAAAAATGAAAAAGGAACGATCATACCATGGTAGGTTGTCTCACACCTAGCACTTTTAGTTAAAGTCCTTAAGTTGGACGTTTTGATGAGCTCATTGTTATGGTGGCTTGTGTTTGAACTCATCCAGAAATATCCACCAACTTTTGTAGTTCCAATATCTTCCGAGGTCCCAAATTAGGAATGTAAAACCTTCGAGCAAATCAAAGCAGGTTTTCAGGCTCCACAGGTGTTGATTGTAACCACTTTTGTAACTGCTTTCGCTTTTATCTACATTGTTCCAACCGGGCGGTACAGAATTTGAATTCTCACTAAGATGACCAAACATCTTCCGAGACCCGTTCAATTGAACTCGAAACCAATTCTTGTACCTCAAATTGAAGTGTGAAATTTTATTGAATCTTGCATACCAGCTCTGAGTGCGAACCATTTCTCTTTTACTCTTAAAGCCACAGAGAGCTCTAAGCAGGCCATCTGTTTCAAGCAAACCATATTCAAGTGGAAAGGTAAAGATAAAGGCTAAGGAATTTACCCACTTGAAATTTGTATTGGGTGGTAATGGCCTTGGAATAGGTGTTTCCAGTGGTTTTGCAAGCTCTACTCCCTTGTATTCGTCTGTGAATTCCTCCACTTCCTTACAAACTTCTTCAACTGCAACCACGTCTTGATCAAAGTCTTCGATATCTTCCTCATCACTCAAGTCATAAGTTGGAGGTTGAGAAAAGTCTACCTCCGCATCATCTTCGTATTCATTTGGGAAAGATTCTTCAGTCTCAAAGAATTCACTTGCGGATGCAAGTTCATTACTAGGAGAACTTGACTTGTGATTATCATTATCAAGGAAACTCGCTTCTTCAGTTGTTCCGTCCAGTTCTTCATAAGATACCTGCTTTGGGGGCTGTGCACTATCCTCCTTAGCATCAATTACAAATTCCTTGACAGAATTCTCCACAATTCTGGATTCCCATGGAGGTTCAGCATCTCCTAAGTCTTCAACCAATTCTTCTTCTTCGATAATTTCAGCTTCCTCCACTTGTTCCAATACAAAGTCGTGCTCCTTACTGTCCATTGGAGTTTCTAGTATCTCCTTCATGCTACGTTCTTCATTAGATTGTCCACAGGAAGCCATGGGGGTTCCCTGAGTGTCCGAACGTCGGGAAGGTAATCGATTGATCGCTTGCTCCAGTTGGTGAAGGGTTGCATGAAATTTTTCCACTGTTTCCTTGAGACGCTCCCGTGATTCTTGGGTCGATAGATATGGACATGGTGCATAGGGAAGTGGTGGTTCTTAGGAGTAATGGGATTAGAATTGGGGTGGATATGGGTTAGGGTCATATGGAGGTGAATGGTGGTAGGGGGCTTGTGAGTATGGTGGTTCAAAGCTACTGATGAGGTGGTTCATAGGCATATGATGGGGCTTGTTGGTAACTACAAGAGGGTCCACCATATCTATCATCTTGGTACGCACCTCGGAATGGCTCTTGACCATAGTAATTTGGTGGAGGTTGGTTGTCACGAAGTTGTCAACCGTAACTATTGTCTTGGCATGCATTGTAGAATGGTCGTTGTCCATGGCATCTTGGAAGGTGTTGTTGCCGAAAGGGTTGATCAGATCCTCGTGGCTCCGTCCATCTCTGATTGTTTTGACCTTGATGCATGTTCCTGTTATAATTTCTATTCCCTGCAACAACATTGGAACCAAACTCAAAGCGACGGGGGTGAGAACTCATAATAGCTAATAAAAATTAAAAGCAAAAATAAAAACAAATAAAATGATAAAAAAAAATAAAAACAAATCCTCGCGAACAAACATTTATATCAATTTTTCCCGAGCATATTCTGCATCAAGCCTATCCACTTGTGCTTCTGGGCTAGGCGATGTGCCTGTTTTCTGTCGTTTGCCTCTATTTAAACTGGGATTGCTTATGCAAATCTTTAAATGTGATCGCATTGCACTTGTTCTATTCCCGCACTTGATCACTTTCAAACAGTGTTGACATTGAGCCTTATTTTCATCATCAGGGGTTCTCTTGAAGTGGTCCCAAACTGATAATCGATTTTTGCGCTCAGATGATGTAGTTGGGAGAGGAGATAATGTAGAAGTCGAATGCTCTGCAGACTCTGACATGGGAACATCACGATCAGCTACCTCATTCTGAATAAGAAGCCATAAAATCTAATTATTAAATACTTCAACAAAGCAAAGTTGTCAAGTACAAAGCAAAGTTCAAACAATATATACATATACTTGAAACCGATTCTAGGGGTGTACAAAATGTTGATGTTCACAATATATACATGTTTATTTATTTGCATTTTATTTTATTTTGCTACTATGAGCTGCATAAGCAATGACAAAAGGATCCTTACCTTCACGCTGAGCCAGCGATGCTCCTATTGCCTGGTTGGAAGCATCGCACATGATTTCGAATGGCTGGCTCCAGTCAGGTCCTCTCACAATTGGAGCTTGAATCAGGGCGGTCTTTAGCTTATCAAACGCTTGTTTGCAATCCTTACTGAAATCGAACTCAATATCTTTTTGCAGTAGTATGGATAAGGGTAGTGCTACCTTACTGAAGTCGTTAATGAATCTCTGGTAAAAACCTGCATGGCCAAGGAACGAACGGACTTCCCTCACAGAGGAGGGGTAAGGTAAACTAGAAATAACATCCACCTTTGCTGGATCTACAGAAATGCCAGTATTAGATACAACATTTCCTAGTACAATCCCTTGTTTAACCATAAAGTGACATTTTTCAAAATTCAATACAAGGTTTGTACTGACACATCTATCTAATACTCTAGATAAACTATCTAAGTAAAGGCTAAAGGAATCACCATAAACGCTAAAGGGGGTATTGCATTGCACAAGCCAAAGGGCATTCTCTTATAAGCATAAGTCCCAAAAGGACATGTAAAAGTAGTCTTTTCCTGATCTTCAGGAGCTATATGAATCTGGAAATAGCCTGTGTAACCATCTAAAAAGCAATAATGTGATTTACCTGACAGGCGATCCAGTATTTGATCAATAAATGGAAGGGGGTAGTGATCCTTACGAGTGGCCTGGTTGAGGCGCCTGTAATCAATGCAGACTCTCCAGGCATTCTGTACTCTGGTTGCTATGAGCTCTCCATGCTCATTCTTCACTGTAGTGACTCCAGACTTCTTGGGTACCACTTTGTATTGGGCTTACCCATTCACTATCTGAGATGGGGTAGATGATATCCGCCTCAAGTAGTCTGGTCACTTCCTTTTTGACAACCTCCAAGATAGTGGGATTTAGTCTTCTCTGGGGTTGACGAACAGGCCTAGCTCCCTCTTCTAAAAATATTCTGTGCTCACAAACTTGAGGGTTGATGCCTTCTATGTCTGCCAAGCTCCATCCAATTGCTCTTTTGTGTTTCCTCAGCACACTGAGTAGCTGTTCTTCTTGTTGGGAAGTGAGTTCCCTTGCAATAATAACTAAAAACTTTTGCTTGTCCTCAAGGTAAGCATACTTGAGGTGTGGAGGGAGGGGCTTTAATTCTAATTTCTGCTCATGGTCAGGCTCTGGATTATCTGGGGCTGGTGATAATGGCAAAGTGCCCTCATTGTCCTCCAAGAGTGTCCCCACACTTGGACCTTGTCCTGTGTACTTCTCTTCTAACTCCTCCTGGTGAACTTCAGCCACGGTTTCATCTATGATGTCACACTGGGAGATAGAAAGGTCATCCAGAGGGTGCTTCATTGCTCCATTTAGACTGAATTTCACTATTCTACCATCTATTTCAAAGGAATAAGTTCCGGAAAATGCGTCCAGCTTGAACTTTGAAGTCGTCAGGAATGGTCTTCCAAGCAGATTGATGATGGCTTTCCTGAGTTATTAGGGGGCATCTCCAGGATATAGAAGTCAATGGGAAATGTGAGCCCCTTAATGCTCATTAATACATCTTCAGCAACTCCAACCACTGTAATAATGCTTTTATCTGCTAACACAAAACGGGCTGCCAACCTTTTTAAGGGAGGGAGCCTCAAAGTATCAAATATAGATAAAGGCATTATACTAACGCATGCTCCTAAATCACACATGCAGTCAGAAAATATCACACCAATAGTACAATTAACCATACATGGACCTGGATCACTACACTTTTCAGGTATACCTCCCATTAAAGCAGATATAGAACTACCTAAAGGAATAGTTTCTAATTCATTAATTTTGTCTTTATGTATACATAAATCTTTTAGAAACTTTTCGTATTTAGGTACCTGCTGAATAACATAAAAAAGGGGAACAGTTACCTCAACCTTTTTGAATATCTCTACCATTTTGGGATCAAGTTCCATCTGCTTCCTGTGCTTCCTTGCAATTTATGGAAATGGAATAGGGAGGATGTTTTCTCCAGGGTCTGCCTCCTTGGGTGCTTCTTTCTGTGGTTGAGCCTCTACTTCTTCACCTATGTCTTGTATCGTCTCTTCCTCTTCAGCATCCTCTACTTCTACCACCTCTTCAGCTGAGGCGTGTTCTGATGGGATTGGCTCCTCCTGATTCCTCTCTTGCAGTGTGGTTCCGGACCTTAAGGTGATGGCATTGATGCCACCCTTTGAATTAAGTAAGGGTTGAAAAGGAATTCCACTGGAGCTTGCATGTTGAGTGTTTAAAGTGTTGGGTGGTGCCAGCTGAGAGATGAGAGCTTGTATAGCGGATGCTAGGCCATTAAGTAAACTTTCCATGTTCCTTTGTCCTTGTGCAATGGATTGAAGAGCCTCATCACTCAGAGAGGAATTAGATTGAGTGATCTGCGGAACTTGTTGTTGGTTGTGCTGTGGTCCTTGGGACTGCCTCAGGTGAGGTGCTCTATAAGGCTGGTTCTGGTTCTGCTGCCTGTTGTTGTTATTATTCCACCTCTGATATCCTTGATTGTCTCTGCCTCCTCTGTTATTGTTGTCCCTCCAATTCTGGTTAGAATTATCTCTCCAACCTTGGTTAGAACTGTCCTGCCATCCATGGTTGTAACTGCCACCTTGATTGTACCCTTGGTTGGGGCGGTCATAGAAGTTATGAGTGGCTGCCACAGTGTTGTCTTCCTACTGGAGCTGCGGACATTCATCAGTATAATGGCTGTAATCAGCACAGATCCCACACACTCTCTGTGGGACTAGCTGTTGGCTTTGCTGTGCTTGTTGTTGACTCAACTGCATCTGCTTCAGTAAGTTGATCATTTCACATATACTCTGAGCCAGAGCAGTAGTTTCTTTGCTAGAAGATACCTCTGCAACAGCCTTTGACCGGCCTTGTGTCTGCCTGTGGTTCCTTGTAGACTCAGCCAAGTCGCTGATCAATTGCCATGCCTCATCAGTAGTCTTGTACTTTTTCATAGACCCATTGCTAGCACTTTCTAATGTGGTCTTATCTTGGGGCCTCATGCCCTGTGTGACGTAGCCGAGAAACACTATCTTGTCAATCATATGGTGGGGACATGCTTTCAGAAGGTTGTTGAAGCACTCCCAGTATTCATAGAGAGAGTCTCGGATTCGTCCTAAACAATCATGGAAATGTCCTTCCTCAGTTTATTAGTAACTTCAGCTGGAAAGAATTTTTCCAAAAATTCTCTTCTAAGCGTATCCCAGTCAGAAACAGTTACTGCGGGTTGAGTGTAGTACCACTCTCTCGCCTTTCCCTCAAAAGAGAATGGGAAAGCTTTTAACAAAATAGAAGTTTCATCCGCACCATCGCGCCTGACAGTAGAACAGGCTGCTTGGAAATCCCTAAGGTGCTTGATAGGCTCTTAAGTAGGTAAGCCATGAAACTTAGGCATCAAGTTGAGCAGTGCAGTCTTTATTTCAAAGTCTGTAGCCACTGCTGGGTGATGCGCTTGAAACGGTTGCATTGTGAAATCAGGGGCTCCAGCCTCCTGGATAGTAACTCTCCTAGGTTCTGCCATGTCACCTGCACGTAATTCAACCGAATCAGTAGAAATGGAGCTTGTTTCTTCCTCAAGTGACGTTTCAGATTTTCCCTCGGAGAGGACTAACCGACACCGAGCTTGCCTTATTCGTGAGATAGTTCTTTCAATCTCAGGATCAAATACTGGCAAGCTTGGATCAGGAAGTAAACGTGTCATTTAACGAAAGAAACATGCAGCTCATAGTAGCAAAATAAAATAAAATGCAAATAAATAAATTCCAATCAATAACTTAGCACTCTATTGCAACTCTCCGGCAACGGCGCCAAAAATTGACGTGGCAGAAATTGGCGAGTCAAGAAATTATTATAAGAGATACGTTGCAAGTACAGTTCTTAACCAACCGAAAATTCGCTTATCAATTTAGAAGGGGTTGTCACAAAATTAGAATTAAAATACTAGGAGTATGAATCCCAGGTCATCTCCCAACGAGTTGCAGAAAAGTGTGCTATTTTATTAATCAGATGTTTTCTAAAATGGTTTGAGTTGATAAACAGGAAATTAAATCAGAGAAATTATGTAATTTAAATAAAAACCTTGACTGGGAGTAGATTAGTTGGAAGCCCTATCCTTGATGGAGTTCTCCCAAGATTAAAATGATAATTGAAGGTTGTTCTGCTTAGTTATCCTTTACTAGGTAGAGAAAAGTCAAGCAAGTTGGAAGGCAATTTCTATTCACAACTCCTAATCCTCTCCCTTGGGAAGGACTAGTGTCAGTGACTAGAGGGCGATCCAGCAATAAACCCAATTACAATTTTTCTCTTGAGTAATCCAACTCAAGGTTTCCTTTCAATCATCTCCCAATCAAGTTATGGAACTACTCGCTCATTATGAATGTAAATTTCACAAAATAAGGAAGAGAAATACTGAAAGACATGATAAGTAATAATCAAAAGGATCAATAAAAAATAAAAATAGTTCTTGTATAAATAGATTCTAGAAATAATCCAATAGTAACTCTGAGTAAATAAAGGACATGAAAGAGTAAGTGACAAGTAAGGAAACAAACTAGAATGACGAAGTCTTGACGGAGGTAATAACTCTTCTCAATATCCCAATCCAAAAAGCAATAAAATCAAAATCCTAAGAACTATGAATGTGTAGAGAGAAAACCTAGAGGAGGAGTAAATTCAGATCTAAAACTGAAACTATGCGGAATGAATGTTGTTTGTTTTTTTGTCTCTGCATGTTCTCCGGCTCTAATATGCTTTTCTGGGCCGAAAACTGGGTCAAAACAGGGCCCAAAATCGCCCCCAGCAAATTCTGTAGATCGCGCATGTCACGCGATCACGTCATCCAGGCGTTCGCGTCATCCAGCGTTTTGCCTTGCAACGCGTGCGCGTCATCCATGCCTTCGCGTCACTTGTGCAGTTTCCAATCCGCGCGGTCGCGTGAGCCATGCGTCCGCGTCACTTCTCGCTGGTCTTCTCCTCAATTTCTTGTGTTCCTTCCATTTTTGCAAGCTTCCTTTCTAATCTCCAAGTCATTCATACCCTATAAAGCCTGAAACACTTAACACACAGATCATGGCCTCGAATGGAATAAAGGAGAATTAAAAATACAAAATTAAAAGTCTCTAGGAAGCAAGTTTTCAACCATGAAGTATTTTTAGGAAGGAATTATAAATGCATGCTTATCATATGAATAAGTGGGTAAAGATTTGATAAAACCGCACAATTAAGCACAATATAAACCATAAAATAGTGGTTTATCAACATCCATGAGTAATTTGTAGGGAAGTGCGTAGGTTTGGTGGAGCACACACTTATTTGGTACCAACCATGTCTTAGGACCATGCTCAGATAGATAGTAGTTTGATTTGCAAAGTCGTATTACCTATGATAAAGACTGACCCGTCGGTGTCTATCCCGATGTTGCAACGTACGGTACATTAGAGTTACCATTTCAAGCCCTCGTATCAAAAAGTGTGGATGGCAAAGCAGAAAGCGATTGCCCAGATCTATGGTGACTGGGAAGAGTCGTACAATAGGTTACCTGCGCTCTTACAAGCTTTGCAGGAATGCCTCCCAGGTACGACTCACGAATGCATTATTTATCCTTATTACAACAGGGACATGGTTGACAGAAAGTGAAGCCAATTTGATAAGGTATTTTGGGCATTGCCTCCATGTATTGATGCATTTAATCATTGCAAGTCTTTTATATCTATGGACGGGACACACTTGTACAGAAAGTACGAGGACGTGCTGTTAATTGTCGTGGCTCAAGATGGTAATAACAACATGCTTCCTATAGCTTTCACATTAGTTAAGTCTGAGACAACGGAGTCATAGTCATTTTTGCTCTCAAATTTGAGACAACATGTCACTCCATAGCCTGGAATCCTTATCATATTAGATAGATTATAGGCCATTCGCACTGTCCTAAATGCACCTCACAGTGGATGGCATCCTCCGTCGGGATATCATGCTTACTGCATCCGGCACATGGCTTCAACTTTCAATTCACAGTTCAAATCGGTCGAGGGTAAGAGGTTACTTATAAATGCAGCGTATTCCAAGCAAGGAGGGTTGCGATTGGTACTTGGATACTTTGGGTACACTATCCCGTGACATGGTAGATTGGGCTCTTCGTTTTAGGAAGGATTTACGACTACAACATTGTGATGAAGGTCGTCAGTATAGTCACATGACAACAAACCTATTGGAGTGTATAAATGTGGTGCTGAAGGAAACGAGGAATCTTCCAGTAGCTGCCATTGTTAGTGCTACGTATGAGAGGTTGCATCAGCTATTCATGCGCAAAGGTCACGAAGCACATGCTCAGTTACAGGATGGACATATATACTCACAGCGGCTGTTGGCAGCTATAGAGAAGAACAGATAGAGCCTACCAATGATGCGAATCACCCATTGTGACCATAAGGCATCCGTGTTCAGTGTCAAGGTGGTTGAGTCGGTGGATGGATGGTCACAGACATCTCAACGCACGTACATGCCACTGCGGTCTATTCCAGTCATTACATTACCCATGTTGACACGCCCTGGCAGAATTGTGCAGCTGTGAGCATTGAGTCGGGGCATCTCATCAATCCCGTGTACAAGATGGCCTCTATTTTTAAGGTATATGAGATGGAGTTTCCTCTGATACCTGTCGTCTCCAATCTGAGGCATCCCGTGATAACTGTAACTCATCTCTCTGACCTGGAGCCACAAGGAGGATATCAACCGGTGGTGATGTTGCTCTGGGATCGGCAAGAACCTCCTCCCCTGACAGAAATCTAACTCTACATGCTTGTTGCCACCAGGTGAGGTACTCCTGTGTCGAACGAAGGTCAAGATGGCCATTGATTGTAACCAAGTGTTGTAGCTGGTAACATCCCCTGAATAGATCGTACCACTCACGATACACATTGGGACACCTGGTATCATCTCCTCACATCGTCTTGAAAAGATACTCGTCGACATTCACCAGATTTGCTGGCCTGTGCTGTCCCCCCCCCCCCCCGAGCTGCCTCTTCACTTCGTCTACGTGATAAAACTCTACAAAGTGAAAGCAGACACAACAATCGTCCATGTATAAATCTTTACGTCACTCATAAGCCAATCGGGCGTAATCTGACGTAGCTGAAGATCCTCGTAAGGTGTACACCAAAACTATTCACATCGTGTTAAAGTACCATAATTAGAAATAACATACCAATACATGAAATAATATAGAAACCAAAAAACGTCATACATGGTCAAATGTGAGTCCATCGATGTGACGACGTAGAGTCTGGATCCTGTCATCAGGACAATCTCTACTTTATTGCCCTAGTCCTGTCAACCTATGCAGAATAAAAATATTTGAGCAGAAATTAATTAATTACATTCCCTAACACGTCTTCAATGTGTACTACTTGTTAACTTAAAAATTATTTACAATATGTACATACCTAGCTGCAAGTAGGAACCTGACGACGTCATATTCCGCTGGACTAAAATACGGAAATCTATTGTAGATCCACGAGACAAAAAGCGGCATGCCATCACTGAAAGTCTCCGGTACAACCCCCCAATTCGCTCTCTATAAGTGCGCAGACCAATGTGGTAGGCCACATCCTAGAGCATAATGCTAACCTCACCCCATAGAAGGTAGAACGTGTGGGTTTCAGGCCTCCACCGCTCGACAAATACAGAAATCAAGGAAGTGTCAAACATGAAGTCCATCAACTCTACTGCATGCCCAAATCTAGCCGCTCTTATATAAGGCAATAGGATGTCCGGCAGAGGAAGACTCATGGTCACACGGCGTGGCAACACTAACTGTGGTCTCTAGAATTCCCATGATATTTACTCTCGCATATTAATCTCGTCTAAACTAAGTAGATAAATATCGATAATAAATGGAACAGATACAACACGAATATAATTTCTATTGTTAATGTTCATAGCACTTACTAAAACAGGACTATCACGTAATATGTAAAAAATTAAATTATTCATGTTGCACTATCTTAACCTGACTGTCACATTTGGGCATGACTTCAATTAATTACCTATTAATTATTAATTAATCGTTACCTATTTTATTTATTTAACTTAAGTTGCAATTAGTTATCTGTTTTATTTATCTCACTTAAGTTACATTTAGTTACAATCAATTATACAAAATATCAAATCATACTATACCTGACTAAATATATATCAATTGCCTAACTTTGTCTATTCACTAAGTCTTACCACATTAACTAAGTCACTAAAGCCTAAACATCTAAACTAATTATTTACTGAAAATAAAATAAGAAAAAACTACTAACCTTATATAGGCGTTCGAGCATATCTCAGATGCTGAGATTCCTTTTTCAGTTTCCACATATCTCGGATGCTCAGTCCCCAATCTCTATGGTAATACATATGCCGGGTGCGCACACACACACACACACACACACACACACACACACACACACACACACACACACACACACACACACACACATATATATATATGTTTCGGCATCACCTGGTCACAGTACGGGGTCTCAAACGCCGAGACATGCTCAATTTTTAATATGTCCCTCAACATCCGAGATGTGTATGAGTACGCAATTTTATGAATACCTCACATTTTATGTATTTCTGTAATTTATATATTTATTTAATTTAAAAAAATTCTTAAAGTTATGAGATTACAACTTAATAAAACATTGAAGCTCAATTTAGTTTTTAGTTTAGGAATTTGGTACATTGTTGAGTGAAGGAGTCAGAAGAAGCGGGAACAAACATACCTGAGAATGCAGACGACGTAGACAAAGAGAAAATGGATACTAACCACGGTCACGACACCGATGGCGTGGCAGCAACGACCTCGAGCAATGCCAGACGAGGAAGCAATAACGACGACAACAAACGCACGGGGAGCACCAACATGCGATGACGCAGTGCAGCGAGCCACCGACGGAGGCGACGACCTCCCCTTGCTTCGCCGGCGCTATCGTCTTCCCCTTCTCTTTTTCCTTTCCTCTTCTTGATCTGTGTCTGTGAACTCTCTCTCTCTCTCTCTCTCTCTCTCTCTCTCTCTGTGATAAAAATGACAACGGCAACGGCGAATAACGGTCCTCCCTCCGCTGGTGCCGTCCTTCCCGTTCCTCCTCTTCTTCTGTTCTTCTTCTCTCCTCAATCCCTCGTTCCCCTACTCCCTCTCTTCTGTATTTAGGGTGTACATGGCCGGATAAAATAGTAATTTAGGATAATTATAATATAATAAAATTATTTTAAAAATAAATAAGATAAGATATTTATTTATTAATTTATTTTATTCATAAAATTAAATTCAAAGTTTTAATTATTTAAATTAATTTTTTTAATTTTTATTATTTTATAATTACTTAAATTTTAATTCAAATTATGTACCATGATTAATTATTAAAAAAATAATAACAGCCCTAATTAATTAAAACTGTGAACATAGACATTTTTAGGTTGCTCTTTAAAATTGTGATCATAAATTCTTTTCGATCACCCTAAAAATTGTGATTATAGACTCTTTTTAGGTCACCCTTTTATAAAATCGTGACCATAGACCTTTTTGTGTCACCTTTTAAAACCGTGACCATAGACCCCTTTTAGGTCATCTTCAAAAATCGTGACCTAGACCCCTTTTAGGTCACTCTTTTGTAAGTAGTGACCATAAATCCTTTTAGGTCATCTACCCTTTAGGTCACCTTCAAAAATAGTGACTATAGACCCTTTTTAGGTCACCCTTTTGTAAAATCATGATCATAAACCCTCTAGGTCATCCACCAAAATCGTGACCATAGACCTCTTTAGGTCACCCTCAAAAACCGTTACCATATACCCCTCTTAGATCACTCTTTTTCGGAAAACCGTGACCATAAATACCTTTAGGTCACTTTCCAAAACCGTGACCATAGACCTATTTAATTCACCCACCAAAACTGTGACCACAGATCTTTTTAGGTCACCCTTTCGTAAAACCATGACCATAGACCTTTTTAGGTCACTCCCAAAACAGTGACCATAGATACCTTTAACTCACCCCCTAAAATCGTGACCATAGACCTTTTTAGGTCACTTCCAAAAATCATAACCATAGACTCTTTTAGGTCACTCTTTTTTGAAAAACGGTGACCATAGATTCTTTTAGGTCATTCCCAAAATCGTGACCATAGACCCCTTTAGGTCACCCCCAAAATCATGACTATAGACTTTTTTAGGTCATCCTATTTTAAAAAATCATGACTATAAACCTTTTTAGATCATCCTCCGAAACTGTAATCATAGTCCATTTTAAGTCACCTCCAAAACTGTAATCATAGACTCTTTTAGATTATCTTTTTTAAAAAATCGTAATCATACTCTATAGTCATCATTTTTTAAAAAACTGTGACAAAAAACTTTTTTTTGTCATAGTAAAAGATCATAATCATAAACTCTCTATAGTTACAATTTCTTACTGTGACAAAATTAAAATTATTTTTGAATAATTTTGCTAAAAAATACAGTACGTTTTTAATAATTTGTCGAGAATAATCCTTTAAAATAAATTTTTAAAAGAATAAAATATTCACATAATTTATTTTAAAAGACTAAAATATCCTTTTAGCATAATTTAAAAATAACAACAAAATACCCTTAGCTCATATTTAAGAGGCAAAAGAAATATTTTTAGCTTTAATTTCAAAAAAGAATATAACCTTACAGAATTATTAAAGATTGTTTGATTAGATTAGGAAATAGAAATTTAAATTCTATATTATAAAGACTAAAATGTCCTAATAATTTATTTTTAAAAGATTAAAAATATCTTTTAGAATTAATCTTAAAAAAGATTACAATGGCCTTTATTAATTTGTTCTTGTATAAATGAACTTTTAAGAATTTGTCACTTGTAACGTTGTAATATGCCTTTTTCTTGATTTTAGTGTTAAGTTTTTTTAATTATATTAGAAATATAATTTTCATTTTAAAAAAATTAAATAAGATAAAATTTTGTATTATTTAAAAGGATTAAAATTATCATTTTAACTTATAGATGTTTAATTATATTAAAAATTAAAAATATGAATATGATTTCAAATTATTAAAATACACTTTCACATTCTTGCTTATCTTACGTTGTTTCTAGTCAAATCATTATCTACCACATACTTGTTCCAACAAAATATCTAACATCTATGAGTGGTGTGTTTGCAGTGCATTGTTGTGAATCACCTTGAATTTTGAAAAAAAAAAAACAATTCTAAACATGTTTTTTCTTTAATTATCTAATTATTATATTCAAATTCTTGTTTAGGTTCCATTAGATATTGTTCTGTTCAGCTTCGGCCGAGGTATACGTCTTCAAGCGAGGCTATCTGCTTTAGGGAAGAGCTATAAGTCGCATCGAGGGTGTGCTCAGAATTAACCTCGGCGTTTGCGAAACACGGCGGCGGGAGCACTTACAAAAAGCACTCCGACGCTCAAGTTAGAAGAGTATTCAAAATAAAATGAATAAGTGAAAGTGAGAGTATATTGTGACCTGAGCCTTTGTGAGTTTGCTTAGTTCTGTTTTATAGACGAGTGGGGGGTCTATGCTGTTGGGTTTGTTCCGATATTCTTGGTGAGTTAGTAACGGGCTGAAGATAGGATCTGACTTGTGTGTGACGTGATCAAGTTATGTTTGCCAAGATATTTGGTCGGTTAGCTGAGAAGGATAGCTGCCGAGTTTTTAGGGGTACACATCATAGCCCTGATGAGCGGATAATTTATACGCTTTTTGGCATTGTTTTTAGTATGTTTTTAGTAGGATCTAGTTACTTTTAGGGATGTTTTTATTAGTTTTTATGTTAAATTTACATTTCTGGAATTTACTATGAGTTTGTGTGTTTTTCTGTGATTTCAGGTATTTTCTGGCTGAAATTGAGGGACTTGAGCAAAAATCAGATTCAGAGGTTGAAGAAGGACGGGTGATGCTGTTGGATTCTGACCTCCCTACACTCAAAATGGATTTTCTGGAGCTACAGAACTCAAAATGGCGCGCTTCTAATTGCGTTGGAAAGTGGACATCCAGAGCTTTCCAGCAATATATAATAGTCCATACTTTGGTCGAGTTTAGATGACGCAAAAGGGCGTTGAACGCCAGTTCTACGCTGCAGTCTGGAGTTAAACGCCAGAAACACGTCACGAACCAGAGTTGAACGCCAGAAACACGTTACAACCTGGCGTTCAACTCCAGAAAGAGCCTCTGCACGTGTAACATTCAAGCTCAGCCCAAGCACACACCAAGTGGGCCCCGAAAGTGGATTTATGCATCAATTACTTACTTCTGTAAACCCTAGTAACTAGTTTAGTATAAATAGAACTTTTACTAATCTTCGGATCATCTTATGATTTTTAGTTCATCTTTAGATCATATTGATCACGTTTGGGGGCTGGCCATTCGGCCATGCCTGGACCTTTCACTTATGTATTTTCAACGGTAGAGTTTCTACACTCCATAGATTAAGGTGTGGAGCTCTGCTGTTCCTCACGAATTAATGCAAAGTACTACTGTTTCTCTATTCAACTCAACTTATTCCGCTTCTAAGATATTCATTCGCAATTCAATATGAATGTGATGAAGGTGACAATCATCATTATTCCCATACGAACGCGTGCCTGACAACCACTTCCGTTCCACCTTAGATTGGATGATTATCTCTTGGATCTCTTAATCAGAATCTTTGTGGTATAAGCTAGATTGATGGCGGCATTCATGAGAATCCGGAAAGTCTAAACCTTGTCTGTGGTATTCCAAGTAGGATTCAGGGATTGAATGACTGTGACGAACTTCAAACTCGCGAGTGCTGGGCGTAGTGACAGACGCAAAAGGATAGTAAATCCTATTCCAGTATGATCGAGAACCTCCAGATGATTAGCCATGCAGTGACAGCGCATCGGACCATTTTCACAGAGAGGATGGGATGTAGCCATTGACAACGGTGATGCCTCCAGATGATTAGCCATGCAGTGACAGCGCATCGGACAATTTCACAGAGAGGATGAGATGTAGCCATTGACGACGGTGATGCCCTTACATAAAGTTTGCCATGGAAAGGAGCATGACTGATTGGATGAAGACAACAGGAAAGCAGAAGTTCAGAAGAACGAAAGCATCTCTATACGCTTATCTGAAATTCTCACCAATGAATTACATAAGTATTTCTATCTTTATTTTCTATTTATTTATTATTATTATTCGAAAAACTCCATAACCATTTGATATCCGCCTGACTGAGATTTACAAAGTGACCATAGCTTGCTTCATACCGACAATCTCCGTGGGATCGACCCTTACTCACGTAAGGTTTTATTACTTGGACGACCCAGTGCACTTGCTGGTTAGTTGTGCGAAGTTGTGAAGTTATGTTTGGACCATGGTATTGTGCACCAGTTTGTTGGCGCCATTGCCAGGGAGAGAATGAACAACAAATTTTACAACCTCAGAGTAACAATTTCGCATACCAAGTTTTTGGCGCCATTGCCGGGGATTGTTCGAGTTTGGACAACTGACGGTTCATCTTGTTGCTCAGATTAGGTAATTTTCTTTTTGTTTTATTTTCAAAAAAAAAATTTCAAAAATCTTTCAAAAATTTCTCATCTGTTTTCGAAAAAATAAATATTTGTTTTCAAAATCTTTCAAAAATATTTTCCCTTTGTTTTCGAAAATTATTTCAGAATTTTTAAGAACGAATTCTAGAGTTTCATGAAGCATGTTGAAGCCTGGCTGGCTGTAAAGCCAGGTCTAATTCTTTTTGATAGGGGCTTCCAACCATCAGCATAGAGGCAAGTTAATTTGAATATCAGCTGTTGCATGCCTGATTTATATCCTAAAGCCGACTGGCTATTAAGCCATGTCCAACCCCTTGATTGGAGCTTTAGGCCAACATTGAAAGATTCCTGGAATTCTTATAAAAATTTTTGAATTTCTTATTTTCTTTTTCCTATATGTTTTTCGAAAATAATATACAAAAATCCAAAAAAATTAATAAAATCATAAAAATCAAAAATATTTTGTGTTTCTTGTTTGAGTCTTGAGTCAAATTTTAAGTTTGGTGTCAATTGCATACTCATCTTGCATTTTTTCGAAAATTGCATTCATGCATTGCATTCATCATGATCTTCAAGTTGTTCTTGATAAACCTTCTTGATTGATCTTCATGTTATATTGTTTTGTGTTGTATGGTGTTTTTCATATGCATTCTTGAATTCTTAGTGTCTAAATATTAAAAATTTCTATGTTTGGTGTCTTGCATGTTTTCTTTGCATAAAAAATTTTTCAAAAATATGTTCTTGATGTTCATCATGATCTTCAAAGTGTTCTTGGTGTTCATCTTGACATTCATAGTGTTCTTGCATGCATCACATGTTTTGATCCAAAATTTTCATGCATTGAGTCTTTTTCATGTTTTTCTCTTTCATCATTAAAAATTAAAAAAAAAATCAAAAAAATTTTCTTCCCCTTTTTCTTCTCATAAATTCGAAAATTTGGATTGACTTTTTCAAAAATTTTTAAAATCTAGTTGTTTTTATGAGTCAAATCAAATTTTCAATTTAAAAATCTTATCTTTTTCAAAATCTTTTTCAAAAATCATATCTTTTTCATTTTTCTTAGTCATTTTCAAAAATTTAAAAAAAAATATTTTTCAAAAATCTTTTTCTTAATTGTATATCATATTTTCGAAAATATCTTCAACAATTAATGTTTTGATTCAAAAATTTCAAGTTTGTTACTTACTTGTTAAGAAAGATTCAAAACTTTAAGTTCTAGAATCATATCTGGTGATTTCTTGTGAATCAAGTCATTAATTGTGATTTTAAAAATCAAATCTTTTTCAAAACTAATTTCAATCATATCTTTTCAAAAATATCTTTTGATTCTATCTTTTTCAAAAATTTGATTTTAAAAAAATATCTTTTCTAACTTCTTATCGTCTTATCTTTTCAAAATTGAATTTCAAATCTTTTTCAACTAACTAATTGACTTTTTATTTGTTTTTTATCTTTTTCAAAACTACCTAACTAACTATCCCTCTCTAATTTTCGAAAATACCTCCCTCTTTTTCAAAAAATTCTTTTTAATTAATTAATTGTTTAAATTTCAATTTTAATTTTAATTCTCCTTTAATTCTCGAAAATCATTAACTCCTTTTCAAAAATTATTTTCGAAAATTCTCTTCTCTCTCTCATCCTCTTCTATTTATTTATTCATCTACTGACACTTCATCTCACCCAAATTCGAACCACCTCTTCCATCTGTGTTCGAATTTTCTCTTCTTCCCTTCTTTACATTACATTCTTTTCTTCTTCTACTCACACAGGGGAACCTCTATACCTGGGTAAAAGGGATCCCTATTATTATTATTTTTCTGTTCCTTCTTTTTCATATGAGTAGGAGCAAGGACAAGAACATTCTTGTTGAAGCAGACCCTGAACCTGAAAGGACTCTGAAGAGGAAACTAAGAGAAGCTAAAATACAACAATCCAGAGATAACCTTACAGAAATTTTCGAACAAGAAGAGGATATGGCAGCCAAAAATAACAATAATGCAAGGAGGATGCTTGGTGACTTTACTGCACCTAATTCCAATTTACATGGAAGAAGCATCTCCATCCCTACCATTGGAGTAAACAATTTTGAGCTGAAACCTCAATTAGTTTCTCTGATGCAACAAAACTGCAAGTTTCATGGACTTCCATCTAAAGATCCCTTTCAGTTCTTAACTGAATTCTTGCAGATCTGTGATACTGTTAAGACTAATGGAGTAGATCCTGAAGTCTACAGGCTCATGCTTTTCCCTTTTGCTGTGAGAGATAGAGCTAGAGTGTGGTTAGACTCTCAACCCAAAGATAGCCTGAACTCTTGGGATAAGCTGGTCACAGCTTTCTTAGCCAAGTTCTTTCCTCCTCAAAAGCTGAGTAAGCTTAGAGTAGATGTTCAAACCTTCAGACAAAAGGAAGGTGAATCCCTCTATGAAGCTTGGGAGAGATACAAGCAACTGACCAAAAAGTGTCCTTCTGATATGCTTTCAGAATGGACCATCCTGAATATATTCTATGATGGTCTGTCTGAATTAGCTAAGATGTCATTGGATACTTCTATAGGTGGATCCATTCACCTAAAGAAAATGCCTGCAGAAGCTCAAGAACTCATTGACATGGTTGCTAATAACCAGTTCATGTACACTTCTGAGAGGAATCCTGTGAGTAAAGGGACGCCTCAGAAGAAGGGAGTTCTTGAAATTGATACTCTGAATGCCATATTGGCCCAGAATAAAATATTGACTCAGCAAGTCAATATGATTTCTCAGAGTCTGAATGGAATGCAAGCTGCATCCAATAGTACTCAAGAGCCATCTTCTAAAGAAGAAGCTGATGATCCTGAGAACCCTGCAATAGCAAAGGTGAATTATATGGGTGAAACTTATGGAAACACCTATAATCCCTCATGGAGAAATCACCCAAATCTCTCATGGAAGGATCAACAAAAGCCTCAACAAGGCTTTAATAATGGTGGAAGAAACAGGTTTAGCAATAGCAAGCCTTTTCCATCATCCACTCAGCAATAGACAGAGAATTCTGAGCAGAATCCATCTAACTTAGCAAATTTAGTCTCTGATCTATCTAAGGCCACTATGAGTTTCATGAATGAAACAAGGTCCTCCATTAGAAATTTGGAAGCACAAGTGGGCCAGCTGAGTAAAAGAATCACTAAAACCCCTCCTAGTACTCTCCCAAGCAATACAGAAGAGAATCCAAAAGGAGAGTGCAAGGCCATTGAATTAATTACCATGGCCGAACCTGTAAGGGAGGTTGAGAACGTGAATCCCAAGGAGGAAGACCTCCTGGGACGTCCAGTGATCAACAAGGAGTTTCCCTCTGAGGAACCAAAGGAATCTGAGACTCATCTAGAGACCATAGAGATTCCATTAAACCTCCTTACGCCCTTCATGAGCTCTGATGAGTATTCTTCTTCTGAAGAGAATGAGGATGTTACTGAAGAGCAAGTTGCCAAGTTCCTTGGTGCAATCATGAAGCTGAATGCCAATTTATTTGGTAGTGAGACTTGGGGAGATGAACCTCCCCTGTTCACCAATGAACTAAATGCATTGGATCAACTGAGATTGCCTCAGAAGAAGCAAGATCCTGGAAAGTTCCTAATACCTTTCACGATAGGCACCATGACCTTTGAGAAGGCTCTATGTGACCTTGGGTCAGGGATAAACCTCATGCCACTCTCTGTAATGGAAAAACTGGGAATCTTTGAGGTACAAGCTGCTAAAATCTCATTAGAGATGGCAGACAATTCCAGAAAATAGGCTTATGAACAAGTAGAGGACATATTAGTAAAGGTTAGGTTGAAGGCCTTTACATCTCTGCTGATTTCATAATCCTAGATACTGGGAAGGATGAGGATGAATCCATCATCCTTGGAAGACCCTTCCTAGCCACAGCAAGAGCTGTGATTGATGTTAACAGAGGTGAACTAGTCCTTCAATTGAATGAGGACTCCCTTGAGTTTAAAACTCAAGGACATCCTTCTGTAAACATGGAAAAGAGGCACAATAAGCTTCTCTCAAAACAGAGTCAACCAGAGCCCCCACAGTCAAACTCTAAGTTTGGTGTTGGGAGGCCACAACCAAACTCTAAGTTTGGTGTTGAACTCCCATATCCAAACTCTAAGTTTGGTGTTGGGGAGTCTCAACAATACTCTAAACATCTGTGAGGCTCCATGAGAGCCCACTGTCAAGCTATTGACATTAAAGAAGCGCTTGTTGGGAGGTAACCCAATTTTTATTTATCTAATTTTAATTTTATTTTATTGTTCTTTCATGTTTTATTAGGTTCATGATCATGTGGAGTCATAAAATAAATAAAAAATCAAAAACAGAATCAAAAACAGCAGAAGAAAAATCACACCCTGGAGGAAGGGCTTACTGGCGTTTAAACGCCAGTAAGGAGCATCTGGCTGGCGTTCAATGCCAGAACAGAGCATGGATCTGGCGTTGAACGCCCAAAACAAGCAGCATCCTGGCGTTCAGACGCCAGGAATGCACACTGAGGAAAGCTGGCACTGAACGCCAGAAACAAGCATAGAACTGGCGTTCAACGCCAGAAACATGCTGCATCTGGGCACTGAACGCCCAGAACAAGCATCAATTCGGCGTTTAAACGTCAGAATTGCATGCAAAGGCATTTTACATGCCTAATTGGTGCAGGGATGCAATTCCTTGACACCTCAGCATCTGTGGTCCCCACAGGATCATCTCAGCATCTGTGGACCCCACAAGATCCCCACCTACCTCCACTCATATTCTTCCCTCTTCTAAATGTTCATCCTCTCTTCCCAATAAACACCCTTCCCCAAAACCCTTCACCAATCACCTCAAGCTCTCTTCCCTATTACCTATTCACCACTCACATCCACCCACTCTTCCCCATAAACCTACTTCATACACCCCACCTACCTTCAAAATTCAAAATCACTTTCCCACCCAAACCCACCCTAAATAGCCGAAACTAACCCCTCTCCCTTCACTATATAAACCCCTCCATTCTTCTTCAATTTCACACAACACAACCCCCTCCTCCTCTTCTTGGCCGAAACACATCTCTCTCTCCCTCTCCTCCATTTCTTCTTCTTCTTCATCTATTCTTTCTTTTCTTGCTCGAGGGTGAGCAATATTCTAAGTTTGGTGTGGTAAACGCATAAAGCTTTTTGTTTTTCCATTACCATGGCACCTAAGACCGGAGAATCCTCTAGAAAAGGGAAAAGGAAGACAAAAGCTTCCACCTCCGAGTCATGGGAGATGGAAAGATCCATCTCCAAAGCCCATCAAGACCACTTCTATGATGTTGTGGCCAAGAAGAATGTGATCCCCGAGGTCCCTTTCAAACTCAAGAGAAATGAGTATCCGGAAATCCAACATGAAATCCAAAGAAGAGGTTGGGAAGTTCTAACAAAACCCATCCAACAAGTCAGAATTCTAATGGTTCAAGAGTTCTATGCTAATGCATGGATCACTAGGAACCATGATCAAAGTAAGAACCCGAACCCAAAGAATTATCTCACCATGGTTCGGGGGAAATACTTAGATTTTAGTCCGGAAAATGTGAGGGTGGCATTTAACTTGCCTATGATGCAAGGAGATGCACGCCCCTACACTAGAAGGGTCAACTTTGATCAAAGGTTGGACCAAGTCCTCATGGACATATGTGTGGAAGGAGCTCAATGGAAGATTGACTCAAAAGGCAAACCGGTTCAACTTAGAAGACTGGACCTTAAGCCTGTGGCTAGAGGATGGTTGGAGTTCATCCAACGCTCCATCATTCCCACTAGCAACCAATCTGAAGTTACTGTGGATCGAGCCATCATGATTCATAGCATCATGATTGGAGAGGAAGTAGAAGTTCAGGAAGTCATCTCCCTTGAACTCTACAAAATAGCCGAAAAACCCTCCCCCTTGGCAAGGCTAGCTTTCCCTCATCTTATTTGCCATCTATGTTACTCAGCTAGAGCTTTCATAGAAGGAGACATTCCCATTGAGGAAGAGAAGCCCATTACTAAGAAAAGGATGGAGCAAACAAGAGAGCCCACTCATGGAGCTCAAGAAACACGTGAGGAAGCTCATCATCAAGAAATCCCTGAGATACCTCAAGGGATGCACTTTCCTCCATAGAATTTTTGGGAGCAAATCAACACCTCCCTAGGAGAACTAAGTTCCAACATGGGACAACTAAGGGTGGAACACCAAGAGCACTCCATCATCCTCCATGAAATTAGAGAAGATCAAAGAGCTATGAGGGAGGAGCAACAAAGACAAGGAAGAGACATAGAAGAGCTCAAGGACATCATTGGTTCCTCAAGAAGAAAACGCCACCATCACTAAGGTGGACTCATTCCTTGTTCTTAAATTTTACTGTTTTTCGATTTTTAAGCTTTATGTTCATTTATGTTTGTGTCTTATTACATGATCATTAGTGTCTAAGTGTCTATGCCTTAAAGTAGTGAATATGAATCCATCACCTCTCTTAAATGAAAAAATGTTTTAATTACAAAAGAACAAGAAGTACATGAGTTTTGAATTTATCCTTGAACTTAGTTTAATTATTTTGATGTGGAGACAATACTTTTTGTTTTCTGAATGAATGCTTGAACTGTGCATATGTCTTTTGAAGTTGATGTTTTAGAATGTTAAATATGTTGGCTCTTGAAAGAATGATGAATAGGAGACATGTTATTTGATAATCTGAAAAATCATAAAAATGATTCTTGAAGCAAGAAAAAGCAGTGAATACAAAAGCCTGCAGAAAAAAAATGGCGAAAAAAAAGAGAAAAGAAAAAGAAAAAACAAGCAGAAAAAGCCAAAAGCTCTTAAAACCAAGAGGCAAGAGCAAAAAGCCAATAAACCTTGAAACCAAAAGGCAAGAGTAAATAAAAAGGATCCCAAGGCTTTGAGCATCAGTGAATAGGAGGGCCTAAAGGAATAAAATCTTGGCCTAAGCGGCTAAACCAAGCTGTCCCTAACCATGTGCTTGTGGCGTGAAGGTGTCAAATGAAAACTTGAGACTGAGCGGTTAAAGTCAAGGTCCAAAGCAAAAGAAGAGTGTGCTTAAGAACCCTGGACACCTCTAATTAGGGACTTTAGCAAAGCTGAGTCACAATCTGAAAAGGTTCACCCAGTTATGTGTCTGTGGCATTTATGTATCCGGTGGTAATACTGGGAAACAAAGTGCTTAGGGTCACGGCCAAGACTCATAAAGTAGCCGTGTTCAAGAATCAACATACTGAACTAGGAGAATCACTAACACTATCTGAACTCTGAGTTCCTATAGATGCCAATCATTCTGAACTTCAATGGATAAAGTGAGATGCCAAAACTATTCAAGAGGCAAAAAGCTACAAGTCCCGCTCATCTGATTGGAGCTATGTTTCATTAATAGTTTGAAATTTATAGTATATTCTCTTCTTTTTATCCTATTTGATTTTCAGTTGCTTGGGGACAAGCAACAATTTAAGTTTGGTGTTCTGATGAGCGGATAATTTATACACTTTTTGGCATTGTTTTTAGTATGTTTTTAGTAGGATCTAGTTACTTTTAGGGATATTTTTATTAGTTTTTATGTTAAATTCACATTTCTGGACTTTAGTATGAGTTTGTGTGTTTTTCTGTGATTTTAGGTATTTTCTGGCTGAAATTGAGAGACTTGAGCAAAAATCAGATTCAGAGGTTGAAGAAGGACTGCCGATGCTGTTGGATTCTGACCTCCCTACACTCAAAGTAGATTTTCTGGAGCTACAGAACTCAAAATGGCGCGCTTTCAATTGCGTTGGAAAGTAGACATCCAGAGCTTTCCAGAAATATATAATAGTCCATACTTTGGTCGAGTTTAGATGACGCAAAAGGGCGTTGAACGCCAGTTCTATGCTACAGTCTGGAGTTAAACGCCAGAAACACGTCACGAACCAGAGTTGAATGCCAGAAACACGTTACAACCTGGCGTTCAACTCCAGAAAGAGCCTCTGCACGTGTAACATTCAAGCTCAGCCCAAGCACACACCAAGTGGGCCCCGGAAGTGGATTTATGCATCAATTACTTACTTCTATAAACCCTAGTAACTAGTTTAGTATAAATAGAACTTTTTACTAATCTTCGGATCATCTTATGATTTTTAGTTCATCTTTAGATCATATTGATCATGTTTGGGGCTGGCCATTCGGCCATGCCTGGACCTTTCACTTATGTATTTTCAACGGTAGAGTTTCTACACTCCATAGATTAAGGTGTGGAGCTCTGCTGTTCCTCACGAATTAATGCAAAGTACTACTGTTTCTCTATTCAACTCAACTTATTCTGCTTCTAAGATATTCATTCGCAATTCAATATGAATGTGATGAACGTAACAATCATCATCATTCCCATACGAACGCGTGCCTGACAACCACTTCCGTTCCACCTTAGATTGGATGATTATCTCTTGGATCTCTTAATCAGAATCTTCGTGGTATAAGCTAGATTGATGGCGGCATTCATGAGAATCCGGAAAGTCTAAACCTTGTCTGTGGTATTCCGAGTAGGATTCAGGGATTGAATGACTGTGACAAACTTCAAACTCGCGAGTGCTGGGCGTAGTGACAGACGCAAAAGGATAGTAAATCCTATTCCAGTATGATCGAGAACCTCCAGATGATTAGCCATGCAGTGACAGTGCATCGGACCATTTTCACAGAGAGGATGGGATGTAGCCATTGACAACGGTGATGCCTCCAGATGATTAGCCATGCAATGACAGCGCATCGGACCATTTTCACAGAGAGGATGAGATGTAGCCATTGACGACGGTGATGCCCTTACATAAAGTTTGCCATGGAAAGGAGTAGGACTGATTGGATGAAGACAGCAGGAAAGCAGAAGTTCAAAAGAACGAAAGCATCTCTATATGCTTATCTGAAATTCTCACCAATGAATTACATAAGTATTTCTATCTTTATTTTCTATTTATTTATTATTATTATTCGAAAAACTCCATAACCATTTGATATCCGCCTGACTGAGATTTACAAGGTGACCATAGCTTGCTTCATACCGACAATCTCCGTGGGATCGACCCTTACTCACGTAAGGTTTTATTACTTGGACGACCCAGTGCACTTGCTGGTTAGTTGTGCGAAGTTGTGAAGTTATGTTTGGACCATGGTATTGTGCACCAGTTTGTTGGCGCCATTGCCAGGGAGAGAATGAACAACAAATTTTACAACCTCAGAGTAACAATTTCACATACCAAGCCCCCATGCTTGTTTTGTCTCCATGTCTTTGGTGACAAGCAAGCTTTGATCAGCTGGGTTTTGTTTGGGTTGGTTTGTTGGTTGCTGGGCCCATGTTTGGTCTTTGGAGTCAAGGGAAGTCAAGAGTTTTCTATCTTGTTTGGCGCGTCATGTTTAATGAATCTCTTTGGTTTTTTCGAGGCATTTACGGTTGTCACTTGGTTTACCCACTACGTTAGTGGGCTTGGTGATATTATTTGGTTTTTGTTTTGGGAACTGACGCTCTGTTACCTCACAGTCTTTCTGATTTTATCTTGGACCATGAACTGTAGAGGTTAGTATTTTCTCTCCCACTTTACTGTTTTTTTTTTACTTTTGTTATGGTGAAAGATAAAGAGAAAAAGGTGGCTGTTGAAGAGAAGAAAGATAACCCATATCATTGGGTTAATGATGATGTGAAAACTCGTTCTTCTTCGTATGTTGATTCGACATCTATGCGTGAACTAGAAAGTTTGAAAGTTATGAGAGAGGGTTCTAGTGTGGGTGTGCAGTTGCTTCCCTGTTCAACTGATGATAGGGTTTGCGAGAGGAGGGGGGATTGGGAATATTTTTACATGTATACTCCCTGTTTTACGGAGTTAGGTGTGAAGTTACCTTTTTCTGCATTCGAGTGTGACTTGTTGACCCAACTAAACTGTGCGCCTTCTCAACTACACCCAAATTCATGGGCTTTCCTTCGTGCTTTCCAGTGCTTAATGGATTTCTTGTCGTTTCCTTGTTCCCTTTCTCTATTCTTCTTGCTGTTTCAGTCTAAAGGGGTTAGGAAAGGGTTGTGGGTTTGTCTTAGTAATTTCCCCGGTCGTTCCCTCTTCTTGCTTTATAAGTCTTCCTTCAAAAACTTTAAATATTTGTTTGTTAAGGTCCGGTCGTTGGAGGCCGAGTATCCATTTTATCTGGATGACGAGCTCATAGAAAGGTTTCCCTTGTACTGATGTTCCGAGCCATGTCAGATCTTTGAGGCTACCGAGCGAAGTGAGGATGAAGACTGCCTTCTAGAGTTTCTGATTGAGTGTTTTGCTGATGGGGTGTGTTTATCGATCCCCGACCTTCTTCGTCTGCATGATGCAGGTGATAGTGAGAGTTTGAAAGCTTACATAGGTAATGATGGCTGATGTACTGTCTGTTGTGTATTTATTTTGTTTATTTGACTGTTCTTCCTTTTTCAGGTGGGCGAGCTCCTCTTCTCGATCCCTCTCGATTCCAATCTTTTTTGAAAAAGAAAAAGGAGAAGGATGCTGGGGTTTCTGGGGTTCTCAAGGATGGTGGTGGCGAGGCGGCTCAATCTACTGCCCATCCCGCATTGTCACCTAAGAGAAAGAGAGATGAAACGGATCAGTCTTTGGAGGTCATTTCCGAATGTGATAAGGATATTGCTAGAGGTGCTAGGTCTGCATTTGATCGGCAAAGGCGACTTCATGGGTTCATACCAGGGACGAGCACTCATTTTCTATGGAGTGACCAGTTCCCCATAGCCAAGCTCTCTGATAGGGTTTCTCAATACCCTGGCGATATGCTCATGACTCGCCGTATTGGAATGGAGGGAATGGGAAAGTTTATTCAGGTTAGTTTTTGTGTTTATTTATTCTGTTTCTTTTTGCCTTCTTGTGATACTGCCGTTGTTTATGTGTTCTTGTGTTGCTATTGATAGATTGTTGCTTCACGCTTGATGTGCATTGGTCGTACTACCAAATTGATCGGAGCTGAACAGCAGGCAAGTGCGGGGAAAGCTGCCGAGCTGGAGAAGTTGTTGAAGGATAAAGATACTGTAATGGAGAAGGATTTGAAGGAGAAGGACGAGGCTTTTGCGGATGTGACATTGAAGCTGAAGTTGTCTAAGGACGAGGTTAATCGTCTCAGGGATCAAATTCGGCTCCTCCAATCCGACATCGAAGATAGTAACTTGGCTAAAGGTCAGCTGACTTCCTGAGTTCACGAATTAGAGGAGTTGGGTATGGAAATGTTTGCCTCTGGTTTCGATCGGGCTGTTAGTCAGATTTCCGCTTTGGCACCTAATTTTGATTGTGCTCGGATGGACGCGACAAAGGTCGTTATTGATGGGAAGTTGGTGGTGGATGGCACAGTGGAGGACCATGACGAGAACGACCCTCCTCCTTGAGTTGTTTTTTTTTTGTTTATATGTTTGGACATGTTTTGTTTGTAATGATGACTTGTTTTGTTTGTGGCCGAGTTATGGTCGGTTTGACATTTTGTGAATACTTGGTTCTTGTTTGGAATTAAGTTATGCGTTGACCGTGGTTAGGTCACTTTGATGATATAGTTATTGTGATAAAATGGTGTATTAAACAGTAGTGTAAGATAGGCGAACAAATAATCAGTTGCATTTGTTTGATTTGGGCGTCCGGCCTCATTAAAACCCTCCTTAGGTAAAAACCCATTTTGGGATAAAAAAATCCTTAAGGGGGAAAAAGAGTACCTTCATTCGCAAAAATGTGCAATTTTATGATCTGTACAACTTTAGTGAAGAGATGTTCCAATTCCCTGAAATTGGTTTTCCTTGTAACGTTTGTAGCTGGTAAGCCCCATTTCGAGCACTCTGGATACTCGGAATGGTCCCTCCCAGTTTACAGCGAGCTTTCCATGGGAGGGAGGTCATCTGGCTTCTTCTGTTCGTCTGAGGACTAAGTCGCCCTCCTCGAATGCCCTTGGCATCACTTTTTTATTGTGCCTTCTTTCTGCCAGTTGTTTCTGAGCTCTTTGTTTAATGGTGGCAATTTCTCGGTCCTCTTCTGTGAGATCAAGCTCGGCATTTCTTGCATTTATATTGTGTTGTTCGTCATATAGGTCGGCTCTTAGTGTGGGGACTCCGACCTCTACCGGGATTAAAGCTTCCGACCCATAGACTAGCTTGAAGGGTGTTTCGCCCATTGTTGTTTGTATTGTGGTGTTGTAACTCCATAATACTTCTGGTATTAGCTCCGCCCATTCCCCTTTTGCATTATCGAGCTTTTTCTTTATTGCCTGCAATATAACTCGGTCTGCAGCTTCGGCCTGCCCATTGGTTTGTGGGTGTTCGACCGAGCTAAAATGGTTGTGTATATTAAAATTTTTTAGAAATGAGCCGAGATTATTATCAGTAAATTGTCTACCATTGTCTGATATTATTTCTTTTGGTATTCCAAATCGGCATATGATATTTTTCCATATGAAAGATCGTACCTTTTCGGCTGTTATTTTTGTTAGAGGTTGTGCTTCTATCCATTTTGAGAAATAGTCTATTGATACTAAAAGAAATTTTACCTGACCTGGAGCTATTGAAAATGGGCCGAGAATGTCGAGCCCCTATCTGTGTAAGGGCCAGCTTACCTCCATGCTGTGCAATGCTTCGGCCGGTTTTGTAGAGATGGCTGCATGCTTTTGACATTTGTCACATGTCTTGACCTTTGTTATGCAATCTCTTTTCATGGTCGGCCAATAATATCCTGTTTGGACGATCTTTGCGGCGAGGGCCTGACCTCCGATGTGGTTCCCACAAACTCCCTCATGGACTTCGTCCATCACCTCTTGTGCCTCATCTTTGTTTAGGAATTTTAGCAATGGTTGTGAAAAACCGCGCTTGTATAGTTCTCCAGCTATGTTTGTGTAGAGGCTTGCTTTTCATCTGAAGTGTTGCGGGTTGAGCTCGTGTCTGGGAATGATACCTGCATTGATGTACTCAAGGAAATGTGTTCTCCAGTCTCGGAGGTGGTTAATGCTTGTTATAGATAATAGTTCAATGCTGGGTTTTTTAAGTGTTAGTTGTGATAATGCCGATGTTTGTGTGTCCGCCCTTGTGGCGGCAAGTTTGGATAATATGTCTGCTCTAACATTCTTTTCTCTATATACATGTAGAATAATAAATGAGCTGAACTTTGAGATGAGATCCTTTGCTATGAGCCAGTATCGCTCTAGCAAGGGATCTTTTACCTGAAATTCTCCTCGGATTTGTTGCACCACTAAGAGGGAATCACAGTGTGCTGTCAGGCTTTTTGCTTGGAAATTTAGGGCGAGCTTAAGTCCCGCTATGAGGGCCTCATATTCGGCCTGATTGTTGCTTTCCGGGAAGTGGAACTGGAGGGATTGCTCGGCCACCACTTTGTCCCCTTCTTTAAGGATTATCCCAGCTCCGCTTCCTCCTCGGCTGGACGCCCCGTCGACGTGTAATTCCCAAAATTTATTGTGCTCGTCCTGGGTTAGTTCTGAGACGAAGTCTGCAAGGATCTGTGCTTTTAATGCCGATCTTGGTTGAAATTGGATATCGAATTCCGAGAGCTCGATGGACCACTTGATCAGACGTCCGGCCAGTTCTGGTTTTGTTAGTATTTGTCTTAGTGGTTGGTTTGTCCTTACTATTATTGTGTGACTTTGGAAATAATGCCTTAGTCTTCTTGCCGTTATCACGAGTGCTAAAGCTAGCTGTTCTATCCTCAGATATTTTTGTTCCGTTGATTGCATGACTCTACTGACGAAGTACACCGGTTGTTGTGTTTTTCCTGTCTCAATGACCAGAGCTGATCTTATAGAATAATTAGAAACAGATATGTATAAGTATAAAGGTTTACCGACTTCCGGTCTTTGCAGCACGGGTGGTGATGATAGAATGGTTTTGAGTTCGGTGAACGCTTTCTCGCATTCTTTTGTCCATGGAAACCTTTTATTCTTTGATATTGTTTGGAAGAAATGATATGATCGGCTTGATGCTGTTGGCAAGAACCGAGATAGTGCCGCTACCTTTCCTGCTAGTTGTTGTACTTCTTTTATTGTTTTAAGGCTCGCCATGTTAAGTATTGCCTCACATTTCTCAGGGTTTGCTTCAATTCCTCGTGAGGTCAACATGAATCCAAGGAATTTGCCTCCTTGTACCCCGAAGGCACATTTCTCGGGGTTGAGTCTCATGTTGTTTGCTCGGATTTGTTCGAATACCTCCTTGAGGTCATCGCAGTGTGATTTTTCCCGTGTAGTTTTGGCGACCATATCGTCCACATAGATTCCATGTTCCGACCTATTTGATGGCGGAAAACTTTGTCCATCAGTCGTTGGTAGGTTGCGCCTGCATTCTTTAGGCCAAATGGCATTACTCTATAACAAAAATTTCCATGCTCGGTTATAAATGCTGTTTTGCTTTGGTCTTCTGGATGCATAAGGATCTGGTTGTAGCCAGAGTATGCATCCATGAAGCTCAAGCTTTTGAAACATGATGCATTATCTACGAGTTTATCAATGCAAGGTAAAGGATAAGCATCTTTAGGGCATGCCTTATTTAAATCTGTAAAGTCGACGCACATGCGCCATTTACCTGAGTTTTTTCTTACCATTACCACGTTCAAGAGCCATGTGGTGAATCTAATTTCTCTGATGAAATTAGCTTTAAGAAGTTTTCCAGTTTCTTCTAGGGTTGCCTTTGACTTTTCGGCTCCAAGATTCCTTTTCTTTTGAGCTATGGGTCGGCTGGTTCTGTCCGTGGCGAGCTTGTGGCAGATGATGTTTGGGTCTATACCTGGCATGTCTACTGGGGTCCAGGCAAATAAGTCAGCATTGTCTTGTAGTACTTTTATGAGCTCCGATCTTTCTTTTCCTTGTAGTGCCTGACTGATGTATGTGACATGCTCCGGTTTCGACGTCAGCGGGACCTTCATGAGCTCGTCCGCTGGCTGAGGTCTTTCTTGGGTGTCTTCTCTGGGGTCAAGCTCTGCTAGGGACAATACCTCGTTTGTGCTATGAATTGCTTTGACCTCTTGTTGGAACTCATGTCTTGCGATCGACCTTTTCAGGCTTGCGTTATAGCACTGCCGAGCTTGTTGGCGATTTGAGTGGAGTGTAGCTATTCTACCGTCCTGTGCCTGAAATTTAACACATAGATAAAAAGTGGATACTACTGCCCTGAACATGTTCAGAGCAGGTCTTCCGAGAATGATATTGTAAGGGCTTGGGCAGTCAACTACCAGATATTGCATATCAATGGTTCGTGACAATGAGCCCTCTCCCATCATTGTCTTTAACCATATGTATCCTTTAATTGGGACCCTTTCTCCAGAGAATCCTACCAGTTCTCCAGATGAAGGTTGCATGAGTTTTTCTGATAATTTCATTTTTAGGAAAGTAGAGTAAAAAAGAACATCTGCACTGCTACCTGAGTCCAAAATGACTTTTCTTACCAGTAATTCGCCTGTTTGGATGGAAATTACCACTGGGTCATCCAGGTTTGGTGCCGCCGAGCATATATCTTCCTGGCTAAAAGTGATATTGAGGTCGGGCGCACTTTTGGTGTTTTGTGGTGTTGTACCTTCGAATGCCAACATTGCGTGGTAGCTTCGTTTTCGCGCCGACGTTGTCTCGCCTCCCCTGGCGAATCTTCCGGATATGCAGTTTATGATGCTTTTGGGTGGAGCGTTGTTCGACCATTTGTTGTCCTCCTTATGCCCCGGAGCTTGATGACGCTCTTCTCGGTCCTTGTTACCCTCTTTGTGCTTTCTCCCTTTGATGTATTTGTCGAGGAGGCCTTGCCAAGCTAGTCTTTCTAGTAGATCTTTAGCTATCATGCACTCATCAGTTGTATGTCCATACTTCTGATGGAAAGTGCAGTGTTTGCTTTTGTCGATGAAGCGCTGATCTTGGTAGTTTCCTGCCCTTGCTGGAGGTTTTATGATCTTAGCACTGAGGATTTCTTTAATTATCTTTTCCTCTTTGTGTTGAATTCGGTGTAATTGTCAAATTTTAGGGTCAGTCTGAAGGGCTTTCTGGAGTCTTTGATATTTGCCGACCTTGTGGCTCTGTCATCCTCTCTGTTTAGTTGTTTTCTCTCTGTTCTTTCGGCTTCACGGAGCTCTTCAATCTTCATCTGTCCTGCTGCCCTTTCTCGAAATTCTTCGAGTGTCTTTGGCTTAGTTACCACGATTGTTTCTCTGAATTTTCCAGGTCTGAGTCCGGCTTTCAGGGCATGCAGGTGGACAGCGGGATCCAGGTCGGGTATCTCCATTGTTGCTTCTGCAAATCTGGTCAGGTAGTCTTTCAAGCTTTCCTGGGGACCTTGGCGGATGGTGCCGAGGTAGTCCGATCCGTGTACATATATCCGTGCTGCAGCGAAGTAGTCTATGAAAGATTTTGCCAATTCCTCAAAGGAAGAGATTGATCCTGCAGGTAATTTTAAAAACCAAAGTAGAGCAGCGCCGTCAAGGTAAGTAGGGAAAGCTCTGCAAAGAACAGGTTCGTTATTAGGGCCATTAAAGAACATCATAGATTGAAATTTCTTAATATGAGCCCGGGGGTCACCAATCCCCCTATACGGCTTGAGTGAGGAAGGTAGTGTGAAATGTTTTGGCATCTGGTAATTGGTGATCTCTTCGGAGAATGGGTTGTCCAATGTCAGTTTCTCCTTTGGTGGGTCGACACTTAGTAGGTCTGCGTTGCCTTTTCCTTTGCTTCCATTCTCTTCACATTTACTAGCGTTCACTACTAGAAAACTAATTATTACAGACGGATATTTCCGACAGATTTTATCCCACTGAAATACAGACGAAATTTCAGAGGGATTTTCTTGTCAGAAAACAAAAAAAAATAAATTAGCATAAATTACAGACGGAAAAGAAAATCCGTCTATAATTCTGTCGGAAAATTAATTTTTTTTTCGTGGAATGATTACAGACGAATTTACAGACGGATTTTCCGTCTGTAATTAAGTAGACAAAATGCACGTTTTATTAAATTATTACAGACAGAAAATCCGTCTGTAATTTAAATTAAATCCGTCGAAAATATTGAAAACCCTAATTTTATCACCTCCCATTCACACTCCATTCACACTCTATTTGAACTCTTTGCCCACATCCTTCGAACTCTTTGCCCTGCAGCCCGCCGCCCACAGCCACCGCAGACTCTGCCGCCACTGCAGCCACGCAGCCCCCGCATCAGCCCTCGCAGCTCCCCGCAACCCCCACAACCTCGCAGCCCCGCAGCGGCGCAGCCACCGCAGCCCCTACACAGACACAGCCTCCACCGCCACCGTAGAAGATCTGTCGCCGTCGTAGGAAGCTGTGTTACCGTGATTGGAAGCTCCCTCGCCGTCGTTTGGAAGCTCGTTGGCCGTCTTCTCTGTTCGAGCGCTCTCCTTCTCTCTCTGTGTCGCCGTTGTGTTTCTGCCACTGCCCTTCTTCCTCGCCACCGGTGAGTAAATGCTATTTTTCTCTAGTGTTGTGAACAGCTCCTTTTTCTCCACTGTTGGATTTGGAGTATATGTATGCTTATTACTGAGTGAATCACATTGAAAGTGTAATGCACAGTTAGTGCTTGACAAAATGCCTAGCTGGGTTTTGCTGTTCATTTTGATCATGCTTAGGTGTGTTTATGTGTGCTTATATGGTTTCATGGTTTATGTGTCTTTCAAAGCAATTATTAATTGGGAGTCGTAAAAAATTCCTCTGATTCTTCCAATGATTCTGTTAAAAACATAAAATCATTTTTCAGGTATCTGCTTTGAATGAGGCAAGACCAGGAAGTGTTAAGTCAGTTTTTAAAGCTTGGGAGGAGCGTCTGAATTCTTCTGGGGTAATACATTCAACAATCCACTTTAGCTCCTTTTTTATTTTCACGTTGAATGAAATGAACATCTCGCTTCCAAGAAAAGTGCTTTGCTCTCTTGTGCAATCTGAGTGGTGTTATTAGGTCAGAGTGGTAGTAATAAATATATCACTAACTGAGTAACTGAAACTCTAACAGAATGATGATGGTTCTAACAGAATTCCTAGGAAAATTAGTGAAGGAGAGAGGTCTGGTAAGGAAAACTAATGGTGATTGAAATGCAAGTCTAGATCAAAGTGTTTATTTTTATTGTGCATAATTGAATTTGTTGTGAGCATAACTGTATAATTATATTGTCACTGTAAATGATTAACACTACTAAAGAACATTAAATGTTGAGCTTGATTTGCTTGATTTGAATTTGAATCTTTTTTCTTTTACTTTTTTCAATGATTGTTTGATTTGGTTATCATCATATGTTTTTAATGCTTTGGCTTGGAGAACAACTTATTTCTCCTGCTGATGCAAGTTCAAACGAGTGTACCAACAGCTCAATTATCAACATATGATGTAAAATGAAATGCCTTAATAGAATTATTATTTGGACAGGGCTGGTGCAACAAGAAGACTACCTCGATTGATCAGTAAGGCAATAGCAAAGGATCTTATATTGATCGGTCGAAGGGTTTACGGCAGAGAAGTTGAGGCTCTAGGTACGCTGATTAGTTCCCACCATATTTATCATTGTTTAATAAACTCTAACTAATTTGGAGGTATAAGAATATCTTTGAACACATAACACATTGTGTATCGTTCCATTTACTGCAGGGCTTGCCAACTACTGTGTTCTTGCTGGTGAAGCTTACACAAAGGCACTTGAGCTTGCCAGGAATATCAATGAGAAGGTAACATCACTGAAAAATATCTTTCATGTTTGTTGAGAATCATGCACTGAACTGGGCAGCATCAATTAAAATTCAAGAGAAAGTGTTTTTTTCCCCGAATTATGGTTGTTTTTTCACTTTCTTTATTTTGAAGATATTAAAACATGGGGGGTCTTAAGTAAAACTAGTTACCAACCATGGGCATTGAGTATGCTTTTTCTGTCCTAAGAGACTCTGAAGTGAAAATTGGAAGCAGTGACAGAAGCATTGTTACTTAGGTTTTGCTTTAATACAGGTTATAATTCATTTGGCATTTTCTTTCCCCTATGGATTTCTAGATGATCCCTATTTTTAGTTGTGTTATAATTGCCAATTATTTACTTGGTCCTGTATATTGGCAAGTTTAGTTAGTTTAAATTCGAGTACTAATCATAAAGAAACTTACTTGGTCCTGTATATTGGCAAGCTTTGTTATTAATAAATGCTGAGGTTCAAATGTTCAATTATCAAAAGAGATAAAAGTCTAGACTCTGAGCTGCTTATCTGTTGAGCCACTGTGTAAACAACATAGCTACTCCCTTCGTTGCAGACTTTAAAGAATGCATTATCGCCTTACAAATTGGGAGGAGCAGCAGGTGGAAGTGATTTTGATCCAAAAGGAAAAAGTGATAATGAGGTGACTTTCCTACTTATTCCCCCGCCCCTTCCTTTTTTTTTTCACCTGCTTGTATAATTTCTTAGTGTAACTTAAATAAGTTGGCAGATCATGCGATTTTGTCAAAGTTTCATGAGTGAGATGTATCGGTACTTGGGTCCTGACAAGGTAATTGAAAATATATAAGATCCTTTATACTATTTAATTTTGAAGCCTCTTCTGCATCTTATTTTTGTTGTAATGGTTGCTTGCTAGGACCTTCCATCAGAGGAGATTGGCGTTGGTTATGCAGGGAAGTTTTACAGGACCAAGGATATTTTGGTCTGGAGCCAGTCTTCGAACTGAAGCTACTGGTTATGGCCTGGTAATATTTGCTTGACTATGTATAATATGTAACTAGCCTTACCTGTTTTTTCTTACATATAAAGATTGCTGTTGTCGGCTCATGTATCATTTGTGCTACCTTCTAACCGTTATTTCTAGCTATTAAGATTCTAGTGGTTCAAAGAATGAAGACTTTGAATTTAATACTCCCTTTATATTATAAACTAGAATGTTCCCATTTGCATGTATATCAATTTCATTTACTAATTGTTTGTCTGCTATTTCAACCAATTATATACTAGTAAATTTTTCGCTAATTAGATTCGTTTTACATGTTCATGATTCTTGCATTTGGGGATACTCTTCTTCTATTTTGGTTAGATGTGTTGTGAGTGGTTCTGGAAAGATTGCAATGCACGTTTTGGAGAAACTGATTGCTTATGGTGCCCTTCCTATCACAGTCTCAGGTAATTTTGATTTGCTATGAGTTACAAATATAGGAATCCTACAGCATGATGTTATTGTGCATTTTTCATGTCAGATTTTATCTTTCATATTCATCATGAGATTAAGATTAGAAGTACTCGTATCAAAATTGTTGGGATTGAGTTCCCTTATGTTACCTGATCTTTTGATGCCATATGCAATGTTCTTAAAAATCATTTTCAGATTCAAGGGGATATTTGGTTGATGAAGAAGGATTTGACTACATGAAAATAGCATTATTGAGAGACATCAAAGCTCAACAAAGAAGTTTGAGGTTTGTCTCCTATCATTTATGTTGTATTTTCTTTAAAAAATAAATTTCCCCAGCATAGGCATATATATATTGTTCTTTACATATATTGTTCTTAATTTGTATGTCTTAGTTGTCATGTAACTTAATCGTTAACTTAGATATTGTTGTCGAGAAGAAGATCAAGATATACGTAAAAGCATAACTCTTGTCCCTTTTCTGAAATTTAGGAAGCTTCATATTCTTTCTTATTGTTTTTAATCTCTTTCTTATAGTTTGGTTTGAAGATTGAATCTCTCTCTTTGTTGTAGTGGCAGTAGTGAAGGAAATTCATTGGGAAGGTAAAGGGTAGCAGTGCACGAATGAGGTGAGCCCCTTCTCTCACTCTCTCACTCTCTGTGTGCCCCGCGTGCTCTCTGCTGCTTCAACTCCAAATCTGCATCCTTTCTAGTACTACTCCTCCATGCAAACTGACCATTACTCAACTGTTCTAGATTTTCTTCTGTAAAAACAATTTCTTCTGCATCCTTTACTCACTACCCCAGTTATTAATCCTCTTCCTAATCTTAATTACTCTAATCCCAGTTCTGGATTTTTCCATGGCTAATTTAAAATCCATTAATAGAACAAAATATGAATCTATCCCATTTTAGAATCATTTTTAATGGATGTATTTGATGCCTTAATCTGTGGCATATAATTCATGATACTGTCTTCTTTTACTTGTATTTGATATTTTTACTGCCAAGATAACTGTTATTTGTTATCAGGTTTGAATTTTAATCCAAGCTCTAAGTTATTTGTTATTTGTTATTTGATATTTAAATAACTACACTTTTGGTCTAAACTAGCATGTGATTAAGTTTTTTCTAACTTATGATATCTTATCAAAATGATTATGTTTACATCTTTAATGGGAAAATATAATATTTTACACACTATAGGCCTGCAAAAAAAAATCTGTCTAACTTGATAAGCAGCAGATTGGTAGATTGCTGATCAATTATGAAGTGGGTTTGCTTGATTCTCTTTTTTGTTTGCTTGATTTATGTACCCATCCATCTGCTCTGCACCCTCTCTAAACAAGTGTATCTATGCTCTGCACCCTCTCTATGCTTAATATTTTGCTGTCAATTGTATTCTATCAACCTTTTGAGTTTTGTGCATAATAGTCTTTTAATATATATGTAGGTCATGGCTCCTCGGGTCAAGGGTAAAGGTGTCAAGGGTCATAGAAGTTCTCGCACCACTGCCGCAGCCGCTATTTCAACCACCTCCACCTATTCTAGTGCAGTTCCACTACCACTGCCACCACCGCCACCCTCAATGTCTTCGGATGAGGACTATGATGATGATGAGGATGAAGATGACACTGAAGACTATAGCTGATAGTTTTAGCATGGTTGAACAATATACTAGGAATTATAGTTGATGATCAATACATTTTGTTTATATTTTGAATTATATTGACTTGCTTGTTTATAGTACTTTTCTTTTAGTTTGATAATACGATGAATTTGTTTATTTTTTGAAATATTATAAATATTCGAATATAAATTAGATAAAAATTTGTATTAAATTTATATTTATTTTGTATGAAAACAAGTTTATTTTGTAATTAGAAAAAGTAAAAAAAAATTCTATTTTACCTTACAGACGGATTTTCTGTCTGTAATCATGATTTTCCAAAGTTTAAATTACAGACAGAAAATCTGTCGGAAAATCCGTCTGTAAGTTCGTCGCCTTAAGGAAATGGAGGGAGAATTTACAGAGGGAAAATCCGTCGGTAACTGGTAAAAATCCGTCTGTAATTTTCCGACGGAAAAAAAATCCGTCGGTAAATAATTTCCGACGGGACTTTTACAGAGGGACAAAATCCGTCGGTAATTTTGTCGGTAACCAAAAATCCGTCTGTAATAAACACTAAATCTGTCTGTAAATCTGTCTGTATTAATCAATTTTCTAGTTGTGGTTGTTTTGGGTGGATAGTTCAGCAAGTCTTTTGACTTCTGCTTGCAGCTCGGTCATCTGGGCTATGAGTTCGGCCTGAGTAAGCTGGTGAACTCCATTGTCGGCCATGTTTGAAGGTTGGAGAACCCTGCGTAAAAAAGAAATACAAAGTGCGATATAGAGAAATAGTGGGGTTAAATTAACTTTTCGGGCCCCACGGTGGGCACCAAATGTTCCGTTCAGCTTCGGCCGAGGTATACGTCTTCAAGCGAGGCTATCTGCTTTAGGGAAGAGCTATAAGTCGCCTCGAGGGTGTGCTCATAATTAACCCCGGCGCTTGCGAAACACGGCGGCGGGAGCACCTGCAAAAAGCACTCCGACGCTCAAGTTAGAAGAGTATTCAAAATAAAATGAATAAATGAAAGTGAGAGTATATCGTGACCTGAGCCTTTGTGAGTTTGCTTAGTTCTGTTTTATAGACGAGTGGGGGGTCTATGCTGTTGGGTTTGTTCCGATATTCTTGGTGAGTTAGTAACGGGCTGAAGATAGGATCTGACTTGTGTGTGACGTGATCAAGTTATGTTTGCCGAGATATTTGGTCAGTTAGCTGAGAAGAATAGCTGCCGAGTTTTTAGAGGTACACATCAGATATAATCACTTATATTTGTTAAATTGCCAATAATTACTCTGTAATGCCTTCTGTGAGTTTTGAATTTGTTTAAAAAATTATGTTATTTTAGTCTTTTAAAAATTAATTATCAAGAATATCTTAATATTTTCATATAAAATTTTAATTTTTTTCTAAAATAATCAAATAATATTTATTAATCCTATAAAAATATTTTAATTTCTCCAAAATTAATGTTTAAAAGTATTTTTAATTTTCTAAAAATAAACTACATGAATACTTTAGTCTTTTTCAAATTAATGCTAAACTGGCATTTTGGTCTTCTAAAATAAACTCGGTAAGTATTTTAGTCTTTTTAAAATCAAATTCTTTTAATTGCTAATATTTTTTAAACAACTTTAAACTTAAAATGATATTTTCTTTTAAGTAATTATAAAAATTCATATTTGGCCAAAAGTTAAAACGGATACTTTGGTCTTTTATAAAATTATTCAAAATGCTATTTTGGTTCATAATTAATTAAAAGTATATTTTAGTATAAGATAATATATAAGATATTTTCAGGTCTAGTAAATAGTTAAGGTAAAAAATATGAAATATATAATTAGAATTTAAAAATAACATTAAATAGACACATATAAACGGTACCATAAAAATAATTTTTACCTTAATTAACCAAGATGGGTAAAACACAAAAAAGTTAAGTTAGCTAATTTGGAATAAAAATGTTAGCAAAGACAAAGCCAGTTGAGGAAGGAAAAGGACCGGTAGTTAATATTGAACCACAAACTTGTGTGTTTTTTAGGTGGTTAGGATCTACTATCTGCACTCTACAGGGTCTTGTGGCTCCAAAACTGATATACACACACGCGCAATGCAAGCTTCTTCCATTAATTCTATTCCATCATTTCTCTCTCTCTCTACTCTGATGATCTCAAGTCTCAACTCTCAAGTCTCAACCACCATAGCATAGCAATCCATTCTTGTCCTTAAAAGAGTGAAACTTTGAATGACATTTTTGTATTTTTGGGCTTTAAGGATTTTTATTACTCTTGCAGCCATCAGCTTTTTCAGACGGCACAAACAAAATTGTATCAGAGGGCCCAATCACGTGTCATTTCGTTATTACGTATGTGCCACTCATTATGTCATGCATTCCCTTTTTATTATGGGTTTATCTAATATTACATAATAAAAAAAATGAGTAAATCAGTCTCAAAGATTTTAAAATCCGACATTTTAGTCCCAAAAAAATTAATACACAAATCAATTCTTAAAGTTTTATTTCGACAGACAAATCAGTCCTTAGTTTATTTTTCGACAAAGTAATTATCCAGATCAGTCCCCAAAGATTTTAAAAATAGACATTTTAGTCCCCAAAAAAAATTAATGTATAAATCAATCCCAACGTTTCTTTCTATTAGACATAACAGTCCTCCGTCCAAAAATAAAATTATTATTATTATTAGAGATTATTTTAAAAAATATGTTTGTATTAAAAAAATATGTATTTAATATAAATTCAAATTAAAATATTTTCTTTTAATACATATTTTTTAATACAAACATATATTTTTTTTACATAGGACATCTTTTGATTATATTAAATACAAAAATATCAAATAGTTTTAACCTTGAATTTCTTGTAGAATAATCTCTAATAATTTTATTATTATTATTATTATTATTGAGTGACTATATCTATATATAAAAGAATTTAATGAATAAATTTATCATTAGTTTTGTCCAAAAAATACAAAAAATATAGTACAATATTATTGTGTAATTAATAATAATAATAATTTTATTTTATTTTATTTTTAGACGGGGGACTATTATGTCTAACAGAGAGAAACGTTGGGGATTGATTTGTACATTAGTTTTTATTGGGGACTAAAATGTCCGTTTTTAAAATTTTTAGGGACTGATTTAGGTAATTACTCTACCAGAAAATAAACTGGGGACTGATTTGTTTGCCGGAGTAAAACCTTGGAGACTGATCTGTGTATTAATTTTTCTTGGGGACTAGAATGTCCGATTATAAAATCTTTGGGAACTGATTTGGGTAATTACTATAAAAAAAATTTTATTAAAAATATAAAAAATTAAATTTTCAATATATTTGTGGTTCATTTTTTATATTATGAAATGTTTATTAGTGTTTTTAATAGAAATAAAAAATTTTGGTGTATTTACATATTCGTGGACATGTGAGATGACAACTTCAAGACGTGGGGGCGTGCTGACGCAGTACGTAGAGGGTGAGTTGACACCACGGGGAGGGCATGTTGATAACGGACGTGTCGATGTCTGATTCGAGGGCTGGATCAATACGTGGGGGGCGTGTTGATAACGTATCGCTCTCTAATTCGATGGCGATGCAACACGTGGTGTGCGTGTTGAGTGCTTTCCCTATAAAAGGCAATGCTCGGTACCATTTCATTGCGAAGAGAAGAGTTGTTTGAGTTTGTTTATAGTGTGATGGAGGGTACCACAAATTTGGTAGTGTATTGTACTGGTGAGATTATACTCATGAGGGAATGAGTTTTGCGTGTGAGAATCCGTTTTTGTTTGTGGTTCCATGCACCATGACGTTCCTGGAGCTTCGGAATGGTCTGTCAAAGCATTGATGTTAAGGAGAATGAGCAGTATTCTGTACCGGAATCCAGTTATAGTTTTTGGTAGTCTAATATATTTTGATATTATGCCGATCATCTACGAAACGAGTTTGCAGAATATGTACCATACTCACCGGCAGACTCAGGTGTGAGCCAAATATTGAGTTGTATGTTATGTTTGAAAATGTAGAGGCAGATGGGATTCAAAATAATTCAGATATAGAGGATAATAGAGCTGAAGTGTATGAATGAAAGAATACTGATAGCAAAGAGGACTTCGAAACTACTTATGAAGCCGGCGACAAAAATGAGAATGGTAATGTGGGAGTTGAGGAAGCAGTGGAGAATGTAGTGGTTCCTCCAGCAGTTAGTCAACCGATGGACGTTCCACCTTTTATGCATAACTTGGATCTTAACGCCATGCATGCACCAGAATTTTTAGAATATACAAACATAGGTACGTGATGAGTAAATGATACGCTTTTCTTAATTTATATTTTGGATGGATCAATAAATGATGATTTCTGCTTTGTGTAGGTGTTACTGATTCTAAAGATGGGGAGTGCAGGATCGGAATGGAATATAGTTCTAGAAAGTCGGTCGTCGTAGCAATTAAAAGTTACATTATCTCTAGAGGAGTCGACTACAATATGTATGAGTCTGATCCATAGACGTTCTATGCAAAATGCAAGATGTATGGGCATGGGTGCGACTGGCTTATCTGAGCCAGCTTGATACGAAAAAAGGTTGTCGGGAGATACGCAGATACAACGGTAGGCACACATACACTATGGAAACGATTTCATAGGATCATTCCTGACAATCACGGTACTCAGCCGATGGTCTAAAGTCCCAAGTCGGAATGGGGTGCCGATACCGCAACCGAGTGTTACGACGGATGCCCCATTCCATTATTCACCCCGCATGTAAAACTCTCTAGTCAGGAAGCTGCATTCCGCGAAGAGTGATGCAATGCTCTTCCGGTAGAATGACTTTTGCTACCTTCGGGGCAGGTTGCGCATACCCGAACTGACGCATCACTCAGTTCGCAGGGTGCCATTCGACACACTCGAATGACAATAATGGAGCAACAGTATCACACACCTCAAGGTGTCTATGTAGCTCATCGGGTATCATCAATTCTTCGTACGGCTACCACACAAACTGCAACATATTATTAAAAAATTAGAACCCTAATATTAATATTGGATATTAACACACACAAAGCAAAAATATTTACCTCGTCCATGTAGTCTATTTTCTGCCTAAATATCATTGTGGTCTTGGATAATCACGTTGTTGTTCGCGCGGAATGACTCCACCTGAAACACGTAACATTGAAAAAATAAAAAAATGTGCCGTCAAACAAATATGCATCGTCAATAGAATACACAACTAAAATAGAAACTGTTACCTCCGAGCAACCGATACGTCAATTGCTGGAAGGTACTGTCTCGGTACAGGCACAATACATGGCATTCGCTCCCATACCCAAACAAACAAAAGATTAAGAGGGTCATCCATCTCCTTAGTATTATACCGTGATGCATAGTACAATGCCATATAAAGATACGCGAGACATGCTGACCCCCAACTGTAAGTGTGGAACCGCTCAAAATCGCGGAGCAACGGTAGATACTTCACGTGGGCATATGGCATCGACTTATCCACGAATAGGGTCGAACCCAACAAACAGAAAATCTGGTATCTCACGTATCTCTAAATAGACTTCAAAGTGTCTATTGGCTCTGCGTCTCTGATACGGTAAACCCATGCCAACTTTATATAAGATTTTGGAGGAATTACTCACAACGGGATCGCGGACAAAAATTGCGATGCTCTGGCTCTGCAGGAATTTGTCATTGCTATCTGTATAGCCGCTCACAACCTGTCCATCAATGGGTAGGCCAAATATATGAGCGATATCTTCCAGTGTCACGGTAACCTCATCCACCGACAATACAAAGGTGTGAGTCTCCGACCTCTACCTTTCTACCAAAGCAGATAGTAAGGGATAAAATTCTCTGACCACCCCAATTCTAGAAACGAGGTAGAATCACGTTGCTTGTGAAGCGTCTTCTACTATTGGATTCTATTTCTCCGGCTAATCCAGTTTACAAACCATAAGATTCTTGTTAGACTGGTATAACAAAAATATATTTATTCATCAAACATATCTATTAATTTAAATTAATAAATATTATAACAAATAATTATTTAATAAATAAATAAAATATAATAATAATTTAACTGTACTACTTTACATAAATAAAAAAATTAAATTAAAGATATTATAGTATACTATTTACTTACTAGTTTAAATAATATAAATATGATCATAAATAAAAAATAAAATAACATACAATAATATTAAAAGAACAAAATTTTGTTTGATATTCATATTATTTATTTATTTTTGTAAATAAAAAATATTTATTACTATTAACATTTAAATTATTTATTAAATCTACAAAAAAAATCATATTATAACAAAAAATTCAAAAAATTTATACGACTATATTTATATTATTTATTTATTTATTAAGTAACAAATATAAAACAAAATAATAATATACTAAAATTTATATTATTTATTAAATTTAATATTTACAAATTTAAATAACATAGTAATATTAAATACAAATAAAAATAATAATATTAAAATCTATATCATTATATAATATTAACACAAAAAATTAATATGAAATAAAATTTAAAAAAATTAGAAAAATTAAATTACAAAAAAAAATTTATCAACTTACATAAACGAAATGATCCAAATAATTGATTATATGTTCTTCGGATTCCGTATAATTACGCACCATTTTTTATTAATACAAACTAATAATTTTTTTTTATGTATAATTACTCTTTTTTTAAACACACTACTAACACACTACTACAGAGCCACACTACTAACTCTCTTCTTTTTCTTCTTCTTCACTTTAGACTTCTTATCTCTCAAATTCACTACGAATGCATGTTATGGAGGGGGGTTGGTTAAGCTCTATTTAAAGAGCTTCAGCCTTGCGTCACTGGTTTTCGAAGAAAAGAGCTGTCCCTTATATGCAGACCACCTCTAAGTCTCTAACACACCCACCTGTGTTGAATGAGCACCTGCAATTTCTGAAAAACGTGCAAGAATCTCTGCAAAAACTGGTTGGATTCCTGACGCAACACGCCCACCGCGTGTGGACAGGGTGCTGCCATGATGCTGACGACATATATTCACCACGCCTTCTGCGTGTTGAAACTTGCACCCACAAAATAGCAAAACACTCCCAATGTCAATATTGAGAAAAAACACAATGGTGTTTTTCATATGAAAAATAATTCTGTATGGAATACTCTACTATATAAATTAAAGTTGTATAGAGAGAGTATAATTTTTTTTGTAGTTATTTTTTATTATATTATTGCTGTTCAAAATATAAGTTCTAGTTTTTTCAAGTATTATTTCATCCTATAAAAAAAAGATGTGTAAATTTACATCTTTATCATATAATTTACCATTCTGTATATTTGTTTTATATTTATTAAATAAAAATATTTAAAATTTTTTACTAATGATAAATTTATCATATGCTCTTAAAGTATATATTAACTAAACCCTTTTATTATTCCAACTAATGTATGTTCCCGTACGGGATAATATATAAGGTTATATAAAAAATTTTATTAAAAAATTAAATAAAATATATATAGTAATTATTATGATAAATTTTTACAAAATTATAATTAAAATCAAATTCTCAAAATTTTAATATTAAAATATTAAAAATAATTAGTATTTGTCTTAATCAATTTGAGTTTGTTGAGTGGTTATCTCACTCGTCCGCTTAAACAACTATTAGAAGTTAGAATTTTACCTTGTATGTGTAGCAATCTATTAGCTAGCGGTAAAACCTTAAGTAGCATTTAGAAGAGAGACAGAGACTGAAAGACTGAGATTGAGAGACAGAGACTAAGAGACAGAGATTGAAATAAGTTTTAGTATTGTATTTGGTGTAAAATAAGGGACTGAGATTGAAATAAGAATGAAACTCTAATTTAATTTGTACAAAGGGTAAAGTTGAAATTAATTAATTAATTGAAATGGAGGTATTTTAGGTATAAAATATTATTAAAGTTTCAGCCCCATCTCTAAAAATTTTAGTCCCCTGTGTCTCCACTTTTTGGAGGTACTGAAATATTGAAATTTTAGTACTAGTCTCTGTGCCAACAAACATAATACTGAGTTTCAGTCTCTCAATCTTCGTCCCAGTACCTCAAAACAAACGCTACCTTAATAAATGGAGCATGATACGTAATTAGGCTTGGCAGGAGTACCCGAATACGCAGGTACCTAACTCGTCCATACCCGGTTGGAGAGGGTAATAACTTGACTCGAGTCGGAACAGATTTTGCTCGGGACAGGACATGGTCGGGTTTAGGGTGTACCCGCCCCGGATATATATATATATATATATATATATATATATATATATATATATATATATATATATATATATATATATATATATATATATATATAAACATTGTTTAGGAATTAGGATTTGCCTCACATCACAGATTCAGTGATTCACAATTTCAGTCCATACTCTATAGCCATGCTAGAGAAATTCAGCCATCCTTACCCAAAGTCTTCTTCTTCTTCTCGAATTCTTCACAAAAAACCTCATAGCTCCCATCATCGTCGTTGTTGAGCCCATCATTGCCTACCCCCTTCATAGCTCATATCTTCCTTCACAACTCATGTCGCCGTCGCTGCTTATCCCGTTACCGTCGCCATTTTTCTCCTGCCGAGCCCCTTTTCTTTAGGCAAATTCCTTTCTCTCTCTCTCTCTCTCTTTCTCTCTCTCTCTCTCTCTCTCATTGTGAGTCTGTTAAGTTCTTCTCTTCTTCTTCCACAGACTCATCACTTAGTCGCCGTCACTATGAGCCCGAGTATTACCGTTGCAGTTTTATGTGAGTCTGTCACCGAATAAAATAGAATTTTTATTCAAGTTAGACCAATTAGAAATAGGCATGCATGAGATTATTTTTATATGTAATTTCTGAATTTTCTCATCTAAATTTGATCTATGTAGTTGAGTATTTTAGTATGGCGATCATCGTGGTTTTGTTGCGACACTAATGTCATAAAAGCTGCGGTAATTTCATAACTAATATATGAGACAGACCAGATTATTAAAGTAATCAAGGAAATAACATTCAGATATGTGCATAAAGTTTATAAGATATGTTAGGAAAATATATATGTATATTCCAAGTGGAAGATTGTTAGAAAATTATTTTTTCTTAATAAATTTATGGACAATACATATATTAATTATAATCACAAATTAAGTAATTTCACATTAAATGACTTATATAACGGTGATCTCATTTATTATCATAAATATTGAATTAAATAAGTCATTATTACTTTTGATTTGGATAAATGAGATTAAAACCAGAGATACTATTTTATTGGGTTTTAGGATTTAATGAGTGTCATACTCAAATATAAATAATGACTTTAGGATTTTGGTCACCAACACATCAAACCTGCCTCCGTAGCTCTTTTTCCACAGTGGAGTTGCGATTCAGCCCTATCAGAGATATATAAGATTTTGGTTGACGAAGATCAAAGAACCAAAAGAGCCAAGCTCTCGGACTCAATCATGCTCTCAAATGAAGGGACGCTTCCGCACTCTCAATTATATTTCTTAATGATTTAACGTAAATGATCTTGAGATTGAGAAATTCTAAATTTTCAGATAAATAGAATTTTTATTCAATCAAATGATGATAAATAATTTTATTAAATTAAATTATATTAATGTAATCATTAGATGATAAAAAATGCTAAAAAAATAAATAAATAATATTTTAAGAGCATAGAAATATTAAATTGTCATTTCAATTTACTTTTTTAATCAACGACAATAAATATCTTGAATTAATTAAATTTTAAAAAATTATATAACTAAAATTATTTCATTTATTCAAGAATTTTTGAACATACAATAGTTCAATTAGAGGTTGATTATTGAGAATTGAATATAATATTTTAAAATTTGTATTTTCAATAAAAAGATGTACTTAGTTCTATCCATCCTAAATAATTCTATATTCACTATTACTTTTCCATCTAAATGATTCTAACATTGATAGAATATTATTTTAGATGCAAAAAATTTAAAATATATTTATTCTATTTCAAAAATTAATATTTATATTTAACTTAAGATTTTAACAAATATAGCAAGAATATTATATTTTTAGTTAAAAAAGTAAAATATCTATAAATAATATATTTTTGTGCTTTAGCTTTAGATTTTTCAAAAAAATTTGGCAAGTTAATGGAATCAAACCATATTTCTATAACATATATAAGAATATATATTACACATAAATAAAAAATATTAGGTGTAATAAGAATAAATACATAAATTAAAGTAAAATTTAAAAAAATAAGAACCAATAAAATATTGAAGAAACAAAATATAAATAGAAGAGAAACAAAATTATTAGACGGAAGAGAAATAATTTAATAAATTTTATGTGTATATAAAAGAGGAATAAAATGGAGATATATATAGTACCATATTTAATTTAGCAAGATTTATGAGAATAAACACATAGAATAAAAGAATAAATAATAATAATAATAAAATTAAATATCTGAATTAATATCAAAATAAAAAGTAATAAAATAATAATAATCCATCAACATCTTAATATTTTAATATAATTAATTAATAACAATATAATTAGTCTACTATAATTTTAATTTAATTTTTTAATATAATTAATTCTAATTAAGTAATCAAATAAATTGAATATATATATATATATAAACTAAGTGGAGGTCCGAACCGACTGATGTTGAAGAATCAGCGGATGTGGATCGAGAACAAGCTACTTTTTATTAGTAATAGAAGGTCAGGAGCGCGCTTAGCCGATTCGCACCTTTACTCTCTGTCTCAATCGAACCCTTTTTAGGGTCAGATCAATAGAGAAGTCAGGCACGAAGAGTGCAGGCCCACTCGATGAAACGAAAAAATTTGACTATATAGTGCGAGATTCTTTCATTATTGATTTTCTACGGGCTCTATAGGCGTCTTCTATTAGAATCTTTGCGTTCAATCACAGATCTTGGCATAAGATCCCATTCCCGCGAAAAGGCGGAATGAGAATATTTGATGATACATTCCGTACCTTGCTATATATATATATATATATATATATATATATATTGGGAGTAAAACGTTATTTTAAAATGAGATTATTATTATTACTAACATATAAATATTAAAAGTGTATTAATGTATTAATTAAAATATATTATTAGAATAAAAAATTATAAGAATTAAAATAACTGAAATTTATTAACCTTAATTAGTTAAATTAATATAAAATAAAAAATAGATGATTAATCAGGTTAAATAAATTAAAAAATATTATTTATCAAAACAAATGTCACAATAATTATATTACTAATTGAAAGAAAATCAATTCAATCAATTCAAATTTTCATTTAAAATAGATAATTAAATATCAACATTGATAAAAATGAATGGGAATAATAAAAAATAATTTTAGTAGTATAAATAATTAAATTAAATTATTATATATAATTTTTATTTTTTATCTTATTATAATTTAAGTTAATATTAATGATAAAAAGTTACTTTTAAATAGCCTTAATTTGTAGTTTGCAACATAATTAAAGCACAATTTATAATTTTTTATTTTGTGATTAACTAATATTTTTTAAATTTTTTAGTTAAGTCTTCTGTATTTTATAATTGACAATTTTTTTCTACAAAACACAAATTTGTGATGAATTATTATAATTTTAATTAATTAATAAAATCAAGAAAAATTTATAAAAAAATAAAATAAAAGATAAAGAGTAGAGTAAAAATTTATGGTGAAGCTAAAAATTTGTTAATTGTGGTAGAAATTTTAAAATTTTGTATCTTATTATATAATTAATTTTTTTACTCATTTCAATTTTATTATCCTTTTGTATCTAAAAAAGTATATAATGTCACAATTATTTTAAAAAAAATAAAACTCTTTAAATATACGATATAATGTATAATTTAAGAATAATAAAATAAAAAATATCTAGAATTTTATAATAGTATTTGAAAATTTTAAAGACGATAATATAAAGAGTTTAAATCTACTAAATAAATTCTAGATCTCAATTCAATAGTTATCCTTTGCGCATCTTATTTAAATTTAAATTTTAAAATTTTATTTATATCTTTTTTCTCTAAATATATATTATTTTTGACAAAAAAATAGAAAAAATCTATTAGACAAAAAAAATAGTCTATCAAAAAATTATTATAAGAAGATTTATAATTAGAGAAAAAAATAATAAAAATATTAACAATAATAATAAAGAATAAGAAATGAAGCTCATATTAAAAAATGTTAGAAAAGAAATAATGACGTTCATATTAATAATAATAATAATGCTGAGGAATGATGTTGCTGTTTTAGGCTTTTAGCTTCCGCTTTTGGCCATCGTTTTTTTCTCTTTCTTTACTTTTTCTTTTAATTATCAAGTCATAAAAAAATAAAGAATAATTAAAAAAAAAAACGAAAACAACAAGATCAATAGTAACTATACAAATCAAAATATGTAAGAAAATAGACTATTATATAATAGAATTAAGGGTAAAGTATACTTTTTATCCTTAAAGTTTGACAAAAATTTTAAAAATACCCTTAAGTTTTATTTTGTTTCAATTTTGTCCCAAAAGTTTTCAATTTGCATCAAATATACCCTTAAACGGCTAAATTTTCAAAAAAAATTAAGACCAATCTAACAATAATGCATGAAAACTATGCTTGATTTGCTTGTGTTGAGGGTTGTTCTTATAAAATTGTTGTTGAATTGGTCTTAAATTTTTTAAAAAATTAGCCGTCCGGGGTATATTTGATGCAAATCAAAAACTTTTAGGACAACATTGAAAGAAAATAAAACTTAGGGGTATTTTTAAAACTTTTGTTAAATTTCAAGGACAAAAAATATACTTTACCCTAGAATTAATATGAATATTTTATTATTAAATAAATAAAGTTAACATAAAACAAAATTACACAAAGAGAAAAAGAAACAAAGAAAAAAGAGTTAAAATATCCAAAATGATAAAAAAGATTAATTTTACAATTTTATTCTGTCATATATATATTTATATATATAATTATGAGGAGATTTATAATTAGAGAAGAAAATAATAAAAACATTAATAATAATAAAGAATAAGAAATAAAGCTCATATTAAAAAATGTTAGAAAAGAAATAATAAAATTCATATTAATAATAATAATGCTGAGGAATGATATCGCTGCTTTAGGCTTTTAGCCTCCGTCTTTGGCTATCGTTTTTTTCCCTTTCTTTATTTTTTTTTTAATTATCAAGTCATAAAAAAAATAAAGAATAATTCAAGAAAACAAAAAACAGTAAGATCAATAGTAACTATATAAATCAAAATATATAGAAAAAAATAGACTATTATATAATAGAATTAACATGAGTATATTTTATCATTAAATAAACAAAGTTAACATAAAATAAAATTACACGCACGTAGAGAGAAAAAAAAACAAAAAAAAGAGTTAAAGTGATAAAAAGATTATTTTTACAATTTTATTATATATATAAAAGTCTATAAAACAATGAATTTCTAATTAAATTAATTTGTATTTATTATATTCAATTAATTGATATACATAATATTAAATTTTGTGATATTTAAATATCTAATCAAATCAATTAGTTGATATAATTAATTTATTATAATGAATTATATTTAATGAGTTAAAAAAAATAAATCAGGAAACACTCTAAAAAATATGTCACGTCAACTTTATTATTAAGTGCAAAAATCTAATTTTTATATAATAGAATAGATTACTACAATTGATAATAGGTAACCAAAAGACAATACACACCAGAACAAATTCAGCAAGTGAAGATATATAACAATGTAGAAAAATATCAAATAATCAATGAAACAGTGAGAATGTAATTGTAGTAAATCAACAATAGCAACAACCCTGACTCACGGAAGACTCCTATAGCAACCTTCCATATGAAATATGCCTCCTCTCCCCCATTACACTCCTCTCTCCTTATATACATACATTCTCTCTATTGTTGTAACTAACTCTCCACCTCAGCATACTATAAGAATCTCCTGTGACGCACCCTCATATCACCCTTCATAATCCTTCATCCACACAGGTGGTTTTCTTATTCTTTTACTTGTTGGATCTGCAATTGGTACATTTGGCCCATCATGAGTTGTCGGTTCTGCAATTGCTGTATTCGGCCCATTATGAGTAAGTTTGCTCGTATCAATCACTCCCCCCATTACAATGACCTTGTCCTCAAGGTCTTCCCCAGGATACATTCTCACCAACTCAGCCCAACTCACCCATGTTGCTTCCTCTTTTGGTGTTCCTTGCCATTCCACCAACACTTAAACATCCTGAGACCCATCATCAAGCTGCAAGGTTCTACTATCAATAATGGCTACCGGCACTAGTTCAAAAGGCAGAGAAAGAGGAAGCTCGTTGATGCCCCCTGCCATAACGGACTCACCCTTAAACTCCTTCAGTAGTGAAACATGAAAAACAGGATGAATGGCACTTCCAACTGGTAACTCCAGTTTGTAAACGACAGTTCCCACTCTTTGGAGCACCTTAAATGGTCCAAAATATTTCTTACCAAGCTTCAAATGTCTTCACGTCACTACGGACCCCTGCCGATATGGTTGAAGCTTTAAGAGAACTAAATCACCAACATTGAATGATTTTTCACGTCTATGAGAATTAGCTTGGCGTTTCATGCGTTCTTGGGCTTGTTGGAGGCGAAATCGGAGTTCCATGTCAAGAATCTCCCTAACTCGCAATAGATCATCCACGTCTTAGACCAAAGAAGAGCGACTAGTATAGCCGGGTATAGTTCTGACAGCAAACCCATACAAGGCATCATGTGGTGACATTTCAATAGTGTAGTAAAAAGAATTATTGTAACAGAAGTCTGCCCAATTGAGGTAAGCAGACCACTTGGTTGGATGAGCATGTGTAAAAACACACAGATATTGCTCTAGGGTCCTATTAACAACCTCGGTTTGCCCATCCGTCTGAGGATGATAAGCCGTGCTATAGAGTAGCTTAGTACCAAAATGCTGAAACAATTCTTTCCAAAAATGACTAAGAAAAAGAGGGTCCTGTCTGAGATAATAGTGGCTGGGAAGCCATGATACCTCACCACGGATTTGATGAATTTCTGAGCGACCAATTTGGCAGTGAACCCCGTCTTTAACGGTGCAACCCGAGCTGTTTTACTGAACTGATCCACCACTTCTAACACTGCAGTAAAACCATTGGAATTTGGTATTTTGGTGATAAAGTCTAAACTAATGTCTTCCCAAGGCTTTGCCAGAACTGGAAGCGGTTGCAAGAGTCCCTGTGGCTTGGCAGTGATATACTTTGTACACTGACACTCCACACAACGATTGACAAATCGAACCACATCTTGGCGCATCCCTGGCCAAAAAAATAGCTCACCTAACCCTTTATACGTTTTCAAAATACCCCCATGCCCTACAGTCAAGGCTGAATGGAACTGGTGCAACAACGTCTCACGTATATTAGCAACATTTAGAACCCAAACTTTACCTCGGTATGTCATCAACCCATCCTTGAATACATATTCAGAAGGTAATGTACCCCTCTGTAGCTTCTCTTGCAACTGAAGCATCTCCTCACTCTCGTTATTAGCCTGGAGCAGGGTTGGCAAAAGATTGGACTGCACTGCTGTGAATGCTTGGAGCTGTGTGTGATGCTCATCATCCCCTAGCTTGGATAGCGCATCTGCAACCTTGTTAAACTTCCCAGGGAGGTACTCAATCTCAAATTCATATCCAAGCAATTTAGAGAGGTAGTGTTGTTGTTCTGGGGTAAGGATCACCTGCGTCATGAGCTCCCGCAAACCTTGGTGATCAGTTCTGATTAAGAATTTCTGCCCTAATAAGTAATGTCGCCATTTTGCCACAGCTTGAGTTACTGCATATAGCTTTCGGACATACGCAGATGCTTGAGATAACCGAGCTCCCAATTTCTTGCTGAAGTAGGCTATGGGGTGTCCCCCTTGGGATAAAACTGCCCTGACGCCAGTACTCGAAGCATCAGTCTCCACTATGAAGGGCTGTGTGAAATCAAGGAGAGACTGGGATATGAACCATCAGCTGCTTCAATTGATGGAAAGCCTGATCAGCAGCGATATTCCATTGGAATGCATTCTTCTTGAGAAGTTCTGTCAATGGAAACACTCGTTGTGCATACTGTGCCACGAATTTCCTGTAATACCCCATCAGCCCTAAGAATCCTCTTAATTGTTTTAGAGACTTAGGAACATACCACGCTACAATTGCTTCGATTTTGGCTGGATCCACGTAACCCCTTCACCCGAAATCACATGCCCCAAATACTCAATTTGTTGTTGCAGAAAGGTGCATTTAGAATGCTTGGCGAAGAATTGGTTCTCTTTCAAGATTTGTAAAGCTTGAACTAAATGATCCAGATGCTCCTTGATGGACGGATAATTTATACGCTTTTTGGCATTATTTTTAGTATATTTTAGTTAGTTTTTATTAATTTTTTATTAGTTTTTAAATAAAAATCAAATTTCTGGACTTTACTAAGAGTTTGTGTATTTTTCTATGATTTCAGGTATTTTCTAGCTAAAATTGAGGGACCTGAGCAAAAATCTGATTCAGATGCTGAAAAAGGACTGCAGATGCTATTGGATTCTGACCTCCCTGCACTCGAAGTGGATTTTCTGGAGCTACAGAAGCCCAATTGGCGCGCTCTCAATTGCGTTGAAAGGTAGACATCCTGGGCTTTCCATCAATATATAATAGTCCATATTTTTTCCGAGATTTGATGGCCCAAACCGGCGTTCCAAGTCAGCATAGAAATTTTGGCGTCAAAATGCCAGAACTGGCATAAAAGCTGGAGTTAAACGCCAAAACTGGCACAAAAGCTGGCGTTTAACTCCAAGAAAAGCCTCTACATGTGAAAGCTTCAACGCTCAACCCAAGCACACACCAAGTGGGCCCTGAAGTGGATTCTGCATCATTTACTCATTTCTGTAAACCCTAGGTTACTAGTTTTCTACAAATATGACCTTTTGCTATTGTATTTTCAGACTTTTACACACTTGATCATACTTTTAATCTTGGTTCTTCTGGTTTCCTCTCTGGGACCGAAGCCAATGATCACCATTATCACTTTTGTATTTTCAACGGTGAAGTTTCTACACACCATAGATTAAGGTGTGGAGCTCTGCTGTTCCTCATGAATTAATGCAAAGTACTATTATTTTTCTATTCAATTTACGCCTACTTCTTCTCTAAGATATACACTCGTTCTTCAACCTGACGAATGTGATGATCTGTGACACTCATCATCATTCTCACCTATGAACGCGTGCCTGACAACCACTTCCGTTCTACATGCAAACAAGCTTGAATGTGTATCTCTTGGGTTTCTAATCTAAGATTAGAACCTTCGTGGTATAGGCTAGAATCAATTGGCGGCCATTCCTGAGATCCGAAAAGTCTAAACCTTATCTGTGGTATTCCGAGTAGGTTCAGGGAAGGGATGACTGTGACGATCTTCAAACTCGCGAGTGTTGGGCATAGTGACAGACGCAAAAGGATCAATGGATCCTATTCCAACATGATCGAGAACCAACAGCTGATTAGCCGTGCGGTGATAGCGCATTTGGAATATTTTCACTGAGAGGACAGGAGGTAGCCATTGACAACGGTGAAACCCAACATACAGCTTGCCATGGAAAGGAGTATGAATGATTGGATGACGGCAATAGGAAAGCAGAGGTTCAGAAGGAACAAAGCATCTCCATACGCTTATCCGAAATTCCTACCAATGAATTGCATAAGTATCTCTATCTTTATTTTATGTTTTATTCATATTTTAATTATCAATTCTCCATAACCATTTGAATCCACCTGATTGAGATTTACAAGATGACCATAGCTTGCTTCAAGCCGACAATCTCCGTGGGATTGACCCTTACTCATGTAAGGTTTATTACTTGGAAGACCCAATGCACTTGCTGGTTAGTTGTGCGGAGTTGTGACAAAGAGTTGAGATTACAATTGTGCGTACCATGATGTTGGCGCCATTGATGATCACAATTTCGTGCACCACTCCTCTCGGGATGGACTGTAAACCAGGATGTCGTCAAAAAATACAGCAATAAATCGCCTCAAGTATGGTTGGAAAATCCTGTTCATTGTTGCTTGGAAGGTGGAAGGTGCATTAGTAAGCCCAAAAGGCATCACTACAAACTCATAGTGACCCATATGAGTACGAAATGTTATTTTACTTATGTCTTCTTCACGCATTCTGATCTGATGGTACCCACTCCTGAGGTCAATTTTGGAGAAAAACCTAGCTCCATGCAACTCATCGAGAATCTCATCAATAGTAGGGATTGGGAATTTATCTTTAATTGTTATCATGTTCAGAGCTCTATAATCGACGTAGAATTTCCAACCACCATCCTTTTTTTACTAGCAATACTGGACTTGAGAATGCACTCTGGCTATCCCCAATCAGCCTCGCTTGTAACATTTTCGACACTAACCGCTCCATTTCCTCCTTCTGAAAATGGAGATATTTATATGGTCGAATGCTTATTGGCGATGCACCCAGTGTAAAGTGGATGGGGTGGTTAATAGCTCTATGAGGGGGAAGTTGTTTTGGTTCTTCAAAAACATCAGTGAATTCCTCAATAATTGTTTGGATAGCCACTTCCTCTACCTCCGGAACGGGCTCTTCCACCGATGGAATCGCTGCCAATTGAAACAATGAAGCAATGTTACTACTCTCGCGACAATCGTTCACCCCTGAATGTGATCCATGTCCCCATTTTCTTAAATTTCATAAACAGCTCCATGTAGTTAATTCGGATGGTGCCTAATCTCATCATCCAATGTACACCCAACACAACATCTGCTCTTTTAAGGTCCAAGACGTACATGTCCGCGGAGAATCTGTATCCCTGCACCAATAATGATAGGTCTCGACATTTTGCAGCACAGTTTATGGATTCACCATTACCAACCATTACCTTTAATGCAGGTGTAGGAGTGAGAGACAAATTGAGATTTTTAGCTATGGACCCCTTGATAAAATTATAGGTGCTACCCCCATCGATTAAAATCAGCAGCTGCTTGTTGGCATGGGTACCCTTCACACGCAGGGTCTCAGGGTGAAATTCGCCCTCAAAAGCATTGAGCTTAATCCGCGGATTCTGTTGTTCACCCTCTTCCTCCTCTTCTTCGGTGTCTAACTCATGTACCTCTCCATTACCCCCTGTCGTTCCTTGCAACAACTCCCGAAGTTCCTCTTCCCCAATGAGCAATTGACATTTGTCATCACAATAGTAACACAATCCTTTTTCTCGTCTAGCCCGAATCTCAGCACTTGTTAATTTCTTGAATGGTGGCTGGGGTTCCTTGGTGGGAGTGTTGGTGGAATGGAGAATCACAGGGTATGCGGGGTTGGTAGAGGTAGGGTTAGTTTGAATTTTCTGATTAGTGTAAATGAGATTGAGAGTGCGGTTGGGTGCAAATCAGGTTGGGGCTTGTTGAGTAATAGGCTTACTACTAGTGCTTCTAGCAAGGCCAGCAATTACCGCATTTTTTTGTTCATGCAGTTTGGCAATGGAGACAGCTTGTGCGTAAGAGGTAGGTTGGGCCAAGAGCAATTCACACTTCAATGGCTCTTTGAGCCCGGCTATGAAGAGTGAGATTATCCATTCTTCACTAAATCCGTTGACTCGGTTGGTCAATTCTTTAAGTTGGCATTGATATTCTTTCACCGATCCACTCTACTTCAACTCTTTAATGGCGGCTCGGGGGATCATAATAGAGGTTCTTTCCAAATTTGAGGACCATCGCCTCCAGAAACGCTTCGCATGTATACGCCATGTTGTTGTTGATCCTCCACCGGTACCAAGCATAATCCGCCCCTACCAAGTAAAATGACAAAACCCTGATTCGTTGTTCCATGGGTATCTCAAAAGTCTCTAAGTATTGGCGGGCCCGAAACACCCAATCCTCCACCCCCTCACCGTCGAACATTGGTAGATCGGTGACTTTCACTCTGAGTCAGGGCCACAGTTGCTCAGCCCCCACACTCACAGACCCTGCCCCTGAACCACCTTCCATGGTGTCATCACCATTGAAGCCATAATCATTCACCTTAAGCCATAATCATTCACTTTAAGCTTCAATTTCAAATTATCACAAAGCAGTTTTTCAATGGATCGTAAGGAAGAGTCCATGTTCATGAGCTGAGCTTGCGTATCAGCGATCCTCTCGTTAGCTTCCACGAGACCGCGGCTAAGGGTGGTGACCTCTTGCTTGTTCGATAAAGTGAGCTCCTCTAATCGGTTCAGACGTGTTCCTTCCACCATGGCTCTGATTCTCTCAATGAGAGCACCAATTAATAGGTAACCAAAAGACAATACACACCAGAACAAATTCAGCAAGTGAAGATATATAACAATGCAGGAAAAATATCAAGTAATCAATGAAACAGTGAGAATGTAATTGTAGTTAATCAACAACAACAGCAACCCTGACTCAGGGAAGACTCCTATAGCAACCTTCCATATGAAATATGCCTCTTCTCCCCCATTACACTCCTCTCTCCTTATACATATGCATTCTCTCTATTATTGTAACTAACTCTCCACCTCATCATACTATAAGAATCCCCTATGACGCACCCTCATATCACCCTTCATAATCTTTCATTCACACAGGTGATTTTCTTATTCTTTTGCTTGTTGGATCTGTAATTAGTACATTTAACCCATCATAAATTGTCGGTTCTGCAATTGCTGTATTCGGCCCATTATGAGTGGGTTTACTCGTATCAATTGAACTCCTTATTCAAGAGCCTAGACAGCCATAATCTTTTATTGAAAACAAAATAAAAACTTAACAGGAAATGGTCAATTCGTAATTCATCTTTTGAATAATAAAGTGGAAAAATAAATTAAATCCCATCTATCATTGAGCACTAGCTACAAAAGTGGCACGTAGAAAGCTCATAACATATTTTATTTAATATTTCAGTGAATATATAGCATACCTTCTCAATTTCTCAATGCAGCATTTTATTACCAAACCTAGCGACCATTATATATATATATATATATGGAATGAGTGAATTGAAGGGATACTTTTGTTGTAATAAGAATGGGACGTGGATGCCCATTCCCATGTGAAGCTCACATTCTCAAGAGAGAATGTATTTAATAAGGTTGAAAAAGTTACCTTCCTGTATGCATATAAATAGGACCCTAAGCCTCAGACAAATACACACATCAATAAAAGCATTTTTTCTCTCTCTACGAAGCTTTTCTTTCTCTTAATATTACAAATATAGTATTAATATATAAATCATAGTTATTATGGTAGGATGATATTAATATTAGTGAATATTAATACTAGAGTCTTTCATTTATATTTCTTTATTTTATCTTCCTTATTTAGTTATTTTATAACACGTTATCAGCACGAAGCTCTAACGAAATTTTAGGAAGACTCCAGGTAACAAATTTTTATTATATCAAAACTCTTTCATCTTGAATATAATGCTCTTGATATATTTGGAAATAATTATTTATCATAGATATAGATGTTGAAATCCATCTTGATTCAATGGATCTTGAAGATACCATTGAGGCTGAAAATAATACATCCCAAAAGGATAAAAGTCAAGGCCATGACTTTCCTTCATCGTCATCTTGACGAATGATTGAAAAATGAATATCCCACATTAAAAGATCTTGCAGATCTGTGGAAAGACTTTGAAGAAAGGTACAATCATGTGATACTTCCTCAAGCCCGATGTGTTAAGGAAAACTTTCTTGACCTTCCATGTCTCGAATGTGCTCCTGCAGCAGCAGTATCGAGAAAAATAATTTAAAAATATTCTGAGTTATTTTCTTGCTTTCTTGTTGCTGAATGCAACAATAAGTTACTTTTAAGGAATCATGAAGCGCGCCCAGTTGGCGCCGCCCTATTTCCTGAAGTAAATGCGGCAATTAACCCCAGAAGAGGTAAATGGTAAGATTTTGATAACAAGAAAAATTATAGAAGGAAAAGAAATTATGTTCACAAGAAAGATCTCACTAGAAGTGGGATAAAGAAAGAAATAATGGGCAAAGTAAATCAATTAAGGATAAATGCTTCCGTTGTGGTGGAAAGGGCCATTGATCACGTACCTGTCGTACCCCAAGGCACTTAGTTGATCTTTATCAAGTATCCTTGAAAAAGGATGACAAAGGAAAGGAAACAAATTTTGTTTCAAATTATGAAAATTCCACCATTCATTATGATGTATATAATTTCTTTGAGGATCCTGAAGGAAATATTGGCTATTTGATCAATGATGGAATAGTTTGATATATGTATGTGTTTGTTAAGTATTTATGTGAATAATTTTACTGTGCATGTACTTCTACTCATTTTATTATCATGTCTTTGAAGAAAAATGACAAGGACATATCCTGAAGATATTTGCCTTACGGATAGTGCAAGTTCGCACACTATTCTTAAAAGTGATATATATTTTACCCATCTTGTGCCAAAAGAAGAATATGTTAATACTATTATTGGCTCGGACAATGTGATAGAAAGCTCCGGAAGAGCTATAATTTTGTTTCCTGGAGGAACAAAATTCATAATAAATAATGCACTATTGTCTACCAAATCTCGAAGAAACTTGTTGAGCTTTAAAGATATTCACCGAAATGGATATCATATTGAGACTATGAATGAAGAAAATCATGAGTACTTATGTATCACAACTCATGATTTAATTAAAAAGTTTATATTAGAAATGTTACCATCACTTTCATCTCGATTGTATTATACTAAGATTAGTGCAATTGAATCACATGCCACTGTAAACCAGAAGTTTACTAGCCCAAATGAATTCATAACTTGGCACGACCGATTGGGTCATCCGAGAACAACCATGATGAGGAGAATTATTGAAAACTCTCATGGACATTGACTAAAGAACCAGAAGATTCTTAAATCTAGTGAATTTTGTTGTGCTGCATGTTCTCGAGGGAAGTTAATTTTAAAGCCATCACCAGTAAAGATTGGATTTGAGTCCCCTGAATTCCTTGAAAGGATTCAAGGTGATATATGTGGACCTATTCATCCACCATGTAGATTTTTTAGATATTTTATGGTCCTGATAGACGCATCTTCGAGATGGTCACATGTGTGCTTATTGTCTTCTCGCAACCTGGCATTTGCGAGATTACTGGCTCAAATTATTCGATTAAAAGCACAATTTTTAGAAAATCCAATCAAAGCAATTCGTCTTGATAATGCTAGTAAATTTACTTCCCAAGCTTTTGATGCTTATTGTATGGCTAATGGAATAAGTGTTGAACATCCAGTAGCTTATGTTCACACACAAAATGGGTTAGCAGAATCACTTATTAAGTGCCTCCAATTAATTGCTAGACCCTTGCTTATGAGAACAAATCTCCCAACCTCGGTTTGGGGGCATGCTATTTTACATGCCGCAGCACTTATTCGTTTGAGGCCAACGAGTTACCATAAGTTCTGTCCTATGCAATTAGCTTTTGGTCAGTAGCCAAATGTCTCCCATTTAAGAATATTTGGGTGTGCGATATATGTTCCCATTGCACCACCTAATCACACCAAAATGGGACCCCAAAGAAAATTGGGGATATATGTTGGATATGATTCTCCCTCTATAGTGAGGTATCTTGAGATACAAACTGGAGATGTATTTAAAGCCCGATTTACGGATTGTCATTTTGATGAATCAAAATTTCCAACATTAGGGGGAGAGAATAAGCTTCCTGAAAAGGAACTTAATTGGAATGCATCATCGTTGATACATTTAAATCCTCGATCAGGGCAATGTGAACTAGAAGTTCAAAAGATTATACATTTGCAAAGAATAGCAAATGAATTGCCTGATGCATTTTCCGATACAAAGAGGATAACCAAATCTTATATACCAGCGGAAAATGCCCCAATTCGAATTGATGTCCCAGTAGGACAAGTAGCCACTGAAGCAAATTCACGCCAGAAGCGTCGCAGGACAGAAAATGCCTCAATTCGAATTGATGTCCCAGTAGGACAAATAGCCACTGAAGCAAATACACCCCAGAAGCGTGGCAGGCCTGTCGGTTCCAAAGATAAAAATCCTCGAAAGAGAAAAGAGGTAAATACTATTCCTGTTGAAAAAGACAGAGTAAAGACACCTGCAGTTGTCCAAAATTCTGATATAATTTTAACGCCAGAAGACGTTTAGGTACCTGAAAATTATGAAAATGATGAGATCTCGATAAATTATGTCTTTACGGGAAAGAAATGGGACCGAAATAAGACAATTGTCAATGAAATATTTGCATATAATGTGGCATTAAATATCATGCATGAAAGTAAGGATCTTGAGCCAAGATCAGTCGAAGAATATCGACAAAGGAATGATTGGCCAAAATGGGAAGAAGCCATGAAGGCTGAGTTAGACTCACTTGCAAAACGTGAAGTCTTTAGACCTGTAGTCCGTACACCAGAAGATGTAAAACCTGTTGGATACCGATGGATATTTGTGAGAAAACGAAATGAGAAAAATGAAGTTGTGCGCTATAAAGCCCAACTTGTGGCACAAGGTTTTTCACAAAGGCCCGGTATAGATTATGAAGAAACGTATTCCCCTATAGTGGATGCGATAACATTGCGTTATTTGGTTAATTTATCTGCATATCAAAACTACATATGCATTTAATAGATGTGGTAATAGCCTATTTATACGGCTCATTAGATCAGGATATCTATATGAAAGTTCCTGAAGGACTAAAGATATCTAAACCATTCAATGAATATTCGCAAGGGTTATACTCAGTCAAATTGCAAAGATCTTTATACGGTCTAAAGCAATCTGGACGAATGTGGTATAATCGTCTTACTGAGTATCTGGCCAAAAACAGATTCAAGAATGATGATATCTACCCATGTGTTTTCATAAAGAAAACTGCATTTGGATTCATTATAATTGCTGTGTACGTTGATGATTTAAATATCATTGAGACTCCTGAAGAGATTCCAACAATTATAAAAATTCTAAAAGAAGAGTTTGAGATGAAAGATCTTGGAAGGACTAAATTTTGTCTCGGCCTGTAGATCGAGCATACAAAAAAAATGAGATCTTTATTCATCAAACAACATACACAGAAAAAATCTTGAAAAGATTTTATATGGATAAGTCACATCCCTTGAGTACCCCAATAATCGTGAGATCATTGGATGTGGTGAAGGATCAATTCCGTCCTAAAGAAGAAAATGAAGATATCCTTGGTCCAGAAGTACCATATCTTAGTGCCATTGGAGCGCTAATGTATCTTGCTAATAATACATGACCCGATATATCATTTGCTGTGAACTTACTAGCAAGGTATAGTTCCTCTCCAACCAGAAGACATTGGAGTGGAATCAAGCAAATCTGTCGATATCTTCATGGAACAATTGATATGGTATTGTTTTATCCCTATGGGTGTGTGTGGTTGGGGGAATTATGAATAATTCCTAGGAATTTTAATATGGAAATATCATATGTCCATGTTTGGTTCAAAGTTTGAAAAACTATTTTCAAGCAAGTTTGATTCCAGGGAATCAAAATACCATCATTTCAAATCCCACCTTCCCCTTGGGTATATGTGATTCCCATGGGAATGGAATCTTTGTAACAAAGTAATACTTGAACCATACACACCCTATGGATCCAAGTCACAACTAGTTGGCTATGTAAATGCTGGCTACTTGTCTGATCCACATAAAGGAAGATCTCAAACAGGATACCTGTTCACATTTGGTGGTACAGCTATATCATGGAGGTCCACGAAACAGACGATAGCAGCAACCTCCTCTAATCATGCTGAAATACTAGCGATTCATGAAGCTAGTCGCGAGTGTTTTTGGCTGAGGAGTCTAATTCAATATATTCTGTCATCATGTGGACTGATTGATCATAAGATAGCTCCAATTGTCCTGTTTGAAGATAATACAGCATGCATTGCTCAACTTAAAGGCGGATATATCAAAGGTGATAGAACAAAGCATATTTCTCCCAAATTCTTCTTCACTCATGATCCACAAAATCAAGGGACAATTGATATCCAATAGATCTGCTCAAGTGACAATCTGGCAGATTTATTTACAAAGTCACCTGCAAAATCCTCCTTTGAAAGATTAGTACATGAGATTGGGATGCGCCGATTTCGAGACATTAAATGATGTTGGCAAGAGGGGGAGACTGTACTCTTTTTTCCTTGGTCAGGTTTTTTCCCATTGGGTTTTTCTTGACAAGGTTTTTAATGAGGCAGTCCCCATCACAAAAGGATATTGTACTCTTTTTCCTTCACTAAAGTTTTTTCCCATTGGATTTTCTTTAGTAAGGTTTTAACGAGGCAATAATTCTAAATGAGCATCCAAGGGGGAGTGTTGTGATAAGAATGAGACGTGGATGCCCATTTCCATGTGAAGCTCACATTCTCAAGAGAGAATGTATTTAATAAGGTTGAAAAAGTTACCTTCCTGTATGCATATAAATAGGACCCTAAGCCTCAGACAAATACACACATCAATAAAAGCATTTTTTCTCTCTCTACGAAGCTTTTCTTTCTCTTAATATTACAAATATAGTTTTAATATATAAATCATAGTTATTATGGTAGGATGATATTAATATTAGTGAATATTAATACTAGAGTCTTTCATTTATATTTCTTTATTTTATCTTCCTTATTTAGTAATTTTATAACAACTTTGTATTTTTCTTTGTTATGATAGGGATGGGACTAATGTTCCCTTATTTTGTGTATGATCCTTTTTCTTTTCAATCTTATAGGTCATATATATGCAGGGTCTTTAAAATTTCAAATTTTGTTAACATGTGATTAACGATCGCAATTAGCAAGTGAAATTGAATTACGAATAAAGAAGAAGTATATACAATAATATTAGATAACCAAATTATTTTATTAGTCAAATTTAATCAAATTAATCTAATAATTTATTAACATAATATATAAAAAATAATTAAAAAAGCGACATAAAAAGAAAAAAAATTAATTTAGATAGATTTATTTACAAATATAACTTATTCTTCTAATTTTATATATATATATATATACACTATTATATGTATCCGTGCGATACACAGAAAATAATAATTTTTTTTATTTATATCTAAGATTTATTTAATAAAAAATATTATTTGATATATTTAAACTCAAATATTTTTTTTAATTTACGCAAACACTAAATAAAAATATAAAACAAAAAAATTTATAAAATAATTAGATTAATTAAAGAAAAAGGCGTAGTATATAATAAATTAATGTCTTAATTTTTATGACAAAATGTGCGTATATATTTTTTTGTAAACATCCAAAATTTTAATTTATATCTGCAACATTGATCATTGCATATTTATAGACTATATCTTTAATTCTATATCAAATAAAATTTAAGCATTATTTATATTAAAATTTTTATCCAATAATAAAAGAAAATACGAAAAAACACAACTAACAATAAAGAGATACCAATTAATTAAACATAATATATATTATATTATTAAATATATATATATTTGTATTATTATATTTTTTTATTAATATTAAAAAAATCTTTTACTTTGTAAGAAAAGTTATGATTGAATTATGGTAATCTTTATAAATCATTATTAAACGTATGGACTTGTACGCTAATTAATTGTTCTAATGAAAAAATTAGACTAATTAATTGTCACTTTAAAAATATATATATACTAAAATAAATAATTTTAATTATGCATGATTTGAGAATAATTTAATTTGTAAGACTCATAATTTTTAAAAATTCTTATTATGAGTCTATTTTAATTTATTTATTTATTAAAGATTTTATTTTTAGAAATTATTTTATTAAAAATAATTAAATTAAATTTCAATAATTAAATTAAAAATTTTATTTAATTTTAAAGTTATTAGATAATTTTTTATATGTTAACTATAAAGTTTAGTAAGTTGTAAAATAGTAAGAATTTTATATGATTTGATTTGGGTAATTAAGATTTTGAAATTTAATATTTTAAATTTTATTAATAAAGAAAATAATTATATTATTGTGTAATTTAAATTAGAGTACTTGATTGAAAGCCAATTAGTAATTTGATATAGTAAATAATATTTTTAAAGTAATTTTAAAGGATTAAACTAGATTTTAAATTAATACAATATACCCTAATTTTATTAAAATTATCAAACTCTAATTCTATCCGAAATCCTCAACTCTAACCCTAACTCTAACCAAACAAAACCTTAATTTTACCCTAACCATCACCGCCACTCATCCCAGCCCTAAACCCTCACATTTGCCCTTTTATCGACGTCATTCACAAACCTACACCCGTAGCCAGATTTAGTGGAACAGAAAGAAAGAAAGGGAAAGAGAGAAAGAGAGAGAACCAGCGGAGGAAAAGAGAGGGGAGGAAGTCGCCGACTGAGCTTGCTACCTCGCCGCCGCCACTGCCAAGCCACCGACGCTGACAAAGAGGAGAGAATGGGATGCCGTTGAGCAAACCGAACGAGAAAGGGAGCTGCCTCCGCATGTCACCATCATCAAGTCTGAGGTGGAGAGGAGGAGCGTGAGCGGGAGGAAGAAGCCATCGCCGTTCATGCTCCATCATCGCTGCTGATCGTGAACCAGACGCTGTCGTCATTAGAAGCTCCTGCTGCCACCGAGGATTCCGTCACTGTCAGATCCATCGCGTTGCCGTTGAGGGGCTTCGAAGGGGGAGAAGAAGCTGCCAGTCGCCGTCGTCGTTGGGTCCTTGTTCTTCGCCGCCGAAGGTGCTGTTCCCAGCCACGGTCATTGCTGTCGTTAGAGCCGCTGTTGCCCGAGAAGCCCGAGGAGAGAGAGAGAAGACACGATGGGAGAGAGGGGGAAACCACCCACGACGCTGCCGGAGCTCCTATCGCCGTCAGAAGCTGCCGCCGCCCCCCCAACTGCTGTAGTGGTTGTCGCCCATCGTGTATGGCCGCCGGAGGTTCTGAATTTTTGTTCAGTCTGTAATCCTTTGTTACGGGTCGAGTTCTGGTTATTGCGGGTCACAATTGAAGCTGCCGCTACTTGGTTTGGTTCCTTCTTAGTTACGGTAAGCCTTTTTATTCTGAAAAGTCCTTTTGTCGCTGTTCTGTTATCTTAGCTGAGGTTTTGCGGTGTTATTTATTATATGATTGAGTTTTGGTTATTGTATGTTGCGATTAGAGTTGTTGTGGTTGATGCGAAAGTGGTTTGGAGCAGAGATTGCGGCTGCTGCATTGCGGGCCGAGAGGAAAACAGAGTTTTATCACGTAATTGAGTCGCAATTGAGGTAGGATTTTTCTTAAAATTTATTTTATATTACAGAACTGTTATAAATAGATATTAATGTGAAAAATATATTTCTGTGATTCTGTTTGTCTTGTGGATGTGGTTATTTGTTGGATTGAATTACTGATTGCTTGATTGGTGTGCGGTTGTTGATAAAAAATTGGTTTGTAAAGTTATTTAGTTGATTATTATGAAAAGTGATTTTTCTTTGTTTTGGAGTTAATTTGATAATGAAAATGAATTGATTTTGGTAGTTTGATTTTGAATTAATTTGATTTTATAAATGATTTAATATTGGAGCTAGTTTAATTTGAAAATAATTTTATATTAGAACTGGTCGAATTTTAGAAAATGATTGAGATTTGAAAATGAGTTTGATTTATTGGACATAAATTGAATTAGAGAAATAAATTGGTTTTGAAATGGTTTGACATCGAACCCGATCTGTTATCAAAATTGGTTTAAAAATTAGAAAGGATTTGATGTTTGATATTGAAGCTGGTTGAAAAATGGTTGGAAAATGTGGTTTTGATGGGACCCGTAAGGGTGGCATAGTCCGAATTTTAGAGGAAATGCTGCCAAAATTTCTATAAAATCTGAGGCTTGATTTGAAATGTTATTTAGAGAATTGTGGATTTAAGAATTATTAGTTGATTTTGAATTGGTTAAGAAGATAATGAATTGTACTTGAGTTTGATTTATTACAGAAAGTATTATATCTTGAGTAACTTGATTATGATTATTGAAGCAAGATGAAACATGTTTAATAAATAGAAAGCATTTAAAATTTAAAATGTCTGTGGGATCGTGGTTATTTACCGCCCACCAGATTTGATATGAAATTATTGTGGGGATCGTGGTTATTTACCGTCCACGTGTGTGTTGTTTTCCAATTGAAAATGTCTGTGGGGATCGAGGTTATTTATCGCCCGCAGATGGTGGGGATCAAGGTGGTTTACCGCCCACCAAGTGAGGATCGTGTTACTGTACCATTCACCAGTTTTCAAGGGACGATGCTCGGGTTAGCTACCGAACATGTTGGGTTAGCTATATAACCGACAAATGAGCTCATTAGCCATAGGACAGACATGCATCATATGCATTTGCGTGCTTTGTTTGGGTTTGCATTTGTTTTGGTTTGCCTAACTACTTAACTGTCTCTCATTGCTATCTGAGCTACTTGCTGTACCTGTTACCTATACCTGTATTTTTCTTGTCTGTTTTGCCTATATTTGTTTTGGTGTGGTACTTTTAAGATTGAGTTTTGGTGCTAAATTGATGATAATGTTGGTTGATTGCGTGATTGGTTTCTGACTAAGATTTAGTAAAGTATGAAATATCAAACTGGTTCAACATAAGCTTAATGAACCTATGTTTGGAACAGGTTGGTCATTCATACAGTTAGGAAACTTTTAATATTCTTTTATAAGAAAAGTGAGTTTTGGATTTCTTGATACTTAACTGATTTCTTTTACAAGACTTTGAATTTTTGAGTGATTAAACCGTCAATTTTTAAAAGATTCATAAGTCATCGATGATCACTAAGCTAGAAAATAGATTCCTCTTTAAATATCTTCTTATGACAATTTTGAAACTCAGAGGTGAGACCGTGTGGTTAGGTTCTCACCCCCCTACAGTTGTATCTTTTCAGGACGGACGAGGAAGCTTGCAGAGTTTTTGTTAAGTTCCTAATTATGTTGTTTTTGTTTGCATACATATGTTATAGACTTTCCTTTACCTTTATTATTATATTTTTTTGTAAGAGGAATAGGAGTCGTGACTATAATAACATGTATGTATATAATACTTGTAAGTTGATTGAGTAAAAAATTTTGTATATATGTATATGTTTGTTTATTTTCAGTTAAAAAGTGTTTCCGTTTTTATTAAAAAGAAAACAGTGATACGACTTCGAGTCAAAAGCTCCTATTTTATTATCAAGTATATGAAGTCATTGTAATACTTCTTGTTATCAGAGTGGTGCAGCCGGAAGCATGACATTCTGATAGTGAGGGTGTTACATTATGGTATCAGAGCAGTCTTTCATGTAGAGCCTGAGGAATGGACTGACTATGCTTAAATTGCATACTTTGAGCGTCTGTCATGTTATAGGTCTTGTCTTGATGACGAGAATTAGAGCTTTATTCACATGACTGTTGATGAGCGGATAATTTATACGCTTTTTGGCATTGTTTTTACATAGTTTTTAACATGTTTGAGTTACTTTTTATTATATTTTTATTAGTTTTTATGCAAAAATTACATTTTTGGACTTTACTATGAGTTTGTATATTTTTCTGTAATTTTAGATATTTTCTGGCTAAAATTAAGGGATCTGAGCAAAAGTCTGATTCAGAGGCTGAGAAAGGATTGCAGATGCTGTTGGATTCTGACCCTCCTGCACTCGAAGTAGATTTCCTGAAGCTACAGAAGCCCAATTGGCACGATCTCAATTGCTTTGGAAATAAGACATCTTGGGCTTTCCAACAATGTATAATAGTCCATACTTTGTCTGAGATTTGATGGCCCAACCTGGCGTTTAAACGCCAGTCAGAGACCCTTTTCTGGCGTAAAACGCCAGAACTGGCACCAGAACTGGAGTTAAACGCCCAAACTGGCATCCAAGCTGGCGTTTAACTCTAGAAAAGGCCTATGCACGTGTAAAGCTCAATGCTCAGCCCAAGCACACACCAAGTGGGCTCCAGAAGTAGATTTCTGCACTATCTGCACTTAGTTACTTATTTTCTGTAATCCTTAGTAACTAGTTTAATTTAAATAGCACTTTTTACTATTGTATTGAGAGATCTTTTTGGACTTTGGGATCATTTTAGGGAGGCTGGCCATTCGGCCATGCCTAGACCTTTTTCTCTTATGTATTTTCTGCGGTGGAGTTTCTACACCTCATAGATTAAGGTGCGGAGCTCTGCTGTTCTTCATGAATTAATGCAAGTACTATTGTTTCTCTTTCAATTCCCGCTTACTTCTTCTCTAAGATATACTCTCGTACTTAATTCAGTTAGGTCAGAATGAAGGGGTGACCCGTGACAATCACCCACTATCTTCGTTACTCGCTTAGCCAAGATCCGCGTGCCTGACAACCACAGGCGGTCTACATGATGTTCAACGTAGTCATTGGACGACAGCTGAAGTATAATCTCTTAGGTCTCTGATCCACAGATTTGACGTGCCTCTCCTAACAACAGAGCATTCAAATCTGTGAGATTAGAACCTTCATGGTAGAGGCTAGAACCAATTGGCAGCATTCCTGAGATCCAGAAAGTCTAAACCTTGTCTGTGGTATTCCGAGTAGGATTTGGGACGGGATGACTGTGACGAGCTTCAAACTCACGAATGTTGGGCGCAGTGACATTGTGCAAAAGGATAGAGAGATCCTATTCCGACACAAGTGGAAACCGACAGATGATTAGGCGTGCGGTAGTTGTACCTGGTATTTTTCATCCGAGACGAGAGATCCGACAGTTGATTAGCCGTGCAGAAACCGTACCTGGTATTTTTCATCCGAGAGGATGGATGATAGCCATTGACAACGGTGATCTACCAACATACAGCTTGCCATGGAATGGAGCACGCATGATTGGAAGAAGACAATAGGAAAGCAGAGGTTCAGAAGCAACAAAGCATCTCCAAATACTTATCTGAAATTCTTACCAATGAATTACATAAGTATCTTTATTTTAATTTACGTTTTATTTATCTTTCAATTATCAAAACTCATAACCAATTGAATCCGCCTGAATAAGATTTACAGGATGACCATAGCTTGCTTCAAGCCGACAATCTCCGTGGGATCGACCCTTACTCACGTAAGGTATTACTTGGACGACCCAGTGCACTTGCTGGTTAGTTGTACCGGAGTTGTAAAAGGTGTGATCACAATTCTGTGCACCAAGTTTTTGGCGCCATTGCCGGGGATTGTTCGAGTTTAGACAACTGACGGTTCATCTTGTTGCTTAGATTGGGTAATTTTATTTTATGTTTAAGATTTTATTTTTATTTTCGAAAAAAATCCAAAAAGATTTAATAAAATCAGAAAAACCAAAAAAATATTTGTGTTCCTTGTTTGAGTCTAGTGTCAAATTTTAAGTTTGGTGTCAACTGCATGTTTTTAATTTTTCTTTGATTTTCAAAAATTCATCATGTGTTTTTTCTTGATCTTCAAGTTGTTCTTGATGATTTTCTTTGTTTAATCTTGCGATTTTCTTGTTTTGTGTTTTTTATTGTTTTTCATATGCATTTTCGAGTTCATAGTGTCTAAACATTAAAAATTTCTAAGTTTGGTGTCTTGCATATCTTTCTTTTCTTAAAAATTTTTAAAAATATGTTCTTGATGTTCATCATGATCTTCAAAGTGTTCTTGGTGTTCATCTTGACATTCAAAGTGTTCTTGCATGCATTATTTGCTTTGATCTTAAATTTTCATGTTTTGTTTCATTTTGTTATTTTTTCTCTCCTCATTAAAAATTCAAAAGTACAAAAATATCTTCTCCTTATTCTTCTCATAATTTTCGAAATTTTGAGATGAGTTGGTCAAAATTTTTTAAAATTTAGTTGTTTCTTGTTAGTCAAGTCAAAATTTCAATTTAAAAACTTTATCTTTTCAAATCTTTTTCAAAAATCAAATCTTTTTTATTTTTCTTCTTAATATTTTCGAATTTCTTAAATAAAATTTTCAAAATCTTTTTCTTATTTTTTATTTCATATTTTCAAAAACTTTACTAACAATTAATGTTTTGATTCAAAAATTTCAAGTTTGTTACTTTCTTGTTAAGAAAGTAAACAGAGTAAACATGTTAAAGATCCAAGGGTTTGGAACAAAGAAGAGTATCAACGCTTAGAGCTTGATTCTTTCTCAGTCTTCGTTGATAATTTGCCGAAAGATATATCAAAAAGGGAACTATTTCATATGTTCAAATGGACAAACAGAATAATTGACATATAGTTGGTGCGAAAGAATAAAAATGGACATATCTATCTGTTCGCTTTTGTACGTTACACTACAAAAGGAGGTCCTCTGAAGGCTATTGCAGATATAAACGGTATGGCGTTGAGAGGCAAAAGGATGTTTGTTGGAGAAGCGAGGTATAGAAGGGGAGTGGTGGTGCAGGATAGGAGAGGCAATGAAGTGAAGGTGATCACCAGACAGGAGAAAGGAGAAAACAAGCCACAGACAAGAAGTGTGAGAGTATCGGAGGAGAAATTGGTAAGCCAGGAGTCGAATGCTCCCATCAAAGACCCAAATAATAACGGATGGACAAAAAGGGTAGAAGTACCGATAGCGAATGAGAATGTTGTTTGGTTGCAGAGAAGTATTGTTGGAGGTACGAAGTTGGCGATCGATTTTAAATCACTGCAGCAAAAGATTCATAGGGACTAGCCAGAGGTAACACAAGTAAGGGAACTGCGAGTATATAAATCAATGATAACGTTCAACACGGTGCTTAGTGCTGAAGAAGCCTATACCTTTAGAATGCATGATTTGAATCTGTTTTATAAGGTGTGGAGATGGGACGAGATTGAGAGAAGTGAGTCTAGACGAATTTGGTTGGATTGTTATGGCGTTCCGTTGCATGCATGGTCAAGGGATACTTTTTGCATAATTGGGGAGCAATGGGGAGAGGTGGTGGAATGTGATAAACTGACAGAATCATGTAATTCGTTCAGTGTGGGTCGAGTTCTGATTGATACGTGTGTCTTTGATATGATCAATGAGTGAGTACACGTTACCATAGGTGCAAGTGGGTTTGACGTGCTTGTAAGAGAAGTGGGGGGAGAAGTATACCGAGGAGAATGCTTCGCAAAAAATCAGGAGGAGACAAAAGAAAGGCGCAAAATAAGTGAAAAAATGGTGCAGCATGAAGATCTTGGTGGCAATTTGAAAAAGCGCGACGAACGGCGAGTGGTTGTTTGGGATCAGGCAACAGGATTAATGACGGTAAACCATAGGGATGATGAATAAGAAAAGGATAGATTGGTAAATTTCTGTATAATTTTGAATGAATGGAATTATACGAATTCAAATACTAATTACGGGGGAGCAAATTATGCGGCATTCAAGGAGAGGGAGGATTCTAAGGGATCTTTTGCAGTTAACAACGAGACAGATTCGGAAGAAACAGTATCTCGTGTTTATGAAGGATGTTATGTAACTCAAATTTGTGATAATACAAATGATGGAGTTCGGCTAAGGACTACTAAGCCCAATAAGGGCATTAACGGAAATGGAGGATGGGTACAGGAGAGGGCCCAATTGCTTAGAGCCCCCAAGGCCAACCGGGTAGGATCTGACCCGCCTACTACTCTGACCCGGGTTAAGAATCAAGCCCTGCTCCACGATACTCCACAGACGGCGCTTCCAGGGCTGAGGGAATCGGAGGCTGGGACGCGGCAGGGAAGAGAGGTAGGACGTGGAGTTCCTGCGTCGGTGGCGGGAGGTTCCGCTACCACGAAAACCAAGCAACGAAACCCGACACTGATAGTGGCTGTGACGGGTGCAGAACCTGGAAGAGACGAGGGTCATCGACATCAACTAACGCCAGTCGAGTCTGTATCGGAGGCGACGGTTGAGGGGAATGCCGACAGGAAGAGCACGGTTGGGGGAGCATTAAACGCAGAGGAGGGCTGGCAGTTGAGGCATATTACGGACATATCTGAAGAACCCATCGAAGGTCAATGGCAGAAGACTAAGCTGCAGGTTGTAGGAGCAGCGGACAGTGGCAATTTGAACAGTATAAGTGGAAGTGGTAACAGACTAGAGGAAGACCAGCGATTACAAGGTCATACAGATGTGGAACAGGAGGAGGGGAAAATTGTCATGGATGGCTGGGTTCTGAATAAAGGCAGAGGACCAGATAGAGACCATGACAGCAGTACCGAATCAGGTTCAGAGGTGGGAGCTGGAGCTGATTGTGCCCGTGAACTTCACAGTGACAACCAAAGACTGAGTTAGGATGAGGAAATGGCGGAGAACAAAGAGGCTTGGAAACTAGCTGTTGAGTCAGGTGCTTAGTGCAGTGATAAAGAAGATATTGTGGCTATACTGCAGGAGCAAAATAAAGCTATTGCTCTGAAGAGGAGACAGGCAAAGCAAAAAGAAAAAGTTCGACGCAGTCGGCCAAAAAATCGAAAACAGGTGTGTAATAATTTTATGAAATGATTTTCATTTCCTGGAATATTAGGGGGTTGGGAGGTGTTGGAAAAGTTAGTATGCTAAAGAACTTTAAAAATAAGTTTAGGTTGGAAATGATGGGGTTGATAGAAACAAAGAAAGAGATAGTGACTAAAATGGATGTAGTTCATATCTGGGGAAGTGATAAAGCTTGTTGGGAGTTTGTAAGTTCGATAGGGGCTTTTGGAGGGTTGTTGTTAATATGGGACGAAGCCGTCTTTAAGTTGGCTAATTGCTATAAAGGGGATAGATGGCTGTGTGTAGAAGGGGTTGTGGTAAAAGATAATTTTCACTATGCTATCTGTCTGGTGTATGGACCGCATGAGAGAGCGGAGAAGGTCTCAGTGTGGGAAGAATTGAGTTATATTGCAGGGTTGTGTCAGGTGCCGTTCTATTATTTGGGGGATTTTAATGAAATCTTACACCTGGAAGAACGTAAAGGAGCGACTAGATTATCAGCGTCTGCAGAAGACTTTAGATCATGGGTAAATGACATGGAATTGATCGATTTGGCGCTAAATGATCGAAAGTACACATGGTTTAGGGGACAGTCGTGTAGTCGTATTGATAGGAACTTAGTTTCTTTGGGGTGGCTTGATGTGTACCCGGAAACACGTCTAAGAGGAGGCCCAAGAGGGTTATCAGATCACTGCTCTATGATTATGGAAGACAACAGAAGATTTGACGGTCCAAGACCATTCCGTAGCTTGGACTCGTGGTTCACGCATGACAGGTTTTTGAGAATGGTGAAGGAGGAATGGAGGAAATTGGGGACGTATCGGAGAGGATAAGGAGGTTCGAGGAAGAATAAAAAAAGGTGGATGATAGAGTGAGTAGTGGACGACATGATGGTACAATGGAGGCAAGGAGAAGGGCGTTAGTGAGGTGCTGTGAGAAGTGGTATGTGAGACAGGATGTTCATTGGAAGCAAATGTCTCGATCTCGACATGCTAATGAGATGGATAGAAACATAAGATACTTCCATAACATTGCTTCAGCTAGAAGAAGAAATAACAGAATAGAGTCTTTGGTGATTCATGGGAGGCTAGTGAGGAATCAAGCAAGGATCAAAGTTGCGATTTGGGGTTTTTATAAACATCTGTACCACCAAGAAGCTTCTCCAAGTGTGAGCTTTAGGGATGGATTAGTTAATCGGCTAGAGAGGGAGGAAACTGAAGCCTTAGAGGTGTTACAATCAATAGAGGAAGTGAAAGAGGATGTTTGGGATTATGAATCTTCTAAGGCTCCAGGGAGTGATGGCTACAACATGAACTTCATAAAAAAGTACTGGGATGAGATTGGAGCGGAATTCACAGCTGCTGTAATGGGCTTTTTTGACACTGCTTGATTACCAGCAGACTCTAACGTCACATGGGTGGCATTGGCTCCGAAGTTTGTTGGGGCTAAGGAGATAAAAGATCTCAGACCTATCAATATGGTTGGGTGCATCTATAAAGTTATATCAAAATTGTTGACACGAAGGATGAGAAGTGTAATGCCAGGTTTAGTCGGGGAGTCGCAAAGTGCCTTTGTAAAGGGGAGAAAGATACATAATGGAGCTTTAATTTCATGTGAAACTGTGCAATGGTTGAAACTGAAGAAGAAGGCATCAGCGATTATCAAACTGGACTTCCAAAAAGCTTATGATAGAGTCAAATGGTGCTTTGTGGATACTGTGCTAGAGAAGATGGGCTTCGGTCAAACTTGGAGGGCATGGATCAGGGAGTGTATTACATCGGCATCTATATGGATTTTGGTAAATAGGTCACCATCGAAACCTTTTAAGACGGAGAGGGGGCTCCGTCAAGGCAACCCATTATCACCGTTTTTGTTTGTTCTGGTGGTGGATGTGCTTAACAGAATGATTGGGGAGGCAATTAGAAACGGTCGAATATCTCCACTCTTAGTTGGTAGAGATAATATAGAGTTATCACACTTACAATTTGCTGATGACACTATATTATTCTGTCCGCCGGAGGAGGAGACAGTGAGGAACTATTAGAGGCTGTTGAGGTGCTTTGAAATGACGTCTGGTTTGAACATTAACTTTGAGAAATCCAACTTGATACCAGTGAACTGTAGCCAGGAGTGGGTAAGACGAATGTGTCAGCTACTGGGTTGTCAGGAGGCGGCCCTACCGGTGAGGTATCTTGGTATCAGTCTGGGAGCAAATCTGCGGTTGGTTAAAACCTGGAAGCCGGTTCTAGACAAGGTGGAAGAGAATCTCAGCTTGTGAAAAGCAAAGGTTCTAAGCAAAGCTGGGAAGCTGGTACTCATTAAGTCAGTAATCAATAGCCTACCTGTTTACTACTTGAGTCTGTACAAGATGCCAAACGCAGTTGCTCGAAGAATCATCTCTCTACAGAGGAGGTGCTTCTGGGGAAAGGAGGATGAACGACCTGGAATGGCTCTTGTGAGGTGGGAGATGATCCAGGCACCTAAAAAGCTCGGAGGATTGGGGGTGGGTGATGCGGTAATTCGTAATGCGGCTTTACTGTTTAAATGGTGGTGGCGCTTCTCAAAGGAGGACTGTCCCCTATGGAAGAAGTTTGTAGGCTCCTGTAATAGCTTGAACCCAAATCATTTGCCATCAACTCAGAAACTACCAGAAAGAGGAGGCCCGTGGAGAGACATATGTCAGGTGCACATCAAGGATCAACATGTAAGGCAGAAGATGATTGATGGCCTTACTATGGAAGTAGGAGATGGTAGATCTACCAGATTTTGGGAGGATACATGGCTCCAAGTGGGAAAGTTGAAAGACTCCTTTCCGAGACTCTTCTTGATTTCAAATCAAAAAAGATCAGTAATTGGGGATTGTGGGTTCTGGGATGGGATCGAGTGGGTGTGGCACTTCCAATGGAGGAGGGAACTACGTCAATGGGAGATAGACACCTTAGACCAGATGCTCCATGTCTTGCAATCTGTTAAAATTGATAGCAGAAGTGCAAGATAGAGTGGTGTGAAAACTTGACAAAGATGGCGTTTATTCGACTAACTCATTTGTGCAGGTTCTGTAGGAAGAGACTCTGGATGAGGAGCTTCTGAGATTCAGATTCACACAAAAAATTTGAAAAGGTCTAGTTCCACCTCGAGTCGAGTTGTTCACTTGGTTTGTTTTGGTAGGCCGGGTCAATACAAAGGATCGGCTAAATAGGCTGGGAATCTTACCACAACATGACAATATGTGCGTATTGTGCAAGAAAGATGTTGAAAATATCCAACACTTATTTGTTACTTGTGAGTACTCTTGGCAGGTATGGTGTGCATGGATCTCGGAATTTGGACAGGTGTGGACTGCCCCCGGTACTTTGAAAGAACACTTTGAGAGTTGGAGATCAATGCCGATGAGAAAAGAGAGGCGCAAGTTTTGGCTAGTTGGATTCTTTTCAGCTATATGGAACATTTTGTTACGACGTAATGAGACCATATTTCAGAGCAAGACAACAGGAGCAGTAGAATGTGTGGCTCAAACTTTTTCATGTGCTACAGAGTGGTGTGGTAAATAATTCCTGTTGTTGATGGCTATGCCGGAGATGACATCGGAATTATTTCTCTTTTTTCCTTTTTTGGTCATATTTTTCGTTGCTCCACATGAGTGTTGAGCTCCTTCGTTAAAAAAAAAAAAAGGTTCAACCTTTAAATTCTAGAATCATATCTTTTAGTTTCTTGTTAGTCAAGTCATCAATTTTAATTTTAAAAATCAAATCTTTTTAAATTTCTTTTTCAAATCTTTTTCAAAATAAATTTCAATCATATCTTTTTCAAAATTTAAAAATCTTTTTTCTAACTTCTTATCTTTTCAAAAATTTGACTTTCAAACCTTTTCAACTAATTACTTGATTTGTTTGTTTTAATTTTTAAAAAAAAGTTTACTATTTCTTATCTTTTTCAAAACCACCTAACTACTCTTCTCTCTCATTAATTTCGAAAACTAACTAACAAATTTTTCAAAAATATTTTTAATTAATTAATTTATTTAGTTTTCAATTTGCTTTTATTTCTTTTCTTAAATTTCAAATTCTAACTTATAATTAAAATAAAAACAAAAATATTTTTCTTTTCTTTTAATTAATATTCGAATACTCTCCCTCTCATCTCTTTCTATTTATTTATTTAACTACTAACACTTCTCTTCTACTCATAATTCGAACCCTTCTCTATTCTCTCTGTTCGAATTACTCATCTCCGCTCTCTTCTCATTCTTCTATTCTTCTATTCTCATACTCACATAAAGAAATTTCTATACTGTGACATAGAAGATTCCCATTCTCTCTTTGTTCTCTTCTTTTTCATATGAGCAGGAACAAGGATAAGGACATTCTTGTTGAAGCTGATCCTGAACCTGAAAGGACTCTGAAGAGGAAGCTAAGAGAAGCTAAAGAACAACGCTCCGGAGAGGACCTTACAAAAAATTTTGAAAAAGAAGCAGACATGGCAGCCGAACCCAACAATAATGGTGGAGATGCAAGGAAGGTGCTTAGTGACTTTACTGCACCAACTTTTGACTTCTATGGAAGAATCATCTCAATCCCTACAATTGGAGCAAACAACTTTGAGCTTAAGCCTCAATTAGTTTCTCTAATGCAGCAGAATTGTAAGTTTCATGGACTTCCATTGGAAGATCCTCATCAGTTCTTAGCTGAATTCTTGCAAATCTGTGACACTGTTAAGACCAATGGGGTTAATCTCGAGGTCTACAGACTTCTGCTTTTCCCCTTTGTTGTAAGAGACAAAGCTAGGATATGGTTGGACTCACAACCTAAAGAAAGCCTGAACTCTTGGAAAAAGTTGGTCAATGCTTTCTTGGCCAAATTTTTTCCACCTCAAAAGATGAGCAAGCTTAGAGTGGAAGTCCAAACCTTCAGTTAGAAGAAAGGTGAATCCCTCTATGAAGCTTGGAAAAGATACAAGCAATTGATCAGAAGGTGTCCTTCTGACATGCTTTCAGAATGGAGCATCTTATGTATATTCTATGATGGTCTGCCTGAATTGTCCAAGATTTTATTGGACCACTCTGCTGGTGGATCTCTTCATCTGAAGAAAACACCTGCAGAAGCCCAAGAACTCATTGAAATGGTTGCAAATAACCAGTTCATGTATACTTCTGAAAGAAATCCTATGAATAATGGGATGACTCAGAAGAAAGGAGTTCTTGAGATTGATACTCTAAATGCCATATTGGCTCAGAATAAAATATTGACTCAGCAAGTCAATATGATTTCTCAGAATCTGACTAGATTGCAAGCTGCATCCGGCAGTACTAAAGAAGCCTCCTCTGAAGGAGAATCTTGTGACTCTGAGAATCCTGCAATGGAAGAGGTGAATTACATGGGAGAATCCCATGGAAACACCTATAATCCTTCATGGAGAAATCATCCAAATTTCTCATGGAAGGATCAACAAAAGTCTCAACAAGGCTTCAATAATAATAATGATGGGAGAAATAGGTTTGGTAATAGCAAGCCTTTTCCATCATCTTCTCAACAACAGACAGAGAATTCTAAGCAGAGCCTCTCTGACTTAGCAACCATAGT